>NW_028318096.1:27500-1250000 GCF_062004578.1 Staurois parvus
GGTATTTAGGGCAGAATTTCACTTTTCATATTAAATCAAAGTATTTTCTAATGCCACTTCTGGCCCAGCCATCCCAATGTGCTTTTCATTCACTTACCTTAAATTACCTGAATTTTTAAAATGATTTTCAGATTCCATCACTTCCTTTAGGCCAGTGGTTCTCAAGCTTTCTAGCGCCGCGACCCCTTAATACAGTTCCTCATGTTGTGGTGACCCCCAACCATAAAATTATTTTTGTTGCTACTTCATAACTGTAATTTTGCAGTAGGAGGAATAGTGCCACGTCATTGGTGTCATTGGGAGGAATAGTGCCCCATCATTGGTATCAGTGGGAGGAATAGTGCCCCGTCATTGGTGTCATAGGGAGGAATAGTGCCCCCTTCATTGGTGTCAGTGGGAGGAATAGTGCCCCGTCATTGGTGTCAGTGGGAGGAATAGTGCCCCGTCATTGGTGTCAGTGGGAGGAATAGTGCCCCGTCATTGGTGTCAGTGGGAGGAATAGTGTCCCGTCATTGGTATCAGTGGGAGGAATAGTGCCCCGTCATTGGTGTCAGTGGGAGGAATAGTGCCCCGTCATTGGTGTCAGTGGGAGGAATAGTGCCCTGTCATTGGTGTCAGTGGGAGGAATAGTGCCCCGTCATTGGTGTCAGTGGGAGGAATAGTGTCCCGTCATTGGTGTCAGTGGGAGGAATAGTGCCCCGTCATTGGTGTCAGTGGGAGGAATAGTGCCCTGTCATTGGTATCAGTGGTAGGAATAGTGCCCCGTCATTGGTGTCAGTGGGAGGAATAGTGCCTCGTCATTGGTGTCAGTGGGAGGAATAGTGCCCCATCATTGGTGTCAGTGTGAGGAATAGTGTCCCGTCATTGGTGTCAGTGGGAGGAATAGTGCCCCGTCATTCGTATCAGTGGGAGGAATAGTGCCCCGTCATTGGTATCAGTGGGAGGAATAGTGCCCCGTCATTGGTGTCAGTGGGAGGAATAGTGCCTCGTCATCGGTGTCAGTGGGAGGAATAGTGCCTCGTCATCGGTATCAGTGGGAGGAATAGTGCCCCGTCATCGGTGTCAGTGGGAGGAATAGTGCCCCATCATCGGTGTCAGTGGGAGGAATAGTGCCCCATCATCGGTATCAGTGGGAGGAATAGTGCCCCATCATCGGTGTCAGTGGGAGGAATAGTGCCCCATCATCGGTGTCAGTGGGAGGAATAGTGCCCCATCATTGGTATCAGTGGGAGGAATAGTGCCCCATCATTGCTGTCAGTGGGAGGAATAGTGCCCCATCATTGGTGTCAGTGGGAGGAGGAATAGTGCCCCATCATTGGTGTCAGTGGGGGGAGGAATAGTGCCCCATCATAGGTGTCAGTGGGGGGAATAGTGCCCCATCATTGGTGTCAGTGGGGGGAATAGTGCCCCATCATAGGTGTCAGTGGGGGGAATAGTGCCCCATCATAGGTGTCAGTGGGGGGAATAGTGCCCCATCATAGGTGTCAGTGGGGGGAGGAATAGTGCCCCATCCTTGGTGTCAGTGGGGGGAGGAATAGTGCCCCATCCTTGGTGTCAGTGGGGGGAGGAATAGTGCCCCATCCTTGGTGTCAGTGGGGGGAGGAATAGTGCCCCATCCTTGGTGTCCGTGGGGGGAGGAATAGTGCCCCATCCTTGGTGTCAGTGGGGGGAGGAATAGTGCCCCATCCTTGGTGTCAGTGGGGGGAGGAATAGTGCCCCATCCTTGGTGTCAGTGGGGGGAGGAATAGTGCCCCATCCTTGGTGTCAGTGGGGGGAGGAATAGTGCCCCATCCTTGGTGTCAGTGGGGGGAGGAATAGTGCCCCATCCTTGGTGTCAGTGGGGGGAGGAATAGTGCCCCATCCTTGGTGTCAGTGGGGGGAGGAATAGTGCCCCATCGTTGGTGTCATTTGGGGGAGGAATAGTGCCCCATCGTTGGTGTCAGTGGGAGGAATAGTGTCCCATCGTTGGTATTAGTGACACCAATGATGGGGCACTATTCCCACTGACACCAATGATACTTACCTTGCAGACCCCTGCTCCAGCCTGGGCTCGCTCGCTCCCTCCCTCTCCCATGATACCGACACTTACCTGTCAGATGTCTTCCTTCTCCGGCCGCTCTCCTCCTCTTCACTCGCTCGATCTTCGAGGTGCCGCTCGGCTCCTCCTCTCCAAGCTCCACCTCCTTGCCGGTGATTGGCCGCCTGTGTGCCTCTCCTGAGCTACAGTGTCAGTGGGGGGGAATACTGCCCCATCATTGGTATCAGTGGGAGGAATAGTGCCCCATCATTGGTGTCAGTGGGGGGGAATACTGCCCCATCATTGGTATCAGTGGGTGGAATAGTGTCCCATTATTGGTATCAGTGGGAGGAATAGTGCCCGATCATTGGTATCAGTGGGGGGGAATAGTGTCCCATCATTGGTGTCAGTGGGAGGAATAGTGCCCCGTCATCGGTGTCAGTGGGAGGAATAGTGCCTCGTCATCGGTATCAGTGTGAGGAATAGTGCCCCGTCATCGGTATCAGTGGGAGGAATAGTGCTCCATCATCGGTGTCAGTGGGAGGAATAGTGCCCCATCATCGGTGTCAGTGGGAGGAATAGTGCCTCATCATAGGTGTCAGTGGGAGGAGGAATAGTGCCCCATCATAGGTGTCAGTGGGAGGAGGAATAGTGCCCCATCATTGGTGTCAGTGGGGGGAGGAATAGTGCCCCATCATTGGTGTCAGTGGGGGGAATAGTGCCCCATCATAGGTGTCAGTGGGAGGAATAGTGCCTCATCATTGGTATCAGTGGGAGGAATAGTGCCCCATCATTGGTATCAGTGGGAGGAATAGTGCCCCATCATTGGTATCAGTGGGAGGAATAGTGCCCCATCATTGGTGTCAGTGGGAGGAATAGTGCCCCGTCATTGGTATCAGTGGGAGGAGGAATAGTGCCCCGTCATTCGTATCAGTGGGAGGAATAGTGCCCCGTCATTGGTATCAGTGGGAGGAATAGTGCCCCGTCATTGGTGTCAGTGGGAGGAATAGTGCCTCGTCATCGGTGTCAGTGGGAGGAATAGTGCCTCGTCATCGGTATCAGTGTGAGGAATAGTGCCCCGTCATCGGTATCAGTGGGAGGAATAGTGCCCCGTCATCGGTGTCAGTGGGAGGAATAGTGCCCCATCATCGGTGTCAATGGGAGGAATAGTGCCCCATCATCGGTATCAGTGGGAGGAATAGTGCCCCATCATCGGTGTCAGTGGGAGGAATAGTGCCCCATCATCGGTGTCAGTGGGAGGAATAGTGCCCCATCATCGGTGTCAGTGGGAGGAATAGTGCCCCATCATTGGTATCAGTGGGAGGAATAGTGCCCCATCATTGCTGTCAGTGGGAGGAATAGTGCCCCATCATTGGTGTCAGTGGGAGGAGGAATAGTGCCCCATCATTGGTGTCAGTGGGGGGAGGAATAGTGCCCCATCATCGGTGTCAGTGGGAGGAATAGTGCCCCATCATCGGTGTCAGTGGGAGGAATAGTGCCCCATCATTGGTATCAGTGGGAGGAATAGTGCCCCATCATTGCTGTCAGTGGGAGGAATAGTGCCCCATCATTGGTGTCAGTGGGAGGAATAGTGCCCCATCATTGGTGTCAGTGGGAGGAGGAATAGTGCCCCATCATTGGTGTCAGTGGGGGGAGGAATAGTGCCCCATCATAGGTGTCAGTGGGGGGAATAGTGCCCCATCATTGGTGTCAGTGGGGGGAATAGTGCCCCATCATAGGTGTCAGTGGGGGGAATAGTGCCCCATCATAGGTGTCAGTGGGGGGAGGAATAGTGCCCCATCCTTGGTGTCAGTGGGGGGAGGAATAGTGCCCCATCCTTGGTGTCAGTGGGGGGAGGAATAGTGCCCCATCCTTGGTGTCAGTGGGGGGAGGAATAGTGCCCCATCCTTGGTGTCAGTGGGGGGAGGAATAGTGCCCCATCCTTGGTGTCAGTGGGGGGAGGAATAGTGCCCCATCGTTGGTGTCAGTGGGGGGAGGAATAGTGCCCCATCGTTGGTGTCATTTGGGGGAGGAATAGTGCCCCATCGTTGGTGTCAGTGGGAGGAATAGTGCCCCATCGTTGGTGTCAGTGGGAGGAATAGTGCCCCATCATTGGTGTCAGTGGGAGGAATAGTGTCCCATCATTGGTGTCAGTGGGAGGAATAGTGCCCCATCATTGGTATTAGTGACACCAATGATGGGGCACTATTCCCACTGACACCAATGATACTTACCTTGCAGACCCCTGCTCCAGCCTGGGCTCGCTCCCTCCCTCTCCCATGATACCGACACTTACCTGTCAGATGTCTTCCTTCTCCGGCCGCTCTCCTCCTCTTCACTCGCTCGATCTTCGAGGTGCCGCTCGGCTCCTCCTCTCCAAGCTCCACCTCCTTGCCGGTGATTGGCCGCCTGTGTGCCTCTCCTGAGCTACAGTGCCGGCGGCCAATCACAGGCGAGGATTGATCTCGAGGTGTGTCCAGATGACAGGGGCGGCATGTCATCCCGCCCACACCTGGAGACGGCGGTGGCGGCGAGGAGCGGTGTCTCGGTTCCTAAGACCATCGGAAATATGTGTTTTCCGATGGTCTTAGGCGACCCCTGTGGAAGCGTCGTTTGACCCCCCAAAGGGGTCGCGACCCCCAGGTTGAGAACCGCTGCTTTAGGCCATCATCCGGAAGCCATCACTTCTTGTTGCATCACAGAAGAGGATGTAATAGGGTGTGTTCACCACTCTGGACCACACCTCCCTCAATACAATACTACCTTCCACCCACTTTCTATACAATCTGATTGTACAATCTCCTTTAGATCTCTTATCAGCTGTGTAGTACAAGGGCCTGTCTGATTTGATAGAAATTAAATAGATTGTTCAGGTTTGTCCTCTTATTCCATAGTTCTGGTAAATCTACAGATATTGTACAATCAGATTGCATAGTATATGGCCATCTTTATACAAGTACAGAGGAGCAAGTGGATGGAGACACTTAGTTGTCAGGCCCCATTCACATCTCCACTTTGTCAAAACTGACATTCCTGCATGCGTTTGTTTTTCAGCGTTTTCATTCGTCATGCAGAGGGCAGCCCATTCACTTGAATGGGCTGCCCTACACGCAACAATCACCCCAAAGAAGCTCCAGAATGGGTTTTTTTTTTTTTTTTTTTGAGTGGAGCACAGTGCAGTACCACAGCATTTGATGGGCTTGCCACTTTTGGGGTGCCTTTAACACAAAAGCAATGCACATTTACAGCATGTTTCTGAAAGCATGCATTTTCTGTTCAGTTTGCATTCAGAAACATACAGATGTGAATGGAGCCTCATTGTTGTGTAAACAAACCAGTTTCCACTTTTAGGCCCATTCACACCCAGGCTTTTTGGCTCAGTTTTCCAGTGGAACACATAGGGCAACCAATTAATTTCAATGAGCTGTGCTAAGCATGGCAAAGTAGCTCATGGGACATTTTGGTGTGGTGTGATTTGCACATTTTGCTGCATTTGGCACTCGTTTTTTTATTTGGTTATGGTTAAAGCATGTAGTAGTTTTCTTTCTGCTCTAGGAGGATGCAGAACTCCTGACCTTTGTCTGGACAGTGCTGATTTGCCCTGTGCTGATCACATGCACTCTGCCAATAAAAAAAAAAAAACCTCTCTAGCAATACACACCAAACTGAGCTCGTGCAGAGTGTCTCCACACGATATGTCTCATCAGGAAATAACAGGGGGACACTGGAAGAAAGGGAGGATCAGAGAAGACAGGATCAAATGGCTTTTTTACACAATGCAGAGGATTAACCCCTTAGGTTCCACAGTGAGTATAACAACCATGCTTTACTGCATATACACACTGATTTTACTCTTTAATGACACTGAAAGTGCAGCTAGGTAATTTTAGGTGTATAAATTTAGCCATACTCTTTACAATGTGATTGAACAATCTCCTTTAGATTTACCAAAACTATATAATAGGACATACCATCTATCCAATCATCTGAATTCAATCACATAGGTCCTTGCACTACATCATGGGTGTCCCGTGGGCTTCATGCTGTCCCAGGGAGTTGAGCATGCGGCCTGTGCCTGTCTGAAGGGACGATGGGGATGTCACGCAAATGCTCGTGTAGAGAGATGCCGGCGATGCTGTGAAAAAATAGGTGATGGGTGAAGCGTGAGGGTTTTAATGAGGTCAGTGTAGGATGTGTGTTCTAATGAGGTCAGCTGGTGTCTTACTGGCTTCTCTGTCCTAAATCTACATACCAGCAAGTGATGACGCTGTCTAAAAAATACAGCAAGGGCTAAGGTAAGGACTTTTTCTCAAAACCAAAGAAAGCTTTTATATTTCTGCAACCAAGGTACATGAATGGTATATTGGTACATGGGGGAGATGGAATTTGGGAAAAAAAGAAAGGTGAACATTGCCTTTAAGATTGAGTTTGACAGGCTGCTGACAGCGGGCTGTATGCACCACCTGTGCTTCCTGGGTGCCAAAATATGCACATTTTTTTAAAGCTGTATGATTGATTGCCACAGTTGTGCTCAAAAGTTTGCATACCCTGGCAGAAATTGTGACATTTTGGCATTGATATTGAAAATATGACTGATCATGCCAAAAAAACTGTCTTTTATTTAAGGATAGTGATCATATGAAGCCATTTATTATCACATAGTTATCTGGCTCCATTTTAAATCATAATCATAAAAGAAATCTCCTAAATGGCCCTGATCAAAAGTTTACATACCCTAGAGTGCTTGGCCTTGGTACACAATGTGACACAAACAGGATAAAATGGCAAATAAAGGTTATCTTCCCACATCTGTGGCTTTTTAAATTGCAGTTAGTGTCTGTGTATAAATTGTCAATAGGTTTATTCGCTCTCGCATGGATGCACTGAGCAGGCTAGATACTGAGCCATGGGGAGCAGAAAAGAACTGTCAAAATACCTGTGTAACAAGGTAATGGAACCTTATAACGATGAAAAAGGATATACAAAGATATCCAAAGCCTTGAATATGCCTGTCAATACTGTTCAGTCACTTATTAAAAAGTGGAAAATTGTCTACCTGACCTTGGCTTGGTATCCAAAGACTGCAGCCACAACTCCCAGAAGAATTGCTTGGGATACAACGAAAAGCACACAAGTAACCTCAGGAGAAAAAGACAGGCTGCGTTGGAAAAAGACAGGCTGTGTTGGAAAAAGACGGTATGATTGTTTCAAGGGCACAATATGATGATACTTGAAAAAAATATGAGCAGCATGGTTGAGTTGCCAGAAAGAAGCCTTTACTGCACCAATAGCACAAAAAACCCCCACCTGGTATCAATATGCCTGACAACACCTTGACACGCCTCACAGCTTCTGGCACACTGTAATCTGGAGTGATGAGACCAAAACAGAGCTTTATGGTCACCACCATAAACGCTATGTTTGGAGATGGGTCAACAAGGTCTGCAGTGACAAAAATACCATCTCCGCTGTGAAGCATGGTGGTGGCTTACTGATGTTTTGGGGGGGTGTGAGCTCGAAAGGCACAGGGAATCTTGTGAAAATTGATGGCAAGATAAATAGAGCATGTTATCAGAAAATACTGGCAGACAATTTGCATTCTTCTGCACAAAAGCTGCACATGGTATGCTCTTGGACTTTCCAGCATGACAATAACCCTAAGCAGAAGGTCAAGTTGACCTTCCAGTGGTTACAGCAGAAAAAGGTGAAGGTTTTGGAGTGGCCATCACAGTCTCCTGACCTTAATATCATCAAGCTACACTGGGGAGATCCCAAACATGCAGTTAATGCAAGACAACCAGAGACTTTGAGGGGCTTGGAGGCATTTTGCCAAGACGAATGGTCAGCTATACCACCTGCAAGAATTTGGGGCCTCATAGACAACTATTAAAAAAGGGGGCAATACACAGTATTAAGAACTAAGGATATGCAGACTTCTGAACAAGGGTCATTTCATTTGTTTACTTGTTGCCATGTTTTTTTTTAGGATTCTGCCATTCTGTTAAGATCTACAGTTAAATATGAATCTTATAAGAAATACAAGAAATGTGTTTTGCCTGGTCACTCATGTGTTCTTTAAAACTGGTTCATACTGTATACATTCTTTGGGTATGCAAACTTGTGAGCACAACTGTATGAGCTTACTACCTTGTATTCTCATGAATGAAATGTTAGTGGTCATTTTACAACCTTTTATATATTTTAGAGTGGCGATGTAACATTTTGGTTTTACTATCTATGATAGAAGGCATTCCCACTGTTTCCTATATATTTGATTTTCTTGGTGATATGTTTTTTTAATCCTGTTATTTAAAGTGTAACTAAACCCTCTTATCCTTTTTAGAGCCAGGAATCTGCCATCTTAGCCGCTGTTTGATCTGTAGTTGCCATGGTGCTGCACTTTTCATAAGTTTTGAAACCAGTTGTTTGATGACTTGGCAGTTCGGTTGTGATTACAAGCAACTGTGACAGTTATCATTCACAGCATGCCTTGAATATGTAACTGTTTTGGGGAACAGCTACAGTGGAATGAAACTCTCTTAATCAGCATTAACTATTTTTAATCCTTATTCTGTTCGAATTATTACGTAGATAGGAAGGTACGTAACATTTTCTTGTTTTAAACTTTTCATTCCTGCAGTTGCTTCCTAGTTTCTGGCCTAGGCCAAAATATTGCAATACATCCCAGGAGTCTTCCTGGGCATTTTTTTTCCCTTTTAATCTGGGGGAGGGGTTCTCTCCGCTAGGCACACCCTCCTGCCTGCTTGGCTGAGGATGGATTCCAGGAAGTAAATGCTACATAATTCCTCTATCTGCCCTACTCAAGATGGCCATGACTAGAAATGCTAGGGGTGTTTTTCAATGTGATTTCTCAACAAAATAAAGCGTGGAGACATGGATGGGTGGATGAGCTTGATTTAAATATTCTAAATGAATGAAATAGTTTGTGGTGCTCAGATACAGTTTAGTTCCACTTTAAATCAATTGCTTTAGTTCAGTTTTGAAAATGTAGGCCTTGCACTGAAATCTGCATGTACATATTTGTCAACCAGCATATTCAAAATTCTGCACAAACTGGTTGTTTTCCAGTATTCATATATTTAGGTAAAGGAGTCAGATAAAGCACCTTACCTCACCAATATGGCTGTATGAAAATGGGATAGGGCCCAGAAGGCAACTCCTTTTTATTGCAATATGCTTGTTTTTAGTGGTGCTACAAATGGGGAAAAACTAAGCTGGAAGGCATCATGAGTGGCCCTTTTCTGTCCATATTTCTGCAACATTTTAGGCTGCTCTCTGCAGGTTGGTACTATCTTGGTCTGCATGCTTGTTCTCGGTCAGTGATTCAAAAATGACCAGTCCTGTGGGTCAGCGTAAGAAACAGACTGATGGTAATCAGAGACGATCATTAGTGCATTCCCTAGATTTCCTTCATCACAGGTTTTTTGGCTTGTTCACACCAGCAACATTGGTCTGCATTTCCTCAATGCAAGAACAAGGCAATTTGCCTTATGCCCTATGCAGTTTAGATTAGTTTGCATGCCAAAGAAAAATCGGGCATTTTGCATTGCAGATACATTGAACAGATACACAGGGCACAAACTCTATGTTTAAAACATCTATTCTAACGAGATTTTTATTTCATTGTATTTTATACAGAAGCCAAGAAAGCTGGGGGAGTGAGCTTCTATTAAAAACAAGAAAATACAAAAATGTTACAATGCATATGTCAGCAGCTATCTGCAAAAGTTGGAAAACTAAAAATTTGAGAAGAGAGGGAGGAGCAGTCTGCTCACAGTTTAGTCTCTATACAAATGCATGATAGAAAATGTTTTTGTGCTTAAATTAACAATACAATGAATTTCTTTGTCAGCTAGGATATAGTAGCCAAGGTTTTGTTTTTTTGTTTTTTTTTCTTCTGTGTAATGTTGCAGGCTATATGACCATCCAGAAGTGTATAAAATATGCATTTGTTTTTATACCAGGGGAGTTCTGTGAAGACTTACAAGGAACTGTCTGCCAATTCTGTTTGGCTTTTGTCCTCTTACTAATTTTATTTGTTTTAACAGGACGTGTCATTACAACTTTTACTAACTCTGGAGAAAAAGAGGTAAATGAGGCCATTCAAAGTGCCAAAGCTGCTTTCAAAATATGGAGCCAGAAATCTGGAATGGAGCGAGGCCGTGTCTTGTTGGAGACAGCCCGCATTATTAGGGTATGCTGTTGTACTCAAACCTTATTCTAAATGCCACATGTTGAGTAATAGTAATTTGATCTCAGTAAGTTTATCATTATATTTATTTTTTAAGTTTTTGGAAACAGTGGAGATGGATTTCAGCACCTGTTAGTTTTTATTGCTTTCTGTGCCCCCCTTATGGAGATTCTCCCTCTCTATTTGTCCTGTTTACCATTATCATAAAAACTGAAAGTAAAAGAAACCCCAATTTTGGGTTGTTCGCTGAAAGGTAATAGAGGGGAAATCTTCCAATGGGAACACTAAATCCCATGACCTGGGGGTCTCCAAAGAATTCCCTTGCCCGAGCCATCCAATCTATCACTTACCTCATCCATGGCAGCTTTTAATTTTTACCTTTCTGTTTGAAATTTTCAAAAATGCTTTCTGCTTTCATCACTTCCTGTACATCAGAAGATCTTAGTGCATCACAGAACATTGACTGTACACTCAAATTTTACTTTGTAGGATGCTGCAAAGTCTTTAATTTGAGCTTCATCCCCAGGTTCCTGCTTTCCAAACTGATTACAGGGAAATCCGAGAATACATAAATCTTTCTCAGCATATTTGGCATGAATTTCTTCAAGCTGCGTGTAGTTTTACAGGTGTTTTTCATCATTTAGATGCTACATTGGCAATGATACAGACACAGCCCTTCATTTTTCTAGTCATCTACCTGATTGTACAATCTCCTTTAGTTCTACCATCAGCTATGTAGTGCAAGGGCCTGTCTGATTTAATACAAATTGAATAGATTTTTCAGGTGGGTCCTCATATTCTATAATTTATTTTTTTTTTTTTCATTTTGTTTCTGGAGGGGACATTTTCGCTTGTTTTGCATAGAGCAGCCCATTCACTTGAATGGATTGCCCTACTCCCCACAAACGCCCAAAGAAGCTCCAGAACTTTTCTTAGAGTGGAGCATAGCGCATGTTTTACTGTACTTTTTGGTGCGCTTACAGTGGGTTTATTGCACACCTGCTTCCCGTGCTTCGGGTGCAGTTAGCATGTAATGACCATGCAAATGTGATGCGTGTTTCCAAAATGGTTTGCAAAGTGCAAGCTTTCTGTGCAGCTTGTCCTTCATTTGGAAACACGCAAATGTGAATAGAGCCTCATTATCCTTGTGTAAACACACCAATTTCACTTTCAGGCCCCATTCACACCTAGCATAGTGGAAGCACACATTGTTTTTCTTGCACCAGGCATAGGGAAACTCATTGATTTTAATGGACTGCCCTACAAAGTAGCTCATAGGACATTTTGGCGTATTGCAGTTTGCACATTTTTTTTGTTACTGAACATTTACTGCATTTTGTTGCTAGTTTTTTTTCCACACAGCAAAATGTGTGTTTCTTTCTTATTTTGGGGTGCCATTAACAAATAATGTCGACAAAAGCATGACTAGTTAATTTTAGGTGTATAAAGGTGGCTATACACATAACAATCTGTACAATCTCTGTAAGATATCCTTTAAATATACCAAAACTATATAATAGGAGAACATGCATATCTAACCAATCACTCCGTATCCAATCAGGCTGGGCCTTGCACTACATAGTTGATGGTAGATACAAAGGAGATTGTATGGTGAGCTTTGTAGACTTCCAGGGACACACGTCTCCTGTTTTCAGTACTACAGCTCTGCTCCACATAGGCTATTATGTGATTGCTCAGCTATTGCAGACTTTGTCAAATGAACAATCTATGCATGAAGAAGGTAGAAAACAATTGATGGCTGTGTATTTTGTGAGAATGGTGCTCATTGATAATGATTGCATTAGAAAAGCATGTAACTGCAGAGGTGGCTTAGAATAATCTCCTGGAGGGGGAGGGCAGGTGCAGGGTGTGTATAATGCGGTCAGCTGGTAAAGCCTTCTAATGTTTTTTCTATCCCTAATACTAGGACAGGTTTAGGAGGGGTTTTCTATAGGAGACTGGAGGCTGAGGTAAGGCCTGTCCTAGAAGCCAAAGAAAACATTTCTTTCTTTTCTGCAACAGAGGTAAATTAATGATACATTGGTACATAATAGGGATGCACCGAAATTCCAGTGGCTGAAACATTTCAGGCTAACACAACCCTTTCGGCTGTCGGCCGAAATGAAAAAAAAAAGCACTGATACAGGTGCCGAAAAAACCCCACCCCTCAAAGCCGCCTGCTGTCGCCTGCCTGCCACTCGGTAGTTCAGTCTTACCTGAGAAACCATCAATCCTGGTGCTCAGCATAGATATAGGTTAAGGAAAGATGGCCGCCACACATCTCTATGCCCTTGGAGGACCGGAGCGATGTCACTTCCAGTACCGGCCATTTTTTTTTTTTATTTTTTTTTTTTATTTTTTTTTTATTTCAATCCAATGCTTTACATTGCAGAGGAGAGCTGTGGGGTCTTATTCTCCATAAAGAGGACCTGTCACTAATTATTTCTATTACAAGGGATGCTTGCATTTCTTGTCATAAGAATAAAAGTGATTATTTTTTTTTTTAAAGGGACAGTGTAAAAAGAAAAAGAAAAACCAAAAAAAAGTTTAAAGTCCCCCGGTGCTCGCACGTAGTGGTGAATGCATACTTAGGCCGTGCCCACATATGTAAATTGTGTTCAAACCACACACGTGAGGTATCGCCACAAACGTCAGAGCAAGAGCAATAATTTTCGCACTAGACCTCCTCTGTAACTTTACACTGCTAACCTGTAGAAATTTTTAAAGCATCACCCATGGAGATTTTTAAGTACCACAGTTTCGTGCCATTCCACGAGCTTGCGCAATTTTAAAGCGTGATATGTTGTGTATCTATTTACTTGCCGTAACATCCTCTTACATATTTTACAAAACAATTTGGGGTATATTTTTCCAAAAAATATATATTAATTTTTAAAATCTGCGTGTTTTGGTTTCGGTTCTCAGGCCAAATGCATTTAGAATTTTCGGTTTCGGCACCAGAAGTTTCATTTCGGTTTCACCACTAGTAGATAAGGAAGCTGGAATTTAGAAAATAAGGTGAAATTGGCTGTTGAGGTAAAAAAAAACCTTCTGCCTTTACAACCCCTTTAAATGGGTGTTAAAATTGGGGCTTGCAATCAATAAATTATATATCAGTAATATTAAGCACTAAAAGCTATTTTCTAAACCCACACTCACGCACACTCTCAATGTGTGTTACCTAAAAGCTAAGCTCATTTTTGTGGGGGAAAATACATTTTTTAAAAATGCACATATTTTTGCAGGAAAACAAATCTGCATTTTATAATTTTTTCCCCTCAGGAGTCTGGAAAACATTGCACCCATGAACAGAGGATCAGGGGGTGCAATACCAGGTTCTTGCAGACAAGCCTTGAAGCTTTCGGCCCATACGTCTGTTACAGGCTGACTGTTTACAAGCTGCAGGGCTTCTGAATGAACTACAAGAGCACTCATCAGTGCCCTCACAGTTCATTAAGAACTACAAGCCATCAGCCACAACAGCTGACAGTATTTTGTAGTTCTCTCATTCACAGATCACTGATCCCTGAACAGCTGCACTATTTTCAAAACGTGACAGCAAGTGCCGGGAGATGAACCATTGCCTGCTGTCACAGGGAGTGGGGGGATTGGGGGAGCAGTACGCAGGTCTGGAGCATGTTACACCTGAATTATGGGTATACGTGTAACATGCTCTGAAAAGTGAATTTCTCCTTTTAAGATAGGCAAATCCCTATTCCCACACATACCAATATTACATTCCAGAAATGCTCCTGCTTGTTCTAGGGATCTTTTAAATCTTGGTGTGCGCGTTATGTACAAATCTTCCAGACATAGTTGAGAGCTCTGGAGCATTCCTCTCTATTTTAATTTATAGTCTGTTTCTCTGCTGTTCATGCTGGTTATTCCATGCCTGGAATTGCCAAGAAACTGAAGAATTCATACAAATGTGTACTGTACATTGAGAGATAAGAGCAAACTGGATCTAACAAGGTTAGAAAAAAAAGACAGGCCCAGCTGTTCAACTGCAATTGGTGGATAAGTACATCAGGATTAAAAAAATGTAAGGAAAAAAATGTAATAATAAATATAATTAAAACACACAAAAAAGAATAAAATAAATGAATAATATATAATAATACATAAATAATAATTAACCCCTAACCTTAACTCCCTAACCCTTAACATTTTTTTAAATAATAATAATCATACATAAATGCCCTAACACAAAATAAATAAAATAATAATGTATTATTATTATGTTTGGGTGGTTTTAATCATAAATTATTTAATGTTTAATATTTTTTTAAGGTTAGGGGTTATTTATTTATTACATTTTATTAATGTATTTTATTTAATATTTATGATTATTTCTATTTATTTTACATTTATTTATTCATATGTTATTAGTAAAGAAAAACACGCAACAAAGCGAATTGTATGTTTTCTATTCATTTCTATGGAAATAAAAATGTGCAAATCATCAGGCGTTTGGTTTTAGGCAACTTGAAGTGGAGATGTGAACCATCTCTACTGAGAATAATAGATTTTTTTTTTTCTCTCCTCAGAGTCTTGACGCTTCAAGCTACAAATCGCTCAGGTCTGAATGGGGCCTAAGAGTTGTTAAAAAGCAAAATAAAAGTATTTGTTGTTGACTGTCTTAAGACAAAATTGCCTTCCTAAACAGGGCTGGATTAACGTAGGGGCTATTAAAGCTGCAACTTCAGGCCCCTACTGTAATATAGGCCCAGTTGCCCAAAAAGAACAGGCCTTGCACACGGAAAGCAGTGGGACGATGGCAGGGACATAGATCGGGGGGGTCGAGGAGGGGGTATGATCCCCCCCCCTTCCTTAGAGCATAGTTATCAACCTTCCATTTATAGAGAGCATTTGTGAAAAAACAGGGTGCCTTACTCCCTGTGAAATGGATAAGAACACTACGCATTTGCAGTTCTGTTATCTGTTTTCTAATTGTCTGAGCTTGGAGAACTGGCAGTCTGTATCATGCTGCTGCTACCCACTCCTCTTCCCTCCTTCCGCCAGGCCTCTGGAGTTACATTTCTCCATCTACATCTCAGGTTGGGTCGTAAGGTGGGGTCTTCTGCTGATTCGGGTGTGCACAGCGCAGCAACATCTTTGCACTTGGCAGTTTTTCCACCAATTTGAAATATGGTAGACTGTAAAGAGGGGGATCTGGAGGAGAGGAGAATTCTGCCTTTAGTGCTGGCTTGCACCAGACAATTTACTGTTACAGCGGTCAATGCCTGGCAGCTCCACACCACAGAGAGACTGTCCTGTCATCTGCTGAACAGAGTTTGTAGGAGTCACTGATGCAAAGGGGAGTAGGGACCCTAAGATAATGGAGAACACTAATATAAAGGTACCCCTTATATTAGTGTCTTCACTTCTTTTTTACATCAGTGTCCCGCCTTACCATATTGTATTCAATTTGTGGATGCTGCTATAAGGGGGGGGGGTCAGATAAACAGAGACCCCCTTTCCTTAGAACCTTAGAGTTCCCCTTTACATCAGGGTCTGCAGAGTTCCCCCTTGTCCTGTAAGAGGGAATTCGGTGGACTCTGATGTATAGGGGAACTTTGGGGACTCTGACGTAAAGGGGGATGCTAACATAATGGGGAACATTGTGGACTCATGTAAGAGTAACTCTGCAGACTCTGATGTAAAGGAGAACACTGCAGACTGTGATATAAGGGGGAACTCTGCAGACTGCTTTGTAAGAAGGGGGGTTCTGGTGACCAGAGACACCCTTACATCAGAGTCCACAGAGTTCTCCTTTACATCAGAGTCTGCAGTGTTCCCCCTTACATCATGGTCTGCAGGGTTCCCCTTTACATCAGGATTTGCAGAGTTCCCCCTTGCTGCACTGTAAGGGGGAACCCTGCAGACTCTGATGTAAAGGAGAACTCTGTGGACTCTTTATGGAAAGTCCACAGAGTTACCCTTTACATCAAAGACCCACCAAAATCCTCAGCACCAGGCCCAGGATGCTTTTTATCCAGTCCTGATCCTAAACCAAATATACAGTAGATTACCTTAGCATGTCTTGAAACAAGCACTAAATAAGAAGACGATCCTGCAGTGTTCTAGAGTACCCATGTAGGGGTTGATTTACTGAAATCAAGTAGACAGTGCACTTTGCAAGTGTAGTTGCTCCAGAGCTTAGTAAATGAGATGAAGCTCTGTTGACTTCCATCATCCAATTATGTGCAAGCAAAAATGCAGTTTTTTTTGTTTTCCTTGCATGTGATTGGGTATATTTGCAAAGTGAAGCTTCACCTCATTTGCTAAGCTCTGGAGCATTTGCACTTGCAAAGTGCACAGTCTATTTGCCTTTGATAAATTAACCCCGGGGTATTTGGTTGGTACATGTTTCTCCAGCACTCCCCAGTGGTCAGTGGAAACTTTGTCTTATATAATAATAACAAATGAATGAAATCTGACTGTGCTACACACACTGTGCTACATGACACTGATACATGATTTATGCAGAAACACTTTTTAACCACCTCAAGACCAGACACTTTCACCCCCTGTCCAGGCCATTTTCTTCAGCTTTCAGCACTGTCACAATTTGAATGAAAATTACTCAGTCATGCAACACTGTACCCAAATTAAATTTGTATCATTTTGTTAAGATAGATAGGGCTTTCCTTTGGTGGTATTTAATCACAACTGGATGTTTTTTATTTTTTTGCTATATAAGTGAAAGCCATTTTGTTTATTACTGCACATGTGATTGCTCTGAATGGTCCCTCTGGTTGCAAAGTTAATTTTTATTTTACTAAAATAAAAGCATGTTATACTTGCCTGCTCTGTGCAATAGTATAGCACAGATTGGCTCTGAACCTGCTCTTCTGGGGTGCCCCGCTGGCACTCAACGAGGACTCTTTTCCCTATGCCACCATAGGAACCTGCTTCCAATGGAGGCAGATGTGCAGGCTTACTCCCGAGCAGGGCTTTGTGTGTCCATAGACATACACAGCGCAGCTTGGCCCCATCCTCCACTCCCTACTCACAGCATTTGACGGACAGCAGCAGAAGCCAATGGCTCCTGCTGCTTTCAGCCAAGCCTGTGAGAAAGGGGAGAGAAGACCTGCAGATAGACACAACACTGGATTGATACAGGTAAACGTTTAGGGGTTAAGGGGGGGGGGAGCAGCTACTAATAGGTGTGGGTTTTTATTTTTTTTTTACCTTAATGTATAGACTGGCATGAAGGTACAAAAAAAACTTATGACTTTATAACCTCTTTAATTTGTCTATTGTAAACTCTCAAAGGTTAAACCAAAAGTTAAACATCAATAAGTCTTTACAACCTGAACAGCCTTAAAGTGGTTATAAAGGCTCAAGGTTTTTTATCCTCCTGCATTCTATTCATGAAGATAACAAACCACCTCTGTGCAGCAGCCCCCCCCCCCCCATACTCAAGCCCCCTCACGATCCAGCAATGTGCCCTGGAGTCTCGGCTTTTCCGGGACTCCCTCTCCTCATTGGTTGAGACAGAAGTGGGAGCTGTTGGCTCCCAGTGGCGTCAATCACAGCCAATGAGACGAGAGGGGCGAGGCAGAGCCACGGCTCCATGTGTGAATAGACACACTAAGCAGTGGTTGCCCCATAACAAGCTGCTTGCTGTGGGGGCACCCGACAGTAGGGAGGTGCCAGGAGCACCAGCGGGGGACCCAAGAAGCGGAGGATCTGGGCTGCTCTGTGCAAAACGACTGCACACAGCAGGTAAGTATAGACATATTTTGTTTTTTTGCTTTTTTTAAATAAGCCTTTAGAATCACTTTAATAACTCTCTATTTCATACCAGACGGCAAACTATAAGATGGGTAAAGCACTTTGTCAGTCAATATAGAAAAAATGTTATATATTTTATTGTAAATTTCAGAATTTAAACGGGATTAAAAGTATTTTATGCTGATGGCATTGTGAATTTATTTTTCTGTACTTCAGGTTTCCAATTTATCATACTTTTTTTTTATTCCATGATGATTTTTGCCATTTTGGTTGCTTCCTTGCCTTTGATTTATTTTGGGTTTTTTTTCCTGCATTCAGTGGGTCGTCCATGCACACTATTGCCACAAAAAATATTACATGTACCGGTAGTTACTAAATCACTTAACAGATTTTTCTGCCTAATGTACGCTAGGCAAGTAAAGTAGATTCTATATTTTAGGTAGTTCAAGTTATACTGGATAAAACAACCAATATTCTTTCCTTTATTTGTAGTAATATTCTCTTAGCTCTATGGGCTAAACTTGTACCCTTTTTATTTTGTTATATTGCTGAACTTTTAAGTTTTATGTTGCACACAATAAATTGGTTCATCCCATGCAACCTCCTTAGCATGCTTCAAGCAATAGTCTTTGCTGATATTTTTAAAAATAGCTTCCTTTTCTTCCCAGATATGCCCTTGGGAATGATGAGCAGGAAAATATCTGCTCTTCTTTAAACAACTCACAGCAATATTAAAGACTTGAATAACCTGCACCAGACACACACCTATTAATAAAAAATATTAATGAATGTGGAGTCATTTTATGTATAACCTACTCTATATTGTTATTAATGCCTACAATCCTCACCTTGTGTTTCCTACAGATATAGCATATTGGGGAGATTTACTGAAAGTGGAGCACTCAAAATCTGGTGCAGCTATGCATGGTAACCAATCGGCTTCTAACGTCAGCTTGTTCAGTTAAGCTTTGGCAATAAAATCTGGTAGCTGATTGGTTTCAGTACAGAAGTGCACCAGATTTTGCACTCTCCAGCTTTAGTAAATAACCTCCATTTTGTTTTATAATTCATAAGACAAAATATGTCTCATCTGTAGGATCTGTCTGCAATTATCAACTTGTGCTACAAATACAGCAAAATGCACGATACGCGTTTGGGTGCCATTCATAAATGCGGTTCGATTTTGCTGTGCGAAAAAAACAAGTTAGAATTCTGGTAAAATACGCCTGGCTCAGGGCCAAAATTTGTGCCTTGAGCTTCTTTGCTGTGACAAATGTGCATAGGGCGGCCCATTCAATGCAAGACATGAATAAATGCAAGACACTCGGAAACGCAGAAAAAATTGCCCACAGAAAATTGGGAGTGGGAATCCGAGTCCCACTATGTGAAGTGTGAATGGGACCTAAGGGAGGCTTTAGTGTGTAACCCCTTCACGCCGGCGCCTCCCGGCCCTTTAAGGGTTCCAGAAGCCGGGGGTGGGGTTTAGGGTCATGTGACGCGCCGTCACAGCAGTCACATGATCGGAAAAGGTCCCGATCGAAAGAGGAGATCTGGACCTTTCTGTGAGTACCGGACATGTGTGCGGGGAGCGTGCAAGGCGCGCTCTCTGCACATATGTCCTTTTTTAATAGAACGCAAAAGTGTGGCTGCTCGGCGTCTAGGCCCAGATGCTGGGAGGCCGCACATTTGTGTGCGGCCGGCGTGAAGAGGTTAATAATAAAAATACCTAGTTGGTCTAAAAGGGCCTGTTACTTGCTAGTAAAACATTGGCTTATCAGTAGTTCCTACTGATGCTCTCAACTGATGATCTTTTTTGAACTCTGTAGTAGGGTCTCTATTCAAAGGTGTATATGTCTCTGTATCACCCAAGATATTATACATCTCTACTACATATTTATCTTTGTCCATAAGGATAATTCCTCCCCCCTTTATCTGTGGGTCTTATTACCAGATCCCATCTCTCCAAAAGATTTTTTGTTCCTACATAGCTATCTTTTTCATTTTTGACCCTTCTTACCTCCAATTTTTCTAAATCCTGAATAAGTACATCTCTGAAGACTCCAATGTGTGAATTACCAGCACTGGGGGGATTAAATAAAGAGGCATTCCTCAAGCGTAGTATGTTTATATACTTCATCTCTGTTATTATGAGCAATGGGATTCTGCATAAAGTACTTTTTCACACTAAGTTGCCTAGTGAACTTATGGCTATCTATAAAGGTTTGGAATTTGTTCAGCTTGGCTTTAGGTGCAAATTTCAAACCCTTATTAAGTATTAACTCTTCCTCTGAACTTAAAGATGTAGGAGTAAGATTAAAGATGCCCTGTGATTGTCTTACATTTGTTGTTTTGTTTATTTTTTTACTCTATTAATGCTTCTTCCTTCTCTTCTACCTTTTCTTGGTCTATACTTCTTTTCCTGTTGTGACTCCCTCCTAAAAAATGATTGGAATATTGTTTGCCCTGTATTTCATGGGAGGGTTTAGACTGGTAAGAATTACCCGAAGCCCCCCATTGATTGTCATTAGTGGGGTAACCTTTGTTGTCCTCCCACCCAACCTTCTTGGGGCCCTTATACAAAGGTGGATAATAACTTCTTTGAGGAGGGTTTCTATAACTGTTATTAAAGTTATTATATATTCCTCTTGGGGAACCTCTATCTCTGTTATTATGAGGATGCCAACCAATATATCTACCTCCCACATGTTTATCTGGGATATTTCTTAAGGGTTCAAAATTTATATTAGCAGGTATATTCACTGAATAGCCTGCCCCTTCCTCACCATATTTCTGACCTGTGTTAGAATTTCTCCTCCTTGGTGATTTGTTTTGCGGTCATTTAGATTTACCTTTATACAACTTCTGAACCTTTGTCCATCCATCCCTAGAAGGGGTATTATTAATATCCGGAATTCTACCAACATCCAATTGAGGTCTGGTAAGGATATTGGGATTTTGGTTATCAGTGACTGTCTGCCACTTTATTTCCTTATAATATTTTAAATCCCTCTTCTTTTTTTCTTTTTTTTTTTCTTTTGCTTATATTTCTGTTCTCTAAAATTTTTTCAGCTTATCCGATTCCATTTTATACTGTTCCTAATCTTTATATACCAGTAGTTTTTCTTTGGTCTTCTTATTAATTTCCCCATCTAAAAATAATAATTGTCTTTTTCCTCAATATTAAAATTTTAAGTAGATAAATACCAGAATTATTAAATTTAAACCATTAATTCTCATTACCTGATTCATCTTGTTCTGGGGGTACATCCCACCTTAAAGAACTTGGGACCATATTCTCCACTACATAATGTTCCAGTAGAGAGAAAACAAGGTCAGCGCTAATCCAAAAAAAGAAACAAAAAATAAGTGTAGCTGCATGCAATGGATACCGATATACCAAGATCCTTGTGCTAAAATATGAAATTGCAGCGCAAAAAACAAACATTATTGAATAATATCAACACATAAATGCCATCAAGTACGACAATGAAAATAAAATTAACATAAAACAAAAATACTAATCAATAATTGTGGACTTTGATATAATGGATAGAATTGTCACACTGTCCACTGCAAGCAAAATCTTCACCCAGTGATCCAGAAACAACAGATGTGCACTTGTGTGGTAGTATGTTCTCGAGGTACAATCCTTCAATGCATCAGGAAACTCGATAGTCCTCCTCATATCCTGCTCCACCAGATGTCAGTACATGCACTCTCATCCTCAAAAAAAACAACAAATCTCTCATAGTGTAGTAGTTCTAATAAAGTGCATATATACACAAATAAAATAGCCAATTAAAAGAAAAGAAACTGCTGTGTGTTTGCTTATATAAGGGGCCGCCAGACACTCGGAATGGTGGCGTGACCTTCAGCAATCACACCTAACAAGCCAACGCTGTTTTCAACAACAGAGCGTCCTCGGGGGTTCACAAATGAACAAATAACAGTGGCCATTAATATGTAGCCCATCTATACAGACGGTAAGACGTCACTTCCGGTCTCGGCGCCATTTTTCCGTGCTCTAAAGGAAGTGTATCTACATCACATCTGGTATTGGCACCATTTTCTTAGTCTCAAAGGACCAAAGACACAGCTGGCATCATGTTGAATTCACAGAATCTAACCGGTAACAAAAACCGGATCCATTCTATTAATCCAGAAAGCATTAAAAGGATAAATCAAATACCCAGATGGGCTACATATATTAATGGGACAAAAATCACAAGAATAAATACATACTGACAAAGTTCTACTGGTGGGGAAAAATCCCAAACTAAATATATTTTAATTCACACAGCCATTTCATCTCAAGTTTAGAAATTTCTCTTCTATGGTGGCATCCTCTCCAATGAGGTTGTAATTTAGTAATTGCCATAAATTTGAGGTCCCTAGGGTCTCTGTTATATTGCCAAAAATGTGCTGACAAACTATGTTTTTGAACCCTCTTTTTATATTGTAAACATGTTCCCTAAGGCGATCTCTTAGCCATCTAGTAATCCTTGCTAATTCCCAAATAATGTAAATTAATAAGTCCTCCCTATAACCTTTTCTAAAAATCTGTTAAGTAAATTGGCTTGCTCAATATAATCTTTCATGTTACGACAATTCCGCCTCATTCTCAAGAATTGACCCTTAGGAACATTCTTGAGCCAGAGTGGGTGGTGGCAATTTTCCAAGGAAATATAACTATACCTATCAGATGTTTTAAAGAAAGACTTTGTATAAATTTCTCCCTCTACAATTGACTGTGTGTGTGTGTATATATATGTATATATGTGTGTGTGTGTGTATGTATGTATGTATGTGTATATATATATATATATATATATATATATATATATATATACGCACACACACAAATTGATGTTGTAAATATTATAGTTCAAATAGGCCATACATTCAATTAATGATGACTTATCCCCCTGCCAAAGAAGGATATCATCAATGTATCGCTCATATAAAGCTAAATTAACCCATTGTTTATCGAAAATAATCACAGATTCACATTTTATATTAGCCAGACTGGGGGCAAGTTTTGCACTCATAGCCACCCCCCTTTTTTTGCAAATAAATCACATTGTTGAACCAACAATATTTGTGTGACATTGCAAAATCAGCGATATAATGAACTGTTTTTGCGCTGAAGGGATGTTTGAGTTTCTAAGGTCAAACTGAACCGTCTTCTTACCATTAGCATGTTGTATGTTTTGTGTATAGGGACGCAACCCTATACTAAAAACGTGAGATGAAATGGCTGTTTTAATTAAAATCTTATTCCCCATTAGGTTTAAATGTAGATTGGGATATAAATTGTTTTATTGATACAAGCTACGTTTTACTAATATATATTATTATAATATAAATATTTGTATTATACACTGCTCAAAAAAATTAAAGGAACACTTTGAAAACACACCAGACCTCAATGGTGAAAAATGCCATGCTGGATATCTATACAGATATGGACTGGGTAATGTGTGAAGAATGTAAGGATTCCCCATCGTTTGATGGAAATAAAAATGATCAACCTACAGAGGACTGAATTCAAAGACGCCCCGAAAATCAAAGTGAAAAAATTATGCAACAGGCTAGTCCATTTTGCTGAAATTTAATTGCAGCAACTCAAAATTATACTCAGTAGTTTGTATGGCCCCCAAGTGCTTGTATACGTGCTCCTAATGAGACGAAGGATGGTGTCCTGGGGTATTTCCCCCAGATCTAGACTAGGGCATCACTGAGCTCCTGGACAGTCTGAGGTGCAACCTGGCAGTGTCGGATGGACCGAAACATGATATCCCAGAGGTGTTCTATTGTTTTTAGGTCAGGCGAGCATGGGCCATTCAATGGTATCAATTCCTTCATCCTCCAGGAGCTGCCTGTATACATGAGGCCGGGCATTGTTGTACGCCAGGAACAACTCACTGCACCAGCGTAGGGTCGGAAAATGGGTCCAAGGATTTCAATGGCAATCAGGGTGCCATTGCCTAAGCTCTAAACTGGAGGGAAAAGGAGAGGTGTTGTGACTGCGTTTCCACCAGGGGGAGCGCTCACTGTTGTTGCCAAGATGTGCTTGCTCTTTTTGTTTTTGACCACTAGAGGGAGTGCGGCCGGAAACAGAAGGTGGCCATATTTTATCTATCTGGAGGCCAGGCACACGTGGACTGCTGATGCTGCTGAGAAATTTCTTGTGGCCAGGAGATGGAGCAGGCTATTCAGTGGGGGCACATGAGTACTCCCCTGAGGGTGAAACGTGGACCAGTTAGTCAGGAGCCACCCTAGGTGGCTCATAAGGCAGCATTTGCATTGAGCGTTTTTTTCAGCACACTACTAGCATAGCTGTATTGTGATCTGTGTTACTAGTGGAGGTACACAGGTTTGCGCTATCTGAAGTAATGTCTTCCAGAAAGTGGAGTGGGGGAGGTGCAGCAGGAAAGGGCACTAATATATTACCGCCAGGTCCTGAGGAACCTAGCCGAAGGTCCGCTGTAATATCCCCTCCTGACAGGCCAGACTTAACTGGGCAGTCTGAGCCGCTACGTCTATCTGGCATTGTGGTTGCTACTGGGGCTTCTGCCTCAGTAAATGTAACCAAAGATGATCTTGCTTCATTCCTAGCGGGTTTAGAAGATAGGATCACCGGGATGATTGCATCAGTTTCTTAGGGGACTAAGATAAATCCTTGTCATTAGAATCACCAATCCTGGAGCAAGAATGGGTGAGGGAAGAGGAAGAGCTGGAGGAAGGTCAGGCAGTAGATTATCTGTCTGAGGAGTCGCAGCCTGAGGAGAAGCAGGAGGTCTCTGCCTCCCAGTCTCAGAGCTTTGTAGTCCAAGACCTCACTGATATGGTACGGTCTGGATTCAGGCTACCTCCGATAGAAACCTCTGAGGTTACTTATTCTTCCCTGGGCTCTTTGAAGCCTTCACAGAGTACTCAGGCCTTTCCGGTTCATCCTCTTCTGGAGCAAATTATGTATGCTGACTGAGATCACCCAGACAGGGTTTTTGTTAAACCAAAGAGGTTTTCTGTTTTGTACCCCATGGAACAATAGTTTAAGAAATGGGGTTTGCCTGTAGTGGATGCAGCTGTTTCATCCATGAATAAATCTTTAATGTGTCCTGTGGATAATGTATGGGTTTTCAAGGACCCAGCAGATAAGAAGCTGGAGTCTCTCCTTAAGTCCTCCCTCTCCCTGGCAGGTTCTGCTGCATAGCCAGCTTTGGCAGCTATTGTCATTTGCTGACCGTGTCAAGCAACAGATTAGAACACCATCAGTGCAGGGGGAATGCTCTGCTAAGGATTTGGAGGATGTTCCGCGTGCTATGTGTTTCACGATTGATGCTCTTAAGGATTCAATTCAGCAAATTTCTCGCTTGGCCCTTTTATTAGTGCACATGCACAGGGTTTTGTGGTTGAAGAGTTGGTCAGCAGAACTGCCATGCAAAAAATTGTTGGCAGGTTTTCCTTTTCATGGGGAATGACTGTTTTGGGAAGATTTTGACAAATATAGCTAAAAGATTTCAGGGGGTAAAAGTAAACTTCTACTCTTTAAGATGAAATCCAAACGCCCTTTTTTTAAGGTGTCAGGGGTGTTGATTGCTGGGCTCTCATCTACCAGGCAGTCGTTTCGCCACACGCAGGTCCCAGCCTCCAGGGGTAGATCTCAGAATCAAAACCCAAGCAGACCCTGGGTGCAGGGGTGTATTTACCACAAGGCAAACAAGGCATTTGCCTATGGCGGCATTTTTCAGGGGGGGCAGCACTGCCCCTTGGAAGAAGGGACACACACAGCATGGGGACCTGGTGGGTTCTGAGAGATGCTGTGGGTTTCATGACAGTGTATGCACAGCCCGACTTTCGTTCCTGGGGATGTCCGGAGCTGTGAAGGTGAGTGTCTTTCTCACCATGGGGGATGGTGGCTGGTGTATGGGGGGGCAGTGGTAGTGGAAGGCTCGGGTGGAGGGCAGGGGTGCTCTTGTGTCAATGTCAGGATCTTTCTGTGGGGGGGTGCCAATTTTTGTGTTGCCTAGGGCAGCACAAAACCTAAATACACCACTGCCTGGGTGCAAAAGTCATCTAAGACAGATCGAAAGTCCGCCTCCTTATGAAGGAGCGCCCCCACTTGTTCAGGTGGGGGGGAGGCTTTTGAATTTTGTGGTTGCATGGAGGGCTCTAATCCAAGACAAATGGGTCATTTCCACAATTTCTCTAGGGTATAGACTAGAATTTCGGGTATTTCCCTCTCCTTGGTTTCTAAGATCAAATGCACCAACAAATCCAGAGAAAACAAGAGCTTTATTTCAGGCATTTGATTGCCCATTGGCTCAAGGAATAATCATGGAGGTTCCAGCAGGCGAAGGGTTTCAGGAGTTTTATTCAAACCTTTTTACAGTCCCAAAACCAAATGGGTATGTAAGACTCATTTTGGACCTCAAGGGGCTAAATCAGTTCCTAAAGGTCCAATCCTTTTGTATGGAATTTGTTCAGTCAGTAGTGGCCTCCTAGAGGAGAGAGATTTTTTAGCATCAGGGATGCATACCTGCATGTACCAATATTTATTCCTCACCAGAGATTTCTGCAGTTTGCGGTAGTGGCTCCTTATTTCCAGTTCATAGCACTACCGTTTGGGCTGGTTATGACTCCCAGAGTTTTCACAAAGCTTCTTGCTCCGGTGTTGGGGCTACTCAGATTTCGGGGAGTATCAGTCACAGGTTATCTAGACTATCTCTTGCTCAGAAATCAGTCGGTGCCAGATCTGAAGCAGGATGTGGTCCTTATGATGCAGATCCTGGAACAGCTGGGCTGGGTGCTCAACCTCAAGAAGTTGGCCCTCGAACCAGTGCAGAGCCTGGAGTATTTGGGGATGATCCTAGACACGGTTCAGGTAAAGGTATTTCTGCCTCCAGGGAAATGTTGCACCCTGAGGAACGAGGTTTGCAGTTTGAAGGCTAAGAGGTATCCTTCAATTCACCTCTGTATGAGGTTGCTGGGGAAGATGGTGTCCTCGTTTGAAGCTGTTTCCTATGATCAGTTCCACTCCAGACCGCTGCAAAGGTACATTCTGTCTGTTTGGAACAAAAAGATTCCAGCCCTGGATTACTACATATCTCTGTCTCCAGAGGTGCAGCAAAGCCCGAATTGGTGATTGATAACTCACAATTTGGAGAAGGGAAGATCCTTTCGGCCAGTGGTGTGGAAGTTGGTAACCACTGATGCAAGCCTTTCAGGTTGGGGGGCCGTTCTGGAAGAGGTAAAGTCCCACCCTTTCGGGTGAAGGCACACTCCACCAGGAGTGTGGGGGCATCTTGGGCAATCCGCCATCAGGTGTCAGTGGCTCAGGTTTGCAAGGCCGCTACATGGTCTTCAGTTCACACATTCACAAGATTCTACCAGGTGGATGTCAGAGCCGCAGAGGATTCTGCCTTTGGCTGCAGTATTTTACGGATGGCTGAGTAGGTCCTGGGTGATTATTGATGGTGGCTATTATGGTGTCACCCTCCCCTCAAATTTCTTATTGCTTTGGGACATTCCACATAGCCTGCTCTGTGTCCTGTGATGTACTTTAAAGAAAATTGGATTTTTTTCTACATACTTACCTGTAAAGTCCATTTCTTGGAGTACATCTCGGGATGCTCCTCTTTCTGGAATGTCATTGCTTTGCTATAAAAACGGAGGTACATCCTGTATAGGAGGGGTTATATAGAGGAGGACTTCCTCTCTGATTGGTCAGCCAGTGTCCATTCACCTATAGGTGGCCTATAACCCATATAGTCATGAGCCTGCTCTGTGTCCCGTGATGTACTCCAAGAAATGGATTTTACAGGTGAATATGTAGGAAAAATCCAATATTTTGTCTCCAGACTCGAACAATTGATTCCCCTGTTTGAATTGTAAATTCTTGCTGAATATTCTGCATGGTGAAGTAACCTCTAAGCAGTGGATTACTAACTGGATAGATACAGTACATGAAGAATGCACTGTACGGAGCGCATTAGGGAATGTTACCCCAACATTTCATATTCTTGCTATGTGTTGTAACGTATATTTTAAAAGGTATCCTGTTCTCCTTGCATTGCTTCCTTTTTGTGAAATACCTGGTGTTCCTGCCAGTCCCTCTGACTGACTATGCTAGTCATGAGAGTACATTCATTCCAGCAGTTTTCTGGCTGGGAGCACAGCCTGCCTGTCCTACAGTAATCAGACTTGTGCTGACATGCCCCCCTGCACATCACTGGGAAGATTAGTGTATTGCCATTTCTCCACCTATAGCTTGCCCCTTATGCAGCTAAAACAGAGGTTATGAGATCACTTTTAAAAAAAAGAAAAAAAAGATATGTAGAATTGTTTTTATATGCATATGTTTTGCCTTTCATTTCTATTTTAAACTGAATGCGTTATTTTACAAGGTAAGGGTTCACATACTGTATATTTAAGGAAGCTTAGCTTACAGTTGAAGTCTGCCTGTTTTGAGAGGGCCCCCTTCTTGATCAAAAACAGCTGTAAAGACCTGTCTGATGAGCAAACCTTGCCTCACTCCTCAAAAACTAAACAGTTTGCTATCAAAGGGGTCCAAAACAGCATTTTTGTGACTTTATGAAAATGATGGAAAGTTGGGATTTTATCTGTGATAAGTAGACTTCAGCTGTGTTTTTTTGTAATATGTAATACAGAATAGAGAATTAAAACCAAAATCTGCCATTATTAAAACCTTTTGTTTCCCTCTTTCCCCAATTTTAATTTGCAAGCCACCATAATTTTTCTTACCTTTTTAAAATGGCTGCATATTTTTCAGATGTGTGCAATAGAAATAGTTGATATCCCTGTCTGAATGGTAAAACAAAAGATGTATACATTTCCATCTTTGTACGTACCAACTTTGAATTAAATTCAGTTTGGACCTGTGAGTGGAATCAAACATTATTTGAGGGCCAATTCACACTAACTTGCGCTAAAATGTATAGAAAATGGATGCACATTTCCATCCATTTTAGTCACGTGCTGACATCCGTTGACTTACATTTTTGACGTCCATTGACATGCATTTTAGCATGCATTAAAGCGTACTGTATTTTTACAGGCTATCCTATGCATTGTGTTGACATCCACTTATCGCTTGCTTCCGTTTACATCTGTTTCGTCGCAATAAATACATACGTGTTGCATTTTAGCACAACACAGGTCAATGCAGTGTTTTGGTGTGAATAGGACACATTGGAATTGGCAATGATTTGTTTTTCAGAAGTCCTTCAGTTGACGTGCATTTTACAGCTACACTAAAACGTAGATCAACGTACTGGTGTGAATTGGCCCGTCTGCATAGTCAAGTTTAGATTTGATCGTAAAAGTTTAATAACATTCTGCTGTTGGCTTTTATTATAGGAACGTAGTGAGGCGCTTGCTACCATGGAAACCATAAACAATGGGAAATCTATCTTTGAGGCTAGAGTGGATATAGAGATTTCATGGCAGACACTGGAATATTATGCTGGACTTGCTGGTAGTATGGCTGGTAAGTTGTTTTTTTTTTTTTTGTTTTTTTTTTTTTGCTTTGCTTAAATGGTAACCCTAAATGTTTAATGCTTAAAATCTATTGACAAAATCATTTATTGTAATATTTGTATAAAAAACACATCCTGGGTGCCTGCTCTTCAGTTTTAATTATGTGCGGGCATTATAGACAGATAAGACTGCCATCAATTGTCTCTGGTATGTGACTTCTCTACTCCTATATTCTATATTTAGTTTGTGAAACCATCCATTACAGACATAGACCAATAGGCACAGAGAGAGAGAGGAATTGACGTTGTGGCCCCAGAAACCGGAAGCGATGAAGATTTAGTCACTTCCGCTTTTGGCTGTTTGTTTACCTGGCTAGAAAAGCAGCTGATCAGACCAATGTGTCTGATCGGCTGCAGTGGAGGCCAGAGGAGAAATTTGGGGTCTAATCTCTCCATAAAGAGGGCCTGTCATGGCCCAAGTTGTCGCAAGGGATGTTATCCTCCCTTGTTTTAGCAAGTTTAGCAGTTACAAAAAAGATACAAATAAAGTGTAAAAAAAGTTTTAAATAAAATAATTAATACAAAAAAAAGTAAAGTGTCCCCCCCCCCCCCGTTCTTATGCACAAGTGCAAATGCATATGCAAGTCCCGCACACATATGTAAACCGTGATCGTACCACACTTGTGAGGTATCATCGCAAATGTCAGAGAAAAAGCAATAATTCTATCACCAGACCTCCTGTGTAACTCTTAATAGATAACCTCTAAATGTGTTTAAAGCATCGCCTATGGATATTTTTTAAGTACCGTAGTTTCCCGCTGTTTCACGGGCGTACTCCATTTTAAAGCGTGACAAGTTTGGTATCTATTTACTCGGTGTAACATCATCTTTTACCAAAAATTGTGAATTGTATTGTGATTGTTTGCAATAAAATTCATTAATTGAAAAACCACTGCGCAAATACCATGTGACATAAAAAAAAAATCGCCCATCATTTTATTTTATAGGGCCTCTGCTAAAAAAAACATATATTGGGGGCTCTGAGTCGTTTTCTAGTAAAAAAAAAAAAATATAGCTCTTACATGTATGGGAGAATTGGCCTGGTAGGCAAATAGTTAAAGTGATTGTAAACCCATATATATATTTATTTATTTATTTATTTTTCAAATAACAAACATGATATACTTATCTTCTCTATGTAATGGTTTTGTGCAGAGCAGCCCCAATCCTCCTTTTCTGGGGTCCTCCATTGCCGCTCCTGGCTGCTCCCCACCAGTGAGTGCCCATCATAGCAAGCAGGCTGCTATGGGGGCACTTGTGCAGACTGGCTCTAGCTGTGCTCTGCAATCCCTAAAATCATTAAAGATAAGATTTCAGATGGTTAATAGAACTTGAGGTTTTCCTCTCCATTCAAGTTCCAGTAACAATTAAATATTTTGGATTTTCTTTCACTTTCAGTCCCTGTGACACTCATAAATGGACCATTCATATTTGTCAATGAGGCCATTTTGTGATTTCCCGTGGGAGACTCAGCTGGGTTCTCTGCAATTAGCTGTGAGCAAGAAGCCCAGTTAAAAGCAATAGGAGTCTACTATTTGCGGCTGTTCACAGGCATTCGCTCAAGCAAGGATTTCTTGCAGATGATCAGCCCTGGGCGCAAGCAGTCTGTGTCCAGGGCAGATCATCAGCTTCATGAGTGATTACATGCAAACAGCCACTGTCAGGCTCCCATTGCTTTCAATAGGGCTTTTTGCTGGTAGCTAATTGTAGGAACTCTTGCTGAGTCTCACATGGATAATTGCAAATGGCCCCATTTCCAAGTGGGAATGAGGCCTAAGGCAAACAACCTTTCCACAGTTTATCCAAAACCAATAGTAAACCTTTTGAAAAAAAATAAACGTTGTTGCTTTAGATCTGAGGTCTTCAAACTTTATAAACAAAGGGCCTGGTTACTGCCCTTCAAACTTTAGGGGGGCCCAGAATGTGGCCAGCGGGCGTAGAAAATGTCCTGACAGCACTGGGAGTAAACAATGTCCTCTCTTTGGCATGGAGTAATGGTGCCCCATCATTGGTGTCAATGGGAGAAATGGTGCCCCATCATTAATATTAATAGGAGTAATAGTGCCCCACCATTGATATTAATAGGAGTAATAGTGCCCCATCATTGATATTAATAGGAGTAATAGTGCCCCATCATTGATATTAATAGGAGTAATAGTGCCCCATCATTAATATGAATGGGAGTAATAGTGCCCCATCATTAATATGAATGGGAGTAATAGTGCCCCATCATTGATATCAATGGGAAGAATAGTGCCCCATCATTGATATTAATAGGAGTAATAGTGCCCCATCATTGATATTAATAGGAGTAATAGTGCCCCATCATTAATATGAATCAGAGTAATAGTCCCCCATCATTGGTATCAATGGGAGGATTAGAGCCTCTTCATTGATATTAATAGGAGTAATAGTGCCTCATCATTAATATCAATAGGAGTAATACTGCCCCATCATTGCTATCAATGGGAGGAATAGTGCCCCATCATTGCTATCAATGGGAGGAATAGTGCCCCATCATTGCTATCAATGGGAGGAATAGTGCCCCATCATTGCTATCAATGGGAGAAATAGTGCCCCATCATTGCTATCAATGGGAGAAATAGTGCCCCATCATTAATATCAATGGGAGAAATAGTGCCCCATCATTGATATCAATGGGAGGAATAGTGCCCCATCATTGGTGTCCGTGGGAGGAATAGTGCCCCATCATTGGTGTCAGTGGGAGGAATGTTGCCCCATCATTGGTATCAATGAGACAAATAGTACCCCATCAATGGGAAGAATAGTGCCCCCCCCCATTGGTATCAATGGGAGGAATAGTGTTCCATCATTGGTATCAATGGAAGGAATAGTGCTCCATCATTGGTATCAATGAGAGAAATTGTGCCCCATCATTGATATCAATGGGAGTATTGGTGCCCCATCGTTTATCAATGGGAGGAATGGTGCCCCATCGTTTATCAATGGGAGGAATAGTGCCCCATCATTGGTGTCAGTGGGATGAGTAGTGCCCCATCAATGGTGTCCGTGGGACGAGTAGTGCCCCATCATTGGTGTCGACGGGACGAGTAGTGCCCCATCATTTGGTGTCGACGGGACGAGTAGTGCCCCATCATTTGGTGTCAGCGGGACAAGTAGTGCCCCATCATTTGGTGTCAGCGGGACGCGTAGCGCCCCATCATTTGGTGTCAGCGGGACGAGCAGTGCCCCATCATTGGTGTCAGCGGGACGAGTAGTGCCCCATCATTGGTGTCAGCGGGACGAATAATGCCCCATCGTTAGTGTTAGTGGGATGAATAGTGACCAATCAGTGGTATCTTTAGAAGGCATGGTGTCCTATCGTTGGTGTCAGCAAGAGGACTAGTGCCCCATTGTCGATCAGTGGCAGGAACTACAGTCATGGCCAAAAATATTGTCACGCCTGCATTTCTATCAGATAATGCACCATTTTGTCCAGAAAATTGTTTGAATTACAAATGTTTAGGCATTCTCATGTTTTTCTTTTGTTTGTATTGGTATTGTAAGTGAAGAAACAAAAAAAACATTCCACGCAAAACCTCAAAAACGGACTGGACAAAAATGATCTGCAACTTCTCAAAATTGTAAGAAATCATTGCCTTCCAAGCTTGTGATTGATGCCCCTGTAATATGTAATTAAACTCATCTGTATCAATTAACAGGTGCTGACAATATAGAAATCACACTTGCAACCAGTTAGAATGGTAAAAATTTACCCAGACTTTCTTTTTTGTCTGTGTGCTACATGGAGAAGAGAGAGCAGCAAAGAATTGTCTGAGGATTTTAAAACAAAAACTGTGGAAAAGCATGGACAATCTCAAGGTTAAATGTCCATCTCCATAGATCCTAATGTTCTTGTGTTCACTGTGCGCAACATTGTCAACAAGTTTACAGCCCATGCCACTGTAGCTAATCTCCCTGGATGTGGACATAAGAGAAAAATTGAACAAAGATTGCAACAAAGGATTGTTCAAATGGTGGCTAAAGAACCTTGATCAACTACCAGACAAATTCAAGGTGACCTTCAGGCACAGGGTACAACTGTGTCAGCTCGCACTATACATCACCATCTGAATGAAAAAGGATGCTATGGTAGGAGACCCACCTAGGAGGACCCCACTGCTGACACATATTGGAGTTTGCAAAAATGTACCTGAGGAAGACAAAATCATTTTGGAAGAATGTGCTGTGGACAGACAAACCAAAATTACAGCTTTTTGGTAAAGCCCATCATTCTGTTTTCATAAAAAGCAATGAGGCCTTTAACCTCCTTAGCGGTATTCCCGAGTGTAGCTCTGGGTAAAATGTCAGTACCAAAAGCGGTAACCCCGAGCTACACTCGGGTTTACCATGCAGCGTTGCTCAGGGAGTCCCCTGCAGCGTCCTCGGCCATCTCCTCCAGCCGATGCCGGCATCCGGCTTCCGTGTTCTGGTCCCTGTGACGTTGGGACGTACGGGCGCCGGAACTGGCGGGAAATTTGAAATTTTTTTTAAAATTTCATTTTTTTTAAAATGACTATTACATAGTAAAACATTGCTGTTTCAATGCATTTCACATACATTTTGTCCCTACTGCTTTGTCCTGTGCCCTGCCTGCATTTTGACTGTTCTTTCTGCCTGGAAACTTAGAAAAGTCCATGGCGTCCAAAAAGCGTTCCTTTATGTCAAAAGCGGTTTTAGACCAGCTAGAGAACAGCGATAGTAAATCAGAAACACTTGCAGAATTGAGTGATAATGATTCGTGGGGAAATTCGTCATCAGACACTGAAAACGATTTTGCGACTTTGCTCAGCGATGTGCGAATTTGCCTCTGTATTTCAAATTTCAGTGTTTTTGGTTTGCTTATATTATTGAATAAAATGTATTATTATTATATTATTTTTTTATGATTATTTCTTAAATTATAATTTATGATTTTGAGTTTAAAATTTTATCCGCCCGGGATGTTTACTAGACTCTTGTTCGTACAGATTTCAGTGAGTTATTCCTAAAAATTACAGCCTACAATAAAAAAAACTACATATTTCCATGCAAAAAAATGGTACCACTTTCAGCACAAAAAAGCGGAAATAATCAGATCGCCGAGGAGGTTACTGAAAAGAATACAGTCCCTACAGTCAAACATGGTGGCGGTTCACTGATTTTTTTGGGGTTGTTTGGTGCTTCAGGCGCAGAATGTCTTGACTCTGTGCATGGGACTATGAAATCTGAAGGCTACCAAAGTATTCTGGGGTGCAATGTAGGGCCCAGTGTCAGAAATTTGGGTCTCCTTCAGAGGTCATGGCTCTTACAGCAGAACAATGACTCAAAGCACACGTCAAAAAGCACACAGAAATGGTTCTAGACAAAGCTCTGGAAAGTACTGTGCTGGCCAGCAATGAGTCCAGATCTCAATCCCATAGAGTACCTGTGAAGAGATCTCAGAACAGCAGTTGGGAAAAGGAATCCTTCCAATCTGAGAGACCTGGAACAGTTGGTGAAAGAAGAGTGGTCCAAAATTCCAGTAGAAAGGTGTAAGAAACTCATTGATGGTTACAGGAAGCGATTAATTTCAGTCATTTTTTCCAAGAGGTGTGCTACCAAATATTAAATTGAGGGTGCCAATAATTTTGCCCAGTCCATTTTTGGGGTTTTGCATGGAATGTGTCAGATTTGGCTTTTTGTTTCTCCACTTTTTTGTGTCATACCAATGCAAACAAAAGCAATAAACATGAGAATGATGTTACATTTGTAATTACAACAATTTTCTGGGCGAAATGGTGCATTATCTGACAGAAATACAGGGGTGCCAATATTTTTGTCTGACACTGTGCCTCACAGTTGCTGACAGTGGGGGCAAACAAGGCCCCAGGGGCCAGATAAAAGCAAACAAAGGGCTGCAGTTTGGAAACTACTGCTTTAGATAGTATACTTTAACCTCCCTGGCGGTGTGGCTCGGGGTTAACTTTCAGTACCAAAATCTGTAACCCCAAGCCGCACTCTGGATTACACTGTAGTGTAACTTACCTTGTCCCTGCGATCCCCCGATGTCCTCTCACTGTGTCCTCCGGCCGATGCCGGCATTCGTCTTTCGGTTTCCCTTACCTGCGAGCGCCGCGACACAGGGGAATGAAACTGGCGGGAGATTCAAAAAAGTAAGCAAAACATGACATACACACAATACATTGTAATCTGTTAGGATTACATTACTGTATCAAATAATTTCACCTCAGTTTTGTCCCTAGTGCTTTGTCTAGTGCCCTGCCGCACTTTTACCATTCTTTCTGCCTGGAAACTTGAGAACATCCATGGCATCCAAAAAGCGTCCCTTTAGGTCGAAAGCGGTTTTAGACCAGCTAGAAAACAGCGATAGTGAATTAGAATCACTTTCAGAATTGAGCAATAGTGATTCGTGGGGAAATTCCTCATCAGACACTGAAAGTGACAACAGCGACGATTCTGCGACTGAGCGCAGTGATGTGCAAACTTGGTGCTCTATTGACTGTGGTACGGTGGAAAGACCATCAGAAAGGAAACCAGGTTCCATTGTCCTGATTGTGACGTCGGACTTTGTGCAGTCCCATGTCAATATTTTTTCATACCCGGGATGTTTACTAAACCAATATGCAGTGTCTAGTAATATTGCACCCTTAATTGGCCAAAGTCATTGTTTTTGGTTTGATTACAATTATTGAATTATTATATTATTGTATAATTATTTATTATATTATAATTTATGATTTCATGTTTCAAACTTTACCATACGTGGGATGTCTTGTTTGTACAGATTTAAGTGCATTATTCCTAAGAATTACAGGCCTACAATTTAAAACAAGTTTCCATGCAAAACAATGTACCACTTTGACATTCAAAAATATTGACATAATAAGACCACCAGGGAGGTTAAGCTTTAGTAAGCAGAGCACTCGGACATCTTGCATTTCAATGTTTGTTTTTACTGTTATATGTAATTATCAGTATAAACTTTAAAAGCCAGTACATATTCAAACTTTTTTTTCTTTCAATGTAATGATTGTGATATGCTTTCTCTCTATTTAGGTCAACATGTGCAGCTTTCTGGAGGTTCATTTGGTTACACAAGAAGGGAACCTCTTGGAGTTTGTGTTGGTATTGGTGCTTGGAACTACCCCTTCCAGATTGCATGCTGGAAGGCTGGACCAGCTCTTGCTTGTGGTATGTGTACTACTCAAAATGAACCTGTTATTTAAAATTTAAAGGCTAAGCTAAAGTAATACAGCAACACCAATCTTATGGTCAATATATGTTTACTTTTTTTTTTTTAATTCAAGCCTGCAGAACATTTCAACTGTGATCAGTGAATCACAGGTGCACTGTAAAGGCTCTTATCAATGTTTTCTTCCAGCCCCAGGAACAACTCGAGGTATGGACCTGCTTTAAAGGGGTTGTAGGAAGTTGTGGTAGGACTGTGCAGGATGCCAGGTCCCGAGATCTAGTCCCCCTAAAAGGCTCTGGCTTCTATACTTGCTGTGGGAATGCTTGGCAGAGGGGCAAGAGCCATTAGTGGGACCAGATCTCAGGACCCGGCACCCTGCCTGACAATAGTACAGCTGGAAGAAAAGCTACAGCTTTATGTGCTGTCCTTTGAAGATTTCTTGAAATCAAGTTGCCACATTTGACTTGACCACCCAATGCACCACAATGTCAAATATAATAAACCTTTGGTAGCGCAGCACACTAAAGTACATGATAGTATGTCACTGTGCATTTCGGTACACTACAATGCAGTTGGGTTGGGGTGCTATTCAAAATTAATCGCCCTGCAGCACCCCATTACATTACCACAGTGCAATGGTGTGAATGGGGTTTAAGTCTAAAGAGTCTTATCTCTTGACCTGCATGCTGGTACCAAGTTAGAAACTTGCTTAGTAAATCTAGGGTGAGTATATAAATGTGCAACTTTAACAGCAAGCCAGTCTTCAGTTTCCCTTGAATCCTGATCCTCCCCTACAGAGGAAAAATGTGACGAAGTGCCTACACCTTCAGGTATGTGATGTGTCAGACACAAAAATATTTCACCCCTTCCGTTCTATTACTCTTTATCCATCCCAGCAAAGCTTTTATCAGAGCTATATACACTCACCAGACACTTTCTAAGGTACACCTGTTCAGTTGCTTGGTAACACAAAATGCTAATTAGAAGAAGAAATTGACTAGCAAGGTCTAAATAAATAGTAAGAAAAATGTAGAAAAACAAAATACAAACTTAGCCTACCTTAAAAATAGACAGTTTCATTCAGTAGGGCAGAGGTTGGTGTCAGTCTGAAGGGCAGAGGTTGGTGTCAGTAGGACAGTGGCAGGTGCAAGTAGTTTTTATTTCTACAATTTTATTTTTTATTATTTTTCACAATTTTTTATTAGGAGCCCTGTTAAAGGGGGAGCACTTGGGGTAGGAGACCGGCAGCAGAAAAAAGTAGGAACAAGGACAAGAAGGGCAGCAGGGGAGGCATTTACTAAAAACGTTCCCCTGGATTTGCTCCTGCAGCACCTGTAAGCTGGTGGGAGGGCAAGGAGGAGATGCTAGCTTTCAGCTGCTCCAAGAGCACAAAAAAGGGATCGTTGGAAGGCAGGTATTTTAAAAATCTGAATTCACAGCAAACAGCTGGGGATTGGGATTTTTCTGTCCCCCCCTTCTACCCTGGTGCCCTAAGGTGGCTGCCGTCTAAGCAGCTGTATGCTGGGCACCAGCATAAGGCTGCTTAGGCAGTTGCCTTAGGGCACCAGGGTAGGGGGGGCAGAACAGAAAAATCCCAATCCCCAGCTGTTTGTTGGGAATTAAGATTTTTAAAATACCTGTCCATTGGAGGGAAGGGTTTGAGAGAGGACACTGCTGGTGGGGGGAAGGGGGGCTGAGAACACTACTATAGGGGGAGTTATGTGAAGGGCGGTAGACGACACTGCTATGGGGGTGGCCCTGACCATAGCAGTGTCCTCTGCACATCAACCCCCCCAGTAGTGTCCTCTGCCCCCCCCCCCCTTTACCCCATAGCAGCAACCTCTGCGTCTCCTCCCCTTCCCCCAGCCTTCTCCGCTGCTGTCATCCTCAGTGCACAGTGGAGAGTGGAAGGCAGCACAGCTCAGGACAGAGGGCGGGAGGAGGAGCTGGCCAAATTTACTTTTCATATTACACTCCAAGTGATTGGTTGCTAGGGCGGTCCTAGCAACAAATTACCAGCTTGTCAATAGGAAAAGTTGATTTGGCCAGCTCCTCCTCCCACCCTCTGTCCTGAGCTGTGCTGCCTTCCACTCTGCACTGTGCACTGAGGATGACAGCAGCGGAGAAGGCTGAGAGAAGGGGGGTGGGCACCGGCAGGTGAAAGGCAGGGGATGGCGGCGCGGGGACCTGTTTACAGTCTACCTGTCACCTGCCAGCGATCGACAGGTTGCCGACCCCCGTCCTAGACCCTTAAGCTGGTCATACACAAGTAGAATTTTTTGTTTCCTTTGATTTTGTAATCACTACTAGGATCAAATCAACTTTCATTTTCGACTGCATCAGCTAGAAAATTCAAAGGAGCAGAATGGAATTTTTTTCTTAAACTAACTTTTAACAGTGTGTGTGGCTTTTGTTCAGGAAAGTCAATTTATTCCAAAATCACATATTTGCAAATTCCTATGACGTGAACCAAAAGGCCTTTCTGTGGAGCCCTTGCAGATATGTTCGGGGTCAGTCAGTGTGATTTGAAAAAGAGTCTTGTGCGAATTTTCAGTCCGAACCACTGAATTGGTTCAATCGCAATGAAATCGCTCCAGACCAGGCAAACCGGCCCACACATATGTGGACCCTGTCTGAAGCTAACACATATTTGAAGTACTTCTTCTCCAAGCCATCAGTTGTACTGAGAATTTTTCCATAAATGTGTGTACAAAAGCTAATTAGTGTATGGCCAAATTTAGCCTACCTAAATAAGTCCCATGAAAAAGTCTGTGATAACACCACTGTGCAACGTGTATAAGATAAATCTTCTCTCTTCTTCAGTACCAACCCTGTCACCACCATTAGGTGAAAACCTGCTCACCTCACTTCATGACCTCATAAATAGGTCATTATGCACTCAACATATGGACAGACTTGTGTACACCCTCTGTGGTCTTCCTCCAACTCCTCTCCTGGCACTGGCACCGTATACACTCCTCCAGCTGATGCTCTCATATAATATGTATTATGGAAAACAGAAAAGTGGAACCATAGTGCTCTCTATTTATAAAACTATTTATTAGTGCCCAGATTAAAAACAGTTACAAGATGTAAGAAACAAGCCAGCATATAATGTATATTTCGTTACATGGCTCACCACCCCACTCTTGCGGATGGTCATCAATTCAAACTGTCTAGGGCCTTAGCTCCTTCCACCTATACGCGTTACACCCCAGATTCAGGCTTCCTCAGAAGGCAGGGAGCCGACAAATGTGGAGCCCTTAAATAACCCATGTATCTCTCCTCCCTACCCCCAGAAATGACATCAATTCCTGGCCACCAGAAGTGATGTCATTGGCCATCTTGGATCATCTCTGAACCCGGAAGTGACATGGTTGGCCATCTTGGGACACCTCTGGACCCAGAAGTGGGAAAAACCTGATCCCTCAAAGCTGGGGATACATTAAAAAAACAAAAAAAGATGACATATTTTTATATATTTTATATATATTTTTATTACTCTGATGATCAACACTCACTCTTCCGAATGCCGTATTATCATATCACCAGACAATATATTACATTGTAAAATGCATATTAATAATAAAAGGACAATTCATTCAAAATACGACTTATTTAACATACTACGCTACCTAAATAGATACAAGCTGCCCTATGCATTTTATCATCTAGTGTTGTGACATAACAATTTATTAAATGTTTTGGAACTGAATTGGGTAGTATCAAGGTAGTTATAATAAGCCTTTATAGTTTCTGTATTGGCCTAATTCTGTAGTCCCCTCCTGCACAGAGAGTGAACACTTTTGCTACTTGCCATTCACTCACTCTTTTGCAATATTGAACTGTTTTTATCTGCATTGTCATGGATTTTAGTAGTAGTTTTTTATTAAACAGTTTTTCATTTAACAACAAACAATTATACAGAAACACATTTCTGCACTGTAGAGGAAGTGCTTTTTTTTTTTTCTCAGAGAATAGCTGCAGGAACAACACCCCCCCCCCCCCACCTTCTGAGTTACTTCTTGGTTACCCCCCCCCCCCCCCATCCACTTTTGGGCAACATCCCTTGGTTCCACCCCCTACCCACCACCCTGTACCGCTCCTTTAGAGAATACACAGCCAAGTGTCATTTTGTGGAGCTATGAAATGTATATAGGGTTTGTTAATGATAACAAGATAAGCAGTAAAATAGATTCCTCGCAGCCAGCAGCAATAGATGATTAAGCAAAAATAGATCCCCAGCAGACAACATCCTTGCCATTACATACATTTAGTGCTGGAGGTGCGTTCCCCCACGTTTCTGCTGAAAAAAAGCCCTGAGTAGAGGTATCCAAAGAGAGAAAAAATACAGTACAAATAAAGCATACTACCTTGAGATCATGCCATAATGGATTTAAGAGACCTTGAGTTATAATTATTAACTTACAATGATTAGTACCATTCCAAAAGCTGTCTGGGAGTCGCATCAAAGAATTATACAGTTATGCAATGTATCTCAGTTAAACTGAGAGACAGTCTACTTCCAAAACCACTGGCAGATCATTCACCTAACTCCTTGTATCAGCTCCCAAGGACAATATGTATTGAGTTGATAAATTAGCCATTTGGACTGTATCTTTTGAAATGTTTTAGGGCAGCCCCTACGATTATATGTCGGCTCCTCCCTCCGTAGGTTAAAATTCATCACATCTATCCACTGATTGCAAGTCGGTGGAGTTGATAAAAAACATTTCTGTAATATGAGTTTACGAACTAAATATAAAGATTTTGTCCACATTGAGTGGACATCAGATGGAAGAGTATCATCCGGGACCACTCCTAGTAGAGAAACGTTTGGGTCAGGCAAAACGTGTGGAACAAAGTGTATTTAGGATGGTGAAAATAGACGCCCAATCGTGGTGAAGCTTAGGGAAGAGCCACAACATGTGTACGAGGGGACCAAGTATATTATTTTTACTTAATTTTAGATAGGCTTTGGACTTGCAGCCGCCTTATCAGTATGTAACAAGAGGTCTCCATTTGAAGACTGACCTTTACTAATATACTGATACTGTCCTTTCTGCATACGTCATGTTTATAGAACTAAGGTTACTGTATATCATGCTAATATACAAGTGTTGGCTACTAAAATTATTTTGTAATGTTTCTTTAGGAAATGCCATGGTGTACAAGCCTTCTCCCTTCACTCCAATAACTGTAGTTTTGCTGGCTGAGATCTTCAAAGAGGCAGGCGGTCCACCTGGTCTCTTCAATGTGGTGCAAGGTGGGGCCACCACTGGAGAATTCCTCTGTAAGCACCCAGATGTGGCAAAAATATCCTTCACTGGCAGTGTTCCCACTGGCTCAAAGGTGACTCGGTGCAACTCCAAATAGAACTAGTCAAAATTCTTTACATTTGTGCTTGTTAATTTATGTAATGTTGCCTATTTATATCTAGGCATAAACATTTCAAGAAATTCACTGTTTGACAACACAACATAACATCAGTTGTATTCCTTTGTTCTAGTTCTTTAGTTTTTTTTAACCCATAAATGGAGCAGCTTATACCTGGCCATAACCACATATTTTTTAAATTAATCCCAAGGGCTGATCAAAAAAAACAGATTCCTCCATCCACAACAAACAGTGTGCATAGATGAATCTCCACTGAGGCCATTGTATTCTGACAGCCGATGCTAAGGACTGTCAAAACGCCTAAACATTAATTGATGCAAGTACTGTTCAGCTGACAATCAAAGGATGGCTAGTGGGAAGATGTTGACAGGGCAACATGCAGAGCAGATTTCAGCTGGTTGATCAGAAACTGGCTGAAATTCATTCCGTGTATTGCCAGTTTCAGGGTGACCATTGACCATAGTGGTTAAAATCTTGTCTCCTAGATTTACATGTATGTATAATGAAAAACAATCTAAACATTACATTAAATTTGTTAGTCTTTATATTTCAATTTTCTGAAAGTCCTATTTGGATAGCTTGCAGAGACCAGAGGAAGCTGTACCTAATCCTGACAGTGATGGGCTGCTCAAGCACAGAGTGCTGTCACTTTTTAGGTAGGATTGGGTGGGGGGGAAGGGGCTCCCTAGATCCAGGTAGTCAGGTCTTTTTAGGATGTTCTTCTAATTTATGTATATTCAGGATGTGACAGTTTATTTTTAAATACACAGTGTTTGAAAGAGAAGCTGGTAGGTAATGTGTAACAATTTAAGGATCCTTCACATTTTGTCAGAGGAAAAAAAAAGGTTATTGCATGCTTTTTGAAGTGGGTTTTCGTGACAATAAAAGTTTCTTAAAGACTACTACTATTATTGCACAGCATGTAAAGTATACTCACACTGGTACATAGGGGGACTTTGGAAGCTCTCTGACAAAGCACTGTGCATACAACCAAAAACAATAGTCCAGTCCTCAAACATAGTTGACATGCTGTGCACCAGTAAGCTAAGCCTGTAAGGTGTGAACAAGCCATTTAATAAAGGATTTATTCATGGAGACTTTTAACCTCCTGGATACGTCTGCTTTAAGGCTATTTAATGTAAACTCGGGGAAGATAAAGTACCATAAAAGTCTGACCACAGTGTTTATAAATTGTGTTTGCAGAGTATTTTGTCTAGGTAAATCTACTTGCTGTAAATCACTTACTCTGCACTTTTCTCATCATCCCATTCTGCAGTGGAATGGTACCAGATCAACGTGCACTTACTACATACCTCAGAAATAATTAACAAGCTGTAAACCGACCTGTATCTTTGCAGATCATGGACATGGCAGCCAGAGGCATTAAACCTGTGACTTTGGAGCTTGGCGGAAAGTCTCCTCTCATTATCTTTTCTGACAGTGACCTGGAAAATGCTGTGAATGGTGCAATGATGGCAAATTTCCTCACACAAGGACAGGTAAAATGTGATTGAGAAGGTATCAGATTAATCTTCAATGGTTTACACAATGCTATCAAGTGTTGCAAAAGGGTATCCACAACAGATCTGGAACACATGCCACATTTTTGCTAGCTACTGCCTGGGCAGTTATAATAAATGAGAACTGAACATTTAGCTTCCTGCATAAGCACAGTTGTGATTGGCTCGCTTTAGTTTTGGAAGGCTTATGTCCCCAGTTAAGGAATCGATAGTCCAAAGACTCTAGTGTCAAAATTAAGCTCATAATGATTTATAAACCAGTCTAATTTAGTTATCCAAAGACCAAGCTTTCTCACCCATGAAACCCTAGGATTGCTCCAGAGGTTTCTAGGGGTTCACTGAGCAATTTCTGTTTATTAGATAAGTAAGCACTAACACTGATGATCTTTTTAGCCAAGTAAAGGGACCTTCACTCCCCCCCCCCCCCCCATAATACTAATAACATACAAAATCACACACTACTCTGCTCCAAGCTAGGTAGTTTTGTTTTTCAGCGCAGCCCTGGATGTCAAATAAATTAATGTCATATTTCCTATTTTATTTATTTGTATATCTCAACTTGCTAATGTACCTTGAGCTGTATAGATAGGATTCCTCTGTATTAAAAATGTTGAGAAAGTCTGCCACAAGCCATAAGGTGGTAGTTTTGTGTTGTGCAACATTTTGGGATCTAATTATAAAATAAAACTGCATAACTATCAGTCCAGAGAAACTCAATGTACATTCATTCTGTGAGATTTAACAAGCTGTTGCGAGAATGGGGCAAGATGGAATGTCCTCAGAATTGTTTCTCTTCTGGTCAAAAGTCTTTCAGTTATTATTTTAGGCTATTTTCTCTTCTGGTTAAGCAAATTTAAAATAGTAGTACAAAGGAGACAAAGACCTCTGCACTCGCTTGTGTGCTATACAACATACATCCGAACACAGTGATTGTAAAACTGTAACTCCTCAAGATAAAAATGCAGAGCTTTAAAATTAAAGTGTTATTAAACCCACAACAGTAAAATCAGTCTGTATATGCAGTAAAGCATGCTTGTTCTTCTCACTGTGGAACCTAAGGGGTTAATCCTCTGCATTGTGTAAAAAAGGATGTTTGATCCTATCTTTGCTGATCCTCCCTTTCTTCTACTGTCCCCAATCTATTGCTTGATAGAACAGAGCCTTGGAGGAAAGCTGCACATGCTCAGTTTGGTGTGTATTGCTGGGGAGTTTTTTTTCTTTAATTTTCCTTGGGAGAGTGCATGTGACCAGCACAGAGTCAATCCGCACTGTCCAGACAGAAGGTCAGGGGTCCTGCAGCCTCATAGGACAATCAGGGGAGAATGAAAATTCCTCCTACAGGCTTTAACCAGTGCTCTGCTGGACACTGATAGAAGTCACATGACTGCTCTAACTGCTAATGGAAAAAAGGTATTTTTACAGTTTATATGTACTAAAATGGTTTCATTTCCATGTTCTGTGTACTGTGCGAGACCAGATAAAGTAAATTCAGGGTCCTGGGTTTAGTAACACTTTAAGCTTTACATTTCTCAAAATGTACAGGAGTACAAGCAGCAGTACACAATGCATATGTTCTTTATTCGAGAGCTGTCGCAGACTGAGAAGCAGTCAATATAGAAGTGACAATAGCAATCAGTAAAGTAGTGATTGCTGTCTTCTAAGGCCCCGTTTACATAGGGCGATTAGTTCCGTGCCCCATGCAGGACCATGTGTTGCCGACCATGAGGATGCACAGGTGTGGCGTGCAGTCCCATAGGTGTGTTTTAGGACATGTGGCTGCACGGAAACAGCCGCTGCCTCCCAATGTGACATCTGTGCGGGTACATGGCCCTGAACCCACCCACACGGATGCCACATTGGGACAAAGCGGCTGTGTCCCAGTAGACATGGGACTGCCGGCACAGGGATGCATGTAACACCAGTGCATCCCTGTGCCTGTAAAAGACAGCCCTGCACGGAGTACGCGCCTAATTGCCCTGTGTGAATGAGCCCTAATTTTGGGAAATTAGGTAACTATGTATTCATTGTATGCAATTTATCCAGAAGTTTTTTTTTTCATTTTTATATTTATTGTTTTGGCCTTGAGTTCTACAGCTGAGCATTTTCTCTTCTTGTCTATTTTTGTTAACTGAAGCTGGCCATACACATAAGCAATGCCAAACCATTGGTGATCTTCTTAGAAATAGTTTTCACATGTCTAGTAAATGTACTATTGATTTTAATACAATAATTATGTATGGCTTCCATACATGCTACAATATGTAACTTTTTCTTGACATTGATGCCGGTGTATTGACAGCATTATGCATGGAATTTATTAAGCTATTTCTAAGATGTTGTTATTTGCAAACCATTCCAAAAATCTACCAGTGCATTTTTTTATTATTGTGAAATTAGTGGCTATAGCTAATAGGATGTTTTAGAACAGAAGTTGTGAGTTAATGTTTGGTAAATTTCTCAATTTAAAGACTGACACGTACACCTATTTGGCATTTAAATTTAACTAATGTGCTCTCCTATAAGAACTCATTTTGATGAACTCACAATTGCACTGTTTAGGTGTGCTGCAATGGAACACGTGTGTTTGTTCAACGGGACATTCTGGAGAAGTTTACTGAAGCCGTAGTGAAGAAGGTAAACAAAATCAAAATTGGAGACCCTCTTTTGGAAGGCACCAGGATGGGACCACTTATTAACCGCCCTCAACTGGAAAAAGTATTTGGTTTCATTAAGGGTGCCAAGGAACAGGTAAGTGAAATGTGTGACTTTGAAGCATGTCTTCTTTTGCATTTTAGATCAGACACATCACCAGTCTGCTATAGAAGTTCCTAATACAGCTTGATGTTCATAGGTTTCTCCTAAATTTTCAGTCCACCAACCCCTAAAGGGGCAGAACCACCCCCACACCACCAGAACTTTGGATGCAAGTGATATTTTTTAGGTTTGTGAAGCCCAGAATATAGACATAGGATGTCTTAAAGTGGTTGTAAAGGCTCTTCTGTGTACAGCCGCTCCCCCAGCCCCCTCAATACTTACCTGAGCACCATGGAGATCCAGCGATGTGCATGACAGCCTCGGTTTTCCCAGGTATCTGCTTCCTCATTGGCTGAGATAGCAAGAAGGAGCCATTGGCTCCCGCTGCTGTCAATCACAGCCAGTTGGCCAATGAAGGGGGGGGGGGGGGGCCAAGCCGCGGCTCCATGTGTGAATGGACATACGGAGCAGCGGGGTGCCCCCATAGCAAGCGGCTTGCTTGTGGCAGTTGTGGCACTTTCCTTCAGCTTCTTGCCTGCATCATGGGTGTTCAGCAAGGTGCTGAGCCCAGTATTACCCCTACTGAAATCCTGTGGCTTTAACTGTAGAGACATTATAACAGTTCTGATGGATCCTGAATCTTTAGAAATTGATGCTGAAACCAACTCATCTCTTCAAATTACCGGATCTAATCCTTAACTTCGATCAAGCCAGAATGTTTTCCCCACAGGAGAAACTTTCAACTGTCTGATCTCAGATTACAGCTCTCCAATCTCTCGGCGTTGCATGAGAGGTTTGGACTTGATGGTTACCTCCTTTAAATCAGTCTCTTTTGCTCAGTTCCACTTCAGATCTCTAAAAGGCAACGTTCTGTTGTGGGACAAGTCAATCGTACACGTGGATAGATCAGCTCTTTTGGCACTGAAGACTAGCATGTCCCTGGTCTGGTGGCTCAGGGATTTGACTCTATTGGGGAATCTTCTCTTCCCGTCTTTTGGAGGATTCTCACAATGAATGCTAACCTGTTAGGCTGGAAAGGAGATAGATCATCTCCCGAGTATTGTTTCCTGATTAACATCCTGGATGTCGATTTGGCTGTCTCTGCAGAGCTGGTTCATTCTGCTGGAAGGTCATTGGATCTGGATTCAGTGATAAAATGCCAGGGCAAGGACTTTAACAATCAGGAAAATACAAGAAGTGTTCCCATGGCAAAATAGGTAGGTCAGATGCAGTCTTCACGTTCTGTTTCGCTGCCAAGTATATCCCAGGTGTGGACAATTGCCAGGTAGACTGCCTCAGTCTATAGCTTTTGGATCTGGGACTGGCTGAGGCTGGTATGGTACACCAACCGTCATAAGATTCCTTGTGGACCTTCTGTGGGCTCTGCCAGATCTTCAGGATCTTTTGTCTCCGGGGCGATTTACCATACTGCTTCCAGATCACTGGCATTACTGCTTTGAAAGACAGGCAGTATCTCTGAATCTGTTATTCTTATCATGCTAACAGCTAGGAAGTCTACTTCCCACTGGGTCTATATCTGGACAAGAAAGGCATGGTTCCTTTTGGTGTTGGTCTCAGGACTTTTTGATCCCACGAGTTTCTGTGAGACAAATCCACTTCTTTCTTCAGCTGGGTCAGAATTTAGCTCTCAGCACTATCCAGTGTCAGGCTTTTTGCCCTTTCTATTCTGTTTCAGAGACCATAGGACTTTTTTTTTTTTTTTTTTAAATTAATAGGGGGGTTTCCTGTGTAGCTCCCCACATTAATTTCCTTGTGATAGACTAATTAGATCTTAGCTCCAGATAATAACTAGAGCTCATAAGTGTTCCATATGAAATTAATTACAATAAGTTTTGTTTTGATGTGTCATTTTGTTTGTCAAATGGTGATAATAGCTATAATATTTAAAGATACATCTCAATTTCTTAGGGTGCAAAAATCTTGACTGGAGGAGATCCCTACATTCCACAAGATCCTAAACTGAAAGGAGGATTTTTCATGTACCCCTGTGTACTAGGTATTTATTTTAATTATATTTCTATTTGTTTTCATTGTTTCATTTAACTTTCATAAGTTTTTGTAAATTATGAATTTTGATCCAAATCACTGGAAGGATATTCCCGAATGTTATGTGGAAACTGGTACCTTAATTTCGACCAGAATTGTGTACACTAATAGGTTCCAATTTAAATGTAAATATGAGAGCTTTTATAAATAAAAAAAAATGTAAAAATGTTACCAATGTATACAGTATGTTTATCAATGTTTTTGCGTACGACTCACACAATTTTTATCCAAGACGTACACATTTTTCTAAAAGCACCTTTTAGGAAAAATGGGTGAATCTTGGGTAAAAATACTGATACATAGCCCCCTCCTATTAATAAAAAAACAGTATTACTTAATTAGGACTATGCACAATATTTAAAGCTTCCATATCTTTATGGAATAAATGATTTAAACAACTTAAAATATTTGATGCAAAAAATGTGATATAATGGGACGGAGAACTCTTCAGATTTAGTTTTTTTGTTTGGAGGAGTGTATTGTGTATACATTAAGTTTGGAATTGGTTAATTTATGCAACATTGACAAGGTTAATATATATATAATACAACACATACAGTACATGGGTGTTTTGAGTTTTACCTTTTTACAATGTAGACCGTGAAGGGGGTGAGGGAAGAATAGCTTTGTTTCTGTAGCATGGTTTATTTTCTTTTTCAACAAAATACCGTCACTGAATGCATCTAAAAAATAAAATGGCCAAATATAGTTATTTTTTTTTCTGTCTTTTAAGCTGTATTCCTGAAACAAAAGAACAATAAGTGCACTGTGTGTATAACTTTATATCAAGCAAGTCAAATCCACATGATCAGATGTGCAAGAAGCAACTGACTGACCTAGGATATATGAAATGCTCTGCACTAAATGTTGCTGGGAAAATCTAGTATTATGTTCTTGGGAGGTAGGGGTAGGGTTTCTACTCTGTTTATTCTGTATGTTTTAAGAAATATATGCACATTTGATTTTATAGTTAATGTTTTAAAGTCAAAGATCAGTAGGCTGAGATAAAGTCAAATGACATGTATTACTTGGATATACATTAAGCAGTAACAATCATAAAGATGTGTTTAACCCCCCTGGCGGTATTCCCGAGTGTAGCTCGGGGTTATCTTTCAGTACCAGAAGCGGTAACCCCGAGCTACACTTGGGATTATATTACAGCGTTTCTCTGGGATCCCTGGAGCACTTACCTTGTCTTGCGGTCCTGCGATGTCCCCCCTGTAGTGTCCCTGGCCATGTCCTCCAGCCGATGCCGGCATCCGTCTTCCGGGTTCCATTCCCTGCTAGCGTCGGGACATACGGGGACGGAACAGGCGGGAATTTTAAAAATGTGAAAATTTGACGTTCACTCAATACACCAAAATCTGATAGTATTACAATACTGTATCAAACCATTTCACATACATTTTGTCCCTAGTGCTTTGTCCAGCGCTCTGCCTGCATTTTAACCGTTCTTTCTGCCTGGAAACAGAAATGTCCATGGCGTCCAAAAAGCGTCCCTTTAGTTCAAAAGCAGTTTTAGACCAGCAAGAGAACAGCGATAGTAAATTAGAACCATTTGCAGAATTGAGTGATAATGATTTGTGGGGAAATTCGTCATCAGACACTGAAAACGATTTTGTGACTGAGCTCCGTGATATGCGAACTTGTTGCTCTATTTCAAATTTCAGTGTTTTTGGTTTGATTACATTATTGAATTCAATTTATTATTATATTATTATTTTTATGACTATTTATTATATTATAATTTATGATTTCGTGTTTCAAATTTTATAATACCCGGGATGTTTTCTAGATTCTTGTTCGGACAGATTTCAGTGAGTTATTCCTATGAATTACAGGCCTACAATAAAAAAACAACATATTTCCATGCAAAAAAAGTACCGATTTGAGCACAGAAATACTGACATAATCAGACCGCAAGGGAGGTTAAAGCATGGTGTTTTCTTTTTGATAACAGCAAAAATACCTGCTCATTATGTCAGATTCAGAGCTGTCCTGTGTCCTCTTCAGACTTCACTATTATTTCAAAGAACCTTCCTAGTTCTTGTGCTTTCTTTTGGTGGTAAATGATTACGGATATCTCCCTGATTTTTTTTTTTTTTTTTTTTTTTAATTTTGGTGAAAGGAACACTGGCCAGAAATAGTGAATTTTTTTTTTTCTTTTAACGTTAGTGGTATATTTCTTGCTATTACCATAATTTACCACCAAAGAACAACCTAAAATAAATTTTCTGCTCCTGAAAAACACAGCAATACCACATATGTAAATGTTGGTTGTTGTATGTACCCTTAGTTGGGCCCAGAAACAATAATGCGCATTTCACTTTTCTTCTATCCTACGTAATACAAACTGACATTAACAAATTTAAAACTTTTTTTTTTTTCTTTTTTTTTTAAATCCTACCCAAAATATTTTGACCCAGCTTTGATCTTTGACCATAACACTAACCCTGGCACTGACCTAGATCAAACTTTAAACAAAAATATTTTTTTCTTTATTTTCTTTTTTTACACAGTTTTGTTTATTTACATCTTCATCTCCTGCAAGGAGAGAAAGATGCAATGTACAAAGTAAGCATGTAAGTGGGTTGCGTAGTGACTGACCACTGTGATAGCCAATCAGAAGCTATCACAGCGATCAGGTGATCCGGAACCGGGAATACTGGGTCCCAGTCATTAGTAAGAGACCCAGGGCTCCTGCTGAGAGCTCAGTCCCTGTGCTGGGTGCATGCTGTGCAGTGCACTACCAGCACAAAGACAATTACACAGATATAAAGACCCACCTCCATGAGGAATGATATCTGTGTACGGTTGGAGAGAAGGGGTTAAAACTGTAGAAAATGTGCAGAGCTGTACTGCATATGCTTTATTTATTTTACCTTAGTACAATTTACTTGCTTGTAACGTTAAATATATGCTATTTCAAGAAATTATTTCTTTTTTTTCCTCAACTTTTTAGCAAATGGTGTATAGCAGCTTCTATGAAATGTACAAATTGTCCATGTTTTCAGTCTTTTGTGTTTGAATTGCTGATAGGAAATTGTGCTGATGACATGACCTGTGTAAAAGAAGAAATTTTTGGCCCCGTGATGTCAATCCTGCCCTTTGATACAGAGGAAGAAGTTTTGCAAAGGGCAAACAACTCAAACTATGGTTTGGCTGGAGGAGTTTTCAGCAGGTCAGTGGATTTAAATACATTACTTTGTACTTTCTACAACTGAAAGAATCTTAAGCAAGAGAAGTCATGTTTGTAGTAAAATGATGGGAACTAAAGACAGTTCTCGGGAAAAAAAAAGAAAACGGTGTGTGTGTAATAAATATATATACCGCTTGCCCATTAGAGCCCCAACTTCCCATCCCAGACTTTTCTCAAATCCTAAGGCTTATGTCACACCAGAAAATATGTCAGTAACAACAACATGCCAGTAACATCAATACAATTCAACTCGCCTTCTATTCTGGCTGCCTAACTGCCTGAACCAGCAAGGTGTAGCACTGTCACTACTCTCTTGCTAGTGAGTCCAGTTCTACAGCATTTTAATTAGCAGGGGATCGACCTTCATTAGGGAAGGTGGTAGTTGCATGTTAGTGGTTCTGCTGCTGCAAGGGTTTTGCCAGTGCATAATGGCCCTAAAGAATAGGCAGAGTAGGGCACATTTGTGAACGCTGCAAACTTGTTCTATCATTGAGTTTACAATGTGAGTGTAATGATCATGCACACTGTAAACTGTCAAGGTGACGTAGACATACAGACTTGATCCGACCACCACATCTCTTGAACAACTGCTATATAAACCCATATGATTTAGGCATCTGAGTGTATGTGAGTGCATTTATAAGCAGAAGAGAATAATAGAAGGTGAAGATTTTCACACCTGACAAGTTGATTGTTTGTTTTTTTTTGGGGGGGGGGGTTGTTGCCATAGATGTTAGATCATTGCCTGATCTAGTCCTAGGATCATGTCAACTCCACTATATCTGTCTGTGTTTACATGTGTTTTCTTGAACCTGTTCTCTATGTTACAAGGTGAAGCAAAGAGGGAAACTACTTGATATAACAAAAAATAAATTTTTTTCCAGGGCTTTGTCAGAGAATAGGTGCAGGAACTCCTCCCCCTACCAAGTCATCCCATGTGTCCACCCCCTAACCACCTATGAGCACCATTCATTGGTTCCACTTCCCTATCCCTCTCCCAGAACAGCTCCTTTTAGAGAATAAAGAACCAAGTATCTGGTGCTAAGTAATTTTCATGGAATTTGCTACTAACAAGAAAAGCAGTAACAATAAATCCAGCCCAGGAACAATAGACTTCCAACAGCCAGCATCAATAGATCCTCCAGCAGCCAGCAACAATAGACCCCTTTCTCAACAATTAACTCCCCAGCAACATAAGACACACACCCCTAACAACAATAGATCCACCAGCAGCAATAGACTTCCCCAGCAACAATAGACCCACTTCCAAAAATAGATCCTCCAACAGCCAGCATCAGTAGACCCTTCAGCATTCCTTGCGATGATATACATTCAGTGCTGGAGGTGCCAGAACTGCGTTCTCCTGCATTCTAGCTGAAGAAAAAAACCCTGATTTTATCATAAGTTATATAAAGTTTGCTTTCCTCTCTGAAAGAGGATACTGCAATTAGAGATAGAGTTAGAGATGAGGAGAGGTTGTTGATGCAGTTGCTGTATTTCCTGCCTAGTATATTATGAAAATATAGCAAACTGCTTGGTTCTGTTGGATGACCAAAAGAGAATATACTCTGCACACACATAAACGTTATTCACTTATTTGTTGATGGATTGATGTTTGCCACAGTACTTCAGTTGATTCATACAGTGGATATAAAAAGTCTACACACCCCTGTTAAAATGTTAGGTTTCTGTGATGTAAAAAAATTAGATAATTTCAGAACTTTTTCCATCTTTAATGTAAACCTATAAACTGTACAACTCAGTTGAACAACAAACTGAAATCTTTTAGGTGAAGTGAAGTAAAAATAAAAAACTAAAATATTATGGTTGCATGAGTGTGCACACCCTTAAACGAATACTGTGTTGAAGCACCTTTTGATTTTATTCCAGCACTCCGTCTTTTTGGGTATGAGTCTATCAGCATGGCACATCTTGACTTGGCAATATTTGCCCACTCTTCCTTGCAAAAACACTCCAAATCCATCAGATTGCGAGGGCATCTCCTATGCACAACCCTCTTCAGATCACCCCACGGATTTTGATCAGATTTAGGTCTGGGCTCCGGCTGGGCCATTCCAAAACTTTAATCTTCTTCTGGTGAAGCCATTCCTTGGTTGATTTGGATGTGTGCTTTGGGTCGCTGTCATCCTGAAATGTTCAGCTTTCTAGCAGAAGTCTGAAGGTTTTGTGCCAATATTGACTGGTATTTGGAACTGTTCATAATTCCCTCTACCTGGACTAAGACCCCAGTTCCAGCTGAAGAAAAACTGCCCCAAAGCATGATGCTGCCACCACCATGCTTCACTGTGGGTATGGTGTTCTTTTGGTGATGTGTAGTGCTGTTTTTGCACCAAACATAATTTATGGAATTATGGCCAAAAAGTTCAACCTTGGTTTTATCAGACCATAACACATTTTCCCCACATGCTTTTGGGAGACTTCAGATGTGTTTTTGCAAAATTTAGCCGGGCTTGGATGTTTTTCTTCGTAAGAACAGGTTTCCATCTTTCCACTCTACCCCATAGCACAGACATATGAAGAATACAGGAAATTGTTGTCACATGTACCACACAGCCAATACTTGCCAGATATTCCTGCAGCTCTTTTAATGTTGCTGTAGGCCTCTTGGCAGCCTCCCAGACCAGTTTTCTTCTCGTCTTTTCATCAATTTTGGAGGGACGTCCAGTTCTTGGTAATGTCAATGTTGCTCCATATTTTATCCACTTGACAATGACTGTCTTCACTGTGTTCCATGGTATATCTAATGCCTTGGAAATTCTCTTGTGCCCTTCTCCTGACTGATACCTTTTTAACAATGAGATCCCTGTGATGCTTTAGAAGCTTTCTGCGGACCATGGCTTTTGCTGTAGGATGCGACTAAGAAAATATCAGGAAAGATCTACTAGAACAGTTGAAATTTATTTGGGGTTAAGCAGAGTCGCTTTAAATGATGGCAGGTATGTACTGACTCCTATTAAACATGATTTTCAATGTGATTGCTTAATTCTGAACACAGCTAAATCCTCAGTTATAAGAGGGTGTGCACACTTATGCAACCACATTATTTTAGTATTTTAGCCCCCCCCCCCCAAAAAAAAAAGATTTCAGTTTGTTTTTCAATTGCGTTGTACAGTTTATAGGTCACATTAACCTCCCTAGTGGTATTCCTGAGTGTAGCTCGGGGTAAAATGTCAGTACCAAAAGCGGTAACCCCGAGCTACACTCGGGCTTACCATGCGGCGCTGCATAGGGTGTCCCTGCAGAGCTTACCTTGTCCTTCGCTCCCGCGATGTGTCCCCTGCAGCATCCCCGGCCATCTCCTCTGGCCGATGCCGGCATCTGGCTTCTGTGTTCTGGTCCCTGTGACGTCGGGACGTACGGGCGCCGCCGGCGTTGGGAAATTTGAAAATTTTAAAAAATTTCATTTTTTTCCAAATAAATTTTACATAGTAAAACATTGCTGTTTCAACCCATTTCACATACATTTTGTCCCTAGTGCTTTGTCCTGTGCCCTGCCTGCATTTTGTCTGTTCTTTCTGCCTGGAAACTGAGAAAAGTCCATGGTGTCCAAAAAGCATCCCTTTAGGTCAAAAGTGGTTTTAGACCAGCTAGAGAACAACGATCGTAAATCAGAACCATTTGCAGAATTGAGTGATAATGATTCGTGGGGAAATTCGTCATCAGACACTGAAAACAATTTTGCGACTTTGCTCAGCGATGTGCGAACTTGGCGCTATATTTCAAATTTCAGTGTTTTTGGTTTGATTATATTATTGAATTAAATGTATTATTATTATATTATTATTTTTTATGATTATTTATTAAATTATGATTTTGTGTTTCAAATTTTATCATACCCGGGATGTTTAATAGACTCTTGTTCGAACAGATTTCAGTGAGTTATTCCTAAAAATTACAGGCTACAATAAAAAAACTACATATTTCCATGCAAAAAAATGGTACCGCTTTCAGCACCAAAAATCGGAAATAATCATACCGCTAGGGAGGTTAAAGGTGGGAAAAGTTCTGAAATGATATACGGTATTTTGTCTCATTTTTTTACATCACAGAAACCTGACATTGAACAGGGGTGTGTAGACTTTTTAAATCCACTGTATACTGGTTGATGAATTGATATTCATCACAACATTTGTCTATTCACCTGTCAAACACTTTACTGTTTGGACTGTGGCTTAGAGGTTTATTACAATTTTTATAGAATATCTATTCATTTATGTTTCCTTTTACAAAATTTTTTTGTTATACATACATTTTTTCATGTAAGTCCATAAGGTTGAATGTATACGGATTATCACAGGTTATTGGCATTATTTGAATAGCACACCATATTTGTGGTATATACACATATTAACTTGCCAGAGGCCTACAAAGTAGATCATGGAAATTGTTTCACCACCAATATGGTGGGATCTAGAGGAAGCCTATTGCTGAAGTCCAATACAAAGCACAAAAAAGTGGTAAATCCAGCATTTTTGAGGGGTCAAGACAACCATATTAAAAAATATATATATTTTTTAAATCTTGTTACCCTTCATTGATTACATTTTATAAATACAATCAACTTAGTGATCGTTGCAGTAAACAACTATACATCTTAGCCACAGAGTTAATTGCATGCGTGAGTGTTACTCCTTTTATTTTCTGTATGGGTTCCTGCTCTATAATAGCTGGCAAAGCAAGTAGAACCTTCATGGTGGCTTATGCACTCAGCATTTGGAGCCCTATTTTTGGCACTACATATCTTGACAAAGTTTGTACAGTTATGATTTTTGTAACCTTTTAATTTTTTTAGTGGTCTTTTTTGGAGCCTCTCTGTTAGAGAGCAGAGCAGGCAGAACTTTCAAGCATCTCAACATAAACCAAAGTAACCTACTACCAAGGGTTTCAAGTGTTTCATGATTGTGTTTAGACATTTTGGTGGCAGGTTGCATTGATCTATTCTATTTGTTTATGTTTGCAATTAGAAGATAGTTGAAATAGTTTGAAAGTGTTGAGTATATGGTCAGTATAAGAGTTTTAACAATCTGATGTAATAAACCAGAAAATAAGCATTAATGTATTTTTTCCACAAGTTTTGGGAATATATAAATATAACAAATACTTGACTACTCGTATTATGTTAAAAAAAAAAAAAAAAAGCCTCTCATATGCTGACCCAGGCTGAGGCCAAACCTTGATGGTCAATACGGACACATACATCCAAACTCTAGACGATTAGTTGTGCATAGCCCGGGGGGGGGGATTTCCGTTCACTTATTGTTTGTTGTCAATGCGTCGAGAAGTCAAAGAAACACACACAATCTTGAAAAAAGTACATTGGGATTAATTTACTAAAACTGAAAGCAGATTGGTGTCTATGTAGAGCTGCACCAGATTTTGCACTCTCCCGTTTTAGTAAATCAACCCCATTCTGTCAGTTTCACTCTGTTAGGAAGGGGATATCTGCCTAGTGTGCGATGTATGTCTTAAATCAGAATTGTAACCTGTGAAACAATAATGTAATGGCAGGATATGTTTCTTTGCTTGAGGTTTTCTCTGCAGGTTTGGGGGTTTTTTTGTTTTTTTTTATCCCATGTATTTCCTCATGGTATGTTAACCACTTGCCGCCCAGCCACCGCATATAAACGGCGGCAGGGCGGCACTCGTAGGCAAAAGCCCGTTTTAAAACGGCTGCCTTTAAAACAGGTAGGGGGCGCGCGCCCCCCCTACCTGTCCCGCGGGCGTCAGCAGCGGGTGTCAGCCGACGGGTCACGGACGGTTTTTACCGGCCGTTTTCCCGCGATTGACGGTGATCGCTGACACAGAGCAGGGCTGCATTGTTTACACACAGCCCTGTTCTGTGTCAGTTCTCTGACAGCTTGTGAGAAGCTGCAGAGTTTCTCTCCCTCGATCAGCTCCCCCCTCCCTCCCCCCGTCCAGTACACACCCCCGCCCCCTAGTAAAACGCTCCCCTTACACAGCAAATTCTAAAAATGTTATCCCCTTCCTCCCCAGTGACATTAGTACAGTTTCAGTGTTTTTTTTTTTCACTGATCACTGTATTGGTGTCACTGGGGATGTCCGTGACCCCAAGTCAGTTCCCCCCCCCAGTGTCAAAATGTCCGCCGCAGTCCTGCCATAAGTCGCTGGTCGCCACCATATGTTGCTGATTGCCACCAAAAGTCGCTGATCGGCGCCATTATTAGTATAAATAAAAATTCCAGTATCTTTCCCGCCATTTGTAAACGCTATAACTTTCACGTAAACCAATTAATTTACACGTATTGGGATTTTTTTTAGCAAAGACATGTCGCAGAATGCATTTTGGCAGAAATTTATGACTAAATTTGATTTTTGCATTTTTTTTTTTACTGGACATGTTTTATAGTAAAAAGTCCAAAATATTGTTTTTTTTTCCTCAAAATTGTCAGCCTTTTTTTTTATAGCGCAAAAAATAAAAACCGCACAGGCGATCAAATACCACCAAAAGAAAGCTCAATTTGTGGGGAAAAAAGGATGTAAATTTCATTTATGTACCGTATTGCATGACCGCGCAATTGTCTGTTAAACTAGCGCAGCGCTGTATAGCAGAAAAATGGCGTAAATTGCAGTATTTATACCATAGTTTGTAGACGCTATAACTTCCACACAAAGCAATCAATATACACTTATTGGGATTTTCTTTTACCAAAAACATGTAGCAGAATACATTTTGGCCTAAATTTATAACCAACTTTGAGTTTACTATATATTTTTTATAGCTGAAAGTAAAAAATATTGTTTTTCTTCAAAATTTTTGCCCTTTTTTTGTTTATAGCGTGAAAAATAAAAAGCGCACAGGTGATCAAATTACACCGAAAGAAAGCTCTATTTGTGTGAAAAAAAAGGACGTAAATTTTGTTTGGGTGCAGCATTGCATGACCGCGCAATTATCAGTTGAATTAGTGCAGCGCCGAGTAGCAAAAAGAGGCCTGGTCATTAAGGGGGGTAAATCCTCAGGAGCTCAAGTGGTTAATGTGTCAGACAATATTGTTGAATACTAAGGGAGAGCTGTAGGAAATGACTACTCTTTACGCTGACTGTTATTAGTCTCTCTTGCTTCCTTACATGCTTTCCTTCCTCTTTACAGAGATCTACAGCGTGCTCACAGAGTAGTCGCTGCTTTACAAGCTGGAATGTGCTTCATCAACAACTATAATGTGAGCCCAGTGGAACTGCCCTTTGGAGGCTACAAGATGTCTGGTAAGTGTTAGCTATGGCTCTACAGGTGGAGAATTTGAAAGTGATTGTAAACTTTTTTTTTTTTTTTTTTTTTTTTTTAAATAACAAACATGTTATACCTGCTCTGTGGACGGGTTTTGCACAAAGCACCCCAGATCTTCCTCTACTCAAGTCACCTGCTGGCGCTCCTGGTTCCCTCCCCCCTCCCAAGTACCCCCATAGCAAGCCGCTTGCTATGGGGGTACTTGTGAGTGCCCATTTCCAAGCCAGCTCTAATGTCTTTTTTACAATAATATCTCATGGACACACATTGTTCATGAGACATTCTCCCACCTCACTGGCTGTGATTGACAGCAGCAGGAGCAAATGACTCCCATTTATGTATCTAAGCAAATGAGGAGGGAAAGAGACACTGCTCTCATGCACATCACCGTATGGAGATCCTGCTTGGGTAACTACACTGCGGGCACAATTATTAGGCAAGTGAGTCCAAGCTGTATAAACTTGAATGCTTGTTGGATTTAAACATATCAGGTGATGTGTATTTGTGTAATGAGAGAAGGTGTGGCCTAAGAAGATCAACATCCTATATCAAGGTGTGCATAATTATTAGGCAGCTTTTTTTCCTCAGGCAAAATGAGCCAAAAAAGAGATTTAACTGACTCTGAAAAGTCAAAAATTGTAAAAAGTCTTTCAGAGGGATGCAGCACTCTTGAAATATTGGGGCATGATCACAGAACCATCAAACGTTTTGTTGCAAATAGTCAACAGGGTCGCAAGAACTGTTGAGAAAAAAAAGACGCAAATTAACTGACAAAGATTTGAGAAGAATCAAACTTAAAGCTACCAGGAACCATTATCCTTCAGTGCTGTCATATTCCAGAACTGCAACCTACCTGGAGTGCCCAGAAGTTTAAGGTGTTCAGTGCTCAGAGACATGTCCAAGGTAAGGAAGGCTGAATCCCGGCCACCACTGAACAAGACACACAAGTTGAAATGCCAAGACTGGGCCAAGAAATATCTGAAGACAGATTTTTCAAAGGTTTTATGGATTGATGAGATGAGAGTAACTCTTGACACACCAGATGGATGGGCCTGTGTCTGGATCAGTAAAGTGCACAGACCTCCACTTCGACTCAAGACACCAGCAAGGTGTAGGTGCTGATATGGGCTGGTATTATTAAAGATGAGCTAGTTGGACCTTTTCGGGTTGAAGATGGACTCAATATCAACTCCCAAACCTACTGCCAGTTTTTAGAAGACCCTTTCTTCAAGCAGTGGTACAGGAAAAAGTCTGGATCTTTCAAGAAGACTATGATATTGATGCAGGGCAATGCTCCATCACATGCATCTAAGTATTCCACTGCATGGCTAGCCAGTAAAGGCCTTGAAGATGAAAGAATAATGACATGGCCCCCTTCTATCTGACCTAAACCCCATTGTGAACTTGTGGGCCCTTCTTAAACTGGAGATTCACAATGAAGGAAAATAGTACACCTCTCTGAACAGTGTCTGGGAGGCTGTGGTTGCTGCTGCCCAAAAAGGTGAGCATCAACAGATCAAGAAACTGACAGACTCCATGAATGGAAGGTTTATGACTGTTATTGAAAAGAAGTGTGGCTATATTGGTCACTGATTTTTTTTTTTTAGAAATGTTTATTTGTAAATTTTGAGGAGTTTGTTTATTATTGTCACATTCACAGATGAAAATAAACAAGTGAGATGGAAAAATGTTAATTTTTTCATTTAGTTGCATAACAATTCTGCACACTAACAGTTGCCCAATAATTGTCCACAAATAGATATTCCCCTAAGAAAGCCAAAACCTCACTTTTACTTTCTTAAATATTCAGGTTTGAGGTTTATTAACATTTTGGATTGACCGATAGCTCTGTAGCTGTTCAATAACTAAATTAATCCTCAAAAATACAACTTGCCTAATAACTGTCCTCACAGTGAGTGTATAAGGAGGATAAAGTGTATAAGGAGTGTAAAACTAACTTTTTTTTACCTTAATGCAGAGAATGCATTATGGTAAAACCTTTAGGCTTTAGAACCACTTTAAAAAGAATTCTTATAAATATATTTGCTTTTTACATGTAGGTGTCATCACCTCAGTAGCTGACCTATAAAAAATATCATATCCTTCAGTTTTTGCTTGCTTTGCTTGAAGCACTGAGTTCACATCAGTGGTAACAAAGTACTAGACTAGGCTACCTTCACACAGGTGTTTGCTCTGTGCACATGGCAGCGGCAGAAATCGGTTGATTCCTGTTGCTGTTTTTGACACCGAGGAGCCCATACATTTTAATGACAGTTTGCTGGCGAACGCAGATAGCCTCTCACAGGTGTCAAAACCAGAAGCAGGAATCAGCAGATTCCTGCCACTGCCATTCTTACTGTGACAAAATGCCTGTGTGAATGTAGCCTTAAGCAGCCCAGCTTGCAAATGTCATTTGAATTTACTACTCCCAATCCCAGCAATTTCTGGTAGCTACATGAAGGAACAGCCAAGTTAGCCTTCTGTGAGTGCTGGTTGTTGGACTCATATTTGAACTTTACATTGTGAGCAGTGTTGCCATGCACCACATATTTAGACAGTCTTAATACGGACAATGGGGTCTGAGATGTGTCATCTGCCATTTTGGACAACTATTAAAAGCCTATTTTCCTGTTTTGATCATAAAATATAAGGATTGAATTACTACAGGCAAATAGGTTGCTAACTTAATTTTCTGTGGGACAAGGAGCATATAATCATCCCTTTAAAAGAATGCTAGATATTTTCTGAATGAAGGAGCTGCACAGCAAGTGACCCAGTGGGTTTGCTGTACTCCATCCCAGAGGTGAATCTCTGCTGACTTCCATCTTCTATGTGCAAGCAAACATTCTGTTTTTTATTTTCCTTGCATGTGATTGGGTATTCTTTGCAAAGTGAATTTTCACCTCATTCATCAAGTTAAAGAAAGCTTCCTATACTTATTTGCCTTTAGTAAATCAACCCTATATATACATGCATGCATACATACATACATATATATATATATATATATATATATATATATATATATATATATATATATATATATATATATATATATATATATATACATACATACATACATACATTCACTGGCTACTTTATTAGGTACTCCTGTTCAATTGCTTGGTAACACAAATTGCTAATCAGCCAATTACATGGCAGAAACTCAATGCATTTAGGCATGTAGATGTAATGAAGACGACTTGCTGAAGTTCAAACCAAGTATCAGAATGGGGAAGAAAGGGGATGTAAGTGATTTTGAATGTGGCATGGTTGTTGGTGCCGGACGCGCTGCTCTAAGTATTTAAAAAAAACTTGCTGATCTACTGGGATTTTCATGCACAACCTTCTCTAGGGTTTACAGAGGATGGTCCAAAAAAGAGAAAATATCCAGTGAGTGGTAGTTGTGTGGACGAAAATGCCTTGTTGATGTCAGAGGAGAATGGGCAGACTGGTTGCTGTGATGTTCAGAGGGTAGGGTCAGAATTTGGCGTAAACAACCTGAAAGTGTGCATCCATCCTGCCTTGTAGCAATGGTTCAAGCTGTTGGTGGCGGTGCAGTAGTGCTGGGGATATTTTTTAGCACTAGCAAGTTGTACCTAATGAAATGGCCAGTGAGTGTATATATTTGCATTAACATAATTGTAAAGACTTTCTCAATACACAAATAGAACAGAACATGGTAGTAATGTTTTCTATTTAATGTCAAATGCTTGTAAACAGTTACATTATATGGAGCTCTGTGTTCACAGGCTTTGGACGTGAAAATGGCCAGGTGGCTATAGAGTACTATTCACAGCTCAAGACTGTCTGCGTAGAGATGGGAAATGTCGAGTCGGTGTTTTAAGTGGGATGAAACACTTCTCAAGTCTTTACAAGAAGTATTGTGAAATATTGCATTACGAAATTTGTATTAACCCAGTTTCTGAATTTCCTGTTTTCTGTACCAATGCCACATTTTTACATTTGTTTTAACTGCAAAAACAATATGCATATTGGCACTATTATCGTATTTACCATGACTCCAAAGTAGAAAACATCAAAATATATTAGGATTAGTATATCTTATTTTTCTATCAATATGAGACATATATAGAGGTGCATATAAGGTTCCAAGATGGTGAATTCTGGCATAGATAGGACAGCACAAAGTTTCTTCACATTCTACTAGCGCTGCAAATAGTAAAGCTTTGTCCTTTGGTCTGTGAATTGACTTTTGGCTAAGGCATGTTATCTCCCTGTGAAGCAATTGTAATTGTTGCCACATAAATCTCTGCAAACACTGAAACTCTTTTGTTAAACAGTAACCACAAAAATGCTGAATAATGAACACATTGACCAAATAAACTATTGCTTTGGTTTGTTTCTCTTCCAGTGTAATTAGTGTAGCTTTTGCTACAACTATCCTTTGACATCTTTTATTATCTCAGACACACTGTATGATTATATTCTGTTCTTGTATTAACATAATGCCAACATTTTTTGCACTACTACACAGTACATATGCATATCTTCCTCAGAGGAATTTACAGTCCAAGGCAGGGGTGCTCAACCTTTTGAGCGAGGGCCGCATAAGTGATTTGGTAACTGGTTGTGATCCAAAATGAAATTAAATGGTTCAGAATTTCAAATTGTATTAAATTTGAATAGCATAATGAATATTTTCCTTCTGCAGCCAATGGTGTAGTTTGGTTTTGTGCTGCCCTAGGCAAGACTATAATTAGGTGCCCCCCTGTCTAAATTTGTCCCACCCCTTCCTTTTAAGATCCACCCTCAATCTGTAAACTCCATCCCTTCATCTTTAGGCTCTGCCTCAGGAGTTGGTCAGAGACTGTGGACCTAGAGCAGCAGATGGTCAGAGACTGTGGACCTGGTGCAGGAGATGATCAGAGGCTGCGGGAGAGATTGCCGAGTCCGCCTTCCGCGCCCGGGCCGAGCCCACCTCCCCTGCCTAAACTCTGTCTCCTGCCCGAGCCCTGCTGAGCTCTCCCACCCTGCCAAGCGCTGGTCCCTTGTCCCTGCTGCCTGGGGGTGACACCGCCCCCCTGAAAAATGCCACCCTAGGCAAATGCCTTGTTTGCCTCACAGCAGATACTCCCCTGTCTGCAGCCGCTGAATGCCAGCAAGAAGGAGAGGAGGAGAAGAAGCCTTATTTCAGCTGTTGCAGGAGGTAAAAGGAGAGGATTGGTTCCTGTATATGGCACCCCACCGCCCATCCTGTCCAAGTGTAAAACAGAATGTGAGAGGGAGACCTCATGGGCCCTCTTTAGCATGGGGTAGGGTTGCCATTGTGTCCCCTAGCACTACACTGGTGGTAAAAACACATCTCAACTTTGGGGTTTTACTGCCCCCCAAACTGCAAATGTAAATGAGCCCTTTCGGTGCTAAGCCCCCTATAAGGCTGCTTTCACACTGCTGTACTGTGGATTACCAACACCGCAGTGTACCTGTGACTTTCTTGCACTTGGTATCGCTATGCCTGGGACAGGAGCCAGTCGTACAGAGGAAGCATTGCCTTATGCTTTCTCCACAGCTGCCTGCTTCCTCCATTGGTGGCACCAGCTCAATGCTCTCTGATGCTCTGGGATGGTGTGTCGGCAAGCCCAGATCAGGATCAACGAGTTGTTGACCCAAGGCATGCGCTTCCCTAGGCTGAGGGCCACTTCAGTGGGCACCGAGGGCCACAGGTTGAGCACCCCTGGTCTAATGTCTCTTCAGTAGTCCTGTAAGAATCCATATACTGCACTCAAGTCAATTCAATCACACCCAAATACTTTACTTCTGATCATATAGGGAAACCACAACATCCAGAGAGAATACAGAATGTATGCAGAGGGTGCTACAGGGCAAGATTGTTAACGCATTTGGTTACTAGGCTGCAGATTCAGCTATATGTGGGTGAGAATGTTTTGTTAAAGGAACAGTATGTAGTACATAAAAAAAACAAACCTTCATACTCCCCTCCTCTCATTAGCGTGATTCTGCACCTGTCCCACTATGGCTCCAAGCCTGAGAACTGAGCTATCACATGACTACTGATTGCTTAGTCCTCAGTCTGCTTAGAGTGCAGAACAGCAACTTTCAGGCACCACTCTCCTCTTTACCCCTCCAGTGCCCACTGGAGTGCCAGGCAGGAGAGGGGGCAGATGCAGCTGACTTCGGCTCTCAAATGCATGCTGAGAGGTGGTGTGAACTGTTAATCGGGCAGCTGGGTGGATCCTGACAATATGGTTGGGATTTTTTCAGAGCCTGGAGTGGCTTTGTGACATCAGCTGATAGCTAAGAAAACTAAAAAGTTGTAAATGCACATTTTTTTTTTTACCTACAAAAAATGTGCTTTTATTTTTTAAAGGTGAATTTATCTTTTTAACTTTTCTGGAAACATCAGGATTTCCATGTAACTGCAGCTGCCTACATCTGGATTTACTGATTGTGTTGATGTAGTTCTTAAAATGGCTATAGATGGATTGAAACACATCCGATTCAGCAGAGACAGGCTGAATTTTGATCCATCTATGGGCATTCCTGTATGTGAGGAGCTGATTGTCTCTCCTAACAGGACTGTTGGAAAATTTGTATTCAATCAGTACATGCAGCCAATCAGCTGAAATGCTGATCAGCAGAGAAGTACTGCTGTCAGAATACAATAGTACAGTGTGGAGGATTCCTTCATCTACCTCAAATGTATGGATGGGGGAATCTGTTTTTTTTGATCATCTGTCTGGCTGATTATTGCTGGCAGTGATCACGTGCAAAAAAAGATCCAACATGCTGGTTGTATTGAACCAATGGACTGACTTCAGTACAACCAGCCTCCCCATAGACAGATTGAATCTCAGCTGGTCCCTGCTGAACCAGCTGAATTCGATCTTTCTATGGAAGAAAAAGAAAAAAAACCGACAGATCCCTGCATCCACACAAGCAATGTGGATGCAGGGATCTCAACACTGCGCCTTTGTATTCTGACAGCAGGGACTGCAGCCCCCCCCCCCCCCCGTCACAATACACAGATCAATGCTGCAGCCATTGGCCAGCAGATTTAGATGCACTTGATTAACAAAGTAAAGCTAAATTCCAGCTAGCAGCTAGATATACAAGTCAAACCGGGACCTTGAATTTGACGGGTATAAATAGGGACGCTAGTGTGGTGGTACTACACGTAGTAAGTGGCAAGTGTGTCCTATTATTGATAGGTGGCGTGAGCCAGGCCAGAGAATGTTAATCAAAATGGCAATGTTAGTGTGTGCATGGAACAGTGTGTGGTGATGAAGTTAATTGTGAATGAAAGCATAAAACCCATGAATATCTACAGCAGACAAGTACAGTACAGTGATGAGACACTCAGCTACAAAAAGACATTTGAGTGGTGTAAACATTTCAAAGACAGCCGTATATCTGTCAGTGAGGATCCTGGCTATGGGGATTCCCAGCTCACAGCAGTCATTCCTGTGAACATTCAGTGCGTGCAACGCTTGATCCTGGATAATCAATGTATAACCTGTTGTGAAATTGCACAAGAGATTAATCTTTCTGTGGGAATGGTGAACACAATCATGGCGAAGTGAAGCAGACTGTCCTAGGATGGTTCAGGTGTACTGACAAATCTTTCTATGCTGAAGCTTTCCAGGTGTTAAACACTGGGATGAGTGCATACATGTTGCAGGGGAGTATGTCAAACAATAAATGCAGTTGTCACTCCTTGAAATGTGTTCTTTTACTATATAAACTCAAAAGGCCTGGTTTGACTTTAACGCGCCTCATATAAGTAGTTACAGCAAACTTTTTAGTTTTTCTTTTGTTTGGGATAAAGGCTTTACGTAAATGAATAAAATGAATCATCATCAGCATTCCTGTCAGTGATGCTGCAGCATACAGGTGAATATGAAGGGGTTTGTTCTTTAATGTGCCCCAAACGTCTACTATAAGGGTTTAGGAGCTGGACTTCCCCACTGTACTGTACGTTAAAGTGGTTGTAAACACATATACCCAGTGAACTGACTGGTCTCAGGTGCTACCTAGCGATTAAACCACTCCTCCTGCATATGTTGTACCTGTAGCCCTCTCTTCTCTACAGCCTGTAAACCACACATTTTTTACACATTTCTGAGCTCTTGCAGTCAAGTAGTGAGATTCTTATGTCAAACACCGCACAGGCCATAGAGTAGAGCTGAGTGTAATTTGGAACTTGAATGGAGAGAAAGGACACACCTCCTACACAGTCTCATAGGGAGCCATGCACAGCTAAGGCTGTGTGCTGAAGGGGGGCAGGTCTTCTTTGTGGTTCTGTGGTGTCAGTATAACCTGTCAGACGTGACTCAAGCAGAGAGAAAACAGATCATGTAAGAACCACACTAAGTGCTTTGGATTGAAGCTAGTATGCACTATAGAGCTATATGCTTTGTTGATTTTTTCATTTTAGTGATTAACAGTACTTTAATGATAACTGGATTTAGTCAGTCCCCAGCCCAAACTAGTAGGACAGATCACGCTGAGCTAGTTGAGAAATATTCCTGCAGTCAGTCCTTACACCTTCTCAGAAACATAAAAAATGTAAGAAATATTTTTAGGAAGTTGTGTGAATAGAAACACAAACATATAATGGGGTTTTCTCATTTCACTGCACAAGTGGAAATACAGGGTAAACATACAGCTATTTCAAGCCTATTCTGCTCTATTCAAGGAAATATACTCTGCTTTATTAAAGCTGAACTCCGGGCATATAAAAACAATTCAGGTATTTGTTTATTAGAAAATCATGAGTTAAAATCACACTAAACTCCTTTTTTTTTTCGTTGCTATGACTGGGCTTTCTTTTTACAGGGTGGCTATGTTGATTACTCATAGTCCCACTCTATGTAGGAACATAGCCACCCTCTCTTGCTTGCTCCCGAGATGGACTATGAACTATGGGATTTGTAGTGTGTATATAGTGCACAACTAACACGCACTTCACATCCAACAAACAGAAGTGAGGGACAAGAAGGAGAGCTTCAGAAGCTTACAGAGGAGATTAAAAGAAGGCAGAAAAACACCTTCCTTCAGTGCAGTGTTTCTCAACTCCAGTCCTCATGGACCCCCAACAGGTCATGTTTTCAGGATTTCCCTCAGATGAAACAGCTGTGGTAATTACTAAGGCAGTGAAACTGATCAAATCACCTGTGCAAAATAATGGAAATCCTGAAAACATGACCTGTTGGGGGTCCATGAGGACTGGAGTTGAGAAACACTGCTTCAGTGAATGGCTGTGGTGTGTCTTTACAGTGTCATCAAAGCCAGCTAGCGTCCCTGATTGCTAGCCACAACAGACCAGTGCAGCCAGAAACAGTGTTCCTGATCACCACCACACCAGTACGCTTTCAGTAGACCAGTGTAAGCCAGCAACAGTGCTCCTGATTGCTCATCACACCAAGCCCAGTGTCACCAGCAACAGCGTTCTTGATCACTGCCAGATCGGTGTAAGCCAGCAACAGTGTTACTGATTGTCACTACACCAGTGCAAGTAATATCAGACCAGTGTATGCCAGCGACAGTGTTTCTGATCACGAGCCACACCAGGGCCTGTTTTAGCAGACCACTTTAAGCCAGGAACAGTGTTCTTGATTTACCAGCCCTAGTGTTTCCAGACCAATTCAGCCAGCAACAGTGTTTTTTTTGTCACAACCCTATCAGTCCCAGTATCACCAGATCACAGAAAGTCAGCAACAGTGTTCCTGATCCTGCCACACCAGTCCTGTTGTCACCAGACCAGTGTAGCCAGTAATCCCGATCACTAGCCACACCAGTCCCAGTGTTGCCAGACCAGTGCAGGCAACAACAGTGTTCTTGATCATTAGCCATACCAGCTGCCTTGTCACCAGAGCAGTCTAAGCCAGCAAGAATGTTCTTGATTGCCATTACACCAGTCCCTGTGTTGCCAGACTAGTGCAGCCAACAAAAGTGTTTTTGATTGCCTCCACATCAGTCCCAGTGTCACCATATTACAGCAAGTCAGCACCATTGTTCGTGATTGTTAGCCATACCATTTTCCCTGTCACCCGAGCAGTGCAAACCAGCAAATATGTAATGCAGAAATGCAGTGCTAAGAAAATATTAAAGTGAGAAAAATAAGTGCAGGTGCTAAAAAGCGTTATGAATGATACAGATATATAGTGGTATCGTCTGATTATGATGTATCAATATGGTGTACACATACATAAAGTGAGCAAATGAAGTGACTTTAATGATCCATATATGACATGATAAAGTCCAAATGCAAAAATAATAATAAATATTGGTGAAATCTGTGACTCAGTGGCTGGAAGCTTTTGTATAATATTGCACTAACCAGAAGCACAATATATAAGCGCATTTGTGTATATTAATCCCGTCATGGTCATGGGGATGTTACAAATCATCTGGCGCACGTCAGGTGATCAGCAGACCTCACACACAGGTTCCAGGGGCATCACGTCGGAAATTGTAGACCAATTAGCTGGGTATATAGTGGGTATGTTGCGGGACTCCACCTTGGGGGCTCGTTAAATAACAAGTCAGAGAAAGAATCTTTGATAGTGCAGTATTTTATTCAAGATAATGTGATAAAGATATAGAATGCACTCACATCTGGCTAAGTAACAATAAAGATGGCCGCCGGCCTTCCTCGCGGCCTGTGTGGCGTGACGGCAGCAGCTGGACTCCTCTCTGACCTGTTTCGGGTTCGTGCACTTTTCAAAGGGAGCGTGCCAGCTGTGAATGTCTTTCTTATAAAGGGCTCAGTGCGCATGCGCGGTTGAGCAAACAGGCACCATCTTGCCAGTACTGCGCATGCGAAAACCGGAGAAAAACTGGACTCATGAACAGGAAAAAGGCACAGCAGCATTGGGGGAAAGAAAATATATAAATGGTGTCCAAAATTCATGAAAACAAATGGGCATAATATTAATTATGATCGTGTTTATATGGCAATAAAAAAGTATAAATGGTAAGATTATACTATAAAAAATGGGACCGGAAGGGACAAGGTTGCCATTTTAAAGTGGACCACTACATTCCTTGTTAAAATATAGGAACGCCATAATCCCAAAGTCCAGATAGTAAATAGGACAAAGTGCTAGCACACTGGAATGCACATATAGTGGGACTACAAGTCTCAGATTTAAAGAGAAGGTATATCTCAAACATCATATGAAGGGATATATATATATAAATAACAAAAAGATCATAATATAAAATGGTTGAGTATCTAATAAAATGTAAAAACTATGAAAAACAATGCTGTGTGCAAATCTGAGAATTATGACATAGTAGACATATAAATATAATAGCATCAATACATAAAAAACAGTGAAAGCCAGATAAAATATATAAAATATAACAAATGATAACGTACATAGATCAATATAGCAATAAAGAACATGAGATATTATAGAAGATATTTAATCATACATAAAATAAAGGATAAAAATGACTAAGAAATTAAATTAACTAAATAGAGATCTCAGATTAAATAACTATAAAACAAATGAATGTGATAGTTATTTAAAATAGTATAATCATATTAAAAAAGATAAAAATATGTTAGAAAATATTAAAAATAATATTAAAAGATATGTTAAAGATATGTGTAAACCAGCAACATTGTTCCTGATCGCCACCATACCAGTATAGCCAGCAGCAGTGTTCCTGGTCGCTGCCACACCAGAGCCAGTTTTGTCAGACCAGTCCCTGGTCACTGCCCTACCAGTACAGTGCCACCAGAGCCAGTGCCGCCAGCAACAGAGTTCTGACTGCCACCACAGTTCTAGTTGCCTCTGCCTGCTGCCGGATCTGACCCTGCTGTGTTTATCGGACACATTTCCCTGACCACTCATAGAGATGAGCATTGCATTACAAGCATCCTCATACTCAGAGGTGTAGCAAAATGTCTTTTGTGGTGTAACTGTAGTATACCCATGCTATTTATGAAAACTTAAAATGACAACTGTGGGAAAAATAAACAAAACCTAAGTTAGACTTACCGGTGACGGTATATCTAAGAGCCTTTCAGGCCAGCACCTCCAGAGAGCACAGCTCCGCCCATAGTTTCAGGAAACACTGCAGCTTTAAAGGTCTGCATCTTCCACCATGCCCTCAGTTATTGCCGAGTAGCCAACAACATGCTGGAAAAATAAGAACAAACACCATGCAAACAACAGACTCACTAACATGATCATAAAACAGGAGGGGTAAGTTGCTGCTGTCCTGAAAGGTTCTTAGACATACCATCACCAGTAAGTCTAAGGTTTTCCCCCATTGCCTTTCAGGACAGCACCTGCAGATGATAACTGAGAAAGTTACTCTAGGGTGGGACCACCGCTTGTAGGGCCTTCCTGCCGAAAGACTGGTCAGCAGCTGCCAACAAGTCCACCTTATAATGGCGTATAAATGAGGAAAAGCTGAACCACGTAGCTGCCTTGTAAATCTGTTCTGGAGATGCACCAGCCCTCTGAGCCCAGGAGGTCATCACTGATCTTGTAGAGTGTGCTGCAATCCCTACTGAAGGATCTTTGCCTTTTGCTCCATAAGCCTCCTTGATGGCTTGCCTGAGTCATCTCCCTAAAGTACATCTGGAGGCTCTCTCCCTTTTGCGATTTCCCAAAAACAGTACAAACAAGAAATATGATTTCCTGAACTCCTTCGAGACCTCCAAAAATTGTAAAAGACATCTTCTCACATCCAATGTATGGAAAGTTCTTCTCCTGGATTGGCTGCAGCTGTACAAAAAGTAGGTAATACTATTTCTTGAGTACAATGAAAGGCAGAAGAAATCTTTGGAAGAAAACCGTGGTCTGTTCTAAGGATCACCTGATCCAGAAAAATAACAAAAGGGTTCAGATATTGACAGCACCTGGCACTTATCCTTGCGGCTGAAGTGATTGCAACAAAGAACATGGTTTTCAAAACTAAATCCCATATTGATGCCTCTTCTAGGGCCTCAAATGGTTTATTTGTGAGGCCCCGTAAAACTAAAAATAAGTCCCATTTCAGAAAAATTTTAATGGAAGCCGGCCTAGCCCTAACCAAGGCCTTGAAAAACCTAACAATTATTATTTCCTTAGATAATATTCTCTCCAAGAACACCGACAGCATGCAACTTGAGATTTACTTGTTGCTAACTCCGTGTCCATTCCTTCATTGAGAATTTCCAAAACTGACACGATCCTCTTCACCTAGAAATCCTTGGCTGAACACCAGGAATTATAACGCTTCCACACTTTAAGATCTATAGCTCTGGTTACCTCCTTTATACTTGAAAGTAGGGTTGAAATAAGCTTGTCTGACAGTCCCTTTCTTTTTAGAAGATGCTCTTCAAGAACCATGCTGTTAATTTGAACTGCTCCACCTACAGGTGCCATACAGTTCCCTGAATTAGCAAATCCTTTCTGCCCGGCAGTCTCCAGGGGGTGGGTCTGGAGGATAGATTCAGAAGCGTCAAGAACCATGGCCTTTTTGGCCGGTATGGCGTGATAAGGATTAGATTTGTTGCTTCTTGCTCAAACTTTCAAAGTACCAGAGGAAGGAGCTGAAAGGGAGGGAACGCATAGGACAAGAGGTAATTCCACGGATGAGCTAACGTCTAAACCCACAGCCTAATCTTTCCTGTGCAGGGAAAAGAACACAGAGTCGACCTAAGGAACTCCCCAAGCTTCCGTGACTAATTGGAAAATGTCCAATTAGCCACTCAGACTCTACCACCTTTCTCCTGCTTAGAATGTCTGCCAGATGATTCTGCAAGCCCTTTAAGTGAACAGCCAAGAGGGAGCCTAAATTCTGTTCTGCCTAAGACAGGATCTCTAGTGCCAACTTCAGCAGCCCCATGCTCCTTATGCCCCCGTCTTGATATGTATGCCACCGCTGTAATACTGTCTGAGAGGACCTGTATGTGCTGCCCCTTTATTGACTGCTCAAAAAAGAGTTGGATGGCCCTCCTCCAGTTTGAGGACTTTTTGGCCTCTGTTTTGGATCAAGAGTGTTGTCTGATCTTGTCTGATCTTCAAGGTGGGCTCCCCACCCCCACGCACTTGCATCCATCTGTAGCCATTTGGATCGGGGAAAGGACTATGGAAGACCCTTCGGCAGTTTGGTCGGATCCCGCCACCACCACAGTGCTTTTTTCATGTTTGAAATGATCTTTACAGGTCTGTCCAGAGGCTCCTAGTATGCCCATTTTTGAGGAATGTCCAGTTGGGGATGACGGGAATGAAACCTGGCCCACTGGACTGCTGGAATGGAGGCAGTAAGTAGCCCCAGCATGGCCACCTAGACTGACACTGACAGACTGGACTGAATCAGACTCAGAGCCGAGTGAATTTTCTCTATCTTCTCCTTGGGGAGAAAGATCTTCCATTGCACAGAGTCTATGACTTATCCCAAAAATCTTATGCTCTCGGCTGGTATCAGGTTGGCTTTCTCCAGGTTCAAAAGCTATCCCAGATTTTTCAGATGAGTCTAAATTACTTGAAGATTTGACAGCACCTGAGTCCTGGTTTCTGCGAACAGGAGCATGTCATCTTAATATGGCACAACGGAAATCCCCCTTAGCCTCAGGAGCTCTAGAGCTTCCGCCATCACCTTGGTGAACACCCTTGGGGAAGATGACAGGCCAAACAGTAGCGCCTTGAATTGTAGATGCCAAATGGACACCCCCAGATTGACAGCCAGGCAGAGGAATTTTTGAGAAGGTTGAGCTATCGGTATGTGTACATAAGCATCTCGAAGATCGATGGTTGCCATGAAGTACCCCAGGGATAATAGCTTCCTCACTGAAAAAATTGTGTCCATCCAAAAGTGTTTGTACCAAATGGACTTGTTTAATGTCTTTAGATTCAAAATAAAATAGAACTTTGCTGAGAGTTTCTTTACTAGAAAAGTTTGTGAATAGAACCCCAGACCTTCTTGTTCCCTGCGAACCTGGGCAATGACTTCCTGCTGCATCAGTTCCTTCAAAAGTGACGTCATTGCTAAAGCCATCTCTTGATCCCTTGGGGGATTGGTTACAAAAAATCTAGTCAGAGGGTTTCCTGGAGAACTCTAGACTGTACTCATGATGTTCTTGACAATGGCACTTGTCGCCTTCTTTCACTGTAGAAAGAAAAACCGTGGTCTCCCCCCCACAGATAGAGAATAGTCATTGGCTCTTGGCGGGCCTCTCTAGGGGTCTGAAAAAAACTCCTCCTTTCCTCTTGTTTTTTTCTGAAAGCTCCAACTTCTCTTCTGGCCCTGCTTTTTATCTCTCTGGTTCTGTGAAAAAGAATGAACACTCCTTATTGGCTGTTTCTTTTTTTTTGACAGAAAAGATTTCTTCTTATCTGCAGTCCTATCCAAAACTGTCTCCAGATCTGGCCCAAACAACAAGTCTCCTGAAAAAGGGATTCCACATAACTTGATCTTAGATGCTCAGTCCCCTGGTCATGTTTTAAGCCAGATGGCTCTCCTGGCTGAGTTAACCAAGACAGAGGACCTGACCGACAAAAGTTGTTTTCTAGAGGTCCCTGCTTCCACATGTTCCCTCAGCTACTCCAGCCAGCTCTCTATGTTTCTAGCCACCACTGTGGAAGCCATCACAGGCTTGAGGTTGGTCAGGGAAGAGTCCCAAGCTTTTTAAGGAGAGAGTCTGCCCTCTTATCCATTGCATCCTTCAGGATGCTAATGTCCTCAAAAGCCAAATCTGTGCACCTGGAAACCTGCTAGAAGGCCGCATCCAATTTTGTCTTTTTGTTCCAAACCAAAGACTCATCCTCCTCAAAGGGGAGTCTCCTTCTGTGGGATTTGGAAAAGAAAGGGCCCCTTTCTGGGTCCTTCTATTCTTTTCTGAGTCCGACAAGACTTGGTGGACCGGAAAAACTCCTCCTGAATTTCAAGAGTCCTATAAATTGCTTTCAGCAAGTCATCTACTTCTTCTAAGGATAGCTTGTATCTGCATGATCTTGCGATCTCCTCTCCCTCATCTTCATCAGAATCCTCAAAGGAGAGTAGGACGCTCCCTCTTTTCTTCTCTGAGTTGCTAACCCCAACATGGCCTGAGGTAGACGGCAGAGATCTGGATAGGGTGCTCTGCTGAGAGCTGGCTGCAGCACCTGGCTGCCTCCCCGGCATTTTATCCAGCAGGGAACAAAACAAACCCAGAATCTCTGTTAACTCTTTTTTGTAGTTCGCAAGCAAGAGCTACATAACTGCTTTGGCCACAAATCCCTAATCAGATTCCTGCAGGAAGGACACTTCCTTTTAAACAGAGACACTCCCTTCAACTTGACTGTGGCTTTTGCCTGAAATACAGAAAGGGACAGCAACAAAGCCTCATCAGGCTCCTATCCACCAGGACCCTGACCCTACCCCTCTGTGCCACAAAACAAGCCACCTTTTTGTGTGTGAGAGAGAGCATAAAAAGAAAGAGTGTGAGCCCATAGTACCATAGAGTGGCAACCTCACCAAACCATGCAGCAAAGCGAAGTAACTTATGTGTCATAGCAGCAGGCTTCCCCTCTAAGACCCACAGGGCAAGGCGCAATAGACCAACAATTGAGTTTACAAATGCCCCATAGTAAGGATAAAAGGCACCCCTGTACCCCCCCTTACCTGGGCTAGGCTATTGCAAGAGGCGCCTGCTTTCATCCTGCAGAGTGTGCAGCCTTGTTGGGACTTGCAGTCCTTTTAAATTTTCCTCCGGTGTCCCTGTGCCCCCAGGACCCAGACCTGGATGCACCAACCAATCCACCTCTTCCCCCTGTGGTCTAGCGGCCGGAACCACTGCCGCCACACCCCCACCAGAAGTCCTGCCCACTTGCTCTGGCGTCACCTCCCACAAGACGATCTGGGTGTAAGGAGACCCGTTCTTACCTTTCCAGACCCTTGGGCGCATGGGCAAAGACTCCCCAACTGGCCACCGCTCCCCTGAGCTGGAGGGGGAAAGAAAGCACGGAGCACCCCCGCCTCATCTTCTGGAGGAAGGTGCTGGGATGCACCATACAAAAGCTACACAATCAGCAAGGCTACCTCCTCCCCCCACACCTGGAGAGAGCGCAACCCCCCCTATCAAATGCTTCCTGCAGCGCTTCCACGATGATAGAGGAAACGCCATAACAAGGCATGGTGGTAGAGGCGGAATCTGCAGTGTTTCCTGAAACTATGGGTGGAGCTGTGTTCTCTCTCCAGGTGCTGTCCTGAAACATGATGGAGAAAAAAGAGTTTTATTAACTTTAATTTTCCCAAAAATTGTGGCAAAACATTACAGCTTAAAAAAAACCTCACCATGCTTTTTCCTAAATACCTCGGAGTGTCTACTTTCCAAGCAAAGATAATTTTGGGACTGTTTTTACTTAACTAGCATTTTGGGGTCTTAAGAAATTAGAACATCAGAGCTTATACATTTTAAAAATATGTACCAGCTTGTAGATGTAGCAATCGTGCACACAGAGACGGATACGAACCTCCATTTTGGCAAAGGACTGTCCATCTTGTACAAGCAAATCTCTCTCTCACTTTTTCCTCCAATCATCCTCCCTCCCTCTCTGTTGAGTGACATGTGGTCTGTTTGATGCAGAGTTCAAAAAGGCATCGAAACCCAGTGGGAGGGCATCCTGGCTATAAAACCTCACCAGCTAGGTGCCCCCCTGTCTGGTAGCTGTGCAATCTGGGATATCGTAAAAGTGTAAACCAAGTCCCTCACTGAACTTCAAAAGACCTTCCAAGGGGTTGTAAAAACAGACTTACTTTTAAAAACTCACTTTTTCATATAAGTTGATATCTTCACATAGGACATAATTACCTAAACATGGAGCCCATATTCGGACAGCTCAGTTTGAGACCATTCTCCTGGTATGTTGCACCCCTTATCTGACACATGTAAGAGAGCAGAAGATTATATCTTCTGAACCATTCAAGTAGATATGACATGTTTCATCTCTAACCATTCCGCAGATGCGGCTGAGTATTAATATACTAGTGCCCAGGCTGGCAAATGCCCCGAGAATGAGCTATGAATCATAATAGCAGCTAAAAGAGTTTCTAGTCATAACTTAGGGCTCCACCTACACTTCCCTCCCCAAGGGAGACAATTGGTTTCACTGCTCCAGGGAGACACCCTGCTGAGATCCTAGAAAAAGGCTGTTATGCTTGGTGTGTGTGAGAGAGAAAAGAAGAGTCTCCTGTTTAACATCGAAACTGACAGTAGAGACAAGAAATCCTTTTGACTTATGAAACTTGAAGCTGCTTACACCAAGGCTGACTGGCAAGTACTTTAACCCTCTAAATTCCGTTCTGTTATCTCTTTGCTGTGCTATTGTTTTCTGTATATTTATATATATATATATATACTGTATATTGGCTACATATTTCTGTAAATATTTTTTATTGCACCCTTTTGACCTTTTAGTAATAAATCTTACTTTCTGAAAGTGTTGAACTGTTTCTAACGCCTTTAATGCAAACTATGAATTCCTGCCGCTGAAGAGCGCTACTGTGTGTGTTTAACCCTCTGTATAACCTGCCTGCGGTGACAGTGGTATACAGACGATTATTTCAACCATCATAGTGTTATTGCTGATATTGCCGAGTTTGCTCTTTTTCTGTACAAAAAGGAGGTGGTAGCAGTGTGAAGGGTTAGTTGCGTAATTAACCTGACCCAGTAACAATCGTGCTCAGGCTGCCGGTACATCGATTGTGGTCCATTAGTTGGAAAATCGTTGTGCAGGGTGCAGCTGGGTGTGGAATTGTTACGCACGTGACATTGCAGTTTTACATTGGCTAGTCCTTTGGTCACGAGTTTGGTGAGAAGGGCTGGGAGTCTGACGCCGCGATCGTCACAGTAGACTCTACTGTATAATGTCCACACAGTCTAAATAATATACAGACTTTTTTTTTTTTTTAACCAAAGAAATATAGCAGAATACAAACTAAAAAAGACTAAAAATTTTGAAAAAAAAAAGTTTTCTCCTAGTTTCTGATATAAAATTTTGTAAATAAGTAATTTTTCTCCTTCACTGATGTGCGCTAATGAGGCTGCAGTGATGGGCACTGATAGGCGGCACTGATGGGCATGGACAGGCATCACTGATGGGCACTGAAAGGCAGCACTCATATATGGCACTGTTTAGAACTGTTATGCGCATTACCGTGCACTGATAGGTGGCACTGAAAGGCAGCTCTGATGGGCACTGATATGTGGCATTGATGTGCACTGGTATGAGGCATTGATGGGCACTGACAGGTGACACTGATGGGGCTACACTGATCATCAGAGCCCTGATGATCAGTGTAGATGCCCACTCTGAGTAATGCTGATCACGGGCTCTCCTCTCCTCACGAGCTGTCAGCGGGAGGAGAGGACTGCCAATAACCGGCATTTCCTATTGCGCGCACACGCAGTCAGAGTGGGAGGACATCATATGATGTCCTTCCAAAAAGAGAGAATCGCCGCCCTCCCGTCATTACCTTATATGGCGATTGGGAGGCGGTTAAACAACCAGCTTATGGCGTGCTGGGGTGGCATGCAGAGTCCCTCCTATGGCAGCTACTTTCTGTGCTGCTGGGGCGACTGGCAGAGTTCCTCCTGTGGCTGCTGGTGGAGGGCTGGTCCCTTCAATGGCAGCTGGGGTACTGTGGCAGTAGTCAGAGGTTCTCTGTGTCTGCTGCTAAGGGCATGCGGCGCTTGATCCCTGCACTTTTCAGGCACTTCCCGGGTAGAGATGCTTGCCAGTGTGGAAAGCACGCTGGAGGTCCGCTCTGGGCATGTGCAGAGTCACCCAGCCAATCACGGGAGGGGGAGCCAGGCTTAAAAGAGCCAATTTTAAAGATGCTTCTGTCTAAGAAGCATTTGCTGCCTTGCACTGGTTGTTCTCTGTTCAGTCTGCCTGTGCCTGCTGTTCTCCTACCCTAAGGTATACTTTGCAAATGCAAGGTTTAGTCCTGTGTATTGCCTGCTGTATTTTATTTTACTTACTATGGCTCTTTGATTTATCTTGCAGCAATGCCAACATGCCTACCCCCTCTAAAGACTAGCACTCACAGAGAAGGTAGGGGAGATGTCGATGGATGCATTTTTGAAGGACTGCAATATTGGCAGACTAATTTCTCCTCTCTCTGCTGTCCCAGCTCCTCAGGTCTCGATGATTCTTCTTGACGATCAGAAGAAAGAAGCCCGGGAAGGAGTAGGAGACATTGACGCTTCCATAGGACAGAGACTCCTTGTTCCCGTTCTGCCTTGAGGTGTCAACACTCCCCATCGTGATACTGCAGAGATGCGCATTATGTGCAGCCCAGAGCAGAAGGATGCTGGGCATGTCCTAAAAGAGCCTTGCTGGGTAAGACAGCATGTGAGAATTGCTTCAAAGAAGCAAACGGCAAGAGCCCTTTAAAGAAGAGATGGTTTTGCTAATGAAGCAGGTGTTTGAAGAAATACTAAAGGCGTTTGCGTCGCAGACGCAGGCCTCAGCTTTCCCGGTTCCATCTTCCTCACGCTCCTTATCACCTCAACTGGGGCTTCCTCTGAGGAAGATTACCAATATGATGGTTTTGACTTTGCCTTAGTCCAACCTTTCATGAAGGAGACTAGGCAGGCTTTGCTGTGGGAGGATGTGGCGAAAGAACCGTGGAAAAAGCAGAGGAAGTACTTCGCGAGCATGAAGAAGGATTGAATTTCCCCTTCATGAAGGAAATTCAGGATATAATTGATGATGAGTGGAAGCAAGCAGATAAAAGAATTGCATTCAAAAATCGGTTTGCGAAGTTGGCTGAGAAAGTTAATTTAGAGGAGCCTTCCATGGTGGTTGCGGCATTTATATGCCTCTCTAGACACGTAACCCTTCCGCTAGATGAGGCAGCAAGCTTCAGGGACGTGTTGGATTGGAGAGTGGATGTAGACCTTTAAAAAATACACACACTTGCTAGTAGGGCATGAAGGCCTTCGATGGTACTAGCTGCTATTCCTAAGGCCATGGAGGTCTGGCTTCAGAAATCGGAAGTGGAGGTGCAGATTGACCTGGGCAAAGCCGAGGTCCTGGCCTCATTCATCAATTTGAAGCTAACAGCTTCTTTTATGGCTGAGGCATCCACTGATCTGGTTAAGTCGTTGGCCAAAGTTATGCTGAATGCAGTAACTGCCAAAAGAGCCCAATGGCTGAGGCCCTGGGTGGTGGACCCAGCCTACAAACAGGGAGGAAGGGAAATCCCTGTTTGGAAATAAATTAGACACAACCAATGCTAAGGCAACAGATGGAAAATTGGGGTTTATTCCCCAAGATCAGAGGTTGCTTTGCAGGAGAGGCACAGCTTACAGAAATTCACCAAGGAGCAGAGGCAGAGAAACTAAGTCTTACAGGCCGGGAAGGGAAATTCATTAGCAATGGCTTCCATTTTGCTTGAGGTGATTGTAGCCGTATTAGTGCACTTGCGACAGAAACAATTAAGTACTGTCTGTGATACTTTTTTTATTTGCACTAACATACAATTTTCAGGACAAGCTTTCGGGGTATGTCCCCTTCTTCAAGGTCAAAGCAGTACTACTTCACAAAGTTTTAGCAGAATGTTAAAAGGAACAATCTCTGAGGAGGGGGAGGGGGGAAACAGAAAAAACACACAAACAAATGTACACAGCAATGGATATAAAACTAGGATTAGACTAGAGATAAGACAGAGCAAAAGCAAAGACTGGGGGGATTGGGACAACAGTCACAGAGTGGGTCGTAAGACTGTTGGATACGAGTGAGTAATCCCATGTCCAAATTGAGGCCGTTATCTTTTGTATCAAATAGAAATATCGTTCTTAGTTCAAAAGTTTTCCTTTCCTGGATAGTTTTGAAATTTCTTTTAAGAACTAAGATATTGAGGTTTTCCATAGTGTGGTCCGGTTGTGTGAAATGATGTCCCATAGGTGAGCAGAAGTAAAATTCTTGATGTTCCTTAATGGTATGTCTGTGCAAATTCATCCTTGTTCGTAACTTGCTGTTTCATCAACATAAGATCCTTTGCTACATTTTCTGCACTGGATAAGGTACATTACATTACTAGAGGTGCAGCTGTATGATCCGCTGATACTGAAGATCCCTTTTGAGTGTCTGACACTTTTTTATGGATTCATTTGGTTGCAGAGTTCGCAGCATTTTTTATTTCAGGGTTTCCTTCCATTATTTGTGATATCATAATCAGAAGGAAGTTTCCTACTGGTTAGTTTATTTCTGAGGTTTGGGGGTTGTCTAAAAGTCAGTATTGGGGGTTGCTTAAATATTTCTTTGAGGAGTTCCATATGATGGGTTGTAAATCTTTGATTATTTTTCTTATCCCTTCTAGTGCTGGGTTGTATGTGGTTACTATAGGTATATGGTTGTTGGTTTTTGTCTCTTTGTATTGGAGTGGATTTTCTCTTCGGGTTTTCAAGGCTGTTTATTCTGGTGTTGATAGTTTTGTCCTTGTAACCTTTCTTATGGAAGGAGTCTGCTAGTGTCCTGAGATGTTTATCTCTTGTCTTTTGGATCTGAACATGGTGGTGGTGTCTGGGTATCTGATGGCCTGAACTGTGTATGATGGCCCGTTTCGTGTGTTGGGGGTGAAAGCTTGAGCTGTGGAGGTAGTTGCATCTGTCAGTGGGTTTCCTGTATATTGAGGTGTGAAGCTTGTCATCCCTGATATATACTTTGCTATCTAGGAAGTTGATGTGTGTTTGAGTATTCCATTTTTAGTTTGATTGATGGATGAAAAGTGTTTATTGAGTAAAGTTGTTTTATGTTTTCTTCACCTTCTGTCCATATGATGAAAATATCATCAATAAAGCGATAGTATCTGTATGGTTTTTGTTGCATGCTGTTCAGGAATTTTTCCGCCAGGTCAGCCATAAATAAATTGACATATTGGGGTGCCATTTTACTTCCCATAGCAATGCCCATACATTGAAGACAGATGTCATTATTGAAAGCGAAGTAGTTGTGTGTATGAATTCAATGAGCTGTGTAACATCCTCAGCAGTGTATTTATCATTTGGTGAGGATGATAAGGATCTGTGACATGCGGCTAATCCATCCTTTTGAGGGATGTTACTATACAGGGAGTTTAGAGTTTGCAAGCAATCATGACTTTTCTCCAGACTCTGCAAGAGTCTGCTACATACTGGAATTCCTGCAGGCGGGATTGGAGTTGGGCCTTTCCGTGAGTACATTGAAAGCCCATGTGTCTGCCATCCCTGCTTTCACTGGTATGCAATGGGCCTCGGATAATTTAGTGGTTCAGTTCTTTAAATCAGCCATCTGCCTGAGACCACCCAAGTCTTTGATATTTCCAAAGTGGGACTTGCCTCTATTTTTGGACTTCCTTTTGTGAGACACCTTCAGTCATCCTGTCTTGCTATGGCATCTCTCTTTAAAGGTAACTTTTCTCGTGGCAAGAACATTAGCTAGAAAGGTATCAGAGCAAGCAGCCTTAGGATTTAAAGAACCCTTCCTCTCTTTCTATCACGATATCCACATCCAGAGTGGTGCTGAGACCGGTTGTGGGATTTGTACCAAAGGTAGCCTCCAGGTTTCACATGACGCAGGAAATTACACTTCAGATGTTCTTCTTGGAGAATTCCCAGGATTCAAATCCGCTTGATGTCAGACATTCATTGAAGACCTATGTGGACGCTATGGTCGATCTCAGGAAATCAAACCATCTCTTCATCATTCCTAATGGTGCTCAGAAGGGCCTGAGGGCTTCTAGTAGAGTGATCGCCTCGTGGCTGGTCAAGAAGATCTCTTTGGGATTCAGAGTGAGGGGTTCGCCTGTGCCTGAGGGGGTCATAGCGCATTCCGCTAGAGGGGTCTCAACCTCCTGGGTGACAGCAGGAGGAGTTTCTCTGGAAATTATCTGCAAGGCAGTTACATGGACTTCTATGCATACCTTCATGGCGCATTATTGTTTAAAGCTGGCAACTCTGAGTACTGTTGATTTTGGCAGGAGTGTTTTGGCTTCTGCTTCCAGTCAAAATTAAATTGGTCAAGCATTACCCTCCCGTGTGTGGCTAGTTAATTCCCAGCTGTGCTGACATGGAGCCGTCAGAAAAATTGACTACAAATGCTTACCGCAATTTTCCTTTCCTGACAGACAGCACAAATCCCACCCATTTTGGTAGGGCGAGTTACAGAATGCCAAGGCTGAGGTGAGCTGAAAATGTATAGATATGTCCTGGTCATATAGGCGGTGGGCAGGGCCTTACCCAGCTGTGCTGCCATGGAGCCAGTCAGGAAAGGAAAATTACAGTATTTGTATTCAATTTCCAATTTTTATTTCAAAATTTTCAGTAATTTCATTTTTATAAAATAAAAACACAGTGGTGATTAAATACTGTCAAAGAAAGCTCCATCTGTGTAAAAAAAAAAAAAAAAAAGATACAAAACTCACATGGGTATAGCGTTGCATGACCGAATAATTGTCACGCAAACTATCACAGTGCGTAAAACTGGTCTGGACAGGAAGGGGGTATAGCATGGTAGTCTTCAAGTGGTTAAAGCAACTTAGCTGTGCTGCAGTGTTCATGTGCAGACAGGAATCTGGACTATGAGATGAGCTAATTTGTCTGCTGTGTCTCCTTCATTGTGCATTCACAGGCTGGGGACAAGTGTAGGAAAGGATTAGAACATATGTCAAGTTTACTGTGGATGGGAAGCCTGTGCACAGCGATGTACTGGTATGTTGCTACCTGCTTCCTGGTTTAGGGCACACATATGCACACCCCCAATGATTGTACACAGTGGGAGTTTGTCAGGAGGTCCCAGCCAATGATTCATGGTCGGGACTTGCTGATAGGCTGTGTGCAATCACAGCCCAGAGCCCTGTGTTGACATATCAACACAGGGCTCTGCACAGAGGAAACAATCTTCTCTGTTTCGACAAAGATATTTTAGTAAAAGCAGCACATAATACACACATTAAACATTGGTAGGCACATGCCCCATGATTGCCCCAGATCAGGGGTGTCAAACTGGTGGCCCTCCAACTGTTGCAAAACTACAAGTCCTATCATGCCTCTGCCTTTGGGTGTCATGCTTGTAACTGTCAATCTTGCAATGCCTCATGGGACTTGTAGTTTGGCAACAGCTGGAGGGCTGCCAGTTTGACACCTGTGCCCTAGATGTTAACTCCTTTCCAGTCAGTGTCATTAGAATAGTGACAGTGTAGTATTAACACTGATCACTGTATTAGGGTCAGTGGCAAACAGTTATAGGCAAATTGCCAGCAGTCCCATTCTAAGTTGCTGATCACCATTAGTAGTATAAATAAATTAAATACATAAAAAAAAATTCCACTATATATCCCATACTTTGTAGAAGTTTTTTTTATACCAAAGACATGTAGTGTAATACATGTTTGGCCAAAATTTATGTAGAAGTTTTTTGTTTATTGGATATGTTTTATAGCATAAAGTAAAAAAAAATTTTTTTTTTCAAAATTTTCGGTCTTTTTTCGTTTATATCGCCAACAATAAAATACATTTTATTTGATATGTCTTATATACTAGAATTTTTATTTATTTTTTTTTACTAGTAATGGCAGCGATCAGTAACATGTTGGGAATATGATAGTCCTGCAGGCAATTTGACACTTTGTGGGAATTGGCACCGACATCAATGACACTAATACAGTGATCGGTGCTAATAATGTACACTGACTGTACTAATGGCACTGGCTGGGAAGGGGTTAACATCTAGGGGCAATCAAAGGGTTAACTGTAGGGCAGAAACAACCATTCGCCATAATTGATTATGAAAATAGTTGTTGTCAACTATTTTCATAATCGATTATTTGGCCTGTATACAGAATGCACTTTTTGTTTACATGTCAAAATACAGTGCAGCACACATACAGCTCCGTACATCGTCCATACATGTCAGAATGTGTGAGAAGCAATGCCTCGTGGAACATGTACTCCTGGGCAGGAGAAGGAAGTGATTTAAAGCGATTCTAAAAGGCAGATGTTCTTTACCTTGCTATAGAGGCACGCTATACTACAGGTGAAACTCAAAAAATTAGAATATCGTGCAAAAGTTCATTTATTTCAGTGCAGCAACTTAAAAGGTGAAACTAATATATGAGATAGACTCATTACATGGAAAGCAAGATAGTTCAAGCCGTGATTTCTCATAATTGTGATGATTATGGCTTACAGCTCATGAAAACCCCAAATCCACAATTTCAGAAAATTAGAATATTGTGAAAAGGTGCAATATTCTAGGCTCAAAGTGTCCCACTCTACTCAGCTAATTAAGCCATAACACCTGCAAAGGGTTCCTGAGCCATTAAAATGTCTCTCAGTCTGGTTCAGTAGGAATCACAATCATGGGAAAGACTGCTGACCTAACAGTTGTGCAGAAAACCATCATTGACACCCTCCATAAAGGTGGGAAAGCCTCAAAAGGTAATTGCAAAAGAAGTTGGATGTTCCCAAAGTGCTGTATCAAAGCACATTAATAGAAAGTTATGTGGAAGGGAAAAGTGTGGAAGAAAAAGGTGCACAAGCAGAAGGGATGACTGCAGCCTGGAGAGTATTGTCAGGAAAAGGCCATTCAAAAGTGTTGAGGACTTTCACAAGGAGTGGACTGAGGCTGGAGTCAGTGCATCAAGAGCCACCACACACAGATGGATCCTGGACATGGACTTCAAATGTCGTATTCCTCTTGTCAAGCCGCTCCTGAACAACAAACATCAGAAGCGTCTTACCTGGGTTAAAGAAAAACAGACCTGGTCTGTTGCTTAGTGGTCCAAAGTCCACTTTTCTGATGAGAGCACCTTTTGCATCTCATTTGGAAACCAAGGACCTAGAGTATGGAGGAAGAATGGAGAGGCACACACTGCAAGATACTTGAAGTCCAGTGTGAAGTTTCCACAGTCTGTGTTGATTTGGGGAGCCATGTCATCTGCTGGTGTTGGTCCATTGTGCTTCATTAAGTCCAGGGTCAATGCAGTCGTCTACCAGGAGATTTTGGAGCACTTCATGCTTCCTTCTGCAGATGAGCTTTATGGTGATGCTGACTTCATTTTCCAGCAGGACTTGCCACACTGCCAAAAGCACCAAAACCTGGCTCAATGACCATGGGATTACTGTGCTTGATTGGCCAGCAAACTCGCTTGACCTGAACCCCCATAGAAAATCTATGGGGCATTGCCAAGAGAAAGATGAGAGACATGAAATCGAACAATGCAGAAGAGCTGAAGGCCACTATTGAAGCATCCTGGTCTTCCATAACACCTCAGCAGTGCCACAGGCTGATAGCTTCCATGCCACGCCGCATTGAGGCTGTAATTGCTGCAAAAGGGGCCCAAACCAAGTACTGAGTACATATGCATGCTTATACTTTTCAGAGGTCTGATATTGTTCTATGTACAATCCTTGTTTTATTGATTGCATGTAATATTCACATTTTTTGAGATTGTGGATTTGGGGTTTTCATGAGGTGTAAGCCATAATCATCACAATTATGACAAATCACAGCTTGAACTATCTTGCTTTGCATGTAATGAGTCTCTCTCATAGATTAGTTTCACCTTTTAAGTTGCATTATTGAAATAAATGAACTTTTGCACAATATTCAAATTTTTCGAGTTTCACCTGTATATTTGGACACAGGCACAATTTTCATACTTTTGGCTCTGTATGCCACCAGAATAAATTAAAAGGAAACAATACAAATTAAATGAACTTTTGCACGATATTCTAATTATTCGCGTTTCACCTATATATTTTGTGGTGGCTTGCCATAGGGGCACTCTGAAGGCAGGAGGAGCCAGAAGCACAGATAGCGACACCAGAACAGAAGAATCGGGCTGCTCTGTGAAAAACTATTGCACAGAGCAGGTAAGTATGACAAGTTTGTTCTTTGTAAATGTTGGGATTTTTTTTTCTTATAATCACTTTAAGGGCTCTGCAGGGAAGATCAGCATCTGAACCCAGAGAAGCTGGAGGCTGATAGACTGCAAGTAATATGTCATTTTTATATTTAAAATGATAATATCCATGCTTAAACCTCTCAGCATTTAGTACTACTTTAATATAAAAGATTTATACCCCCCTCCACCCTTCATGTAGCTTCATGTTTGAGTCCCAGTTAAGGTTAGGTTCACACTACTGTGACCTGAAAGTAGCAGTTACAGTGCGACTTTGAGAGGCGACTTGATGCAACTTGGAGTACGACTTTGATGCGACTTGATGCGCGACTTGCATGCCTTGTGACTTTTCCTGGGTAATCTTCCTGTAATGTCAGATCCTAGTCACATAAATATAGATGATCATCCGACTTGGAGTTGACTTATATTCAAGTCTATGGGCACAAGTCGGATAGAAGTCTCCTTGAAGCAGTACAGGAACCTTTTCTAAAGTCGGAGCAACTTCAGCAGTGCTAATTAAGACAGCTCTCATTGACTAACATGGGATTTCACATGTCATGTAACTTGGGCTCTCACAAGTCGGACTCCAAGTCACGGCAGTGTGAACCGAGCCGAAAATACCCTATTTATATATAATTACTTTCATTGTTTCACAGTATAAATTAACCCCTTATAGTAGTGATTATTTACTGCTTTTGTACTATAAAAGGGCTACTTTTTGTTTTAACCATCACGACAGATAATTTAAAAAAAAAAAAAAAAAAAAAGCATGCTGCTGCTACTGGGTGTCTTATGCTGGCCGTATACGTATCGATTTTCAGACAAGGAAATTCTTTGTACATTCTACACGGTCTAAAAAAATTGGTTTGGCCAAGAAAAGTTTTCTATTCTGCTCCTTTGAATTTTTTGGTAACTGTGGTAGATTTTCTAATTAGTGGGGTCAAATCAACATTCGTTTTCTAACAAACTCTCTTAAAAAAGAACATTTGCAAACAAAAAATTAATTAGTGTATGGACATCATAAGTGACAGCAGTCACAGCTAGCTTGCATTAAGCTACCTGCCTATGACAAGGGAGTCTGTCATGCATAATTATTACAATCTTGTCTGAAAATCTCCAAAAACAGCATTTTAGGTCTTTTTAAATCTTTTTTTCTTTAAAAGCGGAACAATACTCACCTCAGCTCCAGCAATGCGGAGTCCTTCAGGCGGGGAAGGCATCACTCCCATGCATGCCTGAGAGTTGTCAGATTTGGCATTGCTGAATTTGTACAGCGAGCTGTACATGCACAGTTCACTGTACAGGGACAGACAGACAGACAGGTAAGTAGCAAGAAAGGTCTGGTTGGCCGCACATGCTGTTAAAATCACCTTTATTACAGCATATTCATAAAAACAATTCAAAGACACAAACATGGAGTAACAGCATTACCAGGTAATGAGTTTCGCATTCACTTAGCGCTTAATCATAGCCAAGTAGCAGATTAAGTAGCTTTAATGCAGAAGACAAAAATCATGCCTGTAAGCCAATTTTAATATTTTAGCCTAAATTTCCATTTTGATCTCTGAATCTGATATGTTCCAGATTCAACCTCTAATAGTGCATGTGTAAAATATAATATATATATATATATATATATATATATATATATATATATATATATATATATATATATATCTTCTGTTATTCTCAGAGTGGATTAGATAATTTGTTCTCAAACTATATAATGTAGCTGGTTATTTACCACTGCTTATAGATATTCAACAACACATTACTTTGACATATTAACTAAATTATACACCAAACTTTGAGATTATCCGGTTAATCGAAACAATAAAATCGGCCAACCAATCGACAATGAAAATAGTCGCTAGTTGCCACCCTAGTTAACTGCGTGCCTAACACGTGTAGAGTGCGCTGCTTTTATAAAGCAATGAGACTGTTTTATCTCCCTGCTTTGCAGGGAGAAAAACCAGCCACATTGCTGCAGTCTATAGAGAGCCATGTGTTTACCAACACAGGGCTCTCTTCTGTCATTCGCTCACTGGCTGGGACCTGCTGATCGGCTTGTGCTGTAACGAATGACAGCACAGCTGGGGTGGCAGGCTCAAGCGCCCTACCCAGAAATGAGGGACTATGCACATGATCCAGTGCAGAGGGGCTGCTCTGCCGCAGTAAGTCTGCGGTAGGCAGTCCATTAGTGGCTATAGTTGCGGCTAGGCTAGCCCATCTAGCCTATATTTTACAATATATTTCTCTAGATATTTTCTGTAAATAAAAGCACATACTTCAAGGTAACATTCTCCACTTTTAGAATCATCTGTACATTAAAAAACAAAAAAAAACAAATAGGTAAACTTTTTAAACATTTTATTTAGAAAATACAGATTACCGAACACCATCGTAATTTTGCATAGGTATTATATTACCCCTAACGGGGGATAAATCATAAACTGAATCAGCAACAGAAAGCAGCACATTTGGTCCCATCTGCTGTCTCTTCCTGGTTAGACCCATGTCTTTGGGTTAAAAGACCAACCAAGTAATTTGAAGGCGGAGCATACTGTAGAACCAACCAGACCAAGCAGGGCGAAAGAACTAATAGCTCCTCTTGCACGTTTCTTTGGATCTAGTAAAGGTTTAAATTGTGCAAAAAAAAAACAAAAAAAAACAGTTGATTATTGTGCTGCCAAAATAAAAGAGACATAAAGATAAACAAGATAAATAAAAGTTACAGGAATTTTACCCAAGATCATGGATTAATGGACACTATTGTAAACAGGTCTGACAAATGCAGGTTTTCAGTTCAGAAAAGGGGTGCAATGTGATTTATATACACAATTTTATTATATTATACAAATAAAATGATCATATGCTCCTTTAGGGCCCATTCACGCCCAGTTGTCTGTTGCATTCACGTAAACGGGCTGTTAATGCACCACAACAAGCTGAAACTGCACTTTTTTTTGTGCCACAGCACAACGCACAGTAGTGTTACCATGTGGTATGGTGTGCAGCAAAACAGGTGCACTACCTTTGAAAACTCAAGGCACAGCAATGCTATTGCAGTACAAGGGCATTTAGAGAAAATCTACACTGAAAAAATATAGGTGCTTATAATGCTGACCTCCCCCTGAAAATGCTAGCTGACTGTCATGGTGATCCTTAGATTTAGCTATGGACACTTGCTGACCTAGGAGAAGTCATACATGTTCCTGCTCAGTGACTCAGGGTGTATACATATCATAGAAACCATGACAGCCAGGAAAGTAGCATTTTCTAAAGGAGGGGTCAGCAATGACAGCCTTCCTTCAGGTGGTATTCTTAACCAATTTAAAGGGATATTTCTTCTCCTTTGTCAAATGAATAATGCTGTCAGCTATTTCAGGGTGTTTAAAATGCTTGTTCCAGGTAAATTAATTAGGTGAAGAACAAGGATTTTCACTAGATAAAAGTTTAGATATAATAGTCTTTACTTCATTTTTATGTTCTCAAATGAGGGTTACAGATGACACCAAAGATATGATCTGATCTGAGAGGTTACATGAGAACATACAGTGGGGCAAAAAAGTATTTAGTCAGCCGCCAATTGTGCAAGTTCTCCCACTTAAAAAGATGAGAGGCCTGTAATTGGCATCATAGGTAGACCTCAAATATGAGACAAAATGAGAAACAAAATCCAGACAATCACATTGGCCGATTTGGAAAGAATTTATTTGCAAATTATGGTGGAAAATAAGTATTTGGTCACCTACAAACAACCAGGATTTCTGTCTCTCACAGACCTGTACCTTCTTCTTTAAGAGGCTCCTCTGTCCTGCAGTCCTGCACTCATTACCTGTATCAATGGCACCTGTTTGAACTTGCTATCAGTATAAAAGACACCTGTCCACAACCTCAAACAGTCACACTCCAAACTCCACTATGGTGAAGACCAAAGAGCTGTCGAAGGACACCAGAAACAAAATTGTAGATCTGCACCAGGCTGGGAAGACTGAATCTGCAATAGGCAAGCAGCTTGGGGTCAAAAGGATCACAAGAACGGTGAGCAAAAATCCCAGGACCACACGGGGGGACCTAGTGAATGACCTGCAGAGAGCTGGGAACAACGTAACAAAGGCTACCATCAGTAATACACTACACCGCCAGGGACTCAGATCCTGCAGTGCCAGACGTGTCCCCCTGCTTAAGCCAGTACATGTCCGGGCCCATCTGAAGTTTGCTAGAGAGTGTTTGGATGATCCAGAAGAGGACTTGGAGAATGTCATATGGTCAGATGAAACCAAAATAGAACGGTTTGGTAGAAACACAACTCGTTGTGTTTGGAGGAGAGAGAATGCTGAGTTGCATCCAAAGAACACCATACCTACTGTGAAGCATCGGGGTGGCAACATCATGCTTTGGGGCTGTTTCTCCGCAAAGGGACCAGGACGACTGATCTTTGTATAGGACAGAATGAATGGGGCCATGTATCGTGAGATTTTGAGTGCAAACCTCCTTCCATCAGCAAGGGCATTGAAGATGAAACGTGGCTGGGTCTTCCAACATGACAATGATCCCAAACATACCGCCCGGGCAACGAAGGAGTGGCTTTGTAAGAAGCATTTCAAGGTCCTGGAGTGGCCTAGCCAGTCTCCAGATCTCAACCCCATAGAAAACCTTTGGAGGGAGTTGAAAGTCCGTGTTGCCCAGCAACAGCCCCAAAACATCATTGCTCTAGAGGAGATCTGCATGGAGGAATGGGCCAACATACCAGCAACAGTGTGTGTCAACCTTGTGAAGACTTACAGGAAATGTTTGACCTCTGTCATTGCCAACAAAGGATATATAACAAAGTATTGAGATGAACTTTTGATATTGACCAAATACTTATTTTCCACCATAATTTGCAAATAAATTCTTTCCATTTTTTTTTTCTCATTTTGTCTCTCATAGTTGAGGTCTACCTATGATGCCAATTACAGGCCTCTCTCATCTTTTTAAGTAGGAGAACTTGCACAATTGGTGGCTGACTAAATACTTTTTTGCCCCACTGTAGCCTCGCCCGACCCTGGATGCAGACAGTGTACATCCAAGGATGGCATTGCTATGGATTTCTGGCCGCACACAAACTGCCCGCAGCTAACTGGATGGTTTGTGCGCAGTCATAACACAAAGTGCAGCTTCATCCAGAGGAAGGGTTTAGCCGCCTCTGAAAGCAGTAACCTATATACACCCCATCCTCTGCGCGGCTGTAGCCTTAGGTACTATTTTCACATCTGTAATGATAGTATCCTGTTCCATTCTGGTAGTAAAGGGTTTGTGAACAAATCCTGGAAGGCACACATGGGGTCATGACGTATGAATACATTTGTAAAGAGTCATAAACCTACACTTGTCCTCACATTGTCTTTTTATTCTGAAGTCAAATCCAGCTCACCTTGTCAAAATTTTTTTTTTTTTTTTTTTTTTAAAGTGATATAATTAGTCCAGTTGAAAAAAAGCCAGTCTATTTCAACCTTTAAAAAGGGGAACAAAAAAAACAAAACTACACACTCCTACACACCCACACACCCACACACACCCACAGTTGATCCAGAGGAACGAAAAAAACCCCATTAAAGCTTGATCCAATTTTTTTTTCTCATCAGCAGTTAGTACAGTATTGTAACTTCTATCAATGTCCAACCAAGCACTGGTTAAAGTTTGTAGGAGGAGTTATTTTGCTCTAGGAGGATGCAGAACCCCCGACTTCTGTCTAGACAGTGCTGATTGGCCCTGTGCTGATCACATGCATTCTCCCAAGAAAAAAAAAACCCCCTATCAATACACCCCAAACTGAGCATGTGCAGAGTGACTCCACAAGATGTCTTATCAGGAGATAATAGGGGGACATTGGAAGAAGGGAGGGATCAGAGATGTCAGGATTAAACCGCATTTTTGCACAGTGCAGAGGAATAACCCCTTAGGTTCCACAGTGAGTATAACAAGCATGCGTTACTGCATATACAAACTGATTTTACTGTTGAGGGTTTAATAACACTTGAAGGAAAAAAAAACATTTTAAATTGTAAAAAAAAGTTCCATCCAAGTACTTAAAATCCCGCCCCCCTTCCTCCAAAAAAAATTTGAGGCCCCCACATACATGCACGTAAGAAAGAATGCAAGCATCAGAGAAAGAGCAATATTTCTAGCACCAGAGCTCCTGGGTAACTCGAAACTGATGACCTGTAGGGGCTTTAATGCGTTGCCTAAGGAAAATATACAATACTGAAGTTTGTCGCCATTTCAAAGGCACACAAAATTTTAAGGTTTGACATGTTGGATATCTATTTACTTAGCACAATCTCATCTTTTATATTGTACCATAATTTGTGTGATTTATTTGATCTGTGTGCCCTAAAATTAACTTTAGTTGATTTTTTTAAATTTCCTAAACCACTGCGTTAATATTGTGTAACATAAAAAATTGGAACTAACACTATTTTGGTGACTGCTTTCAGAAAATATATAACGTTTGGGGATTTTATGTAATCTTCAGGCAAAAAAATGACTTTGAACATGTGAGCGAAAAAAAAAAAAAAAAAAAAAAAAAAAAGAAAAGACAAAAACAGTTCTGGTAGCGAAAGGGTTCAAATATTTCATTACTATGGAAGCCTTTGTCTGCTCTAGTGGAACAAAGACATTTTCTCGGTTTACATGACTTTCCAGTAAGTTGGACATCAATTTTACGTAGGAAGAACCACTATATGAACTGATATTCCCTACCAACAGGAGGACAGAGTCACAACCTGCATGTCTTGGTATATTTCTGAAAGTTTGACACACACACACACACACACACACACACACACACACACACACACACACACACACACACACACTTTGGTTTGTTTAAATTAAGGGAAATACAACTAATGAGCCTGTGTACTTACCACCTGTAGAGTATCCAGCGGCATAAAGTTCTCTGCCAATAATCCACACAACTCCCATAGTACTAGCAGCACGCTGTAGGAATATAAACAAGTCAATCATTCAGCAAGTGAAAAAAAAAGGAACCTCAGGCTATATTGTTTAAATATACATGTATGTAAACTAAATATAAAAAGGATATGTAAGCAAGCGCTAATTGACAATAGATATAAATATTAAGTTAGCTGCTGGAACTCAGGGCTTAGGCAACGATCCCAATGTAAACATGTAATAAAGTGCAGCATTATAAAACGCACAAGCTGTATAATGATATTAATGCAGTAATTAGAGATGAGCGAATCGAAGTATCCGAAGTGGAATTCGAGTCGAATATCGGAAAAATTTAGATTCGTGCCGAATCCGAAAAATAGCCTAATTCGGACGCGCGAATCGAAATTTTTCAGAAAATGGCGGCTGACATGTGCGGCGACGGAGCGGGGATGTCTGGGAAGGCGCGCAGACAAGGCGCGCTGACCCATAATGCATTCCTCAACTACATGTGATCGCATCAGCCAATCAGCAGCCAGCACTGTGTAATGGTCGAGCTATAAATAGCGGCCATTTTGGAATTCTTCATTTGCCTGCAGTCATTGAACAGAGGCAGACCGCTCTGTACTAGGGACAGGGACAGAGTTAGGGCCACAGAAACGATAATTGGGGACAGAGAACCATTACTCAGGGACACAGACTTGTTAATGAGGGCCACAGAATCGTTATTAAGGGACAAAGAAACGCTAGTTAGGGCCACAGAATTCATACTCAGGGACAGACAGAATTGTTACTCAGTGCCAGAGAATTGTTACTTAGGGCCACAGAAACGTTATTAGGGCCACAGAATTTTTACTCAGGGACAGACAGAATTGTTACTGAGTGCCAGAGAATTGTTACTCAGGGACAGACAGAATTGTTACTGAGTGCCAGAGAATTGTTACTCAGGGACAGACAGAATTGTTACTGAGTGCCAGAGAATTGTTACTTAGGGCCACAGAAACTTTAATTAGGGCCACAGAATTTTTACTCAGGGACAGACAGAATTGTTACTGAGTGCCAGAGAATTGTTACTCAGGGACAGACAGAATTGTTACTGAGTGCCAGAGAATTGTTACTTAGGGCCACAGAAACTTTACTTAGGGCCACAGAATTGTTACTCGCACAGACACAGAATTGTTACTCGCACAGACACAGAATTGTTACTGAAGGCCACAGAACTGTTACTTAGGGCCACAGAATTGTTACTCGCACAGACACAGAATTGTTACTCGCACAGACACAGAACTGTTACTGAGGGCCACAGAACTGTTACTTAGGGCCACAGAATTGTTACTCGCACAGACACAGAATTGTTACTCAGGGCCACAGAACTGTTACTTAGGGACAAAGAAACGCTAGTTAGGGCCACAGAATTCATACTCAGGGACAGACAGAATTGTTACGGAGTGCCAGAGAATTGTTACTCAGGGCCACAGAAACTTTACTTAGGGCCACAGAATTTTTACTCGCACAGACACAGAATTGTTACTCGCACAGACACAGAACTGTTACTGAGGGCCACAGAAACTTTACTTAGGGCCACAGAATTGTTACTCGCACAGACACAGAATTGTTACTCGCACAGACACAGAACTGTTACTGAGGGCCACAGAACTGTTACTTAGGGCCACAGAATTGTTACTCAGGGCCACAGAACTGTTACTTAGGGACAAAGAAACGCTAGTTAGGGCCACAGAATTCATACTCAGGGACAGACAGAATTGTTACGGAGTGCCAGAGAATTGTTACTCAGGGCCACAGAAACTTTACTTAGGGCCACAGAATTCATACTCAGGGACAGACAGAATTGTTACGGAGTGCCAGAGAATTGTTACTCAGGGCCACAGAAACTTTACTTAGGGCCACAGAATTCATACTCAGGGACAGACAGAATTGTTACGGAGTGCCAGAGAATTGTTACTCAGGGCCACAGAAACTTTACTTAGGGCCACAGAATTTTTACTCAGGGACAGACAGAATTGTTACTGAGTGCCAGAGAATTGTTACTCAGGGACAGACAGAATTGTTACTGAGTGCCAGAGAATTGTTACTCAGGGACAGACAGAATTGTTACGGAGTGCCAGAGAATTGTTACTCAGGGACAGACAGAATTGTTACTGAGTGCCAGAGAATTGTTACTTAGGGCCACAGAAACTTTAATTAGGGCCACAGAATTTTTACTCAGGGACAGACAGAATTGTTACTGAGTGCCAGAGAATTGTTACTCAGGGACAGACAGAATTGTTACGGAGTGCCAGAGAATTGTTACTCAGGGCCACAGAAACTTTACTTAGGGCCACAGAATTTTTACTCAGGGACAGACAGAATTGTTACTGAGTGCCAGAGAATTGTTACTCAGGGACAGACAGAATTGTTACTGAGTGCCAGAGAATTGTTACTTAGGGCCACAGAAACTTTACTTAGGGCCACAGAATTTTTACTCAGGGACAGACAGAATTGTTACTGAGTGCCAGAGAATTGTTACTGAGGGACAGACAGAATTGTTACTGAGTGCCAGAGAATTGTTACTCAGGGACAGACAGAATTGTTACTGAGTGCCAGAGAATTGTTACTTAGGGCCACAGAAACTTTACTTAGGGCCACAGAATTTTTACTCAGGGACAGACAGAATTGTTACTGAGTGCCAGAGAATTGTTACTGAGGGACAGACAGAATTGTTACTGAGTGCCAGAGAATTGTTACTCAGGGACAGACAGAATTGTTACGGAGTGCCAGAGAATTGTTACTCAGGGCCACAGAAACTTTACTTAGGGCCACAGAATTGTTACTCGCACAGACACAGAATTGTTACTCGCACAGACACAGAATTGTTACTGAAGGCCACAGAACTGTTACTTAGGGCCACAGAATTGTTACTCGCACAGACACAGAATTGTTACTCAGGGCCACAGAACTGTTACTTAGGGACAAAGAAACGTTACTGAGTGCCAGAGAATTGTTATTCAGGGACAGACAGAATTGTTACGGAGTGCCAGAGAATTGTTACTCAGGGCCACAGAAACTTTACTTAGGGCCACAGAATTTTTACTCAGGGACAGACAGAATTGTTACTGAGTGCCAGAGAATTGTTACTCAGGGACACATAATCGTTGAATTAAAGAGTATGTCAGACAACATGCAGAGGAGTGGCAGAGGAGGCAATTTTTTAGGAGCGAGCAGACGTAGCAGCAGAGGAAGGGGTCGAGGCAGCACTATTCGCAGCCAGAGGCCAGTGCTCCCGGTGTCATCCAGCGGTCGTGTCTCCACCGACAACCCTGCCGTCATTGATTGGTTCGCTCGGTCGTCTTCCTCTTCCCAGGTCACCTCTGACACCTACAGCCAACGGTCGGTGGGTACGTCAGACACAACCGTTAGTTGGCATGGCCCGGGAGCAAGCCCACTGAAATCACATGTCCTCTACCTGCCCCTGTCCTTTGCTGTTCCCTCACCAAGCGAAGTACTGTACAGTGAGGAAGAGCTAACAGAGGGCGGTCAGGAACGGGGGGAGACATCGGCCTTTTCAGCAGCCAGGCGAAGAAGTACTGGCGAGGAGAGTGGCTCTGTAGCCGGTCTAGAGACAGGTCTGTCTCCTGACCCAGACGCAGCCGAGGGGGCTAGTAGTGAGGCGGAGACCGTACCTGATGATGAGGAGGTTGATCGCACTTGGCTGCCTCGTCGTCATCAGGCAATTTCTTCCGCATCATCAGGAGAAGAGGGTGCCAGCTTGGCAGCGAGCGAAACAGTCGGTGGGTTGCCCAGGAGGCAGCAGGGTCGCATCAGTGTCAGTGGAGCCAAACGGCCACGGAGTAGAGCACCAGCTCCACTGCAGCCTACCACCACGGCCAGTAGTGGTGCCGGTGCGCACGGAGGAAGTAGCAGTCAGCCAGTGAGGAGTAGCGGGGGCAAAGTTTCCTACTCGGTGGTGTGGCAATTTTTCGTCAAGCCGCCCGAGGAAGTAAACGTAGCCGTATGTCGACTATGTGGCCAGAAATGCAAGCGTGGCCAGGGGGCCCATGTTGGGACTACAGCGTTGCGTCAGCATATGCAGCGTCACCATTCGTTGGCCTGGGAAAACCGTGATAAAGATACAGCGGTTCTGCCTGCCCCAGCCCCCGCTCCATCACCCGCTCCGTTACTTGCTCCGTCACCCGACGTCGTCAATCACCCTCTATCAGCCAGTCAAGGCTCCAACACCTCTGCTGAGGGGAGTTGTCGCTCGTTGGCATCTTCCGCTCGTTCAGATGCTCCTTCTCCTGCTACTCCTCTTCACGGATTCCGTCAACAGTCTTTCTTGCAATCCGTTTCCAAGAGACAACAGTTTGCGAGCACGCACCCGACGGTGCAAAAGCTGAACGTCCTCCTGTCCAAGTTGCTGGTGCTGCAGTCCCTCCCTTTCCAACTGGTGGACTCAGCACCTTTCCGAGAAATGATGGCTTGTGCCGCGCCGCGGTGGAGAGTGCCAAGCCGTCATTTCTTTGCCCAAAAGGCAGTGCCAGCCCTGCATTCACATGTAGAAGAGATGGTGGGCCAGTCTTTGAGCATGTCGGTCTCTGCCAACGGCAGCGCCGACGTGTGGAGCTGTAACTACGGTCAGGGACAGTACATGTCATTTACGGCCCACTGGGTGAACGTGGTGCCGGCACAGCCGCACCAGCAACTTGGACAGGTCACGCCGCTTTTGCCTCCACGTTTGCACGTCCTTGGTCCAGCAAACATGTCCGCCTCTACCACCTCTTTTTCCGCCGTGTCCTCAGCCGCCACCCCCGTGCCAAGTGCCATTACCCGACCGGCATATCACATGTGCAGGGCGCAACGGTGTCACGCTGTGCTGCACCTGGTATGCCTTGGCGAACGTAGTCACACAGGGGAGGAACTGCTGAGTGTAATGAACAGAGAAATCGACAGATGGCTGTCTCCGCGCAAACTTAAAATCGGAACCATGTTGACCGACAACGGAAAGAACATGGTGTCTGCTCTGCGTCAAGGAAGGTTGTGCCATGCGCCATGCATGGCTCACATGTTCAATCTGGTTGTCAAGCGGTTCCTAAAATCCACCATCCCACTGCAAGACATCCTTAAAATGTCACGTAAACTGTGCATGCATTTCAGCCATTCCTACACCGCAAAGAACACCCTCATTGAGCTGCAGCGGCAGAACGGAATTCCACAGCATCGCCTGATCTGCGACGTTGCAACAAGGTGGAATTCAACCCTACACATGTTAGACCGCCTTTACGAGCAGCGAAAGGCCATCACCGATTTCCTTATGTTACAAGCGGATAAAGGTACTCCCCTGTGTAACTTAGATGTCAGCCATTGGCAGCTCATGCGTGACACCTGCCGCTTGCTCAGGCCCTTTGAGGAAGCCACGCTATTCGTGAGTCGGCAGGACTATGGGATGAACGACGTCATTCCTCTGTTGCACGTCCTGGAACAAATGCTGTTAACAATGGCTGGTCAGGGTGCGGTAGACGTGGCGCACAGATCTCAACGCCACATGACCCCTGTGGGGGCAGGACAGGAAGAAGAGGAGGAGGTAGAGGAGGACATTTGTGCTCAGGAATTATTGAGTGAAATGGGTGGTTTTTCCACTCAGCGGACAGGAGTGGAGGAGCAGGAGCATCTGGTAGAGGAGGAGGAGGAGGAGACAGAGGACCCAGACGCACCGTGGCAGTATGCTGTGGAGATGGAGGCAGGGAGTCCCTCGCATTCCTTGGCACAAATGGCCCATAGCATGCTCGGTTGCTTGCGTAGCGACAGCCGAATAATAACCATCAGACAGAGGGATGACTTTTGGCTGTCCACCTTGTTGGACCCTCGCTACCGGTCCAAAATGGTGGCCTTTTTCACACCTGCTGAGAGGGAGGCCAAAATTACGTACTATAAAAACCACCTATGTAGTCAGTTGGTCTCTGCCTTTGTGCGCCAACGTCCATCCTCAGACACTGTGGGCCCTGTGCGCTCGCGTTCCGCTGGCATGGCAGCAGGGGAGGGGTGGGGTGGTAGGAGCAGTGGCAGCTCCACCAGCAGCGGCTGCCTCAGTCTGCAGTCGATGATGAGTAGCTTTCTTCACCAGCACAGTGAGGAAACTACTAACCAGCCGCAGCAGCAGCAGCAGCATCAGGTGGACCTGGAGCAGGAGCTCAAACAACAGGCTTGGGCCTACTTGGACAGCACCCTGCCAACCGAGGTAGACAATCCCCTTGACTACTGGGCAACGAAACTTGACCTTTGGCCCCAACTAGCTGAATTTGCCCTTGAAAGGCTGTCATGCCCGGCCAGTAGCGTGGCATCGGAGCGCGTGTTTAGTGCGGCAGGAGGTATTGTAACTCCGCGGAGGACACGACTGTCCACCCAAAGTGTGGAGAGACTCACGTTTGTGAAAATGAATCAGGCGTGGATTAGTCTGGATTTCAAACCACCAGTTCTTGACACAACTGACTAAATCCGCCATGAATCATGCCTCAAACATGTGCCACTTTCAGGTCTCCTCACACACTGCTGGTGTGTTGAATTTTTTGACATAGGGTGCTGGCAGATTACGGACCTCCCATAGCTGCTGCCAGGCCCCTAATCTGCCATGGGCCCCTATATACCGCCTCCTCATGCTGCTGCCAAGTCCAGAGTCTCTCATGGGTCCCTGTACGGCCTCCCATTGCTGCTGTCTCCATCGCCACACTCTGCCATGTGCCACTTTCAGGTCTCCTCACACTGCTGGTGTGTTGAATTTTTTGACATAGGGTGCTGGCAGATTACGGGCCTCCTATAGCTGCTGCCAGGCCCCTAATCTGCCATAGGCCCCTATATACCGCCTCCTCATGCTGCTGCCAGGTGCAGAGTCTCTCATGGGTCCCTGTACGGCCTCCCATTGCTGCTGTCTCCATCGCCACACTCTGCCATGTGCCACTTTCAGGTCTCTTCACACTGCTGGTGTGTAGAATTTTTTGACATAGGGTGCTGGCAGATTACGGGCCTCCTATAGCTGCTGCCAGGCCCCTAATCTGCCATGGGCCCCTATATACCGCCTCCTCATGCTGCTGCCAAGTCCAGAGTCTCTCATGGGTCCCTGTACGGCCTCCCATTGCTGCTCTCTCCATCGCCACACTCTGCCATGTCCCACTTTCAGGTCTCCTCACACACTGCTGTTGTGTTGAATTTTTTGATATAGGGTGCTGGCAGATTACGGGCCTCCCATAGCTGCTGCCAGGCCCCTAATCTGCCATGGGCCCCTATATACCGCCTCCTCATGCTGCTGCCAAGTCCAGAGTCTCTCATGGGTCCCTGTACGGCCTCCCATTGCTGCTGTCTCCATCGCCACACTCTGCCATGTGCCACATTCAGGTCTCTTCACACTGCTTGTGTTTTCAATTTTTTGACATAGGGTGCTGGCAGATTACGGGCCTCCCATAGCTGCTGCCAGGCCCCTAATCTGCCATGGGCCCCTATATACCGCCTCCTCATGCTGCTGCCAAGTCCAGAGTCTCTCATGGGTCCCTGTACGGCCTCCCATTGCTGCTGTCTCCATCGCCACACTCTGCCATGTGCCACATTCAGGTCTCTTCACACTGCTTGTGTTTTCAATTTTTTGACATAGGGTGCTGGCAGATTACGGGCCTCCCATAGCTGCTGCCAGGCCCCTAATCTGCCATGGGCCCCTATATACCGCCTCCTCATGCTGCTGCCAAGTCCAGAGTCTCTCATGGGTCCCTGTACGGCCTCCCATTGCTGCTGTCTCCATCGCCACACTCTGCCATGTGCCACATTCAGGTCTCTTCACACTGCTTGTGTTTTCAATTTTTTGACATAGGGTGCTGGCAGATTACGGGCCTCCCATAGCTGCTGCCAGGCCCCTAATCTGCCATGGGCCCCTATATACCGCCTCCTCATGCTGCTGCCAAGTCCAGAGTCTCTCATGGGTCCCTGTACGGCCTCCCATTGCTGCTGTCTCCATCGCCACACTCTGCCATGTGCCACTTTCAGGTCTCCTCACACACTGCTGTTGTGTTGAATTTTTTGACATAGGGTGCTGGCAGATTACGGGCCTCCCATAGCTGCTGCCAGGCCCCTAATCTGCCATGGGCCCCTATATACCGCCTCCTCATGCTGCTGCCAAGTCCAGAGTCTCTCATGGGTCCCTGTACGGCCTCCCATTGCTGCTGTTTCCATCGCCACACTCTGCCATGTGCCACATTCAGGTCTCTTCACACTGCTGGTGTGTTGAATTTTTTGACATAGGGTGCTGGCAGATTACGGGCCTCCCATAGCTGCTGCCAGGCCCCTAATCTGCCATGGGCCCCTATATACCGCCTCCTCATGCTGCTGCCAAGTCCAGAGTCTCTCATGGGTCCCTGTACGGCCTCCCATTGCTGCTGTCTCCATCGCCACACTCTGCCATGTGCCACTTTCAGGTCTCCTCACACACTGCTGTTGTGTTGAATTTTTTGACATAGGGTGCTGGCAGATTACGGGCCTCCCATAGCTGCTGCCAGGCCCCTAATCTGCCATGGGCCCCTATATACCGCCTCCTCATGCTGCTGCCAAGTCTAGAGTCTCTCATGGGTCCCTGTACGGCCTCCCATTGCTGCTGCCAGGAGGCAGCAGGGTCGCAGCAGTGTCAGTGGAGGCAAACGGCCACGGAGTAGAGCACCAGCTCCACTGCAGCCTACCACCACGGCCAGTAGTGGTGCCGGTGTGCACGGAGGAAGTAGCAGTCAGCCAGTGAGGAGTAGCGGAGGCAAAGTTTCCTACTCTGCGGTGTGGCAATTTTTCGTCAAGCCGCCTGAGGAAGTAAACGTAGCCGTATGTCGACTATGTGGCCAGAAAGTCAAGCGTGGCCAGGGGGCCCATGTTGGGACTACAGCGTTGCGTCAGCATATGCAGCGTCGCCATTCGGTGGCCTGGGAAAACCGTGATAAAGATACGGCGGTTCTGCCTGCCCCAGCCCAGGGTTCCATTTTGTCATAGGGTGCTGGCAGATTACAGGCCTCCCATAGGTGCTGCCAGGCCCCAAATCTGCCATGGGCCCCCGTACCGCCTGGTCACGCTGCTGCTGGGCCCACAGTGTGACCTGGGTCCCTGTACCGCCTCCCATTGCTCCCACTCTGCCATGTGCCACTTTCAGGTCTCCTCACACTCCTGCTGGTTTCCATTTTGTCATAGGTTGCTGTATGGCCTCCCATTGCTGCTGCCTCCACCGCCACACTGTGGCTCCAAACACTGGTTTTGGCCCCGTGACTGGCCAAATGAGTGAAGTGTGCGGTGATTCTAAGATCGACGGCACTCATCTGCATGTCATACTGACTGACAGTATTATTTCTCTTCCCCAGCAGACTCCAAGGGCATTTAAATTAAAGGTACAGTGTTCTGCACTAATATTAAGTCTCTCTGAAGCCTAGAAACACCCTTTTTTAAGTTAAATTCACAGCGAATTTATTCGACTCGAATCGAATATTGTCCACGAATTCGCCGAATCAGTCGAATCGAATTTTTCATTTCTTCGCTCATCTCTAGCAGTAATCAATATAAATTGTGCTCTTAATAGTGTAATCAAAGAGGTATATAAAAAGAATAAAGTGCAAAACAGTGCAAATAAGTGAATCAATGTCCATAATATTACTATATATCAGTCAGCAAATCTCAAGTCAATAATAGTCCTCAAATCAATTGCAATGTATCCAAGTGCACAAGTGCAAAAATCCACAAAGGGAATCCACCACCTTGGACAGATGTACGCTCACCAGAAAGCAAACCTTACTAGGCATCTGTTAAAACCTGTCACATCTGGAGGTGCAGAGGTAAAGAGGCAGCCCAGGGGTTAACCCTGCTGCTTCATCCCTATGCAAGTGGGGAGAGTATACAGGTTTTAACAGATGCCTAGTAAGGTTTGCTTTCTGGTGAGCGTACATCTGTCCAAGGTGGTGGATTCCCTTCGTGGATTTTTGCACTTGTGCACTTGGATACATTGCAATTGATTTGAGGACTATTATCAATTGAGATTTGCTGATTTATATATAGTAATATTATGGACATTGATTTACTTAGTTGCACTGCTGCACTTTATTCTTTTTATATACCTTTTTGATTACACTATTAAGAGCATAATTTATATTGATTACTGCATTAATATCATTATACAGATTGTGAGTTTATAGCGCTCCACTTTATTTATACATATAAACTAAATAGATGAAAGGAAGTAAGCATCTGTAAAATCTGTTAAAGAATATACTGTATATACTAAAGATATTTGATTTTCATACAGTGTGTAAAAATGCAAATGCAATATGTACATATCCAAAAAAAGTTTTAATAAGTAAAGCTGAACTGCAGTCAAGTCTCGCATTCCCTGTTTCAATTGGGTAGATATCGTTCTCTTTTTGCCCCATGTGGTCATCAGAGGGATCCTAAATCTTCTTTCTGCAGGTACCCCCCACCAGTGAAACCTGCATGGTGAAATACTTACCCACTTCCCTCTTCTGGAGCTCTTCACTGTGTACCCCGACCAACACCATGCAACCTTTGCAAGAAAAATGTCTTGGCCATTTTCTCTTCCAAGTGTGCACGTGCGCCACAGACACCCCATTCATTCCTTTTGGATGCTCTGTATTCATGATGACATCCAGCAGAAGCAAGAAGGCAAGTTTTTACCATTCAGGCTTCATTTATAGGACAATATCACTAAGTGAAGTTGTTCTTTAGGAGATGGGCAATGAACCCCAAGAGTAAAAATAATCAGCAGTTGTCTCTGATAGCCAGCAGAGTGTGTTGTATTGCATTTACTTGGCATTGTGCAGTAATTTTCAGCAGAGCCACTATGTAACCTAATCTTATTTATTAAACACAATCCACACACAATTCTTAAGAATCAACTGGATAAAGATATGATCATATCTGTCTATGTATCAGTTTTAGGCACAAACGGAAAGCTTCACCACCTTAAAGGATAAGTTCACCTTTTCTAACATGTTAAACCCATATTCAGGGTGCAACATGTAAAAAGTTACAAGATCTGCCCCCCGCTCCCCTGTGACAGCTAGGGGGGGGGGTCTTCTCCCACCTGCTAGCTGTTACAATTGTATGTATGGGCATGCAGATTCACTGACAGGTCTGCAGGAGACCTGCATGGCACCAGCAATCTGTTGGTCGCTGGTGCAATGCTTTAGAGGCTCCAGAAACAGAAAATAGTAAATGCACTTTTTTTTTTTACCTGTAAAAAAATGTGCATTTATTTTTTATAAAAAGGTGAACTTATCCTTTAAAACAAGTGGAGGGCCGATTTAAAAAGCGTAACTAAAAGCAATTTTTTTTTATTTGGATAGAATGAAGAGGGATTAGAACACCTGTCAGGTTTTTATTGCTCTGTGCCCATTAGGGAGATTCACTCTCTATTTGTCCCAATTACAGTTCACATCAAAAGTGAAAATAAAATATCAGAAGAGGAATGGAGGGGGCAACTTACAAAGGAGACACTAATTTTGGTGACCCTTGTGACTCTCCAAGAAATGGCTATCGGAGAGGAAGTGAAGGGAAATTACCCCTATGGGACACGAACGGCAAAAACACTGACAGGATCTCACTCATTGGAAAACTGCTCAAAAGATCATTCATAACTAGTATTACATGCCAGTGAAAATCTTCCATCTCTCTCCATCCCAGTCTACAACCTGTTGGAGGAACTGTGGCCATAGAGGCACATCTGCACATATATGGTGGACTTGTCCAACTTTAGTATCTTTCTGATCTTATGTACATTCTCTAATAACAAGGGTCACTGGCATTTCCCAGGACCTTACACCTCAGTTGGCTTTGCTGGGAATAGGTTTGGAGGAATGGCCTTGGCACTATCACTCCATTATTACAGACGTCCTTATATCAGCACGCCTCTCTATTGCATGCAAGTGGAAAAAATCATGTCCCACCAACTATTCAACATGTCATAACTCTTAATCAACATTTAAATATTGAGCATATGTTCGCTAAAGCACACCTGACCAACCCAAAATTTCTCGCAAACTGGTCCCCCTGGTTAAACCATCCATCTAGTGACTCACTTACCAGATAGCATAGGCCGGTTCCTGAAATACCTTAACCTGTTACTCGTACTCTTATTCCCAGCAAGGACCACAAGATGACATCAACTTGCCTGAAATATTGAGTCCTCTTTAGTCTATTGTTGATGCCTGGGTCAGGTTGCACAACCTCTCTTAATGAAGTGTATGTATAATATATATATAAAAAATTTCATACTGTCTCTCTCTATTCTCTTTTTACCTATGTATTATTTTTCTGTTAAACCTTAATAAAGATTTAAGTGAAAGACAAAAAAAAAAAAAAAACCTGACAGGAGATATAACCTCTCCTTACTCTATCCAAAATGAAAAAAAAATTGCCTTTAGTTACATTTTAATCTCATCATAATTACATAAGCATTACACTTTAGATAAATATTTTTGACTATTGTTATAGATATGGAACCATTGCATAGCCCAGGTTTTTGGTGCTGGTAATTTACAGGTTTAGTGCTAGGCTCAGGTCTATGGTTAAGTGTAGGGTTTAGATCTAGATAATACATTGAGGTTTAGGAATGGAGTATGAAAAATGTGTATCACATGCAATAAAAGTTATTTGCACCTCATATTTGTGTTCTGATATTTCTGGTGGCAAAACTCCAAAATCCAAAAACATTTAACGCAGGCTGAAACTAAATATACTGCAAAAGCACTGCAACCCCGATCAGCAAAAAACAAACCTGAAATAGGTTAGGCACAGCAAAGAATAACAAAGTAAGGAGCTAACAGAATAATCACTTACCGGGTGTGTAAGTCCTCCAGCAGCAAGGAAGAATAAAAAGGCAGGGTATGATTCCAAACTGTAAAAATATTGCACAGTAACAACAATAAACATTTTTTGGGCATTGTCAAGCATTATACAAGCGTTTTTGAATGTATATTAAAGTTTTAGGCATTTGTTTCCTGGGCTGTGTAAGAGGAGGGAAGTTCTAGAGGAATTTTTCAGGCACAGAAATCCATGCAATTGTGTGTGTTGCATGTTTGCAGGAGCATTCATTGAAGTATATGGAGGTAAAAATGATTAAATACACTAAAAAAAAAAAATTAAAAAAAATCTCATGTACTTTAAGCCTTCAAGTGGGAACAGGGACAATTACAACAAATGGGATTCTGTACGTTAATTGTAGTCAGGTGTAGGGAAGCAGGATGGAATTTTTTCAAGTGTGAATGGCGGTCATGAGACTAAAACATGCCAAGTATAAACATTCTACTTTAATTTAAATGCAGTTTTCCATTTTTACCAAGACAGTAGATCAACCTGTCATTGATGGTACCTGATCAACCTTGGGAGCTATAAACCAAGACAATTACTTGTTTTTTCTACTGTAAAATACTTATGCCCCTGGAAACCCAATGAAATATACAGATTTTTTTTGTCTAGGAAGCCAAGAAAGTGTACTGCTGTGAGGGAAAAAAAAAACAAAACAGTGTAGCTAAAATCTCCTGTCCTGAACCGCTTTCATAACATTTTATTAAACGCAGTCAATGAGCTAATTAGAAATCAAATATCCACCAAAAAAGGACAACTGATAAAGTCATGTTTTTTTGTTTGTTTTTTTTTTTTTAGATCAGGATTACTGTATGGGGTACACAGCAAATGGCACCCATTACGGGTTCCTAGATTGCCACACTAATAACAAAAGAAGGGTACACTACACCAATGCTGTGCTCTCTCTTTGCATCTCAAGGCTTTAAGTTTTATGTTCTAAACCCACACTTGCCGCTCTGATAATCTGTCCTTGCAAATACTTCTGGGTATGGGGGAGCATGTGACCATCTCCTCTTAAGCTGGCCATACACTGAACAAAATTCAGCTGGTTCAGCAGGGACTGGATGAACCTGGATCAGTATGTGGGCTGCTCTGCACAACAGAATCCACTTCTGTTGAAGAAACATGTTGGAACAATGTCCGTCGATCAGTGGCTGTATGCGATATCCAGTTGTTGTTGTGCTATTGGTTTTTACCAATAGCACAACAACTGGATATCACTTATTGAGTAATTGTACTGATATTTTTGAGTGCGGCTTTTGTTTCACTGTTTGTTTAGTTTTATGATCCACAATTTGTTTGGATTCTTTTAGCGCAGTTACATACGTTTCACAATCAGTGGCTGTAGCCAATTGCTGCAGGCACCAATCAGTGTATTACCGCTGTCAGAATTCAATTTCCCAGCTGGAGGTAATTCCGGGGGCCTGAAGAGCCAATTGGCAGGCCTAAACACTACAACATTCTGGAGGGGAGTAGAACAATAAACTTGTGTAAGGTCAGAGAGATCACCAAGGTGCTTACATAGAGATTACATCTAGGGCTCCAACAGAGACAGGAAAGTGTAGCAAGGATGAGAAAGTAGAATGTTAAGTAGAAACGTGAAGCAGGGACCTGGATCTTGCTGGAAACCCCAAAGTCCAGGTAACTCCAATATGAAACAGCAACTTCAACATACAGCCTCAGTGTTTATCCAGCACTACAACAGCCAGCCTCAACTACAAATAGTGAGGGAGGAGACAATGCCAAGCACAATTTGGGAAGTGAAGTTTGTATTTGCTTTTGAACTCCAGTGGGTTGTGAACAAACATATGTACACCTTTGTATGTTTGCCATTAGCATCTGCCCAAGGTTTCAAAGGGAACACACAATAATTATTCAAAGTTTTAAAACTGAACAATGTTACTCTAGCTAGGAGCCGATGCAGCTAAATTCAGAGATAAGACAATGTTTCTGATACTCAGAAGTCTATTAGAGTGGAACTAAATTGCTAAAAGTATGGAATTTTGTGACTGTGTGTGGTGGGCCAATGCTGCAAAGTATGTCTCATTACCTTAGATTGTATGCCCCTTGAGGGTTAGGGACTGATGTGAATGTACAATATATATATGTAAAGCGCTGCGTAAATTGACAGCACTATATAAGTACCTGAAATAAATAAATGTTTTAATGTATGGGAAGATAAAAAGCATGTGCTATATTTATGGGTTATAAATGCATTGCTATGGATAAATAAAATTTAGGGTGGTACATTTATCTGTAGGACAGTCTAAATAGGTATCAAACCCAGTTACTGGATAATGCACAAGCCTCAAAGCTAACCCAAATCTTCATGTTTGTCTCACATGTTACCCCTCCCAGACACTGCAGCTCAATGGGAGGGTTTCAGCAATACAGTCAGTGCTGTCAGCCCAGAAGGACAAGGTGTGGACAGGCGCTGATTGAGAAGTTACAGTGTTGTGAATCAACAGCGACAATCCTGATAGCCACAACCCTGCTATGTTTTCTTATCCCACTGTAGTGCAAGAAGCCACAGCCTACATGAGAATGGCAATTGTGTTCTGAATTCCAAGAGAAGTGCAGTATTGTGGCTACGCCAGCACACGAAGTTGCATTAGAAAGACTTCACTGGCAGGCTCAAGAGGTACTACTGAGACTTTGTGGGGGACCAAGAGAAAACTAGGTGCAGATACATTTATAATAAAGTGCTGCAGCACACAAGACATAGTTCTACTTTAAAGATGTTGCATCTCACTATACATAAAAGTGCTACTGATTAGTAGGGTAGAGGGCAGGTAAAGCCATGTATGAAATCTCAGACACATATACTTACGTATTTTGATGTGCCCGCTGTATGCAGTTAAAGATCTTGCCATTTTCTGGGTCATCACTGTACATGTTTGGATACTTGTAGGAAGGAAATGAACAAAAACACAGTTAACATCAGAAATCACCAACATTTCTCTCTTTAAAAATAACAGATGAGTTCAATACTGTATGGTCAGCCTCAAGAAATGTAAAGTTACAAAATCTTTCAAGATGGTTAGTAAATGATCAAATCCGCAGGAATAACTGCAGATCATACAAATTGGTGCTATTGTTGGGATCATTATTGTGTTTCACAACATACAACTAAATTAACCAATTAAAACAAAAAGATAGTAAACGCATTCATCAATTTACAAAACAATATCCATTTCCACACTGTTTTATTCAACAGTGTTAAACAGATAGCAAAATGTACAAAGTATTAAATAGCAGAATCTCTTTATTAAAACATCCCTTCATCTAATCAATGGATATGAAGTAGAGAGCTTAAAAAGACCAGCCCTAAACATGCATTCTCAAGCACCTAACAAAGGGCACAACAAGATTTCTACTGAAAGAATCAGAACGGACACATCATACTAACTGTTGGTTATGCCCTTTGTGCTGATTCTTGTTTTTTTTTTAGTTTTTGCTAAACTTTAGCTTTATTACTTACCAAAACACTGAATGAGGCAGATCAGGATTTCTAACATCACTTGCTGCATTCTTATCCCAGGTCACTCACTCAGAAAGAAGGCAAACAAGACAACTAGGGAACTAACATGTTCAGAAGGAGGTGAGCAATGGTAAATCCAGATTCCCCTCAGTGCAGGCCACTTAAAAAGGTGTTAAAGGATAAGTTCACTTTTCGTAATATGTTACACCCATATTCAGGGTTTAATATGTATCAAAAGGACCGGCCCCTGCTCCTTCGTTGTGACAGCTAGTGGGGGATATTTTGCCCCCGCTAGCTGTCACAATTTTAAAAAATGTGGCCAAGTGAAGCTCCACCCGCCCGGCCATGTTACTCATTCACAGTGTTCTCTGAATGGGAAAACTACAAGTTCCGAAAACGACAACCTTTGGTAGGGGTCAGAGACAGGTTTGATTCTACTGCAGTGATACTTTAGAGCAGAGTTTCTCAACCAGGGTTCCTCCAGAGGTTGCTAGGGGTTTCTTGAGAAAATAGCAATTTTTGCCTCTCAGGAATGTTCCCACTGACACCATTGATCTTTTTAGCAATCTGTAAGGGGGTAATTCTTCCCAATGACTACGAGTGTAAGGAGCATTCTTCCAACTGACTATCACACCAATGTATCATGAATTGTAGATAAAGCCATTTTTTAGCAGGGATTCCCTGAGACTGGAAAATTACATCAAGGGTTCCCCTGTGTTGAAAAGGTTGAGAAAGGCTGCTTTAGAGCAACAGAAGTGAGCATTTTTTAATCAAGCTGAACATTAAGAGGTGTATTTATAAGATCATTTGCATAGCAATTCACCCAGTGAAAGTGCATTTCATCTATGTGAATAGTGCAAAAAAACAAATGTTATTTGGTTTTTCATTTATCTGAACCAGAAAATATCTTGGGTATCTAGAGGGCAATAGGTATCACAGGTTTTGTTGTTTTTACTTTTAAATCAATGAAAAAAACAAAACAAAACAAAAAAAACATTCAACCAGCACAGGAAATAGCCTATAACCCACTTGCCCTCCTGAAGATTTACCTCCCTTCATGACCAGGTCATTTTTTACGGCGCTGAGTTACTTTAACTGACAATTGTGCGGTCATGCAAGGCTGTATATAAATGAAATTTATGTAATTTTTATCCTACAAATAGAAATTTCTTTTGGTGGTATTTTTTTGCGCTATAAACAAGACAATTTTGAAAAAAATACAAAAAAAACAAAAAAACAAAAAATCCACAACAATATTTTCCACATTTTGCTAGAAGACATACCCAATAATATCGTAATATAAAATAGTAAAATGTCTTCTTAAATTTAGGCCAAAATGTACTCTGCTACATCTTTGGTAAAGAATCCCAGTAAGTGAAAGTTATGTCTACAAATGGCGGTATATATACACTTGAATTTTTATTTTTTATACTAGTAAGGGCACCAATCAGCTAATTATAGCGGTACTGCGGTGGGCATTCTGACACTAACTGACAGTGGGTGGCAACCTACTGCCACGGACATCTCCTGTGACACTAATACAGTGATCAGTGCTAATAAAAAGCAAGGACATGAGTTTGCCAGCAATTGGACATGGGGTTGGAAGGACAGGTTTGAGTCTAGAGTGACAACTAGGACTTTGGCTTGCGGGGTGGGACTGATGGTGGCGTTATTGGGCGTGATGGAGAGGGTGGGGTTGGGGGCGCAGGCTGGGGGGAAAATTAGGAACTCGGTTTTGGAAAGATTTAATTTGAGGAAGTGAAGCGACATCCAGTCTGAAATGTCGTTCAATAGGTGGGTGATACGGGCAGAGACTGAGGGGCTGAGGTGAGGGGTGGAGAGGTAGATTTGTGTGTCATCGGCGTAGAGGTGGTAATGGAAGCCGTGGGAGTGTATTAGTTGGCCAAGGGAGGAGGTGTAGATGGAGAAGAGAAGGGGCCCGAGGACAGAGCCTTGGGGAACCCCAACAGAGAGGGGGAGATGGTAGCGTTATAGGTAACGCTGAAGGAGCGCTGGGATAGATAGGAGGAGAGCCAGGAGAAAGCAGGGTCTCTGATGCCAAGGGAGTATAGTTTATTAAGGAGGAGGGGGTGGTCAACTGTGTCGAAGGCCGTGGAGAGGTCGAGGAGTAAGAGGACTGAGTAGTGGCCATTAGCTTTGGCGGTTAGCAGGTCATTAGTGAATTTGAGAAGGGCGGTTTCGGTGGAGTGTAGGGGACGGAAGCCAGACTGTAGTGGATCGAGGAGGTCGTTGTCATTGAGGTGGGAGCTTAGGCGAGTGTAGACCAATCGTTCAAGGAGCTTGGATGTAAATGGCAGCAGGGAGATGGGTCTAAGTTTGCTCAGGTTGGAGGGGTCCAGGGAGGGTTTTTTGAGTATGGAGGTGATGTGCGCGCGCTTTAGGGGGGAGGGGAATGCGCCAATAGAGAGGGAGAGATTGAAGATGTGGGTGAGGGAGCGTAGGATGGAGGAGGAGGGTGCCCGGAGGAGTTGTGTGGGGACAGGGTCAAGGGGGCAAGTGGTGAGGCGGGCTTCTGTGAAGACCTTAGTGACCTCTTCGGTGGTAGCAGGGCTGAAGGAATGGAGCGTTGGGGAGGCTTTAGTGTGCGGGATATTAGGTGTGCAGGGGGTCAGGGCGATTGCGAGGTCAAAGGAGGGGAGAGTTGCGGGGCTTATATTGGGAGGGAGACTAGGTGGGGAGGTAGATTGAGCATTGGCGATGTCCTTACGGATTGCATCGATCTTGTTTTGGAAATGGTTGGCAATCTCGTGGCGGTGAGTGAGGTACTGGGTGGAGGTGGGGGGGGGGGGTGGAGGAGAGTAAGGAGTTGAAGGTGGAGAAGAGCCGGCGAGGACAGGTGGAGAGGGTGTTGATGAGGGTTACGCAGTAGGCTTGTTTGGCGGAGTGGAGGGAGGAGGTGTAGGTGAGGAAGGTGGATTTGTAAAGGGTGTACGCTTGAGGAGATCTGGTTTTGCGCCATAATCACTCCAGCGCACGACTGCGTTGTTTAAGATTTTTGGCGCGGTCGTTCTGCCAGGGTTGAAGCGGTTGTGGTCTGATGCTGCATGTGGTTAGGGGTGCTAGGGAGTCTAAGGCAGCTGACAGCGAGTTGTTATACGCAGTAGTGGCCAGGTCGGGGCAGGATAGTGGAGGGATACTGTCGTACAGACGGTCAGCTGTGGAGTGAAGAAGGGCAGGGTTCAGGTTGCGGAGGTTACGGCTGGTGATGGTATGACGTTTGGGGGGGGGGGGGGGGGGGGGAGGTGTTTGAGGACGGGCAGACGGAAATGATAAATGCCCCCTGGTGGTTTTCTTTAACCACGTGCCTACCGGGCACTTATACCCCCTTATTTACCAGGCCAATTTTCAGCACTGTCGCACTTTGATTGACAATTGTGTGGTCATTCAAGATTGTACCCATATGAAATTTTTAGAATTTTTTTCGCACAAATAGAGCTTTCTTTTGGTGGTATTTAATCGCTGCTGGGCACTTTACTTTTTGTGCTATAAGCAAAAAAAGTGCAAAAAATTTTGAAAAAAAAAAATTTTTTTGTTTCTATTATAAAATTTTTCAAACAGGTAATTTTTCTCCTTCACTGATGTGCGTTGATGAGGCAGCACTGATGGGCACTGATAGGCAGCAGTGAAGGGCACTGATAGGCGGCACTAATGAGGTGGCACGGATAGGCGGCACTGATAGGCAGCACTAATGAGGTGTCACGGATAGGCGGCACTGACTGACATCACTGCTGGGCACTGACTGGCACAACCGCTGGGCGCTGACTGGCAGCACTGGTGGGCACAGGTGGGTGGCACTACTGTGCACAGGTAGGTGGCACTTCTGGGCACAGGTGGCGACATTGCTGGGTGGCACAGGTGGGCGCACTGCTGGGCACAGGTGGGCGCACTGCTAGGCACAGATCATCAGGGCACTGATGATCAGTGACCCTGATGATCGGTGCCGATCCCCACTCTGACAACTGCCGGTTTTCGGCAGTACTTTCCTCGCGATCTGACAGCGTGAGGAAAGTGCAGCCGAGAACCGGCATTTGCATTTTCCCGGTGATCAGCGTGTCATTGGACACTGCTGATCACGTGGTAAAAGGCCGCTGTGATTGGCCTTTTACCACGTCACGTGATCAGCTGTGTCCGTAGGACACAGCGATCACGGAGATCGCCGGGTGCGCGCCCCGAAGGGCGCGCAGGCGAGCGCGTTCTGGGAGGACGTCATATGACGTCCACCCAGAACTGGCCAGCCGCAGTGCAGCCGTCATTCGGCTATCTGCGGTCGGCAATTAGTTAAAGGGGGAAGTGCAGGAAACAAAAACCACACACACACACACAGACATTCACCTATATGGCTACAGCATTGGTCTGACGCTGCAGCTATCCCCACTGGCTCTAACCCTAAGAACTGAGAAATCACGTGAGCGCTGATCTCTCATTCTTTGGGGCCACTCTGAGCACAGATGCTGATGACCAGTCACAGCTCTCTGCTCTGCCTTCCAGCGATCACTGAAGTGACAGGCAGGAGAGAAGAAAGAAGTGGCTGGCTCAGACTCCCAGCAGCTGAGTTAGCTGTCAATTAGGCATCTGGGTGGATCCAGACATTATTGTTGCGATCTTGGGTCACAGGAGTGCACAAGTAAAAGCACTCCTGTGACCCACAAGAGAGGTATGACCAAGAGAGCTATGGCCATACTTCTCTTGTAATAGACCACTGCTTGTGAGAAATTACACTGCACTGGTAACATGTTATGCTCTGGGAAAAGAGCTATAGGTCATTTGAGGAAGGTGCTTCTTACCTCTACTTTATATTTCTTGCGAGCTATGGACACCTTTATAGCCAGATGAGCGACCATAACAAAGCTTGCTGCTCCTGTGAGGAGCACATACCCATGTTCTTTGGAAAGGACCACCATCTTGAATCTGTAAACAATGAAAAACACATATGGATGTTATTTTATGGATTAACCTCTACAAATCAGAACTGTATTAATGCATTGTAGTCTTTAGGTGGCACTCCTTTACAGAACAAGGGTTAAAGCCCAACTCCAGCCAAAATTAAACCTCCTCCCATTCATATAAAAATCAAAACTTCTACGAATGTTTTTACTCACCTATGTCTGCTGCAATGTGTCCCTTGCCAATCCCTCTTCCAGGAGTGGAGACTGGTGTACCATCACTGCAATCTCTGCCCATGCCAATCGGTCCCCTTGTCCTGACATGATCATGCCAAATGAGTCTTCAGGACCTAAGAGGAACCTGAGGCTGTACAGTTCAACCAGCTAGCAATGTCGTCACTTTTTGAGCACGGAATTGGGTAATAAAGGAGCTTTGCAGGTTTTGATTCAACTTGCTCCCAACCAGGCTAATTCTGACATTTTCAATCTGCATGTAAAAATCACCATTTTTTTGCTAGAAAATTACTTAGAACCCCAAAAATTATAGATATTTTTAAGCAGAGGCCCTAGAATATAAAATGATGGGTTTTGCAATCTTTTATGTCACTGCATTTTTACAGCATTTTTGTTTTTTAAAACACACTTTAATGGCTTCTAGTGCACACAACACCACAATATAATACCCATTTTTTGGGTGAAATATAAAAGATGATGTTGCACTGAGTAAATAGCTACGTAACATGTCACGCTTTAAAATTGTTTCCACTCGTAAAACGGCACCAAACTATGGTACCTAAAAATCTCTGTAGGTGACGCTTTAAAAGCCTTTACAGGTCACGAGTTTAGAGGCGCACAGGAGATCTGGTGCTAGAATTAGCATTCACATGTGTGGGGTGATTTCAGTTTTCATATGCGTGCATTCACCTTTGTGTGTGAGTACTTTGGGATGGGGGGGCGCTTTAACTTTTTTTTTTTTTTTTACTACTCACTTTTATTACTGTCACAAGGAATGTAAACATTCCTTGTCACAGGTACTCTTTTAGACCCCAGATGTCTCCCCTGCCCCTGACAGCATCAGATCAGTCCAAGATCGGTTGGATCCGATGCTTGTACTAGCCGGTAATGGCAGGTAAACAAAAAACAGAAACTGGAGGTGACAAAATACTTATCGCTGCCAGTTTGAAGCTGAATATTGAAGGAGCAAGTAGGAGAACCTGATGTCCAGTGATCAGCTTTAATACAGTACAAGCCTCAAGCTGTTCACTGCATGAACCCATAGGTAGGCCTATTGGATGTTATGATCGAACCCCTCAAAAGCCTCCATTATCTAACTGGAAATATTGAAACCACAGTTTTAATTTAGATATCTGATGTAACCATGCCAGTCATCCCATAATACATTAGGGTGGCCTCCATGCATAATACACTTATCAGATGATTTCCCCCTTGTCCAATCAGAGAAAGCCTTGTGTTCAATAAACAAAATGTAAGATGTTTCCTGAATGGCTGAGGTATGGAAGCGAGAGACGTGTTTAGTGCAAGACATGGGAAATCATTCCAGCACCCAGAAGAGGTCAGTAGAACAAGCTATTACAGTCATTTGCAGGATCACAGGTGGGCCTCTGGCTTATGAAGAATTAGATTGCACCAAAGTAAATTTCCAGGCAAGATAATTCCTGGAATGCTTTGTTAAAGCTAAACTCCAGACAGATATTAAATACACACATTATTGCAGCTCTGTATTAATTAGCGTTTTTTTTTTTTCTAAAGAAGGCAGCATAATTACCTTAATCTGAGCAGATTTAGCCGTTTGCATGGAGTTCATCTGTAACTGTATGCACATGTACCTGGGAGAATTGCTGGTGTTTTAATAGCAAAGGGCTAGCAGACCAAATATTAATTAGACTGTGTTTTCCCTATTTATGAACTTTGTAAGTTGTTAGAAAACAAATTATTGATCGCTTTGCATCGACTGGCAGCACTGAGATGCTTTGATCATTAATACAATCATATTTAGATCAATAAGATTACATAGTGGAACCAGAGATGTGATCAATAATTTAGGATTGTACTATAAATTATGATTATAAAAGACAAGTATGGGTTTTGGGGGGGGGAATTTATACCCACCTGGATGGATGCAACATTGATCTGATGCTCCATCTGTGCCCTGCCATCTCTGCAGTGAGAGATCAAACACCCTCTGATCACTCAATTCTCCCCTCTGCTCTGAGCAAAAAGCACTGACTTATCAGCTCTCTGCTCTGCCCCTCCAGCACTCACTGGAGAGTCAGGCTGTGGAGGGGGAGGGGGTGGGGGCAGGGGCGGGAGTGGCTGACTCAGGCTCTTAGTGAATTGCTATGGAGGTTGTGCCAGCTGGCAGTCCAGGCATCTGGGTGGATCCTGACTATATGGTTGAGGTCTTTTCAGGGCCTGGACCAGCTCTGTGATGGCTAAAGCCAGCTGAAAATGGGTTACAGGAGTGCAGAATGAGCTGAACTCCCGTGGTCCATAGGGGTACAGCCAGAAAAGCTTTGCCCATGCTTCTCATATAAATTAAATTTAATATCTTGATTTTAATATCTTGATTTAAGATAATCTTAAATAAATAATTTATAACCATCTTAAGAAACTGATCAAAATCCATTTCCCTGTGTGTGGCATATTGATCAAGGGGCTTGTAAGCTACAAATCGATCAGAAGAGTTCGATTGGAAAAGAAATCAATGATTTATTGCAGCATGTATGGCCACCATAAAATAAGCACATGAAAAAGGCAGACAGTAAGTGAGAGCACATTTAATATGGCAGTGAGTGGTCAGACTTCAGGATAATTCAGCAGATTTATGGAGTGGGTGTGTGGTGTATGCGTAATCCCCAGTGTGCCACAGACACACCTAAACTTATGATGTCTCAGCAATATGCTTAACCACTTGAGTGCCAGCCTGTAATACCCCTTCATTACCAGGCCAGTTTTCAGTTTTATGAGCTGTGATAGTTTGACAACTGGCAATTACTTTATCATACAACACTGTATTCAAATTAAATGTAAAGTATACCACTTTTTTTGAGAGAGGTAGAACTTTTTTGGTAGTATTTAATAGTCACCAAGGTTTTTATTTTTTAACATATAAAAGGGAAATAAAATACCAAAAAAGTAAAAAAACTGCTTTCCATAATTTCTGCTAAAATAAAAAAAAACCGTCAGCTCAGTATTAAATCCCCCAAATGACCCTTTTTGCAAGGTAGACACAAGGTGATCTCATTTTTTTTTGCCAGACTTTTGGAGGGAAATAAAAAACAAGCTGGTTTTTAGAGGGTTAAAATGAAGATTGGTAATGGTGCACATAATTGTTTAGGTTATATACAAAGGGGAGTGGTGGTGAAGGGGTAAATGCAGAGGTCATATAAAGTGACTGGCTTGAGATGCAGGGGTTAATGTGCAGGATAGGGAAGGTGAGGTCAGTAGAGAGACTGGCAGGGGTTAATGCACAGGATAGTGAAGGTGAGGTCAGTAGAGAGACTGGCAGGGGTTAATGCGCAGGATAGTGAAGGTGAGGTCAGTAGAGAGACTGGCAGGGGTTAATGCACAGGATAGTGAAGGTGAGGTCAGTAGAGAGACTGGCAGGGGTTAATGCGCAGGATAGTGAAGGTGAGGTCAGTAGAGAGACTGGCAGGGGTTAATGCGCAGGGCAGGGAAGGTGAGGTCAGTGGAGAGACTGGCAGGGGTTAATGCGCAGGGAAGGTGAGTTCAGTAGAGAGACTGGCAGGGGTTAATGCACAGGATAGTGAAGGTGAGGTCAGTAGAGAGACTGACAGGGGTTAATGCGCAGGGCAGGGAAGGTGAGGTCAGTAGAGAGACTGGCAGGGGTTAATGCGCAGGATAGGGAAGGTGAGGTCAGTAGAGAGACTGGCAGGGGTTAATGTGCAGGATAGGGAAGGTGAGGTCAGTAGAGAGACTGGCAGGGGTTAATGTGCAGGATAGGGAAGGTGAGGTCAGTGGAGAGACTGGCAGGGGTTAATGCACAGGGCAGGGAAGGTGAAGTCAGTAGAGAGACTGACAGGGGTTAATGCGCAGGGCAGGGAAGGTGAGGTCAGTAGAGAGACTGGCAGGGGTTAATGCGCAGGATAGGGAAGGTGGGGTCAGTGGAGAGACTGGCAGGGGTTAATGCGCAGGATAGGGCAGGTGGGGTCAGTAGAGAGACTGGCAGGGGTTAATGCGCAGGAGAGGGAAGGTGAGGTCAGTAGAGAGACTGGCAGGGGTTAATGCACAGGATAGTGAAGGTGAGGTCAGTAGAGAGACTGGCAGGGGTTAATGCGCAGGATAGGGAAGGTGAGGTCAGTAGAGAGACTGGCAGGGGTTAATGCGCAGGGCAGGGAAGGTGAGGTCAGTAGAGAGACTGGCAGGGGTTAATGCGCAGGATAGGGAAGGTGAGGTCAGTAGAGAGACTGACAGGGGTTAATGCGCAGGGCAGGGAAGGTGAGGTCAGTAGAGAGACTGGCAGGGGTTAATGCGCAGGGCAGGGAAGGTGAGGTCAGTAGAGAGACTGGCAGGGGTTAATGTGCAGGATAGAGCAGGTGAGGTCAGTAGAGAGACTGACAAGGATTAATGCGCAGGATAAGGAAGGTGAGGTCAGTAGAGAGACTGGCAGGGGTTAATGCGCAGGATAGGGAAGGTGAGGTCAGTAGAGAGACTGGCAGGGGTTAATGCGCAGGATAGTGAAGGTGAGGTCAGTAGAGAGACTGGCAGGGGTTAATGCGCAGGATAGGGAAGGTGAGGTCAGTAGAGAGACTGGCAGGGGTTAATGCGCAGGATAGGGCAGGTGAGGTCAGTAGAGAGACTGGCAGGGGTTAATGCGCAGGATAGGGCAGGTGGGGGTCAGTGGAGAGACTGGCAGGGGTTAATGTGCAGGATATGGCAGGTGAGGTCAGTAGAGATACTGGCAGGGGTTAATGCGCAGGGCAGGGAAGGTGAGGTCAGTAGAGAGACCGGCAGGGGTTAATGCGCAGGGCAGGGAAGGTGAGGTCAGGAGAGAGACTGGCAGGGGTTAATGTGTAGGATAGGGCAGGTGAGATCAGTAGAGGTCAGTAGAGAGACTGGCAGGGGTTAATGTGCAGGATAGGGCAGGGGAGGTCAGTGGAGAGACTGGCAGGGGTTAATGCGCAGGATAGGGCAAGTGAGGTCAGTAGAGAGACTGGCAGGGGTTAATGCGCAGGATAGGGCAAGTGAGGTCAGTAGAGAGACTGGCAGGTGATCAGACATGTAGGAGAGGAGGTGGTGAAAGGTTAATGTGGGTGTAGATGAATGAATCAATGAGCTGCCGCTGCAGAGCCATTCATTCTTTTTCCCCATTCACGGAATTATCTCCGTCCTCTGTTTCAAGTAAAAGGGGAGGGATCTACAGCGTAAATCCACTTTTTTTTTTTACATTGTGACCACCGTGATTGGACATCACAGGGACCGCAAGGTATGCTTGCAGCCACTCCATACACAGAAGTTTGGGGCTGGAACAGACGTCCCGTGGTCTTTATTCCAGAGTTCGGATATAAATGGTGGTGGGTGAAAGGGTCCACCAATCATAAACCCACTCTGGTAGACAAGGGGTTAACCACTAATATGGTGGAACTGGAGTTTAGGGATGGTAACACTGCTTAAACAAGGCGTCTATGGAACAAAAAGGATTTTCATAAACCAATGGCAGCAAGAGAAATAGGCATTGGGAAGGCCCCGTCACCTTGTCCATTCAGGGCAGACAAGATCTGTTCATCACCCACCTGGACCACCTATTTATACTTACCTTTCACCTCACTATACTTGTATGGGGAGACTGATCTCCTGCATGATGCAGCCAAATACGGGAAGCATGGAACATACTGTGTACAATATAGGAGTATTTTAAAACCCAGGAGGCACAGGTGCAGCATACAGTCACTGGAAGTCTGTCAAAATCAATAAAAGGCTGAAACAAGCAGCAGCTGTGCGCTGTTCCCAGTGGTACTCACGTACCTGGCCATATGTGAATAGGGACAAACCTCCAACAGACTTTCTGCATTGTGGGCTAGGATCAGAAGAGAGGGCACTGCTGATGCAACCTTCCCAGGGGGCACCGGAGGCCCTAGCTACATCACCAGTGCCTACTGCAAACCAGGAGGTGGAAGAAAACAAATGCAAGTTTTCCAAAAGCCTCTTCCACTGTGACCATTACTTAGGGGTCTATTTATAAAACATTCATTGGATAAATGTCAAACATCTACTGAGCCTGCATGAATTTCACCCGGAGTTCCTCCAATATGGCGAATTCTTCTGATTATCAGCATCATATAGTGGCCACAATGCAGTACTTGTTCTGAAATACTACAATCAGAAACAATATTGAATTTTGGCCACCAGGTGAAGCTGATGATCATAAGAAATATCATATTAGAGAAAATAGGAATGTTTTGTAAACAAACCCCTTAACCGCTTGCCCGACACCTCATAGCAGATGTACTGCTACAGGGTGAATATACATGATTTTACATTTCCGGGTAGGGGCACACATGCATCGCCCTACCCACGCTCCTATTGGCTCGTGAGGATGTCAATCGCCAAGTCCCGGTTTTCAGCCGGGATTCGGTGAAGCTGAGAGGGGAGAGATCTGTGTGTAAACACAAAATCGCTCTCCTGTCAGCATGGAGGTGCTGCTTTCTATCTCCTTGCAAAGCAGAGATAGAAAGCAGCAGGTCTGCTTAGTAAAACACAGTACATAATAAAATCACTCCCTAACACACAGTTAACCCTTTGATTGCCCCAGATGTTAACTACTTCTTGCCCATTGTCATTAGTACAGTGGCAGTGCTTTTTATTAGATGTCAGATGCAGGTAATCAGTTCCCTCCCAGTGTCAGACTGTCCACCGCAGTCTCACAGTCCCGCCATAAGTCGCTGATCGTCGCCATTACTAGTATTACAAAAAAAAAAATCCCAGTATTTATACCGCCATTTGTAGACACTAGAACTTTCACGTAAACCAATTAATTTACATGTATTGGGATTTTTTTTTAGCAAAGCTATGTAGCAGAATACATTTTGGCCTAAATTTTTTTTTTTATTAGATACGTTTTATAGCAAAAAGTCAAAAACCGCAATGGTGATCAAATACCACCAAAAGAAAGCTCTAAGGGGAAAAAACTACAAATTTAATTTATGTACAGCATTGCATGACTGCGCAATTGTTAAAGTAATGCAGCGCCAAATTGCAAAAAATGGCCTGGTCAGGAAGGGAATCTTCTGGAGGGCAAGTGGTTGTAAAGGCTCAAGGTTTCTTTTTTAACTTCAAGCATGCTATGTAATGCGCATGAGAGCCTAGGCTCTGCCAGTACTCTTCCTCTTCATTGACTAAGAAAGCAGTGGAAGCCAATGGCTGTCAATCACAACCAGTGAGCCAATGGGGGGCTGAGCCGCGGCTCTATATGAATGGACACGCAGAGCAGTGGCTCAGGAGTGAGCCTGCTCAGGTGCCCCCATAGCAAGCTGCTTGCTCTGGGGGCACTAGGCAGGGGCTCCAATGGGGGACTCAAGAAGAGTAATCAGGGCTGCTCTGTACAAAATCACTGCACAGAACAGGTAAGTAGAACATATATTTATTTTTGTTTAGAAAGAGAAAAGCAGTGGAAGCTATTTATATTAAAAGTCAGCAGTAAAGTATTTGTAACTGCTGACTTTTTTTGGGGGGGGGGTGGGTAAAGGGGAGGGGGATGGGAGACTGAAGCTCCGCTTTACTTTTGATTGAAATCCCCTTCCCAGTGTGTGATATACTGACTGATTGGGTTGTATATAGCGATGAGCCCAGCTGAGCGATCCCGCCAGGAGGCTGATACTGTACTGGGCCAATCATACACAGATGAGGCATATTCCTTGGCTGCCTATGATTGGCCCGGTACAGTGACATCTTCCTAGGGGGGGTCACTCAGGTGGGCTCGGACCAGGATCTGAACACATCAGAGCACAATACTACTTGATACTTCCTATCAGAAAAGAAATCCTTTATTGAGGCGTCTATGACCACCATATGCCATCATACTGAACCATCTGCCATTGGGATTTCTGTCTACACTCATTGGGGTCATTCTGATGAGATTGTTCTATTTTGCTTGAAATCGATGGATGTACATTGTGCGTCTTCTCACCAATTCATAGAACCCATCATATTACTGATCCTGTGATCGGATCGGATGGTGTATGTCCCCATCAGTCATAATAGCGGTAACCTTCCAATCACCAGCCGTGTCCCTGGTGTCACTCCGCATTCCTCCTGTCACACAGAACATGAGTGACACAATGGTGATCCCGGGGCCGGGAGGGAGGTGATCGGTACCCTGGTGTACACTGCTCGGTGACCGGCTCGTCCTTCCTCCGCACTGTCAAGGTGACACAAACCGGAAGCCGCTCCCAGAGGAATCCTCCACTCCACTACCAGTCACCCCTGAGAAGAACGGGCCGTATAGGAGCTCCTGTGACTGAGCCACCTACCTGTCCGTATGTACTAAGAAGCATATCACCTACCTCAACTTCTACTGCCCGGACCGACAAACACCGACACACCGCCTGAGGAGACTCCCAACTGAGAACAGAAGGGGGAGGGGACTCTGTACATGCCCCGCCCATCACAGTACGTGCTCCACAACGTGTGACATATGTAAAGTCATGCACAGGGTTTTATCTACACTATATTGTCAGAGGTACTGGGCCAGCCCTCCTATCCCAGCCCTCCTATCCCTGGATTCAGGGGTTCCAATCACCTCCATGGCCACAGGTGTATATAATCAAGCACCTAGGCATGCAGACTGCTTCTACAAACATTTGTGAAAGAATGGGTCACTCTCAGGAGCTCAGTGAATTCAAGCGTACCGTGATAAGTTGTCACCTGTGCAATAAATTCATCCGTGACATTTCCTTCCTACTAAATATTCCACAGCCAACTGTTAGTGGTATTATAACAAGGTGGAAGCAACTGGGAACAACAGCAACTCAGCCATGAAGTGGTAGGCCACGTAATATGACAGACCAGGGTCAGCACATGCTGAAGTGCACAGAAGTCCCTAACTGTCTGCAGAGTCAATAGCTAAAGACCTCCAAACTTCGTGTGACCTTCAGATTAGGACAACAGTGCATAGAGAGCTTCATAGAATGGGCTACCATGGCCGAGCAGCTGCATCTGTTTTTGTGTTGTGAACTCATCCTCCATTACCCCCTGGATGAGGTCACAACACAAAACAGGCACAGCAAAACAGCAGTTTAGGTGAGAAAACACAGGTGCAGTTTATTTACAAGAGGAAAAACATCAAAACACAAAGAAAACATGAAAATAAATCCTTGCCAACTTGGCCACTTACTATACACACAGCTTCCCTCGCTATCAACTAGGTGCAGCCTTATGCTACACACAGTCCCTGTCTCCCTGTTAATTTGAGGCTAGCCACATAGGCATTTGTCTCACAGACAGGTCTGATACTCCCAGCTCTACTCAGAGACAGGTCTGATACTCCCCGATCTACTCAGAGACAGGTCTGATACTCCCCGGTCTACTCAGAGACAGGTCTGATACTCCCCGGTCTACTCGGGCACAGGACTGATACTCCCCGGTCTACTCGGGCACAGGACTGATACTCCCCGGTCTACTCGGGCACAGGACTGATACTCCCCGGTCTACTCAGAGACAGGTCTGATACTCTCCGGTCTACTCAGAGACAGGTCTGATACTCCCCGGTCTACTCGGGCACAGGACTGATACTCCCCGGTCTACTTGGGCACAGGTCTGATACTCCCTGGTCTACTCGGGCACAGGACTGATACTCCCCGGTCTACTCGGGCACAGGACTGATACTCCTCGGTCTACTCAGAGACAGGTCTGATACTCCCCGGTCTACTCAGAGACAGGTCTGATACTCCCCGGTCTACTCGGGCACAGGACTGATACTCCCCGGTCTACTCAGGCGCAGGACTGATACTCCCTGGTCTACTCAGAGACAGGTCTGATACTCTCCGGTCTACTCAGAGACAGGTCTGATACTCCCCGGTCTACTCGGGCACAGGACTGATACTCCCCGGTCTACTCGGGCACAGGTCTGATACTCCCCGGTCTACTCGGGCACAGGTCTGATACTCCCTGGTCTACTCGGGCACAGGACTGATACTCCCCGGTCTACTCGGGCACAGGTCTGATACTCCCCGGTCATCTCAGGCACAGGACTGATACTCCCCGGTCTACTCGGGCACAGGACTGATACCCCCCGGTCTACTCGGGCACAGAGCTGATACTCCCCGGTCTACTCGGGCACAGAGCTGATACTCCCTGGTCTACTCGGGCGCAGAGCTGATACTCCCCGGTCTACTCGGGCGCGGGACTGATACTCCCCGGTCTACTCGGGTGCGGGACTGATACTCCCCGGTCTATTCGGGCGCGGGACTGATACTCCCCGGTCTACTCGGGCGCGGGACTGATACTCCCCGGTCTACTCGGGCGTGAGACTGATACTCCCCGGTCTACTCGGGCGCGGGATTGATACTCCTCGGTCTACTCGGGCGCGGGATTGATACTCCTCGGTCTACTTGGGCGCGGGACTGATACTCCCCGGTCTACTCGGGCGCGGGACTGACACTCCCCGGTCTACTCGGGCACAGGACTGGTTCCAGGATGGAGCAACTCCCTATGCAGGCTGGGAAGTTTTATAGGAGGCCCTAATGAGCCTACTTGCTTCAGCTGGGCTCATTACCTCACTGCTGAAGGGCTCAGCACTTCCCCCTAGTGGAACAAATCCCCATAGAGCCTGAATCTAGGACAAATGTACCTGCCATCCTGGACGCAACCAGGTGATTTTACCTGCCTACTGTCAAACTGTGGAACCTTTCAGCGTCAAGTGCCTCGTTGCATCACTACCTGCCAACTGCTCCCTGTGCCAGGTGGTGTCGGTCCCATCACTTTCTGCAAGTATTGCATATACATCTGTGTATAAGGGCAATAGGATGCGTGGGTGTTGTTCATACACCACTGAAGCAGAACATGCTGCTGACCCCCCTCCAAGAAGTAATTTGCTCCCTGCCCATTGGGGCTCACATTAAAGGGATACATCCAAGACACATCATTGCAGAGTACTGGTCCAGCTCAGCAACTTGGAGACTGCTCCTGTCCTCCTGCTGAACTGCAGGAACTTTGCAGATCTTTATGTCGTATCCAAACACTGCATCACGGGGTCCCAATTGGCAGTAGAAGTTTTTTGTGCTCCTTTGCAAGTAGCTATGACCTTCTTGGATGTTGACCAGTGTCAGCAGTTGCTGGAACAACTAGCCATCCCTTTCCAAGACTACCCACTAATCCAGCAACATCTCCTCTATCAATTGCTGGAGAAACATTTATTAGTCTTTGCAACTGGACCTGAAGATTATGGGTGCGCTGAGGCCATAGATCACCCTATTCATATGGAATGTACCTCTCCCATTCAGGAGAGATATCCATATACTGTACCTATATATGTCTTGATCCGCAAAGTGGGATAATGAAGGAGAGCTGTAGTCTATGGGCTGCCCCCATTGTCCTGGTGTGCAAAAAGGATGGAAGTTTATGATTTTGTGAGGACTATCATAAGCTCAACGCCTGTACCCACTGGGATGCCTGCCCACTGCCTCAGAGGAATCGCTCATGGCGTTGGGCCAGGACAGTTATTTTTCCACCTTGGACTTGGCCAGAGATTATTGGCAGGTCCCAATGAGAGAAAAAGACCTGGAAAAGACAGTTATTTGTGTGCCTTTTGGGCTGAGCAACGTTCCCAGTACTTTTCAGGGTATGTTCAATCACAGCTGATCACATGTAAATAAATAGGAAATGTCGGTTATCGGCTCTCCTTTCCTCATGCTGACAGCACATGAGGAGAGTAGGGCCAGTAAGCAGCATTCCTCAGAGGGGACACCTACACTGATAATCAGGGCACTGATCATCAATGTCCTGATTACCAGTGCTGCCCCATCAGTGCTGCCTTTCAGTGGCCATAATCGCCACCTGTCAGTGCCCACAGTAGCACATATCAGTGCACATCAATGCAATAAATCAGTGTACAGTGTACATCAATGCCACATATCAGTTTCCATCAGTGCACATCAATACCACATATCAGTGCCCATCAGAGCTACATTTCAGTGCCACCTATCAGTGCCAGTCAGTGCCAGCTATCAGTGCCGCCTCTCAGTGCCCATAATTGCTGCCTGTCAGTGCCCATCAATGCTACATATCAGTGCACATCAATGCCACATACCAGTGCCCATCAGTGCACATAAATGCCACCTATCAGTGCCCATCAGAGCTGCCTTTCAGTGCCAACTATCAGTGCTGCCTATCAGTGCTCAGTCAGTGATACCTATCAGTGCCGCCTATCAGTGCCAGTCAGTGCCACCTATCAGTAAACATCAGTGCCGCCTAACAGTTCCAATCAGTGCTGCCTATCAGTTCTGCCCATCAGTGCTGCCTATCAGTGCCATCTATCAGTGCCAATCAGTTCCCTTCATTGCTACCTATCAATGACCAGTGCAACATATCAGTGCCTGTTAGCGCTGCCTTTTAGTGTCCATCAATGATGCTAGTCAGTACCCATCAGTGCCACCTGCAGGAGGAGCCCATACAAAATGGCGCTGCTTATTTATCATCCAGGGAAAAGGCTAGAAGATGATCCCAGGGACTCTGCTTATACTGTGGCAACCACGGCCACTTTTTGGATGGCTGCCCTAATAAGCTGGGTAATGCCAATAGTCTAGTGGGACCTGCTTCTCTAGACTATACAGTGCCATGTTCCCCTAGAGACAAACTATTTGTTTTTGCGTGACTTAGTTCTGCCACGTTTCCTCATCACTTGTCAGCTTTCATAGATCGTGGTACCCTAGGAATTTCATTGATTGGGACCTTGCACACCATCTACAGATTCCCTTAACTAAGGTGCCCAAACTTTCTGTTGTTAACTCTCCTTTGTCCATGGGTCTGGTCAATTTATGCACTGTACCAATTGTGTAATTTCATAAGGAGACAATAAGCTTCTACTTGAAAAGTCTCCTGCTTATCCCCTTATCTTAGGTTATCCTTGGTTTAATAACCAAGACATAGATTGAACTACAGGGAAGATTAAATAATGAATAAACCAGCGCAAACATAGACCTCTACACACCATCAATACATAAAGTGCATCATAATAATAAAAAAATTTATAATAAAAATTAATATAAAAAATGAATAGTGAAAGTCCACAAAAAACACCAAAAAGATTTGTCCGTGAAATAAATAAATATATATATATATATATATATATATATATATATGAAGTGAACATTTTTTTTTAATCAAGTGAATTTCTTCTTTCCCAAAGACTCTTCAAATACACCAAAAGAACTTCCACCTTCCACCCGTGAAATCAACATCAAATACACTCACCAGATTTAGGTGAATGAGACACTTTTTAGGAATTTAAGTGATCCTAAGCCCTCTTTGCTGTTCACTCTAAAGGGATCTTCAACGATACAAATAGGCTCCACCGTTCAACCAGGGAGAAAAAAACTTACATAGTGTGATATTGCCACTTAACATCATTATTCAAACTAAGGATTATTACCACTCACATTTTTTTCTCTTTCAAAAGGCATGTTTATTTAAAAACAGCATCTTCCAGACCAGTAGTGAAAACTGTTTTTTACCGGTTCACGTTAGGTTTACATCAGGTTCAGGACAGGATTACCTCTCAGGATTATCCTGTTCACACATATGCGGTTTAGAAACGGTTCCCAAAGAAGTCAGTAGCCTGTAATCCGCACCTGAACCGGACCGCACTGCTCAGAAATCGTACATCACTCTTTTTCAAACCGCATTGAATCCATACTGAATCCGCACTGGCAGTGCACTGGACATATGTGAACAGACACCATAGGAAACAATGTTTTTTCACATGTCTTACGTATTGGATGCGCTTCAAACTGCATCCAGTATGTATATATGTGAACCAGCACTCACTCTTTTGTGGCCAATACCAGTCACTTGCCTTTATTATAGTCCTAACTGGATCTTGATCATGGCAACTTTTCTAAGTGCGACTCTACATTACTTAACCATTTGCCTTTATATGACTCTGTTGTAGTAGAAGACACTTGACAAGTTTATTGAATCCTCTGCAGGCCACCTCTCCAGCCAATTGACACAGTCTGAATCTTTTCTTTTTAGAGGCTGAATTTACCAGCTGTCTCACAGCTTTGAACCCAATTTGGAAGCTTCCTCTAAGTTTCACAACATATCTTACCTCCAGCACAAGTAATGCAGGCCCTTTCCCCTGATCTTTTGGACTCTGTTTTAACCACTTGCACTCCAGAGGATTTACCCACCTTACTGATCAGGCTATGTTTTGCGATACGGCACTGCGTTACTTTAACCGCTTGCCTACCGGGCACTTTAACCCCCCTTCGTGCCCAGGCCAATTTTCTGCTTTTAGTGCTGTTGCACTTTGAATGACAATTGCGCGGCCATGCAACATTGTACAGATATGACATTTCTATCATTTTTTTCACACAAATAGAGCTTTCTTTTTGTGGTATTTAATCATCACTGGGAGTTTTATTTTTTTGCACTATAAACAAAAAAAGAGCAAAACATTTGAAAAAAAATGTTTTCTTTGTTTCTATTATAAAATGTTGTAAACAGGTAATTTTTCACCTTCACTGATGTGCGTTGATTTGGCTGCACTGATAGGCAGCACTGATGGGCACTGATAAGCAGCACTGATGGACACTGATGAGGTGGCATGGACAGGCAGCACTGATGGGCACTGATAGGCTGTGCTGATGAGGTGGCACTGATGAGGTGGCACTGGTGGGCATGTATGAGGAGGCACTGATGCTGCTGCACTGATGGGCACAACTGCTGGGCAGCACTGAAGGGTGGCATTGCTGGGCACTGATGGGTGGCACTGATGGGCACTGGTGGGTGGCACTACTGGACACTGATAGGTGGCACTGGTGGGCACTGCTTGGCAGCACTGATGATCAGGGCACTGATCATCAGTGCCCTGATGATCAGTGCGGGTGTCCTCTGTGACAATTGCCAGTTATCGACAGTACTTTCCTCACGTTGTGACATCATGAGGAAAGTGTTGCTGATAACCGGCACCTGTATATACTTTGTGATCTGTGTCATTGGACACAGCTGATCACTTGGTAGAAGGCCGCTGTGATTGGCCTGTTATATAGTCGTGTGATCAGCTGTGTCCATAGGACACAGCGATCACTGACAGTGGCCGATGCTCACCTCTGGCGGCACCCATGTGCCCCCAGCGGTGACGCCTCCCAGAACTGGGTAACCGCGCTGTAGCCATCATTCGGCTATAGCACGGTTGTAAAGTGGTTAACTGACAATTGCGCGGTCATGCAGCGCTACACCCAAATGAAATTTATATCCTTTTTTTTCCCCACAAATGAAGCTTTCTTTCGGTGGTATTTGATCGCCTGTGCGTTATTTTTTGCACTAGAAACAAAAAAAATTATGAAAAAAAACCAATATTTTAGACTTTTTGCTATGAAGCATATCCTGTAAAAACATTTAAAAAATCAAATTTGATCATAAATTTAGGCCAAAACGTATTCTACTGCATGTCTTTGCTAAACAAAAACCCAATACATGTAAATTAATTGGTTTATGTAACAGTTAAAGCGTCTACAAATGGCGGTATATATACTAGAATTTTTTTTTCAATTTTTTATACTAGTAATGGCAGCACTCAGCGACTTATAGCGGGACTGTGAGACTGCGGCGGGCATACTGACACTGGGGGGGAACTGACTAACTGCCACAGGCATCCCCACTGACACTAATACAGTGATCAGTGCTAATAAAAAGCACTGATACTGTACTTATGACACTGGGCTATGCAGAGCAATACAAAGCAGCGTGTGGGTTCTGACAGGGGAGAGATCTGTATTGTTTATATACAGACCTCTCCACTGTCACTGTTACTCAGCAATCAGTGTCAGTGGGGAATCTCCAGCTGGGACCCGGTGATTGACAGCTGTAGCCACCAATGGTGGAAATACAAAATCACGAATATATACGTGATTTTGTGCAGCTCTGCCGTCCTGTAGCATTACTTCTGCGGTCAGGAAGTGGTTAAAAACTCAGTCTAGTGCGCCGCCTAAGCTACCCCCTGGAAAGCTGTTTGTTCCCCTTCACCGTAACATCTTCCCGCCGACATCACACAAATATGTGGCCACATGGAACTGGGCTTTTTTTCCGTGGGGCCGCATATTTGCGTACCTGTCTTTGTGCTGGGAGCGCAACGCTCGGAGACCGCGGGTCCCGTTCTAACGATTGGGACCCAGGACTCCTGATTCCGGGTCACATGAACGCTGTGATAGCCTCTGATTGGCTATCACAGTGATCAGTCACTGTACAGCCCAGCCCCCTTGCTTTTTTCTCTCTCTATAAATGGAGAAGAGAGATACAGTACATTGTATCTCTCTAACTCCTGGCATAGAGAGAAAAAAAAATGTTTGTTAAAAAAAAAAAAAAAAAGATAAATAAATATTAAAAAATAAATGAAAAAATAAAGAAAAATACCTAGATCAAGGTTTGATCTAGTTCAGTGCCAGGGTTAGTGTTTGGGTCAGGGTCAAAGGTCAGGGTCAAAGGTCAGGATTTAAAAAAAAATTGGTATCAGTGTCAGATAGTGTTAATGTCAGTGTCAGTGTGTTTTTCGGTAAATAAAATGGACAAAAACAAAATGCGCACTATTGTTTCTGGGCTGTACTACGGGTACAAACAACAAATAACATACACATATATGGTATTGCTGTGATCATCAAGAGCTGGAGAATTTATTTTGGATTGTTCTTTGGTAGTAGGTTATGGTTGTAACAAGAAACACACAGCTAAATAAAAATAAAATTATTTTTTTTTACTATTTTGGGCCAGTTTTCCTTTGATAATAAAAAGAAAATCAGGAGCTATCCATTACCATTTACCACCAAATGAAAGCCCAATTTGTCCTGAAAAAATCAAGGTATAATCCACCTGGATGTACAAAGTAGTTGTGGTGGTATGTACAGTTTTACTAACACATGTCAACGTTTCAGAATTGTGCTTAGGCATTTAGATTTGTTTTACCCTTAGGCGTGAAGGGGTTAAGCTTAAAATGCTTTCAGAAGCACAACGATAAGATAGCCAGACGCTCAGGGATTACTGAAACGTTTTCTTTGGTTTCTCATGGGCTTTTGGTGGCCCTCTCTCTATAAGGACACTTGTTCTTATGTAAAAGCTTGCAAAAGCTGTGGTTTAAGTTCTCAAAAGTCAAACCCTCTGGATTACCCCTACCTTTGTCTGTCCCTAGATGCCCTTGGATGCAGATCTAGGCTAATTTGTCCTCAAGTTCTGCTGCCTATGCAACTACCAATGTGGTCCAGTCTGTCTCCACACCTGCTGATGTGGTCCAATCTGCCTCTGCACAGGTATTCCGGTCCAGCCCATGCCAATTAAGTCTCCTACTCCTACTTTCATATTCGGGACTTTCAGTAGGTCTCACTCTACTGCAACTATGTCTTCCATCTATCCTTTGCATAGATTGCTCCATTCAGCCAGTTGATGCGCTCAACCTTTTCTTCAAGCTACTCTGCATCCAGCCTGTGTTCCAGCTATCCAGCTTGACTCCAGTGACATGTCACCTGTTATCCAACTTGACATTACTGGTTCTCTATCTGCTGTCCAGTGTGGCTCTGTAGACTCTCTGCCTGCAAACCAACCTGACCTCACTGATCCCCTGACCATGGCCCAGCCTGATGGTCTGGTGCCTGAAGTCCAGTATGCCTTTAAAGGTTTGAGGGAATGGGGGGGGTAATGTCAGGAGCATCTAGTACTCCTGCTCCATCACAGCTGCTGGTCTCATTCCAGTATCCTGGTTTTGGCTGTTTTACATTTTTCCAGTCTGTTTGTCTACTTTGATTATTGTGGCCAGTCTCTGGGTGAAGACCAAACCTGATTTAAGGCAGCCAAGTCTCATGCTTGTGATAGCGCTGGTTACACGTGCTCAAGCTCCCTGTTTGTTCTGCTCTGCTGTCTGGATTCCCTCGTTGATGACCTTGGATTGGATATCAACTGCTGCCTTTTGACTATGGATTTGACCCTGACTATTCAGGTGGTGGCCAGGCACTATAGCACTGTGTATAAGACCTGGTGTCAACTGAGTACTGGTAGGCCTGCTTGCCTTATGGGAAATGTTCTGTGAAGATGGACTCAGGCTAGTTTATTAGTTGAGGAGATTTGCAAACAGACATGCCAAGTCCAGAATTATCCTTCAGCAGTAACGCAGGAACCAGAGCCCAAGGTTAGCCCACCTGATCATTTTTCTGATAACCCCCATGTGTTTTCCAACTTTAAAAACAGTTGTATTTTACACTCACCGGCCACTTTATTAGGTACACCTGTTCAATTGCTTGGTAACAGAAATTGCTAATCAGCCAATCACATGGCAGCAGCTGAAGTTCAAACTGAGCATCAGAATGGGGAAGAAAGGGATTTAAGTGAACATGGCATGTTTGTTGATGCCAGATGGGCTGGTCTGAGTATTTCAAAAACTGCTGATCTGCTGGGATTTTCAGATCAACCATTTTTACTACTGCAAAAAAAATATTATATATATAATATAAAATTATTTGTTTCCCTGAAGAGTTTGCGAGTTTGCCCACTTACAAAGAAATGTATGGAATTTAATATTTTATCATGGGTGTATTTTAAATGATAGAGACAGAAAATCAACCAAAAATTCAGAAAAACACATGATACAAATGTTATAAATTCAGTTGCAGTTCAGTGAGTAAAATAAGTATTTGATCCCCAAGCAAAACATGACTTAGTATTTGAAGGAGAAACCCTTGTTGGCAAGCACAGAGGTAAGAAATTTCTTATAGTTGTTCACCAGGTTTGCGCACATCTCAGGAGGGAATTTAGTCCACTACAGATCTTCTTGAAATCCTTAAGGTTTCTTGGCTGTTTCTTGGCAACTAGAGGTTTCAGCTCCCTCCATAAATTTTCTATAGGATAAGGTCTGGAGACTGTCTAGGCCACTCCATGATCTTAATGTGCTTCTACTTGAGCCACTCATTTGTTCCTTTGGCAGTATGTTTTGGGTCATTGTCATGCTGGAAAACCCATCCATGATCCATCTTCAGTGTTCTGGCTGAGGGAAGAAGGTTCTCATCCAAAGTTTTACAATACATGTCCCCGTCCATTGGCTCCTCAATTCGGCAGTCAGTCTGTACCTTTAGCAGAGAAACAGCCCCAAAGCTTAATGTTTCCACTTCCATGCTTGACTGTAGGGATGGTGTTCTCAGGGTCATAGTCAGCATTTTTCTTCCTCCAAACACGGCAAATCGAGTTAATGCCAAAGAGCTCAATTTTGGCCTCATCTGACCACAGCACTTTTTCCCAGTCCTTCTCTGAATTATTTAGATGTTCATTGGTGAACTTCAGGCCTGTACATGTGCTTTCTTGAGGAGGAGGACCTTGCTGGTGCTGCAGGATTTCAACCCATGGCAACATATTGTGTTACCAATGGGTTGTTTGGTGACTTTGGTCCCAGATACCTTGAGATCATTCACAAGCTCCTCCCGTGTAGTTCTGGGCTGATCCCTCACTTCTCTCATGGTTATCCTTACCCCATGAGGCAAAATCTTGCATGGAGCTCCAGACCCGGGGGGGTTGATGGTTATTTTGTATTTCTTCCACTTGAGAATAATCACTCCAACAGTTGTCTCTTTCTTACCAAGCTTCTTGCTGATGGTCTTGTAGCCCATTCCAGCCTTGTGCAAGTCTACAATCTTGTCCCTGATGTCCTTTGACAGCTCTTTGGTCTTGCCCATGGTGGTGAGGTTTGAACGGAAGAAAGAGATTCTGTAGACAGGTATCTTTTTTATACACATAATGAGTTAGGAGCACCTTCTTAAATTGACAGGACTAATCTGTGTACTACATGAGCACATAGCCAGTCTGTGAGAGCCAGAATTATTGTTGGTTTGTAGGGGATCAAATACTTATTTTACTCAATGAACTGAAACTCATTATATAACATTTGTATCATGTGTTTTTTCTGGATTTTCGGTTGAGTTTCTGTCCCTATCATTTAAAATATACCTATGATAAAAATGATAGACCCTTCAAGTGGGCAAACTTACAAACGCTGCAGGGGATCAAATAATTATTTTCCCCACTATATATATGTATATATATATTTATATACAGTGAAGGAAATAAGTATTTGATCCCCTGCTGATTTTGATTGTTTGCCCACTCACAAAGAAATGATCAGTCTAAAAATCGAAAGGTAGGTGTATTGTAACACTGAGAGACAGAATAGCAACAAACAATTCAAAAGAAATGCATGTCTAACAAATTATGTACTGATTTGCATGTTCATGAGGGAAATAAATATTGGATCCCCTATCATTCAGCAAGATTTATGGCTACCAGGTGTCTTTCAAACAGGTAACAAGCTGAGATTAGAACAGTCTCTTAAAGGGAGTGCTGCTAATCTCATTTTGTTACCTGTATAAAAGACACCTGTCCACAGGAGCAATCAAACAATCAGATTCCAAACTCTCCACCATGGCAAAGACCAAAGAACTGTCCAAGGATGTCAGGGACAAGATTGTAGACCTACACAAGGCAGGACTGGGCTACCAAACTATCGCCCAGCAGTTTGGCGAGAAGGTGACAACAGTTGGTGCAATCATTCGCAAATGGAAGAAAAACAAAACAACTGTCAGTCTCCCTAGGTCTGGTGCATCATGCAAGATCTCAACTCGTGGAGTGTCAGTGATCATGAGAACAGTGAGGAATCATCCCAGAACTACATGTGAAGATCTTGTCAATGATCTCCAGGCAGCTGGGACCACAGTCACCAAGAAAACAATTGGTAACAGGGATTGAAATCCTGCAGTGCCCACAAGGTCCCTTTGCTCAAGAAAGCACATGTCAAGGCCCGTCTGAAGTTTGCCACTGAACATCTGAATGATGCAGAGGAGGACTGGTTGAAAGTGTTGTGGTCAGATGAGACCAAAATTGAGCTCTTTGGCATCAACTCAACTCGCCGTGTTTGGAGGAGGAGGACTGCTGCCTATGACCCCAAGAATACCATCCCAACTATCAAACATGGTGGTGGAAACATTCTGCTTTGGAGGTGTTTTTCTGCTAAGGGGAAATGACAACTTCACCGCATCAAAGGGACGATGGACGTGGCAATGTACCATCAAATCTTGGCTGAGAACCTTCTTCCCTCAGCCAGGGCATTGAAAATGGGTCGTGGATAGGTGTTCCAGCATGACAATGACCCAAAACACACAGCTAAGGCAAAAAAAGGGTGGCTCAAGAAGAAGCACATTAAGGTCCTGGAGTGGCCTAGCCAGTCTCCAGACCTTAAGCCGATTGAAAATCTGTGGAGGGAGCTGAAGGTTCGAGTTGCCAAACATCAGCCACCAAACCTTAATGACTTGGAGAGGATCTGCCAAAAGGAGTGGGCCAAAATCCCTCCTGAGATGTGTGCAAACCTGGTGGCCAACTACAGGAAACGTCATGTTTTGTGAAGGGGATCAAATACTTACAGTTAGGTCCATATACAGGTGAAACTCGAAAAATTTGAATATTGTGCAAAAGTTTATTTATTTCAGTAATGCAACTTAAAAGGTGAAACTAATATATGAGAGAGACTCATTACATGCAAAGCAAGATAGTTCAAGCCGTGATTTGTCATACTTGTGATGATTATGGCTTACGGCTCATGAAAACCCCAAATCCACAATCTCAGAAAATTAGAATATTGTGAAAAGGTGCAATATTCTAGGCTCAAAGTGTCCCACTCTAATCAGCTAATTAAGCCATAACACCTGCAAAGGGTTCCTGAGCATTTAACCTCCTCGGCGGTATGATTCTTTCTGATTTTTTTGTGCTGAAAGCGGTACCATTTTTTTGCATGGAAATATGTAGTTTTTTATTGTAGTTCTGTAATTTTTAGGAATAACTCACTGAAATCTGTAGTCTAGTAAACATTCCGGATATGATAAAACTTGAAACACGAAATCATAAATTATAATTTAATAAATAATCATAAAAAATAATAATATAATAATAATAAATTTAATTCAATAATATAATCAAACCAAAAACACTGAAATTTGAAATACAGAGGTAAATTCGCACATCACTGAGCAAAGTCGCAAAATCGTTTTCAGTGTCTGATGACGAATTTCCCCACGAATCATTATCACTCAATTCTGCAAGTGGTTCTGATTTACTATCGCTGTTCTAAAACCGCTTTTGACGTAAAGGGACACTTTTTGGACGCCATGGACTTTTCTAAGTTTCCAGGCAGAAAGAACAGTCAAAATGCAGGCAGGGCACAGGACAAAGCAGTAGGGACAAATATATATGTGAAATGCATTGAAACAGCAATGACAGCAAAAATTACATTTTAAAAATTTAAAATTTCCTGCCGGTTCCGGCGCCCGTACGTCCCGACGTCACAGGGACCGTAACACGGAAGCCGGATGCCGGCATCGGCCGGAGGAGATGGCCGGGGACGCTGCAGGGGACACATCGCGGGAGCGAAGGACAAGGTAAGTGCTGCAGGGACCCCCTGAGCAACGCCGCATGGTAAGCCCAAGTGTAGCTCGGGGTTACCGCTCTTGGTATTGAAATTTTACCCCGAGCTACACTCGGGAAAACCGCTAAGGAGGTTAAATGGTCTCTCAGTCTGGTTCAGTAGGAATCACAATCATGGGAAAGACTGCTGACCTGACAGTTGTGCAGAAAACCATCATTGACACCCTCCATAAGGAGGGAAAGCCTCAAAAGGTAATTGCAAAAGAAGTTGGATGTTCCCAAAGTGCTGCATCAAAGCACATTAATGAAAAGTTATGTGGAAGGGAAAAGTGTGGAAGAAAAAGGTGCACAAGCAGCAGGGATGACCGCAGCCTGGAGAGGATTGTCAGGACAAGGCCATTCAAAAGTGTTGGAGACTTTCACAAGGAGTGGACTGAGGCTAGAGTCAGTGCATCAAGAGCCACCACACACAGACGGATCCTAGACATAGGCTTCAAATGTCATATTCCTCTTGTCAAGCCGCTCCTGACAAACAACGTCAGAAGCGCCTTACCTGGGCTAAAGAAAAACAGACCTGGTCTGTTGCTCAGTGGTCCAAAGTCCTCTTTTCTGATGAGAGCACCTTTTGCATCTCATTTGGAAACCAAGGACTTAGAGTATGGAGGAAGAATGGAGAGGCACACATTGCAAGATGCTTGAGGACCAGTATGTAGTTTCCACAGTCTGTGTTGATTTGGGGAGCCATGTCATCTGCTGGTGTTGGTCCACTGTGCTTCATTAAGTCCAGGGTCAATGCAGCCGTCTACCAGGAGATTTTGGAGCACTTCATGCTTCCCTCCGCAGATGAGCTTTATGGGAATGTTGTCTTCATTTTCCAGCAGGACTTGGCACCTGCCTACACTGCCAAAAGCACCAAAACCTGGTTCAATGACTGTGGGATTACTGTGCTTGATTGGCCAGCAAACTCGCCTGACCTGAACCCCATAGAGAATCTATGGGGCATTGCCTAGAGAAAGATGAGAGACATGAGACCGAACAATGCAGAAGAGCTGAAGGCCGCTATTGAAGCATCCTGGTCTTCCATAACACCTCAGCAGTGCCACAGGCTGATAGCTTCCATGCCATGCCGCATTGAGGCAGTAATTGCTGCAAAAGGGGCCCAAATCAAGTACTGAGTACATATGCATGCTTATACTTTTCAGAGGTCCGATATTGTTCTATGTACAATCCTTGTTTTATTGATTGCATGTAATATTCTAATTTTCTGAGATTGTGGATTTGGGGTTTTCATGAGCTATAAGCCATAATCATCACAATTATGACAAATCATGGCTTGAACTATCTTGCTTTGCATGTAATGAGTCTATCTCATATATTAGTTTCACCTTTTAAGTTGCATTACTGAAATAAATGAACTTTTGCACGATATTCTAATTTTTCGAGTTTCACCTGTATATTTGGACACAGGCACAATTTTCATCCTTTTGGCTCTGTATGACACCAGAATAAATTAAAAGGAAACAATCCAAATTAATTTGAAGTGCAGACCTTCAGCTTTAATTCAAGTGGTTGAACATAAATATCAAGTATAAATTTTAGGAACTGCAACCATTTTACTGGCAATGACTGCCTGAAGTCTGGAACCCATGGACATTACCAAAGACTGGGTTTCCTCCTTTCTGATGCTTCTGTCTTCAGTTGTTCTTTGTGGGTCTTTCTTCCTTTAGTTTTGCCTTCAGCAAGTGAAATGCATGCTCAATTGGGTTGAGATCAGGTGAAGCGCCGTCCAATCAACTTTGCTGCATTTGACTAAATCTGGGCTGACAGTATATCTCTAAACACTGCAGAATTCATCCGGCTGCTTCTGTCTTCTGTCACATCCTCAATAAACACCAATGACCCAGTGCCACCGGAAGCCATTCATACCCATGCCATCACACTGCCTCCACCATGTATACAGATGACGTTGTGTGCTTTAGGTCATGAGCTTTTCCAAGCCTTCTCCGCACTTTTTTCTTCCCGTCATTCTGGTACAGATTAATCTTAGTTTCATCCATCCAAAGAATGCTTTTCCAGAAATGTTCTGGCTTTTTGAGATGTTTTAGTCTAATCTGGCTTTTCTACTCTTCAGGCTTATGAATGGTTTGCACCTTGTGGTGAACCCTCTGTATTTGCTCTCGTGAAGTCTTCTCTTGATTGTAGACTTTGACAATGATACGCCTACCTCCTGGAGAGTGTTCTTCACTTATCTGGATGTTGTGAATGGGTTTTTCTTTACCATAGAGAGGATCCTGCGATCATCCACCACTGTTGTTTTCCGAGGACGTCCATGCCTTTTTATGTTGCTGAGCTCACCAGTGCATTCTTCTTTCCTCAGAATGTACGAAACTGTTGATTTGGACACTCCTAATGTTGCTGCTATCTCTCTGATGGATTTGTTTCATTTTTTAAGCCTTACAATGGCCTGTTTCATTTGCATGGACAGCTCCTTTGAATGCATGATGTAGGTTCACAGCAATAGATTTCAAATGCAAGTACCACACTTAGAATCAACTCCAGACTTTTTACCTACTTAAATGATGAAGAAATAGCCCAGACCTTGCCATGAAACAGCTTTTGATTCAATTGTCCAATTACTTTTGGTCCCTTGAAAAAGGGGGATGGCTACTTTTAAGAGCTGTAATTCCTAAACCCTTCCTCCAATTTGGATGTACATACCTTCAAATTTAACCCGAGAGTGCGCACTTTCAGCCCATATCCTATATATATAACAATAGCTCGCATATGTTTTGGTAAATACCTGAAAAAAACTAAAATTGTGCCTGTGTCTAAATATATATGGATCTAACTGTATTTCCCTCATGAACATGCAAATCAGTGCATCATTTTTTAGACATGCATTTCTTTTGAATGTTTTGTTGCTATTCTGTCTCTCAGTGTTACAATACACCTACCATTCGATTTTTAGACTGATCATTCCTTTGTGAGTGGACAAACATTCAAAATCAGCAGGGGATCAAGTACTTATTTCTTTCACTGTATATATATACTGTATATAATGTTTTTTTTTTTGCCCAGACATACACTTTAATAAATTCTCTGTGTCTTAGAAAGTGTAAAGGCCCATTCATACCTGTACATTTTTCTTGAAGTGTTTTCCATTGAAGGGTAAAAATGCGTTTGAATTTAATGTTCTTTATTGTTTTGTGCATACGCCCAACTTCTCTACTCAATGGACTTCGAATGTGAAAGTGAAAGTATGCTCCTGGCTAAAGTGTTTATGCTCTCAACATTTGCTTGTTGTCATGTAGTCCAACTATTTTATTAAAGGTCTCCTTTACAGCAGGACAAAGTTTCTGCAGAAAAGATTATGTGATGGGATGGTTTAATTTTTAATCACTTGACTTCAAGATGCCTTTTAAAATGTTGTAAAGACATCAGCTAGGTGTTCTAATTGCAGTCAGAAATAGATTATTAGGCTGGCCATACACTATACAATTTTCTGTCCAATTTATGCCCAATTTCCTTTAGATTTATATTCAACTATGTAGTACAATGGCCTGCCTAATTGGATACAATTGAAAGTGTTGTTTAAGTTTGACCTCATATTATATGGTTTTTGGTAAATCTAAAGCAACATTCTCAAGAAAATTGTATAATGTATGGTCAGCCTTACGAATAATCTCGTCTGCAAATCTACATGTGTATGGCCAAACACTATACAAATTTCTTACAATTTTCTTTCCAATATCTGTACAATTTCCTTTTGATTTACCTTCAACTATGTAGTGCAAGGGCCTGCCTGATTGGATACAACTAAAAGTGTTGTTTGCGTTTGACCTCCTATTATATGGTTTTTGGTCAAATCTAAAGCAAACATCTCAAGGAAATTGTATAATGTATGGCCAGCCTTAGTAGAAGTGATTTGTTGCTGCAGAGCTGGGTGAGGGGCTCCAATAACCAGATCCAGACCCCCCCCCCAAGGAACAAAAAAAGTTTAACAATAAATAAATTAAACAAGTAAATAAATATATTCTTTCTCCAAATTAATCCCTAGATGAAAAAAATTAAATCGAATGATCTAGACGAAATTTGTGTTTACTGTGCAACTGTAAAATGCTCATTTTGAATTTTAGTTATCAAAAACATGTTAAAAAGTCACCATTATGCATCCTCTCCATACCAGCTTACACTAAGGTGTCACAAAGTAGACTTGACAGGGGAAAAAGCTCTCCTAAAGTAATTGAACTTCACAATTTCTCTAGGCTACATAAAAATGACACTTATGTGATATCATTATAATCATTAGACTTTGACAGGTAAACTTTGGGAATAAATATCTGGAACTTCACAAATTGCTCAAAAATTGTCTTGTGAAAAATCATAGGAAAATGCAATTTTTCTAATGTTTTTTTTTTCTTTTCAATAAAGACCTAGAGAGAAAATATTAGTATTCAAATATGCTTTATGCTATCATATTAAAGCCCTATCTCCTCCCCAAAAAAAGGAAAATGCATCATCATCATCAACACATGTATAATAACATCACTTAAAAAAGCTCTGGGATTTACAGAGGAAAATTTTATTTTAAAGGCAAGTCAAAGTACTACTTTAAATCAATAATTAAGAAATAGAAAGAGTATGGCACAACTGCAAATCTGCAAAACGGCCAAACCACTAAAAGAGATTAAATGTGTAAGTAGAAGATTAGTGAGAGTGTTTACCAATAGATTTATGTAGGAGTAATATGTCTCAGTGCCTGAGATTGCAGAAGCTATACATACAGAAACTGTTGCTTCATTAAGGTTTTACAGGAGAGAGGCAATAGAAAGCCATTGTTAACTTAAAGTGATTGTAAAGCTTCAGTTTTTTTCCTAGAATATTAAACATGTTATACTTACCTGCTCTGTGCAGCAGTCCTTTTCTTCCTCTTCTGGGGTTCCCTGCTGTTTTTCTTGGCTCCTCCTCTATTTCTAGTGCCTACATAGCAAACCACTTGCTATGGTGGCACTCGTGCAGGCTCGATCCTGAGCTGGGCTGTGTTTGTCCATAGACAGACACAGCACGACCCAGACCCACCTCCGCTGTCCCCTCAAAGGATTTGATTGACAGCATCAGGAGCCAGTCCTGTGATAAGAGAGAGAATGGAATGCTGCTGCTCTCAATCACAGCACTGGAAAGAGATAGGACTCGGGTAAGTATTTGGGGGGGGGAGCTGATCATGGAAAGTTTTTTACCTTACTGCAGACAGTGCATTAAGGTAAACAACTGTATGTGAACACACCTCAAAATATACTGCCATGGTAAATATGTTTAAAAAACTAAAACTAAAATCTGTGTAACTTACATCCAAAATGTAAAAAGCTATAAATAATAAGAAAAGAGCTTTTTAAAAATATGAAAATGAAGGAACGCTGTCGTCATTTAAGAATTACAAAGAATATAACAGAATATGAAAAAAGGAAATCAAGGCCTCAAAAATTCAAAACGAACGACAGATTGCAAAAGACAGAAGGACAAACCCCCCAAAATTCTTCAAATATATTAATAATAAAAAGGTCCGGTCCGAGCATGTAGGCCCTTTACAGAATAATCTAGAGGGGGTGACTGGGGAGAATGAGAAGGCAGTTTTATTAAATACCTTCTTCAGCTCTCTGTATACAAAGGTGCATGGGGGAGCTCAAGTCCATAATGGGGAGTCCAAAGTGTTGGAACGCTTACTTTTTAACATATTTATAAAAGATATATTGTCCGGGATTAAAAGTACCATTTCAGTCTTTGCTGATGACACCAAGCTGTGCAGTGGAATAACGTCCTTACAGGATGTTTTCAACTTACAAGCCGACCTCAATGCACTGTTTAATTGGGCAACTATGTGGCAAATGAGGTTTAATGTTGATAAATGTAAGGTTATGTACTTGGGGGCTAGGAATATGCATGCATCATACATACTATGGGGGGTACAACTGGGGGAATCAATGGTAGAGAACTATCTGGGAGTTCTGGTAGATCATAAGCTTGAAGTGTTATTAACCCAGGACCCTGCATTCACTATATCTGGTCTCCCACAGTACACAAAACACAGAAATGCTATTATTTTAGTAAATATAACCTGTCAAATACCTTTTTTCATCAGTAGTTAGATCAGTCTTATGACTTCTATCAGTGTTCAACAGAGCACTGGTTAAAGCTTGTAGGAAGAGTTTTCTCTAGGAGGATGCAGAACCCCTGACCTCTGTCTGGGCAGTGCTGATTGGCCCTTTGCTGATCACTTGCACTCTCCAAAGAAAAAAAAAACCTCTCTAGCAATAAACACCATGTGCAGTGTCTCCACACCATATGTCTTATCAGGAAATAAGGGGGGGGGGGGGGGGCACTGGAAGAAGGGGAGGATCAGAGAAGTCAGGATCAAACAGCGTTTTTGCACAATGCAGAGGATTAACCCCTTAGGTTCCACAGTGATTAACAGTGAAGAACATTGGGGAACTGGAGATAGTACAGAGAAGGGCAACAAAACTGATACGAGGCATGGAGGAGATCAGCTATGAGGAAAGATTAGAGGAATTGAATTTATCCTCTCTTGAGAAGAGGAGATTAACAACTGGTTCAGACCTGTGTTTTTAGTGTTTTCAGTTTTGCAGGAATGCACTACAGTCCATTAAATATGGTTTCCTATGGGTCACATTCACGGCTGTGTGTTTTACACTCGTATGTTTTTTGAAAAGATTCAGGGATTTTTTTCCCGCAGCAGGTTGTGTTTTTGGTTCCATAGACTTAATGGATTTGCAGCAGAAATGCATCAAAAATGCAGTGCTTGCATTTTTGCTGCTTTTTCTGCTACATTTTTGCTTGTTTCTTCCGCAAGACAAGAGACAACTCCCAAAAATGCAAAACGCATAAAAAGTGCATTAAAAACTTGTTAAAAACACATGTAAAAGAACGCAAAGCACACTGGGAAAACGCAGCGACTGCAACCTGCATAGGTATGAACCAGGCTTTAGGGGAAATAAGATAAATATGTTTAAATACATAAGTGGCCTGTAGAGGTGTAGTGGTGTAGAGTTATTCACTTTGGGGTCATTACAGAGGACAAGGGGGCACTCTTTACATCTGGAGAAAGAGATTTAACCTCCAGTTATGAAAAGGCTTCTTCACAGTAAGAGCTGTGGAAATGTGGACTCCCGCACAAACTATATTTGGCCGGCTCAGTAGATTGTTTTAAAAAGGCCCAGATTCTTTCCTAAATGCACAAAATATAACTGGATAATTATTTTTTATAGTTAAGTTGATCCAAGGATTATGCGATTACCTCTTAAGGGATGAGGAAAGATTTTCCCCCCTCCGCTGGAATAAATTGTATCATGCTTTATTGGGGGTTTTCGATTTGTGTGTTTTTTTTTTGTTCTGTGGGTTGAGCTGGATGGTCATGTGTCTTTTTTCAACCAGATTATCTATATAACGGTGTACAAAAATATATGCCTTTACAACCACTTTAACCCCTTTTAGAAACCACTACAACTTTAAAAGTCCAAATGCAAAATGCCCCTTGCTGTGAAGCCATTATTTAAAGCCATACTAAAGGTAATTTTTTTTTTTTTTTAAATAACAAACATGTTATACTTTAATGCTGTGTTCAGTGGTTTTGCACAGAGCACCCTGCATCCTCCTCTTCTCGGGATCCATGCTGGCGCTCCTGGCCCCTCTGTTCTGTCCTCCACAGCTTGCTATGGGGGCATATGAGCAGGCGTGTTCCCAAACTGCTGCTCTGTGTGTCCATTCACACACAGAGTCGTGGCTTGGCCTCACCCCCTCTCTCTCCTCATTGTTTGACTGGCTATGATTGACAACTGAGACCCGGGACAACCGAGGCTGTCATGCACATCGCTGGATCTCCATGGAACTCAGGTAAATATACGGAGGGCTGGGGGTCTGCTGCACACAGAAGGTTTTTTACCTTCATGTAAGGAATGGATGAAGGTAAAAAACCTTGATAATTAGTCATAGAGTTATTGTCATATACTTTAAGAACACGCCAGCACTCAGAAGGCAACACATCCAACAGGTGTCACAAACAGCCATGCGTCACCGATGTAGCCTGCCTCAGATTTGGGAATCCCAAATGTAGTCTTTTTTTCCCCAGCACGGATGTGACTGCAGCAAGAAAAAAAGTCCTCCTCCTGGTGCCAGGAAGCAGCACAGCTTTCCAGGGATCTCAGGACAGCACAGGGGCAGAAAGTGTAGCATTACAAGAAATGTAAGGCACTATGATTTAAACTGTATCTGCAGTGTAATATAGCTTAAGGAGAGGGATCTGCACTTGTAAGGTTAGCTGGAGCCTGGATTTCAGCTTTAAGCTGTTAGACCATTAGTCCAAACACGTTGGCATAAGCCAAACATGGCACATCATCATAAGTGCACCATCTTCATTACGATTAGAGATGAGCGAATCGAACTCGGCGAAGTGGAATTCGTTTTGAATATTAGGAAAATTTCGATTCGCGACGAATCCGAAAATTAGCAGACTTCGGATGCGCGAATCGAAATTTTTCCTAAAATGGCGGCGACATGTGCGGCGACGGAGCGGGGATGTCTGGGAAGGCGCGCAGACAAGGCGCGCTGACCCATAATGCATTCATTCATGACATGTGATCGCATTAGCCAATCAGCAGCCAGCCAGCCAGCACTGTGTATCGGTCGAGCTATAAATGGCGGCCATTTTAGAATTCTCCATTTGCCTCCATTCATTCAAGAGAGGCAGAGCTGTCTGTATTGAGGGAGAGAGTTAGGGACACAGAAACGTTACTTAGGGCCAGAGAAACGTTACTTAGGGACACAGAAATGTTACTTAGGGCCAGAGAAACTTTACTTAGGGCCACAGAAACGTTACTTAGGGCCACAGAAACGTTACTTAGGGCCACAGAATCGTTACTTAGGGACACAGAAACGTTACTTAGGGACACAGAAACGTTACTTAGGGCCACAGAATCGTTACTTAGGGCCACAGAAACGTTACTTAGGGCCACAGAAACGTTACTTAGGGCCACAGAATCGTTACTTAGGGCCACAGAAACGTTACTTAGGGCCACAGAAACGTTACTTAGGGCCACAGAAACGTTACTTAGGGCCACAGAATCGTTACTTAGGGACACAGAACCGTTACTTAGGGCCACAGAAACGTTACTTAGGGACACAGAATTGTTACTCAGGGACAGACACAGAATTGTTACTGAGGGACACAGAATTGTTACTGAGGGACACAGAATTGTTACTGAGGGACACAGAATTGTTACTCAGGGACAGACACAGAATTGTTACTCAGGGACAGACACAGAATTGTTACTCAGGGAAAGACACAGAATTGTTACTGAGGGACACAGAATTGTTACTGAGGGACACAGAATTCTTACTGAGGGACACAGAATTGTTACTGAGGGACACAGAATTGTTACTGAGGGACACAGAATTGTTACTCAGGGACAGACACAGAATTGTTACTCAGGGACAGACACAGAATTGTTACTGAGGGACACAGAAATGTTACTGAGGGACACAGAATTGTTACTCAGGGAAAGACACAGAATTGTTACTCAGGGACAGACACAGAATTGTTACTGAGGGACACAGAATTGTTACTGAGGGACACAGAATTGTTACTCAGGGACAGACACAGAATTGTTACTCAGGGACAGACACAGAATTGTTACTGAGGGACACAGAATTGTTACTGAGGGACACAGAATTGTTACTCAGGGACAGACACAGAATTGTTACTGAGGGACAGACACAGAATTGTTACTCAGGGACAGACACAGAATTGTTACTCAGGGACAGACACAGAATTGTTACTGAGGGACACAGAATTGTTACTGAGGGACACAGAAATGTTACTCAGGGACAGACACAGAATTGTTACTCAGGGACAGACACAGAATTGTTACTCAGGGACAGACACAGAATTGTTACTCAGGGACAGACACAGAATTGTTACTGAGGGACACAGAATTGTTACTGAGGGACACAGAATTGTTACTGAGGGACACAGAATTGTTACTCAGGGACACAGAATTGTTACTCAGGGACAGACACAGAATTGTTACTCAGGGACAGACACAGAATTGTTACTGAGGGACACAGAATTGTTACTGAGGGACACAGAATTGTTACTCAGGGACACAGAATTGTTACTCAGGGACAGACACAGAATTGTTACTGAGGGACACAGAATTGTTACTGAGGGACACAGAATTGTTACTCAGGGACAGACACAGAATTGTTACTGAGGGACACAGAATTGTTACTCAGGGACACAGAATTGTTACTGAGGGACACAGAATTGTTACTCAGGGACACAGAATTGTTACTCAGGGACAGACACAGAATTGTTACTGAGGGACACAGAATTGTTACTGAGGGACACAGAATTGTTACTGAGGGACACAGAATTGTTACTCAGGGACACACACAGAATTGTTACTCAGGGACAGACACAGAATTGTTACTCAGGGACAGACACAGAATTGTTACTGAGGGACAGACACAGAATTGTTACTCAGGGACAGACACAGAATTGTTACTGAGGGACACAGAATTGTTACTGAGGGACACAGAATTGTTACTCAGGGACAGACACAGAATTGTTACTGAGGGACACAGAATTGTTACTGAGGGACACAGAATTGTTACTCAGGGACAGACACAGAATTGTTACTCAGGGACAGACACAGAATTGTTACTGAGGGACACAGAATTGTTACTGAGGGACACAGAATTGTTACTCAGGGACAGACACAGAATTGTTACTCAGGGACAGACACAGAATTGTTACTGAGGGACACAGAATTCTTACTCAGGGACAGACACAGAATTGTTACTCAGGGACAGACACAGAATTGTTACTCAGGGACAGACACAGAATTGTTACTCAGGGACAGACACAGAATTGTTACTGAGGGACACAGAATTGTTACTGAGGGACACAGAATTGTTACTGAGGGACACAGAATTGTTACTCAGGGACACAGAATTGTTACTCAGGGACAGACACCGAATTGTTACTCAGGGACAGACACAGAATTGTTACTGAGGGACACAGAATTGTTACTGAGGGACACAGAATTGTTACTCAGGGACACAGAATTGTTACTCAGGGACAGACACAGAATTGTTACTGAGGGACACAGAATTGTTACTGAGGGACACAGAATTGTTACTCAGGGACAGACACAGAATTGTTACTGAGGGACACAGAATTGTTACTCAGGGACACAGAATTGTTACTGAGGGACACAGAATTGTTACTCAGGGACACAGAATTGTTACTCAGGGACAGACACAGAATTGTTACTGAGGGACACAGAATTGTTACTGAGGGACACAGAATTGTTACTCAGGGACAGACACAGAATTGTTACTGAGGGACACAGAATTGTTACTGAGGGACACAGAATTGTTACTCAGGGACAGACACAGAATTGTTACTCAGGGACAGACACAGAATTGTTACTCAGGGACAGACACAGAATTGTTACTCAGGGACAGACACAGAATTGTTACTGAGGGACAGACACAGAATTGTTACTGAGGGACACAGAATTGTTACTGAGGGACACAGAATTGTTACTGAGGGACACAGAATTGTTACTCAGGGACAGACACAGAATTGTTACTGAGGGACACAGAATTGTTACTGAGGGACACAGAATTGTTACTCAGGGACAGACACAGAATTGTTACTCAGGGACACAGAATTGTTACTGAGGGACACAGAATTGTTACTGAGGGACACAGAATTGTTACTCAGGGACAGACACAGAATTGTTACTCAGGGACAGACACAGAATTGTTACTGAGGGACACAGAATTGTTACTGAGGGACACAAAATTGTTACTGAGGGACACAGAATTGTTACTCAGGGACAGACACAGAATTGTTACTCAGGGACAGACACAGAATTGTTACTCAGGGACAGACACAGAATTGTTACCGAGGGACACAGAATTGTTACTGAGGGACACAGAATTGTTACTCAGGGACAGACACAGAATTGTTACTCAGGGACAGACACAGAATTGTTACTCAGGGACAGACACAGAATTGTTACTGAGGGACACAGAATTGTTTTGAGGGACACAGAATTGTTACTGAGGGACACAGAATTGTTACTGAGGGACACAGAATTGTTACTTAGGGACACAGAATTGTTACTCAGGGACAGACACAGAATTGTTACTCAGGGACAGACACAGAATTGTTACTGAGGGACACAGAATTGTTACTGAGGGACTCTGAATTGTTACTGAGGGACACAGAATTGTTACTCAGGGACACAGAATTGTTACTGAGGGACACAGAATTGTTACTCAGGGACAGACACAGAATTGTTACTGAGGGACACAGAATTGTTACTGAGGGACACAGAATTGTTACTCAGGGACAGACACAGAATTGTTACTGAGGGACACAGAATTGTTACTCAGGGACACAGAATTGTTACTGAGGGACACAGAATTGTTACTGAGGGACACAGAATTGTTACTCAGTGACAGACACAGAATTGTTACTGAGGGACACAGAATTGTTATTGAGGGACACAGAATTGTTACTGAGGGACACAGAATTGTTACTCAGGGACACAGAATTGTTACTCAGGGACACAGAATTGTTACTCAGGGACAGACACAGAATTGTTACTGAGGGACACAGAATTGTTACTCAGGGACACAGAATTGTTACTGAGGGACACAGAATTGTTACTCAGGGACAGACACAGAATTGTTACTCAGGGACACAGAATTGTTACTGAGGGACACAGAATTGTTACTGAGGGACACAGAATTGTTACTCAGGGACAGACACAGAATTGTTACTCAGGGACAGACACAGAATTGTTACTGAGGGACACAGAATTGTTACTGAGGGACACAGAATCGTTACTGAGGGACACAGAATTGTTACTCAGGGACAGACACAGAATTGTTACTGAGGGACACAGAATTGTTACTGAGGGACACAGAATTGTTACTCAGGGACAGACACAGAATTGTTACTGAGGGACACAGAATTGTTACTGAGGGACACAGAATTGTTACTGAGGGACACAGAATTGTTACTGAGGGACACAGAAGTGTTACTGAGGGACACAGAATTGTTACTCAGGGACACAGAATTGTTACTCAGGGACAGACACAGAATTGTTACTCAGGGACACAGAATTGTTACTCAGGGACACATAATCGTTGAATTAAAGAGTATGTCAGACAACATGCAGAGGAGTGGCAGAGGAGGCAATGTTTTAGGAGCGAGCAGACGTGGCAGCAGAGGAAGGGGTGGAGGCAGCACTAGTCGCAGCCAGAGGCCATTGCTCCCGGTGTCATCCAGCGGTCGTGTCTCCACCGACAACCCTGCCGTCATCAATTGGTTGGCTCGGTCGTCTTCCTCTTCCCAGGTCACCTCTGACACCTACAGCCAACGGTCGGTGGGTACGTCAGACACAACCGTTAGTTGGCATGGCCCGGGAGCAAGCCCACTGAAATCACGTGTCCTCTACCTGCCCCTGTCCTTTGGTGTTCCCTCACCAAGCGAAGTATCGCATGCTGTGGGCTCAGCCCCACTGTACAGTGAGGAAGAGCTAACAGAGGGCGGTCAGGAACGGGGGGAGACATCCGCCTCTTCAGCAGCCAGGCGAAGAAGTAATGGCGAGGAGAGTGGCCCGGTAGCCGGTCTAGAGACAGGTCTGTCTCCTGACCCAAACACAGCCGAGGGGGCTAGTAGTGAGGCGGAGACCCTAATTGATGATGATGAGGCTGATCGCACTTGGCAGCCTCGTCATCATCAGGCTATTGCTTCCGCATCATCAGGAGAAGAGGGTGGCAGCTTGGCAGCGAGCAAAACAGTCGGTGGGTTGCCCAGGAGGCAGCAGGGTCGCAGCAGTGTCAGTGGAGGCAAACGGCCACGGAGTAGAGCACCAGCTCCACTGCAGCCTACCACCACGGCCAGTAGTGGTGCCGGTGTGCACGGAGGAAGTAGCAGTCAGCCAGTGAGGAGTATCGGGGGCAAAGTTTCCTACTCGGCGGTGTGGCAATTTTTCGTCAAGCCGCCCGAGGAAGTAAACGTAGCCGTATGTCGACTATGTGGCCAGAAAGTCAAGCGTGGCCAGGGGGCCCATGTTGGGACTACAGCGTTGCGGCAGCATATGCAGCGTCGCCATTTGGTGGCCTGGGAAAACCGTGATAAAGATACGGCGGTTCTGCCTGCCCCAGCCCCCGCTCCATCACCCGCTCCGTTACTTGCTCCGTCACCCGACGTCAATCGCCCTCTATCAGCCAGTCAAGGCTCCAACACCTCTGCTGAGGGGAGTTGTCGCTCGTTGGCATCTTCCGCTCGTTCAGATGCTCCTTCTCCTGCTACTCCTCTTCACGGATTCCGTCAGCAGTCTTTCTTGGAATCCGTTTCCAAGAGACAACAGTTTGCGAGCACGCACCCGACGGTGCAAAAGCTGAACATCCTCCTGTCCAAGTTGCTGGTGCTGCAGTCCCTCCCTTTCCAAGTGGTGGACTCAGCACCTTTCCGAGAAATGATGGCTTGTGCCGCGCCGCGGTGGAGAGTGCCAAGCCATCATTTCTTCGCCAAAAAGGCAGTGCCAGCCCTGCATTCACATGTAGAAGAGATGGTGGGCCAGTCTTTGAGCATGTCGGTCTCTGCCAAAGTGCACGGCAGCGCCGACGTGTGGAGCTGTAACTACGGTCAGGGACAGTACATGTCATTTACGGCCCACTGGGTGAACGTGGTGCCGGCACAGCCGCACCAGCAACTTGGACAGGTCACGCCGCTTTTGCCTCCACGTTTGCACGTCCTTGGTCCACAAAAGATGTCCGCCTCTACCACCTCTTCTTCCGCCGTGTCCTCAGCCGCCACCTCCGTGCCAAGTCCCATTACCCAACCGGCATATCACATGTGCAGGGCGCAACGGTGTCACGCTGTGCTGCACCTGGTATGCCTTGGCGAACGTAGTCACACAGGGGAGGAACTTCTGAGTGTAATGAACAGAGAAATCGACAGATGGCTGTCTCCGCGCAAACTGAAAATCGGAACCATGTTGACCGACAACGGAAAGAACATGGTGTCTGCTCTGCGTCAAAGAAGGTTGTGCCATGCGCCATGCATGGCTCACGTGTTCAATCTGGTTGTCAAGCGGTTCCTAAAATCCACCATCCCACTGCAAGACATCCTTAAAATGTCACGTAAACTTTGCATGCATTTCAGCCATTCCTACACCGCAAAGCACACCCTCCTTGAGCTGCAGCGGCAGAACGGAATTCCACAGCATCGCCTGATCTGCGACGTTGCAACAAGGTGGAATTCAACCCTACACATGTTAGACTGCCTTTACGAACAGCGAAAGGCCATCACCGATTTCCTGATGTTACAAGCGGATAAAGGTACTCCCCTGTGTAACTTCGATGTCAGCCATTGGCAGCTCATGCGTGACACCTGCCGCTTGCTCAGGCCCTTTGAGGAGGCCACGCTATTCGTGAGTCGGCAGGACTATGGGATGAACGACGTCATTCCTCTGTTGCACGTCCTGGAACAAATGCTGTTAACAATGGCTGGTCAGGGTGCGGTAGACGTGGCGCACAGATCTCAACGCCACATGACCCCTGTGGGGGCAGGACAGGAAGAAGAGGAGGAGGTAGAGGAGGACATTTGTGCTCAGGAATTATTGAGTGAAATGGGTGGTTTTTCCACTCAGCGGACAGGAGTGGAGGAGCAGGAGCATCTGGTAGAGGAGGAGGAGACAGAGGACCCAGACGCACCGTGGCAGTATGCTGTGGAGATGGAGGCAGGGAGTCCCTCGCATTCCTTGGCACAAATGGCCCATAGCATGCTCGGTTGCTTGCGTAGCGACAGCCGAATAATAACCATCAGACAGAGGGATGACTTTTGGCTGTCCACCTTGTTGGACCCTCGCTACCGTTCAAAAATGGTGGCCTTTTTCACACCTGCTGAGAGGGAGGCCAAAATAACGTACTATAAAAACCACCTATATAGTCAGCTGGTCTCTGCCTTTCTGCGCCAACGTCCATCCTCAGACACTGTGGGCCCTGTGCGCTCGCGTTCCGCTGCCATGGCAGCAGGGGAGGGGTGGGGTGGTAGGAGCAGTGGCAGCTCCACCAGCAGCGGCTGCCTCAGTCTGCAGTCGATGATGAGTAGCTTTCTTCACCAGCGCAGTGAGGAAACTACTAACCAGCTGCAGCAGCAGCAGCAGCAGCAGCATCAGGTGGACCTGGAGCAGGACCTCAAACAACAGGCTTGGGCCTACTTGGACAGCACCCTGCCAACCGAGGTAGACAATCCCCTTGACTACTGGGCAACGAAACTTGACCTTTGTCCCCAACTAGCTGAATTTGCCCTTGAAAGGCTGTCATGCCCGGCCAGTAGCGTGGCATCGGAGCGCGTGTTTAGTGCGGCAGGAGGTATTGTAACTCCGCGGAGGACACGACTGTCCACCCAAAGTGTGGAGAGACTCACGTTTGTGAAAATGAATCAGGCGTGGATTAGTCTGGATTTCAAACCACCAGTTCCTGACACAACTGACTAAATCCGCCATGAATCATGCCCCAAACATGTGCCACTTTCAGGTCTCCTCACACTGCTTGTGTGTTCCATTTTTTGTCATAGGGTGCTGGCAGATTACGGGCCTCCCATTGCTGCTGCCAGGCCCGTAATCTGCCATGGGCCCCTGTACCGCCTCCTCATGCTGCTGCCAGGTCCAGAGTCTCTCATGGGTCCCTGTACGGCCTCCCATTGCCGCTGTCTCCATCGCCACACTCTGCCATGTGCCACTTTCAGGTCTCCTCACACTGCTGGTGTGTTACATTTTTTGTCATAGGGTGCTGGCAGATTACGGGCCTCCCATTGCTGCTGCCAGGCCCGTAATCTGCCATGGGCCCCTGTACCGCCTCCTCATGCTGCTGCCAGGTCCAGAGTCTCTCATGGGTCCCTGTACGGCCTCCCATTGCTGCTGTCTCCATCGCCACACTCTGCCATGTGCCACTTTCAGGTCTCCTCACACTGCTGGTGTGTTCCATTTTTTGTCATAGGGTGCTGGCAGATTACGGGCCTCCCATTGCTGCTGCCAGGCCCGTAATCTGCCATGGGCCCCCGTACCGCCTCCTCATGCTGCTGCCAGGTCCAGAGTCTCTCATGGGTCCCTGTACGGCCTCCCATTGCTGCTGTCTCCATCGCCACACTCTGCCATGTGCCACTTTCAGGTCTCCTCACACTGCTGGTGTGTTCCATTTTTTGTCATAGGGTGCTGGCAGATTACGGGCCTCCCATTGCTGCTGCCAGGCCCGTAATCTGCCATGGGCCCCTGTACCGCCTCCTTATGCTGCTACCAGGTCCAGAGTGTGTTATGGGTCCCTGTACGGCCTCCCATTGCTGCTGTCTCTATCGCCACACTCTGCCATGTGCCACTTTCAGGTCTCCTCACACTGCTGGTGGGTTCCATTTTGTCATAGGGTGCTGGCAGATTACGGGCCTCCCATTGCTGCTGCCAGGCCTGTAATCTGCCATGGGCCCCTGTACCGCCTCCTCATGCTGCTGCCAGGTCCAGAGTCTCTCATGGGTCCCTGTACGGCCTCCCATTGCTGCTGTCTCCATCGCCACACTCTGCCATGTGCCACTTTCAGGTCTCCTCACACTGCTGGTGTGTTCCATTTTTTGTCATAGGGTGCTGGCAGATTACGGGCCTCCCATTGCTGCTGCCAGGCCCGTAATCTGCCATGGGCCCCTGTACCGCCTCCTCATGCTGCTGCCAGGTCCAGAGTCTCTCATGGGTCCCTGTACGGCCTCCCATTGCTGCTGTCTCTATCGCCACACTCTGCCATGTGCCACTTTCAGGTCTCCTCACACTGCTGGTGTGTTCCATTTTTTGTCATAGGGTGCTGGCAGATTACGGGCCTCCCATTGCTGCTGCCAGGCCCGTAATCTGCCATGGGCCCCTGTACCGCCTCCTCATGCTGCTGCCAGGTCCAGAGTCTCTCATGGGTCCCTGTACGGCCTCCCATTGCTGTTGTCTCCATCGCCACACTCTGCCATGTGCCACTTTCAGGTCTCCTCACACTGCTGGTGTGTTCCATTTTTTGTCATAGGGTGCTGGCAGATTACGGGCCTCCCATTGCTGCTGCCAGGCCTGTAATCTGCCATGGGCCCCTGTACCGCCTCCTCATGCTGCTGCCAGGTCCAGAGTCTCTCATGGGTCCCTGTACGGCCTCCCATTGCTGCTGTCTCCATCGCCACACTCTGCCATGTGCCACTTTCAGGTCTCCTCACACTGCTGGTGTATTCCATTTTTTGTCATAGGGTGCTGGCAGATTACGGGCCTCCCATTGCTGCTGCCAGGCCCGTAATCTGCCATGGGCCCCTGTACCGCCTCCTCATGCTGCTGCCAGGTCCAGAGTGTCTCATGGGTCCCTGTACGGCCTCCCATTGCTGCTGTCTCCATCGCCACACTCTGCCATGTGCCACTTTCAGGTCTCCTCACACTGCTGGTGTGTTCCATTTTTTGTCATAGGGTGCTTCCAGATTACGGGCCTCCCATTGCTGCTGCCAGGCCCGTAATCTGCCATGGGCCCCCGTACCGCCTCCTCATGCTGCTGCCAGGTCCAGAGTCTCTCATGGGTCCCTGTACGGCCTCCCATTGCTGCTGTCTCCATCGCCACACTCTGACATGTGCCACTTTCAGGTCTCCTCACACTGCTGGTGTGTTCCATTTTTTGTCATAGGGTGCTGGCAGATTACGGGCCTCCCATTGCTGCTGCCAGGCCCGTAATCTGCCATGGGCCCCTGTACCGCCTCCTCATGCTGCTGCCAGGTCCAGAGTCTCTCATGGGTCCCTGTACGGCCTCCCATTACTGCTGTCTCCATCGCCACACTCTGCCATGTGCCACTTTCAGGTCTCCTCACACTGCTGGTGTGTTCCATTTTTTGTCATAGGGTGCTGGCAGATTACGGGCCTCCCATTGCTGCTGCCAGGCCCGTAATCTGCCATGGGCCCCCGTACCGACTCCTCATGCTGTGACGTTGCAACAAGGTGGAATTCAACCCTACATATGTTAGACCGCCTTTACGAACAGCGAAAGGCCATCACAGATTTCCTGATGTTACAAGCGGATAAAGGTACTCCCTGTGTAACTTAGATGTCAGCCATTGGCAGCTCATGCGTGACACCTGCCGCTTGCTCAGGCCCTTTGAGGAGGCCACGCTATTCGTGAGTCGGCAGGACTATGGGATGAACGACGTCATTCCTCTGTTGCACGTCCTGGAACAAATGCTGTTAACAATGGCTGGTCAGGGTGCGGTAGACATGGCGCACAGATCTCAACGCCACATGACCCCTGTGGGGGCAGGACAGGAAGAAGAGGAGGAGGTAGAGGAGGACATTGGTGCTCAGGAATTATTGAGTGAAATGGGTGGTTTTTCCACTCAGCAGACAGGAGTGGAGGAGCAGGAGCATCTGGTAGAGGAGGAGGAGGAGGAGACAGAGGACCCAGACGCACCGTGGCAGTATGCTGTGGAGATGGAGGCAGGGAGTCCCTCGCATTCCTTGGCACAAATGGCCCATAGCATGCTCGGTTGCTTGCGTAGCTACAGCCGAATAATAACCATCAGACAGAGGGATGACTTTTGGCTGTCCACCTTGTTGGACCCTCGCTACCGTTCAAAAATGGTGGCCTTTTTCACACCTGCTGAGAGGGAGGCCAAAATAAAGTACTATAAAAACCACCTATATAGTCAGCTGGTCTCTGCCTTTCTGCGCCAACGTCCATCCTCAGACACTGTGGGCCCTGTGCGCTCGCGTTCCGCTGCCATGGCAGCAGGGGAGGGGTGGGGTGGTAGGAGCAGTGGCAGCTCCACCAGCAGCGGCTGCCTCAGTCTGCAGTCGATGATGAGTAGCTTTCTTCACCAGCGCAGTGAGGAAACTACTAACCAGCTGCAGCAGCAGCAGCAGCAGCAGCATCAGGTGGACCTGGAGCAGGACCTCAAACAACAGGCTTGGGCCTACTTGGACAGCACCCTGCCAACCGAGGTAGACAATCCCCTTGACTACTGGGCAACGAAACTTGACCTTTGTCCCCAACTAGCTGAATTTGCCCTTGAAAGGCTGTCATGCCCGGCCAGTAGCGTGGCATCGGAGCGCGTGTTTAGTGCGGCAGGAGGTATTGTAACTCCGCGGAGGACACGACTGTCCACCCAAAGTGTGGAGAGACTCACGTTTGTGAAAATGAATCAGGCGTGGATTAGTCTGGATTTCAAACCACCAGTTCCTGACACAACTGACTAAATCCGCCATGAATCATGCCCCAAACATGTGCCACTTTCAGGTCTCCTCACACTGCTGGTGGGTTCCATTTTGTCATAGGGTGCTGGCAGATTACGGGCCTCCCATTGCTGCTGCCAGGCCCGTAATCTGCCATGGGCCCCTGTACCGCCTCCTCATGCTGCTGCCAGGTCCAGAGTCTCTCATGGGTCCCTGTACGGCCTCCCATTGCTGCTGTCTCCATCGCCACACTCTGCCATGTGCCACTTTCAGGTCTCCTCACACTGCTGGTGTGTTCCATTTTGTCATAGGGTGCTGGCAGATTACGGGCCTCCCATTGCTGCTGCCAGGCCCGTAATCTGCCATGGGCCCCTGTACCGCCTCCTAATGCTGCTGCCAGGTCCAGAGTGTGTCATGGGTCCCTGTACGGCCTCCCATTGCTGCTGTCTCCATCGCCACACTCTGCCATGTGCCACTTTCAGGTCTCCTCACACTGCTGGTGGGTTCCATTTTTGTCATAGGGTGCTGTATGGCCTCCCTTTGCTGCTGCCTCCACCGCCGCACTGTGGCTCCACACTCTGGTTTTGGCCCCGTGACTGCCCAAATGAGTGAAGTGTGCGGTGATTCTAAGATCGACGGCACTCATCTGCATGTCATACTGACTGACAGTATTATTTCTCTTCCCCAGCAGACTCCAAGGGCATTTAAATTAAAGGTACAGTGTTCTGCACTAATATAAAGGCTCTCTGAAGCCTAGAAACACCCTTTTATAAGTTAAAATCACAGCGAATATATTCGCATCGAATCAAATTTATTCCTCGAATTCGCCGAATCAGCCGAATCGAATTTTTGAATACTTCGCTCATCTCTAATTACGATGCATGGTGATGGCAGGATTGTGCGTAGAATGATCCAGAAACTTTATTATCACCAGATAGGCTCCTTCTCTCCAATCCCACTTTATCTATCTCAATCTCTTTCTCAGTGTGTGCCCATGTATAACCTTCTCTTTCTTACCACAGTGCTATCTCTTACTCTTCTTGACAGGTATACTAGATAATACTGTTGAAACAAGGAGCTGATTTGCAGTGCAAAATGCAACCCTCTTGATTAATGTGACTGCCATTAGTTTGGGCTGTCATAGCAACATAAGTGAGTAAATATAAACCAGTAGTGGACGCTTTATGCAGTTGTCATTACATTTTAAATCAAAACACTTATGAGTACATAACTTTATCTTGAGGATTGTGGCTTGTATTGCCTTGTTCCTGCAGGCTGGGGGAGCACAGCTTACATTACCTTGTCCCTCCAGACTAGAGGAGAACAGTTTACATTATCTTGTTCCTGCAGACTAGAGGAGACTAACTTACATTACCTTGTCCCTCCAGACTAGAGGAGAACAGCTTACATTACCTTGTCCCTCCAGACTAAAGGAGAACAGTTTACATTACCTTGTCCCTCTAGACTAGAGGAGAACAGTTTAGATTACCTTGTCCCTCCAAACTAGCGGAGAACAGCTCACATTACCTTGTCCCTCCAGACTAGCGGAGAACAGCTTACATTACCTTGTCCCTCCAGACTAGAGGAGAACAGTTTAGATTACCTTGTCCCTCTAGACTAGAGGAGAACAGTTTACATTACCTTGTCCCTCTAGATTAGAGGAGAACAGTTTACATTACCTTGTCCCTCTAGATTAGAGAACAGTTTACACTACTTTGTCCCTCCAGACTAGAGGAGAACAGTTTACATTACCTTGTCCCTCCAAACTAGAGGAGAACAGCTTACATTACCTTGTCCCTCTAGATTAGAGGAGAACAGTTTACATTGCCTTGTTCCTGCAGACGAGAGGAGACTAGCTTACATTACCTTGTCCCTCCAGACTAGAGGAGAACAGCTTACATTACCTTGTCCCTCCCGACTAGAGGAGAACGAACACCTTACATTACCTTGTCCCTCCAGACTAGAGGAGAACAGTTTACATTACCTTGTCCCTCTAGATTAGAGGAGAACAGCTTACATTACCTTGTCCCTCCAGACTAGAGAAGAACAGCTTACATTACCTTGTCCCTCCAGACTAGAGGAGAACAGCTTACATTACCTTGTCCCTCCAGACTAGAGAAGAACAGCTTACATTACCTTGTCCCTCCCGCCTAGAGGAGAACAGCTTACATTACCTTGTCCCTCTAGACTAGAGACCAGTTTACATTACCTTGTCCCTCTAGATTAGAGGAGAACAGCTTACATTATGTTGTCCCTCTAGATTAGAGAACAATTTACATTACCTTGTCCCTCCAGACTAGAGGAGAACAGCTTACATTACCTTGTCCCTCTAGATTAGAGGAGAACAGCTTACATTACCTTGTCCCTCTTGATTAGAGGAGAACAGTTTACATTACCTTGTTCCTGCAGACGAGAGGAGACTAGCTTATGTTACCTTGTCCCTCCAGACTAGAGGAGAACAGCTTACATTACCTTGTCCCTCCAGACTAGAGGAGAACAGCTTACATTACCTTGTCCATCCAGACTAGAGGAGAACAGCTTACATTACCTTGTCCATCCAGACTAGAGGAGAACAGTTTACATTATCTTGTCCCTCTAGATTAGAGGAGAACAGCTTACATTACATTGTCCCTCCAGACTAGAGGAGAACAGCTTACATTACCTTGTCCCTCTAGGTTACAGGAGAACAGTTTACATTACCTTGTCCCTCCAGACTGGAGGAGAACAGATTACATTACCTTGTCCCTCCAGACTGGAGGAAAACAGATTACATTACCTTGTTCCTGCAGGCTGGGGGAGCACAGTTTATATTACTTTGCCCCTCCAGATTGGAGGAGATCAGTTTACATTACCATGTCCCTCCAGACTAGAGGAGAATAGTTTACCTTACCTTTTCCTTCCAGATCCCTTCCAGATGAGAGGAGATTAATTTACATTACCCTGTTTCTCCAGACTAGAGGAAAATAGTTTATATAACCTTGTCCATCCAGATCAGAAGAGAACAGATCACATTACCTTGTCCCTCCAGACTACAGGAGAACAGTTTACATTACCTTGTCCCTCCAGACTAGAGGAGAACAGTTTACATTACCTTGTCCCTCCAGACTTGAGGAGAACAACTTGCATTACCTTGTCCCTCCAGATTGGAGTCGAACAGTTTGCATTAACTTGTTTCTGGATGCCTGGGGGGCACAGTTTATATTATGTCCTCCCTGCAGGCTGCAGCGCTTAACAAAATGAAATAATTTCCAACAATCCAGTTCAAGAGAAGTCAATCATTAGAACAGGAAAGGCCAGTAATCAATCAAAATTTGGCCAGTCCCTCCCAGGGGCGGACTGACAACTCATGGGGCCCCCCCGGGCAATAGGGGATCATGGGGCCCCTGTGTCCTCGCCCACACTCAAAAAAGCCTATGAAAAAGCAAATGAAAGGTACCAGGGGCATCTCATGGGGCCCCCTACTGATCCCGGGCCCTCGGGCAGTGCCCGAGTGCTCGAATGGTCAGTCCGCCCCTGGTCCCTCCTGAACCAGACAAATTTCATGCCATCTATATCCAGCATAAGTGTAAGTAGGCTGAAGTGCAAATATTTAACTACCAGCATTACTGGTATAGTCAACCATTTCAATGAAGCCTTTTATTTCTGCATTCTGCCAGTTACTTGTAGCAATCCATAAATCTTTTATTTCTGAATTCTGCAACTTACTTGTAGCAATCCATATATTGAGAGTAGGAAATATTTACATAACAGAATCTTACATAACTTTCATTTAGTTTCTGTTTTATGGAACATAGAAATTCTTATAATTCACTGCATCAATTTCACACAAACAAGGAGTGTGGAAGTGTGGAATTCATTTTAATAATTTGATACCTATCTTACATCTAAAGATTTCTATGCTATCAAAGAAAATTATATAATCTGATGGAAAACAGACTTGTCATGTTGTTTGTGTCTGCTTAAGCTTCTTCTTTTTTCTTTGGTTTTGGGGGTGGAGGAGGTTCTTCATCTTCATCGTCATCGTCTTCACTGGTGCCACACAGTCGGTCATAGATTACAATACAGACACCAGTTATCCAAGCTACAACTGTACCAGAGCCAAATATGACAAAACCCACCAGCATGAGGAAAATGTAGTCTCTTTCATATAGGTTGGTGAAGCACATTAGATTAATATGTTTTTCAGTATTTTTCAATAATTCTCCATGGATATGCGCAGGCGTAGTACATGTCATGTTTTCTTCATCTGTAAATTATAGGTAGAGACAGCAAGAAGTCAAATTGGGGCATATGTTAAAGTACGCAATACTTATTAAGAAAAGACAAATGAGAAAATTTCACTTGGCTTTAGATATCTTTTATACAAAAGTTTAACTAGAGCAAAATTTTTTTTTCTTTAGATTTAAAGTGGTGAGGGCTTAGAACCCTTGTCAGGGTTTTATTGCTCTCTGTGTCCCTGCTGGGGACATTTACTCTAATTGTCCTGAGGACTGCTGTTACTGGGTCTAAAAGTGAAGGAAATTCTAAATTGGGTGCTGTCACCAGAATAGGAATAATGGGACAATTGTTTCAGGTGCTAAATAATGTATCTAAGAGGGGTCTTTCCTTACTTTGAAGAGATTTCCTTTCATTTCTTGTGTTTACAGGCTGGCAAATAAAGGGAAATCTCAATGGGACACAGATAAAAAAAAATAGAAAACAGAAAAAAACCTGAACTGGGATTTAAAACATTTAGTATTATATCTAAAGTGATTAAAAAAATTATGATGCTTTTTTTGTATATTTTCTTCAGGTGCCCAGGTTTCAGGCCCACCACAGTTTCCTTAGGCTGGATGCATACCTATATGTGTGAACAGTTAAATGCATTAACATAACACAGGGTAAAACACATCATTCTGTGAGTTACATTGTGGGTGCCATTAATTCTAAAAGTGATCCTATTATAACAGACTGCTGCCCATTAACCACTTGCCCTCCTGAGGATTTAATCCCCTTCCTGACCAGGCCATTTTTTGTGTAACGGCGCTGCGTTACTTTCACTGACAAATGCAGTGCTGCACTGTCTTGCAATGCTGCACCCAAATGAAATTTACGTCCTAAAAAATCAAATTTCGTCATAAATTTAGGCCAAAATGTATTCTGCTACACGTCTTTGCTGAAAAAAAAATCCCAATACATGTAAATTAATTGGTTTGCGTGACAGTTATAGCGTTTACAAATGGCGGTATATATTATTATTATTATTCAGTATTTATAAAGCACCAACAGTTCGCTCAGCACTGTACATTACAATGGGAGAAAATAAATGCGACAGTACAATAACAATACAATACAATACAAGAGGGGCTCGAGGGCCCTGCTCTTTCGAGCTTACAATATAGGAGGGAGGGGATATTGGTACAGGAGGAGATAGCTGTGGGGGATGGAGTGGTAGGAAGAGTGGATATATATACTATATATAGTATATATATATACTGGGATTTATATACTATATATAGTATATATATATATATATATACTGGGATTTTTTCTTTTTTACTAGTAATGGCGGTGATCAGCGACTTACAGCAGGACTGCAGGATTGCGGCGGACATTCTAACACTGGAGGGAACTGACTTGGTGTCACTGACATCCCCACTGACACCAATACAGTGATCAATGCTAGACAGGAAGGGGTTAACATGAGGGGCAATCAAAGGGTTAACTGTGTGCAGGGAGTGTTTTACTAGGGGGCGGTGTCTGTGTGCTTCACTTTAATCATGCTGCTCTGGATGGCTGTGCACAGCACAGCCATCCAGAGCAGTGTGCCTGAGCTGACAGGGAGCAGAACTGTTAGTAAGCAAAACAGTTCTCCTCCCCGTCGAAGATCTTTGGAAATCACCAGGCGCCGGCAAGTAATTACCGGCTGGGACGTGGCGATTGACAGCCGCGGTTGCGAATGGTGGCATGGGGGTAGGGTGCAAGCATGGCCCGTGTGTGCCCCCTACCTGGAGATGCAAAGTCATGTATATATATACGTGATTTTGTGCACCCGTGCCGCCCTCTAGCAGTATTTCTGCTATATGGCGGTCGGAAAGTGGTTAAAATATATTTTAAATAATATGAAATACTTATTAAATTCCTGGAGGGTGACCTGCTCTGATGTATCACCCCAAAAAAATTAAATGCTGTTTACCAGCGAGTGATAGAGCTGCCTGTACATTATCTTTGTTGCCATTTTGCAGGTTCTGCAGTCTTTATTTTCGCTCTGGAGGTTTGCTTACTATAGATGTTTGAAATCTTTACCATCTGAGGGCGAGCCTTAATCATCCCTCCTCCTCCCTCTCCTTGCCTATATGGATAATATAAACTATTAACATATACAGTATTGGAGTGTCTTCCCTCTCTTATGGTGTCCCTTGTGGCTGAAGAGCGTCTGGAGTCTTGGCATGCCTCTCCCATTGCGGGCTCCGGTTGGCGACAGCACACTTGCCACATTTATGTTTTTAGTCTTGGCAATCTTATTCATTTTCATATATATTGCAGAAAAATCCCGGAATCAGCAAACACACACCATGAAGAAGAGATACTTTTGAAATGTATCCGGTTGTAAAGTGTTGGTTCTCTTTTTCTTGGATCTAGTCATTAGTCACTCTGGTTGTACTTCACCTCAATTGATAACCTGTTAATTTTGTACAATTTGTATTTTATTGTATGTTTTTAACTTTATTTAGAATAAAACTTAAATTGTTTTGCATTAATCTAAGATGCTTGTCTGCACATTTTGCTGCACTTAATGTCTCCACCTATAGAGGGTTAATCTTTATTTATACTTGATATTGGGATGATTGTAGCTTCAGATTTCCCTATACAAAATAAATTAAACATATAAATTTAACTGGAGGCTGAACTAATTCTAAATGGCAGCTCTGGAGCCATTGATGCTGCTGTACCCTTATTGAAGATAGGCACACAGGGAAGTTCCCACTGTAGGAGTTCAGCAGTGATGGTATAGCACAGTATCTCTGGTATGACACGTTTATGTGTTTGTGCAGTGTATGTGGAGTTTCTTTATGGAGCTTCTTAAGGATTATTTCTGAAAATGACAGGTATTGGTACACAGCTCTAGAGGTTTCTTCTCACACAAGGAGTATGCATGGTTTGCCGGGAGCTAAAAGAGGAGGGTGGCTAATAGACATGTGCGGTTTGCTTCATTCCTAATCTAAATTCGGATAAATTTTTTGTTATTTGGATGTATCAGAATTTCAGAATTACAATAGTAATGAATTTAAATGAATCCAAAATAGCAAAATAACATTTCGACCAAAAAAAATAATTATTCAAATCGAATTCAAAACTAATTCAAAAACGAAATCAAATTAAAAAAACTAATTTGAAATGTAAACATATTTTTTTGCCACATTTTGCTGGCTGGCAGCTGAAGAGTAGGAAATTTGAGTGGAGAGTGAAAAACAGTTTTGCTTTTGACTGCTGGTGCTTGTAGTTGTTTTATTTTCTTCTTTGAGGTCTTTTCTATCAGCTTTTTCTTTTTAAATCACCTTTTCTGTCACTTTTTTAAATATTATTTTTACCTTTCCTTTCTTCAGTCTGCTACTTAGGGGGAGGGGTTTATTGGTCACAGGTGCTTCAAGTACTATATAACTTTCTAAAGGACTCACTCTGAGCTTGCTCATTCTCGAGCTTGCCTGTATTTTGCTGGCTGGAACTTTAATAAAGTGGAAATTTGAGTGAGTGGAGTTAAAAACCGGAGTTTAAGACAGTAGATTATAACAGGAGTCTTTTAACTTGTAAGCTACACCTGATATTCCCTCCTAGTAATATTAATATTGTAACTGGGAACATGTTTTATTGTGTTTTTTTGTTTGCCTTCCTCTCAACTGTGGACATAGGCTTTTGTATGTGGAAGTTTTTTTTATTCGTTTTTTTTTTAAATTGGTGGAACTAGATGAACATTTTCTTTTTCCAACCCAACTATGTAACTATTTTAATTTTAAAAATACAAGTTTATCAGTCTATCATCTACTTTCTTGACATTGTAAATATGCAGATCATCACATATACTCCTTATGTAGACATGGGTTGTTATACAGTATCCTGTTCAGCTGTTAAACCTGATATTTCTGTAAGAAAGAGATGCAATGTTTTGTTTTCTCTACAAAGGGAGGACTACATGGACTACTATTAGTGTTCTGCAGGGATAGGGGAAATATGCCAATGTTTAAATAAACAGTTATTATATTATTTGATTGGATGAGATAGTAGGTAAATACTTTTGCAGAGATTGAATTGGTGTATCCACTATAAAACTTGTCTGGAGAAGACTCTGATGCTGACAGTCTAAGCTTCCAAATCTGGTTGCTGTATTCAGCATCCTGCCTCATGTTCTTGTCAAATTCTGAAGAAAACTAGACAATAATGTACCTACACCCGTCAAATAATTTAAATAAAATCATGACCCACAGGTTGAATATAAGTGTCATACATGGCAGGTTGCCGTGAATTGTGAAAATATTACCCCTGTAATTTCCCATGCCAACTCTTTCCCCAGTACTGACAGTATTCCTATTTGCCTAAATAACTCACTATAAGTGAAAATAATCACCTGTAAAATAATGCATTTTTTAATCCAACTTAGTTTATTAGTCTACCTTCCTTTAATTATTTTTTTAGCAACAAGAACCTGTCACAAAAATAACCAGGAAAATAAATATATGAATAACCTAATTATTTCAAATATAGAAATAGGATGACATTTTATTTTTGCTTGAAGAATTAAACTATTCATTTTCCTGAATATGAATTAATTAATCTTAAAATAGTTTAATATTTCCTAGAAATTTCCAAAGCAAAAATGCTGGGCTGTTTTCTTCATGGCTACCATACCAGATGTCACCAGGGTGAGGCGGCGTTGGCAAATATCAATAATCCAGAAATTCCTAGTAGGGTAGGAACAAGGTCAGAAATTTTGTCAGAGAAAATTTCTGTTGAAATATCAACAACAACAAAAAAGCCATGAGCCTACAGAGCCCACTTGGCTCCATCTATATCTAAAACATCTCTTTTGGGTGGACTGACCCTGTAATGTTAACTCCAAAAAAAATTACAAAGGCAATTCATTAACAACTGCGTTCTTTAAGTGATTATGATAAATAAGACAAATTATGCTAAAGAACACCTGGTTTTATTTAAAGACATAATGCAAACAGCAGTGGTAAACAGCAATGCACAGTAGTAAAAAAGGAATGTGTGGGGTTGATTTACTGGAGAAATAAAGACTCTTGGTAGTTAAAATGAACCTGTGTTCACTTTGAATAACTTTCTACTAGTGCATGATTCAAAGTTCACATACAGTTATATAAACATAAACACCCAGATCATCTAGGTGAAGCAACTTTATTTTTCTGGAGACAGAATGAACAGAGCCCCCAGAGACATCTGGTCCCATTATTTATGGTAATTGCAATGTTATTTTGGGCAGCGCAGTGGCTAAATGGTTAGCACTTCCGCCTGGCAGTACTAGGGTCGTTGGTTTGAATCCTAGCCACAGCACCACCTGCCTGGAGTTTGCATGTTCTCCCTATGCTTGTGTGGGTTTCCTCCAGGGGCTCCGGTTTCCTCCCACACTCCAAAGGCATGCTGGTAGGTTAATTGGATCCTGTCTAAATTGGCCCTAGTATGTGTATGTATGAATGTAAGTTAGGGATCTTAGATTGTACACCCCTTGAGGATTAGGGACTGATGTGAATGTATAATATATATGTGTAAAGCACTGCGTAAATTGACAGCGTTATATAAGTACCTGAAATAAATCATACATTTGCTAGCCGACAGTTGTATTATTGCAGAGAACATCTATAAAATGCAGAATTTGCAGCAAATGAAATAAACAGGGAATTATACTGTTATGATGGTATGGGGCATTGGGCATTCAGACTGTCATAAACATGGTTACTATACTGCATAGTCACCTAATTTAATAAATCTAACAATAAAATTATATAAATAAATATAATAGTTGTGATGACCCTGGAAAACCCTGGAAAAAGAGAGGGGAAAAGAGTAGTTCTCAATTTGGAAACATTAAAGACTAAGGTATGATATTTTGGGGTAAATCCTAGAGTTTGTTTCAGACACAGTCCAAGTCACCGACTTCTGTAATAAGTATCCGGGTAACCCTATGGACTAAACTTTTCATTATTCTTTTAGATACCATGAGGAATGACTTTCTACACCTGACATGTCTCAGTGGGAGCATTCTTGGCTTGATCATTTTGGCAAGCCTGGTATGATCACCAGGAACAAAGTGGATGTTCTTTACCCAGCTTTCTAGGACTCACAGTATCTCACTGTGGAGAGTGAAGTCTGTGCACTACAGCCAGTCCGCTCATGTCAGAGGTGCAAAACCCAGCCTACAGCAACAGGCACCGACTCTTCAACTTCTCAAGCAAAGAATGCCAAACACACCAGGTAACTGCCCTTAGATCAGTTCTGGTACTGGCTCTCATGATTTAACCACTGCACCTGTCCTGCTCTCCTTGGTCTACCCCAAAGAGTCTATATCAGGGCAGGATCTGGCATACAGAGATACCTTCTCAGAACTGCCAAAAGCGGTTACATGAAAGCTTGTAGAGTGGACTTTACTTCTTTGGAGGAACGACCATGGGAACAGTACTAATTATTTCTAAAAAATATGTTATCACTAATTTCTAGATATTTGTGACTGAATTAGTGTGGCTGATTTACTAAATGAATGGAGCATGTTTACTTAGCAAAGTAAATTTGCACTTTGCAGGGGAAATTTCCCTTTTTTCAGTGAATTGTGTGACAATTTGCTTTTTAGATAATTGTCAATCACATGCAAGGATAATTTAAAAAAAGAAGTATTTTTGCTTGAACATGATTGGATGGTAGAAGAATGCACAGCTTCATCTCATTTACTAAGCTGAATGAAAACTCTTTGCCCCTTTAATATATCAGCCACATTAAACAGGCTTGATCCATAGAGAGGAACTGTGCCCATTGAAGATATGCAAACTATGCAGCTTCGGATATTTCTCCAGAATCAGTTTACTGCAGTTTGAATAAAACATGATTATGACAGTGTGTTAGTACCTTTTTTAGATAAAAAAAATCCAAATTTTTTTACTATTCATTTTAAGACATGCCATTCTCCATTTCTTATGAGCTGGCAATACGAAATTATTGTCTTGAATATTTTTAGCTTTATTTTTGTAATTGTATTTTACATTTGACACATCTGCAATGCATCTACCGATGCATTAAGCTTCCTTAAATGTGTCACATATAAACAGAATATGTTGCTTATTCCCATTAACAAATATTGCAGAAATACACCTTTTAATGCTTTTCTGTACATTATCTAATTATTTGAATTAAAGCATTTTTTTATTTTAATGAAACCCTGATAAATTAGGAAATCATATGCAAACATGTAAGCTCTTTTTTAATTAATCTGTAATTGTTCATGTTGTTGTTTCTAATTTATTAAAACATGCCTTTGTTGTAGCGTAATTCATGGGTGACTCACTGCAGTCCAGCTTTCTGGTGTTACCTTACATTTCGTAGAAGGCAATACTTAATAAAGTCTTTGTAACAGCAAAGGCAATCTCCAGAAAAAGAAAGCTGTCTACAGGGGGGAAGCACATTACTTTATTTCTCACTTCTGATGTTCCAATAGTTGTGTACAGCAATGTGAAAAAGGCAAGGAATCATTTTAGATAATTTTATCAGCTTACCCCATCATGCTGGCAACCAGCTCTTCCTGCAGCGATAAAAGGAGATACAAAAGGCAGGGAGCAGCAGAGATATATTCAGGTGACAGTTATACTATATCAATGTCACCTGGAGCATGATCAGCTGACTTGATCTCATCAAGTAACTCTCTCTGTGCCACTGATGCCAGGACCTCACTCTGCAGTGTATAACAATCTATGGTGAGTTTCTGATCTTGATAGCAGGAAGCCTAGGTTCCACTATGGCATATGGCTGGGTAGAGGGGTAGTGGGTAGAGCAGCTGTAAATGGAAGCTTCACTTAAGTTCCTATGGATGGCTGTGTTCTTCATGAGTATACATGCAAAGTGGATGCAAGGCCTGGCATTCACTGTTTATTAACAAAGGCTGTTTTGTGCCATGCAGGTCTACACATTGAATATCCCCAGAGCAGGGTTGAAGGTAATTATTTCACACCTGCGATTGCACTGAGAAAAGGCTGTAAAGGATTATGCTGCTTCATTTTTTCAAAGAACACATAATGACAGCCTTTCACCAGTGGTAAGAAAGAGCCCAGTCTCCAGTAACAGTTCTGGTGTTTACAGACAAGCGTCCATTTTCCTTGGTATCTCTGTTGAAGCATCCTTCTAATGCTGAAAGGCAATGGATCTATTACCAACATACCCAGGAGGAGGGATCATGGCTCTCTAAGGGACAAACAGCTTATGTACCTGATGTTATGGTAGGAGGACTATGCCTTTATTTAATCCATCAGATCAGGGACTATTTACAGGTAACTGCTAGCTGCAAAACTGCCATGTCCGCCATGAACCACTGTATTTATAGATCCTGATGGTGGGATTATGGTTTAACCAAATCAACCATTAAAAAGAAATGTTCAGCAACCTGAAGAATACATAATAGATACATCATAACCAACTTTAGGAATTCTGCTATCAGCCTACTGTTGCACTATCTGCCTGAAGCAAGTTCCACAAACACAGGAATGACCTACTCTGTTGCGTAAAAAACATGCACTTTTTAAGCTGATCCTTAGAGCAGAATTCTGTTGAAGTGCAACATTTGCAAATCAAATAAGATTTCTGAGGATTTTAAAAGAAGATATGATAAAACTAAAAAGACTGGCTAATGTTACAAAAGGCATCAGTCCACATCAGGCAGACACCTTAAAAAGTAAAACTTTTAGCTCTCCTTGGTGTAGGTACGTCAAGAACACACTGAGTTAATTTTTATTAATTTTATATTTATAGTTTTATATCTTTTAATGTGTGTGTGTCATTAGCAAAAATGATAGTATTCTTCCATTTCATTACTCAGATAATTAGTATATAGGCTGAAAAGAACTAGGCTCAGCACTGATCTCTAAAGTACACAATTGATGAATTTAGCCAGTTTAGAATGTGTTCCATTTACCACTGCACTTTATTTTCTATCTTTTAACCCATTCTTTACCCAATGTAACAAATGGTTCCAAATAAACTGGGGAGTAGACTGAGACAGGGTATACATCGCTACCAGATGAAGCTTTTCATTAGATAAAGATTCCAGATACATAAAGAAAACCGCATTTAAACTGTATTAGGGCTCTGAGGACAAGCCAGGTAAGTGTGAGTAGGTTCCCTAGCCAACATTCCACTCCAGCTTTTCACCAGCTGGAGAAACAGATGGAAGTGCTGTTGGAGGAAAGATGGCAGTTTCTATGCATGCGCTCCTGTTTGTGAAAAAACTTTCTGTTTGCATTATGTACTCCTGGCAGAGAAGACTTTCTGTAGCCTCTTGCTGTGGAAAAAATAGGCATAGTTAAAAAAATACAATAAGCAAACAAAAATCCCAAAGACATTGACAGCTCAAAAGATACTGTAGTATGCTGAGTATTGTGGAATATGTAAACTCTGTGACATTTGAAGAGACAGTATGCTATTATTGTGATTGGAAAAGGTCTTTGTCTGCATTTTGGAGGAACTCAAAAAGCAGCCCATATACCTAATACTATCCTCTACTGGCCCAACAGTAGAGTGCAGGTCTCCAACAAGCTATTGCCAGTTAGCAAAAGGCAGATGGTGGGTCTAAAGTAATCCATGGAGAACCAGGTGGCAACTTAGGCAGCAGAGACCTTTTGTAAACAATGACACCCCATTATGATTAAGGACCCTTTTTACACTTTCTGGCAAGGGATGCATCGCCCATAGCATATTGGGTGGGCCTATTTATCTGGAGACTCCCAGACTATCTAGCCCCAGAGGATGTAGAGATCTAAAATAAGCTGAAAGCAAAAAGTCTGTGCCATCTAGTGGTTTTCACATCTATGCAGGCCCAACTTCTACACAAGTGGACATATCAGATGGAAAGCACCCCGTTCACAAAAGCATGATCTAGTTCATCTTGTAAAGTAATGGTTGCAGTCAGGGATCTTTATGGGTCCTCAGATTGCAGTAAATTTCATAATGGACTGTGTTCTTAGGTCTCTGTATCAGTATGTTTTTGTGGTCATGGAATATGATATCCTGCTATCCTGAGTCTCTTTAAGTAATACCTCCCCCAAAGCGATAGCAAAATAGTTGCTCCACATGTTCTGTTACACAAGCATTGCTATAGAAGCCTGATGTATCAAAGGACTCATTTTATAGCTATGGTAATGAAGGTGTTGTGCAAACTGTTGAATACAAAACAATTATGTATAAATGTGCACTACAGATATAAGGGTTTGTTGAATGATGTAACAAAACCCTAAAGAATATTTTGAAGAGGGTAGTGGACAATAGTGGGAGAGACTAGGACTATTTGCTACTGTGCTATTAGAGGCATGCCTCAATCCCATATTAGTTTCTTTCTCTTTGAGTTGTATATGGTGGACATCCATAGGGCATGCTGGAGTTAGCTAAACTCATGTTAAAAAGTAAAATAGAACACATTTCTTTTATGGAAGACAGTATCATTGCAGTCGTGCCAATGGTTAGAGAACACATGCATCAGGCACTTAGAGCTGAAAGTCATGTTTACAAAGAAATTGCTAAAGTTATGACTTTAAACCCTGGAAAACGTATGCATGTCCTAGTACCCCCCTCTCCAAGTGGCACAAGATAATTAAAAATGTTGGAGAAATGGATTACAAAGTGTATCAACCTGATAAATAGAAATACAAGCAAATTTATCATGAAATCTTGATTATGCACTGGAAAGACAGAGAGCCTCTCTTAACAGCACTAGATTCCTGTAGTAAGATAACAAGAAGGATAAACAAGTTAAAGCATTATTAAAGGCATTTTTTTGTTCTGGATAGAGTGGAGAGGGATTAGAACACTTGCAGATTGGTATTGGTGTCTGTGTCCCTGTAAAGCAGCCCATAGATGATTCAGTTTTTTTTTTTTGTTCATCCAGTGGGTTGAAGGAAAAAAGCTGACTCAAGTCCCCCATCCGCACATTCGAGGTGGGTGGGGGAATACTCCCCTCTGAGCTATTTTTATCAGAATACACTGATCAGTGATGCCAGCTATAGCCAGCAGAGCTGATCAAACAAGCTGATTGTACAGAAGTCCATCGGTAGATCAACGTCTGAACAACAACTGTCCCCATACATAGGTCAAAATTTGGCTGGTCCCTGCTGATCATTAGGATTTAGGGAGATTCCCCCTCTTTCTTAGTCCTGTTTATTGCTATCACTAAGATTGAAAGTAAACAAAAATTCCATTTTGGCAGTATTTTTTGTAGCCACTCAATAAACATACTGTACCCCGCCCCCCCCAAAAAAAAATCCTAAATTTGGGCTGTCACCAAAACAGGAATAAAAGTGGAGTCTTCCAATGGAGACAGCAGTTCCAATGACCCTGGTGACAACCAGGGATCCCCTCACTTTTGAGTGATTTCCTCTTATGTTCTATTCTAGCCATGGGTCAAGAAGTGAAGGGAAATCTCCTCAATGGGACATGGCAAAAAAACTGGCAGGGGTTATAACAGCCCCGTCTTACTCTATCCAGTTAAGAAAAAAGTTTTGCCTTTAGTTTTACTTTAAGGGTAGCATACACACTATCAATAGCTCAAGAGCACTAGGTGAAATTTTGAAATGAAACAAGTATGTTTTTCAAACCTACTATGGTGTCTTACTGTGATTAAAGTGTTGGAACCTTAAAAATTTAAAAATAAAAATGCACTTATCTGTCTCTTTAAGGTATTAATATGTGCTATTATATATAAGAAATGTATTTGTCCTTTCAGTGCCCTCTTGTTAGTGAACTGACCTCGCTAAGCATGGAAGCTGATCCATGCTAGTTTGGTCAGTTTGTGTGCCCTGTCATCCTGTTCGGAGATACAGGTAACTGTACAAGTGCAATGTATCACAAAATCTGTACAAAATCTGCGCAAAGCAATAAATTCAGTGTGAAGAAGTAAATTATAAGTTCAAAACAATTGCTGACAGCAGCATCTGAACACAGCAACGCCTCAAAAATCAATAAATAGCAAGTTGTGCTGTCCCTTTAAATAATAGTGTCAATAATATAAAGTCTTTGCAAATCAGTAACAACAAATATGTCAGTGAAAAGAGTAATGAGTAGTTTTATCGAACTCCAGTGCATGACTATGAAAAACACTTAAAATACATAGAAAGTGACCATTAAAGTGTTACTAAACCCACAACAGTAAAATCAGTCTGTATATGCAGCAAAGCATGCTTGTTATACTCACTGTGGAACCTAAGGGGTAAAACCTCTGCATTGTATAAGAAGGCTGCTTGATCCTGACTTCTCTGATCCTCCCCTTCTTTCAGTGTTTTTTTCTTGTGAGGGTGAATGTGATCAGCACAGAGCCAATCAGCACTGTCCAGAGAGGTTGGGGGTTCCACATCCTTCTAGAGCAAAATGAAAACTTATCCTAAAAGTTTTAACATGTTTTCTGCTGGACACTGTTAGAAGTCACAAGACTGCTCTAACTGCTGTTGAGAAAAGGTATTTAGCAGTTTGTATTTACTAAAATAATTGCATTTCCATGTTCTGTGTACTGTGGGGGGCAGATATAGTGAATGCAGGGTCAGGGGTTTAGTAACACTTTAACCGCTTCCCACCTGCCATATAAGGCAATGATGGGTGCAAGGCGGTTCTCTCGTTCTGAGAGGACGTCATATGATGTCCTCCCACTCTAACCGCACATGCGCGGCTCCGGGAGCGCGCAGCGTGGTGATCGGTGGTGTGCTGTGTCCCTTGGACACAGCGGATCACCGATCAATAGAAAGAGCCGAAGATGTCGGCTCGGTCTTGTGATCAGCTGTGTCCAATCACAGCTGACCACATGTAAATAGGGAAATGCCGGTTATTAGCATTTCTCTCCACTCGAGCTGTCACGCTGACAGCTTGAGAGGAGAGGAGAGCCGGTGCCCTGATGATCAGTGAAGCCCCAGCAGTGCCACCTGTTAGTGTCCATCAATGCCAGCTGTCAGTACTCATCAGTGCGACCTGCCAGTGCCCATCAGTGCAATATCAATACCACATATCAGTGAATACCAGTGCACATCAATGCCACATATCAGTGCCCATCTGAGCTGTCTTTCAGTGCCACCTATCAGTGCTGCCAATCAGTGCCACCTATCAGTGCCAGTCAGTGCACCTATCAGTGCGCATCAGTGCCGCCTATCAGTGCCTGTCAGTGCTGCCTATCAGTGCCGCCTATCAGTGCCACCTATCAGTGCCATATATGAGTGCTGCTTTTCAGTGCCCATCTGTGATGCCTGTCAATGCCCATCAGTGTCACCTACCAGTGCCTCCTCATCAGTGTCCATCAGTGCCACCTATCAGTGCCCATCACTGCAGCCTTATTAGCGCACATCAGTGAAGGAGAAAAATCACTTATTTACAAAATTTCACATCAGTGAAGGAGAAAAATCACTTATTTTCAAAATTTTCAATTGTTTTTGGTTTGTTTAGCAAAAAATAAAAAGTCCAGAGGTGATTAAATACCACCAAAAGAAAGCTCTATCTGTCTCAAAAAATGATAAAAATTTCACCTTGGTACAGTGTTGCATGACAGCGCAATTGTCATTCAAAGTGTGACAACTCTGAAAGCTGAAAATTTGGGCAGGAAGGGGGTATAAGTGCCCTGTAGGCTAGTGGTTAAAAGTTGAGTGCACTATCATCCACAACAGTGCAAAACTTCAGTGTTTCCACCACCAAATGCACACAATCAGACGCTTACCAGAAACTAAGACCTCGAGAAACAAGAAAGCTTAATTATACCAGGGCACTCCAGAGGTAGTTCAAACACTGTCTCTACCACCCGTAGCTCCAATAAGATCAATACAGATGGTATCCAACATGAGGAATTTCATAGTGCCACATGTAAACATCCCATTTATTTAAAAAGAAGAAAGGTATTCACATACTGTATGAAAGCAGAGAAAACAGCATATTCAGCCCGAGCAGCTGCGATGATGTCATCACTAAGCTCAGCCTGCCTGTATCTTCCGTGGTCAGTGTAAAGCCACACCCCCCCACCCATCCCTCCTTCCTTGATTGAGGGTGATGGACTGACAGCTAGCAAGTCAGTAGCCTCTTTGTGAATGCCCCGATAAGTACACAGCCACAATCTGGACCATGAATCGCTCAGGATGGTAGAGTGATCATGTTACCTGAAATGTACAAGCTGAAAAAGAAATCTAATTTAAAAATGTATATAGAATTAATGAACTTCACAACTACTTTAAAGGATGAGATCACCTTTGGGAACATGTTACATGTTTTTAGGGTGGAACATGTAACATGTTCCCACTCCCAGAGCCTCTGCCCGCTCCACTTTGTCTAGTAACAGCTAATGGGGGATCTTCTCCCTCCCCCCCTTTAGCTGTCACTATTTACAAAAAAAATGTGGCCGTACGGGGCTCTGCATGCCCAGCCACGTCATTCATTCACAGAATTCTGTAAATATAAATCTACAAGTTCCGATAGCCTTTGGGGTTATCGGCTCGTAGTTCTCAATGAACTACCACGGCACTGTTGAGCACTTTGGTAGTTCATTGTGTCTTCCTGTCAGTGTGTATCTGCCTGCCCTGATAAAGTATGAGCACACAGATACACTGACAAGTCTGCAGGAGCCCTGCATCTGCTTATCAATCTTAGGTTCCAAGTAGAAAAAAATAATAAATGCACATTTTCTTACCTGCAAAAAGATGTGCATTTTTTAATTTTTTTTTTACAAAGGTGAACTCATCCTTTAAACATGATGTCATTACAGACTCTCACATATGTGTTTATCTAAAGCCCTGTTAGATGTATGATACCTGTAAACAGTTTGTTACGGGGAAGTTATAAGAATGCTGGACCAATGTGTAAGAGTGGAGTCAAAATGTTATTGCCACATAGTATTGTTCCCCAGCTGGATACTTCATTCACATTCTACCATGATTTTGAGATATTGGGCCCTGAGAGATCTGTAACCACCCTTCATCTCAGCAGAAGATATTTGTAGGTGTCTGTGACAAAAGAGATGTCATGGTAACTACTGTGACTGTGACTTTAGGAGAGGACTGCAGGTTAGCCTCTTGCCTACTGACTATGGGCCCTGGCATTTGAGGGGGTTCTATTCTTTGGGAGATGTGTGCCTGGGGTAATGTTAGAGCAGTTATACTTTGGATTGAAGTCCATGTCTCCCCAAAACACACTGAGAACCAGAGAACTCAGATACAGATTTGGGGCCTCTGTGTTCTGTTAGGGCATAGACAGCCCAAACCAGCATTGACTGCTTCAACCCCCTCCTAGACTCAGAGGCTCAAAGCAGATGATTATAATCTGATCAAAACAACCTGATGCCAGGGTATCCTGCTGAAATCTGTTTCTTAAGGTGTCATGTGTTTACTGTTTTTCTCCCATTGTGTGCCTCCTAGGTGTGCATTCCCATTGTTAATTGAGTTAAATGAGTCACCTAATGTTTCTGTCTGTCTACTAATCCTCTTGTAGATGTAATTAGTATTGTGTTAACTTTACCTTGTTACCTAACCACTGTGGGATGTTTATATGTTTGTGTTTATGTTAAATGTTATGTAATATTTGTTTTTATTGTTCATGTGGGGACTGTCCTTATTTTTGAAATGTATAAAAAACCTGTATTTCTGTTCAATAAAAAAGAGTTCCTGTTTGCACCTAAGCTAGTTTTGTCAAGTTCTTGGGTGCATTTCCCAGCTATAATACTTTGTTCCTGTGTTCCAGCAGCAAGGAAGCAGTTCTCTGACGGAGGCACCCAGGCAGGCTGACAGGCAGTCCGTCACATGAGGAAACAGAGTAAACAGCATTTTCTACCTGTGAGGAACTTTTTTAATATGTCTGAATCCTTTTTGGGCTCCAAGGAGCTCCAGCCCATTTCAGAGAATGATGGATGATGTTCCTAAACCACATGGAATTTTACCACTGTTTACCTGGAAAATGTGGTAGTCTTGGTGTGATTGGGAAAGTAATTTACCCAGGGTACAGGCCATGTCAAATTCTGTTCCTAAGGCTAGGTAACGGTGAACTGAAAGAAATAAACTACAGGCTTGCAGGAATCTTGCTACCTTGGTAAACCATAGGACAAGGCATAATTACGCCAAAATTCACAATGTAGAGTCAGCCAGGGACTGGACCTAGTCAATATCACATGAAAAGCTTCAAACTTTCCTGGGCATAATGGAATACTTTAGTAGGTTTGTTCAGAATGTTGCCACTATAGCTGGACAGACGTGACCAGAACAAAAAACTGTAGGTTGTCAAGTGGGGTCCTGATGCAGAGAAAGCATTTCATGACATGAAGTTAGCTATATGTGAACACTCCATGCTCACAGCTCCTAGTGCTAGAGAAAAGTTTGTTGTTCACACCAATGCCTCTAACGTGGAACTGTTTTGTCACTGGTGGTCAATGGGAAGGAGAATCTGGTGACATAACTAAGCAGGAAGATGACAATTGCCAAGTAAAAGTATTGTTTAATTGAGCAATTAGGTGTCTGTGAATCAAGTGAGCATTGAAGGTTTTTTGGTACTCCCTGCAGGGTCATTGTTCCAATTCTTTGGGGGAGTATCAGATTTCTGGTTCTCCACTGCGCTCAAAGGTTCCCCATTTCAGCCCTATATCAGGGGGTGGTGGGGAGAACCATACACAAGCATTGAGGAAGTAGAAAATCACTCCTTTAGAAGTTTTGGCTTCTGCATATTCCTCACTTTTCATTTCTCTACAATACTGATCAGCAGCATTAAGGAGGAGGGAAAAGCTGGGTGAGGTAGGTATTTACTATATTTATTTAAGTAATAGTTCTATGAAATGAGCAGTTTGTCAGTGGGGTTTGCCTTGTGTTGCTCACTCACTGTTGTGAGTGAGCAACACCAGACTCTTCTCTTTATTGCTGATTTCCCTCACCATATAAAAATATTAAAATAAGAGCTAAAAAGTGTGCAATTCTCAAAAAATGGTGAAAGTAAAGGATGTCCAAATAACTGTATACAATATACTCCTCACTGCAGTTCCTTTTCTTTATATCTTGCATAAAAAAGTGAGATGTTACTTCCCTCATACCACTAATACCTGTATAATGGGAAAGGAAGCCTGATATCCTTGAGCCATGCATGTTTGTGTGGAGATATCTCATAGCTTTCTCCTGTATGGATTATTCAGTGTTTATCAAATAGAGAGATACAAAGTAACATTGTTACTTTAGTGTATATCAGAGGCCGGCAACCCCCGGCTTGTGTGCCAAACATGGCAGACTGCCCTGCTGACCACTATACAGTACCCTGCTGACCCCATTCTCTGCCCTGTTAACCCCGGTCCTCTGCACAGCTAATCACTTTACACTGCCCTTCTGATCCCCTGTCCTCTGCCCTACTAACCGCTGTTGTCCACGCTGCTGGACCCTGTCTCCACCCTATCGACTTTTGTCCTCTGCATTGCTGACCCCTGTACACTGTGCTGACCCTATCCTCTGCTGACCAACCAATTCTCTGCCCCCTGACCTTTTTACTGCATCTCCACATGAGGCAGGTTAGGTCCAGTCCTGGAGTCAAATGCCTCAAGCCATTGGGAACTACTAATTTAGAGGTGCAGAATTTGGGACTGACTTGAGGTGTGAAGGTGCAGGGATTAGGGTAATCTGAGGCATAATCATGCAGGAATCGGGGCTGATCTGAGGTGTGATGGTACATGAATAGGGTCTGATCTGAGGTGTGAAGGTGCAGGAATGGGGCTGATCTGAGGTGTGAAGGTGCAGGAATTGGGGACGATCTGAGATGTGAAGGTGCATGAACTGGGGCTGCTCTGAAGTGTGAAGGTACAAGATTTGGGGCTGATCTGAGGTGCGATGTAGCAGAAAATGGGCTGATCTGAGGTCTGAAGATGCAGAAATTAGGGTGATCTGAGGTGTGAAGATGCAGGATTTCGGGTGATCTGAGGTGTGAAGATGCAGGATTTCGGGTGATCGGAGGTGAGAAGGTGTAGGATTTTGGGCTGATCTGAGGTCTGATGGTGCAGGATTTGAGACGGATCTGACATGAGAAGGTGTAAGAATTAGGGTGATCTGAAGTATGAATGTGCAGGAACTGGGCTTATTTGAAGGTGCAGAAATCGGGTCTCATCTGAGGTTTGATGGTGCAGGAATTGAGGTGATCTGAGGTGTGATGGTGTATGAATTGGGGCTGATCTGAGGTGTGAAGATGCAGGATATTTACTGATCTGAGGTCTGATAGTGCAGGATTTTGGGCTGATCTGAGACGAGATGTAAGAATTAAGGTGAACTGAGGTGTGAAGGTGTAGGAACTGGTCTTATTTGAGATCTGAAGGTGCAGAAATTGGGGCCTGTGTGCGTTTTGATGGTGTAGGAAATGGGGTGATCTAAGGTGTGATGGTGCAGGAATTAAGGCTGATCTGAGGGGAGATGGTGCAGTAATTGGGGCAAATCTGAGGCATGAAGGTGCAGGAATTGGGGTGATCTTAAGTCTACAGTGCAAGAATTGGTCTGATCTGAGGCGTGAAACTGCAGAAATTGGGCTGATCAGAGGTGTGAAGGTGCATAGCTCAATATTCATTTCTTACTAATATTCAAGTTGTTTCCAGCATATTCTTGATAACAGTTATTTTCATGATTGAGAGTGCGAAGTTGACTTATTTTTTATTTAGCTGGCACTCTCAATTTCTTTGAAAACATTTTTCGGCACACTTTGCTCAAAGGTTGAAAAGCAAAAAGAGTACTGGGATTTTAACAGAACCAAGATTCTCCCTCTCAGAAATGATGATGGACCTCAGATGAACCTATATCATTATGCTGAAAAGGTTGCCTACCCCTGGTGTATATCGTGTTCCATGCAACTACAGATCAAAGGGTGTTTTGCAATCTGTAGATGATATCAGTTAAAAGCAAATAATGTATTAACAAAGAAGGAAAGAGTGCTAAATAAAAAATGAAAAAATCCTTATATAAGCAGCAATCACAAAAAAGAGGATATGCTCTCTAATATTAGATCATAAAAAATAAGTGTTGTGCTATAACAAAAAAAAATGTACAAAGAATGATAACTATGTGAAAAAAAGTGCTCAAAATATGATAATGAAAAAATAAATAACAAAAAAATAAATAGTCCTCAGTGAAAAAAATGTAACAGTCTCCTTTAAGAGACATGCTCCAAACTCTTCTCCCTTTTCTTCACAAGCACCAGTATCACCCAACACCACAGTGAAGACAAGATGTGGGCTTACCAAATATACTGACCCCCTTATTCAGATTGGTCAGTAAGTGCTCAAATTGCTATGTCTCAATGGCATTTCTCTGCTCCTTTCCAAATGCTGATAGTGAACACCACTTCACAGATGGAGGGTGATTATAAAAAAAAATATACACTCATATAAATACAAAGAGATAAACGCCTCTCATAGTGCAGATATTATAAAACACCATTTATTAACAAGAGCTGCACTTACAAACATCAAAAAGCACATGCATAACAATATATTCACCAAACGCCAGCATCAACATCAATTTCTGGTATAATGTATATGATGACAGCACGGAGGAGACTCTGACTGACGCATTTTGTCATAAACAGACATCTTCCGGGGCTTGGAGTCCCACCCACACCATCGTGTGTATATATGTATATATATATATATATATATATATATATATACACACACACACACACACACACAATGGTGTGTATGTATATTTATATATATATATATATATATATATATATATATATATATATATATATATATATATATGAAAAATACAAACTTTGTTGTGAAAGCAACTAAGCCTTTATGTGAGGATCAGGATGGGGAGCATAGCCAAACCCTTGTTCTCGGCCCAACCAAGCCTCCATGAATCTATATAGAGCCAAGCCTTAATTAGAATTAACCAAGAATTATACATATAATAAAATCTCCAAATTTGAGAATGGAAGTTTTACAATAATAAACCAAGCTGAATTATATCCTGGATGGTGAATAAATTAAATGTATTCAAAAATTAAAAAGGCCATCTAATGGTCAAAAAATGTAAAACTTTCTCAATAAAAGGATTCTCCAACCAAAATACATTTACAATGTTAAAAAATTGGATATCAGCATTATAAGAAAATAAAACTAAGCAATTAAAGCATCCAGCACCAAGGTATATGGTACACTATACAATTCACCAAGTGCAGCTCTAAGAACCAAAACTAAAGTGAAAAAACCCCCACCAATCAATGAAACAAAAAATCTCTGAAAAGTGAAACAACAGAATGAAGAGCAAGCTCAATGACAAATAGTATAAATAATATTACTCAGAAGGGTGAGCCAGCACTGTAAAGGGTTAGCCCAAATAACCTTTGTGAAAACAAATATAACATTCAATGGAAATATGAAAAACAAAAATTCTGAAAAGTGAAATGACACTCTAAAAAACAAGCTCAATAGTGAAGAAACAACTAATATCCCTCTGAAGGGTGAAACCAACACTCTAAAGAGCAAGCTCAGTGACCACTAAATATAAGATCAGTATTTAATAACACAAAAGGTCCTCTAAAAAGTGAGCCCCGTGCAAAACAATAGTTCTCTACAGAGTGAGTTCAAAACTGTATAAGCACGATATATTTATAATTCCACTCTCAGCGTGTATTCTCCACAGGTTGAGCATGTGCGACCTCCACATGAGAAGTAACAAATAGCTTTTGTATCAAGCAAGATGCTCCTCCGCACCGTGGTACATAGTTAATTGCTCGCCTCCTGATCTCTCACTCCACGCTCAGTAGCAGCATCATACATGTAATAATACATGTAATAACATACAAATAATGCTTCACATAGTATGTAACTGATTAATAAATTTAGTAGAGGTGATAGGAGACCCCACATGAAATAGTAGTCCTCTGAAGAGTGAACTTAATGAACTGTGGAAAGGTAACTCAGTGAATCCAATCCCACCATGTGTCCTCCACCAAGATAGAGTACTCTGAGGCTTACCAGAGCATGTGCAACCTCCACATGAGAATTCATAAACAGCGTTTGTATTAAGCAGGTAGTTCCTCCACACTGCACATGGAACAATCACTCGCCTCCAAACCACTTCCTCAATATTCAGCAGCAATACATCAGCATCATACATGTAATGAAATGCAAATAACACCTCCCATAGTGTAAATCTGATTACTACATTTATTAAATACAAATACAAATGAATGGCTTGAAAAGTGGTATATAAGATTACATATCCCAAAATCCTCTGCAATGAGTGCGCATGTGTAGAAATGTCACGGGTTCAAGCTTAACCCAAAAATGACTTAATCAAAAATTGTATATATCACTACTATAAAAAATATCCTAATAAATGTAAAATAAGAAATGCTATGCACTTAATATAAAATACATTCAAAACACCAAAATACATTTGTAATGTATATACTGGCCTAGGTAGGTATTCCTAAAAATGCATAAATGACTAAAAATATCCCGCTATCTAAAGCTGTACTTAAAACATAGACAAAATAGGGGAATGATATGAAAAGATACTAGTTGATTAATTAAAGGAAGGAAAGGGAAATGTCATGCGTTATTAATAAATGCTTTGATGTCCCAATCAACATTAGGACCAAAGGGGGTATAACATTTAACATTATAGATCCACTTTGTTTCTAACTAAGAAATCTCTCTTTTGGTGGAGCTCCCTGTCCAGTGTGGAACAAATATATCTTTTCCAAGGAACAATGTACCAACAGGATCCTCATTATGGGCTACCGCATAATGCCTAGGGATACTAGGAATAGATACATTTGATACCGGGATATTTTTGGTAATTTATGTTTTTACATATCTAGGCCAATATATACATTACAAATTTATTTTGGTGTTTTTAAAGCGGTAGTAGGCATCCAAAAACCCCCAAAAAATCACCCCCTGCAAGGTAAAGGCAAAATCTGCTAATATGCATTGTGTACTAGCACATTATGAAGGACTTACCTTGACATTAATCCCTCCAGCCGAGCGCTGTCACGGTTCCCTGGGGCTTCCATCTTCACCTGGTCGTCCTTCCAGGTTCAAGAGCTCTGGCTGGCTGACTGCCCGAGCCGCTATCATGTCACTCCGACGCATGTGCGTGGGAGTCCCGGCACAGTGCTCTGAAGGAACAGCACAGGTATACCATTCCCTCAGAGCGCATGCGCTGGCTATCAGAAGGGGGTAACGTGAACAGTTTAGGAGATATTAATTTTATCAACAGGTAAGCTTTATTATAAGCTTACCTGTAGATAAAATTATTAAAGAAGCATTTTCTACCACATTAATGTATTTCATATTCAGTGCTTAGCATTTCTTAGTCTACATTTAATAAGATATTCTTTATAGTAGTGATATATCCAATTTTTGTACACGTATTTTGGATGGAGAATCCTATTAATTTTTATTGGAAATGTTTTACCTTTTTTTGACCACTAAATGGCCTTTTTAATTTTCAATCAGGTTTATATTTATATTTTATAAGTGTAATATTTTATCAACATTAGCTTTCATTTTATTGATTTTTATAAAATATTTTCATTTATTCACTATCCAAGATAAAATGTGGCTTGATTTATTATTGTAAAACTTCCATTCTCAAATTTAGAGATTTTATTTTATGTATAATTCAGGATGAGTCTTGGTTAATTCCAAGTGAGACTTGGCTCTATATAGATTCATATATAGCCGCCATGGAGGCTTGGTTGAGCCGAGAACGAGCCTTGGTTAAGCTTCCTATTCTGATCCTCACATAGAGGCTTGATTTCTCAATGAGGTTTTTTTTTTTCCATATATATACACATATATATATATATATATATATATATATACATACACACACAGTATATATATATATATATATATATATATGTGGATATACACACACACATATTTATGCGATGGCACGAGTTGGACTCTAGCCCCAGAGGACGTCTGTTTATGATGAAACGCATCAGTTGGAGCCTCCCCTGTGAAGTCACCGCATTCATTATACCGGAAATTGACATTAATTCTGCCATTTGGTGAATATGTTGTTATACATATGCTTTTTAAAGAGGTATAGACTCCAGAGAGAGAGATATCATATTACCCCTGTACAAATCATTAGTAAGACCTCATCTGGAATATGCAGTTCAGTTTTGGGCACCAATTCACAAAAAGAACATTGGGGAACTGGACAAAGTACAGAGAAGGACAACCAAACTGATAAGAGGCATGGAGGAGCTCAGCTATGAGGAAAGATTAGAGGAAATTAATTTATTCTCTCTTGAGAAGAGGATATTAAGGGGGTATATGATCAACATGTATATACACATTAGTGGTTCATATTGTGAACTCGGTGTAGAGCTATTCACCCTGAGGTCATCACAGAGGACAAGGGGGCACTCTTCACGTCTGGAGGAAACTAAATTTAATCTCCAAACACACAACGGTTTATTCACAGTGAGAGCTGTGAAAATGTGGCATAGACTCTCTCAAGAGTTGGTTCTGGCCAGCACAGTAGATTGCTTTAAAGGCCTGCATCCTTTCTTAGATGCACAGAATATAACTGGATACTAACATTTATAAGTAAAGTTGATCCAGGGAATATCCGATTGCCTCTCAGGGGATCAGGAAGGATTTATTTCCCTGCAGGAGAAAATTGGATCATGCTTTGCTGGGTTTTTTTTTGCCTTCCTTTGGATCAACTGTGAGTATATGATTATAATTTTTTTTTTTTTAATGGTTGAACTGGATGGACTTGTCTTTTTTCAGCCAGACTAACTACATAACTATGTAAGTGCAGCGTCAGTTAATTAAATGGTGTTTTAAGCCCACATCTTGCCTTCACTGTGATGTTGGGTGACACTGGTGCTTGTGAAGAAAAGGGAGACAAGTTTGGAGTATTCCTCGTAAAGGGGACTGTTACATTTATTTCACTGAGGACTGTTTCTTTATTGTTATTTATTCTTTCACTTGGGTTTTTTTATTACAATATTTTGAGCACTGTTTTTTCACACATAGTTATTATTGTTTATACAATTTTTTTGTTATAATCGAACACTTATTTTCTATGATCTAGTAAAATGGAATTATGGCCAAAGCTTTTTTTTACCATAATTCTCATGTTGGTCATAGGAGTGCACTTATTTCTGCACTCCTGTGACCAAATTCAGGCAACAGTGGGCCAAAACCTGCTGTCGGCTGACATCACAGAACTGGCCCAGGCTCTGCAGCGATCCCAACAACAATGTCAGGATCCTCCCAGATGCCTGACCGGCAGCTGATTCAGCCTCTCAATGTGTCCCTGAGAGCCTGAGCCAGCCCCTTCCGCCCCCTCCACAGCGTGGTGCTCCAGTCAGCATTGGAGGGGCAGAGAAAACAGCTAGAGACTGACAGTCACTGCTCTCTGCTCACTGAATACTGAGAACTGAATGATCAGCTGTCATGTCATCACTCAGTTCTTGCAGTTCCTGAACGATGATGCAGGCACACATGTGAGTTTATTTTTTATATCCTACACTTCTCCTTTAAAGCATCCTGACAAGTAAACAAAAGGTTCTTTTTAAAATAAATTTGTCTCTATTTATTCCCTTGTGACAGGGCAAGGCAATGTCATTGTGTAAAATGGCAGTCTAGGACAGGAATCAGGCACACTAATGGTACAGGTTTGTGCTGGCTTTTTAGCAGAGTCAGGATTAGAGTTCAGGGGGCCCCATCCTCCAAAAGGGGGTCAGTGTGTGTTGGGAGCAGAGAGAGGTCCATGTCCAGGACAGGACAGACAGGGGCCCAAGCCTGTGAGAGAGAAGGATGTAGCAGCAGGGAGCTGCAGGATAAAAGACAAAGGGGTTGATTTACTAAAACTCTAGAGTGCAAAATCTGCAATAATAAACAAACAGAGGGTGCACTGACCTAGTGCATTATCCTTAAAATATGATTTTATTGTAAAAAAGTAAGTATTATACTCACAAAATCAGCTGAGAGTACAAGCTCATTGCATAGAAACAGCACAGTATAGCATAACTATATCAACAGGCTGACGCGTTTCGAGGACTTAGCTTCTTCCTCAGAGTCCACAGGGCTGTTATCTGCTCTCAGACCAATATATAGTGTGTGGCATGTGGTATTATAACCACCAATTAGTCCTGGGGTGTTCCCAGACCGCCCATGGGCGGGGATTAACACTCTGTGTCCCATAAAAAGTTATGACATCAACCTCTACATATATTTATATCTCACTGACTGTAAAGAACATGGATAATGACACTGGAACTGTATGATGTTAAATATAAAAGTAATGGTTATAGTGAAATTCATACAGAGTAAATGGGTTTGTTTACTTCTGATGCAGAGATTGTTAGTATCGTATCCATATTAGGCCTCTGTCTCACATAGTATGTGCTCCCCTCTGGAACGCACACCCACATCCACAGCCAGGAAATGCGTGGTCCAGCCTCCCGCCTGTAGTCCAAGCAAGTGGTTCAGGAGCAATGCACGCAAAGGAAGATTGCAACACCTGCCAAGTGGAGTGGTAAGACTGTTGCTGATATAAGTGTGAGAGAGACTGGGTATGTGGTTAAGCCCAGTAAAAAGTCCAGCAAGGAAATCAGCTTCCAAGATTGACTTGCTGCTGTATAGTACCCAGTGTAGTGGGGATACTCGTGGTAATGCTGAACCCACAGCAAGATGGAGGACTGTTATGGACTTCATGTAGTGTTCTGTGTAGTAGGGAGACAAGGAGTAAAAATAAATATGATGATGTATTGCTTACTACTAAATTTGAAAATGCTTAGGTGAATAATTGGTTAATGAAGCATGCTAGAGCTGAAAATGCAAAATCCTGTGTTTGGATTGAAGCGCCACCAGTGCATGGTGGTGAAAATGTGGTATTGCAACCAATTAAATCTGAAAATGTGGTATTGCAATGTGAGGTTAAAATGGACAGGTGTAATGTGTCAGGTGTTGTTGAGCCCCTTGGTCTGTCTTTGTCTCCTTGGGCAGATGCAGTGCTGTGGAGCATCAGCAAGTGGAGCACATTTCATTGGGATGATTGGCCCAAGAGGCTAATAGCAACACCGAGAGAAGCTGTCTGTAGTCAAGGGCGCATTGGCTGTTGCAGAAGTTTACCCTCTCGTTGCAGAGGGACCGAGTGAGTGCGAATGTACAGCAGGAGTTTTGCCCACAAACCATAAAGAGGGGGCGGGGCAAATAGTGGTGCACAGAGTAAAAGGTCCCATTCACACCTTTGCAGATGTGAAGTAGTGTGTGTGTTTTTGCACAGCACTTATAGGGCAGTCCATTAATTTTAATGAGCTGTCCTGCATGTGAAGAATGCACAAAATAACTTTTTTAAAAATCACACCACTAAAATGCATGGTACTTTGTTATCTTGCGTTTTGCCACAGATGAATGAAGAATTAACTTTGCCAATGCACACCTGCATAAGGACTATGTGTGTGTGTACTGTAAGAATGCACACAATTTTGCACAAATGTTTACCTAGGCAAGAGGTAATGAGTTCAAATTCAAAGAAGTCCAGTTAATAAAATTAGCGGAGTTCCAAATCTCTCTCTAATAAAACATTAAAGCAAGCCAATCACATCCGCATTTCAAGTTAAAGTGGAACTTCACTCTTTCAAACAACATGGACTATTTTTAATCTTTATGCTGCTAGAATCTGTAAATGGATAGGAAAGTATATCATATTTACTTGTTTTAACCTTTTTATACATTTCTCTGGTTACTTCCTGGTTTCCATGCCTAGGAAAATAAGTTCATACATCCCAGCAGTCTTCAGGAGAGTTCTCAGCTCAGCCAATGCCTGAGCTAAGGGCAGATGGATTCTAGGAAGTAAATGCTACATGAATCATCTGCCCTTACTCAAGATGGCCACTACCAGAAATGCTAGGGAGTGTTTTTTTCACAGCAAAATAAAGCATGGAGACATGGAAGGGTGGGTGAATTTGTTCTGAATATTAACTGTGAATGAAATAGCATTTCTGGTTTGTGGTGCTCAGATGCAGTGCAGTTCCACTTGAAAGAAAATAAAACCACTTAACAAAAGGTGTTATCAGAGTCCCCCTTTACATCAGGTGTCCCCATCAAAGTCCTCCCTTCACATCAGGTGTCCCCATTAGAGTCCTCCCTTTACATCAGGTGTCCCCATCAGAGTCCTCCCTTTACATCAGGTGTCCCCATCAAAGTCCTCCCTTTACATCAGGTGTCCCCATCAAAGTCCTCCCTTCACATCAGGTGTCCCCATTAGAGTCCTCCCTTTACATCAGGTATCCCCATCAAAGTCCTCCCTTTACATCAGGTGTCCCCATTAGAGTCCTCCCTTTACATCAGGTCTCCCATCAGAGCCCCCTTTACATCAATTATCAAAACTCTTTAATAATCCCCAAAGAACAGTCAACTTTTCACCCTTGAAAGTACAACATCAAAAACCTTTTCTCCAAAACCTTATATCAAATACCCTAAATTTTACTGCAATAAATGTCCAAAATTAAAGTCCAAAATGTCCACAAAAATCTTCCAAGTGTTGTGTGAAAATATCCAAATCAATTCACCACTCCAGATCCAGGATGCCTCAAAAATATGAAACTAAATATAGTGCGTTATCCTTAAAATTATTCAGTGGTATGTGATTCCATGAAATGCACTCGTGGAGAGAAAAAAACCCAAAAAAACTATAAAATGAAGAAACACAGCACTCTGTGAATCTCAAATTAAACGTGAATATCAACATTGCTAAAGATATGAATCCATAAAAGAAAACATAAATACAAGTGAACAATCCATGACTCCCTCGCTCGTGAAGTAAATTCACAGCAAGCTGCACAACCTGTGATAATGTGCTAAATCAATGGTGCCACACCATAGTGGGATTAAATGCAATTACCCTCTCTCAGCTTAAACCAGCATACACAAGCACTCCAGGGTATTTTCAGCTTCCACCCTGCGGATATGCCCAATTCAATCTCCCCCGCTCCTCATAAGGACAAAGAATACAATAATCAGTGGAGTGTAAAGGGTAACATAACAGCTTTAATCGATTCTTACATTATTAAAAGGAAAAACCGTCCATCCTTTCCATCAGTTCTCACAGCCAAATTCCAATATCAAAGGATCCCTCAAAAAGAAGTCAGAAGTGACGAAACGTGTCAGGGACGTGACGTCAGACACAAAACCGGAAGGAGCGGCGCGGCCATCTTTGATATTGGAATTTAACTGTGAGAACTACTGCAAAGGATGGATGGTTTTTCCTTTTAATAATGTAAGAATCGATTAAAGCTGTTATGTTACCCTTTACACTCCTTATGAGGAGCGGGGGAGATTGAATTGAGCATATCCGCAGGGTGGAAGCTGAAAATACCCTGGAGTGCTTGTGTATGCTGGTTTAAGCTGAGAGAGGGTAATTGCATTGAATCCCACTATGGTGTGGCACCATTGATTTAGAACATTATCACAGGTTGTGCAGCTTGCTGTGAATTTACCTCATGAGTGGGGGAGTCACGGATTGTTCACTTGTATTTATGTTTTATTTTATGGATTCATATCTTTAGCAGTGTTGATATTCACGTTTAATTTGAGATTCACAGAGTGCTGTGTTTGTTCATTTTATAGGTTTTTTTTTTTCCCCTTTACATCAGCTGCCCTATCATAGTACCCCCGTACACAATGTGCCCACATCACAGTGCCCCCTTACATCAGTTGTCACCCCCCCTTCCCCCTTGTACACACAGATCTTCTGGAATTAAGGCAGCTTCTCTTTCCTCTCTCCAGTCATGTGATAAGTCACATGATAAGGGGAGAGAGGAAGGACAGTCTGTCCTCACTCCTCAGTGCTGAGACAGAGATGAGTCTCAGTCCTGGCTGTCTATCGCCCTCTTCAGGAGAAAGCCTAATCTTCTCTCCAGAAACTGTCGGCAATTGCTTCTTGTGACAGGAGTGAAACCGCAATCACTCCTGTCAGTGGCGACACAGCACCTGCAGCAGATGCCTGTTTGGTGCCGCCCTTATACCGGCCATGGGTGCAGTGTTTTGAACACGAGCACTGGGACTGTGTGTTTGATGGTCAGGAGGCTTGAATACTGTTTATGTTTCATTTGATGGTCAAAACCCCTGCGTGGGAAACTGTTTAAGGTGAACCTTTGCTTTCTTTCTAAGAAGTGGGCAGGAAAAGCCCTAAAACGTACTTCTGGTGTTGAGTGAACTCACTGTTTTGCACAACCAATGAGCTACAAAGCCCCCAAGTTGTCACACCATATTAACCCTTAGTTTATCTCAGTCAGTCCTATATAACCCCTTCGCCCCTTGTATCATTTTGTTATCTTAAGTAATTACAAGGTTAATGCCAAATAAACAGAGCCATAGAAGAGATGTAAAAATTGCTTCAGTCCATACAGCTTGTACATGTGTGATAGCTTTTAATGTAGCTAATATGTAAATAAAAGGTGGGCCGGGCCAGGAAGCAATATGTATGCAGCATACAACCTTGGGGGAGAGAAGTTATTTGTGTGAATAATGATGAAAAAAATCTGGTTATTTGAAGCACATCCAGTATATATTTATGTTTTGTGGTAGATGCACTATACAGTATGTACTATTTACATTGGGATTTTTTAAATTGTTTTATAATAGAATATGATTTCACAGGGTATACACATTATTATATACTATTGTTAGAAATTATGTATCTAGCTCTGCAGAACATACAGTGCACAGTACACCTGTGTTTTTCTGCTGCTTCACTGCAAACAGGAAACAGGAAATTTTATTTAGAGAAAAGACATTGAGTATACAGTAGCATGGATGCAGCAAAAAACTTATAAACACTGCCATCTACTGGTTGAAGAATATATTTCTACTGAACATTAGTGTAGTTTTTGTATAAAATACATAAACACTGTATTCCAACACCCCCACTCAACAACTACTCCTTATCTATATTGTAAAGCACTGCGTAAACTATTGGCGCTATATAAATCCTGTATAATAACAATAATATTAGTCCAATTTCGGATCTCAGTTCTATTAATCTGTTTTTTGTAAGCTGTTTTGTCAAAGCATCTTCAGTAATGTTATTATTTTCACTATACATAAGCACAATTACATTTTGTTCAACCAGATCATGAATGTAATGATGCCTGAAGTCAACATGCTTTGTTCTTGCATTGATCTTCTCATTGGTGGCAAGTTTGCTACAACCTTGATTGTCCTCATATAAGATTGTAGGCAGGGACATTGGCTCTTTGCAACTTCCTCATCCTTTTTGTGAGTACCCTTTTGCCACTGTGTACTATAGACCTTGCCTTCAGAGTTGCATTTGACCTTAAAAACCCATTTGCAGCTGATAGCATCCTTACCATGAGGTAGTTCTGAAAATGTTCACGTCTGCAGTTCTGATACACTTTTGTTTCTCATGGGTTGGAAGTCTTTGCATCTCATCCCATGAATCTGGCTCTGGTTTTAATGCTATGTAAGCGACATAGGACAGATGCTTGGTTGGGATGCTTTTATTGCTTTTGGTGGATTTTTTTATTTAATCCTCTTGTTTTCATATGGAATTTCCCTCAGTTTGAAACATTTGTGGTAGTTCATGAAATTTTGAACACAATGAAGTTTCATTGACAATTACACTTTGACTGATAGTTACCTTATTTGTGTCTTGATGTAGAATTCCGCATCCCTTTTGAGATTCACTGTACTACACAAGTATATCTTCTTCTGTGCGAGCATTCCATTTTGTATGTTTTCCTTTTGAGATGTGCACATAGGCTTTGCTTCTACAAATTTGTAGATGGTCCAACACCTCACACATACCACATACACACATTTCCTCTCAGCATTGTTACTACCTCTAAACCCCAGAGGTTACTCCCCCCCCCCCAGGATGTGACCTATTTAAATCCCAAATACTCCCCTGCACTGTTACCATATTCAATCTAGATACCTCTAGTACTGTAACCACGCTACATCCCTGATACTCCCGGAACTGCAATCTCACTACATCCCAGATGCTCTCAGCACTGTGACCCCTCTAACGTCCCTGATACCACCTGCACTGTGACCCCTCTTCACCCAAGATACCCCCTGCACTGTAGCCTCTCTACCCATCTCTCTCCCCAATATCCCCAGCAGTGTGACCCCTCTACCTATTCCTCCCCAATACACCCTGCATTGTGACCCCTCTACCCATTTCTCCCCATTACCCCCTGCACTGTGACCCCTCTACCCATTTCTCCTCAATACCCCCTGCACTGTGATCCCTCTTCCCACTTACCTCCTCCACTGTGACCCCACTACTAATTCCCCCCACACCTGATACCCCCCCACTGTGACTCCTTTACACTTTACTTCCCTGTGAAATCCCATGCAGTGTGACCTCTCTAACCACTATCCCCACGCTGAGCCCCTCTTCCAACTCCCCCCACACTGTGACCCCTCTACCCATCACTTCTCTCCCAAACCCTGTGCAGTGAGAACCCTCTACCCCCCCCCCCCCGTGACCCTTCTGCCCATCCCCCCACTCCACTGTGACCCCCTCTATGTCCCTGATACCTCTAGCACTATGACCACGCAATATACCCCCAGATCCCCATTCACCACTGTTCCCTCCATACACCCTAGATGTCCCCCAGCACAATTATATACAATACATTCTTTTCTAATGCAGATGGAGTGATGTGAAGTTTTGGTTATCCAGAATTGATGTCATAAAGACTGTTTCCAGGACTGACCTATGTACCATGTCATGTAGGTGGAAGAAGGAGCAGAAGTGGGGAATAGCTGAGCCATCCAGCAGTAGTGGAACTCCCTAGACTCTCATCTGAGGGCATCCCAGGCACAGTGAGTTCAGTCACAGTTTTCATGAGGCTGATGTTCAGATTTTCAGACAGGATGTAACGCTGATTCATTTCAAATTCCCTGCCCACACAGCAGCACTGCCCAAACAGTTACAGCACTGGGGGTTACAGTGTGGGTGGACACAGGGGAATATGGACAAGGATGGGAGCAGATTCAACCTCCCGCCTCTTCCATTTGTGCAGGAGGAAGCTGCGCCGCCTGACTCACAGCTCAGCCTTGACAGCTGCAGCATCAGCCAGCTGCCAGCGTTCCACCACAAGACACAAAGCTAATATGTACAGGGCGATTAGGGTCTGCCCAGGCACATCCGACACACCCAGTGCCTTACTTCACTTTTACATTTCCATGTACCTTCTCTTATTAGCAGCATTTTAATTTTGCATATCCAAGACTGGTCGTTCTGGTTTGTCAAATTTGCTAATGAAAGCTTTGTTGCAACTGTTACTATCCATTTTCTTTTATTCTGTTTCAGTCTTTTTTCTGTATCTTGCACGTATTTGCTGTAGCTCGCTATGGGCATTTGGGCCCATACCCTGTTAGAAATTCTGTATATAGCCCTACAGGACAGTGCACAGTCCACATGTTTTTTCTGCTGTTCACTGCAAACAGGAAACAGGTAATTTTATTCAAAGAAAAGAGAGTATATAGTACCATAGATGCCGCAACAAACATATGATACTATAGAATACACTAATAGAATACTGATGTATTTGTTGCATAAAATACATGAACACTGTATTCCAACAACTATTGTATGTCCAGATTTTTTTTTTATATATATAACAAATGTTATACTTACCTGCTCTGCACAGTGGTTTTGCACAGAGCAGCCCTGATCCTCCTCTTCTTCGGTCCACTGCTTACTCTGGGGGGGCCTTGTGCGTGCTTGCTCCTGAGCCCCCTTTGTGTGTTGCCGCCCCATGCTCCCTCCTTACTGGCTGTGACTGATGGCTTCCATTGCTGTGGATCAGCCAATGAGGAGAGAGAGGCCCGGGAGAGTTTCCGCTCTCATTCACATCGCTGAATTGAGATCGGGCTCAGGGGAGTATAAGGGGAATGCTGAGGTACAAATGCATGAAGGTAAAAACCTTCAGCCTTTAGGACCACTTTAATCTACTGTAGATGGAGCTTACTGATCATTTTAAGTTTTCAAGTTTATCAGATACAGTCATTTGTTGAATATTGATAACTGGGTTGGGGGGGGGCAAGCACATTTAAAAGTACCCATAAAGCTACATTGCAATCTGAGGTTGCCTATAAAAGACATTAATGTAATGCTGTCTAAACCCAATTTGCCTTGTTTTGAGATCAAAGTAAAGAGAGTAATGCACACATTTTTAATATACTTTTCTAGATTGTTGAGTTGTCTGGAATTAGATATTTCAAATAAAGCCTATGTAGCACCCTCCTAAATAGGTGCTAGGAGTAGATATATTTAGTTCTGGATCACTGTGTCCAATGGAGCTGCATTTTTGATGCGAGGTAAATTTAGCTTGTCTCACTGTACTCGGTGTGGCTGCAATTCTGGATTAGGCAAAATTAGTTCTAGCTCACTGTAGTCAGTGCAGCTGCACGTGATTGTGTAAGGTTTGCACTGTGTCTCATAGGCTGCTGATTAGATGCTCTTACTCTGCATATTCAGAGCCACCTGGATGATTCTGGAAAGTAGGTGTTTATAAATGTAAATGGACAGCATGAATATTTATATAGTCCCAGCAAATCTTTGTTGTCCCTGCATAAGTATCCACTGGTAAATTGGTATAAATAATCTTCTTGTCTTGCCCTGGAGAGGAAAAGTCCAGTCTAGAGGGCCTGCTGCCCTCTGGGCAGCCTTGACATGTGCTTGCTGTTTGTGAGGCCTCAGCTGGACTACTTGAGAGACTTGGAAGCTGACTGAGGGACTGTCTCTTATTGGATCTGGTCTGAGATCACTGGAAGAGGTGTCTGGAGGACAATGGAAGGAGGCAAAGGCACAATGCAGAATGCCACATGTGTTGGGTGCTGCAAAAAGTTCCGCTAATGGTAATAAGATTGGCTTAATGTTGATAAACAAGCTATGTGGCTTCACCAACGTATTCTCTCCCTCAAAAATAAAATTTTTTGGGATTGAATCTTGGAAGAATTCCGCCATCACCTCACTAAACTATATGCTAAATCAGCCTTTCTCAACCAGGGTGCCCAGGCACCCTGGGGTGCCTTAAGGTTTCTTCAGGGGTGCCTTGGCAAAATGTCTAAAAATAGCCCAAAACTTGTAAGCCAACAGGTGGTACAAGCTTGCCTTTTAGTTACACAGAGCCACAGGTTTTAATTGTGCACCATTACGACCTTCTAGCCACCGGCGGCCTGACAACTAATGACATCATCAGTTGAGAAGGAGGACATCAGCTGCCTGCACAGCATCCTAATTTGATCCTCCCCTACCCCTCTCCATCAGTGCTGGGGTCACATTAGCTAAGTGATGGAGAAAAACTGAGGGAGAAGAGAAACATTGGAACACTACTCAGTTCTAGTGTGCAAAAGTGTATTTCCTTTGGAAGAATAAATCATCTCTGATGTTGTGTGTCCTACAAGCATGGATGTTGCTGCATTATATAAAACTATTAGAATCGTTTTTCACATTTTAGAATGGGGTGCCTCAAGACTGCCCATAATTTTAAAGGGTGCCTTGACTGAAAAAAGGTTGAGAAACACTGTGCTAAATCACATGAGCCCCCCCATGATGTTTTATCTTTCAAGAGAGATATCGTCCTTCCTACTATCTCCAACAATCAAAAAAAATTGCTGGGTGTGGATATCCCTGAAGAACTAGTCCTTCAAACCATTAAAGAACTTAAAAACCACGTTCAGGCCCAGACAGCTTCATGGTACTGTTTTACAAGAAAAAAAAAAATCACTGACATCATAGTCCCTTATCTAACTAAACTGTTTAACCCCATCACGCCTAAGGGTGAAACAAATATTAAAGCCTAAGTAAAATTTTACAACTTTGACATGTGTTAGTAAAACCGTACATATCACCACAACTACTTTGTACATCCAGGTGAATTATACCTTTTTTTTTTTTTTTTTTTTAAAGGACAAATTGGGATTTCATTTGGTGGAAAATGGTAATGGATATCTCCTGATTTTTTGTTATCAAAGGAAAACTGGCCCAAAATAGTAAAAAACAAATTTGTTTTTTAATTTAGTTGTGTGTTTCTTGCTACTACCATAACCTACCACCAAAGAACAAACCAAAATAAATTTTCCAGCTCTTGATGATCGCAGCGATACCATATATGTGTATGTTATTTGTACCTGTACTACAGCCCAGAAACAATAGTGCACATTTTGTTTTGTTTTTTTTAACCTAAAACACACTGACACTAATACCAATTTAAAAAAAAAAAATCCTGACCTTTGACCCAAACACTATCCCTGGCACTGAACTAGATCAAACCTTGATCTAGGTATTTTTTTCTTTATTTTTTTTATATTTATTTATCCTTTTTGTTTTTTTTTGTTTTTTTTTTCTCTCTCTACAATGTATCTCTCTCCTCCATTCAGAGAGAAAAAAAACAAGGGGGGGTGGGTTTCACACTTAGCCCCCCCTCACACCTGTATAAACTTAGCCCCCCACCTGCACACTCAACCCCCCCACATCTGTACACACTCAGCCCCCCTCACACCTGTATACACTTAGCACCCCACACACTCAGCCCTCCATCTGTACACACTCAGCCCCAACCCCCTCCCCCCCGTACACAAACAGCCCCCTCCCTAAACTTGCACACACACAACCCCTACTTGTAAAGGAGGTCTTCCTAGTCCTAGCTCTTGTTTCCACAAAGTTGACAGGTTGCCAAGAAGCAGAGAGGAGCCAGTACAGGCAGCACACATGAGGAGTGCACATGCAGAAAGCAGACACAAATGGCAGTCATGAGCCGATGTGAGCTCAATCACACAGAACAACAGTTCTGAGCTGTCAACTCTTGTGGAGTGTTAGTGGATGCATAGAGATAGACAGTGCAACCACGCTCCTCTGGGCCCCCTACATGTGTATTGGTTGTTCCCCCCTGATGGCAGTCTTGGATGCAGCATCAAATTGATGCTGCATCCACCTAGGTAGATATACACACACACACAGTGTGTTGAAAAAAGTGAATAAAGCTCAAAATCCATCTAATAGCTTTTATTTCCATACACACAAATGCATTGGGAACACTACACATTCTATTCCAAATCAAAACATGAAGAAAAATAGATCAAATTTGTGTTGTTCCTCTAAAAAAAAGGAAGAAAAGTGAATATTAGACTGTTCAAAAAAAATAGCAGTGTTTGTATTCTTCTTTACAAACTCAAACATTCACTATATAAACTGAAAAATGAAGATTTTGCTTCCCTTTGAATCACTTAATTAATATTTAGTTGTATAAGCACTGTTTCTGAGAACTGCTGTACATCTGTGTTGCATGGAGTCAACCAACTTTTGGCACCTGTGAACAGGTATTCCAGCCCAGGATGATTGGACTACATTCCACAGTTCTCTATTTCTTGGTTTTGCCTCAGAAACTGCATTTTTGATGTCACCCCACATGTTTTCTATTGGATTAAGATCCGGTGATTGGGCTGGCCACTCCATAACGTCAATCTTGTTGGTCTGGAACCAAGATGTTGCACGTTTACTGGTGTTTGGGGTCGTTGTCTTGTTGGAACACCCATTTCAAGGGCATTTCCTCTTCAGCATAAGGCAGCATGACCTCTTCAAGTATTCTGATGTATTCAAACTGATCCATGATCCCTGGTCTGCGATAAATAGGCCCAACACCGTAGTATGAGAAACATCCCCATATCATGATGCTTGCGCAAACATGCTTCACTGTCTTCACAGTGTACTGTGGCTTGAATTCAGTGTTTGGGGGTCGTCTGACAAACTGTCTCCGGCCACAAGACCCAAAAAGAACAATCTTACTTTCATCAGTCCATAAAATGTTGCACCATTTCTCTTTAGGCCAGTCAATGTGCTCTTTGGCTAATTGTAACCTCTTCAGCACATGTCTTTTTTTCAACAGTGGGTGTCAGGAATGGGCTCAGCAAAGGTGGTGCTGGGGTTCACCTGCCGTGTGGGCTGCAGTACCAGTACTGGCCAGCGGGTGCTCTCAGCAGCCAGAATCTCACTCCTGCAATCAAGCCATCACCTGAGGCTGATTGCAGGAGGTGTATTAAAGCAGGACCAGGCCTGCAGTCAGTGCCTTGGTGTATTGCTCCCTTGTGCCCTGTAGCCTGATCCTGTATCCTGCCTGACTCTCTGCTTTGATCCTGACTCCGCATGAACTCTGCCTGTACCGACCTTGGCTACTCCTGACCACTCTCCTGCCTGCTCCTTGTACCTTGTCTGCCCATTAGCTACCGACCCAGCCTGCCCAACTACGTTTGGTGTTGTACATATTGTTATCTGTTGGAGGTTTGGTTTTGTTTGCACTGTGTTTATGTTTAGCCTTGCACTGCGTTTATGTATTGTTTAGCCTTTAATAAATTGTATTGTTTTATACTATACCTGAAGTCTGCATTTCCCTGTGTCGGTCCACACATACCCAGATCCCTGACAGTGGGACTTTGCGGGGGCTTCTTGCAGATAGCTTGGCTTCACATAGGCGTCTTCTAATCAGGGGCGGACTGACCATTTGGAAACTCGGGCACTGCCCGAGAGCCCGGGGTCAATAGAAGGCCCCATGAGATGCCCCTGGTACCTTTTTTTGATTGCCACCTGTTTTTCAAAGTATGAATGACCTCCACTAATAGAACTCCACACTGCTATTATTTTGAACATGCCCCTTTCAATTAGTGATTCAATTACACAGAATCAGCAGCATGCATGTCATGACTGTTGGGTCTGTTGGATTTCTATTACTCTACTACACCTGCTAGTAAATTATTTGCCATGTAGAAATATAATTTCTACCAAAAACAGTGATTGATCAGGTTAAGGATGTCTGACTGCTATTATTTTGAACACAACTGTATGTGTATATATATTTATAATTTTTTTTAAACCCATATTTATCTCTAAACTGTCTATACACTTTTTAACTCAGTGTTGCAGATCAATCTTTGTAAGGACCCCTGGAAAGCTCTTCTCCAGAACCAGTAAATTACATTCCCCATCCCAGTCATGTCCCTAATATGCATGTTTTTATTGCTACTAGACAGACCATAGCCCATAGTGATTATATGGCGGCAATACATCCAGTGATGCATGATGACTAGTTCACATCTGGTCCCCAGAGAGTTAATTCGGCAGGATATAAACCCAGCTTCCAAAATGGTGAACACTAGCTTCCTGAAGATGTCCAATTACAGATGAAACTAGTTGAAGCAGTGTTCCCCAGCCAATACATCCCATCCCATCCCTGGAGTGCAAACCAGCTTCTGATTTCAAGGCGGAGGCAGCCATCTTAACAGCAAGAGCTGTATGTACCTGGTGCCGGTCCCTAGGCACATATACATGTGAGTGTGGTGTAATTGTTAGGTTTATATGATTTAATAAAGTTGGCTGTTTTGCGCAATGAACCCTTTTCCTGATACTGTTTTTTGCGTGGCGGTATATTGCATGGAAATAAATCATATTCCTGGTACATGTGAATGGTCAAGTTGGTGACAAGACACACACAGTGGGTCCAACCAAAAAAAGCGCAGTGAGACCTTTCTAGTAATAAAAGGTCCATCCATTGTGGTGAGTGTAAATCCATGTGGGGCCACCTGGAAATGGTCACCTGTTTGTTTCTGTTACTAATGGCACCAGCATCTGTTCACCTATCTTTTGGCTTTCAAGCTACTATTATTTGATAGGGATTTACTGATACATTGGACATTATTTGTATTTTCTTGTGTTGTCCATTTATATAATATTTTTCCATTTTTTTGCATTTTCACATGTGGCAAATTGTTAAGTAATTTTGATTCACATTTTTGGCAATGCAGTCTATATACACATTTATAGGGCTCACTAATGTGGAAGTTATACTCATTTTGAAGACTGCAGCGGCCATAATCACACTAATATGTCTCTTTTTTTTTTGGTTTCTTTTGGTTTTGCCTGTGGCACAGAGTTTTCATTGTTATTTGAGACCATAGCCCACACATGAAAATCTCCATCCTTAAAGCGGAGGTCCAGCCAAAAATAAATAAATAAATAAACGTTTTAAAAAACAGATACTCAACTGTCCCTCGATCCCACAGTGTCCTCACACTGGCTGTCCTCTGTCCCCGGTGCTGGCATCTTCAGTGTGGGCACCTGGCTGTGACAGCTTGCTGCGAGTAGCGCTGTGCATTGTGAATGGTCCCACAGTCTTCTGAGACCTGTCATGTGTCCCAGAAGACTACGGGGAGGGAGGGGGTTGGGGACAACTTCCACTGCGATCGCCTAAGTGATTAGAAGTGGAAGTTGGAGCAGGTACCTGTCAAATTCGGGTACCCCCCCTGCTCCCCAAAGGTGCCAATCCTTTAGGGGAGAGGGGGACAAACCCCTGGAGGATACACATGATAAAATTTTTCTATATGGTAGCCATGCTTGATTATTTCCCTCCTTCTCTTCATACACCACATCTTCTTCAACTTTGAAGCAGAGACAGGTCCTTTACTCTTTTATGCCTTTTTCTCTCATGGATGCCAACAGACTACTCCACCTGATTAGGGAGCCCAATATTGTGGGCTTTTCTCTTCCTAGTGTATGTGACTTTTCTTTTTAAATTATTTTTTCATAGCACTGCCAAGCTCAATGATATCTCATTTGATGTTTCTCATGTTTGAACATATGTTTATGCCTTATTCATTATCAGTTCCTGAGTGAGTATGAATCTCAGGGCATTTTTTTCCTCAGAGAATGGGTGCATGAATTCCCCCTTTTTTGAGTCACTTCTTGTCTCCTCCCTCCATCTCTTGGATCCATCTCCCACCAATTGCCCAAAATCACTCCTTTTAGCAGAATGCAGTGCCAAGTATCATTTTGTGGTGCTAATTTGTATGTAATTTGTTAATGATAACAAGAAAAGTAGTAACATAGATCTCCTACAGCCATCAGCAACAGACCCCCCCAGCAACAATAGACCCCAACAACAATATATTCCCCCAGCAACACTGGACCCTACAAAAAAATACCACTCCAGCAACAATAGACCCCCAGTAAAAACAACAGATCTCCCAGAAGCCAGCATCAATACACTCTCCATAAGCCAGCAAAAATGATCCATTCCCTCAAAAGTAGATCCCTTCCAGCAACAATAGTTCCCTCCCTATTATCCAAGTGTCTCCACTCTGGATGGAGGAGCAAAAGAAACACCTACTGACGGCAGCATTGTCAATGTGGGGAGAGGGTAGTGTAAGACTAGCAGATTTAGACATTCTTGACTAACAAATTAAAGCTGGACTCCAGCTAACACCTTTTAGGAAGTTGGAGTAACAATTTTTTTAGCCTTTAGGAATAAATGTGTTATATGAATAAAAGCTGATCATTGTATGCTCTCCAGTCAATGTTAAATGTTTTTTTCTTAACCCTCTAACTGCCACTTTTGCTAGACAACGTGGTCTGCTAAATGAAGTTGAAAAATAACAGACTTACTGGCTGGATCACAAGGTGAATATTAAAGAGGAAACTAATGCAGGCACTACATATAAAGACTTGTAGCCTGCAATATAATAAACTATCTTTGAAATTACCATTGTAAGAGAGAAATAGAGCTACATACAATTTTCATACAAATTTCAAAACTTCCTTCCAAAGTTTTTGACAACTGTTAGTGTGGGGGTGTTAAAAGAGAAGTATGAGTTTCATTAAAAAAATATACTCACCTACAGTAGGTGAATGCAACATCAGTCTCATGCTCAGTTCTCAGCCTTCAGTGAGGAGAGAGGTGGTAAATGTCAGTCACTGGCTCTCTGCTCTGGCCCTCAAACGTTCACTGGCATGCTGGGCTGTGGAAGGGGGCTGGAGGGGGACAGGAGACTGGCTCAGACTGTCAGCTGCTAGTCCAGGCATCTGGGTGGATCTCTACCATCCATATGGTCGGGATCTTCTCAGATGCTGGACTGGCTCTGTGATGCCAGCTGTCAGTGGGCTTTACCCCACTGTCAGCTGAAAAAGGCTCACAGGAGTGCAGAACAAACAGCACTCATGTGATCCATAGGAGAAGTACATCAAACATTTTAGGTATACTTCTCCTTTAACTCATCAGTAGACCACGCCAATCCAAACACCCCAGGCTCTTTAACTCTCACCAGACTTGCAGACTCATTCAGTCCCTTAGAGTCATCTAATCTTTTCAGCCCTCCCAGTCCTCCAAACTCACTTAGCTGTCCCGACTCTCTCAATCCTGTGGGTAAGGAATCTGTCCTCCTACATTAAGTGCTGTCTCCTGAGTAGAGCACCTCTTCTATCGGGAGTGCACCTACCTCCTGGATGCAGCACACACCTGTCTCCTAACAGGAGCCCTGAGCTTTGGCCTCGCTTACAAGTTTGCACACCTGCACACTCACACAGCCTGTAGGTCACCAGTAAAACCTGGACACAAGATTGGAGACTTCTTCCCATCAAAATCTATTTGAAGTCTCCAAGCTCTAGACCCCAATCTGGGATTACAAAACCCAGAGAAAACTGAAACTTCTTGGCTCAGACGCAATAGTTCGGAGCCCCACATTCTCCATTAGTGTGAGGCCAGTGTCGCTTTTCCCTACACTCAGACAGTGGCAGGGACTAGCACTGTCACACTACATAATAAGATTCTAGCAGGTTATACCTATTTCATGGAAAAAACAGACAATATTGAGGAAGGAGTTTGCAGCACACTGCTAAATATTCTTGGGAGTGTTTGCAAAAAGGAAGGCGGGAGTATAGCGAAAAATTTCCTCTAGAAAAAGGTGGCACAAAATCTGTCTAGCCCTATAAAACATAAACAGGTATAATATAATTAATGATGCAATATCTGAAGAGTTGTAACATAACACATCAGCCTAGAAAATTTGCTGGACCTTTATCCCTATAACTAGGATCACAAAGATGAGTGGATTGGATCTCTCAGCAGGGAAGATGGATTGCCTTAAAGACCAAGAATTGTGTGTGAAAACTGATTTTTTTTAATATGTAGCTCTACCCCCACAGGAGCGGCTTGGTTGATTGGGTCCTAGGTTCTTTGCTTTGTCTCTGTGAATATCCTTAGCCTTTATGGCACACGTGATTGAAAGAAAAATGCGGCAAGCACTTATAGGAAAACAAGTGTGGATACTTTTAACTGAACTGTGAACCAGTATGAGGAAATAGATACAAGACCGTTAAGTGGTAAATTAACTCAATGTATTTGTATGGGTTAGAATTTATGGTGGTTTGAGCATAAAAGAGCATCGAGTAGGTAGGTTCAGACACAGTCTCCTAGACAGTATATTCACTATGCCAAAGTAACTTAGGATACAGTTCTGTACCAATAGACTGGAACTTACTCATGAATCAGCAAAACCAGCAATAAATAGTGAATATAAGCATTAACTGCAATGTAAATAAAAATACTATAACTAATTTAGAGTGCACTCTAGGAGAATAGGTAGGATATAGTGCAATGTGCCCTGAGAGGTACCTCTTAGCATAAGCAATAGGCAAAGGTCTCTATGTAGAAGCAGTAAAGGGACAGTCCTTAGTCCTAACATTTAAGTCGGCTAACATTGGGGCCCTGTTGTACCATTGGTGCACATGAGAACAGTCGCAGGCAGCAAATAAGGCTACTAGATGGTTGTATGAGCAGTTCCTAAAGGGCTCAGACTCTCTAGCAGCAGATAATAAATTCAGCAGCTCACCATCCAGTCACACATAGCAGTAAGTTCAATCTCTGCTCTGCACCTAGGTAACTCTGATTGTCAGCACCCCTGAACTCAGCACTCTGGATCCTGCTCAGGCTGCAGATACACAGCAGTGATTGTGCACACTGAACATCAATGTGCACTGTTTGGTCCCCCTCACGGCAAGAGAAAGGTATGTCCTATACAGCCAGGGAAAATGCAGTTCTTTCCCCTCCCCCCAGCAATCTCCACTCTGGAGAATGTAGTTCAAAAGCTTTTGCTCACCACAGCAGAGTTTCTCCTCCAGACTGCAGTTCCTACAGTGCAATGCTGCTTGTCACAGTCTATTGACGTCTTCCTACGCAGCAGTTCCCTACTCTTGCTGGGATAGCTGTTAAGCAGTGTTTCCTCACTCACACACAAACATTACACACACATATATATAATACATACACAATATACAGTGGGGATTGAAAGTTTGGGCACCCCAGCTAAAAATTTGTATTAATGTGCATAAAGAAGCCAAGGAAAGATGGAAAAATCTCCAAAAGGCATCAAATTACAGATTAGACATTCTTATAATATGTCAACAAAAATTAGATTTTATTTCCATCATTTACACTTTCAAAATAACAGAAAACAAAAAAATGGCGTCTGCAAAAGTTTGGGCACCCTGCAGAGTTAATATCTTGTACTGCCCCCTTTGGCAAGTATCACAGCTTGTAAACGCTTTTTGTAGCCAGCCAAGAGTCTTTCAATTCTTGTTTGAGGTATCTTTGCCCATTCTTCCTTACAAAAGTCTTCCAGTTCTTTGAGATTTCTGGGTTGTCTGTCACGCACTGCTCTTTTAAGGTCTATCCATAGATTTTCAATTATGTTGAGGTCAGGAGATTGTGAAGGCCATGGCAAAACCTTCAGTTTACGCCTCTTGATGTAATCCCCCGTGGATTTCGAGGTGTGTTTAGGATCATTATCCATTTGTAGAAGCCATCCTCTCTTTAACTTCAGCTTTTTCACAGATGGCATCAAGTTACCATCCAAAATTTGCTGAAATTTTATTGAATCCATTTTTCCTTCTACTCGTGAGATGTTCCCTGTGCCACTGGCTGCAACACAACCCCAAAGCATGATTGATCCAACCCCATGCTTAACAGTTGGACAGAGGTTCTTTTCATTAAATTCTGTGCCCCTTCTTCTCCAAACGTACCTTTGTTCATTCCGGCCAAAAAGTTCAATTTTAACCTCATCGGTCCACAGAACTTGTTTCCAAAATGCATCAGGCTTGTCTATATGTTCATTTGCAAAGTTCAAACAATGATTTTTGTGGTGAGGACGTAGAAGAGGTTTTCTTCTGATGACTCTTCCATGAAGACCATATTTGTACAAGTATCTCTTTATAGTGGAATAGTGTACCACAACTCCAGTGTCTGCCAGATCTTTCTGGAGGGATCGTGCAGTCAAACGTGGGTTTTGAATTGTTTTTCTCACAATCCTGCGAGCTGTTCTGTCTGATATTTTTCTTGGTCTTCCAGATGTTGCTTTAACTTCCACTGTTCCTGATGACTGCCATTTCTTAATTACATTCCGAACAGAGGATATTGACATCTGAAAACGCTTTGCTATCTTCTTATAGCCTTCTCCAGCTTTGTGAGCGTCAACTATTTTCAGTTTCAGTTTTCTAGACAACTACTTAGAAGAACCCATGGTGCTGATTGTTGGGGCAAGGTCAGATGAGTCTGGGCATTTAAAACCTTTGAGATTGACATCACCTGGTCTTCCCAGACAATGATTGAGAACAATCCATGACACTGGCAGGTCTCAGCTTGGCAAAGGGGGCAGTGCATGCTATAAATTCTGCAGGGTGCCCAAACTTTTGCAGACGCCATTTTTTTGTTTTCTGTTATTTTGAAAGTGTAAATGATGGAAATAAAATCTAACTTTTGTTGACATATTATAAGAATGTCTAATCTGTAATTTGATGCCTTTTGGAGATTTTTCCATCTTTCCTTGGCTTCTTTATGCATATTAATACACATTTTTAGCTGGGGTGCCCAAACTTTCGATCCCCACTGTATATATATATATATATATATATATATATGTGTTTTTTCTAGTAGTTAAAAAAAAGAAAAAGTAGACTGAACTACAATGCTGAAAAAAATTAAAGGAACACTTTGAAAACATATCAGATCTCAATGGGGAAAAATATCATGTGGAATATATATACTGATATGGACTGGGTAATGTGTTAGGAACATAAGGATGCCCCATCATTTGATGGAAATTAAAATTATCAACCTACAGAGGATTGAATTCAAAGACACCCCAAAAATCAAAGTGAAAAAAAGATGCAGCAGGCTAGTCCATTTTGCTGAAATTTCATTGCAGCAACTCAAAATGGTACTTAGTATTTGTATAGCTTGTATGCATGCCTTACAACGTTGGGGCATGCTCCTAATGATATGACGGATGGTGTCCTGGAGTATTTCCTTCCAGATCTGGACCACGGCATCACTGAGCTCCTGAACAGTCTGAGGTACAACCTGGTGGCATCGGATGGACCAAAATATGATATTCCAGAGGTGTTCTATTGGATTTAGGTCAGGCAAGCGTGGGGGCCATTTAATGGTATCAATTCCTTCATCCTCTAAGAACTGTATGCATACTCTCGCCACATGAGGCATTGTTGTGCACCAGGAGGAACTCAGGACCCACTGCACCAGTGTAGAGTCTGACAATGGGTCAAGGATTTCATTCCGATACCTAATGGCAGTAAAGGTACCATTGTCTAGCCTGTAGAGGTCTGTACATCCCTCCATGGATATGCCTCCCCAGACCATCACTGACCCACCACCAAAACGGTCATGCTGAATGATGTTACAGGCAGTATAACATTCTCCATGGCTTCTCCAGACACGTCTGCCACATGTGCTCAGGGTGAACTTGCTCTCATGTGTGAAAAGCATGTCCAGTGGTGGACCAGCCAATTCTGGTGTTCGTTGGCAAATGCCAACCGAGCTCTATGGTGCCAGGCAGTGAGCACAGGGCCCACTAGAGGACATCGGGCCCTCAGGCCACCCTCATGAAGTCTGTTTCTGATTGTTTGGTCAGATACGTTCACACCAGTGTCCTGCTGGAGGTCATTTTGTAGGGCTCTGGCAGTGCTCATCCTGTTCCTCCTTGCACAAAGGAGCAGATACCGGTCCTGCTGATAGGTTAAGGATTTTCTATGGCTCTATCCAGCTCTCCAAGAGTAACTGTCTGTCTCCTAGAATCTCCTACATGCTCTTGAGACTGTGCTGGAAGACACAGCATGTGTGCAGAGCAGTGGGCATGGCCACACTTTTTGAAGGAATTTCTTTTTTTTAGATGGAATACTGTGACTCCTTATATATAGAAGAGGGAGGGCCACAACACTGTAACCCGATATTCTCAATGCTGGCAGGGACAGCAGCCAGTGGACTACATTTACCAGTTGAACCATATAAATACCACCTGAACCAAATAAAAAAATCTAACAAAAATATGTTTAATGAATGCACATGAAATGGGATAGTGGTGAAATACTGAAGTGAAAAAGAGCACTGTCCAGCATACTTTGCACACAGTTTACTGTGAGGTTGCTAGTAGACTACATTATCCAGCAAACCCCCTGAATTGGTCATTTGCTCAATGCTATATAACCCTACTAATATCTATATTTTGTATATTTAGACTCTAAATTGTGCTTTATAAATAACTAAAAAAACAAAAAAATTCCCTTCTGTAGCCTTATGATATTAAATTAGTATATGTCATCATAAAAAAAACACAGTGGCTAAGTGGTTAGAACTTCTGCCTGTCAGGATCGTTGGGTTGAATCCCAACCACAGCACCACCTATAACAGACATAAATAAAAATTGGTGATAACTATCCTACTAATAATGTGCATTTTTAACATATAGCTATATCTTGGGAGAGTTTTAATCACATGTTCCTGAACCCATAGTACTACAATATAGTGTTTATCTCTAGTTCCTCATTAAGTCCCTTTGGCGCTAGAGAGTCAAGGGTAAAAACCCATTATGTCTCTCTGTTAACTTTATCAGCAAATGATCCTCCTCCTGGCCTTGTCTCGATCACCCAAACTTTGAGACCCTCTGTAGATTTATTGGTTTTGAAAGTGAAGTGTCTGGTGATGTTATGATCCCCTGTTATATTAATCTGCAGTGCTCACGAAACCTCCTACTACTGTCCTAATTGTGCAACCTTTATATAAGAGGCCACAGGGAGAGGTAAGACAGTAGATTGGAATTGCGGAGAAACAAGTGTGAAACTTTGAAATGAAAAATGTTTTCTTTGCTGTCAATGAATTCTTTATGTCTATGTTGAACAAAAGAGACACATCTTGCACTGGATCTTCTTACACTGGTACATCCCTGTGATCCTGAAAAAAAAATGTAATACTTTACCTGTCAACCTATTCTTGTGGTTACATTTTATCTTGGAGCTATTTTATTTCTAGTGCTCAGAGCCCCTATATATACACAAAACCTGGTCTCTCAGGTGTTACAGGACCCCATTTGGGATCTTATAATGTAAAATATCCTCCTGGGCTTATATGGGTAAACCTAACTAATAGCTTCTATCACTCAACTTGTACAAATAACTGAGAACCAATATATATAAATTTAGTGAAGCGCTAATATTAAACAACTAATAATAAATGAAGAGTACTCTATAATAAATGTTATTATAATAAAGATAATAAAGTGACAAACAATATGCAAACACACTGTACTCTGATCTCTTATGGATCCAATAAAGTGCAATCTTGTGATGTCCACAATGAACACTTGTGGTAATACTCCGTGATAAAATAAAAAAAATTCCCTCCTTTATACTCCCCTAAAGGGTTAAATATAGTGAATATGCAATCGTGGTCCCTTATTAGAAAGGGAAAATATATATATCAGTGTTTTTAGTGCTTAATAAAACAATTGAATATAGTGCCTTTATGATAACAATAAATCAAAGTAAATACTAAGCAATGCCTAATAAACAAATATCCCCAAATAGTAGTCCAAAAAAACACATTTGGGTGATCTTCAAACAGCAAAACAATCATGCAGGTGATGAAGTGCACTAGTGATCTTCACTCTAGTGTCAAATCCTCAAACCAGCAGAAATGCCCGCTCACCTGCAAACATTGACCCTAAGGGCCAACACGCTTATAGGATCACCCCAAAACGATCCTTAGGGGTACTTCCTCATCACAGAGAATAAGAGGTATCACATATACTCCTTTATGCAGCAACTCCTACTCCTTTCAGCTACCTTAAGAGAATGATACTGCAATACTGCTTACTCTCCACCTTCTCCACTCAGGATCATGTCCGTGAGACACAAAAACAATTTCCTCCATAGTGCAATATTGGTTTTTAATTACTTAATGTAATATACAGCCAATTATACACTCACATATGCTCCAATAGAAAAAATGCCTTTCATCACATTCTATGGGTGTACTGCATGGGCTGGGTGTACCAATATGGTCTCTACGTCTGGAGGTGCGTCACCGCGTCACCGGAAGTTGCGTACCAACGCATTGCGTCACGTGCCACGTGACTTCATTAGGGTTAGAGGCCTGTCAGGGAGTGAGGAGCCAGACACATAAGGAGGTGCAATTAAAGGTAGGTTTATTTACACAGAAACAAGGCAAGAGTCTATGCAAGTCCGACAGCAACAGCGGATCACTTGGTAGGAGAGAAGTTCTCCTGCCGAGGTCGTCTTCCAGGATAATCAAGTTGAGAACCAGCGGGAATCGTAGCCAAAGCCGGGGTCTGAAGCCAGGAAGAATGGTCGCCAGAGCCGGAGTCAGAAGCCAGGAAGAATGGTCACCAGAGCCGGGGTCAGAAGCCAGGAGGAGTCTTTGCCAAAGCCGAGTCGGTATCCAGGAGAGCAATGAGTTAACTGAACAGGAGCTTGCTGATGTGCAACAGACAGGACACGAATGCAATGGACAGCTACAAACAGCAGACTTATATGTGATAAGCCGCCACCTCCTGGGAGGAGCCGCAGAGGGCTGAAAGCATAAAGGATCCCACAATGCTTTGCAGACACCTAAGATGGATGCCAGCACATGGAGCAGCACAAGCCCTGAGGAAAGGTAGGACCTTGACAGTACCTCCTCCTCAAGGACCCCTCTACGGCTCAACATAAGTCTTCTGGGGAAAGCAGGCGTGAAAAGCGCAGAGGAGGGCAGGAGCATGAACATCCGCGGAAGGAACCCAGGAATGCTCCTCGGGACCATAACCACGCCAATGGACCAGGAACTACACCTGGCCACGGATCAACCAAGAGTCCAGGATACGGCTCACCTCATATTCCTCATGACTGCCAACCAGGATAGGACAGGGCCAAGGCAGTGAGGCAGTAAAGCGATTGCAGACCAGAGGCTTCAACAGGGATACGTAAAAGACATTGGAGATACGCATCCCAGGAGGAAGAGCAAGGGCATAGGCAACCGGGATGCGGAAAGGACCAACAAAACGGGGAGCCAGTTTCAGTGCGGGCACCCAAAGATTGAGGTTACGAGTGGACAACCACACCCGATCTCTGACCTGGTATGAAGGAGCGGGCAACCGTCTACGATCAGCCTGGAGCTTCTGGCGCTGTGCTGAGTCCTTCAAGGACCTCTGTATCTGCCCCCACAAAGAATGCAGGGCAGCAAGATGGTTATCCACAGAAGGAATTTCCTGTGGCGAGAACAACTCAGGCAATACAGCGGGTTGGAACCCATAGTTGCCCAAGAAGGGAGACATCCCGGAGGAGGAGTTGACAGCCGAGTTCCTCGCAAACTCTGCCCATGGCAGGAGAGCGACCCAATTGTCTTGATGGTCTGAGATATAGCAGTGAAGGAATTGTTCCAGGGCCTGGTTGGAATGCTCCACAGCCCCACTGGACTGCGAGTGGTAGGCCGAAGAGAAGGAGAGCTTGATACCCAACTGGGAGCAGAAGGCGTGCCAGAACCTGGACACAAGCTGGCTCCCATGGTCCGAGACAATCACCTTAGGCAACCCATGCAAGTGAAAGATCTCCCTGGCAAAAACCGTAGCCAGTTCTTGCGCAGTCGGCAATTTCTTGAACGGAACACAATGGCACATCTTGGAGAAACGATCAATGACCATAAGAATGACTGTATGGCCTTGAGACGCAGGGAGGTCCACAATAAAATACATGCCCAGGTGTGACCAAGGACGCTCCCTATTGGGAATGGATTGCAGAAGGCCAAATGTAAGATGCCGAGGAGATTTATTCTGGGCACAGACAGAACATGCTGCTACATATGAGGCGATGTCGGAACGGAGAGATGGTCACCAGAATAGACGAGAAACGACCCAGGACAACTGGTTCCTCCCCGGATGACCGGCAGTCTTAAAATTATGGTAGGTACGCAGCAGGCGGGTGCGCAATCCCTCAGGTACGAAACATCTGCCAGCTGGTCTCTCAGAGGGAGCATCGGTGCTCCCCAAGGGGAGAAGTCAGGCTGGTATGAATGACAGCCAGGATCTGATCCGGAGGTATGACCAAGGTTGGCTCAGAGTCCTCCCTGGACAGCTCAGAGTATTGCCGCGACAAGGCATCAGCCCTGACATTCTTGGAGCCAGGCAAATAGGAGACCACATAGTTAAAACGTGACAAGAACAGAGCCCATCTGGCCTGACGGGGCGTCAACCTCTTAGCCTCCGAGAGATACATCAGGTTCTTGTGGTCAGTGAGAATGAGAACCGGAACCGCAGAACCCTCGAGCAGGTGCCTCCATTCCTTGAGAGCCAGAATAATGGCCAACAACTCCCTGTCTCCAATCTGGTAGTTGCATTCTGCGGAGGAAAGCTTCCTGGAGTAGAACCCACAGGGAAGTAGGGATCCATCAGGCGACCGACTCTGAGACAGGAGGGTGCCTACTCCCGTCTCGGATACATCAACCTCGAGGACAAAGGGCAACCCAGGATTGGGATGAGACAGTATTGGAGCCGAAGCGAAGGCGGATTTCAGAGCCTCGAAAGCTAAGATGGCCTTGGATGACCGCTCATGGGGATTACTGCCCTTCTTGGTCAGATCTGTGAGAGGCTTGGCCAGCGTGGAGAAGTTCCTGATAAACTTCCGATAATAGTTGTCGAATCCCAAAAAGCGATGAATGGACCGAAGACCACTAGGACGAGGCCACTGCAGAACCGCCAAAAGCTTCTGAGGACCCATGGAGAATCCCACAGCGGAAATGATGTAGCCCAAAAAGGCAAACTGGGATGGGTGAAATTCACACTTCTCAAGCTTACAGAAAAGCTCGTTCTCACGTAACCGTTGCAGCTCCCGCTTGACATCCTGGATATGTGTCAAGGTCCTACCTTTCCTCAGAGGTTATGCTGCTCCATGTGCTGGCATCCATCTTAGGTTTCTGCAAAGTATGGTGGGAGCCTTTTATGCTTTCAGGCCTCTGCGGTCCATCCCCCAGAGGGGTGTGGTTGATCACATTTAAGCCTGTTGTCTGCACTTGCTCTTTGCATTTGTGTCCTGTATGATTGTGTTGCAGCAAGCTTGTTCTACTCTCGTGGCTCTCCTGGAAACCAACTCAGCTTTGACTAAGACTATTCTCAGCCTTATCCCTTTATCTGACCTCCCGTTGCTGAACCCGGCTCGTGACCTGTGTATTCTTGCCTACCGTCCTGTACTGTCTGTCCCGCTGTTATCGACCCAGCCTGTCCGACTACGCTATTGTTTCCCATCTGGTTCCCGCCAGCTATACGCCATTGCCGGGGGCCATTACTGCAGCTGGGGTTACTCGGGGGCCATGACCTGGTCCCTGGCTGCGTCAAGTCCATCCCCACCATCAGGGGCCCTGGTGAAAGGCAGCCTGGGGCTTAGACTCCGTGCCCTGAGGAACTCCGGTCTGTGGGTGGTGGTTGTCGTCAGTCGGTGCGTGACCCTACCATTAGGCCTGCCTGTCCATTCCACCGCTCCTGCCCTGACAATATGAGACTCCATAGACGCAGAGAAAACCAGGATGTCGTCCAAGTAAACCACCACGCACTGCAGCAACAAGTCACGAAAGACATCATTAATGAACTCCTGAAAGACCAAGGGCGCGTTACACAACCCGAAGGGCATAACCAGGGATTCATAGTGGCCGGTTCTGGTGTTGAACGCAGTCTTCCACTCATCGCCCTCCTTGATCCGTATGAGGTTGTACGCAGCCCTAAGGTTGAGTTTAGTAAAGACCGTTGCTCCCTTGAGGCAGTCGAACAACTTGGTAATCAACGGAATTGGGAAAGCATTCTTAATTGTGATTCGATTGAAACCCCTATAATCAATGCAAGGCCTCAATTCACCGCCCTTCTTTTTCACGAAGAAAAAGCCAGCTCCTGCTGGAGAAGTAGACCTGTGAATGTGCCCCCGGGAAAGCGCATCCGCAACGTACTCCTCTATGGCCTGATTCTCCGCAATCGAAAGAGGATACACCCTGCCACGAGGAGGAGTGGCACCGGGTTGCAAGGCTATGGCACAATCGTATGAACGATGAGGAGGCAGAGCACCGGCGCACACCTTGTCAAACAGGTCCAGGTACTCCCCATAGTCAGTAGGCAACACAGAGTCCGAGGAGGCACACAACACCTTAACAGGTCCACGGATGCAACCAGCCCCACACTGTGGCGACCACGAGAGAATCTCGGCCGACCGCCAATTAAAGGTCGGATTGTGCTTCTGAAGCCAGGGATATCCCAAAACCACGGAGTAGTGCGGAGAAGAAAATACCTGAAAACAGGCCAACTCCCTGTGAACAGCCCCAATAGCTACTTCAACTGGCAGGGTCTCGTGGGTAACCTGCGGCAGTTGCAGGGGCCTGCCATCTATCGCCTCGAGAACCAAAGGAGTAACTCGTGCCTGCAGAGGAATGGAGTACTGGGCAGCAAACGAGCTGTCCATAAACAATCCGCCAGTCTACAAATGCCTGGGCCATCACCGAGCCTTCCGCCCAAGAGAGGACAACAGTGATTAGCGGTTTATCTTTGTGGGACACCGGGGACGAGGAAACTCCACCCAAGATCTGCCCCCGACAGGATCTCAGGTGCGAGCGTTTCCTGGACGGACCGGACAGGGCTGCCGAAAATGCCCACCGAGACCACAGTACAGGCAGCCTCCCGACGCCGAGAGGCCTGCTCCCCCTCGGAAAGGCGAGCAAACCCCAGCTGCATGGGCTCACCGCCAGACAAGCCATCCCCAGGAGGCGTGGGAGGAGAGGGAGGAACGGGTGGGACAGAAAATGTAGGCGCTAATCGGTTAGGAGGCCTCCGCAGACACTCCTTAAGTGAAGACCTCTCCCTGAGCCTAGTGTCAATCAGGATTAGGAAGGAAATGAGTGCTTCAAGCTCCACAGGCAGTTCTTTGGCTGCAATCTCGTCCTTCAACGCCTCTGAGAGACCATGAGAGAAAGCAGCCACCAGAGCCTCATTGTTCCAACCCACCTCTGCCGCCAGGGTACGAAATTCTATGGCGTAATCGGCAATGGTCCATGATCCCTGATGCATGGACATGAGCAGCTTGGTAGCAGAGGCGGAGCGAGCAGGCACATCGAATACCCTACAAAAGGAGGCAACAAAACCGGCAAATTCGTGAATCACAGGGTTATCGTTCTCCCATAAGGGATTTGACCAGGCCAAGGCCTTGTCCGAGAGCTGTGAGATTAGGAAGCCCACCTTTGACCACTCAGTAGGAAAAGCATGGGGTATCAACTCAAAATATATGCCCACTTGGTTAAGGAAACCCCGACACTGACTCGGCTCACCCCCACCCCCAAAGCGCTGTGGAAGGGGGGCTGAACCAGTCATACCTCTGGGCACCGCAGGTGCAGCAGCAGATGCAGAGGTAGGCGCAACAACCAGAGCAGCAGCGGGAGCGACCACAGGAGTGACAACCGGCCTAATTGCACCAGGAGCAAGGTGCGCTGTGCGTGCAAGCAGCGTCTGCAACGACTGAGCGAACTGATCCAACAAGAGATCCTGCTGATCAAGTCTGGCAACCAACAGAGGGAGTGAGGGCATACTTGCACCGTCAGGATTCATGGCATTCGTGTAGTGTCAGGGAGCGAGGAGCCAGACACACAAGGAGGTGCAATTAAAAAATAATCAACATATTGTAATACACCATTAGTGAGGCTCCCTGCAACACCGTGCCTATGTGCAGAGTTTTGGTCTGTCCTTCAGCTGCAGCTAATACTCAGTCTGACAGCACTGCTATCCAGGACTACAAGTTTGAATACAAGTGCCCATGCTGGCGAGTGTTAAGTACGTGCCTTTTCTGTTTTATTTTTCTGAGTGACTAATTTGAATTTGGTTTTACCATTACAGCTTTTAACTTTACTGCATTTAGTGTGTGCTCTTCTTGTTTGTTGTATGTCACTTGTAGATTTCCCCAATCTTGTGAGGAGAAAAAACAAAAGCATCACAAGGTGTTTAATTTTTCTTGATGATTCTAATGCCTAGATTAAGGATTTTTAATCCACCTATGGACATGAACTGTTTTTGCTGATGGACTTTTTTCTGACTGACTTTGCTTACTTTCTATAGTCACAGGGCTGATTTCTATAGTCACAGGTATTTTGAGTGCTCTAAAAATAGTTTTAGTTTAATTTTTCTCCTCAGGATGCTTAGAATTAGGATAAAGGTGGCAACTCAATGTCTTGATACAGGTGGAACAAGGAAACCACCTAAGGTGAAAAACAGGACCAAAGCCTCAACACCACTGTATCCTAGATAATCAAGAAAGGTTCTTAGCAGGAGAGCTACTTCAAGACTCTATGGGGTTGATTTACTAAAACTGTAGAGTGCATAATTTGGTGCAACTCTGCATAGAAATAATTTAACCATTCCAGTGACAACTGACTCTTAAGATTTGGGCTTCACCAACCATGTGGTCAATGCCAGTGACCATAAAGCAGGTCATAAGATCAGTTCCTGCAACAGCAAGTACAACCTATCTGGAAAGCTCATGCCTTTTCTGGCAATCGAGTTACAGGATCCACATACCACATTCAGAATCACTTAAATGCCCTCCACCTTTATCCTGCAGTGGAGGAAAGACAGATATCAATGATAAATGGTCCAAAGGAGTTACCAGGACATCAACTGCAAATGCCCAAGTATCCCTGGTCTGGGACACAAACCTGTCCACCTTGTTGTTGAATATGGATGCCAAGAGATCCACATCAATTAGACAAATCACTGTGAACACTTCCAGGGGAAGAACCCACTGCTGATGCTTGCCAAATTTTTACTCTGGGAATGTGCACAGCGAATTTCTGCCCAGTACAAGATCAGATTCCACATCTTCCCTCCATGCTGATTGAAGTACACCCTATTTTGGAGACTCTGAAGGCAAACAGACCAATGTGGGAGTGCCATTCATATCACTCAAAGTTCTAAGATGTTGATAACCAACCTCTGCTCCTCTGTCATGTTCCCTGAACTGAGAGGTTCTTCAAAACACCTGCCCAGTTCAAAGAGCAGGCATCTGTAGTAAAAACCTTCCAAATCATTGCAAAGAAATGTTCTCTGGCATCCAGCATCTGCATGGTTGTCCACCATTGCAGAACTGTCCTGGGAGTCAGATGCAATGGCGGATCAAAGGACTTCTGCGGTTTGTCATATACTGTCAGGATATTGAGTTGTAGTGCCCTGGAGTGCAGCTAGGCATATGGGACCACATCAAAGATGGCTACCATCTTCCCCAGCAGACTCATGCTGATACGAGTCAAAGGACTTTCCTGCAATCTTAGAGGCTCCACCTAGAACCAAAGTGATAGTCATATCTCTTGGAGAGGGACACATTCATCTAGGACTAAGCCCAAACATTCCAGATATTGCATCAGAAGAAAAAAGTGACTTCTGAAGGCTCAGCATTCACCTAAACGTTTCCAGGACCTGCACCGATTGATGACAAGTTCTGAGTTGATTGCTCCCTGAAAACCAAGTGCCCTACATCCTCAACAATCCCAGTAAACACTCTGGAAAGAGCAAACTCCAACACCACAAACTGGTAGTAGTGTGTCAGGGTCTTGACCTGAACCTGCAACCTCTCTGGTGTCTGGCAGTAGCTCTCCTCGCTCTGCCGCCTGAGATCTGGAAAGCTCTCTGTCTGATCTCTGGAAAGTCCAGTTCAGTGATGAAATCTTCCAAGGCATCATCAAAAAGCTCAAGGCTCTCAGGAACTCATGTATCATCAACAGGATCCTAGGATCAGATTTCTTGGGCATAAAGTTTTGTCCACACTTTGAGGGCTTGGCAGACCCCCAATGCAGCCACCAATGGCTGCAAAGTTTTGCTTATCAATAAGAAGAAAGCCTTACAGAGGGCTCTGACCTCTTATCTGTAGTGTCCTCAAGACTGGAACCTCATTCCCTCCTGACTATCAGGGTTTTGTTTAGTTAGAAAATAGTTGGAGAACTCCCCTTTTTGGGGAACTCCTTCTCCATAGGGGATTGCTGAATGAAACCCTTGGAGGCACAAACAACATTTATAGGTGAGCCCAATTGCCATATATTACTTCCTGCAATGAGGCTGCGCAGGAAAAGATTTGTTTTTTTTTGGCTGGTACCAGAACCTAGGGAGAAGTAGTTTCTGGAAGCTGTTGTCTTAATTTTGTACTGACCACATCAGCCAAAATCTAACTATGGCCCTATGAGCCTGAGAGAGGCCAGTGCTCGGAGCCTCTTCCTCAGATGACATCATTGTTCACAGGCTCTTCTGCCAGACCTGCCCTCCTTCAGCACTGTCACAGTGTTGTAGTGCATAGCAAACTGCAGTGAGCAGAACTGCCACAGCACACTGATAGCACTCTCCAGCATAGCCTCTAGTCACAAAGCTGCCACCCCACCAGCAGTATATGCCCATGCATTAAGGGTACAGTCTAATGAGCACAGCCACATAAGAGGTTTCCACCCAAGGAGGAAAGCACCAATCCAAGCTGCAAGGCTATTATAAGTGCAATCTTCACACATCACAGCGGGCATGCCCCAAAAGGGTCCTTTGGGACAAACCTTCCCCTCAGAGGATAACCTCTCTGGGTCTGTAGAGCATTCTGCAAGAGACATTAATAGATACCATGTACCTTGGTTAGTGTTGCCCACAGGATCCACTGCTGAATGGCAACATTACAGGGCATCCCTGATCTTGTCAGCAAGGTCTTGGTATTGTCCCTCTGGACCCCAGGTCTGTAGATGATCGATCCAGGTAAACTCATTCCCTTCCCCGGCAGAGGTGTATGAAACAGGCAGCAAAAAAACCATGGGCTGACATCCAGAGAAAGAAATCTTCAGAGAGACTTCATAGGCACATCCATCACCTGCAGAATCTAGCACAAAATTGAGGCTTAGTTGAGCTGAAAGGGGTTATTGAAAGGGAAACCTGCCTTTTTTTGGTCCAAACGACAGCTGAGGACAGCTGAGGATACTGCCCATTATCTCTTTTTTTGACAGCTGTCAGAGCAAGATCCCTGCATGACCGGGAGCTGCTGTTACTTCAGCTTAGCCTGGTTATCTGTCTGTCCTGGTGCTCCCTGCTTCCTACACTGGTCTATCAGATTTTAACTGTAAGTGTATTACAAATGTTTGGTAATAAATCAGTTGCTTTTAACCTAACTCAGGTCCCACACTCCTGTCTTTCTGTTGTTTGAGCTGCATTGGATCACCTCAAATCCCTTTATGGAAGCTGCAGGATCCTATTACTCCATTATTCTTGGTTCCCTTGTGGCCTGGATGGAACTTTTTTGTGCTATTGATTTTGAAGCTGGAACTTGTGGTGCACTGTGGTGGTTTGTGTTTTGCGTTTTTTGGTCATATACCTCAAGGTGGTAGCAAACCCTGTAAACCTAGACTAGAGTGTAGTCTACTGTAGATTTAGGATTAGATTTGCTAAAGCTGGAGAGTGAAAAATCTGGTGCAGCTGTGCATGGTAGCCAATCAGCTTCTAACTGTTGCTTATTGAATTAAGCTTTGATAAAAAAAACTGAAAGCTGATAGTCTCTATTCTGAAAAAGGTTTGCCTTCCACATAAAAAGAAGATTCTACAAAATGACAGAAATGTTTTTCCTAGTCATCCACTTGTTTGCCAAATCTTTATTTAGCAATTAAATCGGCAATGTCTGTTATAGGTTCTCTTTACACTGAAATCTGTCAGAGAGGCCTGCCTGCCATACTAAGCATCTTTCCTGCCACGGCATCGACAATGACTGAAAGACTCAGATACAGTGGCGGGCAGTGCATTTCATAGACCTTTGGTGATATCCTACCAGAATTAATACAGTGTCACAATGCTGTTTGGCGCTGACTATGTTATGGCTGTACTGTGTTACAGTCTATAACACAAAGTACAGCCATAAGTTAACACCCAACAGCAATGTGACACAGAGCCATAGTACACCTGCTGTTCTGTGATCATCATAATGATTAGAGATGAGCGAATTTCTCAAAAATTCGATTCGGCTGATTCGGCGAATTCCAGTGTGAAATTCGATTCGATGCGAATTTCTTCGCTACGAAGATGACTTATAAAAAGGGTTTCTAGGCTTCAGAGAGCCTTTAAATTAGTGCAGAACACTGTACCTTTAATTTAAATGCCCTTGGAGATGAGGAAAGAGAAGGAGAAGGAGAAGGATGAGAAGAAGGAGAAGGATGAGAAGAAGGAGAAGGAGAAGGATGAGAAGAAGGAGAAGGAGAAGGATGAGAAGAAGGAGAAGGATGAGAAGGAGAAGGATGAGAAGAAGGAGAAGGAGAAGGATGAGAAGAAGGAGAAGGAGAAGGATGAGGAGAAGAAGGATGAGAAGAAGGAGAAGGAGAAGGATGAGAAGAAGGAGAAGGATGAGAAGAAAGAGAAGGATGAGAAGGAGAAGGATGAGAAGAAGGAGAAGGATGAGAAGAAGGAGAAGGAGAAGGATGAGAAGAAGGAGAAGGAGAAGGATGAGGAGAAGGATGAGAAGAAGGAGAAGGATGAGAAGAAGGAGAAGGATGAGAAGAAGGAGAAGGAGAAGGATGAGAAGAAGGAGAAGGAGAAGGATGAGAAGAAGGAGAAGGATGAGAAGAAGGATGAGAAGAAGGAGAAGGATGAGAAGAAGGAGAAGGATGAGAAGAAGGAGAAGGATGAGAAGAAGGAGAAGGATGAGAAGAAGGATGAGAAGGATGAGAAGAAGGAGAAGGATGAGAAGAAGGAGAAGGATGAGAAGGAGAAGGATGAGAAGAAGGAGAAGGAGAAGGAGAAGCAGAAGGAGAAGGATGAGAAGAAGGAAAAGGAGAAGGATGAGAAGATGGAGAAGGAGAAGGATGAGAAGAAGGAGAAGGAGAAGGATGAGAAGAAGGAGAAGGATGAGAAGAAGGAGAAGGAGAAGGATGAGAAGAAGGAGAAGGATGAGAAGAAGGACGAGAAGAAGGAGAAGGATGAGAAGAAGGAGAAGGATGAGAAGAAGAAGGAGAAGGATGAGAAGAAGGAGAAGGATGAGAAGAAGGAGAAGGATGAGAAGAAGGAGAAGGAGAAGGATGAGAAGAAGGAGAAGGATGAGAAGAAGGAGAAGGAGAAGGATGAGAAGAAGGAGAAGGAGAAGGATGAGAAGAAGGAGAAGGAGAAGGATGAGGAGAAGGAGAAGGATGAGAAGAAGGAGAAGGATGAGAAGAAGGAGAAGGAGAAGGATGAGAAGAAGGAGAAGGAGAAGGATGAGGAGAAGGAGAAGGATGAGAAGAAGGAGAAGGATGAGAAGAAGGAGAAGGAGAAGGATGAGAAGAAGGAGAAGGATGAGAAGAAGGAGAAGGAGAAGGATGAGAAGATGGAGAAGGAGAAGGATGAGAAGAAGGAGAAGGAGAAGGATGAGAAGAAGGAGAAGGAGAAGGATGAGAAGAAGGAGAAGGATGAGGAGAAGGAGAAGGATGAGAAGAAGGAGAAGGATGAGAAGAAGGAGAAGGATGAGAAGAAGGAGAAGGAGAAGGATGAGAAGAAGGAGAAGGATGAGAAGAAGGAGAAGGATGAGAAGAAGGAGAAGGAGAAGCAGAAGGAGAAGGATGAGAAGAAGGAAAAGGAGAAGGATGAGAAGATGGAGAAGGAGAAGGATGAGAAGAAGGAGAAGGAGAAGGATGAGAAGAAGGAGAAGGAGAAGGATGAGAAGAAGGAGAAGGAGAAGGATGAGAAGAAGGAGAAGGATGAGAAGAAGGATGAGAAGAAGGAGAAGGATGAGAAGAAGGAGAAGGAGAAGGATGAGAAGAAGGAGAAGGATGAGAAGAAGGAGAAGGATGAGAAGAAGGATGAGAAGAAGGATGAGAAGAAGGATGAGAAGAAGGAGAAGGATGAGAAGAAGGACAGTTCTGTGACAGTTTCTGTCTATTTCTGACAGTTCTGGGACATTCACTCCATACAGCAGTTTCAACCGCTGTATGGAGGGAATGTCATGGAACTGTCAGAAATAGACTATTAATGACAGTTCTGGGACTGTCCTTCCATGCAGCGGTTGAAACATTGTATGTATTTGTTTCCATAAATGGATCCATTTATGGAAACAAATACATACAATGTTTCAACCGCTGTATGGAAGGACAGTCCCAGAACTGTCATTAATAGTCTATTTCTGACAGTTCCATGACATTCCCTCCATACAGCGGTTGAAACAGCTGTATGGAGTGATTGTCCAGAACTGTCATAAATAGTCTATTTATGACAGTTCTGGGACATTCACTCCATACAGCTGTTTCAACCGCTGTATGGAGGGAATGTCATGGAACTGTCAGAAATAGACTATTAATGACAGTTCTGGGACTGTCCTTCCATGCAGCGGTTGAAACATTGTATGTATTTGTTTCCATAAATGGATCCATTTATGGAAACAAATACATACAATGTTTCAACCGCTGTATGGAAGGACAGTCCCAGAACTGTCATTAATAGTCTATTTCTGACAGTTCCATGACATTCCCTCCATACAGCGGTTGAAACAGCTGTATGGAGTGAATGTCCCAGAACTGTCAGAAATAGACTATTTATGACAGTTCTGGGACATTCACTCCATACAGCGGTTGAAACATTGTATCTATTTTTTTCCATAAATGACATTCTGCAGATACACTTAGAGGAGCGCTGCAGATACACTTTTTGCCGGCTTGGAATTATTCTTATTTTCATCCTACTTCTTCTTTTTCTTCTTATGAGGATGAGGATGAGGATGAAGAAGAAGAAGTAGGATGAAAATAAGATTAATTCCAAGCCGGCAAAAAGTGTATCTGCAGCGCTCCTCTAAGTGTATTTGCAGAATGTCATTTATGGAAAAAAATAGATACAATGTTTCAACCGCTGTATGGAGTGAATGTCCCAGAACTGCCATAAATAGTCTATTTCTGACAGTTCTGGGACATTCACTCCATACAGCTGTTTCAACCGCTGTATGGAGGGAATGTCATAGAACTGTCAGAAATAGACTATTAATGACAGTTCTGGGACTGTCCTTCCATACAGCGGTTGAAACATTGTATGTATTTGTTTCCATAAATGGATCCATTTATGGAAACAAATAGATACAATGTTTCAACCGCTGTATGGAAGGACAGTCCCAGAACTGTCATTAATAGTCTATTTCTGACAGTTCTATGACATTCCCTCCATACAGCGGTTGAAACCGCTGTATGGAGTGAATGTCCCAGAACTGTCAGAAATAGACTATTTATGACAGTTCTGGGACTGTCCTTCCATACAGCGGTTGAAACATTGTATGTATTTGTTTCCATAAATGGATCCATTTATGGAAACAAATACATACAATGTTTCAACCGCTGTATGGAAGGACAGTCCCAGAACTGTCATTAATAGTCTATTTCTGACAGTTCCATGACATTCCCTCCATACAGCGGTTGAAACAGCTGTATGGAGTGATTGTCCCAGAACTGTCAGAAATAGTCTATTTCTGACAGTTCTGGGACATTCACTCCATACAGCTGTTTCAACCGCTGTATGGAGGGAATGTCATGGAACTGTCAGAGTCCCAGAACTGTCATTAATAGTCTATTTCTGACAGTTCCATGACATTCCCTCCATACAGCGGTTGAAACAGCTGTATGGAGTGAATGTCCCAGAACTGTCAGAAATAGACTATTTATGACAGTTCTGGGACATTCACTCCATACAGCGGTTGAAACATTGTATCTATTTTTTTCCATAAATGACATTCTGCAGATACACTTAGAGGAGCGCTGCAGATACACTTTTTGCCAGCTTGGAATTATTCTTATTTTCATCCTACTTCTTCTTTTTCTTCTTATGAGGATGAGGATGAGGATGAAGAAGAAGAAGTAGGATGAAAATAAGATTAATTCCAAGCCGGCAAAAAGTGTATCTGCAGCGCTCCTCTAAGTGTATTTGCAGAATGTCATTTATGGAAAAAAATAGATACAATGTTTCAACCGCTATATGGAGTGAATGTCCCAGAACTGCCATAAATAGTCTATTTCTGACAGTTCTGGGACATTCACTCCATACAGCTGTTTCAACCGCTGTATGGAGGGAATGTCATAGAACTGTCAGAAATAGACTATTAATGACAGTTCTGGGACTGTCCTTCCATACAGCGGTTGAAACATTGTATCTATTTGTTTCCATAAATGGATCCATTTATGGAAACAAATAGATACAATGTTTCAACCGCTGTATGGAAGGACAGTCCCAGAACTGTCATTAATAGTCTATTTCTGACAGTTCCATGACATTCCCTCCATACAGCGGTTGAAACAGCTGTATGGAGTGATTGTCCCAGAACTGTCAGAAATAGTCTATTTCTGACAGTTCTGGGACATTCACTCCATACAGCTGTTTCAACCGCTGTATGGAGGGAATGTCATGGAACTGTCAGAGTCCCAGAACTGTCATTAATAGTCTATTTCTGACAGTTCCATGACATTCCCTCCATACAGCGGTTGAAACAGCTGTATGGAGTGAATGTCCCAGAACTGTCAGAAATAGACTATTTATGACAGTTCTGGGACATTCACTCCATACAGCGGTTGAAACATTGTATCTATTTTTTTCCATAAATGACATTCTGCAGATACACTTAGAGGAGCGCTGCAGATACACTTTTTGCCGGCTTGGAATTATTCTTATTTTCATCCTACTTCTTCTTTTTCTTCTTATGAGGATGAGGATGAGGATGAAGAAGAAGAAGTAGGATGAAAATAAGATTAATTCCAAGCCGGCAAAAAGTGTATCTGCAGCGCTCCTCTAAGTGTATTTGCAGAATGTCATTTATGGAAAAAAATAGATACAATGTTTCAACCGCTGTATGGAGTGAATGTCCCAGAACTGCCATAAATAGTCTATTTCTGACAGTTCTGGGACATTCACTCCATACAGCTGTTTCAACCGCTGTATGGAGGGAATGTCATAGAACTGTCAGAAATAGACTATTAATGACAGTTCTGGGACTGTCCTTCCATACAGCGGTTGAAACATTGTATCTATTTGTTTCCATAAATGGATCCATTTATGGAAACAAATAGATACAATGTTTCAACCGCTGTATGGAAGGACAGTCCCAGAACTGTCATTAATAGTCTATTTCTGACAGTTCCATGACATTCCCTCCATACAGCGGTTGAAACAGCTGTATGGAGTGATTGTCCCAGAACTGTCAGAAATAGTCTATTTCTGACAGTTCTGGGACATTCACTCCATACAGCTGTTTCAACCGCTGTATGGAGGGAATGTCATGGAACTGTCAGAGTCCCAGAACTGTCATTAATAGTCTATTTCTGACAGTTCCATGACATTCCCTCCATACAGCGGTTGAAACAGCTGTATGGAGTGAATGTCCCAGAACTGTCAGAAATAGACTATTTATGGCAGTTCTGGGACATTCACTCCATACAGCGGTTGAAACATTGTATCTATTTTTTTCCATAAATGACATTCTGCAAATACACTTAGAGGAGCGCTGCAGATACACTTTTTGCCGGCTTGGAATTAATCTTATTTTCATCCTACTTCTTCTTCTTCATCCTCATCCTCATCCTCATAAGAAGAAAAAGAAGAAGTAGGATGAAAATAAGAATAATTCCAAGCTGGCAAAAAGTGTATCTGCAGCGCTCCTCTAAGTGTATCTGCAGAATGTCATTTATGGAAAAAAATAGATACAATGTTTCAACCGCTGTATGGAGTGAATGTCCCAGAACTGTCATAAATAGTCTATTTCTAACAGTTCTGGGACATTCACTCCATACAGCTGTTTCAACCGCTGTATGGAGGGAATGTCATGGAACTGTCAGAAATAGACTATTAATGACAGTTCTGGGACTCTGACAGTTCCATGACATTCCCTCCATACAGCGGTTGAAACAGCTGTATGGAGTGAATGTCCCAGAACTGTCAGAAATAGACTATTTCTGACAGTTCTGGGACAATCACACCATACAGCTGTTTCAACCGCTGTATGGAGGGAATGTCATGGAACTGTCAGAAATAGACTATTAATGACAGTTCTGGGACTGTCCTTCCATACAGCGGTTGAAACATTGTATGTATTTGTTTCCATAAATGGATCCAATGGATTTCGGTTTCGCCGCGAATATTTCCTGAAATTCGACTCGAATTCCGGTTCGCCTGGTTCGATTCGCTCATCTCTAATAATGATGATGATCATAAGCACAAAATAGGAAGTCTGAGGACTCTGAGGATTCCATCCAGATTAGTGTGTCAGTCAGTGTCACTCACTCACTGTGTGCAGCCCGTCCGCTTTCCTGTGCACTGCCACCCGCCGAAAGATTAGTCCTGCTGCTGCACCCTCTCAGCCACCTGACATTAGTCTCTACCTCAGGCCACAGTGCCAGAACTTACTGAGAAATGAACCAGCTCTGCATCAGAATCAATCCAATAGGGAAGGCACACAGTCTCTTGTCTCCACTTTCTGACCAACCATTCAATAAAAAGACATGAAAATCCGACATGATTATATGCCTCCTAGATGGCCCCTGTGTCTAAAATCTGATTGGGTAAAGTTACAGTTTCATTTCCATTTACAGTAAGCTACAGGCACCTGCACTGTTATTTCTTTTATTTGTCATTTCTTTATTTATATTTTTATGCAAGACATCATATACAAAAAAGGCAAACAACAACCATTGTGACAAATACAAACGGTGACAGTATAAGAGAGAATGCCGATCAAAAGCAAAGTGTGCTGCATGCAATAAGACCAGAAAGATCCTATTTGTAAGACAGAGTATAGTACTAGCAGGGATAATGGACAAGACAAAGCCAATTATAAATACATTTAAAATTATACATCCTGGAACAAACCAGAGTGTGAGGGGGAGTAGGGCAGGGTAACAAACAACAGGATGATGTGCAGTGGTTCACTAGGATATTGTAAGGGCAGCAGGTATAGGTATTGCCAGCAGCATGCAGAGATAAAACAATATCAAGGAAAAGCAGGAGAGGTGGAGGAGAGGTCTGCCTTGGTACCCCACAAGAAAAGAGGAAGGAGGAGAGGGAGGGGGTGAAGACAAGAGAGGGTTCATAAGAAAAGGAAGAAGTGGGGGAGGCAGAGAGAGAAACCAAAGAAAAGGAAAATCCAGAAGAAAAGGCAAGAAAAAAAGGGGGATTGATAAGGCAGGCTAGGTTAAAGAAAAATATATATCCTCTCCCAGGCAGAGCAGACAGCACTGTGTAGACAAAATATTGCCAGGGTGCCAGGTTTCCTTAAAGGTCTCCTCTTGGTTATTTAGAGTGGCAGTAAGGTCCTCCATGTCCCTAAGTTCATTAACCTTGGAAAACCACATAGCTAATGTAGGAGGATGAATGTCTTTCCATCGAAGTGGTATACAGGTCTTCATCGCGTTAAGCAGCTGTATGGTCAAGGAGGATTTATATTTCTTAACTTCCCTGTTAAATGCAGAAAGCATGCCGCCGGGTCATTATTATTATTATTATACAGTATTTATAAAGCGCCAACAGTTTGCTCAGCGCTGTACATTACAATGGGAGACAGAACACGAGACAGTACAGTAACAATACAATTGGATACACAAGGGGTTCGAGGACCCTGCTCCTTGGAGCTTACAATCTAGGAGGGAGGGGATAGTGGTACAGGAGGAGATAGCTGTGGGGGATGGAGTGGTAGGAAGAGTGGAGAAGATCGACAATTAGCTGAGGGCGGGGTAGGCTTCCCAGAAGATATGGGTTTTCAGGGTGCGCCTAAAAGAGAGGAGAGTAGGTGATAATCTGATGGATTGGGGTAGGGAGTTCCAGAGGATGGGGGAAGCCCCTGGAGAAGTCCTGGAGACGGGCATGGGAGGACGAGACCAGGGAACTAGAGAGTACGAGGTCTTGTGAGGAGCGGAGAGTACGTTTTGGGTGGTATTTGTATATCAGGTCGGTGATGTAGTTTGGGACAGTGTTATGAACAGCTTTGTATGTCAGTGTTAGCATTTTGAATTTTATCAGTTTGGCAATCGGAAGCCAGTGGAGGGATTGGCAGAGGGGGGTGACGGATACGGAGCTGTTAGTAAGTTGGATGAGTCTGACCGTGGTATTCAGGATAGCCTGTGGTGAGGTAAGCCGGTGAGGAGGGAGTTACAGTAGTCAAGTCGTGATATGATAAGGGAATGAATGAGTTGCTTAGTAGTTTCCGGGGTTAGGAACGGACGTATTTTGGAGATGTTGCGGAGGTGGAGTCTACATGAGTTTGTCAGTGATTGGACCTGGGGCTGGTAAGACAGATTGGAGTCTAGGATGACACCTAGTACTCTGGCTTGCGTGGTGGGACTGATGGTGGCATTGTTGGTCATGATGGAGAAGTTGGGGGGGGGGGGGCGTGGGCTGGGGGAAAACTAGGAACTCGGTTTTGGAAAGGTTTAATTTGAGGAAGTGGAGTGACATCCAATCCGATATGTCATTCAGTACGCTAGTGATTCGGGCGGAGACCGAAGGGGTGAGGCGAGGGGTAGAGAGATAGATTTGCGTGTCATCAGCATAGAGATGGTAGTTGAAGCCGTGAGAGTTTATCAGTTGGCCAAGGGAGGAGGTGTAGATGGAGAAGAGAAGGGGCCCAAGGACAGAACCTTGAGGTACCTCAACAGAGAGGGGGAGTGAGGGGGAGGTGGCAGCATTATAGGTAACACTGAAGGAGCGCTGTGATAGATAGGAAGAGAGCCAGGAGAGAGCGGAGTCTCTGAGGCCAAGAGAGTGTAGTTTTTTGAGGAGGAGGGGGTGGTCAACCGTGTCGAAAGCCGCGGAGAGGTCGAGGAGTAGGAGCACTGAATAATCAGCAGAGTCAATCCAAATGCATTCTGCAATAGGCATCATATAGTACAGTAACCTGTTTAATTTACTGTTGTGAGCTTAATGTATATCTAAAAACACAAAATTTTACTTTGTAGTTTTGGCTAATGGTTAAAACCCCTGTCAGTTTTCTGCTGTCCCATTGGGATGTTTTCCCATCATTTTTTGTCCCAGAACACACAACAGGAAACAATACAAAAATCTCTCCAAAGTAAGAAGAAATTTACTTTTGTCATTTGTCACTTGAAAAAGTGTCCAATTTGGAAAAGTGCCCCTATATTGGTTTAGTGACATTTGTAAAATTTTGGATTTCACATCAATTTTGTTTTGTGTGGATGGGTCAGGGGCAGAACAAAGGCATTTAACACTTTCCCACGCTATCTATAACAAATGGAAATGGTTTTGGCTTTGGACCCTGTTAAATAAAAGTTTCAGTTTTGGACAATATCAGTTTTGGACAGTATGTTGACTTAGAAATGGATAATCTGCTCAAGTCTAGAATATTGTGCATTTCTAAAAGCGGAAAGCGTCTCCAGTACCAGTACTAATACTGCAAGTGAGGGAGCAAATTCATTATTTTAATTATTTAACATGTAGTGATATATATATATACTGTATATATACAGTATACACACACACAGTATATTCATATACTGTATATTACTATGCAAAAGTTTTAGGCAGGTGTGAAAAAATGCTGTAAACTACTAATTCTTATTGAAATAGAAGTGTTAATAGTTTTTTTTGGCAATTAACAAAATGGAAAGTAAATGAACAGAGATAAATCCAAATCAAATCAATACTTGGTGTGACAAGTGTTTGCCTTCAAAACAGCATCAACAGAACACAGTTTTTTGAAGAAACTTGGCAGGTAGGTTGTTCCAAACTTCTTGGAGAACTATCTACAGATCTTCTGTGGATTTAAGCTGCCTCAAATGCTTCTGTCTCTTCATGCAATCTCAGACAAGATGTTGAGGCCAGGGCTCTGTGGAAGCCAAACCATCACTTCCAGGACTCCTTGTACTTTACACTGAAGATAGTTCTTAACCAGTTCTCTTCCAGCCAATAGTAAATTGACAGCCAGGCGGGTCTCTCCTCCTTCCGGGTGGATGTCATATGATGTCCTCCAGGTCACACTGCTCACACGCATTCCCGGGGTGCACAGCATTGTGAATGGTGGTGAGCTGTGTCCTTCAGACATAGCACATTACCAATCAGGGTAAAAAGCCAATGACATTGGTTCTTTACCATGTGATCGGCTGTGTTGAATCACATCACAGAGCCACCAGCACTGCCGCCTGTAGCAATTGTACATACAAATATGGACGCGAACATCCATTTTGCTAAAAATCCTCCATCTTGTGTCATTCTCACTCCAAATCAGCCGACCTCCCTTTCTGTTGAAAGGCAGGTGGTCTGGTGTGGCTGAGTTCAGGAGTGATTTGGGCACAGCTGGATACCCTTCATGGTTGTAAACCCGATTAGCTGGTGCCATAGTGTCTGGCAGACTCTTGCTCGGAGCTAATCATAAAGCTATAAACCCACCAGTCACTGGACTTGAAAGCATTCCGGCATAGCAGTAAAACATATATCTCATTTGGAAACCACTTTTCCATACACTTTCATAACTTCTCGTAGGAAATACATACCATAAAACAAAACATATATTCAGAGAGGTCATTTTAATACAAGTCACCTGATACCTTACACGCCTAGATTACACCTACCCGAGAGCAGAAAGCGATATCTCTTTAACCGTCACAACCAGATATGTCATATGTGATGTCTGGGCATTCAGAATATCATTCTGCATATTATCCTACCAGTGGATAGGATGCTACATGTACCCATGAAAGGGTATTGACCATGGTATAACTTGAGGGATTTTGGTCCTAGCTTGGATCTCCGCCTAGACCCCCCTCCCCAAATGAGGCGATTGGCCCTTGGCTTCAGAGACACCCCCTGCTGGGGAACTACAAAATAGGCTGTCAGGCCTGGAGAAGTAAGATGAGATCTCCCTTTTAACATCAGGAACCAACTTTGGGAGAAACGATACCCTTTTGCTCAGGACCCTTGAATCTGCTTAAACCAAGTACTCTGGCAAGTATTCTACCTCTCTAAACTTCTTTCTGTTATCTCTCTGCTGTGTTATTGCTCTCTGTATTTATATATATATATATATATATATATATATATATATATTGGCTACATCTTTTTCTGTAAATATTTGTATTGCACCATTTTGACCTTTTTAGTAATAAATCCTATTTTCTGAAAAGTGTTGAACTGTTTCTAAAGCTCTTTAATGCAAACTAAGAATTCCTGTCTCTGAAGAGCGCTACTGTGTGTTTTAAACTTCTGCATACATCTGCCTGCGGTGACAGTGTGTATACGGACGCTTATTCAAACATCATAGTGTTACTGCTAAGATTGTCGAGTTTCCTCCTTCTCTGTACAAAAAGGTGGTGGTGGCAGTGTGAAGGGTTAATTGCGTAATTAACCTGACCCAGTAACAATCGCTCTCAGGCTGCGGCACATAGATTGTGGTCCAGTGAGCTGGAAAATCTTTGTGCAGGTTGCCGCTGAGCGTGGCATTGTTACGCACGTGACAGCACGGTTTTAGATTGACTAGTCCTCCAGTCACAAGTTGGTGAGAAGGGCTGGGGGTCTGATGCTATGCCCGTCACACCGCCCATTAGCAGTTTACCCATCCCAGCCGCCCATCAGCAGTTTACCTGTCATACAGCCACAATCAGCAGTGTACCTGTCCAGGTACACTTCCATGCCACCATGTCCAAAAAATATTGCACTAGTGAGGAAGTATTTCAAATCTTCAGTATGACAGATGAGAGCGGGGGGGGGGGGGCTCTCAATGTCCAATTCAGATTCAGAATGCGAGCCCGTCAAAAGTAATGGATCGGTGACCAAATAGGAAGAGGAACCAGTCCCTCCTAAAAGAATAAGATACTCTGAAGACCAGGCAACCACCAGCAGCACCATACACTCTCATGGTGAATCGACAAACACCAATGGCACTAGATCCTTCGATGAAAGGCCCAGTACTAGTATTGCAATATCACACCACACCCCAAGAATCAGGGCCCACACATATCTTTCAGACACCCTGGCAAACCCATTATGGTTGCCTTCCAGCTCAGAATCAGCTACAATCCCCCCTATCAGTGCACAGCTTGGCGTGCAGGCCAACACTGAATATTTTTCAGAAACTGATATTTTTTAAATGTATTTTTCCCTGACAATTTGCTTCAATTCATTGTGGACCAGACTTTACTTTTTGCCCAACAATATATCGCAAACAACCCCACTTCCTGTTATGCCCCTACATTTGAATTGAGACGTCTCACAGTGGAGAAGTTTAAATCATTTTGGGGCCTTACGATCAACATGGGGCTTACAAACAAAATTAATTACATGCTTACTGGTCCACCCACCCCATCCATAACATGCCCATTTATTTAGCTGCAATGTCCAGGTCATGCTATGATTATGCTCTTCTTGCATTTCAGTGATAATTTACAGTGCCATGCCTGAGATCAGTCTGGCTATGACAAACTATACAAAATCAGCTCACTATGAATTTTTTTTCTAACAGATTTGCCGAAGTGTCAGTCCCTGACCAAAACATCTGTGTGGATGAGTCCCTTGTCTACTTTACTGGCCTACTGGGAATCAAACAATGCATTCCCAGTGAAAGAGCCAGATATGGATTGAAGCTCAACAAGCTCTGTGAAAGAACCACAGGATATGTGCTTGCCTTCTGCTTGTACGAAGGCAAAGACTCCCAGCTCCAGCCCCCTGAGTGCCCAATTTACATCGGCACAAGTGGAAAAATTGTCTGGGACCTGTCATTTCCACTGTTCAAAAAGGGGTATCACATCTACCTGGATAACTACTATACAAGCCTGCCCCTTTTCCACCACCTATGCCTTGAGAAAACCTTGGCCTGCGGTACCACCCAAACAAACAGGAAGGGCTTCTCACAAAGTCTGGTTACTACAAGGCTACAAAAGGGGAAATCCGCATGTCTGAGGAATGAAGAAATGTTGGACATGAAGGGATAAGAGAGATGTGTATGTCTTGTCCACCATGGACAATGACACCTCGGTGAAAATTGACAGAAGATGTGGTCCCATCCAAAAGCCTGAGTGTATCCATGATTAGAATTGGTTCATAGGAGGGGAGGTAGCTTTAAATGATCAGATGCTACAGCCCCTTTTCCATTTGGCCATTTATAATACGTATGTCACCTATCAAAAGTCAACGGAAAGACCCACCACCTTCCTCAGATTTATAGAAGATGTCATCACTGCTCTGATCTAACAGTAAGTATCTCCACCAGAAAAACATTCATTGTGGTGATTATGTGAGCAAACTTCATGAGTGACATTTTCCAGAGAAAATTCCACCCACAGTAGAGGGGGAGTTAGGAGAGACACCAATTTTCATTGCTCCCAATGTCCCTCCCAACTGGGACTATGCATTGGAGACTTCCAACATTATCACACATCACTAAAATATTAGTTCCCCTGCTATTACCTCATTTCTAATATCTGTGCTGATCATTTGCCTGCTGCCTCAATTGACTATGTCTCTGTCTGTATCTGTCCGACGATGCCTCTGCCTGCCTGATTGTTTCTAAACTATATTTCTGCATTCCACCTGAACTGACTCTGGCTTATATATTGATAATGCCTTTGCCTGACATCTAGGTTGTTTATCAACCATGTTTCTGCCTTCCACCTGCACTATCCTTGGCCTGTTACTTGAGCATGTTTTTTGCCTGCCACTTGGACTGATCATTTGCCCTGCTACTGTAGTAGTGGGATTCAAGATGACACAGGGGTCTCACATAAGTGAGGGGCTTCAGAGTAGTGTTCCAAGTAGAGAAAAACAGCTCTTGTTTTTCTCCAGGTTTTGTAATTCCCGGATTAGGGTCTGTTAGTCTGGAGGCTTTGAAGAGATTGGGTGGCAAGAAGCCTCTGCTCCTGTGCCCAGGTTTTACCTGACTGAGGCCCTAAGCCTGATGTTCCTGCCTGCTGCCTGGACCAATACTTTGACTGCGCTGACCAATTCTCTGCCTGCTGCCTGTAATGCCCCAGGACTTTTGATCGACGATGTTCCTGCCTACTGACTGGACCAATACTTTGTGCCGACCATATCTCTGCATGTTGCCTGTACTCATCCAAGATTTTTATGGACTGTGCTCTTGCCTGCTGCCTGGACTTCAGCCTGCTGCTTGTACTGACCCTGGCCTGTATATCAACTATATTCCTGCCTGCTGCCTGGACGATTCCTTTGGCTTTTGCTCACTGCATCTCTGCCTGCTTCCTGGACCAATGCTTTCCTCTGTGGACAACTGCTTTACTAAATAAATAGAGGAGTCCCACGCAATGAGTGGATATATAGGCTGCAACTAACACACTGACACAAGCTAGTGTAATATATAGAAATTTAAATAATACTGTGCTGCTAATCCTGCTCCTTATTAATAGTGTTGAAAAAAACAACTTATCAAAAATCCCCCCCCCCCCCTCCCCGGCTATGGGTGATTAGAATGTGATAAAGTATAAATCACAACCTCTACACCTCAAATAAATATAAACAAACCATATGTGTCCGTGAAAATATTAATCAATGCCCAACCATTTTGAAACAGTTCATTCCTTGTTAACAGATGAGTGGCATTCCAGAACTACAAAACAACTTCCACATTCGTAGGGAAGATGTTGATGAATTAGTGATTATGTGACACCAAATTTCATAACAATCAAGTGCTCAATCCACTTGTGCTCCTCCTCCAGAACCGTACTCACCGCAATGAATTGAGCTCCTCTTTATAAATAGGTGAAAATTAGCTTTTTGGGGGAGATCTTCCTACTCCTCAGTCTTCCCCCATCATTATGAAAGACCCTCTGCTCAATGGATTCCATACAGTAATGTGTGTCCACTCTCTCCTCCTCCACCCAGGTCATGCAGTTGAAATGATCAAAAGGGAAGTATCCATAGTGTTATACAATTTATTATAGGAAAAAAATATAACATATTGCACTTACAAGATACACGTTATTGGTGCTTTAAGAGGCAATGTGTTCCAGGACACCACTGTGTTCCACAGCCAAACTACTGCAAACTGGAACTGACACAATTAGCCCCGCCCAATGCTTTTTGTCATCATGATATCAACAGGAGCGATGCCATATTGCCCCACTGTTTTCTACATATACCAAACAGTAGCCTAGCAATCGCCAATGCACACGGACTGCCACTATGATGACCAAATCTACAACTCCATTTGCAGAATTGCAGCCCCAAACTTGCAATGAACCTTCACCATGCTTGTTGTCTGCAAACACTTGTACTACCTTTCAGCTCTTTGGAGAACAAATTGCCTCCTGCTACAGCCAACTATTTCAAATATTGACTCATGAGTCCAGAGCACCTGGTGCCACTTTTTGCCACACTAGTTCCTAAGGTGTCATGCAAAGTTGAGTTGTTTAGCCTTGTTTCCACATTGGAGGTATGGCTTTTTGGCCACAATTCTTCCATGAAGACCATTTCTGGCCAGACTTCACCAGATGGTAGATGGATGTACCTGGGTCCCACTGGTTTCAGCCAGTTCTGTGCTGACAGCGTTGCTTGGCAAGATGTCGAAAGGAAGTAAGCATGATGTGTCTTTCAAAAAACAACGAAGAAAAATTCCCAGCTCACTTACCAGCCAACCTACAACAAACTTAATTGTCCTGTCAAACAGTTTACATTAAAACCAGGAGTCTAGTTTGCACACATTTCCAAATATATGCGTAAGCTGCAGGGCCACTTCATGGCACCCTAGTGTACTGCAGTACGAACTCTGTAAATTTTCTCCAAAGTGGGAGCACATATATAATAATAGATAGTCTCATGTATCACATGGCTGCCATATGCCTTTAAGTGTTCTCTGTAATTTGTCTCTGCTCCTCCCTTTCCTCTGGTTTAGTTAATGCTGTATAGATAGCCCACCCCTTTCCCCAGAAATGCATTGCAGCTTCTAGCCTCATGTCATGAAGCAGGTCACATTATAATCTTTTGACCTATCAGATGTTCATTGTTGTAAGATTCTCTCAGTTTATGGAATAAACCTCAGAAGATCTACAAGATATCATCCGATTGAGTCACTGACTGTGGTATCCAACTGAGATTGGAGTTATCACTATCTCATCACAACTGTAAGTTACAGAGATCACACTTTCAATGTTTAGATTGGAGAGACAGAACAGTCAAAAGATCTGTGGAATGTCTTCGTAGGATCCTTGCTAGCTTCAAAAGAACAGTCAAAAGATCAGTGAAATGTGTTCATGGGAACCTTGCTAGCTTTGGATACACAGTGAGATGTTATATGGATACTGGAATAGTAGCTACAGACTGTGCAGCCATCTCTACACATGCCTGTACATGTCTGCAAGTATATCTCAGCATAACACTCATCAGTGTCAGGACAAATTATTGATGTGAATGTCTTACCACTGCAGGTTTATACACTGCATCTGTATGCATTAGCACATGGCTTGTCTGCGAAATCTTATAGAAAGTAAAAGAAAATTTTTCTGCAACCATTGCCTGGGAAACCTGAGCTCACACACAGAAAAATTTATACATTTCTCTGTAAACTTTCTATCAACCCCTCTCCTTGCTAACATGATGTTTCAGTAAAGTAATATACAATCTGGGGAAACTAATACACATTCACAATCAGAGCTTCATCCAGAGCAGGACTTAAACCCTGAATTATACAAAAGAGAAAAACGCTTAAGAAAACCATCCTGGGAAATGCAAGAGAATCTTAATGCTGACAAGTTAGAATTGCTGTCTAATATTAATGACTTATGGTCTAATACTGTTAAATACATGTCTGCTCTCTCCCAACAATCTCATGAGCCAATACAACTAGAGGGCGCTATCTAGCAATTGAATGTTGCTTATGAGAATTATCAAAGACTCTGCGTTAATTATATTGCTCTCTTAAAACAGTACAACACTCAGAGGTCATTGGAAGAATTAATGAGTTTTGAGGAGCTCAATTTTGAAAGAGACAATTTAGTGGTGCAAACAAAGGCAAAGGCAGAAGTGAGAATAACACCGCTCCATGAATCCAGATCTTATCACTCTGCGTCTGCTAGACGCTCCTCAAGATCTTCCAAATCCCTACAATTAAGGTCTTCTACACTCTGTCAACAACTAATAAAAGCCCATGCTGATGCTGAAGCTTCTAAAATTCAGGCAGCTTTCGCCCAAAAGAAAGCAGAAATAGAGGCTCAGGCCGCATATAAGAACACAGAAATGGAGGCTCAGGCCACACATAAGAACGCAGAAATGGAAGCTCAGGCCGCACATAAGAACGCAGAAATGGAGGCTCAGGCCACACATCAGAAATCAGAAATGGAGGCTCAGGCCGCATATCAGAATGCAGAAATGGAGGCTCAGGCCGCACATCAGAAATCAGAAATGGAGGCTCAGGCCGCATATCAGAACGCAGAAATGGAGGCTCAGGCCACAGATCAGAAAGCAGAAATGGAGGCTCAGGCCGCATATCAGAATGCAGAAATGGAGGCTCAGGCCGCACATCAGAAAGCAGAAATGGAGGCTCAGGCCACAGATAAGAAAGCAGAAATGGAGGCTCAGGCCGCACATCAGAAAGCAGAGAAAGAAGCTGAAGCCATGCACCAAAAGGAAGAATTTTAAGTTTTGGAAAAACAATGTGAGCATGCCACAGCCATGGCGAGGTTAAGGGTCTTAGAACAAGCCGCTAGTGAAAATGAAAGAGACAACAGCTCCAGACACTCAGTTGTATCTTATGTCTCAGATTCTTCACACACCTCTCCACAACGTTAACTCCTTGTCACAGCAGCCAAAGTACTCAATAAAAATCTCTTCTCTGCACCTACTGTACCTCAAGACGATTTGCCATTATATCCTCTAATACATCAGACTGCAGCATCTCAGCTAGCCACAGACACTGGTGTGTATTTAATAGACCGTCCATCATATTTTGGCACCAACAGAGTACCTCCTAGCAAACGCACTACTCTACAAACTAACATGCCAATGGAATTTAAGACAGCTCCGGCATTGAATGCCTTAGCAGCAACATATGTTCCCACGTCACTTCACGTAAGTCCACCAACCGTCACAACCAACTCTGTCATGCACCCAAAATCTGAAAACACGGACATGTCAGTTTGCTAAATGCTTTGCAAAGAGCTTGTTAAGACAGGCCCAGGGGCGGACTGACCATTTGGAAACTCGGGCACTGCCCGAGGGCCCGGGGTCAGTAGGGGGCCCCATGAGATGTCCCTGGTACCTTTTTCCTAGGTTTTTTTGAGTTTTGGCAAGGACACAGGGGCCCCATGACCCCCTATTGCCCGGGGGCTCCATGAGTTGTCAGTCCACCCCTGGACAGGCCTCACCAAGTTTGATGACAAGCCTGAAAATACAGAGGCTGGAAATCCACTTTTAAGGCCACAATGAGTGACCTAGACATCAATGCCACAAAGGAATTAGATCTACTCATCAGATGGCTAGGTCCCCAGTCCACTGAACGCATCAAGAGGCTCAAAGCAGTTCATATTGACAACACTGCTTCAGGCCTTAATGCTGCTTGGGGCAGACTTGAACATACTGTACCTTTGGCAGCCCAGAGGCCATTGAAGAAGCTATATTCAAAAGGTTGCCAAGCTTCACAAGGATTTCTGCTAGCGACAATCTAAAGTTTCAAGAACTCAGCAATGTTCTATTAGAGCTTCAACTTGCTAAGGCTGACATCAACTTACCTGGTCTCAGTTAAGTTGACACCTCTCACGGCATCAAATCTATTGTTCTCAAGCTACCATATGGAATTCAAGAAAGATGGGCAGCGCTTGGATCAAAATATAAGGAAGAACATAGGGTTGCCTTTCCTCCTTTTTCCTACGTCTGCGAGTTCATCAAAAGAATTGCAGACACTAAGAATGACCCAAGTTTCTCATATGGGAACTGTAACTCTCTCAATACACTCTCTCCAAGACCTACAAACACACGTATGTCGCACAGAAACCATAGAGGTCCAGCGTTAGTGAAAAGGACTAATGTTCTACCTGTGCCTGCTACAGTTCTTGAAAAGACTGATAAAAACAAGAAAATTGAGGACCCAAATCACCAATGTCCAATACATAACAAACCACATCCACTTAAGAAATGTATTGGCTTCAGAAAGAAAACCCTCCAAGAACGTAAGGAACATTTGAAGAAATTTGGGGTTTGCTACAAATGCTGTGCCTCCACAGAACACTTTGCAAAGTACTGTAAAGCGATCATCAAATGTATAGAGTGTGACAGTGATAACCATGTGCAAGCTCTTCATCAATATTCGCACAACTCTACTACGCTCACAAACAATCTTTCTGAGGCAAAGCAAGGTGGGGAGCGCCCAGATCAAGCAGCACCTACCACCCCAGTGTTCTCTACATGTAAAGAGGTCTGTGGAGAAGGACAAATCCTGTGAAAAGATATGTTTGGTCCGTGTATACCCCAAAGGTCAACCTGAAAAGGCCATAAGACTGTATACTATTCTGGGCGATCAGAGTAACAGATCTCTTGCAAGAACACGGTTTTTTGAACTGTTGAACATAACTGGAGATGCTCTGCCTTATACTCTAAGCACTTGTTCCGGCACTACAGAAGTCTTAGGTAGGAGAGCCAGTGGTCTTGTAGTTACTCCTCTGAATGACAATGTGGAAATATCTTTGTCCACTATCACTGAGTGCAACCAGATTTCAAACACCAAAGAGGAGACCCCTGCTCCTGAAGCTGCTTTTCACCATTCTAACTTAAAGCACATAGCCAACCAAATACCAGCCCTCGACGAAAGTGCTGATATCCTGCTCTTACTCGGTCGAGACATCCTAAGGGTGCACAAAGTTTGTCATCAAATCAACGGTCCACAATGCACCATATGCTCAGCGTCTGGATCTAGGATGGGTCATCATAGGCAATGCCTGCCTAGACAACGACAGGAGGTCCTACTCAGTCTCTTCCCTTAAAACACATGACCTGTCAAATGGGTGAACAACTTGTTCTGCACAAAGACCACATAAATATATTATGAAAGAAAGACTGTTTGAAAAAGGTGCACAACAGCACATCATACAAGACAATAAGAAAGCTTTTAATCTCTGGGATGACAACATCGGCAACACAGGTAACCACTAAAGACAATAAGTTGTCAGCTACCATAGAAGACAAAGAATTCTTGCAAACCATGAGTAAAGAGTTCTACCAAGATGATTCCAACAGTTGGATAGCACCTCTACCATTTCGTACCCCAAGAAAGAGACTACCAAACAACAGGGTACACACAGAATCACGGTTTGTTTCTTTAAATCGCAGTCTGAACCAGAAGCCTGAGATGAAAAAGCACTTTGTGAACTTTATGCAGAAGGTGTTTGAGAGAGATCATGCTGAGCCTGCACCTCCTCTTATGGAAGGAGAAGAATGTTGGTGTCTACTATCCTCGCAAACCTGATCAGATTAGGGTGGTCTTTGACTCAAGTGCTCATTATGAAGGTGTCTCCTTCAATGACAATCTTCTCACTGGGCCTTATCTGAACAACAATCTCATAGGAGTTTTACTTTGCTTCAGACAAGACCAAAATGGTTTCATGGCTGACATTCAGCAGATGTTCCACTGTTTCATCGTCCATGAAGACTACAGAAACTTCCTCATGTTCCGATGGTACCGCAATAATGATGTCAACGATGAAGTCATAGACTACCAAATGAAGGTACATGTTTTCAGTAACAGTCTTTCTCCTGCAGTAGTAATTTATGGACTGAGGAAAACAGCTCAAGAGGGTGAGAAAGAATTTGGATCTGATGCAAGACAGTTTCTCTGCCCAATGAAGAAAAAGCTATTGACCTTCTTACTAGAATCCAGAACATGCTTGCCACTGCAAACCTTAGACTTCACAAAATCATCTCTAACAGTGACAAGGTCATGATAGCCTTTCCTTCTGATGACCATGCTGTCAGTGTGAAGAAATTCCAACTAGGATCTGACCTTTCTGTTACACAACGTAGTCTTGGATTGCTTTGGGATGTTAAACAAGACACATTCACATTTCAAGCATCAGCCTGTGACAAGCCCTTCACAAAGCGAGGAGTTTTATCTAGAGTAAACAGCATTTATGATCTGTTAGGTTTCATTACACCTCTCACCATTCAGGGTAAGATAGTGCTGAGACAACTTACTTCTGAAAGCTCAGACTGGGATACCCCCTTATCCAAGGAGAAACAACAAAGATGGGAACCCTGGAAACAGTCTCTAAAAGCATTAGAACAACTCCAGATACCACGCTCTTACACCCAAGCATCCTTAAAGAATGCCACTAGAAGAGAGATTCATGTCTTCTCTGATGCTTCCAAAGAAGCCATTGCTACGGTGGCTTACCTTCGAGCTACGGATCCCAGCAGTAAAGTGGGTGTAGGATTTATCATGGGCAAGACCAAGCTCACACCAAAACTAGCATATGCTATTCCAAGGCTTGAGCTTTGTGCAGCTGTGTTATCTGTGGAAATTGCTGAGCTTATAGAACTTGAAACAGATGTTGAAATAGACTCCTTTGACTTTTATACAGACAGCAAAATAGTGCTAGGATATATACACAATCGAACAAGACAGTTCTACGTTTATGTCGGCAACAGTGGATCGCATAAGGAAGTTCTCTACGCCTGAACAATGGCAGTATGTTCCCACTAGCCTCAACACTGCTGACTGCGTCAGTCGTGCAATACCTACTACTGCATTTTGGGACATATTTGGCTATATCCACCATGAAAGAAGGTTCTGCACACCTTTACTCCAGGCCTACAAAGGAACTAGTAATTCTTTTGCCCAAAGAGGAAGACAAGTCATCAACTTGATTTAAAGGGAGGTAAGAAGGAATAGTGCATGTTGCTGCCTTCCCTTCTGAATATGGACTTCCATGTCTCAGCCTGGACTTTCGAGACCAACATCTGCAAGTATTATGCTAAATGTTTGCATTGTTTTCCTTTGTTCTTCCCTTCCCTCTTGTTTTGCAGATGTTCCTGGAAAGAATCTTCATTACTTATATTGGACTTGAACTAAAGTTTGTTATAATAGAAATCATAGATTTTGACTGGGAGTGTCATGTTTCACATGACTGTCATATGCCTTTAAGTGTTCTCTGTAATTTGTCTCTGCTCCTTCCTTTCCTCTGGTTTAGTTAATGCTGAATAGATAGCCCACCCTTTTTCCCAGAAATGCATTACAGCTTCTAGCCTCATGTCATGAAGCAGGCCACATTATGATCTTTTGAACTATCAGATGGTAATTGTTGTAAGATTCTCTCATTTTATAGAATAAACTTCACAAGAGCAACAAGATTGCATCCAATTGAGTCACTGACTGTGGTATCCAACTGAGATTGGAGTTATCGCTATCTCATCAGAACTGTAAGTTACAGAGATCACACTTTCAATGCTCAGATTGGAGAGAGAACAGATAGTTTAAGGGCAGGTATGCCTGGAGGGAGCTCACCCTTCCTTAAAGGTATAGAGATGCACTGGACACCCAGCAATAGCAAAATGGCAGTGGTATCCAGTATGTCTCCTCACCAATTAGCAAACAGTACTAACAAATGGCAACCACCCAACCTATAACTGGCCTTTGTAGCAAGGAGCATGTGGAAGGGCAACACATGTCAAAAAACAACATTGTTGTTTTTTGCCAAGCGTTTCCCTTCCATGTGCTCCTTGCTGTAAAGGCCAGTCATAGGTTGGGGTGGTTGCCATTTGTTTGTAATAATTTTTCTTTCATCTGCTAAATTTCCTTGGCTGACCACTGCATCTATGGTCCCCAACATTGTCCGTTTCTTTGTGCATCTTCAAAAGAGCTTGAACAGCACATCTTGAATCCCAAGTCTACTTGCTTTGCTCAGTCTTGCCATGATGTATGACTTGTGACATGAAATTGTCTTCCACAACCTCACCTTAGTAGCAGAGTTTGGCTGTTCCTTACCCCATTTAATCCTCCAAAACAGATGTTTCTGTTTCAGGTAATGACTGTGTTTCAACTTACCTATACCTATATTAAATTGATGATCATTAGCACTTGCATGGTATAATTGGTTAATCATACACCTGACTCTAACCCTACAAAATGAACAACTTTGTGCAAGTGTAAGAATTGATACTGATTTTGAAAGGGTAGTCACACCAAACATTGATTTGATTTAGATTATTCTACTGTTTGCTCACTTTGTATTATGTAAATTGATGAAAATAAACAATTAAAATATATATATTTGTAAAGCATTCTTACTTCACAGAATTTCTTCATACCTGCACAGTAGCACAGTACTGTGTGTGTATATATGTATATATATATATATATATATATATATATATATACACACACACAGTATATTATACAGTATATTACTATTTTACACAGAATTTTACATAGAACCATTAATATTGGTCCCTTAGCCTGAAAAAGGGACACCAAACTCAATATGTCAGTAATAATAATAGTAATAATAATATATTTCTATATCACTATTCACTCCAGGGGACTTAGAACCCTGATCAAGGATTTGTCAGGTGTTGCTGTAGGCTATACAAAATGTGTCTAGAGTCTGCTTTTGAAAATATCCAGAGAGCATGCTTCCTGGACAGTGAATAGCAGTGAGTTCCGTATTGTGTGTATCTCATGACAGAATTCACAATAGCCAAAAAAATGTAAAATGATAATACGCAGATAATTATCCTTCCTCTGAGGAGTGAAGGGAGCATAAGGGGATTGTGGGTAACCAGAATTTCTGTCAGAAAGGAGGGCTTTATAAGGTACTATAAGTAGGCAGGTCTTGAAGGATATCCTCCATTTAACTGGAAATCAGGATAGGCTGGCCATACATTATACAATTTTATTGATAATTATGCTTTATATTTACCAAAAACCATATAATATGAGATCAAACCTAAACAACACTTTCAATTGTAGCCAATTAAGCAGGCCCTTGCACTACATAGCTGAAGGTAAATCTAAAGGAAATTGGACAGAAATTGAACAGAAAATTGTATAGTGTATGGCCAGCCATAGGGAATGAAGAACTGGGCTGCAAACTATGTTGTTTTTCTCATGGAGATCATAGTAGTGGACACTGCAATCATTCCATCTGGATGTTACAAAATCATGGATTCATTTTGACATGTCCTCTGTTGGTTTCAGATGTTTGATTCTGCTAATACTCGTGAAATGGTGAAGGAGGACTTGGTGGCAGCTCATATCTGATGCTTAATTGATATGTCAGTGTCACGGATCACACTAAAGTTGCACACATTGGCTGAGAACATAATATTTGCATTCCCAAGGTTTAAATATTCACTCTAGTGCCTACTTGTTCATAAACCACATAATATACAGAATATGATTGCTTGTGAACTTTAGTAAAAAAAATGGTGCTTGTCAGAGGAAACTCATGCAAATCCAAAACATGTCAGATGAAAACACATCCTAACAATGAAAACTATACAAAGGATATGTAATTCTTTATTTTATGAGTGAGCATTGCCATGCTTTTCAGAAGGAAGTTTGTTTCTTAGATCTGAATTACAATGTTTGGAATATTAGATCTTTCCTTTATTACGATTAACCAAAGTAAAAAATGTACGTATATATTGTGGGATTTTAACAAAAAGCTGCCTAGCTATATAAACTATCATATTCCATTGCTTTGTATTTGTAAATTCTAGTTAGGTAGGACTGCCAGGATATTTGTGACATTCGAAAAGCTGATAATGAACAATCACCCTGAAAAAAAGATGTGTGGAAACAAATTGATTCTGTCACCAAAACAAACTATAGGGGTGAAAAGTTTATATTGTCCATGATACACCAAGATACAATCAACACAAGATGTTATTTCTAGGCTAAGTGCTCTCATGCATGTTACCAAATGAGCTAGTGCGATGGCTCCTATAACAGTGACCCAGTCACTGGATATACAGTAAGTGTTACTGCTGAACCTCTTACCCCTGTTGCTAAGTGCCAACATTCAACGTGTACCTGTTTCGAAACTAGTAGATGCAATTACACACGACTATGAAAGATGAACTGCATCTTCTGTGTGGCTTGCAGAAGGAATCCTTACTAAATTGCCTGTATTAAAATGAACCTGTACTGCTAGTTAAACTTGCAAAAGTACACGGAGCAGACACCCCCAAGATCCCTACTAATAATTGCATTTTAGAAAAGCTTCTTCATTCTCACTCCCTGATTTAGTTTCAATTTGTTATTGGACCTGGAATTTACTTGGCTCCTTTGCTAAGCTCTGCCAGCTGGAAACTCGTTATCCAATGTGACTACCCTATTGGCCAGTACAGGCACTGTCATTTGATAATGATATCAGTTCTTGTATTTTAGCATAAAAATGTCACCCTGCGGTGTCTATCCTTAAGAAAAGATTTATTTTAAAAGTTTACAGTGGTGCACAGATTCACTCTATAGGTGTTTGCACAAACACAATTCATGGTGGTCAAATATGTGTGCTTTATTTATAAAATCTATTCTTTCTAATTGTTATTAACTATGATACAACTATACAGTGACCGTTATTCATTTTTTGGTGAAAACATGCTGGAGTGATTCTCACAGTATTTACAGTGCTCAAATTTCCGCGTGGAGGTAGCACTTAGGAACAAATGCGTCTCCAGCACCTACAGATGTCGGCTAGAAGCTGGGACCCTAGGTAATATCTATAATTTATTCCTCCAATCCTTTAGGTGTTTTTAGCTTTTAGTTTTTTTTTTAATCAGGGAGTGTGAGGCTTAGGAATAAGGTATATGAGCTCAGTACTACAAGGTGTATAATACATTTTGAATGTTAAAAGGGATTTATACTTTTTTAATAGTATTTGTAGCAGTGATCTATGGTAACTAACCTATGGAATATTTATTACTAAGCATTTTTGTTGCAAGGACACCACTATTTGAAGTAAATAAATTTAGTGTTCCATATCATTTCAAGTAATTTCGTACAGTATATTACAATTACAAAAGTACTGAGCTGATTAAAGAACTCTTCTGTAGCTGTATATTAACCAATGTAGTTGCCAATGCTGATGCTGAATTATTGATCTGTATTGCAGCAGGTTACAACAGCAAATGAGACAGACCATAAAGGGGTCAAACTTGCTGCCAACTGGATGCTTGGGGAAGAGATAGGCAGTTTCAAATGGCATCTTGGGAATAGCAACAACTGGTTTTGGCATGGAAAGAACTGTTTTCACAAAGATAACATTTTCAGGTGGTTGAAAAATCTCCAATCAACGTGGCCCATTGTTCCATGTTGTCACTGAGAAGAAGGAAGGAAACAGTGGATCACACATGTAAAGGTCTCAGTACTGTGGAGGACAATCTCAGGATAACTTCTGGGTTTGAGGTTGATAGGCAACCCTTTCTCAAGAGTCTTCTCATTCGCAGCCTTTTCTGTCTATAAATGCCTGCATGAGCTGTACATGATGGCGCTAATAATTAAAATTCAGCTGTGGGGCTGTAACCACTATAAAAGCAAAACACTGTTCTACCTCTAAATTCATATTATCACTTGGGTAATATGTACAGGTAATCACAAAAATTGTATTATACCTAAAGGAATGTACACTCACCAACCACTTTGTTAGGTACACCTTGCTGGTGCCATAAAATATCCCGGGCACCATTACACCACCACCACCACCAGCCTGAACCATTGATACAAGGTAGGATGGATCCATACTTTCATGTTGTTTATGCCAAATTCTGATCCTACCATCTGAATATCACAGCTGAGATCAAATATCCATTCTCCTCTGACCTCAACAAGATATTTACGTCCACACAACTGCCGCTCACTGGATATTTTCTCTCTTTCGGACCATTCTCTGTAAACCCTGGAGATGGTTGTATGTGAAAATCCCAGTAGGTCATCAGTTTTCGGATTATTCAAACCAGCCTGTCTGGCACCAACAACCATGCCACTTTCAAAGCCACTTAACCCTGTCATTACCAGGTCCATACGGACCTGACAGCAGGGGGGTTTATACACAATCCAGTGGCTGAAGCCACCGAGATTGTCTATAAAACTGTTACACAGACTCCTGCCTGTCAGGTGGAGGCAGTCAGGTGGCTATGCTGTCGCCGATTTCTTCCATAGTCCCTGGTTCCGGTGACACCCCCCCCCCCCCCACAGGCACGTTTCTGCCATATAACCGGGCCCAGAGAGAGCCATGGTGGGTGCCAGCGAGTGGAGGGGAGAGAGGAAATCGGGTAAGCGTTCACTCCCCTTCATTGTGTGACCTGGAAGAGGACATCCATGAGAACCTGTCACCAAAAAATTATCACATGGGGGACTTTGTGTCCCCCATGTGATAAAAAAAAACTTAGGTAAAAAATAAAAATTTTTTGTAAAAAAATACAGTTACACCCAAGCACATAACATTCCCCTCCTCCCAAATATATTGCACGTACGAACGTAAATGCACACTTCGAGGCGCCTACACATGAAAACATTGATTGTAACACACATGTTACATATTGCCACGCACACCGGAGTGAGAGCAATAATTTTAGCACAAGACCTCCTCCGTAACACTAAACTTATGACCTATAGGGGCTTTTGAAGCTTCATCTATAGAAAATATAGAGTACTGAAGTTTACCACCATTTCATAGGCACACATAAATTTCAGGTTTGGCATGTTAGGTATCTATTTACTCAGCACAACCTTGTCTTTTCTATTTTACAAACAAAAAGGGTAATTTATTGCATTTGTTTGCCCTACAATAATATCGTCTGATATAAAAAATTGGAACTACCACTGTTTTATTCTCTATGGCGTCTGCTTTCAGAAAATATATAATGTTTTGGAGTTTTGTTTAATCTTCAGGCCTAAAATGATTTTTTTAAATATGTGAGCAAAAAAAAATTATTGCAGAAACGACTCTGACAGCGAAACGGTTAAATCCCCTTTCTTACCCATTCTGATGCTCGGTTTGAACTTCACCATGCCTAGATGCCTAAATGCATTGAGTTACCACCATGTGATTGGCTGAATAGCAATTTGTGTTACCAAGCAATTAAACATGTGTACCTAATAAAGTGATCAGTGAGTGTATATTATCCATGTAGGAAGTACTGACACAGTTCCCAGCAGACTTTTATAGCACAGCCCCTCATCACAAAGGATATAGACTGGACTGTATAAGCAGCCTGAAAACAAAATGGCCAATACACCAAGAGGAGTAGATCTCAAGTAGACACAGTGGCTAAATGGTTAGCACTTCCACCAGGCAGTACTAGGGTCGTTGGTTTAAATCCCAACCACGGTGCCACCTGCCTGGAGTTTGCATGTTCTCCCTGTGTCTGCATGGGTTTCCTCCAACACTCCAAAGACATGCTGGTAGGTTAATTGGCTCCTGTCTAAATTGGCTCTAGTATGTGTATGTATGAATGTGAGTTAAGGACTTTCGATTGTATGCTCCTTGAGGGTTAGGGACTGATGTGAATGTACAATATATATGTAAAGTGCTGTGTGAATTGATGGCGCTATATAAGTACCTGTAATAATAAGTAGATCTTTTTACTAAGACGGTTGGTTTAAATAGCCAGCTTAAATGACAGAATTAAGTGAGTAGCAGCTTCAGCAATCTAGCAGCCTTGGTGGTTACACTTCCCTGTTCTACAAGAACCTGGTCAAAAGGTGCGGATGAGCACATTAGGTGAAGGGTGTCCACTTTCCCGTTGAAAAAAAACCCCTTTATTACTTATCATTTGCCAAGCTGGGAAATAGAGATGTTTTTTTTTAAGAACCTGGCTCAACCACTAGAGTACTAGTTATCTGCCTAAGAAAGGTAAAGACATCAATGTTTAATAACCGTAGCAGAAATAAACAATGGTGAACTTTATCTTTTGATCTTCTGGAACATAGACGGTAAGGGAAACTGTCAGGGAGAGGTGATACCAACTCATCTCAATCTGCTAAAGTGATACTTTCCTTTATAACTAGAAAACACAGCTGATACCCACATTATTACATTAAAAACTGTTTAGAAGTATATAATATTTTACAGTCAATTGTGCATGTAGGGGATTATAAAAGAAATGGTAAAAACAATCAACAGGTGCCTATGTTAATTGAGCATGGTGGTCTTCATTGAAATGATATCCACAAACTTAAAGAGTATAAGGCATATTGTTAAACATTTGCATTGCTATTATCATCTATGAACCCATTCACTTTTTACACTTTAAAAAAAATTATTTTAGACATGAAGATTACTTAAGTTAATTTTGGGGTGCAATATATTACCCAATTTTTGAGTAAACATTTAAGTATGAGTCTGCAGTAAATAGATACCCAATATGTCAAATCTTCAAAATGTGTGCACCCATGAAACAGTGACAGACTTTGGTAGCCTAAATTTTCCATAGCAAATACTTAACCTACAGGTCACAATTTTAGAGTTTAACCACATATAATGGGCCTAGAATTATTGTTTTATAATGCATGGTAACATGTCTAGCACAATAAATATTTTTATACGTATATGGGGGTGGGAGTTCAACATTTTTTGGGTGTTTTAAGTACTTTGATGTAACTTTATTTTTTCTACTTTTTCCACTTTATTTTTATCACGTAGGGGAAAAAGTTTCCTATGTGATTTAATTTTGTTGTGAAATGTTTTTTTTAATAAGACATCAAGACATGAAGATTGGCATATAAAGTAGAGATCACTTTGGGTGTGCATGAATCAACCAGCGCATGCATTCAAATTGAGTGAGAATGTTTGTATTAAAGCTGAACTTAACTCTCTCAATCAATATTGACTATTTTTAATCCTTATGCTTCTAGCATTAGTAAATATATAGAAAAGTATATCATATTTACTTGTAATAAACTTTTTTTTTTACATTTCTTCAGTTACCTCCTGGTTTCAATGCCTAGCCAAATGATGTCATACATACCAGGAGAGGAGGAGGGGTTTTCTTAGCTAAGCACACCCTACTGTATGCATGCCTGAGCTAAGAGCAAATGGATTCCAGGAAATAAATGCTACATAAATCGCCTGCCCTTACTCAAGATGGCCATAGCCAGAAATGCTAGGGGGTGTTTTAAAAGTGATTCTTCAGCAAAATAAAGCATGCAGACATGGGTGGATGAGTGAGCTTGCTTTGAATATCAAAAATTAGTTAGTGAATGAATTTGATATTTGTGGTGCTCAGATGCAGTGTAGTTTTGCTTTAAGTGGCCTGAAGATGAGGTACCTAGCCCAGTGTTGTATTTGCATGTATCAGAAGGTCTCTTTAGAAAGGGTTTGGTACTTATCTCTTAAGGTCTCCCAAGAGATCTTGAAGGTTAAAGAATTTGTCAGGCAGTATATAGCATTTAAATTATTGTCTGCCCACCATTGAAATGCCAGGCTGGAAACATAGGATATCCCAAAAAGGTAGTCAGAGGTAAGTTAAGTAGAACATTTGAGGGGGATACATGCCATTTTTCCTGGAGATGTGGGGACGTTTTGGAAGCCATCCAAAGGACACTGTTTGGCATTGCTTTAAAGCATAACTAAAGTCTAAACATCTTTTTTTAAACTTTGGATAGAGTGGAGAGGCATTAGAACACCTGTCTGGCTTTATTGCTGTCTGTGCTTTCATTAGGGAGATTCACCCTCTCTATTTGTCCTATTTACCATTCTTGTTGAAAGCGAAACTAAAAGAAAATCCAAAATATTGAGTTGAGACCAGTAATAGAGGGGAAATCTTCCAATGTGGACACTAGTTCTGGAGACCCTGGTGGCACCCCGGGATTCCCACATTTTGGAGGGATTTCCTCTTACTTCCTGTTTTGCATAGGAAGTGAAGGGAAATCTCTGCTATGAGACACAGATGTAAAAAAATAAAAACTATCTCCTTATTGGCGGAGATTTCAATTACCTTCTATCTCCATCATTGGATAGACTATCCCTGAAAGGTAAATCACCTCTCAGTGACAAATAAAGATTGCAAAATTTCAGTCCCTCCTCAAACAATATTCATTATTTGATGTGTGGAAATTTATGAACCTCACTGGAAAAAAGTATAGGTTTTACTCTACAATACATAAGACACATGCTGGAATAGATTGTTTCCTCACTAACTTTCCTACCCTTCAATATTCCACTTCCTCAGACATGACATCTATAACATGGATGGACCATGCACCTATTTTATTTCTCAAATCTTTCTGCCCCTCCCTTTAAGCATGTGACGACTCAATAAGTGGTTACTTCAAAATTACCTGAACAAGCTACAATTAGAAGAAAACTTCCAGCTTAACCTAAGCACTGTCCAAAACCACAGTACTCTGTGGGAGGTCCGCAAGGCTATGTTTAGAGGGAATTGTATTGCCCTGTCCTTTAAATTCAAGAAAGATGCTCAGTTACATAAATCTCAGCTTCTTTCTCAACGTAAACATGTGGAAACTATTTTACCGCAGAAACCAATAATCTCTTAATAATCTTTGTAAACACATTTGTATTAGAGCCCAACTTTAACAGCTTGTTTTGGCAGTGGTCGAAAAATCAATATTGAATTTCCAACAGCAATTTTACAAGAAGGGCAATAAGGTCCAGATAATATTTGCATGTGCACTGTGAGCTGAACATGCTTCTAACATAATTTGTACAATTAAAGATGATGAGTGTGTTGACCACTCTGACCTTGCTGAAACTGCAGCAATTTTTCAGAAATATTATTCTCAACTTTATAACCTGGAGGAACCAAGTTATGATGCTTCTGATCCTAACCTTACATATTGTATTCAAGAGTACCTCTCACAATGTGCATTCCCAAAATTGTTCCATGCAGCTTTACCCTTTTTAAATGCACCCATCTTTGTAAAGGAAATACAACATGATAAAAACAGCTACCTTATGGGAAAGCCCCGGGTCCTGGTGGCTTACATATCTTTAGTTCAAAACCTTTAAGTTTATTCTTCTTCCCTATATGCATACTTTGTTCAATAGTTTTATTCATTCTCAGCCAATTCCTTCTTATTTTCTACATTCTTACATTACTCTTACCTAAACCAGGGAAAGAGACTACTATGTGTACTAATTACAGCCCCATTGCCCTCCTAAATTCTTTCTTAAAAATTTTCACTAAAGTATTGATGGAGCCACGTAGAGCACTTCTACCTAAAGTTAATACACTATGTGAGTTTTCTTTCTTTTTGAGGTTTTTGGTTTCAGAAGTCACTCTGGAAGCTGCTTTCTACTTGGAACTTTTGAATGACTTTATATTTTTGAAGTACTATTTTTATTTAGTTTTTGGGACTTGTGGTTTTTGATTGATTAGAGCACTGATTATTTATGTATTTGGGTTAATAAGCATGTTCCAATAAGATTATCACACTTTTGGGGGTTTAAAGTGTTTACGTTTTGGGGATATATTTTGAATAAGGGAAGGGGATACCGTATATTATTGTTATTGTAATCATCTTCGCCAGTTGGGATTTGTCACTGCACCCCAAGCAGGAAACAATACCTGATGCACTGTTGACCTGATCCATATAGTTAATCGTACAAAAGAAGAAACTCTACTCTTAAGTCTAAAAGATGAAGAGGTGCTTGATCACTTTAGCTGGCCCTTTCTACTGACTACCCTTCATATATAGGTTTCCAAGGTCCCTTTCTCACTGCAATTTGACATCTGTATTCTACTCCCACTGCTTCTATTAAAATGCCCTTTGTTAAATCCTCTGCGTTTTCAATTTGTAAAGGGACACGATAGGGGTGCCCCCATCACCACTTTGTTTGTCCCCTGCATAGAGCCTCTAGCTTCTAAAATTTGACTTTCTCCTGACATTACGGGTGTCACAGTACAAAACCGTCAGTTTAAATTTCCTCGTTTTGCTGTTCTTTTTACTCTATCCATAATGAAGAAATAACTTTCGCCTTTAGTGACATTTTAGGTGCAAAGGAGAAGATAGGTGATGGGAATGTGTAGAATATATGAAAGTTTGGACAGTAGATTCATTTTGAAAGAGTGAATATGGTCAGTCCAATGGATAGGGAGGGAATTTTGGGAGCATATGTTTGCATTTCTGGAATAAAGTTTGGTATTTGGCAGGTTATAAGGTATAAGGGTATATAAAGCTAGGAGTAACGTTTCATGCCTATGTAGTACAAGGATTTAGGGGCCCAATGAAAGAGAAAATTGGCTTTCAGTAATTCCACTGTTTCAGGGAGGAGTTTGATTTTTAGGGCTATTGATATAAATTGGTAGATGAGTAATCTCAAGATAGTTGAGAAGTGTTATAAAAGTTGTGATGTGCAGGGTTTAGAAATAGTTAGGAGCAAGTCATCTGCCAGGAGGCTGGTTTTAAATTAGAGACATGCAAATTCAGCATTCTTAATGAAAACATTATCCCTAATTAGCATGACCAGAAGTTCTATTGCTAATATAAAGAGGATAGAGGACTGCATGCAGCCTTGGTGATAACCCTGGTGTGCCCTAATATCTTGCAACCTTGCAATACTGTAGCCAGGGTGTGAGAGATTGATAGAGAGCTGCCATCCAAACTTAAAATCTGGGACAGAAGGACCATGAGTGTGGACATAGATGTAGATGTTGCCGCTTTAAAGGCTTTGAAAATATCTAACGATAAGAGAAGACCTGAAATACATCATTTGACATTTTTCTCTCGATTGGCAAGAGAGAACAAACTTAGTCTGGTCCCTGTGATTTCTGGAGGGAAGAAAGTCATTAAAGTGTTACTAAACCCACAACAGTAAAATCAGTCTGTATATGCAGTAAAGCATGCTTGTTATACTCACTGTGGAACCTAAATAATTAATCCTCCGCATTTTGTAAAAAAAGATGTTTGATCCTGTCTTCTCTGATCCTCCCCTTTTTCTACTGTCCCCAATCTATCTTCTGATAGAACAGAGCCTCGGGGCATGCTGCTCATGCTCAGTTTGGTTTGTATTGCTAGAGAGTTTTTTTTTCCTTTGGAGAGCGCATGTGATTAGCACGGGGCCAACCAGCGCTGTGCAGACAGAGGGTCAGGGGTGCTGCAGCCTCATAGGGCAATCAGGGGTGCATGAAAACTCCTTCTAGAAGCTTTAACCAGTGGTCTGCTGGACACTGATAGAGGTCACATGACTGCTCTAACTGCTGATGAGAAAAGGAATTTAGCAATTTATATTTACTAAAATAATTGCATTTCCGTGTTCTGTGTTCTGTGGGAGACCAGATATAGTGAATACAGGGTCCTGGGTTTAGTAACACTGTAAGACAGGTTGCTAGTTTTTAAGCCAATAGCTAAATGTTCACATTGCATAAAGATATTGGACACTAGTTAGAAATATCAGTGGTATCCTGAGACATACTGTTTTTTTTTCCTTCCACTTTTATTTATTGATTTATTTTATTATGGCACCACCCAGCTTCCCGTGCATTGTGTTTGAGAGTAGCTTGTTTACTAACCCTACAATCAACCAGAACTGAATAGTATGATTTGTCCTCTACAGTCTTCAATGGGGTTTTGTGCTAACTTCGATCAAGATTTGTGCAGCTGATGTAAATGTGCACATGCGGGAACTTCTTGCATGTCAATGGCTGCAAGCATTGATCAGTATATTCTGGCAGGGGAGGGAGTTCTGTCAGAATACAATAGCGCAGAGGGAGAGATTGGTGCATCAACATTGCTTATGGTGATATAGGGATCTGTCAACATTTTTTTCTTCAACCCACTGGTTTAACAAAAAAATAAAAAAAATGTGTGTATACCCAGCTTTAGTGTTAATGTTACTCTTTAGTGTGTTTTGGGTAGGATAAAAAAGTTTTATATTTAGTGCCTGGGTTAGTGCCAGTGTTAGCATCAGTGTGTTTAGGTAGGATAAAAAAGCAAAATGTGCACTATTGCTTTTGGGCCCTACTAAGCATACAAACAACAAATGGTGTATAAGTATGCGGTATCCCTATATGAGCAGTAGTAGAATTTATGGGGGTTAATATTTTTGGTAGAGAGTCATGGTCAGGGGCAGACTGACCATTTGGAGGACCCGGGGTCAGCAGGGGACCCCATGAGATGCCCTTGGTACCTTTTTCATAGGCTTTATTGAGTTTGGGCAAGGACACAGAGGCCCCATGATTCCCTATTGCCCGGGGGCCCCATGAGCTGTCAGTCCGCCCCTGGTCATGGTACTGGTAAGAAATAGCTAAAATGAAAAAAAAAAGTACTATTTTTATTTTATTTACAAGATATCCATTGACATTTACCACCAAATGAATGCTCAATTTGTCCTGACTAAAACAAGGTAATAATAAATAATACATCAAATAAAAAGGAATAAAACAAATTGCAAAGTTGCAAAATTAAATTTGGGCATTTAGGTTATTTTAACTTTGTCATTAAGTGGTTAAAGGAGATGTTAGGGTGCTAGAAGAAGAGGTTTATAGCTTACTACAGTGACAGGTTCAAAAAAGATTTTAGATCACTAAGGGAGGCCAAATAAATGGAGAAAATTAAAAACTTTAATGGTTAAAATGCAATTAGCAACTCACATATCGTGGTATGCAAAGCACATTATAGAAGTGTAAGCCAGTGCTGGGTCCCTGATGCCCGGGAGAGATGGGACGTTTGACAAAGGGGCCAGAGTGCTCCGAAACTCATTACCCTGCCCCCTAGTGGCACGTCCTCCGCAGTGTGACGTTACATCCATCCACTGTGCTTCAAAGTGGTTTCTGTAGTCTTCCTGGTTTGGCTATTAATCTGTCTTCTTGCAGTCAGAATATGAAGCTCCATCCCAGGCATGTTGTTCCCCTAGAGATTTGGACTGGGATTGTACTCCTGGTTTGCGTCATACACATATTTGTTGTACACATACAGTTGCAAGAAAAAGTATGTAAACCCCTTGGGATTACGTGGAGTTTTGCATGAATTTGGCATAAAATGTGCTCTGAACGTCATCTAAGTCACAACAATAGAAGAACACAGTCTGCTGAACATAATACTACACAAACATTAGATGTTGCCATGGTTTAATTGCACATAACATGTAAACATTCACAGTGCAGGGAGGAAAAAGTATGTGAGGCCCTAGCCTAATGACTTCTCCCAGAGCTAATTGGAGCCAGGAGTGAGCCAACCTTGACTCTAATCAGTGTGATGATATTGGATGTGTTGCTGACAGCTGTTCTACCCTTAAAAAAAACATACCTGTTTTGGGTTTACTGGTTTCAAGAAGCACTGTCTGATGTGAACCATGCCTCACAGAAAAGAGCTCTCAGAAGACCTACGATCAAGAATTGTTGACTTGCATGAAGCTGGAAAGGGTTACAAAAGTATCTCCAAAAGCCTTGATGTTCATGTGTCCACGGTAAGACAGACTGTCTACAAATGGAGAAAGTTTAGCACTGTTGCTACTCTCCCTAGGTGTGGTCGTCCTGTAAAAATGACTGCAAGAGCACAGCGCAGAATGCTGCATGAGGTAAAGAAGAATCCCAGAGTGTCAGCTAAACACCTACAGAAATCTCTGGCACACGCTAACATTTTTGTTGACACATCTACAATAAGGAAAACATTAAACAAGAATGGAGTACATGGGAGGACACCACGGAGGAAGCCATTGCTGTCCAAAAAGAATATTGCAGCACGTTTGAAGTTTGCAAAAGAGCACCTGGATGTTCCACAGCACTACTGGCAAAATATACTGTGGACAGATGAAACCAAGACTGAGTTGTTTGGGAAGAACACACAACACTATGTGTGGAGAAAAAAAAGGCACAGCACACCAACATCAAAACCTCATCCCCACTGTAAAACATGGCGGAGGGAGCATCATGGTTTGGGGCTGCTTTGCTGCCTCAGGGCCTGGACGGATTGCTGTCATTGATGTGAAAATGAATTTCAGAGTTTATCAAGACATTTTGCAGGAAAACGTACGACCATCTGTCCGCCAACTGAAGCTCCACAGAGGATGGGTAATGCAACAGGACAATGACCCAAAGCATACAAGTAATTCAACAAAACAATGGCTGCAACAGCACAGAATACACCTTCTGGAGTGGCCCAGTCAGAGTCCTGACCTCAACACGATTGAAATGCTGTGGCATGACCTTAAGAGAGCGATTCACACCAGACATCCCAAGAATATTGCTACACTGAAACAGTTTTGTGAAGAGGAGTGGTCCAAAATTACTCCAGATCGTTGTGCAGGTCTGATCTGCAACTACAGGAAACGTTTGGTTGAGGTTATTGCTGCCAAAGGAGGGTCAACCAGGTATTACGTCCAAAGGTTCACATACTTTTTCCTCCCTGAACTGTGAATGTTTACATGTTATGTGCAACTAAACCATGGCAACATCTAATGTTTGTGTGGTATTATGTTCAGCAGACTGTGTTCTTCTATTGTTGTGACTTAGATGACGTTCAGAGCACATTTTATGCCCAATTCATGCAAAACTCCACATAATCCCAAGGGGTTCACATACTTTTTCTTGCAACTGTATATGACATAATAAGAACAGTGCCTGGACAAATGAAGCAATCCCAAGCAAATTATTTGTAGGCATCTCCTGCATTTACTGTAATAACATCTGTGTGTATGGGTTTACTACAACTAAAACCGCACTACAAAAAGTGAGGTGTTCAGAGGAAGTGGACGAAACCGCTAATCTCCAAAAAACACTGCTGACACTCAGGATTTTGTCTGTAATCTAAAACTCAAACAATTAGATTATGCAACATGCCAATCCTCCAAAACAAGGGCGAATTCACACTGTAGTGCACAGCTCCCTCTCTGACAGCTCTGACAGCTCTGTGTTCCATCTGCAGTATGGGGCAGTGGGGCGTGCTATTCAGTGCATCACATGGCTCCCTTTTTTGTTTTGAATAAACCTTATATAATGTGTACAAAACATACACTTCATTCACCACAAGTTATAGAAGGACAATGCATTGCTATGCAATGCCTTACATTGCAGTGCGATTCAGCATGGTGCATTTTTGCATTTTATCATAACACAAGGGCAGCTCAGCACTAGGCTTTGTTGCAGTATGAATAGGACACATAGCAAACAATTTTTTCCAGTGTGTCCCTACTGTGACAGACGTTTTACACAAAACGTCTGTCACTGCAAATAGGGTGAATTAGCCCTGAGACCTAAGCTGGCCATACATTAGTAGAATTGTGTTAAATTTTTTATTCAGCCACTTGTCTTCCGGACACTTATAATCTCTTCCTGCACAGGCCAATTTTCAGGTTTCAGTGCTGTCGCATTTGAATGACAATTGTGCTGCCATGCTGCCATGCAACACTATACCCGTATGAAATTTTTATAATTTTTTTCATACACATAGAGCTTTCTTTTGGTGGTATTTAATCACCAGTATTAGTCCATTGGGTTTTTAATTTTTTGTTAAACAAACGAAAAAAGACCAAAAACGTAAAAAAAAAATGTTCTTGTTCGCTGATGGGCACTGAGAGGCTACACTGATGGGCACTGATAAGCTGCACTGATTAGGCAGCATTGATGAGCAGGCACTGATGAGGCTACACTGATATGTGGCACTGATGGGCATTGATATACGGCACTGATGGGCACTCATAGGCAGCACTGATAGGCAGCAATCATGGGCACTGATGGACACTGACAGGCAGCACTGATGGACACTGACAGGCATCACTGATGGGCACTAAGAGGTATCAGTGACTGGCACTGAAAAGCAGCACTGATGGGGCTGCACTGATAATTAGGTCACTGATGATCAGTTCCCCTATTATCAGTGTAGATGTCCCTTGTGTGGATTGCCGCTTACCCATTCCCCTCTCCTCAGCTGTCAGCATGAGGAGAGAACTGCCGATAACCGGCAAATCCTGTTTATAATGTGATAAACTGTGATTGGATACAGCTGATCACATGGTAAAGGGCCGCTGTGATTGGCCCTTTACCTGGATCTGTCATTAGTTGTGTTTGAAGGACACAGCGATCATAGAGTGCACCCATAGAGCTTGCCATGGGGGCATGCAAGGGGGTTCTGGGAGGATGTCAATAGACGCCCTCTCAGAACTGGATGACCGCACTTCAGCTGTCATTAAGCTATAGAGCAGTTTGCAAGAGAATAAGAAAGATTGTTGAATTTTGTAGTCGTTAGTGGGGTTAAATCATCATTTGTTTTCAACCACAGTGACAAGAAAATTTTATGGAATAGGATGAAACATTGTTCTCAAAATCATTTTTAACAGTGTATATGATTTTTGTTTGGGAAAGTCCATTCACTTCAAAATCAAATGTTAAATGCAAACAAAATTCCAAAGTGCAAATGACATTTGTTAAGTTGTGAATAGTACTGAGACTTTTTGTTAGAATTTTTGTATGAATATTTATGGGAACTTTCACTCAAAATCTGCTAGTGGTATGGCCAGCTTTACATGTGATGGAACAGTTTTATCTACAGAATTAGACCAGAATAACTACAGCAAAAGTTAAAGCTAAAAATGGGCCATTTCTGGCACAAGAACATGGCCATTACTGTTGAAAGGAGCTTATGCAACCCTCAGAAGTTATTTAAAGCCCATTGAAAAATGACAAAATTTCCAGATATCTTCAATTGTTTGGTAAAACTTTGAGGAAATTAAATCTTTTAATTCTCCACATCCTTTCTACAAAATAATTAGCAACTAATTGCACATAAATTATTTGGTTCATGTAATGCTCAGTATAGGAGTTCCACTACTTACTAAATGTAAAGATTTGCATAATTTGCTTATTAATAGATTTGATCATTTAAACAATTTTTTCAGTAAAGATCCAGTCATGCAAAATGTTGGAAGTGCTTGTTAGAAAGGGGTGTATAAGGGCTTTGTATAAATCATATTTTGTTATTATTACAATAACCGAAAAATTTATTTGGTAAGAAATGTTTCTTTTTTTAATCAGGTAAATATGAAGCTGTATAGTAATATTTTTGTATTCTCATATGCATCCAGCAGGCTGAGCTCTAGTTCACATTTCACAAGGTTACCTGTCCATCTTTAAAAACTTTGCTGAAACAAGCCTGATGTGTACAGATCTCAATGGATGAAACTGAAATTTACATACACAAGTACTGTAAATGAGTTGGAACACTGTCATATGACTCCCAATCTCCCCTTCAACCTATGGCTCTGTCCTAGCTTCCACTCTGAGAAATAGGGAAACATTTATCAAAAGTTGCAGCAGTTGACTCTGTGTGCTACAGTTTGCTAAACTGTCTTAGAAATGTAAACGATGTATTAAAATGTTGCATTTTATGTAGTAAATGTATGATATCGCTTTGTGCGTTTTGTGCTCATTGTTTGTCAGATTATGTGAAAATGTAGCAGATTTGTTGCACTTTGCCTAAAAACATTTAGAAGTAATTTTCAAATATTTGTGCCTGTTTGAAATGTGGTCCACATCACTACTTAATTATGTGACAGATCTGTATGTTAATTCTGTGGCAATATTGTACATAACATGGGACAAACAGGGATTGATGAGATATTCAGAAATCAGGGACTGCTATAGGTGATGCTACACTAAGCCATATTCCCTGACCCCTCATACATCATTTTCATTTCCTTTCTTCATTTTCCAAAAAACGTGGCAAAAAATGTGATTTTCATAAGGCTCTTCACGCTTCTAAAAAAATACATTGGAGGGTCTACTTTGTAAAATGTGGTTATCTTGATGGTGTTTCTCCTGTCCTGGTGTGCTCCTTAGATTTTGGACCCCTCTATGCATCTAGACCAGGGGTAGGCAACCTGCGGCTCTCTAGCTGTTGTGGAACTACATTTCCCATGAGGCATTGCAAAATTACAAAACTGACAGTTACAGCTATGACTTGCAGCGGCATGATGGAACTTGTAGTCCTGCAACAACTGGAGAGCCGCAGGTTGCCTACCCCAGATCTAGACAGTGAAACGGTCTCACACATGTGGTATCCCCATACTTAGGAAGAATAGAAGAATGTATTTTGGGGTTGAGTGTAAGTGTGTCTATGCCGTAAGTGAGAAAACTTTGAGGTGAGAGGAATATGGGGTGTGTGCTTTGGAATTCGGTTGAAGGAGGATTTGTGCTGGTGGCGATTTGGATGGGGAAATTGGGGTGTTAGAGCAGGGATGGGGGGCATTTGGGGGTGTGGAAGAGGAGTTGTACTAGGGGGGAGGATCTGGGCTGGGAGGGCTTGTGTTTGAAAGAAAGGGCGGGGGGGGAATTGTGCTGGGAGTAGGAATTGTGAGAGTTGTGCTGGCAGGGTGGATTGGGGGGAGGAGGATTTGAGGGGAATTTGTGCTGACAGGGAGGATGGGGGGGATTTTTTTCTAGGTGGAGAGAGGCTATGAGCAAGAAGGGGGAGATACTTTGTGCTGGCAGGAGCAGGATTGAGGGAAAGAAGATTTGTTCTGGCAGGAGGGATTTACAGGATGGAGGACCTGTGCTGGGGGAAATTTGGAAGCGAAATGGATTTGTTTTAGAAAATAAAAAGGATTTGTGCAGGGAAAGGGAAGAGGATATGTGTTTAGGACTGGAGGGATTTGTGCTGGGAGGAGGGATAGGGGGATTTGTGCTGAAAGGGTGAGATTGAGGGGATCTTATAGGATTTGTGCTGGGGGTGAGTGTGCAGATTAGTGCTGAATTTCTTTGAGAGGGGAAGGAGTGGGGAGTTTTGCTGAAAGGGTAAAGTGGAGGAGAGTATTTCTTGTATTTGTATTTCTTGTAGGGGGAAATTTTGCACTCTCCTGACCCCTACAATGTGTGCTACACACCCCAGACTCTTCTACTATGCATTACACACCCCTGTACCCTGCATTCTGTGCATTGCATACTCCTGGGCTCTGCTCTCTGTTTGTCATGTACTCCTTAACCTGGCAGTGACTTACACACCCTGGACCCTGCGCACACCCCCTACCCAGAATTGCGACATTACGTATATATATGTGATTTTGAGCACCCGTGCCGCCCTGTAGCAGTATTTCTGCTATAGGGCGGTCGGGAAGAGGTTAATATCATGGGTCTGACTAGAGGGGTGCAGATAAAAAAAATAGCAGCACCTCTCTAGCATGAGAGGGACACTCACCCTGTCACAGACAGATAATCAGACGCTTGGCTTTCTTGGGCACACCACACTTGCTGTTCAGAAAATGTCTGCAGTCCTTTTCTTCTCCATTATTCTTCTTCCCTCTCTATCACTCTCTTTGGGTGACATGTTTTCTGAGAGCAAGTTAGGTAGGCCCCACCAACCATCTTGTGCACAAGTTTAGCTGTAGCGACACTTAAGCTTTTTAAGCCATTATTTGGTGAATATACAAACACAACCAGCCAAGTTTAAAAAGACACACTAGCTACAACAGTATATTACTAAAAAGATGTACTGACAGGGTGCATGGACTAAACAAAAGAGCACTGTGGCCTTCCAATTCACTTTAAGTAGATATCCAGCCTAACTCTGACTAGTCTTAAAGTTACTTCCCCGTTCCTGCTCCCTATGCTAACTAACCTATGTACAAAAGATTTGTGTACTTACCTATTTTTAGTCCACTCCAGTCCAGTTGTTCAGTTTTTTAGTCTACTCCAGTCCAGTTGTGCCTTTTATTTTATGTTTTTAGACATTATTTGAAATAATTCAAATAACTAAATAAATAATTTCATCAACATGTAGTAAGAATGTACAATTATCATTTGCGCATTGAGCATCCACTTTTGCATCAGATACATTTAATAAGGTCTGCATGCAGTCTCTAATGATATTAAACATCCAATATGTATCTGAACCAGGTAGAATGTCATCTCTGTCCAGACTGAATGTGCCATTATAGGGCTCAGAATGGTGTGATTTTAAATGATAGATCCACTTTAAAGGCTAAGTTCACCTTTAAAAAAATAATAAATGCACATTTTTTTGCAGGTTTGCCTGATACAGGCAGGCAGTTGCTGAAGTCCAAGAAGATCAATGAACTACGAGAGCGCTAACCAGCACCCTTGTAGTTCATTGAGAATGGAAGCAATGGAAGCAGGACTCTGAATGAATGCCGCGGCCGTGTGGATGGAACCCAGCAGGGCTGCACTGTTTTTGAATTGTGACAGTGGGTGCGGGAAAAGGATCCCCTGCCTGCTGTCACAATGGGGGATCAGGTCGGGGTTGCATGTTACAGCCTAAACATGGGTGTAATATGTCACATGTTACTAAAGGTGAACTTATCCTTTAAAGGTCTGATTGAGAGCAAAATTAAGCTTAGAACCAAGAAAAAAAATCAATATCAAATTAAATAGAAAAAAGGTATACTGACAAGGCACACCAATGTCACATCAATAAGCGATTTGTAAACAAATGTGAAGACCTAACAGTTAATGCCAGAAATATGCCATAAAAAACTCTGTTTACTGAATGTATGTTTAAGTATATCTAAAGCCATTTTTCCTGTGAGTATTTTTGCATCTCATTGGGGAGATGTCCCTTTCACTTCATGGCGTGTACACTCAAAAGGAGGCGAGAGGAAATTTTTGAAGATTTCCCCTCTTTTCCTGTTCAGGATTCCATTCATTGTATACTACTGTGTTGATCACTGTGTTTGATCAATACATTCAGTAAACAGAGTTTTTTATGGCATATTTCTGGCATTAACTGTTAGGTCTTCACGTTTGTTTACAAATCGCTCATTGATGTGCGCAATATATATGTAAAGCACTGCGTAAATTGACAGCGCTATATAAGTACCTATAATAAATAAATAAAATAAATAAAATTGATCATAGTGATCACATGGTACAGAAAAGGTCAATCATAAGCCATCTGTATGTGATTAGCTGTGACCAATCACAGCTAATCACAATAATACACACTGAATGAATGCATTTGAATTATGAATTTCATTTATAAAAAATGGTTGCTTATAACACAGATTATCACTGTTATAAGCAATCATAGTGTGGAAAAATAAAAAATCCTGATAACCTCCCTAGAGTAGTACAGTGTTACTATTGCTCTGGTCACAGTATATAAAAAAACAAAAAAAAAAGGAAAAAATATAAAAAAAAAAGAAAAAATTGTTAAAAAAACTTTTTAAAAATGTGGTATTTGGTAAATATTGTTTTGGGTTTTTTTACATACTACCACCAGTCAGTGTCCCTGATCCCCACCACTCTAGTTATATGATGATGCTGTACTGCTAGTGACAGTATGTAAAAAAAAACAAATTGAGAAAATTTTTTTTTTTAATTTTCTAAAAAAAATTGCAACAAAGAATGGCAACTTAAAAAAAGTCCTCTTGCTAAATACCTTGCACTTTCCAAAAAAGGGTCATTTGGGGGGTATTTGTACTTTCCTGGAATTTTTGGACCTCAAGAAATGAGATAGCCCATCAGTACATCAGGAGTTATTGATTTTCATATATATATATATATATATATACTGTATATATATATATATATATCAATATCATAGTTTGTAGACTCTATCACTTTCCTACTGACTAAATAATACACATTTATTGGGGTTATGTTTACCAAAGAAATGTAGCAGTATACATTTTGGCCTACTTTTATGAAGAAAGATTATTTATTTGCAAAATGTTACAAGAGAAACAAAGAAAAATGTGTTTTTTTTCCAAAGTTTTTTCAAATTGTTTTTTTTTTGCTAAGGCTTTGACCAGCAAGAGCTTCTTTAACATCTACACAGTTTCTGAGACTTCAGTTAAGCTCAGTCTAGAATCTTATTAAGTAATGAGGCCTCATCGTATTTTCTAACATCTTGGAAGCCCATTCCTGTTCTTCATTCAAGGACAATGCAATTTCCGTTACAAGATATAACAGTCATAATAGCTCTCACATGTATTGCATAGATATAAGTACACTCAGACTCTCTGGATAGCATCATCTGCAAGGATAACATTACTAAGCATCCTAGAACAACAAAGAAGCAATACCTTGAAACAGTGAACACATTAACAAAAAGACAAAAGAAACACAAAGGGGAAAGGGAGGGGTAGTAGATCTGTTCTGGTAAATGAGCCATCTGTTATGCTATGGCCTTTGTTTAGTGGGCCTTCTCGTATCTATGTCGGTAAGTATATATCATAACACGTTCTACTGTAAAATAGATGTGAGACTGACTCTAAGGATAATTTACAGGAATATGATTTTTTAAAATGTAGAAAGTTTGCTCAAGTGTATTGATAGGTTTCATTCTTTTTTCTTTAGGATAGTAATCTCTTTCATTAAATGTATCCTATCTTTACATAGTTACATAGTTAGTCTGGCTGAAAAAAAACAAAAGTCCATCCAGTTCAACCCAGAAAAAAAAATAAAGTTATAATACTATACCCACAGTTGATCCAGAGGAAGGCAAAAAAACTCAACAAAGCATGATCCAATTTGCTGCAGAAGGGGAAAAAATTCCTTCCTGATCCCCGAGAGGCAATCAAATATGATATCTCTCTCTCTGGAGTCTATACCTCTTTTAATACAAAATAGGATTTTGCTTGCTTTAGAAACCTCAGCTTGGCATAGCATGCCTTTATTAAGCTTGTGATCTACCAGAGCTCCCAGATCCTTCTCCACCATTGATTCCCCCAGTTGTACTCCCCCTAGTATGTATGATGCATGCATATTCTTAGCCCCCAAGTGCACAACCTTACATTTATCAACATTAAACCTCATTTGCCACATAGTTGCCCAATTAAACAGTGCATTGAGGTCGGCATGTAAGTTGAAGACATCCTGTGAGGACATATCTACTTGCAATATCCATTCAGCCATTGGTGGTGATCTAGAAGCTCCCCAAGATTTCAGGGTCAGACACTTGGCTGCATTCAGGAAGTGAGAAAACAATGATTTTTTACTGTATTTTTGCGAGAGGATTTGGGTGTGTTGTTGAAAAATAGCACCTGGGGTCCTGTGGAAGAGTTAAAATAGTGGTCTCTGCTATTAAGTGGATAATCTGTTCCCAATAAGATTGTTAGAAATTCTGTATATAGCCCTATAGAATAGACAGTGCACGGTCAACATGTGCTTTACTGCTTCACTGCCACAAGTAAACAGGAAAAATTATTCAGAGAAAAGACACAGAACATTCTATAGATGCAGCTACAAACTTATAAACACTGCCATCTACTGGTTGACGAATATATCTCTGCTGAATACTGATGTAGTTGTTGTACAAAATACATGAACACTGTAGTCCAACACCCCCACTCAACAACTACTCCTTATATTGGTCCCATTTTGGATCTCAGTTCTATAAATATGTTTCTTGTAAGCGGTTTTGTCAACATGTCTGATCCTCTTTTGTTTCTCATGGGCTGGAAATATTTGCATCTCATCCCATGAATCTGACTTTAGTTTTAATGCTACGCGAGCAACATAGGACAAATGTTTGGATTGGATGCCTTTATTGCTTCTGGTGGATTTCCTGATTGAAGCCTCTTGTGGCCTGGTTTCTTCATTTACAGTATTTGGATTGTCTGCATTAATTTCTATTTCTGTGTCATTCTGTTGCTTAGCTTCCTGTGACACTGATGTGGAATTTCACTCAGTTTGAAATATTTCTGTTAGTTCATTTTGAACACACTGAAGTTTCACAAACGATTACACTTCTACTGATTAGAGATGAGCGAAGTATTCAAAAATTCGATTCGGCTGATTCGGCGAATTCGAGGAATAAATTCGATTCGAGGCGAATATATTCGCTGCAAATTTAACTTATAAAAGGGTGTTTCTAGGCTTCAGAGAGCCTTTATATTAGTGCAGAACACTGTACCTTTAATTTAAATGCCCTTGGAGTCTGCTGGGGAAGAGAAATAATACTGTCAGTCAGTATGACATGCAGATGAGTGCCGTCGATCTTAGAATCACCGCACACTTCACTCATTTGGGCAGTCACGGGGCCAAAACCAGAGTGTGGAGCCACAGTGTGGCGGTGGAGGCAGCAGTAATGGGAGGCCATACAGCACCCTATGACAAAAATGGAACCCACCAGCAGTGTGAGGAGACCTGAAAGTGGCACATGGCAGAGTGTGGCGATGGAGACAGCAGCAATGGGAGGCCGTACAGGGACCCATGACACACTCTGTACCTGGCAGCAGCATGAGGAGGCGGTACAGGGGCCCATGGCAGATTACAGGCCTGGCAGCAGCAATGGGAGGCCTGTAATCTGCCAGCACCCTATGACAAAATGGAACACACCAGCAGTGTGAGGAGACCTGAAAGTGGCACATGGCAGAGTGTGGCGATGGAGACAGCAGCAATGGGAGACCGTACAGGGACCCATGACAGATTACGGGCCTGGCAGCAGCATGAGGAGGCGGTACAGGGGCCCATGGCAGATTACGGGCCTGGCAGCAGCAATGGGAGGCCCGTAATCTGCCAGCACCCTATGACAAAATGGAACCCACCAGCAGTGTGAGGAGACCTGAAAGTGGCACATGTTTGGGGCATGATTCATGGCGGATTTAGTCAGTTGTGTCAGGAACTGGTGGTTTGAAATCCAGATTAATCCACGCCTGATTCATTTTCACAAACGTGAGTCTCTCCACACTTTGGGTGGACAGTCGTGTCCTCCGCGGAGTTACAATACCTCCTGCCGCACTAAACACGCGCTCCGATGCCACGCTACTGGCCGGGCATGACAGCCTTTCAAGGGCAAATTCAGCTAGTTGGGGCCAAAGGTCAAGTTTCGTTGCCCAGTAGTCAAGGGGATTGTCTACCTCGGTTGGCAGGGTGCTGTCCAAGTAGGCCCAAGCCTGTTGTTTGAGGTCCTGCTCCAGGTCCACCTGATGCTGCTGCTGCTGCGGCTGGTTAGTCGTTTCCTCACTGCGCTGGTGAAGAAAGCTACTCATCATCGACTGCAGACTGAGGCAGCCGCTGCTGGTGGAGCTGCCACTGCTCCTACCACCCCACCCCTCCCCTGCTGCCATGGCAGCGGAACGTGAGCGCACAGGGCCCACAGTGTCTGAGGATGGACGTTGGCGCAGAAAGGCAGAGACCAACTGACTACATAGGTGGTTTTTATAGTACTTTATTTTGGCCTCCCTCTCAGCAGGTGTGAAAAAGGCCACCATTTTTGAACGGTAGCGAGGGTCCAACAAGGTGGACAGCCAAAAGTCATCCCTCTGTCTTATGGTTATTATTCGGCTGTCGCTACGCAAGCAACCGAGCATGCTATGGGCCATTTGTGCCAAGGAATGCGAGGGACTCCCTGCCTCCATCTCCACAGCATACTGCCACGGTGCGTCTGGGTCCTCTGTCTCCTCCTCCTCCTCTACCAGATGCTCCTGCTCCTCCACTCCTGTCCGCTGAGTGGAAAAACCACCCATTTCACTCAATAATTCCTGAGCACCAATGTCCTCCTCTACCTCCTCCTCTTCTTCCTGTCCTGCCCCCACAGGGGTCATGTGGCGTTGAGATCTGTGCGCCACGTCTACCGCACCCTGACCAGCCATTGTTAACAGCATTTGTTCCAGGACGTGCAACAGAGGAATGACGTCGTTCATCCCATAGTCCTGCCGACTCACGAATAGCGTGGCCTCCTCAAAGGGCCTGAGCAAGCGGCAGGTGTCACGCATGAGCTGCCAATGGCTGACATCTAAGTTACACAGGGGAGTACCTTTATCCGCTTGTAACATCAGGAAATCGGTGATGGCCTTTCGCTGTTCGTAAAGGTGGTCTAACATATGTAGGGTTGAATTCCACCTTGTTGCAACGTCACAGCATGAGGAGTCGGTACGGGGGCCCATGGCAGATTACGGGCCTGGCAGCAGCAATGGGAGGCCCGTAATCTGCCAGCACCCTATGACAAAATGGAACACACCAGCAGTGTGAGGAGACCTGAAAGTGGCACATGGCAGAGTGTGGCGATGGAGACAGCAGCAATGGGAGGCCGTACAGGGACCCATGAGACACTGTGGACCTGGCAGCAGCATGAGGAGGCGGTACAGGGGCCCATGGCAGATTACAGGCCTGGCAGCAGCAATGGGAGGCCCGTAATCTGCCAGCACCCTATGACAAAATGGAACCCACCAGCAGTGTGAGGAGACCTGAAAGTGGCACATGGCAGAGTGTGGCAATGGAGACAGCAGCAATGGGAGGCTGTACAGGGACCCATGAGACACTGTGGACCTGGCAGCAGCATGAGGAGGCGGTACAGGGGCCCATGGCAGATTACGGGCCTGGCAGCAGCAATGGGAGGCCCGTAATCTGCCAGCACCCTATGACAAAATGGAACACACCAGCAGTGTGAGGAGACCTGAAAGTGGCACATGGCAGAGTGTGGCGATGGAGACAGCAGCAATGGGAGGCCGTACAGGGACCCATGAGACACTGTGGACCTGGCAGCAGCATGAGGAGGCGGTACAGGGGCCCATGGCAGATTACGGGCCTGGCAGCAGCAATGGGAGGCCCGTAATCTGCCAGCACCCTATGACAAAATGGAACACACCAGCAGTGTGAGGAGACCTGAAAGTGGCACATGGCAGAGTGTGGCGATGGAGACAGCAGCAATGGGAGGCCGTACAGGGACCCATGAGACACTGTGGACCTGGCAGCAGCATGAGGAGGCGGTACAGGGGCCCATGGCAGATTACAGGCCTGGCAGCAGCAATGGGAGGCCCGTAATCTGCCAGCACCCTATGACAAAATGGAACACACCAGCAGTGTGAGGAGACCTGAAAGTGGCACATGGCAGAGTGTGGCGATGGAGACAGCAGCAATGGGAGGCCGTACAGGGATTCATGAGAGACTCTGGACCTGGCAGCAGCATGAGGAGGCGGTACGGGGGCCCATGGCAGATTACGGGCCTGGCAGCAGCAATGGGAGGCCCAAAATCTGCCAGCACCCTATGACAAAATGGAACACATCAGCAGTGTGAGGAGACCTGAAAGTGGCACATGGCAGAGTGTGGCAATGGAGACAGCAGCAATGGGAGGCCGTACAGGGACCCATGAGAGACTCTGGACCTGGCAGCAGCATGAGGAGGCGGTACGGGGGCCCATGGCAGATTACGGGCCTGGCAGCAGCAATGGGAGGCCCGTAATCTGCCAGCACCCTATGACAAAATGGAACACACCAGCAGTGTGAGGAGACCTGAAAGTGGCACATGGCAGAGTGTGGCGATGGAGACAGCAGCAATGGGAGGCCGTACAGGGACCCATGAGACACTGTGGACCTGGCAGCAGCATGAGGAGGCGGTACGGGGGCCCATGGCAGATTACGAGCCTGGCAGCAGCAATGGGAGGCCCGTAATCTGCCAGCACCCTATGACAAAATGGAACACACCAGCAGTGTGAGGAGACCTGAAAGTGGCACATGGCAGAGTGTGGCGATGGAGACAGCAGCAATGGGAGGCCGTACAGGGACCCATTAGACACTCTGGACCTGGCAGCAGCATGAGGAGGCGGTACAGGGGCCCATGGCAGATTACAGGCCTGGCAGCAGCAATGGGAGGCCCGTAATCTGCCAGCACCCTATGACAAAATGGAACACACCAGCAGTGTGAGGAGACCTGAAAGTGGCACATGGCAGAGTGTGGCGATGGAGACAGCAGCAATGGGAGGCCGTACAGGGACCCATGAGAGACTCTGGACCTGGCAGCAGCATGAGGAGGTGGTACGGGGGCCCATGGCAGATTACGGGCCTGGCAGCAGCAATGGGAGGCCCGTAATCTGCCAGCACCCTATGACAAAATGGAACACACCAGCAGTGTGAGGAGACCTGAAAGTGGCACATGGCAGAGTGTGGCGATGGAGACAGCAGCAATGGGAGGCCGTACAGGGACCCATGAGAGACTCTGGACCTGGCAGCAGCATGAGGAGGCGGTACAGGGGCCCATGGCAGATTACAGGCCTGGCAGCAGCAATGGGAGGCCCGAAATCTGCCAGCACCCTATGACAAAATGGAACACACCAGCAGTGTGAGGAGACCTGAAAGTGGCACATGGCAGAGTGTGGCGATGGAGACAGCAGCAATGGGAGGCCGTACAGGGACCCATGAGAGACTCTGGACCTGGCAGCAGCATGAGGAGGCGGTACGGGGGCCCATGGCAGATTACGGGCCTGGCAGCAGCAATGGGAGGCCCGTAATCTGCCAGCACCCTATGACAAAATGGAACACACCAGCAGTGTGAGGAGACCTGAAAGTGGCACATGGCAGAGTGTGGCGATGGAGACAGCAGCAATGGGAGGCCGTACAGGGACCCATTAGACACTGTGGACCTGGCAGCAGCATGAGGAGGCGGTACAGGGGCCCATGGCAGATTACAGGCCTGGCAGCAGCAATGGGAGGCCCGTAATCTGCCAGCACCCTATGACAAAATGGAACACACCAGCAGTGTGAGGAGACCTGAAAGTGGCACATGTTTGGGGCATGATTCATGGCGGATTTAGTCAGTTGTGTCAGGAACTGGTGGTTTGAAATCCAGACTAATCCACGCCTGATTCATTTTCACAAACGTGAGTCTCTCCACACTTTGGGTGGACAGTCGTGTCCTCCGCGGAGTTACAATACCTCCTGCCGCACTAAACACGCGCTCCGATGCCACGCTACTGGCCGGGCATGACAGCCTTTCAAGGGCAAATTCAGCTAGTTGGGGCCAAAGGTCAAGTTTCGTTGCCCAGTAGTCAAGGGGATTGTCTACCTCGGTTGGCAGGGTGCTGTCCAAGTAGGCCCAAGCCTGTTGTTTGAGGTCCTGCTCCAGGTCCACCTGATGCTGCTGCTGCTGCGGCTGGTTAGTCGTTTCCTCACTGCGCTGGTGAAGAAAGCTACTCATCATGGACTGCAGACTGTGGCAGCCGCTGCTGGTGGAGCTGCCACTGCTCCTACCACCCCACCCCTCCCCTGCTGCCATGGCAGCGGAACGCGAGCGCACAGGGCCCACAGTGTCTGAGGATGGACGTTGGCGCAGAAAGGCAGAGACCAACTGACTACATAGGTAGTTTTTATAGTACTTTATTTTGGCCTCCCTCTCAGCAGGTGTGAAAAAGGCCACCATTTTTGAACGGTAGCGAGGGTCCAACAAGGTGGACAGCCAAAAGTCATCCCTCTGTCTGATGGTTATTATTCGGCTGTCGCTACGCAAGCAACCGAGCATGCTATGGGCCATTTGTACCAAGGACTGCAAGGGACTCCCTGCCTCCATCTCCACAGCATACTGCCACGGTGCGTCTGGGTCCTCTGTCTCCTCCTCCTCCTCTATCAGATGCTCCTGCTCCTCCACTCCTGTCCGCTGAGTGGAAAAACCACCCATTTCACTCAATAATTCCTGAGCACCAATGTCCTCCTCTACCTCCTCCTCTTCTTCCTGTCCTGCCCCCACAGGGGTCATGTGGCGTTGAGATCTGTGCGCCACGTCTACCGCACCCTGACCAGCCATTGTTAACAGCATTTGTTCCAGGACGTGCAACAGAGGAATGACGTCGTTCATCCCATTGTCCTGCCTACTCACGAATAGCGTGGCCTCCTCAAAGGGCCTGAGCAAGCGGCAGGTGTCACGCATGAGTTGCCAATGGCTGACATCGAAGTTACACAGGGGAGTACCTTTATCCGCTTGTAACATCAGGAAATCGGTGATGACCTTTCGCTGTTCGTAAAGGCGGTCTAACATGTGTAGGGTTGAATTCCACCTTGTTGCAACATCGCAGATCAGGCGATGCTGTGGAATTCCGTTCTGCCGCTGCAGCTCAAGGAGGGTGTGCTTTGCGGTGTAGGAATGGCTGAAATGCATGCAAAGTTTACGTGACATTTTAAGGATGTCTTGCAGTGGGATGGTGGATTTTAGGAACCGCTTGACAACCAGATTGAACACGTGAGCCATGCATGGCGCATGGCACAACCTTCCTTGACGCAGAGCAGACACCATGTTCTTTCCGTTGTCGGTCAACATGGTTCCGATTTTCAGTTTGCGCGGAGACAGCCATCTGTCGTTCTCTGTTCATTACACTCAGAAGTTCCTCCCCTGTGTGACTACGTTCGCCAAGGCATACCAGGTGCAGCACAGCGTGACACCATTGCGCCCTGCACATGTGATATGCCGGTTGGGTAATGGGACTTGGCACGGGGGTGGCGGCTAAGGACACGGCGGAAGAAGAGGTGGTAGAGGCGGACATCTTTGCCGGACCAAGGACGTGCAAACGTGGAGGCAAAAGCGGCAAGACCTGTCCAAGTTGCTGGTGCGGCTGTGCTGGCACCACGTTCACCCAGTGGGCCGTAAATGACATGTACTGTCCCTGACCGTAGTTACAGCTCCACACGTCGGCGCTGCCGTGCACTTTAGCAGAGACCGACATGCTCAAAGACTGGCCCACCATCTCTTCTACATGTGAATGCAGGGCTGGCACTGCCTTTTTGGCGAAGAAATGACGGCTTGGCACTCTCCACCGCGGCGCGGCACAAGCCATCATTTCTCGGAAAGGTGCTGAGTCCACCACTTGGAAAGGGAGGGACTGCAGCACCAGCAACTTGGACAGGAGGACGTTCAGCTTCTGCACCGTCGGGTGCGTGCTCGCAAACTGTTGTCTCTTGGAAACGGATTCCAAGAAAGACTGCTGACGGAATCCGTGAAGAGGAGTAGCAGGAGAAGGAGCATCTGAACGAGCGGAAGATGCCAACGAGCGACAACTCCCCTCAGCAGAGGTGTTGGAGCCTTGACTGGCTGATAGAGGGCGATTGACGTCGGGTGACGGAGCAAGTAACGGAGCGGGTGATGGAGCGGGGGCTGGGGCAGGCAGAACCACCGTATCTTTATCACGGTTTTCCTAGGCCACCAAATGGCGACGCTGCATATGCTGCCGCAACGCTGTAGTCCCAACATGGGCCCCCTGGCCACGCTTGACTTTCTGGCCACATAGTCGACATACGGCTACGTTTACTTCCTCGGGCGGCTTGACGAAAAATTGCCACACCGCCGAGTAGGAAACTTTGCCCCCGCTACTCCTCACTGGCTGACTGCTACTTCCTCCGTGCACACCGGCACCACTACTGGCCGTGGTGGTAGGCTGCAGTGGAGCTGGTGCTCTACTCCGTGGCCGTTTGCCTCCACTGACACTGCTGCGACTCTGCTGCCTCCTGGGCAACCCACCGACTGTTTTGCTCGCTGCCAAGCTGGCACCCTCTTCTCCTGATGATGCGGAAGCAATAGCCTGATGACGACGAGGCTGCCAAGTGCGATCAGCCTCATCATCATCAATTAGGGTCTCCGCCTCACTACTAGCCCCCTCGGCTGCGTGTGGGTCAGGAGACAGACCTGTCTCTAGACCGGCTACCGAGCCCCTCTCCTCGCCAGTACTTCTTCGCCTGGCTGCTGAAGAGGCAGATGTCTCCCCCCGTTCCTGACCGCCCTCTGTTAGCTCTTCCTCACTGTACAGTGGGGCTGAGCCCACAGCATGCGATACTTCGCTTGGTGAGGGAACACCAAAGGACAGGGGCAGGTAGAGGACACGTGATTTCAGTGGGCTTGCTCCCGGGCCATGCCAACTAACGGTTGTGTCTGACGTACCCACCGACCGTTGGCTGTAGGTGTCAGAGGTGACCTGGGAAGAGGAAGACGACCGAGCCAACCAATCGATGACGGCAGGGTTGTCGGTGGAGACACGACCGCTGGATGACACCGGGAGCACTGGCCTCTGGCTGCGACTAGTGCTGCCTCGACCCCTTCCTCTGCTGCCACGTCTGCTCGCTCCTAAAACATTGCCTCCTCTGCCACTCCTCTGCATGTTGTCTGACATACTCTTTAATTCAAAGATTCTGTGTCCCTGAGTAACAATTCTGTGTCCCTCAGTAACAATTCTGTGTCCCTCAGTAACAATTCTGTGTCTGTCCCTGAGTAACAATTCTGTGTCCCTGAGTAACAATTCTGTGTCCCTCAGTAACAATTCTGTGTCCCTCAGTAACAATTCTGTGTCTGTCCCTGAGTAACAATTCTGTGTCCCTCAGTAACAATTCTGTGTCCCTCAGTAACAATTCTGTGTCTGTCCCTGAGTAACAATTCTGTGTCCCTGAGTAACAATTCTGTGTCCCTCAGTAACAATTCTGTGTCCCTCAGTAACAATTCTGTGTCTGTCCCTGAGTAACAATTCTGTGTCTGTCCCTGAGTAACAATTCTGTGTCTGTCCCTGAGTAACAATTCTGTGTCTGTCCCTGAGTAACAATTCTGTGTCCCTCAGTAACAATTCTGTGTCCCTCAGTAACAATTCTGTGTCCCTGAGTAACAATTCTGTGTCCCTCAGTAACAATTCTGTGTCCCTCAGTAACAATTCTGTGTCCCTAAGTAACAATTCTGTGTCTGTCCCTGAGTAACAATTCTGTGTCTGTCCCTGAGTAACAATTCTGTGTCCCTCAGTAACAATTCTGTGTCCCTCAGTAACAATTCTGTGTCTGTCCCTCAGTAACAATTCTGTGTCTGTCCCTGAGTAACAATTCTGTGTCTGTCCCTGAGTAACAATTCTGTGTCCCTCAGTAACAATTCTGTGTCTCTCAGTAACAATTCTGTGTCCCTCAGTAACAATTCTGTGTCCCTGAGTAACAATTCTGTGTCCCTGAGTAACAATTCTGTGTCCCTCAGTAACAATTCTGTGTCCCTCAGTAACAATTCTGTGTCCCTGAGTAACAATTCTGTGTCCCTGAGTAACGATTCGGTGTCCCTGAGTAACGATTCTGTGTCCCTCAGTAACAATTCTGTGTCCCTCAGTAACAATTCTGTGTCTGTCCCTGAGTAACAATTCTGTGTCCCTCAGTAACAATTCTGTGTCCCTCAGTAACAATTCTGTGTCCCTCAGTAACAATTCTGTGTCTGTCCCTGAGTAACAATTCTGTGTCCCTGAGTAACAGTTCTGTGTCCCTGAGTAACAATTCTGTGTCCCTGAGTAACAATTCTGTGTCCCTGAGTAACAATTCTGTGTCCCTCAGTAACAATTCTGTGTCCCTCAGTAACAATTCTGTGTCTGTCCCTGAGTAACAATTCTGTGTCTGTCCCTGAGTAACAATTCTGTGTCCCTCAGTAACAATTCTGTGTTCCTCAGTAACAATTCTGTGTCCCTGAGTAACAATTCTGTGTCCCTCAGTAACAATTCTGTGTCCCTCAGTAACAATTCTGTGTCCCTGAGTAACAATTCTGTGTACCTCAGTAACAATTCTGTGTCCCTGAGTAACGATTCTGTGTCCCTCAGTAACAATTCTGTGTCCCTCAGTAACAATTCTGTGTCTGTCCCTCAGTAACAATTCTGTGTCCCTCAGTAACAATTCTGTGTCCCTCAGTAACAATTCTGTGTACCTCAGTAACAATTCTGTGTCTGTCCCTGAGTAACAATTCTGTGTCCCTGAGTAACAGTTCTGTGTCCCTGAGTAACAATTCTGTGTCCCTGAGTAACAATTCTGTGTCCCTCAGTAACAATTCTGTGTCCCTCAGTAACAATTCTGTGTCCCTCAGTAACAATTCTTTGTCCCTCAGTAACAATTCTGTGTCCCTCAGTAACAATTCTGTGTCTGTCCCTGAGTAACAATTCTGTGTCCCTGAGTAACACTTCTGTGTCCCTGAGTAACAATTCTGTGTCCCTGAGTAACAGTTCTGTGTCCCTGAGTAACAATTCTGTGTCCCTGAGTAACAGTTCTGTGTCCCTGAGTAACAATTCTGTGTCCCTGAGTAACAATTCTGTGTCCCTCAGTAAGAATTCTGTGTCCCTCAGTAACAATTCTGTGTCTGTCCCTGAGTAACAATTCTGTGTCTGTCCCTGAGTAACAATTCTGTGTCTGTCCCTGAGTAACAATTCTGTGTCCCTGAGTAACAGTTCTGTGTCCCTGAGTAACAATTCTGTGTCCCTGAGTAACAATTCTGTGTCCCTCAGTAACAATTCTGTGTCCCTCAGTAACAATTCTGTGTCCCTCAGTAACAATTCTTTGTCCCTCAGTAACAATTCTGTGTCCCTCAGTAACAATTCTGTGTCTGTCCCTGAGTAACAATTCTGTGTCCCTGAGTAACAGTTCTGTGTCCCTGAGTAACAATTCTGTGTCCCTGAGTAACAGTTCTGTGTCCCTGAGTAACAATTCTGTGTCCCTGAGTAACAGTTCTGTGTCCCTGAGTAACAATTCTGTGTCCCTGAGTAACAATTCTGTGTCCCTCAGTAACAATTCTGTGTCCCTCAGTAACAATTCTGTGTCCCTCAGTAACAATTCTGTGTCCCTCAGTAACAATTCTATGTACCTCAGTAACAATTCTGTGTCCCTCAGTAAAAATTCTGTGTCTGTCCCTCAGTAACAATTCTGTGTCCCTCAGTAAAAATTCTGTGTCTGTCCCTGAGTAACAATTCTGTGTCTGTCCCTGAGTAACAATTCTGTGTCCCTAAGTAACGATTCTGTGTCCCTAAAGTATCTGTGGCCCTAACTCTGTCCTTAATACAGATAGGTCTGTCTCTGTTGAATGACCGGAGGCAAATGGAGAATTGTAAGATGCCGCAATTTATAGCTCCACCATTACACAGTGCTGGCTGGCTGGCTGGCTGCTGATTGGCTAATGCGATCACATGTCATGAATGAATGCATTATGGGTCAGCACGCCTTGTCTGTGCGCCTTCCCAGAGATCCCCGCTCCGTCGCCGCACATGTCGCCGCCATTTTTGGAAAAATTTCGATTCGCGCATCCGAAGTCTGCTAATTTTCGGATTCGGCGCGAATCTAATTTTTCCTAATATTTGAAACGAATTCCACTTCGCCAAGTTCGATTCGCTCATCTCTACTACTGATGATTACATTGTTTGTGCCTTGGTGAATTCTGTATCCCTTTTGAGATTCACTGTACCCCACAAGTACACCTTCTTTTGTGTGTAATCATCCCATTTTGGATGTAAATATCTGTAAAAGTGAGAAAAAAACTCTTCTTTCTTGGAGTCAACTTTTCCATTGGACAGCAAAGATCTGAAAATCCAGAGGTTTTTTTTTTTAGCTCTGATGTTACTCTGCTTTGGAAAGGCATTTCTTCTCATTTGTTTACATTTTATACAGCTGGTGCATTTCATTGTTTGATCACATGAACTAATTTGTATTCCACTTGCATAGTCAATCTCAGTTAATGTCTTTATGTCAGGACTTTGGTGTCTAAGTCATCTGTGCCATGTGTGAATGCAGGTTGAATGTTTTTCCTACTTGGCAGTATTAACCACCTCATTGCAGTTCAGTTGATACAGTTCATCTGTAATTGTAGCCTTTGCAAGTAAGATATCGCCTTTTGTGATGGCACAACTGTCACCTTGGTAAGTAACTACTGGAGAGTACTAAACTGGCCAGCAATGAGTCCAGATCCCAGTCCCATAGAGCACCTGTGGAGAGATCTCAAAACAGTAGTTGGGAAACAATTTGAGAGACTTGGAACAGTTGACGAAAGAAGAGTGGTCCAAAATTCTTTTTTTTTTTCAAATTCTTTATTTATGTACACAACACCGCATTCACATATGGTCAAAATATACAAATCAGAAAGTGGTAACACCCATAAAGTACACAGGTCAAAGTTGGATCTGACTGCTTCTACGAATGCCAGGGTTTATCTGATTTTATAGATTGTATAGAAAGTCAGAAGAGGGGATAAGAGTGGGGTAAGATCAGATGAGGAAGGTACGAAGAGAAAAAAAGGAGGGGGGGTAAAAGCGGAAAGGATTTGGGAGGGAGGGATGATCCCAGCAAAAGGGGTTTGATTTGATGTGTCAATCTTGCGAGGAAGATGTAAAGAGGGCTTTCCCCCCATTGGAGAAAGTAAACATATTCCAGTGAAGCCAGGTTTTCAAGTAGGCTTCATGTCTGTTTTGTGCTGATAATACTAGGTCCTCCATCTTGTTAACTTCTACTTTCGAGAGCCAAAGCGAGATAGGAGGGGCACTCTACGAGGCACTCCAAAGTTCAGACGGTAGTAACCCGTCGAGAAGGTGAATGTCAAAACTGACGGCCAATGTGTGGAGCCCAAAAAGTGGGATGTTTGATATCAATGGGAGCCCAAAAGAGAATGGAGTGATCCCCCTGGTAGTCCGGGAGAAAAGCATGGGTTTCCTAAAACAGGATAAAGGGGGGAGTAAGCAGATGATAGGGGAGTGGGGAAGCACAGCTGGGATGGTCAGTGTGGGTCCCAAAGTAAGATACCTCTTAAGGCTAGAAGGGAGGTCCCTAAAGCACCAGGCAGCTTGGCGTAAAGGAATATTGTTTTGAGATTGTTCAATCTGCGGCCACCATTTGATGGCAGTATGTCTGCACCAATCTATAAGTCTTCCTAAATGTGCCGCCTGGTAATATTTTTGGATGTCAGGGACTGCAATATTTTCGTGGTGTTTAGGCAGAGTGAGTAAACGCCTTTGCAGGCTAGGTCTCTTGTGGGCCCATATAAAGTCAATAATTTGCTTTTATGAAGAGTTCCCCAGGTATATGGATCGGTAAGGCTTGAAAAAGATAAGAGAATTTGGGTAAAATGGACATTTTGATGATATTGCGCCTTGCTGACCAAGAGAAAAGTCCTTGGTGCCATGAGAAAAGCAGAGTGTGTAATTTACTAAGTAGGGGTTCAAATTGAGTGTATAAATTTGGCTTAGTTGTGGAGGAATATAAGTGCCTAGATAATGAAGAGCTAAAGTAGTCCATTTAAAACTGAAGTTGTTTTTCAGTGTATCTATTTGGAATTGGGGAATGGACATGCCAATCACTTCTGATTTGGATACATTAATTTTCAGATTTGAGAGAGAACTGTAGACATTAAGTTCTTTGAGGAGATTTGGTATAGATATAATCGGGTTGGTGAGTGAGAAAAGCATGTCGTATGCGTACGCGTACGCGTACGCGTACGCAGGGACTTTGTATTGGGAGTCTCCAGTTCGTATACCACTGATATCCGGGTTACGTCTGACCCTACGGACAAATAGTTCAAGAAAGAGGGTGAAGAGAAGAGGGGAGAGGGTACAGCCCTGTCTACTACCATTAGAAATAGAAAAAGGTTTAGAGAGGAGACCATTCGCTTTGACTTGTGCTGTCGGGGTTGAGTATATGCTGGAAATCCACCTGGTCATCCTCTCCCCTATACCCACATGGAGAACCTCATTGAGTCACCAATGCCCAATATGGGGGGAAGCATGTTCTGTCAAAGTGATTCTCAATGTAACCGGGTTGTGGTCTGACCACGTAATGTGTCCAATATCAACCATTACAACCGCAGGGAGCAAGCAGTGGGGAACAAAAAGATCTATATGGGAATACACTCTATGTGGGAGCGAATAAAAGGTGTAGTCCCTTTCATCGGGATTGAAACAACCACCAAGCATCAGTAAGTTGGAATTTATGAAGAGTCTGTAAGACGCGCTTGCGGCAGTTATAAGTAGTAGAAGACCCCCCACGTTGCAGTATCCACTTTTGGGTCCAAGGGTAAATTAAAATCTCCTCCCAGGAGGAGTGTGCCCTCATTCGTGTCATGAGGGCATCTATAATAGTGCAGAGAAACTGGTCTTGTTGGTTATTAGGAGCATAGACCGTAGCCAGGGCCAGTTTAACTCCAATCGTGCCTTTAAGGAACAAAAATCAACCCTCCTCATCAGCCATGGAGTCAAGAAGCAGCCAATGCATTCGTTTCGAGAACAAGATGGAGACACCTCTGGTTTTGGAAGTCCAGTTGAAAGCATGATAAGCGAAAGGGTAAAATCTATATCTGAGAGCACTTCAGGTGTTGAAGAAGCACCCTGCGCGTCTTCGGCACATTGAGACCTTTAGTATTCAGGGAGGTAATACTCACCACATCCATCTCATATTCCAGTAAAACAAAAAAAAAGGATAAAAAAAGAAAGAGGGAGGATAAAGGGGGGGGGGGGGGTAGGGGGAGGTTAAAAAAAGGGAGTTCAAGAGAGGGGGATTAGAGGGCGTGGGTCTTAAAAAATGGGAGAAAAACCAGGAGAGGTAAGTCAACCACCTCCCTTCCGGCTGTAGTATATAAATGACCGAACGGTGGCACTGCAGGGTTTATAAACGGCCTCCCAGCACCCTGCTTGTGCACGCTCCCTGGGAGCGCGCAGCACCGCAATCCGGTGCCCGCTGTGTCCTCCGGACACAGTGAAACACCGATCGTTGGACGGGACCAATCAGTGATCGCATGAAAAGTAGTAAGCAAGATGTCACTTGTGACATCATTGCTTACTACGTGTGAAATCTGTGAATGATCACAGAGGTCACATGGTACAAGGCTATTCACAACAGCCTTGTACCATGTGACAAGCTGTGACCAATCACAGCTCACTCAGTAGTTCTCAATGGCTGCAAGAATGCAGACAGAGAGAAGGAGAAATGATTGTTTTTACATCCTATATGGGTATAAAAGCAATCAGTGTAAAAAAAAAAAAATCTTCATCGCCCCCCACAAGTAGTACAGTGTCACCATGGTGACACTGTACTGCTAGGGTGACAGTATGTTAAAAAAAAAAAAAACATTAATGCTGATATGTCACTTAGTAGGTTAGTAATGCGAGAGTAAACTGAAGGAGTGAGGTGAGGAGTAGAAAGATAGATTTGTGTGTCATCAGCATAGAGATGGTACTTAAAGCTATGGGAGTTTATCAAGTGACCAAGGGAGGAGGTGTAGATGGAGAAGAGAAGGGGTCCAAGGACAGAACTGTGAGGGACCCCTACAGAAAGAGGAAGTGGAGAGGAGTAGACAGGTAATGCTGAAGGAATGCTGAGATTGGTAGGTGGAGAACCAGGAGAGAGCAGAGTCTCGAAAGCCAAGAGAGTGGAGTTTTGTGAGGAGGAGGGGATGGTCAACAGTATAAAAAGCTGCAGAGAGGTCAAGTAGTAAGAGTATGGAGTAGTGGCTATTGGTTTTAGCATTTAGAAAATCATTAGTGAGTTTTGTAGGGCAGTTTCAGTGGAGTGTAGTGAGCAAAAGCTAGACTGTAAAGAGTCAAGAAGGTTGTTGTCAGTGAGGTAGGAGCTCAGGATATCGTAGACTAAGTGTTCTAAGAGTTTAGAGGTAAACGGGAGCAGGGAGATGGGTCTTACGTTGTTCCGTTTGGTGGGGTCCAGGGAGGGCTTTTAGGTATGGGAGTGATCTGTGCATGCTTTAGAGGGGTGGGGAAGGCACCATTAGAGAGGGAGACATTGAAGATGTGAGTGAGGGAGCATAGCCAGAAGAAGAGGGTGACTGTAGTAGTTGAGAAGGAACAGGATCCAGGGGGAACGTGGTGGGACGGGCTTCTGAGAAACCTTTAGTGACCTCTTCAATAGTAGCAAGGTCAAAAGAGGAAAGAGTTGAGGGAGGTTTAGTATAAGGTATGCTAAGTGGGATAGATGTCTGTGTAGTGTATCAATCTTGTTTTTGAAATGATTTGCAATCTCGCAAGCAGTGAGTGAGTTACTGGGTGGAGGTGGAGAAAATAGAGAGTTAAAAGTAGAGAAGAGACGAGGAGGACTGCATGACAAGGTATTACTAAGAGTGACAAAGTACGCTTGTTTGGCAGCATGGAAGGAGGAATTGTATGTTAAGAAAGCAGATTTATATAGGGTGAATGCTTGCTGAGATTTGGTTTTACTCCACAATCGCTCCAGTGCACAACTGTGTCTCTTAGGATTTCTGGTGTTGTCAGTCTGCCACGATTGTAATGGTCAGGGCCTGATACTTTGTGTAGTTAGAGGAGCAAGTGAGTCTAGTGTGGATGAATGCAAACTGTTGTAGACAGCAGTGGCCAGGTCAGGAGGGGTAAGTGTTTGAAGACAAGGACACTGTGAAGGTGATGAGATTGTGATTAGAGAGAGGAAAGGAGGTGTTTGTGAGGTTGTAGGGAGTGCAAAGGTGGGAGAAACAAGGTCTAATGTATTCCCATCAGAGTGAGTGGAGGACTGTGTCCATTGTGTTAAGGCCAAAGATAAGGTTAGGTTGAAGAGTTGGGATGTAGCTGGGTTGTTCACATTAATGGGGATGTTAAAATCTCCAAGAATGATAGTGGGTATTTCACAGGAGAGAAAGAAGGGTAGCCAAGTAGATAAGCCATCAAGAAAGCTCAACACTGGTCCAGGAAGCCGGTAGATCACTGCAATCCTTAGAGAAATGGGAGAAAACAGCCAAATGTGATGAGCCTTGAAAGAAGAGAAGGATAGAGAGAGAGAGTTAGGAAGGACTTGAAAGGTGCTCAGTGGGGATAGACGCAAACAAACTCCACCTCCTTTCCGACCACTGGATCTTGGTGAGTCCAGAGAAGGCCTCCATAGGAAAGTACTGCGAGAAAAGCAGAATCTGATGCTTGAAGCCAGGTTTCTGTAACTGCTAGTAGGTTAAGAGAGTGGGAGACAAAAAGGTCATGGACAGAGGTGAGCTTATTACAGAGAGAGAGGGCATTCCGGAGTGCACATGAAAAAGGGAGCGTGGTTTTTAGGAGCATGTGGATTGAGATTAAATTGAATGGATTGCGGCTATTCCTGGAGGAAGGAGGGTGGCTGGTGTGGGGGTGAGATACTGGAGGACCAGAGTTTGCGGAGATATCCCCAGAGGTTAGGAGAAGAAGGAGGCTGAGGAAAGTAAGATGGGAGTGGGATGTATATGAGTTCACATGCATTTCTGTCCTGGTGTTTGGGTCAGCAGGTGAGTAAAGTATCAGCAGGAAGAGATAAGAGCAGTAGTAGGGAGATGGTAGAAGTGAGGGTGAGATGTATAAGCTTTGGGGTGGAACAGAGGGGTAAAAAAATTAGATTTTGAGAACAGAGGATAGCAATATGAAAAGGAGGAGTAGAGGGGCCTATATTAAAAAGTAGATGGAGTGGGAATCAGACTTGTAGGAGACGTTTTCCATGGTGTTTGCTTGCAGTCCATCCAGCGTGCAGTAGAGTTCATTGTTGTATCTTCCTGCTGCTTGAGTTATACTGCTTTAGTTAAACTGCTGTGTTCAACTGCTGTTTTGCACTCCAGCAGAAAATGCACTCTGTGTTCAACTGCTGTTTTGCCCTCCAGCAGAAAATGCACTCTGTGTTCAACTGCTGTTTTGCACTCCAACAGAAAATGCACTCACACAGGACAATGCCCCATCTGCGACTATGCCCCTCCGTCTGTGACCTCCCCCATCAGCTGGTCTAAATTTATAGGGAGATGATCTAATGAGCAATTCTTCTCTGTCCCAAATAGGAACTGATAAGGATCACATGAATTTGGTGGGAGTTTGGTCAAAACCATACCAGCCACAGAGACAGGCCAAAGTCATAAAAGATGATTGATTCTCTGATCACAGAAAGGCAAAAGGAGGAGGTGAGAATCATTCACCACAAACAGATAAAAAGATATAGAACTAATTATCCTGAGTTTTGCAGAAAGTCAGTGCGTAGCAGGGAGACAGGGGGATCGTTTAAGGTAAAACTACCCACGTGCAGAGGATATACTAGTTAATAAGTAACCCAAGACATTGCCGATAAGGCAGGCTCTCACGAGGGTTCATATGGTGAGAGCACCAATATAGCCAACATTCCACTGCAGCACCTCTACAGACAGGAGGAAAAACATTGAAGCACAAAGACCTCCGGAAGGGTGGGGTATTATTAAGGTAATGGTAGACCCAAACCGGCAGGGTCACAGCTACTGAAAAATTAAGGCCCAAAGCCCTCTTTTAGGCACATTAAGGCTCTTTAGTCTCCTGGAGTCATAGGAGGTGGGAGAGATAAGCAGCCCAGGTCCCTAGGATGGATGGGGTTTCCACATGGATGTCTTCCAGGATAGAGGTTATCATTGTCTGGAGTAGGATCCTACAAAATTGAGGAGCAAAGCCTTCCAATAACACATAGCAGGCATAGGACCAAGGTCTCCTCTTGTAATAGTCCTGGAGGGGTGAGCAAGGGACCCACCCAAGGGCCTATTACAGAGGAGTGTACAGAAGGGATGATATCAAGTCGGTAGCAGACCCTGTATATCAGAATACAATCCACCAGAAAAATTGAGGGATCCAGTCCTCTAGTAAAGTGCAGCAGATAATGTGGTACATGAGGCTACAAGCCTCCCAAACTGGGGCATACATTCAGAATATTAGCCTAAGCTAGGGACAGACCTTTAGTAAACTCTCATGCGAGGTAGAGCAGTTCAGGACTCACTTGTGAGACCCGGTTTCTGGAGTTGTGATCCCAGTCTGGGTCTGACTGGTCGAGAGGGTAGGCCCAGTGATGTAGAAGGAAGGCCAGCTCGTTGGGAGAGAGACAGTATTGGTAAAGCCAGTCCAGTACAGAGATAGATGGGATCTCCAAGAAGGCAAACAGGACTGGGAGGTCTGCTGGACGGTGTAGAACGAAGGATGAATTCCTTTTCCTGACTGTCAGAGAGAAGGGGAAACCCCAGCAATATGGATGACCCAAGTGTTGCAGTCTCTCCAGCAAGGGCTTCAGTATGGATCTGCATTGTAGGGTTGCCTTCGACAGGTCTTGTAGTATCTTGATGATTGCTCCATCGAAGTCGACAGCCCCCATGGTCCAGGCCCTCCTCAGCTCTTTATGTGTATACCGATGAAGGAAGCAGATGATGTCTCGCGGTCTGTTTGGGTTGGTTGGTTTGGGGCCCAGTGCCTTGTGCACTCAGTTAAGCTCGAGTGGTTCCATTCGGTCTGTTTCAAGAAAATGGGGAAATATGGCTACTACTATGTTTCATAGATCATCTGGCCAGTGGTCTCAGGAAGACCGTGGAGCCGTAAGCTGTTGCGGCGGATCTGGTCCTTCAGGTCTTCCATGCATAACTGTAGGGCCACCACGTGGTCTGCTTGGAGGTCCTGTTCTTGTTCCACCATAGTAATTCTGTTCTCCATGGCCCCCATAGATGTTTCCCCTTTGGAAAGACGATCAAATAGTTGTTGCACGTCAGTGCGTACTGCCTGGAGTTCCCAGTGGTGGGATTCGGTTTTGCGAAGGAACAAGAGAAAAGAGTCCTGCATACCATAAATGCAGCTGCAAACTTATAAACACTGCCATCTACTGGTTGAAGAATATATATTTACTGAATACTGATGTAGTTGTTGCACAACATTCATAAATGCTATATTCCAACAAAAATGGTATTAGTGAACACACAATAAGATAGAAGGTGCCAGGAGCCAGACCAAAAGATTCAGCACAACAGAGAAATCCAGGAATCCCATCTACTTAAAGCAGTAGTAAAAGCTGTTTTAAACCCCCCCCCCCACAAGGTAAGAGCATAATGCGGTAGTATGCATTGCATACTAACATGTTATGAAAGACATGTCTTAAAACAAAGACCTTCAGTGGCATACTATCACCACTGTCAAGGCTTCCATCTTCACCTGGTTTTCCTTTGGGGTTTGTGGGCTCCAGCCATTTGAATAACTAAGTGATACATGCACATGGAAGTCACAACTGAACCACAGAGCTCTGAAGGGAAGACATGCCATCTCTTCAGAGTGCGGCTTGCATGCTCCGGTGATGTCACTGGTTTCACAAGGCCAATGAAATTACTTTCTGATATATTAGAATTAACATGATGGGAAAAGTTATTCCTGCCCATATCTGGGCCCTCTGATTGCATCTGACCGTTGTACAAACTGTTTCTCGCAGTGACACCAGTGACTTTCCCCGGGTCAATTTTGCCCATTGGGAGCAGGAACAATCTCATACTAATGAACAATGATTCAAACTTTGTCTCTTAACTCAAACTTCTTTTAAGACTATCCAAATCTCAAAGTTTTTGAGAGGGTGCTAACAAAACTAAAAAGTTGAAACCATTTCTAAAAGTCTAGAGGAGTGTGCCATCAGTGGTTTCTTATTCCACATAGGTCAGGGACCTTGCCATCTAGTTACATGCTTTAGTCATAGTTGGCCCTCTACCAACCCAGTGCTGAAAGGCTCCCTCTTCTAGGGCAGTTGGAAATTGAGGGTTGGCTATTATACGCATAAGAGGGGAAGTTTTGCCTATTGTGTTTTGTTCACACTAAGATGCATATTCTAATTGTAGTAGTGGTTGTGGGAGCAGTGATGGAGGCCAGATTTCTATGTGACTTATGAATCCAGAGCAAAGTGCTAAAGCTGCATGGCTGATTTCCTAGGTTTTTTCATCTATACAGTATTTTTGGTCTATTCTGTGGAGTGCTTTTTTGGTTTCTGTAGCTGAAGGTCTGTTAATTTGGAAAGATGGCATATGACTAGACTCTCTTTGTGTAGTTTTAAGGCCTAGTGATGTGTTTGAGTAAGGTGCTGTTAAGGGTGCGAGGTGCGTTTACCCTCCTACTTTGCAGCTCACCGTCCAGGCTCTCTCTGTTCTGCTTATGTCTCTGTTGCCAGACAATGGAGACAATGGGGTTGATTTACTAAAGGCAAATATAATGTGCATTTTGCAAAGAGCAGTTGTATGCTGTAAGTGCAGTTGTTCCAGAGCTTAGTAAATCTAGGTAAAGCTTCACTTTGCAAAGAATACCCAATCACATGCAAGAAAAATTAAAAAAAAAACAGCATTTTTTAACACATGGTTGGATGATGGAAGTCAGCAGACCTTATTCTCATTTAGTAAGCTCTAGTGCAACTGCACTTTGCAAAGTGCACAGTCTATTTGCCTTTAGTGAATCAATCCCAGTGTCCCCTCTGCTTCCATTGGCCAATGGTGGTGCAGCTCTTGCAAGAAATCCATGTTGCTGATATACCTATGGCTTACGGCCATACGTCCCCTCTTGGCTTTTTCCCCTGACTGGCTGTGGGGCAATGGCCTTTTATTTAAGCATCACAAGCCTTGGTCTCTGAGGTCGTGATCAAATTTAGTTACCTAGCTCCTGACTCTTGCCTATTAAGTTCCTATCTGCCTTGCCCTGTAGTTTGGATTCACCTTCTACTCATCCTTTGCCCGAAATTCAGTCTACTCTTTAAATTGCTGTCTGCCTTTGACCTCAGACTATTTCCAGATTATGTTGTGAGTGCTGCCTTCCTTGACCTCAGATATAATGCTACTGTCTTCAATCTGCCCATACCACCACCAGTCCAAATACTCTCCTGAAGTGCTATGGCCCACACATTTCAGCTACTCTTTTCAGTTATGTCCCCTCAATTGTTATGCCATCAGACTGGAAACCACTGCATTGTGTACCAAGACCTGGGGCAACCAAGCACCGGTAGGCCTGCTTTTCATAAGGGAACGAGGGCTGCTAAAGGCAGAGGAAACACTCAACAGCTATAGTTTCTGACCTAGGTATCAGGGCGGACATTACAGGCATCCTTTTAATTCAAGATTTGTAATTTTAATTTCCAGAAACTGCAGTGTATAGTGTGTTTAACCCTTATTTAGTTAAGAATAGGCAATTGGTAGATAAGTAGAAGTGGTTTAAGGATATGTTAAAGTCCCCTGCTAGTATGAAAGCATTGACTATTTATTCAAATTCTTCTAGCCTATTAGGGACAGAAATGAAAAAAGTCTGTTTTTTTTTGGCGCAATATAAATTTGCAATGGTTACCTTTGATTCCCTTACTGTTTTTCTCTTTTGAAGAAGAGAAATCTACTCTAAGCATCCCAAAGCTAATTTTCCAGTATGAATGGGACAGAACTGTGGAATCCCTCTGTTAGCAAAAAAGGTTGGAAATTTGGTAGGCTATAGCCTAGGTGGGGCAGACATCTGGAAATGTGTCTCCTGAAAGTATTGTTCCATAAAAACACATTATTAAAGGTGAAACTGATGCCTCTAAGCTGGGGCGACCAAACCTCTAACATTTTTTAAAGATATAATCTTATATGTTTCCATGGTTAACATTATGATGCGGGCAGAGGCTTTGTAAGGACTGTGGGAGACCTGGGGTTTCCCAGGGCACTGTACAGGAAATGGGAGTGGCTTTAGGGGGTCATACTTAAAGGAGAAGTACAGCCAAAGCTCTGACTGAGCAGACCCGAGAACTGAGCAATAAGTGTATTTTGAACTTCCAGTTCTCGTTGTAGAGGGAGTGAGAGACAACTGCAGCTTGGATCAGTGCTGCAGCCATCTAATTGAGCATGTATGTTTGTTATTTTTTACTCCTGCACTTCTCTTTTTAAATAGAACCTGAGCCTAATCAATGTGTGCAGTGCACAAATACAGTATGCCATAGTCCGTATACCTACAAAATATGCTTTAATTACTGTGCCACAAGGGAAAATCCAACAGACACATAGAAACCTTGCAAAATATTTTTTTAAAATTTGAAACTCGTCTATCAGATACTATTGTTTTCACACATAATATAGACATACAGTAGAACTAACACTTTGTCTGAACCTACCTTAAAAATTAATTAGGAACCAGCAACCGTTGAGACAATGAACACTTTGGTCAGGGGTATGTGAATTAAATATAGCATATAGAGTGTAGAGTCAAGTGTTTATAATGTACAGTGGGGTGCAGTGTACAGCCCAATGTACAGATCGTAGTGGTCAGGAATATGTAATGTTCAGTCCTGAGTACAGAATGCATCAGCCATAAGTATGTAAGATAGATACAATAGTGAAAGGTGTGTACCACACAGCACAGCATTCAAAATATGGTGAGGAGTATGTAATGCACACTATACGGTATGTTACATAAACCTGACTGCTGCAACTTGTATGCTGTGTTGTACATTGCATACCCCTGACTGCTACCTTTGTAAACGGCACTATACATTATATAATCCTGACCCCTGACTCCTGCTCTCTATACATTGTATATTACATAGTCATGACCACTGCACTGTAAGCTATGCAGTACATTATGTATTTCTTACTGCTGAACTCTGTAGGCTGTTGTGCACTTTGCACACACTTGACCACTGTACTCCCACCATACAAAGTGGTCAGGATTATGTAATGTACAGTATAGAGTCGGGAGTATGTAATATACAGCCCTATGCACAGGGTACAGTGGTTATAAATATGTAACATACATATCAGCGTACAGAGTGCAGTGGTCAAGAGTATGTAATGTGCAGCACATGGGTACAGAGCGCATGGTTCAGAATTTTGTAATATACACCCAATCTTACCAAGTGCAACATTCAGGAGTATAGTCCAACGGCCAATAATATGTAGGAGTAAGTATGCAACACAAAACACTGCATAAAAAATATGGCAGGCAGGAGTAACTAATGCACAAGGTACAAAATTGTGAACTTCATTACATACTTTTGATCACTGAAATCTATGTGCTTTCCTCCAGTAAATCTTCCTCCTGCTCCCCAAGCAAAAATCCCCCTTCCTCTGTACCCCTCTTTCATCACTTACCTCCCATCAACAGCTCCAATCTGCACCCCCATCCACAGATCATCTCTGTGCCTCCACATGTCATCTATGCACCCCTCCATAGTTCACCTGTATGCCCTCCCCTCCACAACTCTGCTCTGACCCCACCATCCTCAGCTCATTTCTGTGCCCCTCCCTTCAAAGCTCACCTCTGTGTCCACCTCCACAGCTCATATCTGCTCCCTCTGCAGCCACCATCCACTGCATCCCCCACCATAGTTCATTCCTGCAGTCCCCTCCACTTCTGCACCCTCCCATCCACAGCTTATCTCTGCACCACCTGTCCACAGCTCCCCTCTGTGCCCCCCCAGCTCTCCTCTCTTTTTTCCCAACCTTCTGTTCAAGACTTACCAGTCATCTTTCTGAGAGCAGATGACGAAGTGTGCACAGTGCAAATACACATATAGGACAGCCTAAGGCACTTGGGGCATCATTTGAGAGATGTAGGATATGTGCTCTTGTGCTAGCGATGTCCCTGGGTAAGAACAGTATAATCAAAATGATGGGAAGTAGTTATACCCAGTATGCAAATGATATATAACAAAACCTTTAAATGCCATGAACAAGTTGTAGTCATACCAGGGTGTATGTGGTTTCAGTGGTTTTTTTGGTCTTGTATAAGTGAGAAGTGAGTCTCAGACAAAACATATTTAGAAATCCAAGGTTCCACAGGTCAGAGTTTGAGGAACAAAGTTAAGTTAGTTTCAGTGCAAGCACAAAACAGGTAGAGTAAAGTTTACCCTTTTACGTTTAAGTTTAGTCACCCAGTTTTGACCTTCGCTCTTTTATATTTATTGCCCATTGGAAAACCTTGGATTCCTTCCCTTTGTGGAGTTCCACCCACAGATATTCCACCTCACCATGCACCCCATTTGCAATGTTGTCTGTCACATTTACTGGCAAATAATTTGTGATATACAGGCAAACCCCCTCCTCCTCTTCTACCCTCCCTGTCCCTCTGATAGGAATACTCCTGAATCAGGGGCGGACTGACAACTCATGGGGCCCCCGGGCAATAGGGGATCATGGGGCCCCTGTGTCCTTGCCCACACTCAAAGCACACCCAAAAAAGCCTATAAAAAGGTACCAGGGGCATTTCATGGGGCCCCCTACTGACCCCGGGCCCTCGGGCAGTGCCCGAGTGCTCGAATGGTCAGTCCGCCCCTGTCCTGGATAGATGCTGACCAATAATGTGAGCTATAAAACCAAGTTTCTGATATTCCTAAGAAAGTCAAAATCCTCCTCGTGTATCAGCATTTCCAGTTCTTCCATTTTGTTAGCTAAACTTCTGGCACTTGTACACATACCTCTTAATTTTGAAACAGTGCATATTATTTCCTTCTTAGTTTTTTTTTGTGGCTGTGATTATGCTTTGCCAACCCACTCACCCTGGATTTAAGCATTATGGTTACAGCACCCTCTGACCTTTGCTTGTTGATGGCTATTGCTTTCTCTGATCCTTCTTCCACCGTGACCTAGTTTAAAAGCCCCTCCAACTTTCTGGCCATCCTCTCCCCCGACAGAGCTGAACCCTCCACATTAATGTACAGTCCATCCCTGCTATAGAGCCAGTATCTGACTGAAAAGTTAGCCAAGTTCTTCAGGAACCCGAAACCCTCTTTCCTGCACCAATTTCTCAGCCACTTGTTAAGTTTTCTTAGCTCCGGCTGCCTCTCTGGTGTGGCGCGAGGTACAGGAAGTATCTCTGAGAATACCACCTTGGAGGTCCTTTTCTTCAATATAGCATCGAAGTCCCTGAAATCATTTTTTTAGGATGTCCCACCTTCCTCTAACTTTGTCATTGGCACCAATGTGTACCATGAGAGCTGAGTCATCCCTAGTCCCACCCTACAAAGCTGTCTATCCAATCCACAATATTCCGAAACCGAGTGCCCAGTAAACAACATATCGTTTAGTGATCACGCCTTTGTGACAGATTGCCCTATCTGTCCTCCTAATAATGGAGTCCCTTACCACTAGTATCTGCCTAGCCCTGCCTGTATCCTTGCCCTTTCCTTAACAGAGCAGTCATTCCCCTGGCAGCTAGTACATCTTCCCCAACATCTTTTTTAGGGACAAAATAGGTTTTCTTTTGGCAACATTGTCTTGCAGAAATTATTTTAATTTTTGTGCAATCTACAGACAAAAAAATAAGCAATGAAAACAATGTGCTTTTTTTCTCTATTTTGACCGGAAAAAAAAAAGAGTAAATAAAAAGGTATAGATTTTAATCTAAGTATATATTAAAGCTGGCACCCAACTAGGATGTTGTAGTAAAAATGTAGCTTTATTGTTAAAGAGGTTTAAAATCCATTAATGTAGCCTTGCTTACATGTTTCAGCCTAAAATGGCCTTAATCATGTGAGCTATGATTAGGGCCACTTTAGGCTGAAACGTGTAAGTGGAGCGACATTCATGGATTTTATCCCTGTTTAACAATAAAGCTACATTTCTACTTCATGATGCTGGTGGTGTCCAGCCTGAAGTTTTCAGCTTACAGGAGCCTTAGCCAAAGCACCAACCTCTGCTGTCAGCCTGAATAGGTTACTTGAGTTCAGCACAGGGAGTTTGTTTAATACATTTTAATCTATCATTTGTCCCAATTAAAATTACACTAAAATTATGTTTCTCGTACAAATATGGGAAAGTTGCAAATGAAAAAATGTTAATATTAATAGTAAAAAAATGGAAATAAAAAAGTAATAGCTATGGGAAGAAGGGGGGGAGGGATTAATTAGGGATTATTAGGATTAACTAGTTAGTAATGGGTTAAATAGAAATACATTTTGTTTAAAATGTCAATAACTCATGTAATATGCAGTATTTTTAATGATAATTGCAGACCATTTGCAAGTGTCATTTTGTACAGAAGCAGTTTCATTTTGACAGTTGCTCCTGTTATTTAATATGCAGCAATTGTAGTTTGGACACATGGTAATTGCTGGTTATGGTTGGGAGAAGGGGCATTGACCAGGGAATAGGAGCAGGATGGAAAGGAAAAAGCCTTTTCTGATGCTGGTATTACACAACACTTAGTTTGTTCAATTAGCTTGCACCAAATTTGACAAATTTGTGCGTAAACGTCAAAATAGAAATAATTCTTTTTAGATAACGTTTTTTTCCTTGTATGTGAGTTTTTTTTCCAGTGGTGGAGGGATATAGGAGGCTTTTTACTAAAGCCAGATAGTGCAAAATTTGGTGTAACCAGTCAGCTTCCAGGTTTTATTGCCAAAGCTTAATTGAACAAGCTGAAATTAGAAGCTGATTGGCTGTCATGCACAGTTGCCCCAGATTGTGAATGCACCAGTTTTAGTAAATCTCCCCGATAAAAGTGTGTGGGCACTTCTTACTCTCTTCTTTGATAGCCAGAAAACCACCCAAGAAGCATTAAAAATGTCAACATAGACAAAAAAAGGATTAGGAGATGGAGGAGTCCCAATGTCAACGGAATAATTTTTAGTATTTTAAGGTTCTACCTAGGTTTAGCACCAACACAAATACTTTTGCAACCCTATCCTGCATTCTTCTATACTTTTTTTCCCCTTTGTAGCCTGAATCTCTCTATATGTATTGTATATACAATCATATCCCATTCATCTGCCCTGGACTTATTTATTTCTTGTCTCAGAGCAGTCCTTTTGTATATATACCTCTCCTTGTTCTTTGGGGAACACTGGAGCCATCAGTCAATTATCCTGTGGTTACCTGTCTCGGTCTCCCTGTTTCTTTGCATTTTTTCCAGTTTTGTCTTCTGGCTTCCAGTCCTCTGTGTTGTGGTCAGTCTCTTTGTCTTGTAACAAGTGGCCCTTCTGCTTTGCTTGTTTCTGGCTTGCTGTATACTCTCTTTGGCCTCTCTTTCCATCATTATTCTTGTCTCTGTCTGCCTACCCAATGCCTTGCATTTCTGACTTTCTTTACCAGGTATGCAATTCTTATTTTTCTTTGTTGCATGTTTCTACTGCTTATCCTACTTTGTCAGCCAGTGGCATGTTATCTAACCTCCTGTTTGTGTGGGGAACCCTATTCTTTGTGCATAGATTCATCTTTTCTTTTATTCACTTTTGTTCATATTTCCTCTTGTATGTATTGTTCCTACATGCTGGCACCATTTACTCATACATTTTGTGTTTAAAGGACACTAGCTTATCTTACAATTCGCTCACAACTTTAGCTTGCCCATTTTTTTAAATTTAAGATTATGATACACATGTTAGTTTGTCCCCCACTAAAGTAACACTTACAGATATAAAAGCATAAAATGTGTATCCACATTCAGCAAGATAGTGTCTTTTAATGCTTTTATATCTGTAAGTGTTGTTTTAGTGGGGGATACAATAAAGTGTTATACAGAGAGCACTATGTTTCGGTCTTTCTGTTGCATGAGATCAATTTTACCTGATGTCAGAGTGATTGGAAGGCGAAAGGAGATAAGAAGATATGTCACTGCGACTGAGGAGTTGAGTACACCCAGATGAGCGCATATTTTCTTTTGATAAGCAGGTGTTTCACCTGGTGTGGTGCAGGATCACTGAATATTACTAAAGAAGATATTCACGGAAGTGAAACACGTCACTGAGGGGATTGTTTATAGACTCTTTAGTTTATCACTTGTATATGTTTTTCACAGGAGTATTTATAGTTTCTAACAATTATTAATTTAGAGAGTTGTGCTGCACTAGTAATTTGTGAATATAGTTCCCCAAGATGTTTGGAACAACATACCTGCTGAGTTGCTTCAAAAACTATGTGATAGTGTACCTAGAAAAACTGAAGAATTGATGCTGTTTTGAAGGCAAAATGATGGTACATCAAATATTGATTTGATTTAGATTTCTCTTCTGTTCACTTACTTTCCATTTTGTTAATTGAGAAAAACAAACTATGAACACTTCTATTTCTGAAAACATTCTTAATTTACAGCATGTTTTCACACCTGCCTAAGACTTTTGCATAGTACTATAAACTTTATATATAAAAACCTTTACTGCAATCTTAAACCAATAATTTAGCAATATTTCTTCACAAGGGGACTACTTTGGAAAAAATAAAGTACAAAATACAAAGCATTCTTCTTCTGAAGAAATTCTGCTGTCCAGCATTATTCTAGTCTGCTTCAGGGAATCCCTTTAGACTGGGCTCACACTGATGTGGTACGAGAAACGCTGCGAATCCTGTACGTTTCCTTCACTGCATTAGAATTGCATGGCGTTTATGTGATCTACTGTGTCAATGTTAAATTAATGACACATTGAAACAGATCACAAAATGCGATGCAATTGCCAGAAATTGCATTGCATGGGTGAGAAAACCCATGCAATGCGATTCAGGTACGGGTAAAAAAAAAAGTCCTGCACTTTTTTGGTGCGGATGCGATTTGAGCCATACAAAATGTATAGCTCAAATTGCACCGCACAGACATTGCGTTTAATTCGCACAGGAATGTGATGTGATTCCTGTGCGAATTACATGCAGTGTCCTGCACTGCATTAGTGTCAACTAAGTGTTAATGTCTTCACTTATGGTTTCTTAATTTGAAAAAAATAGGTATGTTGTTCAAGTTCTCTGTGGAGATCTGCATTAGAGGAAATCTGTTGCTTTGTCCCAGATTACCTGTTTTCTTCAACATGATGTAAAATTGCAGGGTAACTGCACAGTTATAGCCCCTTTCATTACAAACATGGGATCCTAGTCCAGGTGCCTTCAGTGGGCTCACAAGTAAAAAGCAAAGAAGAAAAATATGTAAATATGCAATACAAATGTATTTATTGGGCAAAAAATATGGATTAATTAAAGGCATGATTAGATATCTGATCCCAGATAAACAGACTTCAGGTGTAGATTGCCTGAACTAGTGAAGAAGCAGATTTTGTTCATCTCTATGTTGATCTGTCTCTGGATTCCAGAGATCAGTCACACCAGCTTCCTCCTCATTCATTTTCATTGTGATTGCTGTTACCTTGGTTGTGTGAAATCTGTGTGTAATAGAGCAACACGCAGTTACTGGCAAAATTAAATAGAAGTAAATGAGCCAATTTTTGGAATTTGGAAATTTCCTACCCTGTGCAGTGTATTTTTTTATACAGCATGTCAGACTTCAGTGGGATTGTTTATGAACTACCATGACAGTCCAGTAGTTTATACAATGGTAGTATTGCAGAAATTATGGAAGGTAGAGTTCCTTACTAACTTTTTTTAAAGCTTAAGTGAAGCCAAGATGAAAACCACAAAAATCAGCACAAGGGGCATCATTTACAGTCAGTAGGTTGTGTCCTTTGTGCTTCTGCTAGCTGAAATCTTCCTCTTTCTATGCTACCGCCACCCACACTGCCATAATGTTCCAGTGCAGTGGAGGTTACTAGAACTAAGGGTTTTCACTGGCTCTTTTAATGAGAGCCCTACAATGCCTTCCATTTCTGCCCAGCACCTTCATTCATTAAAGCCGTACTACAGCTTCTATAAATTAAACACAATTTATGAATGGCGGACAGGCAGATGATTGATTTCATGGATTCTGTTTTATTCATAGAAGCTGTAGAATGGCTTCTATGAATGGTGGAGATGGGCGGAAAGGGCGGGCATTGTTGGGCCTATTTGTCTAAGCACAGTTTATTTTCTCTGTCACATGTTGTTTGAACTTGCTCCAGTAGGGTGTGCTAAAAAGATACAATTCTGTGTTATGGGTATCTGATAGCCTGACCAATCAGTGAGTATGAGACATCTGGTGAGGCTTGCTGGGAGAACTTTTAAATATTTAAACCATTTCCTGTTCTCCCTCTTTCCTCTTGGGCTGCTGTCCTGTGAGGATATCAGTTTAGAGGTCGATCTCTCCTAAGCCTTGGGCCAAGGTACATAGAAAGATGTAGGGATCTCCCCTCCTGAGAAAACCTCCCCGAAGGTGTAGGCTGCTGTAAGAGGAGAGCGCAGGCTTAGGGGAAGATGTTTGCAAGTGTCCCTCACATATGGACATGTGATGAAGTATGGTTGAGTAGGAAGTTATACCAGCTGTCCTTCCTTGGGAGTGAAGATTGAGGTGCCACTTAAATCTCAATTACCAGGGAACCTAAGCTCTTCGGGAATCCAGCCAGCATGTATGTGATTTTGAAGGTAACCATCAGAAATTTTAAAAAGAGAGACTTTAGAGAGAGGTTTAGAAGAGATTATAGCCTAGTCTACAGTATGCAAACCAGTTTACTTGGGATATCCTGATCTGTACCTTACATTTCTTTCCCTTTCTTGTTGTACTTGCTCCAGCATTGATAATTGAAGACTATAGCTGGTGGGTGCAACTTCTGCCAGCCCCCATTCTTTTAAGGGGAGTAGGCCTATTAGTACTTGGTTGCCCCTGGTCTGAAAACATTGTGTCTGTTGTATGGTTCCTAGCCAAGCAATGCCAGTGGTGTATTTGTAAAGTAAATAAGACCTATAGTAACTGAGGTGTTAGACAACCACTGATGTGAAGAAAGGAGACCAGGGAGTTGCATAAACTGGAGTCAGGGTGCATCAGGGCAGAAAACAGTAAACATGTTGCAGGTACAGGCCAAGGTCAAGGCAGGTGACAGACAGAGAGAGAGAGTTCCAGGGACAGGCTGTGGTCAGAATCCAGAGTGGCAGAGACAAAGTCTAGCTGGAACAGGATAGAGACACTGTGTGAAGGAGCAAGGTACTGGACACTGGATCAAGTTAAGGGCACAGACACTGGATTCAGAAACAAGGCAATGTTAGCAGGATTATGTTCAGGTTAGACAACTGTGCACTGGAAACAAGATTAGGATCACAAATCATGGAGGCAGTGTAGCTCCGGGCTTGTGATATTCAAAAAGCATGACCAATATAGAGAAAGCAGGCATCACCAGCAGCACTAGCAGCACCAGCAGCAAAGAGCTTATTGACAGAATGCTGAGAGATAGGAACAGGCGGTATAGGATTGTGAGATGCTCCAACAATTGCATATACAACTTACCTTCTTTTCTATTTTAACATTTATTAAAGTGGCTGTCATTATTTCGGAACATCCACACCTGAGATAAACATTTCAGGGATTTTACTATAAGTAAATGGAATGATAGCATTGCTAAAGTAGCTCTTTGGAAGCTGACGATCAATATCCATGTGTAACTGCTGTACCAACAGCACTACATGTATATAGAAAAGAAATGGGATAATGCACACAGCTAAAAAGACATTTGCCGCTATTCCCCAGGGAACCATGGACCTCCAAGTATGTACAGTGTATCCAGAAAATATTCACAGGGCTTAACTTTTGCCACATTTTGTTATGTTACAGCCTTATTCCAAAATGGATTACATTAATTTTTTTTCCTCAACATTCTACAAACAATACCCCTGTGACGGAGGGTAGGCAGGACAGAACACACAGAGTAGATGGCAAATGCACAAAGCTTTATTGAGACAAACAGACAGCAGTCCTTCAATAAGGGGGTTGGCGGAGTGGGTGAATTTGCCACTAAAGGGTAGCGAAGGGGCCCCACCCACTTATAGTCCAATACAGAGAGCCAAGGGGGTGTCTCTGTAACAAGGGTAATCTAACAAAGGAGAGGGGTGAGAGGGGTCAGCACAGCAACAGTTCAGGTAACACAGGGGGGAGCAGGTACCCATGGATTCAACAGGGTGCCTGGTCTCCCAGGGGTAGAAGTGGAATACAGGTACCTGTGGAGTCTGGATGAGGCGGGGGGTCTCTGGTAATGGCAGGCAGTCTTGGGCAATCTCCCCCCTATGCCGTGGGGTCTCTGGCAATGGCAGGCAGGCTGTGATAGTCTCTCCCCTTCTGTGGAGTCTCTGGCAATGGCAGGCAGGCTGTGATAGTCTCTCCCCCTTCTGTGGGGTCTCTGTCAATGGCAGGCAGGCTGGCTCTGGCCATCTCTCCCCTCCTCTTGTGGGGTCTCTGGCAATGGCAGGCAGGCTGGCTCTGGCCGTCTCTCCCCTCCTGTGGGGTCTCTGTGAGGATGGGGGTGGGCTTGCAGAGTCTAGTCACAAAGGTCCCACCGCAGCTGGGGATCCTTTGATGACTGCACAACGGAATGCGCCCGGAGCACCTGGCACCAGCCTCTTAAGCTGATGCAGGAACGCTTCCTGGTCGCCTTGGCAACCGGGGCTGGGCCGGCGCTGGCGTACTTTGTTGCCTGGCAACGAGGCACGCCCCCTGGGCAGGGGTCGCGCTTTCATGAGCACGACCTTTGTTCCAGGATATCTGCGAGCGCGGGAGCTCTGCGTGCCCATGCTGCGGATGTCAGGGCTGAGATGGCGTCAGCTAGACGCGGGAGCCCAGGCCATCCCTGTGGGAGGTTTGCACATGGAGAGGTGTGATCCTCACCACCTCCTCACTGCTAGAGAGGGAGAGTCAGGACGGGGTGGTGGAAGTCGCACTTCTCATCCCATTGCGGGAGGATGAGAGGTGGAGGAGGGAACACTAGATCCCAGGGATGAATCAGGATGGTGACAGGGACATCCTGAGGGGCAGGGATGATGCCGCCCCCCCCCCCCAGGGACATAAGAGGGCCGGAGTTGGCATAGATGAAAGGCAATTTGGGAGGTGTGCGGTGAGCTGGCAGCAATCTGGCCGGGAGGGAGGGGGACCCACAGTTATTGAATTAGGCCATTTGACCGAGTGACACAGGGGACAATTGGAACGATACAGAGCAGAACGCTGAGGGGCATGTGATACAGGGCATTAATAAGGGGATTAATAATTGGCAGGGCCCCTATACCGTGATAATCCCATAATGACAACATGAAAAAAGTTTATTTTGCTATCTTTGCAATTTATTAAAAATAAAAAATGAAAAAAAAACACATGTACATAAGTATTTACAGCCTTTGCCATGATGCTCAAAATAAAGCTCTTGTGCATCCTGTTCCCACCGATCATCCTTGAGATGTTTCCACAACTTGATTGGAGTCCACCTATGGGAAATTCAGTTGATTGGACATGATTAGGAAAGGCATAAACCTGTCTATATAAGGTCCCACAGTCAACAGTGCATGTCAGAGCACAAACCAAGCCATGAAATCCAAGGAATTGTCCGTAGACCACCGAGACAGGATTGTATCAAGGCACAGATCTGGGGAAGGGTACAGAAAAATTTCTGCAGCATTGAAAGTCCCAATGAGCATAGTGGCCTCCATCATCCTCCGTAAATGGAAGAAGTTTGGAACCACCAGGAACCTTCCTAGAGCGGGCCACCTGGCCAAAATGAACAATCAAGGGAGAAAGGCCTTAGCCAGGGAGATAACCAAGCACCCGATGGTCACCCTGAAAGAGCTCCAGTGTTTCTCTTTGGAGAGAGGAGAATCTTCCAGAAGAACAACCATCTCTGCAGCACTCCACCAATCAGGCCTGTGTGGTAGAGTGGCCAGACAAAAGCCACTTCTCAGTAAAAGGCAAATGGCAGTCATCCTGGAGTTTGCAAAAAGGCACCTGAGGGACTCTCAGACCATGAGAAACAAAACTCTCTGGTTTGATGAAACAAAGATTGAACTCTTTGGCCTGAATGCCAAGTGTCATGTCTGGAAGAAACCAGGCACCGCTCACCACCTGGTCAATACCATCCATACAGTGGTGGCAGCATCATGCTGTGGGGATGTTTTTCAGCGGCAGGAACTGGGAGACTACTCAGGAATGAAAAAAAGATGAATGCAGCAATGTACAGAGATATCCTTGCTGAAAACCTGTTCCAGAGCGCTCTGGACCTTAGACTGGGGTGACGGTTCAAAGTTCAACAGGACAACGACCCTAAGCACACAGCCCACATAACAAAAGGAGTGGCTATGGGCCAACTATGTGAATGTCCTGGAGTTGCCCAGCCAGAGACCAGACTTGAACCCAATTGAACATCTCTGGAGAGATCTGAAAATGGCTGTGCACTGATGCTCCCCATCCAACCTGAAGGAGCTTGAGAGGTACTGCAAAGAAGAATGGGAGAAATTACCCAAAAATAGGTGTGCCAAGCTTGTAGCATCATACTCAAAATGACTTGAGAATGTAATTGGTGCTAAAGGTGCTTCAACAAAGTATTGAGCAAAGGCTGTGAATGCTTACAAATGTACATGTGGGTTTTCTTTTTCATTTTTTATTTTTAATAAATTGCAAAGATTTCAAAACGAACTTCTTTCATGTTGTCATTATGGGGTATTGTTTGTAGAATGTTGAGGAACAAAATTAATTTAATCCATTTTGGAATAAGGCTGTAACATAACAAAATGTGGCAAAAGTTAAGCGCTGTTAAATTTTTCTTGATGCGTTGTACATACATGGCAAAGTTATAGATGGTAAACACAAGGAAATAAAGCCTATTAACCTTACTATATGTGTCAGTAGTGTATTTAGGTTTTGTGCGTCCCTAGGCAACACAAAAATCGGGCACCCCCCCAATGGAAAGAGCCTGACATTGACCAACAACACCCCTGCCCACCCCCCCTGAGAGAGCCTTCCACTAACACCTCACCCCCCTCTGGCGAGAGAGAGAAAAACACTCACCTTCACAGCTCTGAACATCCCCCGGAATGAGAGTCGGGCTCTCCATACACCATCAAACAGCCCGCAACCTCTCTCAGATCTCACCTGGTCCCCATGCCGCATGTGTCCCTTCTTCCATCACTTCGTCCTGAAGGTGCTACTGCCCCCCTTGAAATATGCCACCCTAGGCAAATGCCTTGTTTGCCTTGTGGTAAATATGCCCCTGATCTGTGTCACTTTATAATTGTCACTATATAACTAATACCACTAAGCATGGACAGCCACACAACTCCCAATTTAGGCACAAAAGGCATGCTTCATATTAAATTATTATTATTGTTATTATACAGAATTTATATAGCGCCAACAGTTTGCATAGCGCTTTACAATATAAAGGGGGACAGTACAATTACAATACAGTTCAATACAATGTTAAATCATGGAATACCAACATAGAGGTATGTCAATAACTAAGGTGCAGATTGCACCACAGGTATAGTACTAAAACACAGCTTCTAAACTGTCCAGAGAGAGCCCTTCTGAGAACATTCACATATTTTATCCTGAGAGTTGTATAGTGTCACAAGTAGGATCATCCAATAAGTGTATCCACAGAAATTCACTACGTGCATTAGTTTTTCCAATATACATATATCATATATCTTACTAACATCTTCCATAGAATAAAGTGCTCAAATAATGCAAAATATTATTTATCAGCAAGAGCTTTCAATTCAACATATAGGATTCATGCACACTGGGCTTTTTTACAGCTGCTGTTTTTGCTTCTGGCATTTTTTCTACAGCCAGTAAACTCCCCAGCATGTTATCCTTTGTGTCTAATCACACATAGGCTTTAATCACCTTTTTTTGGCAGGGGCATTTTCTGGCTGGAAAAACCCCCAGAACTTGTGGGTTTCAAGAGGAGTTTTTTAGCTGTACAAATGCTCCAAAAACTGAAAAAGACTGATACAAGCTGAAAAATGCTGATAAAAGCTGAAAAAAACGCTAAAAACTAACCTATCTGGCGTTTAGGAGTGTTTTTGAGCCTCAATCTTTTGTGGGAGTATGGTTTTGCTAAAAAATGCTAACTGCAAAAAAAGCTAATGCAAAAATGCTAAAAACGTGATAAAACTTGCGTTTTTATTGCAGCATTCTACAGCTATGCTACTGGCGTGTTTATAATGTCCAGTGTGCATGAGATCTAACTCTGAGGACAAACATCCTAAATTTTGTACAACATGGACTTTCTATTCCCTCCAGAGTGGCACCCGTCTCTTGACGTATCAGTGACACAGTCTCTATAAAGAGCACTTGGTCCCCTCTAAGTGAATCTCTTCAGAATACTAATAATATATGATGTAGAAGTCTTAAAGATATCACATATCTGATCACTGACCAAAGGAAGAAGTGGAGAATCCCTAGTGGTCGGCGGAGATAGAGACCTTAAGTGGAGATATTTTATTTACACGCAGGATAATAGAAAACTGGAGGAGAGAGTTCTGAGAGCACTACGGTGGCACTATAGTGTGCGAAGCAAACGTGAAGTACGGATATATGTTATATGGTGTTGGTTCACACACTTTCTTGAATTGAATGAGTTTTATTAATTTATTAATGTATTTTAGCACTATTTAGTGTGCACTTATATGAGTTTTATTCTCCATATATGGTTTGTCAGTATTATAGCACGGTGCAGTTTGATGGATTGATGCTTTTTATGGTTTAATTCATCTATCTACACATTTATATATGTTTTTATTATCTGTCAGCAGCGCTACATCACATATTATTAGTATTTATATTTTTTGTGGGAATACAGATTGATGGTAGCAGCAGCAACATTAAGAGACAGTCACTATTTTGAATATTCATTTTATAGATTTTCTAACAATATCATTCACTTAGTTAAACACATCAATTTATTGAGTATACTTGGTACAGGAGTACCTCACTATATTTTGAATCTCTTCGGACCGCAGTTAGAAACTGCCCATCCACCTGGCTGTCTTTGAAGAGTATCTCAAAGCAAGAGATTCAAGAACAGATTTGTAGTTATTATTATTATTATTATACAGGATTTATATAGCGCCAACAGTTTGCGCAGCGCTTTACAATATAAAGGAGATAGTACAATTACAATACATTTCAGTACAGAAGGAATAGGAGGGCCGTGTTCGTGGAGCTTACAATCTAAAGGAAGGGGGAGGTGATACAAAAGGTGATAGCTGTGGGGGATGATCTGGCGGAGGTGATTCAAGTACAGTTCTTAGGTGGAGGTGGGGTAGGCTTCCCTGAAGAAGTGAGTTTTCAAAGATCGCCTAAAGGCAGACAGGGTGGGGCTGACCGGACATGCTGTGGTAGGGAGTTCCAGAGGATGGGAGACGCTCTGGAGAAGTCCTGAAGGCGAGCGTGGGAGGAGGTGATGAGGGAGCTAGAGAGGAGGATATAATGGGAGGAGCGGAGTGGGCGATTTGGGCGGTATCTGTGGATGAAGTTGGTGATGTAGCTAGGGGCAGTGTTGTGGATGGCTTTGTAAGCTGTGGTTAGTATTTTGAATTTTATACGTTGGGTTAGTGGAAGCCAGTGGAAGGATTGGCAGAGAGGGGCAGCTGTCGCTGATCGGTTGGTAACGTGTATGTGTCTAGCAGCAGCATTCATAATAGACTGAAGGGGGGATAGCCTGTGTAACGGTAGACCAGTGAGGAGGGAGTTGCAGTAATCGAGGCGGGATATAACCAAGGTATGGATAAGTTGTTTTGTGGTGTTATTGGTCAGGAAGGTGCAGATTTTGGAAATGTTCTGGAGTTTGAGGCGGCAGGATTTAACCAGTGAGTGGATGTGGGGCCCAAAGGAGAGGTCAGAGTCTAGCACCCTGGCATGAGGGGAAGGACCAATGGTTGTGCTGTTGATCTTAATGGTAAAGTCATGAGTGGGGGATCGGGTAGGAGGAAATATTACAAGCTCAGTTTTTGAAAGATTGCGTTTAAGGTAGTGATGTGACATCCATGCTGATATGTCGCTTAGTAGATTTGTGATACGTGAGGAGATTGAGGGGGTGAGCTGGGGAGTGGAGAGATAGATCTGGGTGTCATCAGCATAGAGGTGGTATTGGAAGCCATGGGAGGTTATCAGTTGGCCCACGGAGGAGGTATAGAGAGAGCAAAGGAGGGGCCCAAGGACAGAACCTTGGGGTACCCCAACAGAAAGAGGAAGCGGAGCAGAGGAGGAGGAGGAGTTGTATGTGACACTGAAAGTGTGCTGAGAAAGGTAAAAGGAGAACCAGGAGAGAGCAGAGTCACGGTGGCCGATGGAGTGGAGTTTACTGAGGAGGAGCGGGTGGTCGACTGTGTCAAAGGCAGCGGAAAGGTCAAGGAGTATGAGTATGGAGTAATGGCTGTTGGTTTTAGCAGTTAGTAGGTCATTAGTGAGTTTTAGTAGGGCAGTTTCTGTGGAATGTTGTGGGCGGAAGCCAGACTGTCGGCTTGTAGTACTGTCCCAGGGAAAACTGGTTGGGTAGCAGCCCTCTCTCTTATAGGCCCCAGGGGTATAGAGGTACTCACATCGTGCTTGTGTCCTGTAGCTTTGGATAAACTGCTTTCAGGCTTTTCACTGGGCTAGTTTCTTTTCAGGCTAGCAGGCTTTTTTCCCTCAGTGGACTGTAGGGCAGTGGAGCTCCCTCTGTCAGCTTCTTTCTCCCATCCTTCCAGCCTCCAGCCTGGAGGCAGAACCCCCCCTTCTCCGGGATCCCCTCCCAGGCTACACAGCAGAACACCTCAGTACTCCATCTTCCATCAACTCCCTTGCTGGCCAGGCTCTCTCATATTTATAGACTGATTAGGCCACCTTGCCAGGCCTCCTGCCTGGGTATTGGCCAGATTACCATATATATGCAGATCATCACCTTCCGGCCTCCACCCACTAGCTTCTAGAAACTTCTCCAAGCTTCTAGAACCTGGGTGAGGTACCAGATGCCTTACCGATAGAGCCCCTCCAGCCTGACTTAAAGTAAACTCATTGACTCATAACCAGGCTTCCAACAAGCCTCTAACTGCACTACAAACTATGTACACCATAGGGCGCTAGATCAGCAAGGATTCAGATACACTATATTGCCAAAAGTATTGGGACACTCCTCCAAATCATTGGATTCAGGTTTTCCAATCACCTCCATGGCCACAGGTGTATAAAATCAAGCACCTAGGCATGCATACTGCTTCTACAAACATTTGTGAAAGAATGGGTCACTCTCAGGAGCTCAGTGGATTCAAGCATGGTACTGTGATCGGTTGCCACCTGTGCAATAAGTCTGTCTGTGAATTTTCCTTGCTACTAAATATTCCATGGTCAACTGTTAGTGGTATTATAACAAAGTTGAAACAACTGGGAATAAAAGCAACTTAGCCACGAAGTGGAAGGCCATGTAAAATGACAGCGGGGTCAGCGCATGCTGAAGAGCACAGTGCGCAGAAGCCGCCAACTGTCTGCAGAGTCAATAGTTAAGAGCCTCCAAACTTCGTGTGGCCTTCAGATTAGCACAACAACAGTGCATAGAAAGCTTCATGGAATGGGTTTCCATGGCCAAGCAGCTGCATCCAAGCCTTACATCACCAAGTCAATGCAAAGCGTCAAATGCAGTGGCGCAAGGCATGCCTCCACTGGACTCTAGAGCAGTGGAGATGTGTTCTCTGGAGTGATGAATCATGCTTCTCTGTCTGGCAATCCAATGGATGTGTCTAGGTTTGAAGGTTGCCAGGAGAATGGCACTTGCCTGACTGCATTGTCCCAAGTGTAAAGTTTTGTGGAGGGGGGATTATGGTGTGGGGTTGTTTTTCATGGGTTGGGCTTGGCCCCTTAGTTCCAGTGAAGGGCTCTCAAGGCATCAGCATTTCATGCTCCCAACTTTGTGGGAACAGTTTGGGGATGGCCCCTTCCTGTTCCAACATGACTGCGCACCAGAGCACAAAGCAAGATCCAAATGAGTGAGTTTGGGGTGGGGGAACTTGACTGTCCTGCAGAGAATTCTGACCTAAACATCTTTGGGATGAATTAGAGTGGAGACTGGGAGCCAGGCCTTCTTGTCCGACATCAGTGTTTGACCTCACAAATGCGCTTCTGGAACAATGGTCAAACATTCTCATAGACACACTCCTAACGTTGTGGACAGCCTTCCCAGAAGAGTTGAAGATGTTACAGATGCAAAGCGAGGGCCAACTAAAGTTAATGTGCATATAAAGGCAGGTGTCCCAATACCTTTGGCAATATAGTGTAATTCAGTCAAGCATCTCATGTTAGTATATTCACATGTGAATTCTTTAGTGTGCTATGAGCCAGATATTGAAGGATTTAATACAGATTGCTATGTTCTCAGTCAACATATACTTGGCTCAGGCAGATAACTGTGTTTAAGAGTGTAAATATAGTTCACATTTAGAAATCTACTTATTCCTGATTACCACTGTTCACTGGGTGGTGCAAAACCACCTATATTCCACCATGGGTGTATGGATCAATTACCAAAAAGGTAGGTTAGTTCACTCATGTGTGTCACACATGTACACACACATACAAACTAGATTGTAAACCAGATCTTCTCCATAGGAAGATATAAGAAAGTTCAAGATCTAGGAATATAGGGGTTGAGAAATAAGAGAAGCCTACTCAAGCAACAAGGATGCTGTCTATCTCCATCTGTGAGTGCATCCTCATATACCCATCACAGATGCTGCTTTCCTCATTGCTGACCATGGAACTAAGGAAGACTGACTATTGTAAAATCTGTTGGGCTCATTTTGGAATGCTATTTGCACATTGGTTTGGTGCACTGTTTCTCTTATCACCACTGCTTAAGAGTCTGGGTCAGTGAAGAAGATCTGTCTCTCTGCGATTTTGTACCTGTCATTTTTTTTTAGCCCATTACACCATTGTACAAATTACCTGAACCTGACGGAATGATGAATATTGGAATGTGATCCATTTTTTCTCCTTCTAAGTTTGTTACAGTATTGTGCTCTTTGATATAATTTAGTTGTATTTATCTTGGATTGCAGATTCTAGTTGTTGGCATAAAAGAGGGGGTTACCTGCTCTCTTTTCACAATGGACACATGTACAAAAATGACCTTCCTTCTTTTTAACTATTCAAATCCAAGTACCAAAATTTACTAGAACTAAGAACTGAACTGAGAAAATGTTTTTTAACATTTTCTATTCACTATAAATTTTTAGACTAATGCATTGAATTGCTCCACACTCCCTCTGCAAACCAGCAGCATATCATCTATAACTTAGCATTAAGCATGCGTCCAGTACATGTGAGATGTAAAACCCATATTTCCTCCCACTAGCCAAGGTCCAGGAAGGCATATACCCTGCCAGTTCTATGGCCACACCTTCTTTTGTTGGTAACACTTACCATCAAACTAAAAGCAATTGTGCCTTAAGATCAATTCAAGGAGGCCAATCACATACCAATTATGTTCATAAGACTGAAAAATATCTCTTCAGAACTCAAGAACAGCTTCCAAAACCACGGGGACAGAGATAGATGAACCTTCAAAATCCAAGCTAGCTAGTAGCCAATCTTCTTCTAAAGCCATGCCCTATATTTTTTTGGAGGGCTGGTTTAAAATCCTAAACAAATGAAGCCATGTATATAGATTGTAATCATTTAGCAATACATTTCCTTACTTATTCCATAGGACAATTTATGCTTGACACATTAGGGAGATCTGGTGGAGACATTGTTGTGTAATTACAGGAGTATATAAAAAGTGAGAATATTGTTTTTACCCACTTCTAAATATCTGTATTCATTTTCATGAAGGATATTCTCAATATATCCCCATTCTAATTTCACAATAAGTGATTATACCATTTCTGGAAATGCAGTATTAATATACAGTAGTTATACAGTGCCAACAGTTTGTGCAATGCTTTTCAATATAAAGTAATAGAAGAGGGTTAAGAGGGCCCTGCTCATAAGAGCTTACAATCTAATAGGGTGGGGCAAGTGGTACAAAATGTGATAACTGTGGGGGATGAGCTGATGGAAGTAGTAAAAGTTCAGTTAGTTGGAGGTGGCATAGGCTTCCATGAAGAGGTAATTTTTCAGGGATTGCCTAAAGGCAGCCAGAGTAGAAGCTAGCCAGACAAATTAAATCAGAGAGTTCCAGAGGATGGGAGAGGCTCTGGAGAAGTCCTAGAGACAAGCATGGGAGGAGGAGACAAGGAAGCTTGAGGTCTTGAGAGAAGTGGACAGGATGGTTTGGGTGATATTTTGAGACAAGATTGACGATGCAGCTTGGGGAAAAGTTGTGAATGACTTTGTATGTTGTTGTTAGTATATTGAGTTTAATTCGCTGGGCATTCGGAAGCCTGTGGAGGGATTGGCAGAGAGGGGTGGCAGACACTGAGCAGCTAGTAAGTTAAATAAGTCTGGCAGCAGCATTCATGATAGACTGAAGAGGGAATAGCCTAGCCTCTGAGAAGGGAATTGCAATAGTCAAGGCAAGAGATAACAAGAGGGTGAATGAGTAGCTTGGTAGATTCATTAATTAAAAAGGGGCGAAATTTAGAGAAGCTATGGAGGTGAAATCTACAAGCTTTTGGATTTGGGGTTGGAAGAAGTTTAAAATTGTACCTAGTACCCTGGCATGAAGGGAGGGACTGATAATTGCATTACTGATCTTGATGGAAAAGTCATGCCGGAGGACATGAACGGGATGAGGGGCAATATTATCAGCTTGGTTTTAGAGAGATTTAGTTTAAGTCTCCATTATTTTGGAGCCGTTCATAAAATATTTAGCTTGTCTCATAAACTCAGACACATACTGCTTCTTGGTCTGAAGGACTAAATTTTCCCCTTTATTGCTGGGTTTAACTAATTTTCCCAGCCACTGTTTTAATTCAGCAATCACTTTTCTCTCCTCTTTGGATCGATTATTGCCAACATTCGATGACCAGTTTATGTGCCCAAGATAATTACAAACCAAGCCTAAGGTAAAATTAAGGCGATGATCACTAGACAGAAGAGGCATTGTTTTAGATTTAGGTTTTAATCACGTAAGTCTTGGTCTATTTGTTGTTACTAATTCCCTGATTTGCTCATTTTGTTTAAATAATTGATTTAAGTTGGTCTCATCAATGTTTGGGTAATTTTCCTTCATCTCACCAGACATTCCCCCCATCCAATTGATCTCCCTTTCCATAGGGAGTACCTGTATACACTGTGCTATGGAATAAATTCTGTGAATCACTGTGGGCTCCATTCCCAAATTGGTATCTACTACATTAAAAAATATGGCAAAATACTTCTTAGCATTTTTCAGCATTTCTTTGGCCATTTACAAAAAACACTTCTAAAATACCACATGCAGTATTTTCCTGAAATATGCAGTATTTACCTAATGAAACCATGCAGTATTTTAGTTCATGCGATATCTAGTGGGATGGATACAGTGAAGAAGGAATAGAACCCCTGTCAGTTTTTATTGCTAATAAAGAGGTAAAATGGTTTCAACTGCAGAAATATGCCAACTAAGTCAGTGCGGTGCAGCATATGTAGTAATACATACAAAAGTGACTGGAATACCAATCAAAGGGATATATATATATATATATATATATATATGGCAGCACAGTGGCTAAATGGTTAGCACTTCCGCATTACTAGGGTCGCTGGTTCAAATCCCAACCACAGCATCACCTGCCTGGAGTTTGCATGTTCTCCCTGTGCCTGCGTGGGTTTCCTCCGGGTACTCCTGTTTCCTCCCACACTCCAAAGACATGCTGGTAGGTTAATTGGTTCCTGTCTAAATTGTCCCTAGTATGTGTATGTATGAATGTGAGTTAGGGACCTTAGATTTTACACGCCTTGAGGGTTAGGGACTGATGTGAATGCACAATATATGAGAAAAGCACTGCGTAAATTGACAGCGCTATAAAAGTACCTGAAATAAATAAATACATATATATATATATATATATATATATATTTATTTATACACACACAGTATCTCACAGAAGTGATATTTTGTAAATATTTTATTATATCTTTTCATGTGACAACACTGAAGAAATGACACTTTGCTACAATGTAAAGTAGTGAGTGTACAGCTTGTATAACAGTGTAAATTTGCTGTCCCCTCAAAATAACTCAACACACAGCCATCAATGTCTAAACTGCTGGCAACAAAAGTGAGTACACCCCTAAATGAAAATGTCCAAATTGGGCCCAATTAGCCATTTTCCCTCCTCGGTGTCATGTGACTTGTTAGTGTTACAAGGTCTCAGCTGTGAATGGGGAGCAGGTGTGTTAAATTTGGTGTTATCGCTCTCACTCTCTCATACTGGTCACTGGATGTTCAACATGGCACCTCAACTCTCTGAGGATCTGAAAAAAAAGAATTGTTGCTCTACATAAAGATGGCCTAGGCTATAGGAAGATTGGCAAGACCCTGAAACTGAGCTGCAGCACGGTGGCCAAGACCATACAGCAGTTTAACAGGACAGGTTCCACTCATTTTACAAAAATGTGAGGGGTGTACTCACTTATGTGAGATAATATATATATATATATATATATATATATATATATTCTTCTTCTGCAACTTTGTCTTTTTTGTTGGTGGTTATTTAAGAAGGATATTTGCAGTATATATGTGTGTTATTTGTTATAGTATTTGCATTCAATATTTTACATTTATAAAGATATTTTGTATTTACTTAGAGTATAACTAAAGGAAACACTTTTTTTCAGTTTTGAATAGGACAGAGAGGTTTTAGAACACCTATTAGGTTTTTATTGCTGTCTGTGCCCCATTTGGGAGATTCACTTCTCTATTTGTCCTGTATATCATTATCATTGAAAGTGATATTAAAAGAAAATCCCAAACTTTGGGTTGTCCCCAGAAAAGTAATAGAGGGGAACTCTTCCAGTTGGGATACTAGTTCTGGCGACCTGGGGGACTCCAAAGGATTACCTTCATTTGCAGGGATTTCCTCTCACTTCTTGTTTTGGCAATGGGACAGGACATGAAAATACATTTCCCCAATAAGACACAGATGGCAAAAAAATATACAAAAAAAACATACAGGGGTTATAACCCTCCCTTACTCTATCCAAAATAAAAAAAAAAAGTTTTGCCCTATAGTTCTACTTATGCGCAAATAGACTGCATTTTGGAAGTTGCTCCAGCGCTTAGTAAATGAGGTAAAGCTTCACTTTACAAAGAATGCCTAATCTTTTATTATTTTTTGAGACAGAGTTTTTTGTTGGTATTTAATTACCACTGGGTTTTTTATGCTATATAAACATAATTAATAAACACTCTTTTCTTTGTGTTATAAAATTTTGCAAATAAATAATCTTTCTTCATTAACAATAGCCCAAAATAGTGTGTATTATTTAGTCTTTGTGAAAGTTATAGAGTCTACAGTACAAACTATAATGCATATATTTGAAAATTAATCAGTCCTTATGTAATGACTGCCTATCTTATTTCTTGGAACCCGAAAATGTCAGGACAGTACAAATACCTCCCCCCCAATGACCTCTTTTTGGAAAGTAGACAGTCCAAAGTATTTAGTAAAAAACATTGTGAGTTTGACACAATTCTTTGGAAAATGAAGGCATCAAATAAAATTAGTTTTTTTCACTATTACATTTTTGGAGGTCCTAGAGCATCAGGACAGTGGAAACACCTACAAAATGACCCATTTTGGAAAGCAAACACTCTAAGGTATTTCTAAAGACATAATGGGTTTTTTTTTACTAAAACTGGAAAGTGCAAACTCTGGTATAACTCTGCATAGAAACCAATCAGTTTCCAGGTTTTATTGCCAAAGCTTAACTGAACAAGCTGGAGTTATTAGCTGACTAGCTAACATGCACAACTGCCTCAGATTCCGAGTGCTCCAGTTTTAGTAAATCTCCCCCATTGAATCTTTTGAAAATATAATTTTTTGCCACAAGTTTTTGGAAAATGTAGGAAAGAGAATGATACTCTATTTTTGACATAACTGTCAATAATAATAAATTTTTCAATTTATAAAATATCTCTAACAAACAGAATGGACATACTTGGAAATATACCCCAAAACACATTCTGCTACTTCTCCCGAGTGGGGCAATATGTGTGAGACTTTTTCATAGCCTACACACACAGTGGGGCCCAATATCCAAGGAGCACTTTCAAGCTTTCCTGGGGCATAAATTATGCATCTAATTTCCTGACTACCAATCGCATTTTTGGAGGCCCTAGAGCACCAGAACAGGAAAAACACCCTCAAAATTACCCCAATTTTGTTTTTATCATCTTTATTGCTATCACAAGGGATGAACAACATTCCTAGTGACAACATGGGCCATGACAGGTCCTCTTTAGGAGAGATCTGGGGTCTATTAGACCTCAGACCTCTCCTCTAGCCTCCAATGCAGCTGATCAGACACAGATCGGTCTGATGGGCTGCTTCTCTGGCTGGTAAAGACCAGGTAAACAAAGAACTAGAACCAGAAGTGATTAAATGCTTGTCGCGTCCAATTTCTGACATCACACAGTGGGAGGAACTACACCAGTTCCTCTCACTGTGTGCCTTGAACCAGATGCTGCCAGTTGTTTTCTTAGCGGGCTCCCAAATCACTCAGGAGAGCCCAGTAAAGGTGACAGTGGAAGGAAGGGCCCTTCCGGCCTGTAAAAGTAATCCAAGCAGCTCTTTAGCCGCTCAGATTACGTTTGCTTTGGAATTGCCTGAAACTCCTGTCAATCAATAATGATAACCTGACAGATACTAACCACATTACCACTCTTTCAAAAAAAAAAAAATTACTTCAGATTTAACTGCATGATGTAATTCAAAAAGGTACACCTTTCAACATGCTATTACTGTGTGTCCCAAGGTCCTATTGCATGTTCTTTTGTTGAATTACACTTCAATGGATAGGATCATCAGACAAAAATTGTATTTTATACACACTGTCACAAATGTTTTCCTGGACATTTTGCCAATGACCTGTTCTAAATTAGTGTCTGTAATTCCATATATATACTAATGGGTGTTTAGACATTCATTTGGTATAATTCCATTACTCCATCCATCCAAAATACAAAGTTGGGACAGAAGCTATAGTTATGGGCAAGCAAATCAGAGGCAGCAACACACAGGTACTGTCCCCTCTAGTTTTAAAAGTAAGTGAGCCCTTTTCCCCACACATATCATCTCAGATTGTCAACTGCACCACTTTTACATCCTCTTCATATGTCGTCCAAACTAGTAGCAGGCTTATTAGCCATGTGCAGCCATCTGGCTTTGTGGGCTGGTTGGCTCCCTTGATGTTGAAGTACCAGGGGAGGCAAATACTATTTGATTATCTTCTACATTTAGGCAAGTCAGTGCTGGAAAAGGAACAAAAGAATACACAGCTCTTCTTAATGAAGCATCTTACTCAGTACCTGGTGGTGGTGACAAATCTAATGATGGAATGGTGGACAGGATGAGGGGTCCACATCAAGAATATAAGGAGAATATTAGTAAAAAGGGCAGAATAGTCCATTATAGGCTACCACAGACACCAGGCCACTGACACTATCAGTGGCTTCTACTATATCACAACACACAGTGAAGGATATAAGTATTTGATACCCTGCTGATTTTGAATGTTTGCCCACTCACAAAGAAATGATCAGTCTAAAAATTGAATGGTAGGTGTATTGTAACACTGAGAGACAGAATAGCAACAAAACATTCAAAAGAAATGCATGTCTAACAAATTATGCACTGATTTGCATGTTCATCAGGGAAATAAGTATTTGATACCCAATCATTCAGCAAGATTTCTGGCTACCAGGTGTCTTTCATACAGGTAACAAGCTGAGATTAGAATCAGTCTCTTAAAGGGAGTGCTGCTAATTTCATTTTGTTACCTGTATAAAAGACACCTATCCACAGGAACAATCAAACAATCAGATTCCAAACTCTCCACCATGGCAAAGACCAAAGAGCTGTCTAAGGATGTCAGGGACAAGATTGTAGACCTACTCAAGGCTGGACTGGGATAGCAAACTATCGCCAAGCAACTTGGTGAGAAGGTGACAACAGTTGGTGCAAATGGAATTCGCAAATGGAAGAAACACAAAACAACTGTCAGTCTCCCTAGGTCTGGTGCACCATGCAAGATCTCACCTGATGAAGTGTCAATGATCATGAGAACAGTGAGGAATCATCCCAGAACTACACGTGAGGATTTTTTCAATGATCTCCAGGCAGCTGGGACCACAGTCACCAAGGAAACGATTGGTAACACACTACGCTGACAAGGATTGAAATCCTGCAGTGCTTGCAAGGTCCCTCTACTCAAGAAAGCTCATGTCCAGGCCCGTCTGAAGTTTGCCACTGAACATCTGAATGATGCAGAGGAGGACTGGTTGAAAGTGTTGTGGTCAGATGAGACCGAAATCTAGCTCTTTGTCATCAACTCAACTCGCCGTGTTTGGAGGAGGAGGAATGCTGCCTGTGACCCCAAGAACACCATCCCAACTGTCAAACATGGTGGTGGAAACATTCTGCTTTGGGGGTGTTTTTCTGCTAAGGGCACAGGACAACTACACTGCATCAAAAGGACGATGGATGGGGCAATGTACCATCAAATCTTGGGTGAGAACCTTCTTCCTTCAGCCAGGGTATTGAAAATGGGTCATGGAAGGGTGTTCCAGCATGACAATGACCCAAAACAAGGCAACAAAGGAGTAGCTCAAGGAGAAGCACATTAAGGTCCTGGAGTGGCCTAGCCAGTCTCCAGGCCTTAAACAGATTGAAAATCTGTGGTGGAAGCTGAAAGTTCAGTTTGCCAAACGTCAGCCATAAACCTTAATGACTTGGAGAGGATCTGCCAAGAGGAGTGGGCCAAAATCCCTCCTGAGATGTGTGAAAACCTGGTGGCCAACTACAGGAAACGTCTGACCTCTGTGATTGCCAACAAGGGATTTGCCACCAAGTACTAAGTCATGTTTTGTGAAGAGAATCAAATACTTATTTCCCTCATGAAAATGCAAATCAGTGCATAACTTGTTAGACATGCATTTGTTTTGAATTTGTTGTTGCTATTCTGTCTCTCAGTGTTACAATACACCTACCACTCAATTTGTAGACTGATCAAATACTTATTTCCTTCACTATATATATATATATATATATATATATATATATATATATATATATATATATATAATAAATGATTTGAAAAGTAAGATTGTAATCAATATATCAATGTACACACGCACAATTTCCAAAATTTTGACAAAAGTGAGTTTTAAATATCATTTGTTTATCTCATTACATGAAAGTAAGGCTAATAAGGTAACTTAGATTACACAAGCTTCAGTTTTACTCAAAATTAGTTGATGCAAAAATGAATACTCCCTGCAAAATAAACTACTACATCTAGTATTTTGTATGACCTCCATGGTTTGTAAGGACAACATCAAGTCTTTTAGGCATAGAATGAACAAGTTAGCAACATTTTTTCCATTCTTCAAGAACAATCTCTTTTAGAGCCTGGATGCTGGATGGAGAGTGATGCTCAACTTGTCTCTTCAGAATTCCCCATAGGTGTTCGATTGGATTTGGATCAGGAGACATTCTTGGCCACTGAATAATTTTCCCCCTATTCTTCAGAAATGCAACAGTGGCCTTAGATGTCTGTATTGGATCATTGTCATATTGGAAAAGTGCACGACGACCAAGGGCACGGAGTGATGTTAGCATTTTCTCTTTCAATACAGAGCAGTACATCTGTGAATTCATGATACCATCAATGAAATGCAGTTCCTTAACACCAGCAGCACTCATGCAGCCCCACAGAAGGACACTATCTTCACCATGTTTCACTGTAGGCACCATGCATTTTTCTTTGTACTTCTCACCTTTGCGACAACATAGTTTTGAAACCATCACTTTTCAAAAACATTTATCTTGGTCTCATCACTCCAGAGTACAGAGTCCCAGTAGTCTTCTTTTTCAGCATGGGCCCTGGCAAATAGCTTTTTTGTGCATGGGCGTTAGGAGAGGTTTCCTTCATAGATGACACCCTGCATGCCACTCCTTTGCAGTGTACACCGTATTGTGTCACGAGAAACAACCCCCTAGTTTGGTTTTCTACTTCTTTAGTTAACTGCAGTGAACTTGCATGGCGATTTTCTTCAACCCTTCTCATCAGAAGACACTCCTGCCAAGGTATTAACTTCCATGGATGGCCTCTGTGAGATCCATCTTTATTACATTTTTTATCACTTTTGCTACAGTATTCTGACTGACAAGTGAAGCTTTGCTAATCTTCTTGTAGCCTTCACCTTTCTTGTGTAAAGAAATTATTTTCTTTCTCAGGCCTTGTGACATTTCTCTTCCATGTGGTGCCATTGCTGACAGCATGAACTGGGAAGGAGTTTTCTTTGTTAAGTAATGCCCTTATATAATCAACTGTCTGCTGGACACCTGCTTATTGAATAATTAGACTCACCTGTAGTTACATTTTTGTTAATTAGGATTTAGTTTTTTTGTCTAAAATTTAGCTTTGCTCCTAAGGCTTTCATTAGGGTGTATTCATTTTTGCAACACGGTCTTCAATGATTTTTTGTGTGTGCAAATTAACAAATCTTGTTTGCAGTCAATGGCCCGCATTTGTGGTAGTATTTTGTAGTATCGTGTCCCATAGAAAATGTTGATTCGGAAAGGAAAGGTTTTCTGACAAATCTATTGGGGTATGCTCAGCTGAGCAAAGCTTGTAAGTCTTTAGTGAGGAATACTGGATCCAATTAGAAAACAGACTATTACAAAATGGCTGTTGAAGTCCATGATTGTGGACGTTTCTGCTTACTAGTTTTAGATAATAGTTTTCCTAAAAATGTCCAGAGGATTATTTTTTTAGATTCTGTGTCCCAATAGGACACAGCACTGTCACTGACACCTTGCAGCCACAAAGAGTGCAAGTGGCAGCTGGTAACACATAACCTGTTTTGCTATGAGACAGAGCAGTGAAAACGTGTAAACTTCTGAGAATATACAGGATAAACGAAAAGTACTTGTTGGTAGGAAATCAGATTGAAACCTGCCCTTAAAGTCCAATTCCGGGCATAGCCCCACTGCATGGGAAAACCTTTTTGTGCCCGGAGTTGAGCATTAAAGTATTACTAAACCCAAAAACTAAATTTTATTTATTGCAGAATACCAGTTCTTGGATGTGGTGGCTGCATCAGTTTCCTTTTATAGGCTAAGAATATTTTCAACAAGTACAAAGAAATACCCGTTGAACTTGACAAAAATGCAATGTCCTTGTCATTTAAGCTGAAAAGAAAGCACAAACATCCTTATCTTTCTGGTGTAAACTATTAGTCCTATCAATCCATCATGTAATGGAGATGAACAAAGGCAAATATGTTTGAAGTCCAGAATGTGTGACAACCATGACATATTCCATAGATAAAGTGGAGAGATGAGTGTAGCCACGAGGGACAGGAAGTGTGTTACTTATAGGATCACTAGGTGAAAATAAAGATACAAAAAAAAATATAAAAAAGAAAACTAATGCAGCACAACAGGTATTTACCAGTCATACATTCTTTAAATCAAATTAATTTAAAAGCATAAATATCTAACACATTGGGAGAGATTTACTAAAACTGGAGTATACAAAATCTGATGCAGCTCTGCATAGAAACCAATCAGCTTCCATATTTTATTGTCAGGGCTAAATTGAACAAGCTGAAGTTAAAAGCTGATTGGCTACCATGCACAGCTGTACCAGATTCTGATTTTTAGTAAATCTGTCTTGTTAAATACTGTTTCCCTATTCAGGCCCTTTATCAATATATCAACATTATTTTTAAGTGTGCAAGAACATCATAATTTGAGATTAAAAAAAACTGAAAATTGATGTCTATAAGCCACAAAACAAATCACGCACAAAAAGTCCCAAAACTCGTAAAAAAACACAGTTTTAACCAGTCAGAATTGAATCACTTCTTCAATCTTTCTCAATCCTTCTAACAGCACTCATTATAACAGCTGATTTACTATAGCTAATGATAGATAAGTAAAATACATTCAGATGGAACTACAAGTCCAATTACAAAACAGAAGCACACATATGCAATGAAATAAATAAATTGATTATGGGTTCAACAACCCTGTGTACTGCATTCCTTTCATATAACCACCCAACCTCAGACTCATATTTTGAAATGACAAACCTAATAGTTTTTGTGTTGTCAGGAGATGTGATTTTTTTAATTCTTGTGTTTTTTTTTTACCTCTTGGCTTACAATGTTACATATTTACCTTATTCAACTGCTCACCTGTAAAGTAAATATCACTCTCCATCACCCAGTTAAGGAAATCCTTCAAGGGGCAGTAACAGTCCCAGGGGTTTGAGCTAAGGCCTAGTGTTCGTAGACTAGGCAGTTCACTGACTGTAGTGACGTCCAAGTAAGTCAGTGCAGTCCGACTGAGATCCAACTGTCGAAGGCCGTATTGTTGGCAAATGCATCTTTCTCAATCTCCTCCAAGTTAGGATTGTCTGATAACTTTAAAACAACTAAATTTGTCAAAAGATAGAAAGTGGCAGATGTGATCTTGGTGATATTATTGTGGCTCAGGTCCAGATATACCAATGGCATAGCAATGAAAGTGGCTTCCAGGGAATTTCCCAGAATATTGTGGCTGCAGTCCAGGTACACTAGGTCAATCAGAAGATTGAGATCCACTGATGGCAAATAGGTTAGATTGTTGTGAGTTAGGATTAGCTGCCTGGTATCCATTGGGACTCCAGAGGGAAATACTTCAAGCTGTCTGTCTGTACAGTTCACTAAAAGGTGTTCACAAATGCACTCCTTTGGGCAGCATATGCCAAGCTCTATAAGACTAACAACTACACTAAAAAGTAAAATACTCTTTGCTTCCCAGAGAAAATAATGTCTTTGATTATCCATGAAACTGATGTGTCCTGTAGGTTTTCTGCAGAGAATCGTAACCATCTAAACAAGGGCAAAACCTATTTGTACAATGTCTTTTTACAGCAGATGATAACAAGGTAGCGGTCATGTCAAGCAACATGCACATTTTCCTTACCATGTATACTGATGTCTACTGTAACAATTCTCTGCTTATTCAGAGGCTCACGTTGCTCTCATTCTTCAAGTCTCATTGACAGTCTATTTTCACTGCCTGGCTGTGAAAGTGCTGCTGCTTACACGAAGCCACTTTGAACTTGAAAGTGAGGAGGACAGTTAAATAGCTGGCTCGGACATACAAGAGCACACATCTCCCTCTGTTATACCGGTTGCCAATCGACACCTTCATGACGTCAGCTGCTAATCAAAGGCAGCTCTGCTTTTGCTGGAGCAGAACAGTCGGGCATTGCTGAATACTTCGGAAAGCAACACACACACACAAACACTCTCTTCCCGCTTCTGCAAGGTCACAATGATTACTACTTAATAAGAACTGTAACGTAGAGCTGCCGGTCATAGCTGTTTCATTCTCTGTTTCTTTAAAATGTACAATAGGTTTCCTACGTGCATGTTTTTAAAATGATAGTTGCATTGTTGTTCTTTCTTTGTATTATGGTTTATTGATTTGCTTATTATACTCGTTTCTGTTTTTACAATTTTACAACACACACACACACACACACACACACACATATATTTGTAAAACAGAAAGAAATATAATAAGCAAATCAATAAACCATAATATATATACTACTATACAAGCCCAGACTCAGACAAAAAAAAATAGGCCCCTGAATTTTGGACTGAGCAGCTCCAAGCCCAGGGACCCTTTCCTCGGAGCCCTGAGTGACCTTTGCGACCCTGATAGTTCCACCACTAGGGTTAGTAGTGGTGAGGAGAGAAAGAGAGAGAGAGAGAGAAAGAAAGGAAGAAAAAGAAAGAAAGAAAGAAAGAAAGAAAGAGAAAGAAGGAAAGAAAGACACTGGCGGGGAGTGTGGGCAGGGCATACACAGGAGGAGGGGGCGGGAGGAGTAGGGGCAGAACCAGCTTTCTCTCTCCTCTCTCGTCTGTGGTAGGCGGGGAACTGTCAGCACTGGGGACAGAATATGCTGACAGATGCTCCGCAGCTCTGCAGGGAGGGGGGGGAGCATACAGGAGCCCACGACATGCAGGAGATGGATAGGAGGGGTGGCACATAGAGGAACTGAGAAATGCACAGTCTGGCTCTTTTATGTGCCACCCGGCTGCCCCTCCTATCCAGGGGGTCCCAGCCCACCGGGCAAATGCGTTATAGAATGAAAATGCATCTTTGATATATCCAGTCCGGGCCTGCTACTATACTGTATATATCAAAGATGCACTTGCATTCTATAACACATTTGATATTTTTTTAAGAAAAACTTACATTACATTTTGTATTCATACATTTGCATGAATTAGCCGTGGTTCAGGACTGAAAAAAATACTGTATATGATAGATAGATAGATAGATAGATAGATAGATAGATAGATAGATCACAAAAGCTTGGCTCTTCCAGTTTACCTGCCTTCATAATAAGAAGATAATTGTGGCTAAGACTAGCAAATATGACAAGCACTGTTTAGGGTTCACTCACATGGGTGATTACCACACCTGGCAAATTCCAGCAGCAAGAACTTGCAAATTCTTGCATCTAGAAGGGGAGGTGTGGGAATATGGAGCTGCGACAGCACAGTTCCATGCACACTGACAACACAGGCTCAGTCTAGGGTATATCTTTTAGAATTTATTGCTAAATAACTTGAAACAGGAGAGGGGTTCAGGGGTTCCAGGGTACTCCAAAATGATCAATAGTAGGACAAACTTCTAGCACAACTCCTTGTAGTAGTAGGAACACATTAAAGTCCCAACCAGGTCTTACAATGACCTAAGAGCTATCTGCCATCCACAGGTAGATCCTCAATGAGGGACATAAAATATTCTTCTCCAGGCTAGAACTTCAAAACAGTGCCCTCCAGGGTTGTCAACCTCACGCATCTTTTTTTACTCACAGAAAAATTTACTAAAAGAGCAAATTTTTTTACTGACAACCTGAAAAAATTATAGAACTCCTATTAGAAAATAAATCAATCGATATTTAAACAGTATAAACACAATCTGTAAATACTGACAATACCCATAAAAAAGTCAACACAGTATGGCAGATTATCAGCCACCCTGCTGGGATACCATTTAAAAACAAGTTCTGTTATGCATGCCAAAGAGAGCAATGGGCATGACCAGATTGCGTCTGATGATGAAAGTGGACTAAAAGAAGTTGATTGAATAGAAAAGCTCCCTGACCACCTACCACTAAATGAACATAGCAGCTGTTTGGGTACACATTGCCACAGCCTTGATGCTTAATTTTATAGTGCAGTTTCATAGGCAGCATCGTCTGTCAAACTTGCAGGTTGAGCTGAACGAGGCTTGTGGTTGTGAAGAAGACTGGCATTATAATACCGTCTATAACTTTAATTCTTGAACATTGTCTTTTCAGTGCAGAATACAGTACCTCCATTACACAACCTACAGAATAGCAGTCTCTTCAGTGTGAAGCATTATATAGCACATGGCTTAAAATTTCGAGTCTAGACCTACTAGCCATGCACAAACCTTACTCTCCACCAGTTGCCCCACCCAACCTTGCCCAGGTCCACCTCCAACCCCACCCCCGTCCCATCCCACGCTCCCTTAAATCTTATGAAATTATATTTTTCTTTAGAATAAAGAGTCCAAAATATAAAAAACTTCAATTATAACATAGCTTTATTATGTCAATTTAAACATAATTTAAACATAACAGCAATAGCTTAATAGCAATAGGGTGCAATCAAAATATCAAGTTTTACAGCTTTAAACCTGTAGTGAACATTTTGTATTTTTTTGTTTATCTCCTGCATCTTTAAAAAGAGACTTTAGTAACTAAAGTCTCTTTTAAAAGATGTAAGTTTAGTTTACAGAAGTATAGCATAAGAAAAAGTGCTTATTTTGATGCAAAAAAACATGGAATAATAGTTATTGTAAACTTGTTGTATTTTTTATCTCCAGCAGAGACCTTAGAGAAGTGTGGCATTAAGAAAAATAAAGTGCCTCTTTTGATGGCCAAAAAACATTGCATAAAATAAATAACAATAGTAAACATTTTGCATTTTTTATCTCCAGCATCTTATTAAAAGAGAGCTTAGAGAAGTAGTACATTAAGAAAAATCAAAAAAATGCTTATTTAGATGCCAAAAAACATGGCATAACAATAGCAAACATTTTACCAAAGATGTGCTAATAGAACAGCCATGGTTTGTGTTGTACAGCAGGACCAAGACTTGTGTAATACCCTTTTTCTTCAATGGCTGTGTGTGGATTGCATTCTGTTCAATTAAGGAAAAAAATTATTTTTTGGATGACAAAAAGCAGTAGGAAGCCAGTTTCACATCAAGATTTGCAATGGTTTTCATTGTACAGCAGGACCAAAACTTGTTTTTTTTTTTTTTTTTTTTTAATTTAAATATTTATTTATTTTCAGAATAATATACACATTTCTTCATCAGTTTCATATACAAAAAGATCATTTTCCAAAACTCTATAATTACTTTACAACCCCTAGTTTCTTCCCTCTACCACCCCCCGAACCCCCACCCAAAACCCCCCCCCCCCCCCTACAATGCCTCCATTTTCCCAATTAATAAACCCTCCCACTCTGCATACTTCTAATGACTTTTCCCTTAATAAATATACAAGAACTTCCTCCTAAGATATTACTTCGTAGATCTTGCTACAAAATCTTCCCATTTTCTCCACTTCTTAAAAAATAACCCCATCTTGTCTACTTGCATGTAGTATAATTTCTCCATCTTACATATCTGATTTGTTCTTTCTACCCAGTCCTCCTCTCTCGGTATCTCTGGTCTATGCCAAAACCTAGGAATCAGACCTTTAGCCGCATTCAAGTAATGCCATACACCGGAGTCTTTATATCTATTTACTGGTAGATCTGTACTATGTAATAGACACACCTCAGGGTTCAATCCTATTTTTATCCCAGTGATTATCGAAATAAATTGGACTATTTTCTCCCAGAAGGTTTGTATCATTGGGCACTCCCACCATAGATGATATAAGGTACCTATTCTTCCACATCCCCTCCAACACTCTAAAACCTTTCCCCCATTCATCTTGTGTTCCACGTTTGGTGCAATGTGCCATCGCGATAAACATTTATAATTTACCTCCACCTCTCTCATACTTATATTTTCATGTATCAACCTATATATTTTCCCTTGTTTTTCCTCATCTATCTCTAGTTCCAAGTCTCTTTCCCATTTTGCTATATACAGTGGCTTTGTGTGTGTAACTAACTCGGTGAGAATTTTATATACCTTAGCTGTGCCCCGTTTCCCATCTCCGCGTGCATCTAACAACCTCTCAAACGGATTCCAATCCCTTCTCATTCTCAAAGGTTTCGGAAGATTTTTAACAAAGAGTTTTAATTGGTGATATCTCCATTCATCTATTTTAATAAAAAGTTCTCTTTTATCTGTTTTCAAGTCCTTAAGTGTTCTCAACTGCTGTCCATCCATTATATCTCTCAGTTGAATATCCTCTTTTTTGAACCATTTTCCTATACTCTCTTCCCTACCTGGGGGAAAAAAATCTGTGTTCCTAAGTGATATTAATTGTGAATTGAAATCCCATTTCATATATTTGTGCAAATTATCCCACACCTTAAAAACATTTACTGTGAAAACACTCGTGGAATCTTTTAAACCTCTATACTTTGCTGGAACCCATATATTTTTACTCAAGGTAGATCCGCTTAAATCATTTTCGATCTTAACCCACCTTTTTCCCTCTGGGTTATGTGTCCAATCGTACATTCTCGCTAAGATTACAGCTCTATAGTACCTCTTTATGTCTGGCATTCCCAATCCTCCCTTCTCCTTATTTCTACTCAGTAGGTCATATGATATTCTAGGTTTTTATTTTTCCATATATATCTTGTTAACATCTTTTTTATTACTTTAAAGAATGCCTCCGGGATTTTAACTGGGACCATCTGAAATTTATATAAGATTTTAGGTACAATTACCATTTTTATCAGGTTTATACGCCCTATCCAAGATGGGTTACCTCTTCCCATTTTCCTTAATTCCTCCTTGATCTCATTTAAGAGTGGAATATAGTTTAACTTATATAAATTCGTATAAGAAGCAGATAATTTAACCCCTAAATACTTTATCTCTCTATTTTTCCATATAAAAGAGAATTCTTTTTGTATTTTTTCTTTTTCGCTACTTGGGAGATTAACATTTAAGATCTCAGTTTTTGATGGATTAATTTTCAGGTTTGCTAGCTCCCCATATTCCTTTAAGCTCTTCATTAAGTTGGGAAGTGTTATCCTCGGATTTCCCACATAAAACAGCAGGTCGTCAGCGAAAGCTGCCACTTTATGTTCTTCGCCTCCTATCTTCACCCCTGTTATATCTATATTCTTCCTAATTGTTGCCAGCAAAGGTTCCAGCGACAGAACATACAGCAATGGGGACAGTGGACATCCCTGTCTAGTTCCATTTGACATTCCTATAGTATCTGACTTCTCCCCATTAACCACTATAACCGCGGAAGGCTCTCTATACAGCTTTCCTATCCACTCTCTCATTCTTGCTCCCACTCCTAAAGTCTCCAGGGTGTCCATCATAAAGCTCCAGTTTACTCTATCAAATGCTTTTTCAGCATCAATCGAAAGCACCACTACTGGCGTTTTCCCCTTCTTGGCCTTCTGGATAAGCAACAGAGATCTTAAACCATTGTCTCTACCCTCTCTTCCTGGCACAAATCCCACTTGATCTGGCTGGATCCAATCTGGCATTAGATCTTTTAATCTATTTGCTAAGACCTTTGCATATAACTTTGTATCGATTTTCAGAAGTGATATTGGTCTATAACTAGAGCATTGAGAAGCATCCTTCCCCTCCTTTTGAATTAATACCACATGGGCCTGTAAAGATTCCCGTCTCATCTCCATCTCTCCTCCCAGGGCATTCATATATTCCTCCATTTTTGGTAGTAACAAGTCGCTATATTTTTTATAGTACCTTACTGTATAACCATCTGGGCCTGGACTTTTCCCCTTTATAGTACTTTTTAATGCACTTTTTATTTCTTCCTGTGTTATTTCCATATCTAGGGAATTCAATAGATCCTCACTTAACTTCGGTAATCCTGCGTTTTTAAGATACGCTCCTCTTTTTTCTCTACTCTCTTTCCCACCTATATTGACTAAGTCTTGAGGGGCAATATTATACAACTTACTATAGTATTCTCTGAACACTCTAGTGATCTCTTTGGTAGAATAAACCATTTCTCCGTTAGGGGTCCTTATTTTTTCTACATAATTTCTATTTTTCTTTTCCCTCAAAGCTCTCATCAAGTATCTACCTGGCCTATCTGCCCATCTATATCTCTCACTAGCAACTTTATTAAAGATTCTTCTCTTCTCCTCCTCCATCAAAAACCCTAGTTCTTCTCTCTTTTTTACCATCTTCTGTCTTATCTCATCTGTTCTTTTAATTTTATGTATCTGCTCCAATTCACTTATTTCTCTTAACAGTCCAGTGAGTTTCTCTCTTCTTTCCCTTTTCTTTTTTGCCCCGATCGCAATCAGTATACCTCTTATATAGGCCTTATGGGTCTCCCACACTGTGGCCACCGACACCTCCCCTGTCTCATTCTCCTGAAAAAATCTTTCGATTTCTACTCTAATTTTCCGGTCGACCTCGGGATCTAGAAGGAGAGCTTCATTCAACTTCCATCCTGTCCCTCCTGACAAACATCTCCCCCACCTCAGTTTCAATGTAACCGGAGCATGGTCAGAGATAGAAATCTCTTCAATTTCTATTTTGTCCACCCTATCTATGAGTTGGTGGTCAACTAATATGTAGTCCAGCCTGGAATACATCCCGTGGGCATTAGAAAAGTAAGTGTAATTTCTCTCTTTTCCATGTGTCACCCTCCAAATATCCACCAATTGACACTCATACAACACGCCCTTCAGATTTTTCAAAGCTCTACCTCCCTCTCTCTGCACCGATGAAGTCGTGTCCATTTGTGGGTCCATGCAAAAATTCAAATCCCCCGCCACTATCAGAAGACCCTCCTTAAATGCCATCAATTTTCTCAGAACTCCCTTCAGGTATACCTCCGGTCTCTTATTTGGGCAATAAATATTCACAATAGTACATTTCTGTTCTTGTAATCTACCCTTCAAAAATAGAAATCTCCCCTCCGGGTCTGTTACTCTATCTTCAATCTCCCACCTTATATTCTTTGCAAACCCTATTGCTACACCCTTAGCTCTTTTAATCGGGGAATCAGAACAGAACCATGTTGGATATTTTCTTGAGTACAGCTTTACATTTGATTTAATTTCTAAGTGAGTCTCCTGCAGAAAAACCACTGAAGCCTCTCTGTGCTGTAGCTCCTTGAAAACTTTAAACCTCTTCCCTGGGCAGTTCAAACCTTTTACATTATATGTTAAAAATCGCAAGTTATCCATCAGTCTTGTATCAATTTATTCTTATTCCCCGCTCTAGCATGCAGAGACTTAACCCTAAGGCCCCCCCTAACCCTCTTATCATATCCCGCTCCCCCTAAACACCCTCCCACTCTCACCCCTCCTACTAACTCCACCTCCCCCCGCCCCCCCCCCCCCCTATTTAGGCCTTCAAGCCGCCTATCAATCATTTGTGGTAATGAACCCACCTTTGATTTTTATACCTGGGGATTGAACTCCTCCCATGTACGACTTACCCCCCCTCCAACCTCCACGGTTTCCCACGCCTGTTTTATTTCTTTAACCTTAGCGATGCAGTTTAGTGAGATAGTTAGGGAGAGAAGAGGAAAAAAAAAAAAAAAAAACTCACACTCTCCCAACTAACTCCTCGCTACCCCTCCCCTACCTACTTCCTGCCATACTTCTTTTCCCCCAAAGCCTATTTCTATCTCTGTTTCCCACCCACTGATCCTCATTCTCTGCAATTCCAGTCTGTCATAGAAGTCTCTTAAGTCCTCAGGAAATCTCAAAAATGCTGAAACACCGTTCTTCCATCCGATTAAACACTCTGGGTTACCCCATCTGTATTGCACATTCCTTGATCTCATCTGCTCTAACAGGGGCCTCAAAGCTCTTCTTCTCCACAAAGTCTCGGTCGATAAATCCGCAAAAATCTGGAAATTTATATCTCCATACTGAATAGTTGTTCTTCCTTTAGTCCTTCTCCAAATCTCTTCCTTATCTCCATATTTTTGCAACTGAACAATCACATCTCTTGATTTTTCCTTCGCTTTACCTTGTTGGGGCTTTCCTGCTCTAACAACTCCATCTAGTTTAAGTTCCTCTGTTACAGGTCTGTCCATGATGGAATTTAACATTTTGCAGACTATTTCTAATTCTCCCCCTTTCAGGATATCTGGGATTCCTCTTATCCTCAGGTTGCTTCTCCTGGACCTGTTCTCCTGTACTTCTATTTTATACTGCAGTTGTTTCTGCATATTCCTCATCATAGCGGACTTTTTTTCTAAGTCTGTTATGTCTTGGGTATGTTTGTTAATTTTTTCCTCCATTTCTTCCGTTCTCATTAGCAGGTGCCCTAGATCCTGACGTATATTTGTCATTTCTTGTTTAATAGTTTTTTCCAGATCCTTAAACATTTCAGCCATCTCTCTTTTATTTGGCACTTGTAGATCTTTTACCAGGTCTATCCTCACGGAATTTTCTTTCCACTGTTGGTTACTATTTTCCGGGCCCAATGACAATCTAGGACTGTTCTCCAAGGAGGTTTCCATTTCCCCTTTTTCATTTCCACTGTTGGCCCTTTCTGGAGTCGCATTCCCCTGGGAGGTATACTTTTTAATTGTACCTGTCTGGGACCCTTTAAGCCCACTACCTTTAACACTTTTATTCTTCATATCTTCTGCACTGACTGTGCTCTTTAATCAGGGGGAAATTTTAAACTGTATATTGGGGTAATGATGTCAGACAGGCTCTGTCAATTTAACACTTCCTTTTTCTTTTCCCACTGTTCACTTTCCAAATCCCCTGGGAATCCCCCTTTTTTCTTTATAGGCAATTTCAAAGTCCTTTCCCACAGGTCAGCAAGCTTAAACAATTATTTGCGTGTGGACTCACCCTTCTTCACCCACTCACCCAGTGGGTCGACATAGATCCTCAGCCGTCCACTCGTTACATCTGGCCAATGTCTCTGGGGGATTCTTACAGGGTCTCCTATGAACTGTGGCTCCTGTTCCTCTTTCCTCTCCTGTATGGTAGGATTGGGGTTTGAACCGGCGTCTCCGCTCTCCTGGTTGGGACTCGGCACTTGACAGGGAACCGGCCGGCGTCTCAGCTTCCCAGAGCTCCCTTGCGGCCAACCCACGTGCTCACTCCTCCTTACTGCATCTCCCCGGCAACCGAGCAGCTGATCGCGGATCTCCGTAGCACGCTCTCCTCCCTTAGCTCGGCTCCCGTCCCTTCAGAGCGCCGGCATCTCTCCCCCTGGAGACCTCCTTGCTCAGGTAGGTCTCCACAGGACTAAGCAAAGGGGGGTTTCCGTGGTGGTCTGGCTTGGAGGCTGTCGGAGAGCACTCACATCGTGCTCTCCGGCGCCGCCATGGTTAGGCTCCTCCCCCAGAAAGCTGTATCCAAAACTTGTTGTTGACAGGACCACTCCTCAAATCCACCGCGGCAGTGGAGAGGGTGTCTCCTCTCAGCGGAGGAGAGCGGACCTCTCCTGCACCTGTCCCCTCAGCGGTGCTGCCAGTGTAATGGTGGTGCCAAAGAAGCCTGAAACCGGAAGTTGGAAATCGGAACTCGGCTTCACAATGAGGCTTGGAGCGCAGGTGCAGCTGCTCCATCATCTGCGCTCGCCGCACAAGAATTTCTCCTCGCATTTTGCGAGCGGGCGAGCAGCTTTTTCAAGCCCTGATATAGCAGCTATCATGAACACATTAGATTCAGCCATCTCTCCCCTCGCTCTTCTGTGAGTTCCCCAAAGATGGTTCTGCATACAAGGTGACTCTTAGTTCTAGGCCCCAAGGATCTCCTAAACCAAGCCACAGACCTTCTAAGTAATGTCAGGAGTAGCAAGGTTCTTCCACCTTCTCCCTTGGGTGTCGATATCTATTCCTCCTGGCAGTCCTGCCATGCAGAGGGTTCTCTCTCACTCTTACAAAGGCCAGAGACCAACATGGTGGTAGTCAGGGGTGACCTGATCCCATGCCCGAACTGCCAGACCCCACTCACAGCAGCTATTAAAAAAGGGCAACAACTCCACACACTGATATCACCAGGGAAGAGCATTCCTGTCTCTGCATCACCCAGCTCTTTCTTGCTGACCTCATCATCCCCCTCCATAGTGGAGGAACACCATTCAACTAAAGGATGGATCACTTTCCGATATCTGAATCTTTCCTCAGCCCCTGCACACACCAGGACACACGCAATCACATTTGGTAATTCCTCCAGTTTGCATTCCTTTGGGCATCCCACAACATCCCCAGCCAGTCCTCCATGTTTTCTATAAAGAAAATTTCACTTTTCACCTTGTAGCCGACATTCGTTCACAAGTGAGGTTCTTCTATCTTCTCCCTTGGGAGTCCATATCTTATCCCAATAGCAGTTCTGTGTGCAGAGAGTTCTTTCTCTCGTACACAATCCACAAACCTACATGGTGTTAGTCAGGGGTGACCTGTCCCCAACCACAGTAGCTAATAAAAAAGGGGAACAACTCCACCCACTGACATCACCAGGGGATGAGCATTATTAAAAAGGCACTACACCCTACACTGGCCAACAAGGGGACATCTGATTTCAGTTCATTCTTTGAACAAATATGCTATACTTACCTGCTCTGTGCAATGGTTTTGCACAGAGCAGCCTGGTTCTTCCTCTTCTCGAGATCCCTCGCCAGCGCTCCTGGCCCCTCCTTCCTGTCGGGTGAGCCCACAGTAAGCAGCTTGCTATGGGGGCATCTGAGCAGGTGCACTCCCGAGCTGCAGCTCTGCGTATCCATTCACATATAGAGCTGTGGCTTGGCCCTGCCCCCTCCCTCTCCTGATTGGCTCACTGGCTGTGATTGGCAGCAGTGGGAGCCAATAGCTTCCGCTGCTACTTCAGCCAATCAGGAGTGAGAGTCCCTGGAGAACTGAAGCTCTCGTGGAAATCGCTGCATTGGGATGGGGCTCAGGTAGGTGTTGGGGGAGCTGGGGGGCTGATATAAAAACAGAAAGGTTTTTTACCTTCGTGCATAGAATTCATGAAGATAAAAAAAAATTTGAGCCTTTACAACCCATTTAAGTTGCTACAGTCACCAACTAACAAACTGTATTTTATCTAAGGATAAGCAAATCTGCCTGGATTCAGTTCATGAACAGTTTCTCAAATAATGTTTAAATTTACAAGTTTTCAAACTTTGCAGCAATCCCCACTGAAATCTATGAGGATCAAAACTTGTTATTCAGTTCTGGCCACCTATAAGTCTATTAGGTAAGCTATTATCAAGCAAAAGGCATGAGAAGCTGGGAACTGCCATGGGGACACATGCTAGTGTCAAAATTAACCACTTGCCTACCAGGGACATTTTTTTATTTTTCGCATATAATAAAATCTGCATTTTTTTTATAGAAACTATTGTGAACACACAAAAAGTATACATTTTCTGAAAGCAGAGGCCATGAAGAATAAAATGATGGTAGTTTTGGGCTGATCACCTGTTGTGCTATTGTATCGTATCAGCAGGGACTTCACTGCCAGACTTTTTCAGACTGTCAATCTCTTTTTTAGAGAGCAATGGTGATTTTTGTTTTTATATTCCTTTTTTAACACCGACTTTTGTACAAACAAATTTATATATTTGTCCCAATCAAAGAGATTGAGATCGGTCGATGAAACAAACGATAGTCCTTTTTCTAGGACACTAATATATTCATGGTTTAAGACATCTGAGGGAAGATTAAAAATCCTTAATATACCTTTATTGCTACTAGTCAGCTCCAATTCTAAGGTATTCTGTGAGCCTATAATTTCCAACTCTACTTCCCCTCCCTGTGCCTGTATACTCATAGACAGAAAAGGACAAAAACCAAGGGTAAAGACAGTGGGATCAGTGCTACTTTTCAACGGCTGGCTTATCTACAATTAACAAGGGTGCGTTTGTATAATATCCAGGTCTTTAGAATGGCCATATATGCAGTCTACATGTTGTAAACCCTACTGCTCACAATGCCATTACCATTACCATATATGGATAACAACATCTACACTACACTCTAGTAGTGGACTTTATTATGAAGAGGCTCACTAAACTTGGCCGTTATGTCATGCCTACCTGCATTTCCAATAAGTGATACTATTCAGGCCTGCGGAACTACTATCTTCATTGATATACCAGAGGAATCAATTTCACCATACTGCCATATTGCCATTAGGGACACACCTAACATTGATGGATCCGTATTAGCTACCTCCATCCATTTATATAGCTCTATGTGGGCCAATGTTAATTTTGTGATGTATGGGATATAGCTGAAACGTTTATTCTCATGATTTGTTTGTCTTCTCTTTACTTTACTCTTTTATAGTTCCTCTCGGTACCTTTTCCTTCTCATGGATTATACACACTATCCATAGGCCTATTATCATTTAATCAGGTGTTGGGGCTACTGCGTGCACGGTGTCACCTTGAATGATCATGTCATTCTTTTCTTCATTATCTCTTTTGGTGATGGTGAGGTATTTCCTTCCTAGGTTGTTCCGCTAAGTTTTGTTCCATATCCGTGTTTTGTACTGCAATAAATGTTTTGTAATTTTCCATTTAGAAGCCGCAGTTTGTCCTCATTTGGACCCCCTTAACCCATGGGTTCTTTACCCTTGGTTTTTGTCCTTTTCTGTCTATCAGTATTGCCTGGGTCCCGAGGACACCACATATGTGAATCTATGTGAGTTGGTCTTAGTTATTGGGGTTACCATTATTTATACATGGTTTATATTTTTGTACCCCCTTCTCTCCCTCTTTGATGAATTTTTTCAATTCAGTCTGCTACCGCGAAAGTCTTGGTTTATTTTATTCTTTTATATGCCTGTATAATCCCACTGGCCTCAATTTTTCAATGATTGTGCTTATCCCACAATGATCTAACACGTCGATCTCTTTTCCTCCGTTCTCTTTGTGATTATTGTCTGGATTCTACTGGGCTAATTGCTATATTTGCTGCCCTTTTTTTATTTAATTAAAAAAAAAAATTGTAAACCCAACATTTCATATGCCTGATATGTGCCTGCTGCACCAAGTATTTGTATGAAAAGGTATCCTGTTCTATTTTTATTGCTTCCTTTGTGTGAAATCCCTGGTATTTCTGCCAGTCCCTGTGCTTTCCAATTAAAAACTGACCAGACTAGGCATGAAAGTACAGCATGGTCAGTAGTTTTCTGGCTGTGTTGGGAGCTAATCCATTGATCAGGCTTGTGCTGACTTGCCCCCAATTCATGACCATTCCCTGGGAAGATCAGTGTGCTGCTGTGTCTCCTCCCCCAGTTCCTTATATGGCTCAGAACAGAGGGTACATAATCACTTATAAAAAAGGGGAAAAATAAGGTATTTATCAATTTTTGTATATGTATACTTAAATGTTTTGCCTTTCATTACTATTTTAAACTGAATAGGTTGTTTTACAGGGTGAGGGCTTACATATGCTTTAACAAGATTTAGAAATTGTTAAGCTGATTCTCTAAATGCCCTAAACAGAAATATAGGACTTACTGCTTCTTTGAAGAATTTTAATCTCTGTTATCTTCTTGTCTGCATGGCAGTGAACACCACAGACATTTTCTAAAGATCAAGATTGTTGCAGCAGATATGATGAATGTTGTGTTTTCATTTCCATTCCATTTTGTGTTGATATTTCCTGTTAATATTGTAACTGGGATAATGTGTGCTAGCAGGGTGGAAGGTTTTGTGCAGTGTACAGTGTGCTGCATGTATGCAGCAACGGAGCAACAGCTCCAGGATGGATACCGCTGCGACAGATGTGAGTGGCTTGCCCTTCTGGAAACTCGCGTTAGAGACCTGGAGGAGGTCTTCTGCTCTCTGAGCAGGTAGCTAATGAGATTGATGTGGAGGGCGGAGGGGCTAATCAGGATTATCAGATAGGAAGATGGGTTACTGTAACGAGAGGGAGTGGTAGGGGCCCACAGAAAAGGAAGGCTGACCCTGGGTTTGTGCACCCAAACAGATTTGCCAAGTTGGGTGAAGATGTGGGGGTGGCAAGCTCAGGGGTGGCAGCCTTGGATGTCACTGCTATTCCTAACAGTCGGAAGGGCAGACCATCTGGGAGGGGTGGTGAGGGTAGTGCACGAAGGCCTAGACAGCTGGTGGTAGTAGGGGATTACAGAAGGACTGATAGAATAATTTGTCGCCAGGATTGCCTCAACCGAATGGTTTGCTGTCTCCCTGGTGCCAGGGTTCGGCATGTGGTGGACCAGGTAGATAAATTACTGGGAGGGGCTGGGCATGACCCAGCTGTCTTGGTTCATGTTGGAACAATGACAGAATACATGGAAGGTGTAGGCTCCTTAAGAATCAATTTAAAGAACTAGGCTGCAAGTTGAAGGGAAGGGCCTCCAAGGTGATATTCTCTGAAATATTACCTGTGTCATGCGCAACTCAGGAAAGACAGGGAGAGATTAGAGAACTCAATGCATGGCTGAAGACCTGGTGTAAGAGGGAAGGATTTGGGTTTCTAGAGCACTGGGCTGACTTTTCATTGGGGTGCAACCTATATGCTAGAGATGGTTTGCACCTAAATGGAAGGGGGTCTGCTGTGCTAGGGGAGAGGTTTATGGGAAGACTGGAGGAGTATTTAAACTAGGATGGAGGGGGGAGGGAGAATTAGATTATAACGGTGTAGACAGATCAGTCAGGGGTCAGTACTTATTGGTGGGTGAAATGGGGAAAGATGGGGGTAAGGCTATGGCAAATGATAAGAAGGTTCCCATGTTACAAACAACCAGTGTAATTGGTTCCATTTGTATGAAAATAAAAAATATGCAAAATACGTGTGAACAAGGTATCAATGAATTAAAGTGTTTGTTCACCAATGCCAGAAGTCTGCGAAGAAAAATAGGTGAGTTGAAAGCTTTGGTGTATGAAGAGAACTATGATTTAATTGGTATTGCTGAATTTTGGCTTCATTCTTCACATGTCTTGGCCATTAATATTCCTGGCTACGTTCTCTTTCGGAGAGACAGGGTAAATAGGAAAGGTGGTGTTGTCTATCTCTATGTGAGAAGTGATCTCAGCGAGTGTGAAAAAGGACCTAGTTGATGGAGAGTGTGATGAGGCTGAAGTATTATGGGTGGAACTGCACATGGGGGTGCATACTACAAAGGTAATCATTGGAGTTTGTTATAGGCCTCCCAGTGTTAATGAGGAGGTAGAGACTCAGCTCCTTGCACAGATCAAAAGGACTGCAAAGGCTGGGACAGTGATAATAATGGGAGATTTTAACTACCCCAAAATTGACTGGAGTAATGGTACTGCAGGAACAGTTAAAGGGCAAAAATATTTAAACCTACTACAGGACAATTTTATGGTACAGTTCATAGAAGCCCCTACTAGGAATGATGCTCTGCTGGACCTGGTAATCTCAAACCATGCAGAGCTTATAACAAATGTCCATATAAAAGAACATCTGGGTAGCAGTGACTATAACATGATTTCATTTATTGTTAGCTGTAAACAGCGAGCACATACGGTAAAAATAAAAACGCTTAATTTCAAGAGAGCTAATTTTCCAAGGTTGAGAGCTGCTCTCCAAGACTTAGGCTGGGAGGGAATATTGGCATCGATGAACACAACACAGAAATGGGAGTTCTTCAAAAGACTGTATGTGAACACACTGCAAAATATATTCCCATGGGCAACAAGTATAAAAGGCTAAAAATCAAACCTATGTGGCTTAAAGCTATAGATAATAAGAAAAGATCTTTTCTTAAATATAAAAATGAAGGAATGCCATCATCGTTTAAACATTACTAAGAAGATAACAGAATATGCAAAAAGAAAATAAAGGCCACAAAAATTGACAATGAACGACAGATAGCAGAACCAACCCCAAAAAATTCTTCAAATATATTAATAGTAAAAAGGTCCGGTCCGAGCATGAAGGCCCTGTACAAAATAATCTAGAGTGGGTGACTGGGGACAAAGAGAAGGCAAATTTATTTAATACCTTCTTCAGCTCTGTGTATACAAAGGTTCATGGAGGAGCTCTTGTCCACAATGGGCATGGTATTGACACAGGTCCAGATGATCCAAATTGGCTCACAATTAATATGATCCAAAAATATTTAGACAGTATAAAAGGTGAATAAAGCACCTGGACCGGATGGCATACACCCACGGGTCCTTAAAGAATTGAGCTCTGTCATTTCAAAGCCATTGTTTCTAATTTTTAGGGACTCTTTAATGACTGGCATAGTACCACTGGATTGGCATAAGGCCAATGTGGTGCCAATATTTAAAAGGGGTCAAAATCTTTACCAAGTAATTATAGACCTGTTAGTTTAAATTCTTTAGTTGGGAAGATGGTGGCAGTGGACGTGGTATACTTGGACAGAGGGTTGGCGGTGGATATGGTATACTTGGATTTTGCAAAAGTGTTTGACACAGTTCCCCACACATGGCTAATGTGTAAGGTAAAGTCTACGGGCTGTTATTCTGTTTGTTATTCTGTTACATGTCTTTGCTAAAACAAATCCCAATACGTGTAAATTAACTGGTTTACGTGAAAGTTATAGTGTTTACAAATAGCAGTATATATACTGGGATTTTTTTTAATTTTTACTAGTAATGGCGGCGATCAGCGACTTATAGCGGGACTGCGGGACTGTGGCGGGCATTCTGACACTGGGGGAACTGACTTAGTGTCACTGACATCCCCAATGACACCAATACAGTGATCAGTGCTAATAAAAAACACTGACACTGTACTAATGACACTGGGCAGGAAGGGGCCAACATGTGGGGCGATAAAAGGGTTAACTGTGTGCTGTTTTACTAGGGGCTGTGTGTTTGTGCTTCGCTGTAAGCACACTGCTTTGCATGGCTGTACTATGCACAGCCATACAAAGCAGTGTGCAGGAGCTGACAGGGAGAACTGTTTTGTTTGCAAACAGTCCTCCCCCCCCCGTTGGAGATGCTTGGCAATCTCCGGGCACTGGTGAATAATCACCGGCCGGGACCTGGTGATTGACAGCCGCAGCTGCGAATGGCTGCACTGGTAGGGCGCATGCGCTTTGCCCCCCGGAAATTCTAAATCATGTATATATACATGATTTTGTGCACCCCTGCTGCCCTCTAGCAGTATGTCTGCTATAGGGTAGCGGGAATGCCAGTTAGTGCTTAAAGTGGAGTTTCACCCTCCTGAACAACTTTGCCCCAATAAATTGCTGATACCTCCACATTTACTGTTTGGATACTGCCTTTCCGTGTATTTATTAAAAAGTATCTCTTTGATTTTAAAATCACCACCACTTCCACTCCCCTCCCCCATGGCGGTATACGTCCTCCATGATGTCCTGTTGACTCCTGGGATATGTGTGCCATCAATCCTCCGCTTCAGGCATTGCGTTATTTCCAAAGCAGAAATTATGTGATTACAGGCGGAGGTAGGCGTCTATTTTAATAAAGGATTCGCTGCTATTCTAACCTGTTATCATAAAGTTGAACAGCATAGTGTCTTAACAGCGGAGCCATGAGAACAAAATGTACATGCTGGGTAGCCAGCTGCATGAGAACAAGGAAGTACACCGGCTTCAACTGCCACAGTAGCAATGGCTGCTGCCACAAAGTCAGCAGCAGATTTTCTTCTTACATTCGGCAAGTAAATATTGCCCAAACACATACTAAAGTTGCCAAAATAGATAAAGCAACTTATAATTGGTCAGATTTTGTTTTTAGCTCAATTTATTAGAGTGAAGCTCCTCTTTAAGTAACTAACCTTGCACTAAAGGACTGTCACCTCATACAGCAAATATGCCTGGTCTGTCAGAGTCTTAGAGCATGAGGAAAAAAAACGGAAGTATGTATTCCAAGCAGGGTTGATTGAAACGTATGGCAAAATTAGTCTGAGAGGACAAGATTTGTGAGTTACATTAGATATACAGACACAGAAGACCCTGGAAGAACCTGCAGCAGAAGAGTTTTCATCTGTCTCAGGTACAAGGAGTTCTGACTCTGCCCACTGTACTGACTAATGCAACCACCGGTCCACAGACGGTATGTGTGAGCACTAGACTATCTGTAGCCAACATAGCTCCTCCTCAGATGCATGAAGCACTGCAACAGATACAGTACTTACATGGTGTACCTGCAGTTTTATCTATGCTAGGCTGAGAGAGAGAGGCTCCTGAAGTCAAGGCTCAGAGAGAGGCTGCAGAATGCCGAGCTGAGAAGGAAGCTGCCCTGCATGATCTGGAGATGTCTAATCTCCTGCAAAAACACTGGAGCATCAGTACTCTTGAGCACAGGGCCATGCTTCCTAATTTCCAGTCATAGGGATGGACATTGATATTGCCTGGGTTCGGGCGAAAGTTGTACCTGTTGCATAGGCCTTGGTTTGCATCCTGCATTGGTGCCCTAGTTCTTTTCTTAGTCACAAGGCCGCCTAGGTACTGAATCCTGCATGGAGTGAATTTTTGTGTTACTCTGTTAATCCTACTGACTGGTTTTTAAGTTACTTTTTCCTATTTTTTTTTTTTTTTACAATTTTTTATTCTGATTTGTGCACTTCATAACCTTTTTTATTGAGCAATTCCAGAGACTTTACCGATCAGCACCAGCTATTGCTTACCAGAATATGATGCCACTTTACCCTATGATGTTCATGGGGAGAGGTCTGAATTTGGCTGGTCCCACAAGGACTTTCTGCTCTTTTTATTGAACATTTACTGCTGGATGCTTTTTGACCTTATCTTGTACCCGCCTGCTGGACGCTGATGGGATCCTGTTTTTGATTTTCATGATATCCAATATTAATCCTACAACTGATGCTTTGATTGTTAGAATATTAAGGGCTTGAGTGACCCCTCCAAAAGGCAGGCTATGTTTACTACCCTCAAAGGTTCTCTCCTTCATTAATCTGCTTGAAGGAAACTTATTTGAAAACATTATTTGAAAAGGAATCAATACAATCTCCAATACCACTCTACATACAATTCCTATTCCAGGGGAGTTTCCACTTTAGTGGCTAATGGTGTGAATTTTTCCTGCAGCCAGGTTCAAAAGGATTACAAGGGGTTGTTTGTCTTCTTATATTGCATTCTGTTGAAGAAGCCTTTTGTATTAGCCAATGTTTATATTTCACCCCATATTTTCCTGAGGTCTTTAAAGAACTCCTGCAATTTGTCTCAGACAAACCTGATGTCCCCTGGTTATTAGTGTGGGAGTTTAATAACCATCTAGATTCCTCTTTAGACAAGAATCTCCAGAAAATTGGGTTACTAGTTTTTTAGAGGCAGCGCAACCCAGCTGATAGATATTTCTTCTGCTTTTCTTGTACCCATAGAGCTCTGTCCAGAATTGACTTTGCACTGGGTACGCCCTCAGTTCTGCCCTTTATTTCAGAAATAACCTATGCAGTGAGGGGTCTCTGTGATCACTCCCCCTAGCAGAGGCGTCCCTAGGGTAGGTGTCACCCAGTGCGGTAACACTTGGTAACACCCCCTCCTACGATCCCCGCAGAATGGATCGGATCTGCAGATTGAGCATAATGGATCAGACTCCGATCCATTATGCTCAATCCGCAGATCCGATGCATCCTGTGGGGATCGTCAGCTTTCTTTACAACTTACCTTTTCTTGGAGCGGGTCCGGTGTCATCCCGTATAGGTTGCATGCCAACAAGGATTGTCAGCATGCAACCTATATGGGGTGACACTGGACCCGCTCCAAGAAAAGGTAAGTTGTAAAGAAAGTCGACGGCTCTCCGCAGGATGGATTGGATCATTTGAGGGTAGTAAACATAGCCTGCCTTTTGGAGGGGTCACTCAAGCCCTTAATATTCTAACAATCAAACCATCAGTTGTAGGACTAATATTGGATAATATGAAAATCAAAAACAGGATCCCATCAGCGCCCAGCAGGCGGGTACAAGATAAGGTCGAAAAGCATCCAGCAGTAAATGTTCAATAAAAAGAGCAGAAAGTCCTTGTGGGACCGCACCTGCCTCGGGATGCCACTGCCCCCTAGTTCTTACACTGTTATTAAAATTAGATCCACCCCGCTCCTTTTGGAAAGTGAACTCCTATTGGGTATCACTAATTTCTTCTCCGGAAGGTAAACTGATAGACTTAGCAGTATATGGAACCAATATTAAGTCCTCTGTGGCATTCCCTGTATATTGGAAGCTTACCTGAGAGGGGTCCTTATGTCACAAATTTCTAAGATCAAAAAGCAATCCAGGGCATGGGAAAAGTCGCTAGCAGACAGAGTAGTTCGGGCAGAGTTACAATATATTGTCACCCCCCCCCCCCCAGTGCAGACAATCAACTTGAATGGATGCAGAGCCAACAAGATTACGCAGAAGTCTCTCTTAGAAAGGCGGAGCAGAAACATTTTTTTTCTCCAAAAGCCTAACTATGAGAAGAGGGAAAACACAGGCCACCTATTAGCTACTATAATAAAGGCCCAACAACATCAACATACAGTGGGGCAAAAAAGTATTTAGTCATCCACCAATTGTGCAAGTTCTCCCACTTAAAAAGATGAGAGAGGCCTGTAATTGGCATTATAGGTAGACCTCAACTATGAGAGACAAAATGAGAAAAAAAATCCAGACAATCACATTGGCTGATTTGGAAAGAATTTATTTGCAAATTATGGTGGAAAATAAGTATTTGGTCACCTACAAACAAGCAAGATTTCTGGCTCTCACAGACCTGTACCTTCTTCTCCTTCTCCTTCCGCTCCTCTGTCCTGCACTCATTACCTGTATCAATGGCACCTGTTTGAACTTGTTATCAGTATAAAAGACACCTGTCCACAACCTCAAACAGTCACACTCCAAACTCCACTATGGTGAAGACCAAAGAGCTGTCGAAGGACACCAGAAACAAAATTGTAGACCTGCACCAGGCTGGGAAGACTGAATCTGCAATAGGCAAGCAGCATGGTGTGAACAAATCAACTGTGGGAGCAATAATTAGAAAATGGAAGACATACAAGACCACTGATAATCTCCCTCGATCTGGGGCTCCACGCAAGATCTCACCCCGTGGGGACAAAATGATCACAAGAACGGTTAGCAAAAATCCCAGGACCACACGGGGGGACCTAGTGAATGACCTGCAGAAAGCTGGGACCAACGTAACAAAGGCTACCATCAGTAACACACTACGCCGCCAGGGACTCAGATCCTGCAGTGCCAAACGTGTCCCCCTGCTTAAGCCAGTACATGTCCGAGCCCGTCTGAAGTTTGCTAGAGAGCATTTTGATGATCCAGAAGAGGATTGGGAGAATGTCATATGGTCAGATGAAACCAAAATAGAACTGTTTGGTAGAAACACAACTCGTCGTGTTTGGAGGAGAGAGAATGCTGAGTTGCATCCAAAGAACACCATACCTACTGTGAAGCATGGGGGTGGCAACTTCATGCTTTGGGGTTGTTTCTCCGCAAAGGGACCAGGACGACTGATCCATGTACAGGACAGAATGAATGGGGCCATGTATCATGAGATTTTGAGTGCAAACCTCCTTCCATCAGCAAGGGCATTAAAGAGGAAACGTGGCTGGGTCTTCCAACATGACAATGATCCCAAGCATACCGCCCGGGCAACAAAGGAGTGGCTTCGTAAGAAGCATTTCAAGGTCCTGGAGTGGCCTAGCCAGTCTCCAGATCTCAACTCCATAGAAAACCTTTGGAGGGAGTTGAAAGTCCGTGTTGCCGAGCAACAGCCCCAAACATCACTGCTCTAGAGGAGATCTGCATGGAGGAATGGGCCAACATACCAGCAACAGTGTGCGCCAACCTTGTGAAAACTTACACGAAACGTCTGACCTCTGTCATTGCCAACAAAGGATATTTAACAAAGTATTGAGATGAACTTTTGATATTGACCAAATACTTATTTTCCACCATAATTTGTAAATAAATTCTTTCCAAATCAGCCAATGTGATTGTCTGGATTTTTTTTCTCATTTTGTCTCTCATAGTTGAGGTCTACCTATGATGCCAATTACAGGCCTCTCTCATCTTTTTAAGTGGGAGAACTTGCACAATTGGTGGCTGACTAAATACTTTTTTGCCCCACTGTATACTTCAGATTCAAACACCCTTGAACACCATGGTATTTGATACTCAGGGGATCTCCACAGTTTTTTGTGACTTCTTTCAGAATTTGTACAGTATTAAGGGCTCTTAATCCAATGAGGACCTATACGGCTTTCTTAATCGTATTAAGCTGTCAGTAGCAGATAGAGAGGCCTTAGATAGTCCATTAACGCTGGACGAAATGCAGATGGCTGTTGCTAGTGTCCCTAATAACAAGCTCCTGGAGTGGATGGCTTGCCCAGCAAGGTGTACAAAATATTTGGAAAATTACTGCACTTTTACCAGAACTACTGGAGATTTTTAATGATGCTTTTGAAAGAGGGTCTCTTCTGTCTTCCATGATGGAGGCTGTTATTATAGGTTTGTAGAAGCCTGGTAAGAACCCGTGTAGCCCAGAATCTTACCACCCGATATCATTACTTACCTCAGATATTAAGCTTCTGGCGAAAATATTGGCTGCTCGGCTTTCGAAACATATTGCTAAAATTGTCCACCCGGACCAGTCTGGGTTCATCCCAAATAGGTCCACAGATATCAACATTAGACACCTATTTCTTAACATTCAAGTCCCAACTTATTAATACTGGTAATAGAGCTGTGCTGTCGCTCGATGCAGCTAAAGCTTTTGATAGTATTGAATGGGATTTTCTATAGCAGTGTCTGCTACGTCTTAGAGTTCAGCCTTGTTTTCTTTGATGGGTACAGATTCTCTATGCTGCTCCAGTGGCCAGGATGCAGGTCAACGGCATGTCTCTGACCCCTTCCCATTACATCGAGGGATGAAACAGGGTTGTCCCCTGTCACCTTTTTTATTCTCCCTGGCACTGGAACCTCTGGCAGCTGCTATTCACCAATCGCATGATATTGTTGGCTTTTGTAGACACACAGCTGAAGATAAATTGCCACTATATGCTGATGACACCCTATTATTTTTGGGTGAGACCTCATCTTTTCTGGTAGTGGTTATGTCCCTAATCAACACGAATGGTTCTTATTAGGGCTTCACCATTAACTGGGACAAACTGTTTTTATTGCTGCTTGACCCTAATTCAGCTGACCTCCCACCCATTACAGCTCAGTTAGCCGTAGTGACATATTTTAAATATTTAGGTGTCGTGGTTATACCACAACTTAATGATTATGTTGATAGGAACTTGACCCCTCTTTGTGCAAGATTTAAACAAGTGGGTAAAATCTGGAGCAAATTACCCCTTACTGTTATAGGAAGAACCAACTTAGTGAAAATGGTTTGGATGCTACAGTTATTGTACATCCTTCATAATTGTTCAGTGTGGCTGCCGAAGCACCTATTTTATTCTATTGACTCTCTCTTCAGGCAACTTATTTGGGAGTACCAGCCTCCAGAATTAATCTTTCTACACTGCAGCTGCCAAAGAATGGGGTAGGGTTTGCGATACCTAATGCTAGACTTTATTTTATAGCCAACTACAACATTGGTATGGTTGGAATTAAGTAAATTTACATGATTCCATACAGGGTATTATTCTGTCACAATTCCCTATAGCTCTACTTGTATAGCTGGTAGTGACTCATCATTCTCAGTCAAAGAGTATTTTCCCAACGTTTAATTGGATTCATAAATTATACATTACTGAACATGTACTAAGCACATGATGCTGTGGGATAAACCTTGTATACTGGAATTGGAAAAGTTGGAGGGATTTGATCATTAGAAAAGGGCTGGTATTCCGTTTCTTTATCATATATATGAGAGTGAGGTGCTGTTACTGTTTAATATCATTGCTGCCTGCTACCAGCTTTCCCACAAATATTTTTTTCCAATATCTGCAACTGCGTTATGCGCTGCAGAGTCAAGTATCCACATTTCAGTTTAAATATAACCCTTCTACTGTATTATCTATGGCAATCTCCACAACCTGTACTAAACAGGGGTTGATAGGGGACCTATACTCCTCTCTCTTTCTCGAGAGCAGTTAGTGCCAAGACTCAGGTAAATAGCTTTACCGCTTGGCAACAGGATATGGTATCATTGAATGATGAGAACTCAGGCCTTGGAAATGCTACCAAGATTTTCTATTTCTTCTTCACAAAGCTTGACTCAGCTTTTCATACTACATAGAGTAAATTATAACCCATTGAAACTCCACTCTTGGGGAAGAGCATCATCCCCACTGTGCCCTAGATGTGGGTTAGCCAATGGATCACTGATAAATATGTTGTGGCGCTGCCCAAATTTGTATCGCTATTGGAAAATCTATTTTTGACACCTTGAATTCCCTGTGCTCCACTTAGGTAATAATGGACTCCAAACTAGCCCTATTGGGCATTATTACAGAGGGAGTACTACCTGAAGAAATGCAATTGATGTAGACACGGTCTGTTTATTTGGCCCGTAAATTCATTTTGCAGAAATGGGTCTCACACTTACCCCCCACACACACCCAAGGCGTGATGCCATTACCTTCGCATTACGTAGAGAGGAGCTTACTTGTAAACACAAGGGATGCCCAAAAAAATATGTTCCTGGTGGCTGGAATCCAATGCCCCCTCCCGCCTCTATGGTTCTCAGGACATCGAGGCAGATGGTTAACAGTATAGATAGAGTCAATGCGATGTGTGCTTAAGTTGTGGAGCTGACCAGCATAAAATTGGGGTAGAGGGTAAAGATAGCAAGCAAATTCTAGTACTTCTGATATAGCCTTACTGGTTGTTGTTCACAGTTAACTTCTCTTACTCTCTGATGACTGTTGAGTGCCTCATATGTATTGCACGATATGGCAGAAACAGCACTATGTACCTGTCCAGCATATCTACCTATGTGCTAGATTTTATGTTCAGCATTTGGAATGTGAAGTGTACTATTCACTTTTCTCTATGTATACTATGTAGTTTTTGTCATTTTTCTTTTTCTTTGTATCTTTGTAAAAATCTGTTTGATAAAAATGATCTTATTAAAAAAATAAGTGGTTGCAAACCTCATTCATGAAAAGATTCCCACTTCCTTCTTTCTGCTGTTAGGAGATGCTGTGTAAAGCACGTGCTTTGGAAGTTTTGTAAAGGATAGAGGGCTGCAGATAAAACTTATGTAGGAGGATTTGCTTCATCTCTGCAAATCACCTCGGGATAGTTACTGCACTGGGTATATGTAAGGGTTTCCAAACATTTTAAAGCAGACATTTCCCTCTTTTCTCTAAAAGGCTTTTTTGCTGCACTTATGGTTTTTGTCTTCCACTTCCTGGTTTCCCAAAAGGCAGGGGTGAAGAGGCCCTGGTCATGCAGATGCTCCCTAGGAAGCGAACGTCACCATTACCTTAAAGTAGATCACATGGCTAAACTGTAAGATGTTGCAGTTTTGTCATACTGTGCATGTGCAAGATAAAATGCATGACATCATGTGCTTCATTTCACATATGGTATTTGCCATATGAAAAAACATTCATTTACTGATAAAAAAAAATCAAAATCTCTTGAGATATCGGGAAAGGTTTTTTTTTTGGAACATATTTATGCCATGTTGTACAGTATATTAGCAAGAAGAATAGCATGACAACATGCTCTTTACCTTGTGCATGAGCAGTATTGAGTAAAGTTTCACAATGGTCACACAGGAACGTGGATCCAAGCAACACAGAGGCAGGATGAATATAAGCAAATATGAAGAAATAGTCCTAAGAAAATAGGTAAGCATGATGGTTTATTTCCCCGCTATATGTTCTTACCAGGTTTATAGAGTGGGGCTATAGGTACTCTTTAAAGTAGCATTAAACCCTCAGTGTAAATTGATGTTTTACCTCTACCTGCATTTGGCTTACTTTAAAAAAAAAGTCTATCTCCTCATTTTTCTCAAAAACACATTTGGCATTTAAAAATCTCCAGCCTGTGTCTTCTCTGTTGTGCTTCACCCGAATTTCTGTTTAGGGAGCGTATGCTGTGCAATTGTTGTCAAAAGTTGTTTTCAGACTATATGTCCCATGATTCCTTGCCCACCCATCACACTGCACATGCACTGCACTTGAGCAGGCACAATACTAAGGACCTCAGCCACACTGTGCATGCGCCTCAATGAATGGTGCCCATGAAGAAAGAAGGTCACCTGCTACATTGCACATGTGCTTCGTATGTACAGTGCCCAAGCACACTGAAAAAGGGAGAGACCTGGCCAGGGTGCATATATTAATGTGACTGCAAGGAGATTGACAAGGCAACTGAGCCACCCGTAGAGGTGAAAACTGGTTATACTTAGCTTCAAATGTGAAAAATGCTACAAAGAGAGGCTGAACATAGAAATGGGACTGGAAACCAGAATCAACATAAAGTGGTTGTAAACCCTTACATATACCAACTGAAGTGACTAGCCTCAGGTGATACACAGAGATGAAACAAATCCTCCTACATAAGTTGTACATGTTTATCTGCAGCGCTCTCTTCTCTACAGCTTCCTAAAGCACACATTTTACACAGCATTTCTGAGCTTTCAGAGTTAGGGGGTGGGGATCTGATGTCACACACTGTACAGAATAGAGCAGGGAGCAGAGTGTAATTTTAACCCTGAGTGGTGGGAATGGACACACCCCTCTCTACACAGTCTCATAGGGAAACATGCACAGCTGAGGCAGGGCTGTCACCTGAAATTGCGTGGTGTTGGCATAGAATGTCAGAAGTGATGCATTCAGATAGCAAAGGAATGACAGAGCAGACAGAAATCATACTTGGTATTTTGGATAGCGGCAAGTACACACTATACTCCAGGGAGAGTCTAATAACACTTTAACATCTTATATTTTGTTATTTTTTTTACTTCCAACTTTACATTCTTTGCTTCTTATGAAGAGACATTGGGGAAATTTACTAAAACTGGAGCACTCAGAATCTGGAGCTGCTGTGCATGGTAGCTAATCAGCTTGTTCAATTAAGCTAGGCCTTTTGGCTAAGATCAAGTGTAGTATCTGTTCTTATCAGTATCCAGTAGGGGTGCTCCACCATCATTCTTGCCTTCAGGTGAGGAAGGCTGGCTGTATAATATCCCTGTTGGTATGATGGGGGCTCTGAAGGTTAATACCAGCTGGAAGAGAAACCAAGATACCCACAGGCTGTTGGGGCCCGGGAGTAATTCCCCCTGGAAAACTGGAGGGGCCCAGTTTCTCCCGATTTGAACAGGTCTACCTTGTCTGGCCAGGGGCAGGGGAGGCAGAGAATGTTCAGTGCCCCCTGGGAGTGGTTGCCACAGGACTGCTCTTAGTAGCACATGGGGATGGGATCCCATGTGTGAAAAGTGCACTTGGTCACTGTTCCAAACACTTTTTCTGCACTGCGCCTTTTAGGGCTAGGCCTTTGGCTAAGTCCAGGGCAATTTTTTTGCTATGGGCCTCAGGGCCTAGCCAGTGCACAATTGCACAGCCACTTAATTATTTATTTATTTTTCCTCATCGTTTGTCACTTTTCACTTTTGTGTGTTTTTCTCTTATTTAGATGGAGGGTGTGGGTCCTCGTGCCTGCCCTGAAGTCTATAGGGGGAGGATGTGTGGCCATTAGGTTCCTTCCTGCCCTGTTCATGTGGGGGTTTCTCTTCAGCAGAGGTCCCTGACCTAGTATTTGGTGGTTGGCTTCAGCTAGCCATAAAGAAAGGGGTCTGCCAGGCCTTTTGGCTAGGTCAGGGATGGGCAACCTGCCGCTCTCCAGCTGTTGTGGAACTACATTTCCCATGAGGCATTGCAAAGACTGGAAGTTACAAACATGACTCTACAGGTCCCATGAAACATTGCAAAACTGACAGTTACAGCTATGACTTGCAGAGGCATGATGGAACTTGTAGTCCTACAACAGCTAGAGAGCCACAGGTTGCCCACCCCTGGACTAGGTTGACCTCACCCCTAAGTTCACTTTTTGTGTTTTTGTTTTGCACTTGCTCATTTTTTGTCCACTTATGGGTTTTAGTTTTTTTGCACCTCCGTGGACAGCAAAAAAATAAAAATTAACAACAAAACCTGAAAACTGATTGGTTTCTATGGAGAGCTGTACCAGATTTTGGACTTTCCAGTTTTACTAAATAAACCCGTTTGCATACATTTTTATAGCTGCATGAATTCTTGTTTGTGTATTACTGCAGGATGATACAGGTATTTTGTGTCATAAGCAGGGGTGGACTGACAACTCATGGGGCCCCTGGGTAATAGGAAATCATGGGGCCCCTGTGTCCTTGCCCACACTCAAACCACACCCAAAAAAGCCTATGAAAGGTACCAGGGGTATCTCATGGGGCCCCCTACTGACCCCGGGCCCTCGGGCAGTGCCCGAGTGCCTAAATGGTCAGTCCGCTCCTAGTCATAAGTGTTTTACAATAAACCCCCCAGAATTTTCAGGCAAGCCTCACATATCCTCTTCTGGGTCTTTGACAGCAAAGAAGTTCTCTGAAAGAGCAATATAAAGTATAAACAATGCTATTGAAATAAAATTGCACTTTAGGATTGACAGATGTCAGTCAACCATGAACAGTTCTGTAACAGTGTATGCACACACATGCTGTTTGCAGTATCGAACAAGGGGAATCCTGAGCTAAAATAAACCCGTGAACATATTCCTTTCATCAGAGTAACACGCATCTAGTGTTTCAGGCTTTGTAACTTAACCCTTTGTTCCATGCACTTTACTGTCCTTACAGAAAGTGATCAATTAAGAACGTGTCAAAATAAACGTACAACTAAGTAAATAATAGTTCTTTAAAATTCGACACATATATAAAATTAACGTTAAATTAATTTCACAGTTAACAGATTCTATTCTCTTATATTCTATATAACAATATCCTAATGGCTTTTTAATAATGTAAAACAAAGACCAGTGATGTGCACCAACCCATAGTAACCAAGCAGATTTTATCTTTTATCAGTTTAGAATGATTAGAACAATGAAAGAGTCACCAAGGAGATACTAAAATTTAAATAAGTAAATTAGTGTTTGTCATATTACATGCATTTTTAAAAGTCATTATGTGTCTTTGTTTATCTACTGAATTTATCTGTCTACTGCTGGTAAATTTCAACTGAAGCTTGATTGTTGCATGGGTAAATTACTGCAAGTTAGCATCATTTATTACATGAATGCGATCATTATATACAACATATAGTGCTGTATGTTGCATTTATAGTTCTTATTATTAACATTCAGATAGTTATACAGCTGCTAGGGTTGAGGGGGTTTAGGGTGAGCACATGAATTTCTGTCTAGCACCCTAGTCCGGTGCAGGGCTAGAAATATTTTGTATGGGCCCATTGTAGTCAATGGGATTAAATTGTTCTGTTAGGCAAATTTAGTTTGGGTCAGTATATCCAGTGAAGGTGAAATTTGTTTGGGGTATAGTTTAAGAGCTAGTGTAGGTAAATTGAGTTTTGTCCACTGTGAGCTGGGTTTGATTGTTTTAATCTGGTCTGTGTTCCAGAGGCTGCATGATCGTTTGCTTCTCCGTGTTCAGCTGGAGGAGCTCTGGGTAATAGTGGCAGGGGGATTTCAATCAGTAGCCTAATATTTATGTAGCCTCAGCCAATCACTGGGAGGTCTGGCCCAGAGGATTCTGGGAGAATGCATAAATACTCTGGAGCTGAGAGCAGAATTTGTCTTCTTCCAGAGGGAACGATCAATGCCTAGGGGGCTTGTTTGAGGATCTAGTCTGGGACTACTGGAAGAAACTGCCTGCAGGATACTGGTAAGAGGCAACCATTTGTCCAGAGGTATCAGTGAGAACAGACAAGGAAAGATCCTAGAGACTGAGTGCTATCACCCCTCTAGTGCCTAGAAAGTTTGCCATGTGTTTGCTAAGAAGCTTTGTCCTGAAGAGCATAGTCATTCCATTTCTTGTGAAGGGGCTGTTGCTTGGTCTATTTACCAGAGAAAGCTCAATCTCCTCAATACTGTACTGCAGAACCTATCCACTATCTGCTACACAGGTACAGTGTTCAGAATTTCAAGAAGCCGCTTTAGTGTCCTCAAGTTCGTTATCGCAAGTTATGGAGTATCCTACCTTCCCCAATCCCCATCCAAGTTCAACATTTTATTAAAACATCAAAACCAATAACCCTAGAATAATTCTTGAGCCAAGAGAGTGAATGTGCTTATGGGCCTGGCTGCTGGGCCTTTGCGGTAAAAGACTCAGGGGCCTACATAAACTGCTGGCTCTTACGGGGGATCCACTACATTTGGGGGCTTGTCCAAGATTTTCCCCTGAAATATTGAAGCAGTTGCCATAGGCGACACCAGGAGGAAACAATGGAAGAGACTGTTAGTGACTTTGTGAGGCACCGAGGGGATTGCAGGGAGGCAATCGGTGTGGAAAAGGAGAATGTCTGCCTTACAGTTGGATGCCCTGCCAGGACAGGCATGTTTCTGAGTGACAGCAGTGAAAGAGTTAACGAGTAAAAGAAAGGGAGTGCCAGAAGAGTCTGCCTAACAACCAGAGTCACCACCAACATGCCAGCCTACCAGAAGAGTGGAAGGGCATATCGCTCAATGTTGGTCAATCCAAGCCAAGATGTGGGTGGAGCCGAGAGACCATATAGGACAGAGAACCATGAGAAGTGAGCACTAAGATGGGCACTACATGATATGGAGAGCCGCGAGCTGTTACCGCAGTTACCGTTGGCCATCATGAGTATCTAGATTGGCTGGCAAAGCTGCATGAAAAAATAGTGACTCTAAAACACAGGAGTGCAACTTGCACTTCAAGGGAGCTTGGCACTGTGCAGTCACGATGGAGATGAGGTGGAGCACATAGCACTGGTATGTGGCAGGTGACAGCGGGTCATGGCGATGCTACATGCTTGGGGCCGGTGTGGTCATTGTCACTAGATGCTCCTGAAGCTATTGCCCAGTGATCAGCAGCCGAAGATCTTGTTGGTGAATTTGGAGACAGGCTACACTACGGATATTTGCCGGAAGTGGCCCATAGAGCCCGCTGGGAAGATGGCAGAAGTTTGGGGCAGCCTCTGGGGCCAGTACCAGTGGTGTTCACTCAGACCATCATCCACCAGCGGAGTTAGCATGAATTTCCACCTTAGGGGAGTACTGTCAGTGACAGCTGAGGAAGAGGCTACCACAGTCATCCAAGCAGGCCAATGATCCATGCAGCTGTTTGGGCAGAAGATAGATTAATGGTGAAGACTGGAGATCTGCAAAACCCAGGAGGTGAGGAGTGCCCTGGGGTTCTAGATGTAGCTTTACCACATTTCGAGAATGTGTATATGGCTCTTTCGAAGAGGATATTGGGATTGAAAGTCAGTGGAGGAGGCCGAGTGGGCTTGGGGACACACCGCAGAACAAAGCTCCCACTGTTCTGTTACAGATTAAGCTGAAAAAGAACATGTTGCCCAGTTGAGAAAGTGCACAGAGGGCCTTGGGTTGTGTAAGGAGTATAATGAGGGTAGAATCGACCTATCCCCACCTATAGCTAGGATAGTGGCCCAAGGAGAGGCCTGCCATTACCTCATCAAGAAGGCCAGCAGCCTGTAAGGGAAGGGTTACCTTGATGAACTGACCAGATTCTCCTGTCTCCAGCAAATAGTAGAGAGGAAGTGGCGTTGGAGTACAGGTATGACTTTACGTCCCCCCGTTATGGAGGAGGTAAAAGTCAAACATCAAGAATGGTGTGACAGAGAGATCTGGGACTTTCTGCATGTCCCTAAACCCTATAGAAACCAGAGGTCCCCCCAGCTGTGGCAAAAATTGCAGAGCATAAAGAGGAGCTGAAGCTGGACAAAGTCCACCCACAAAAACCGTGTAGTAGTTAAGAAGTTGGGACGCCAGAATCAGGAGTTGTCCATAAACATCTGGGAACCTGACGGAAGGATGGTTCAAGTTCCTGACCAAGAAGTCTACCATAAAAAAAAAGAAAAAAAAAAAAGAAAAGGAAAATCTGTTTATCAGTTGCATTAGGTTCAAGATAGTAGTTGATAATATATGGGAAGTAAGTGCCTTTTTCCCTATTCCCTTTACCCGTCATGTCAGTGCAGTTGAAACAAAGGGAACTGTCCATGGAATGTCCAGATCTCAGCTGAAGTCTCTCAAGTCGAGTTCCAGAGTACTGTTACTGTAACGCATGGGTGAATATCTACCAACTAAATCTGTGTGCAGAGGTGATTTGCTGCAAAGTTTATTGTGTTATGATACAAGTTTCAAGTTTGTTACTTTGAACTGAACTGTTGCTTCATCAAAAAGGGGCAACCATTGGGATCTGAATCCCTTTTCTGCTTGCAACTCAAGAGGAGGGTGTTTCGGCCTATGCTCAGATGTGGTTTGCGTAGGTCATCGTTTTAGTTTTGCCTGACATAAGGGGCAATCTATCTTATTCTGTTTCCAGGAAGTTTGTTGCTGAGTTGTCACCTTTGGCGGGGGGGGGTGACTGGCTTATCTTGAGCATTCCTAAAAACTCTAAGTTCTACTTCATGCAGGGCCGTCGGTAAGCAGGAAGGGTTGGAGACCTGATATGTTCATGGGAGTCCAGCCAATCCCAGGTTTGGAGGCCCTGGTAGAATGGTGGACTGGCCAATAAATATGGGAGAGTCAGGCTGACAGAGGAGTTGAATGGAAGATGGAGTACTGAGGAGACTGTTGGTGCATGGGAGGGGTCCCCTAGGTCTAGGGGGAGGCCAGCCTCCAGGCTGGGCTTGGACTGCCTCGGGAGGATGCATTCAGCAGTGAGGCCTGAATGGGATCGAGACCTGGAGAAGCAGGGAGCAAAGAGGACAGTGTGAGTACATCAGAACCCTCTAGGTTCTACAAGGGGAAAGACTGCTACACGTAGCAAGCTTTCTAAGGACAGCACTAGGCTCAATCCTTTATCCTTGCCCTGGGAAATCTTCAGAGAAGCCAGGAGGGCTGAGGGCTGGTAGTGTTTTCAGGCTGTGGAGCTGGGAGCAGGTCTATGGGGGAAGAGAAGACATCTCTGCATGTAGCTACAAGAAGTAAAGCTAATTTTTAAAAGTTTGTTAGTTCCTCGGTGATGCAGGGCCGCCTCATTCCATTGGGTGTCACTACCCCAGCGCCTGAATTCAGCTGCGTAGTCCTCTACTGCTCGGTGACCTTGCCTTAGTATATGTAGGGTCATCTCGGCCGTCGCGGCCTGCTGTGGGTCATCGTACAAAAGCGCCATCGCTTTAAAAAATGACGTTACTGTGGGTCTCAGATTTCTAGTAGTCGGTGGTCCCAGTTTTGGGGTTCATCCTGTAATAAGGAAATAATGAACCCGACCCTCACGGTTTCTGACAAGAACGTTCGAGGCTGGAGGTTGAAGTATAGCTGACAGGAATTACGGAAACTCCTGAATCTACCTCGATCCCCGTTAAAACGTTCCGGTGTGGGGACATGGGGTTCCGGAGCAGGTATCGAAACTAGTGTTCCCCCAGAGGGTTCTCCAGACTGCCTGGTAGGTGTGGCTAAAGTCTGTATGCGGCCACCCAATTTTGTATAACCCTCCTGTAGGGCCCTAACCCCCTCTGTAAGGATCGCCAAATGTCGACATATGTCATCCAGAGGGGAAGTTCCCCTTCCAGGCTCAGTCATGGCCGCAAGGTACTGTCAGACACCGCCCGGCGGAATCTCTAGTGATCCACAGAACGGGATTGCCCAGGACGCGGAGTCTAAGTCCCAGTCTGCCTTTTCACCAGAGCCCCTGATGGTGGGGATGGACTTGGTGCAAGACTGAAACCAGGTCGCGATCCCTGAGTGCACCCAACTGTGGTAGAGGGGTCCCGCCGAGGGTTCGTGCCGGGGGAGAGCCTGATGTGAAGAGGCTGACAAGTCCAGGTCTCGAGCGGGATGGATGGATGACAGTCAGGAATGAGCGTAGTCAGACTAGCCGGGTCAGTAATGGTGGAGGCAGGTAGGTACCAAGCAGTAGACAGAGAGTAGCCGGGTCACAAGCCAAGGTTCAGCAACGGGAGGTCCAATAGTAATATAGCAACAGGCAGGAGAGTAGTCAGGGACGAGCCGGGGGTCAGAGCAGGAGAAGGTCAACACAAATCAGGACAAGCAGGATCGGCAACAGGAACACACTTCAGAAACATAGATACAGGAACTAGACCTTGCAGCAACCTGATCACCGCCTGGCCAATTGAAATAGTGCGCCCTGCACCGTCATTGGTGCCAGGCGCGCGTCCGCGTGCGCGGGTGCGCATGCGCGGCCGCAATTGCCGCCTCTGCCCAGGTCCTAGTGCCTGCACATTAGTGCGCCTAGGCAATCTGCGCATGCGCAGACCTGTGCGCCGCGGCGAGACCCGCAGTCCCTGACACCCGGATTGTCTTGACTACTCTTCTGCCTCCTGATCTTGTCCGATTTTACCTCTGCTGCTGACTTGGCCTGTGATCTGACTTCTCTGCCATCTGCCATCTATGCTTGATCTGCCCGACTGTTACCGATCTGGCTCGTCTGACTTTGCATCTACCTTCCTACTGGCTAAAGTTCATCAGTCTGGCAAGTCCGCATCTGGATTCTGCTTCCTGCTATTACCTTGTGTCCAGCAAGATCCGTGCCTAGCTGTCCACCTTCAACCTGTCCTGCTTCTTCACTTGTCTGTGGACCTCCACTACTGGACTGATCACAGGCACTCATACCTCAACGTGCTTCTGTGGCTACTGTCCCACTACCAGTGGCCCTCAAGCCACTTTGAGCTGTATGTGAGGCATGCCTCTTCATGTCAGGCTCACTATCTAAGGTATGTGACAGTACCAAACAGCCATGTCTGAGCCTGCAAGAGGACCCTCTCCATTGAATGAGATTTGTCAGCACCTGGCAGCCCTTACCCAAGCAGTCAAGACTCTACAGGAAGCTTATGAGCACCTGGAGGAACGTGTGCAGGCCCTGGTTACTTGCCCAACTACTTCTGCACCCACTTCCGTTCCAGATGCAGCTACTGCCACAACAGAGATTCTCTCTAGTCCCGCTGTCATGATGCCACCTCCTGAGCCCCGGGTACCTACCCATGAGCGGTTTTCTGGTGATCGTAGTAAATTCAGAGCTTTCCGTAAGGCATGTCAGCTCTATTTCAACCTCCAGCCACGGACCTTTTCCTTAGAAGCTACTAAAGTGGGATTCATCATATCACTTCTCCAGGGTGAACCACAGACTTGGGCTCATCGTTTACTAGATGAGAACCATGCACATTTGAACACAATGTCCACCTTTTTTGATGCTATGTCCCAGATATATGATGACCCCCAATGAACCACAACTGCAGAAGCAGCTCTACATGCGCTCCAGCAAGGCCGCAGGGCAGCCGAGGACTCTGATTCAGATTTCAGACACTGGAGTACAGATACTAATTGGAACGATGCTGCCCTGCATCACTAGTTCTGTTTGGGTCTCTCAGAAGGCCTTAAGGGCGAACTTGCTCGAGTTGGTATACCAAGCTCGCTGGAGGCGCTCATCACTCTGTCAATCCAGATTGACCGTCGCCTGCGTGAACGCAGATTGGAAAGGTCCACGCAACCACATTGTCCTGTATGGATGCTACCCAAAATTCCAGTTCATCCCAGTCCCGCACCAGGAAACCCAGCTCCGGATACACCAGAAATGCCTGAGCCTATGCAACTTGGCCTACTTTGCCCATCACTGATTCCATAGGAACGTCAATGCCGTCGTCTGAACCACCTCTGCCTGTATTGTGGAGAAGCTGGTCACTATGTGCATTCCTGCCCAGTCAAGCTGTGTAAGTGTCTCTCTTTCTTTCTTCAGCCAACCAGTCACCCTTGTCCGCCAGCTCCGCTCATATGGCTATACCTATTTTCTTCTAGCTTCCCGGAAGAGTCATATCGGTGATTGCAATTATTGATTCCAGGGCCTGTAGCTGTTTCATCGATCTGTCCTTTGCAACCCAGCAACACATCCCACTACAACCCAAGGAACAAGGACTTAAAGGTTTTCTGGCTGACGGGTCTAGTATCAAATCTGGACTTGTAACTAAAGAGACCCCACCTCTCCTGACTACTACATCTACCCACCACCAAGAACTGCTGTGTTTAGACACAATTGCCTCACCCTTATTTCCTGTCATCTTGGGCCTACCATGGTTACAGGCCCATAATCTACAAATTGACTGGAACTCTGGATAGATTCAGTTACTATCTGTCTAGTGCCAGAAACATTGCCTTCCAGTGTCATCTCCACCACCCACCACATTGCTATGCATTGACTCAGATGTTGAGCTTGCTCAAGCCATCCCACAGACCTACTATGAATACTTGGATGTCTTCAGCAAACGGGAGCAGATACCCTTCCCCCTCACAGACCTTACGACTGCCCCATTGAACTTCTGCCTGGAGCTGAGATTTCCTTTGGTCTTATCTTCCCCTTATCTGAGCGTGAATTAGGGGCCTTAAAGGACTACCTTGACGAGAACCTCCAGAAAGGGTTCATTCATCTGTCTACATCTCCGGCTGGGACAGGAATATTCTTTGTGGAGAAAAAAGATCATTCCCTCCGGCCATGTGTGGATTATCGTGATCTAAATAAAGTTACGGTAAAGAATCGTTATCCCCTTCCCCTGGTTCCTGAGCAATTCCAAAGACTTAAATCTGCAGTAATTTTCACAAAACTGGATTTAAGAGGGGCCTATAATTTGGTCCGTATCCAGGAAGGGGATGAATGGAAGACGGCCTTTCGTACTCGATTTGGCCATTTCAAGTATTTGGTCATGCCCTTTGGATTATGCAACGCACCAGTCACCTTTCAGCATTTCATCAATGACATCTTTAGAGACATTTAAGATATTTTTGTCATAGTGTATCTAGATGATATATTGATATTTTCTGTATCCTTAGAGACACATCGGGGGCATGTTAAAAGTGTTCTGGGAGGGCTCCATCAGCACAGATTCGATGCCAATGCTGAAAAATGCGACTTTGAGCAACAGAGCATTCAATTTCTTGACTTGATCATTCCCACAGCCGGGATTAGAATGGATCCACAGAAAGTGTCAGCAATTCTGGAATGGCCAACTCCCACAGATGAGAAAGGAATTCAGCGATTTGTGGGATTCGCTAAATTTTACCGCAAGTTCATTAAGAATTTCTCAGCTATCATCACGCCCATCACGCAACTCACCAAGCAAAGTGTCCATTTCCACTGGACTTCTGAGGCTCAGGCCGCTTTTGAAACTTTGAAAAAGCTATTTACAACTATTGCTGTCCTGAGCCATCTACTCTACCCTACATTCTAGAAGTAGATGCATTGGAAAACGCAGTTGGGGGAGTCCTCTCCCAACGCCAAGGACTCAAGGACCTGATCCACCCAGTTGCATTCTTCTCAAGAAAACTTTCCTCAGCCGAAAGAAATTATGATGTAGGTGACTGGGAACTTCTTGCAATTAAAACAGCCCTTGAAGAATGGAGATATCTGTTGGAAGGAGCCACACACCCAATTCTGATATATACAGACCATAAGAATCTTGAATATTTAAGGACCGCAAAATGTCTGAAGCCACATCAGGCCCGATGGGCACTGTTCTTTTCAAGATTTGCCTTCCAAATCACCTATAGGCCCGGGTCCAAGAATACCAAACCTAATGCGTTGTCACGCATGTTTGAGGACCCTAATGACACTCCGGCACCGGACACTATCTTGCCAGCAGGGAACTTTCTGCTTCTACAAACCAGCCTCTTGTCACGATTGCAACAAGCATCAGCAGGAACACCCAGCCCTCCCGGGGTCACGTTGCAAGGCAAAGATGGTCTACTGTGGAAGAATGAACACATTTTCGTACCAGAAAATGTGCGGTTTCCTTTCCTGGGATATTGCCATGATTGGTGAATGTTCACTTTTCCTGCACTATGAAACCTTTGAATTGAAGTTCTGCTTCAGAAACCAATGACGTTTTTTCAGCCGAACCTTGAACCTCTTGTTCCTTGTTCTTGTCTCCTTGTAGAACTATGCCTGTTATATCTATTTTGGCAGAATATTTTTTTTACTGTCTATGAATTATTTTTATAAAAATCCTTCAAAATCACAGATACAGTATTTTTATTTTCTCCTCTTTTGAACTGAACAAAGAAATAAAGAAAAGGAAATAGGACACAGAAATATTATTCATTACTCTTTGAATAAGGAAAAATAGCAGCAGCCACCAGGAGATGGAGACACAACACAAATAATAAAGTCTAGCTATTTCCTACAACACTGAGGTTTCCACCACTTTCTCTTATGTTGGCCATACAAACATGGATAAATGATAGATTTCTTTTTACAACTGATCTCTTCCAATAGGAATAATTAATCTATAGTCGGCAACCCATTCAATAAACATGCCAAATGCAATTAGATTTCGATCTATAGTTAGGATGTGCTTGTAATTTATGATCGTAAATTATATATATTGATCGCATCTCTGTATCCACCATGCAATCTCATAATCCAATTGATCGAAATGCGATTGTAATTATGAACAAAGTATCTCAATATTGCTAATTGATGCAAAGCGATCGATCATTTTCTGCCCTGGCCGATTGACTTGGTTTGATCAAATCTGAAGGAAGTTCTGGCTATTCGATTGTTTGTGGGGGTTTTTTTTGATCAATAAATGTTTATTGATTTTAATGCAATACAAAGGAAGAAAAAAATACATAAGATACAAAGTAGCAATAAAAGGGAAAAAGATAAATTGAAGCAGGTGCTGGGCTTTCACATCAGAATTTTTGCCTTGCAAAGCAATGCATGTATAAATACAAATACAAGTGCATGGTAGACAAAACGCATTGCAGATACAAAGATGTTAATGGTAGTGGTTGAAAAGAAATAAGAAGAGCAGGTTCATTGTCATAGGTATATATTGGAGGGAGCCAAACCAACTCCTATTTAACTTCTTGTGCCTGATTATCATTATAGTAAGCTATGAAGCTATAATTTTGGGAGCTATAATGTTGTTATGAGCGACGTTGTACCAATCTGTCCACGGCTTCCACTCCCTATCAAGGGATAGTCCTCAGCCTGATTTGTAGGATAGAGTGCGTTCAAAGGAAAAGTTAGTTCTAACTAAAGTAATAACCTTGGATAGGTTTGGAGCTGGATTATCCTTCCAATGTCTGGCCAACACCATTCTAGCAGCTATAAGGATGTGGGCTGCAATAGTGCGGGGAAGAAATTTCTTAAATTTGGAGGTTTAAATTCGCAAGGGCAGGTTTAGTTTGGATTAATATAGCTGTTACTGAGGATAGAAGTCTAAAGGTTGACCTCCAAAAACTTGTCAGGTGTTTAACATGCCTAGAACATGTGTATTAGGTCAACAACTTGTCCGTAACCCCTCCAACACAAAGGGGAATTGGATTGCCATCTAGTAATTAGTTTTTTATTCATTTCCCAGTGGTTGACACAATGGGAGGCTTTGTAAATATGTTGGAAGGCAGAAAACCATTGTGAGGAGGAGGAGTGGTCAAGATCATCTTCCCATTTTAGAAGGAGGGGGGGGGGGGTTATGAAAACCAGTTTGTGTTGGAGAGTGTTGTGAAATAGAGATATTCCTTTGATAGTGTGTGTATCGTTGGTAAGGTATTGCCAAACTGATAAGGGGGATAGAAACCGTGAGCAGAGGGTGTTTGCGTAAAAATTTAGAAATATGAAGAAAAGTGAAATGATCACCCTTGGAGAGAGTATACTCTTCACTCAGTAAGTCCATGGACTTTAGAGAGTTATAGACATAGTGATTATCAACCCATGACAGCCCAATGTCGTTCCAATGTTGGACCTTAAGATATGGAAGTAGGGTCTCTAATGTTGCTATGGGTAAGTGTATATGGTATAATTCTGTAGTTTGTGACTTTTGTTTAATTAAGGTTCTCCAGGCTAATATAGAGGCAATTGTTGTTGGGGCAAAGAATTCAAACCTAATAGTTTCCAATCTGCCAGGAGAGGGTAGAGATTTGGGGAGCCTACCAGTGCTGTTTCCACATCTACCCACAGGGCAGTGGTCAGTGGTGGAAACCATTGTCTAATCTGTGCTAAATGGGTGGCCCAATAGTAGTCCCAGAGATCCACAAGTCCTACTCCTCCTATCTTTCTATGGCATATTAGATTAACCTGAGTACACCTAGCTCATCTACGTTGCCAAAGAAAACCTTTTAGTAGGGAATTAGGCATGTGGATATAGACTGTTTTCATAGGAATTGGGAGTGTACGAAATATGTACAGGATTATTGGAAGTGTCACCATTTTATATGTAACTATTCTGCCAGCCCATGATATTTCTAACTTGGTGATATGTTGCAATTCCTTCCTAATGTCTTCAATAAGAGGTGGATAGTTAGCTTCTGCTAACTTTGCTATCGAAGGAGTTGGGATTATACCTAAGTATGGTATCCCCTGTTTTGCCCATTAAAATGGTATATGTGCCATAAGATGTTGCTGTGTTAGTCTATGCACCCCTAGGTCTAATATCAGGGATTATTTAAAATCTACTTTATAGTAGGATAGGCTACTGAATTTGGACAAGACCAGATGAGCAGCCAGTAAGGAGATAAGTGGATTTGTCTAGATGAGAATCACATCATCAGCGAACAAGTTTTTTACATTTGCCACGAAAACTAAACCCAGAAATGAGGGGATATGATGGGATCGCCTCTGCCAGTGACTCTATCATCAGATTAAATATAGATGGGGAAGAAGGGGCAACCCTGGTGTTTTAGACAAGAGGCCAAAGGTATACACCTGGACAAAGAGCCAGTATGGATGACAACAGCGCCTCACCAAATCCAAATTATTCCAACACAAGCCGCATATAGCGCCAGTGAACTCTATCAAACACATTCTCTGCGTCAATCGGTAGCAACAGAAAAGGTGTTTGAGTCCGCTCAGCATGGTGTAGAACAGGGGTAAGCAACCTTTTAAAAGCTGAGGTCTACCTGGACAACATGGAGTAAATAACAGGTAGCGCCCTTAAAAAAAAAAGCATCACCCCCCACAGTAGTGTCCTCTGTCCCCCTTCGCATCACCCCCCACTGTAGTGTCCCATACCCCCCAATGCAGTGTCCTCTGCCCCCTTTTCTTCACCCCCCCGACTGTAGTGTCCTCTGCCACCTCCCCCCTACAGTAGTGTCCTGTACCCCCAATGCATTGTCCTTTGCTCCCCTCCCCCTACAGTAGTGTCCTGCACCCCCTAAAATAGTGTCCCCTGCCCCCCCTTTACACCACACCCCCCCCACTGTCGTATCCTCTGCCCCCTTCCCCCCCAGTAGTGTCCTGTACCCCCCAAACCAGTGTCTTCTGCCCCTTTTCACATCACCACCCCCCTCACTGTGTAGTGTCCTCTACCCCGCCCCATTGCAGTGTTCTCTGCCCTCCACAAAGTGTCCTCTTCCTCCCCATCCCCCAAAGCAGTGTCCCCTGTCTTTTTCTCATCAAAATCTCTCTCCACTGTAGTTTACTTTGTCCCCCCCTCGCACAGAGTCTCCTAAGCCACCCTCCCACAGTGTCTCCTAAGCCCCCCTCACAGTGTCTCCTAAGCCCCCCTCACAGTGTCTCCTAAGCCCCCCCACAGTGTCTCCTGTTTCCCCCTCCCACAGTGTCTCCTGTGTCCCCCCTCCCACAGTGTCTCCTAAGCCCCCCCTACTACAGTGTCTCCTGTGTCCCCCCTCCCATAGTGTCTCCTAAGCCCCCCTTCCCACAGTGTCTCCTAAGCCACCCTCCCTCAGAATCTCCTGTTTCCCCCCTCCCACAGTGTCTCCTAAACCCCCTCCCACAGAGTTTCCTGTGTCCCCCCTCCCACAGAGTTTCCTGTGTCCCCCCTCTCACAGTGTCTCCTGTGTCCCCCCTCCCACAGTGTCTCCTGTGCCCCCCCTCCTCAGTGTCTCCTGTTTCCCCTCTCCCACAGTGTCACCTAAGCCCCCCTCCTACAGTATCTCTTGTATCCCCCCTCCCTAAGTGTTTCCTAAGCCCTCCTTCCCACAGTGTCTCCTAAGCCCCCCCTCCCACAGAGTCTCCTGTTTTCCCCCCTCTCACAGTGTCTCCCAAGCTCCCCTCCCACAGTGTATCCTGTGTCTCCCCTCCCACAGTGTCTCATGTGTCCCTCCTCCGACATGTCTCCTAAGCTCCCCCTCCTACAGTGTCTTCTGTGTCCCCCTCCCTAAGTGTCTCCTAAGCCTCCTCTTCCAACAGTGTCTCCTAAGCCCTCCGCCACAGAGTCTCCTGTGTCCCCCATACCACAGTGTCTCCTAAGCCTCCCTCCCACAGAATCCCCTGTGTCTCCTCCCCCACAGTGTCTCCTAAGCTTCACCTCCCACAGTGTCTCCTAAGCCCCCCCCACAGTGTCTCCTGTTTTCCCCCTCTCACAGTGTCTCCTATGCCCCCCTCCCACAGAGTTTCCTGTGTCCCCCCTCCCACAGTGTCTCCTAAGCCCCCCATAATACAGTGTCTCCTAACCCCCCCCTTCCCACAGTGTCTCCTAAACCCCCCCTCCCACAGTGTTTCCTAAGCCCCACCCCCACAGAGTTTCCTATCTCCCTGATCGCAATCGACGGGTTGCCGACCCCCGATGTAGAATGTTGATAATTCCCCTTGTGGCATTTGCCGCTTGTCTACCTTTTGTAAAACCCATCTGGTCAAGTCTGACCAAGGAAATAGGAATATCCAGGAGTCTGTTGGCTAATAATTTGGCATAGATCTTCACATCAGAGTTTAGTAAGGAGATAGGGCAAAGGTTCTCTGGGGTTGTCGGTTTCTTACCAAGCTTAGGAAGAGTGACCTCATATGCTTGCAGCATCTCCACAGAGAAAAACTCCTTGGATGTGGCAGCTTGGAATAAATTTACCATATGGGGAGATAGCAAGGTTTTAAATTCCCTATAGTAATCATTAGTGAACCCATATGGGCCTGGTGATTTGCCAGAGGGAAGGGAGGCAATAATTTTGCAAACTTCTTGTGTGGTGAAGGAGGAGTTTAATTTTCTCAGTTGGTTTTCAGAGAGTTTGGCGAGTTGTAGTTGATCTAGAAACGGCTGTATGAAGTCATCAGAGGGCTGTGGTATGCTGTTGTCATCTTTTAGGTAACTATAATAGTCCAGAAAGGCATCAACTAGGTCTTTGGGGTTTGTAAGTTTTTTGTTACTAAATGGGTGCATAAGAAATGGTAGCCTCGACTTGGCACTTTGGTTCTTAATCCTATTGGCTAAGAATTTACCAGGCTTGTTATGGTGGGCTTAATATCGTAGCCTAGTAGAGTTAAAATTACATGCATGATGTTCTGTGAGCTAACCCCTGAGTTCATTTTGTAGGTTCAATCAAGAGGAGGCTAACTTATCTGTTTATTTTGGGAATGTAAGGTTTGAATTTTAGAAATGAGGTTATCCATCTTTGGATGGAGTTGTTTGTTATGCCTAGAGCTCATCTGAATTAATATACCAGGAAATAAAAGCCTTATGGGCATTCCAGAGAGTGAAAGCGTCCACTTCTGGAGACTGATTTTCCTGAAAGAAGGTGTGAAGATGTTGAGTCAAAAGCTTTTGAAACTCAGGGGATTGCACAGTAAAGTCAATGCACCTTCACAAACACATCTGGGAATATGGATCCTTGTCAGCAATAGTGATAGCTACACCAGCATGGTCTGACCAAGTAATGTTGGAAATAGAAGATGAGGACACCTGTTGTAATAACCACTTGTCTGCAATGAACATATCAATACGAGAAAGACTTTTATTGCTTGTCAATGAGGTAGAATCCTAGCTACCAAATTGAAATAACCACATACTATAAGATTCCCATAGTGCAAGTTGTAAATTTGCTTAAATAACTCATGAAGGAATCTCGGCTGATGTGAATTGGATACATACACCGTCACAATAGTGTAGGTTTGTTGTTTAAAGAACACTGTAAACTTATGTAACGACCATTAGGATCAGGAATTAACCTCCCTGGTGGTATTCTTGTGTGTAGCTCGAGGTTAACTTTCAGTATCAGAAGCGGTAAACCAGAGCTACACTCGGGGTTACCCTGCAGCGTTGCTCTGGGATCCCTCTTGCACTTACCTTGTCCTTCGCTCCCGCAATGTCCCCCCTGCAGCGTCCCCGGCCATCTCCTCCGGCTAATGCCGGCATCCATCTTCCGGTTTCCTTTCCTTGTGAGCAACGGGATGTACGGGGGACGGAACCAGCAGGAAATTTAAACATTTTAAAAAGTGACATTCACTAAATACACTAAAATCACATAGTATAATATTACTGTATCAAAGCATTTCACATACATTTTGTCCATAGTGCTTTGTCCTCTGCCCTGCCTGCATTTTCTTTCTGCCTTGAAACTGAGAAACGTCCATGGCGTCCAAAAAGCATCCCTTTAGGTCAAAAACAGTTTTAGACCACCTAGAGAACAGCGATAGTAAATCAGAGCCACTTGTAGAATTGAGTAATAATGATTCGTGGGGAAATTTGTCATCACTGAAAACGATTTTGCGACTAAGCTCAGTGATGTGCGAACTTGGCGCTCTATTTCAAATTTCAGTGTTTTTGGTTTGATTATATTATTGAATTAAATTTATTATTATTATATTATTTTTTTATGATTATTTATTATATTATAATTTATGATTTCGTGTTTCAAATTTTATCATACCCGGGATGTTTACTAGACTCTTGTTCGGACAGTATTCAGTGAGTTATTCCTAAAAATTACAGGCCTACAATAAAAAAACAACATATTTCCATGCAAAAAAAGTACCACTTTGAGCACAGAAATATTGACATAATCAGACTGCTAGGGGGGTTAAGTGATGCAACGTAAAGGATACAGAGTCTTTAATAACGATAAGTACTCCTCTTTTCTTGGCAGCCATGGAAGAGAGGAACACATGAGGGGCATTTCTTTGAGCATGGTGCCAGCAATGGGTTGTCAAGAAATAGGGGAACAGGCTATAGGGTCATGAGGGGACATTTCCTTGTGTTTGGGGCTAAAAACCCCTCACCCCTGTCGGGGATGCATTATCCTCCTCTTCTTCCCCATAGTCTCTCTGTGGTTTTGCCTTAACCGGACTCCTGATTGTAGGAGATGATGCATCACTGGAGGCAGAATCGGCATCAGGGAACTTCCAGGCACCAGAAGTAAAGTGGCGTTCGGCAGTTGTTGTCTTCCGCCACCATCTTGTTGTAGCCTCACAGTGGCTGGGAAGAATTTGGTCATTTTCTGTGGCTTGGCAGGCTTTCTGTTCATAGTAAACTAAGAGTGAATTCAGGCAAAACATGTGTGAAATTTATGCTGGGATCTGAATAATTCAGTACCATGATTCCCATGGTGAAATTGGTCACAATGACCGTATCTGATGGGAGGACCTTCAAATCCAACATCTGTCCATAACCATGATATAGTTTTTATATAGGGTGGTGCTTAAAAGTATTATGCACTCCTGAGGTTGTGTACCCACTGTCACTTTACCCTGAATGGGTACCCCACACACCAGCAAGATATGCTCTACACTTTCTTGTCACCTTCCCTCTACAGCAGCCCATCCTGGGTAATACACCCATGCTGGATGATGACAGAACTTAGCTGGGTGGGTGATGTCACTGCTTACCCTCATGTGTCAGTGGGTTCCATTCACAAAAGCAGATCGTATGCAGTATTTAGGTGTATACTGCATGTGATCCTAAAAATGTCAATTCACTATTGCTTTATGCTTTATTTACCGCATAAAGCAAAAACACTCGGTAAATACCGCATGAAACAGGAATTAAAGTCAATTCACAGGAGGAAATAAATAAATAAATTCATGAGGTAAATAAGTAGTGGTCAAGGCATGCGATAGTTAAGGAACCTGCAGCCGCCAGCATCCTTAACAACCAGTAAACAAAATGGTTGATAAGGAGCAGGCAGACACTGCGTCCTTCAAAACCGATGAGTCATCAGCTGGCAGTGGGGTTCCCCATTGACAGCTGAGTATAAAAAAAAGAATCGCCGGCACTGAAATAAAATTGCGTGGGATCCACCCCAATTCATCCCAGGCACTATGGGTCTGATATGGATTTTAAGGAGCACCCAATGCCAAAATTTTAAAAAATGGCATGGGGTTTCCCCCAATATCCATACTAGACCCTTATTTGATCAAGTCCCAAGATCCCCGCCCCCCTCCATGTGAATGAGTACTCACTCACCAAAAAAGTGGTAAAGAGCAAAAAAAGTAACAACAGTTTTTGACAAGACCATTATTAAAAAATTAAGAAATAAGTCTGTCCCCCATTGTAGATCCAACAGCAATCATGATGAACACTGGCCGCCAACCTGTCGCTCAACAAACTAAGGGGCAGGGACACCCAGTGACATCACTGGGTGACCCCACCCCCTTATGACACCACCAACTGGGGCATGATGGGTCGATGATATCACAAGGGGATGGGGCCACCCAGTGATGTCACTGGGTGGCTCTGCCCCTGAGTTTATTTAGTGGTGGGAGGTGGCAGAGTTGTCATTCAGTGGGAGCCTTCATTGGGAGTAGATCTTTTTTTTTTCTCTTTTTCAGGTTGGCGGCTAGTGTGCACCACGATTGACATTGGATCTACACTGATGGACATTTTTTTTTTTAAATAAAGTATTTGTCAAATACGTTGCATTTTTACCACTTTTTTTGGTGCATGAGTAGGAGTACTATGTACCCCATACTCATTCATATAGTGGGGGGCCAGAAACTGGGTCCCCCTTGTTATATTTCGGTAAGCCCCCCCCATCCACAGACCCCCACAACCACCAGCCAGGGTTGTGGAGAAGAGGCTGTTGTTCCCATCAACATGGGTACAAGACACTTTGAGGGGGGGCCCTTCCCCAAAGCACCCCCCCATGTTGAGGGCATGTAGCCTTGTATGGTTCCGACCTACTGGGCTGCATGATAAGGGTCTGGTATGGTTTTTGGGGGGAACCCCATGCCTTTTTAAAAAAAAATTGACATGAGGTTCCGTTTAAAATCCATAACAAGCCTGAAGGACCATTTTTTCAGCAATTTTATAAATTCCAATATTACTTTCCTTTACATTCAGCTGTCAGTGGGGAACCCCACTTACAGCTGATGACTCATCAGTTTTTAAGAACACAGTGGCCACCACCATCCTGAACAACCATTAAATATCATCCAGCTTTAAATTACCACAAGCTTTCACTACTAAAATACTGCATCATTTCATAAAATAGCACATGCAATATTTTAGCTGTTTTTAGTGAATTAAAAAAAAATGGAAAATATTTTGATGTGGCAAGATATCGCTTTGTGAATGAAGCCTATTGTCTCAAAGAATTTATGGACCAGAGTAAAAATGAGCTCCTGGTTCAATGCAAGCCCATGTTTGGACTGAACCTTCTTTGCTAGAGCCAAATGTGCTATATAGTAATGGTTTTTCTTCTGTCAATGATTGTTCAGGAAGAAGTGGATGCCAGCAACCACCGTGTCCTTATCAAACAGTTACATCACCCAGCTCTATTCAGTTACTGTTCATGAATTCCACAGGTCCATATTTAGTCAATGATGTCATTATCTCTGCTCCTTGGTTCACATTCCAGATGACAGCATGGGGAGCTGGGGCTCTGTTTATTGTCTCCATCTTTAATGGAGTTCCATATTCCCCTGTGAATCAGTCACTTATCTCTTTGACTTGCCCCCCACCACCCTCCACCACCTTGCACAGGCTGACCTCTTTGTTTACTGTATCAACCCTTAAAACTAAACAGGGAGCAAAAAAAAAAGTCTTAAATGTATTCCCCTACAGCCACCAAAGATATAAATCTACTTTGTGTGCACCAAACCAACCTTTAGTTGACCAAACCAAACCAACCTTTAGTTGTGGAGTTGTGTGCAGCAACTCCATCTTTAATGGAGTTCCATATTGCCCGGTGAATCAGTCACTTATTATCTCTTTGACTTGCCCCCCACCATCCCCCACCACCTTGCACAGGCTGTCCTCTTTGTTTACTGTATACACACTTAAAACTAAACTGGGAGCAAAAAAAGTCTTAAATATATTCCCCTATAGCCACAAAAGATATAAATCTAGTTTGTGTGCTCCAAATGCCTTTGTAAACCCAGACATTACCTTACAAAAATAGCAGTGGCATCACTACTGTACATAGGCCCTGTAGAGAACAAGGCTGTGGAAGGGACCCAACAGGCCTACCCAGTAAGAAAACAGGAGGGGGTGGAGACAAGACCAGTCACCATGCACAAGAAGAGAGAGAGAGCAGCAGTGACTAGTCTGTATTACAGGAAACTCATGCACAGAGGAAAAATGTTACACTAGATTACTGCACATATCTGGAAGAAATACACTAGCCACATCAAGAGTCAAAGAATAGAGCACGTCGTGAATGTGTTTAGACACAATTTACTTTAAATGCTTCCCATCCAGCCTATGATAGACTGATGGTTGAGCAGGAGCACTGCCATTCTGGGTTGACATCATATGACGTACTACAAGCATCGTGCTGCAGCGGACAGAGCAGATGGCAAATCACTGTACCAAGCCACTGCCGATACTATGTGATCACTGTGACCAATCACAGCATATCGCATGACAATTGTAAATTCTTTCGTGGCCATTCATTGTGTACTATTGTGTTGATTTCTGTGATTGGTCATAGTGCATAAACAAAATCCTGATCATCCTGATTTCCTAGAGTAGCACAGTGTCACTATGGTGTACTGCTCTAGTCACAGTATGAAAAAAAAAAATCATAAAAAAAGAAAATAATGTGATAAAAAAAAGAAATGTTAAAAAATTGAAAAAAAATATTTAAAAATGTTTTTTCCACATACTGTCACCAGTCAGTGTCCCTGAACACCACCATGTCAGTTATATGGTGATGCTGTACTGCTCTGGTGGTATGTGAAAAAAAAACCCAAATGTATTAAATTTTTTTGTTTTGTGATTTTTCCCCATTGTGGCAAAGAATTATAACTTCAAAATACTTACCATGCCTCTTAATAAATACCTTGGACTGACTACTTTCCAAAAAGGAATCATTTGGGAGGTATTTGTACTGTCCTCTCATTTTAGGATCTCAAGAAATGAGATAGGCAGTCAGTACATCAGGACCAGGGGTGGACTGACAACTCATGGGGCCCCCCGGGCAATTAGGGATCATGGGGCCCCTGTGTCCTTGCCCATACTCAAAACCCCCCCAAAAAAGCCTATAAAAAGGTACCAGGGGCATTTTATGGGGCCCCCTACTGACCCTGGACCCTCGGGCAGTGCCTGAGAGCTCGAATGGTCAGTCCGCCCCTGATCAGGACTGATCAATTTTCAAATATATACCATAGCTTGTGGACTTTTTTTTACCAAAGACATTTAGCAGTATACATTTTGGCCTAAATTTATGAAGAAATATTATTTATTTGTAAATTGTTATAACAGAAATAAAGAAAAACACGTTGGTTTTTTTTTCATTTAGCACAAATATTAAAAACCCAGTGGTGACTAAATAACACCAAAAGAACGCTCTATCTGCCTCAAAAAATGTTCAGAATTTCATTTGGGTATAGTGTTGCATGACTGAGTGAGTCAGCGCTGAAAGCTTAAAACTGACCTGAGCAGGAAGGGGGTGAAAATGTTTGAGGCGGTTAATGGCTAAGTCCACCTGTATGACCATGTTTCATGTTGCACCCATATTTGGGGAATGGAATGCAACATGGTTACATTCTGCAGCCCCCCACTCTCAAACCACCCCTATTTTCTAAATCAAGGGGTTCTTCTGCATTCAGCATACTGTCATTTTTCCAGACCTGGTTGGCCTTAGAGGTAGGTGGGTATTTAACCACTTATGTGCACGTCATCCAGCCTGTTCCGGGTTAGGTACGCACAGTGTGGACACAACAGATTGCGTCTCCCATTATCCAGCCACTTTGAGTGGCACAGGGTTCATGTGATCTCTATGCAGTCACATGATCACAATGTCAACAAAGCTGTTATGAATGAATGTCCTTCATAACAGCTGTGCTGCCTATACAGTGATGATGTGATTGGCCCACAGATATCACATGGTACCTGGGCCAGTCACAGCACCCTATACTATTTAATTAGTTGTAGGCAATCACAGATCACTAGTAATTACAGATGTTCTGAATGTAACCCATTCATGACAGTTCAAAATATTGGTGTTACAGTGATCATCTTTCTAACAGCAAAGTGTAAAAAAAATCCCTAATCACCACTCCCCCCATCCCCCCTCCCCCCAGAGTAGTACAGTACTCTGATGAAAGTATATTTAAAAGTTTTTAAAAAGTTAAAAAAAACAAAAATAGTAAAACAAAACTTCAAAAAACTCACCATGCCTCTTACGAAATACCTCAGACTGTCTACTTTCAAAAAGTGGTAATTTGGGAGTATTTGTACCGTCCTGGCATTTTAGGGCCTCAGAAGATGAGATTGGCCATCAGTACATCAGAAATTATCAGTTTTCAAATATACACTTTATTGCCAAACGTATCGGGATGCCTGCTTTTACACGCACATGAACTTTAATGTCCGTAGTCCGTAGGGTTCAATACTGAGTTGGCCCACCCTTTGCAGCTATAACAGCTTCAACTCTTCTGGGAGGGATGTCCACAAGGTTTAGGAATGTGTTTATGGGAATGTATGACCATTCTACCAGAAGTGCATTTGTGAGGTAAAGCACTGATGTCGGACGAGAAGGCCTGGCTTGCAGTATCCGCTCTAATTCATCCCAAAGGTGCTCTACCAGGTTGAGGTCAGGACTCTGTGTAGGCCAGTCAAGTTCCTCCACCCCAAACTCGCTCATCCATGTCTATATAAACCTTGCTTTGTGCACTGGTGCACAGTCATGTTCAAATAGAAAGGAGCCATCCCCAAACTGTTCCCACAAAGCTGGGAGCATGAAATTGTTCAAAATGTCTTGGTATGCTGACGTCTTAAGAGTTCCCTTCACTGGAACTAAGGGGCCAAACCCAACCCCTGAAAAACAACCCCACACCATAATCCCCCTCCACCAAACTTTACATTTGGCACAACGCAGTCAGCCAAGTACCGTTCTCATGGCAACCCCCAAACCCAGAAACGTCCATTGGATTGCCAGACAGAGAAGCGTGATTCATCACTCTAGAAAACATTTCTCCAATGCTCTAGAGTCCAATGGCGGTGTACTTTACACAACTGCATACAATGCTTTGCATTACACTTGGTGATGTAAGGCTTGGATGCAGCGGCTCGGCTATAGAAACTAGTACCATGAAGCTCTCTATGCATTGTTGTGCTAATCTGAAGGCCATACAAAGTTTGGAGGTCTTTAGCTATTGATTCTGCAGACAGTTGGCGACTTCTGCACACTGTGTGTTTCAGCATGCACTGACCCCACTCTGTCATTTTACGTCGCATACCACTTGGTGGCTGAGTTGATGTTGCTCCCAGTTGCTTACACTTTGTGGAGTAGAGTAGAGCCCAGAGAGGGATTATTTTGACGCAGTTGGCCACCTTAAACATGTATTGAAATACATGTGAACTAAAAATCCCTGTTGTGGAAAGTTTGCTAGTAAGGGTGTAAAGCAGTGGGCCGAGGATTGATTCAGAATTTCTAGTCTTTACTGAAGGGGGTCTGCTCTCGGATGTCTTCACTGAGGAGTGTCAATACTTCCGGGGATGTACTGAGGTGTCTGTGCTGAGGGGTGTTTGTACTGGTGGTTACTGGGGGGTCTCTTCCATTGGAGGCATCTGCAGTTGGGGGTGACCTGTACAAGGCGATTCTGTACTGGGGGTGCCTATCCTTGGAATCAATCAAAAAGCTCCTATACAGCCACAAAACACTACCTCCTCCCTAGGAAGTGAATAAACTATTAAATATACTTTTTGTGATGAACTTCCCAATAATCCCAATCTATCTCAAAATTTCAATAATCCCACATAATCCAAAAGGTGATGATCAAATCTATACTAAAATAATAATAAATCACCCCTCTAATATATATTCAAAATCATCAAAAGTACCAATCAACATTAAAATAAAAATAAATAAAATATATATAAAAAAAAATGTCCAAATCACCAAAAATAGTAATAATAATAATAAGTGTCCAAATCACCAAAAAGGTATGTAATATAAATAAATAAATGTCCAAAATCCCAAGAAAAACAAAAACAAAAAAGTTCTTTATGTGTTCAGTGAAGTAAGACGATTCTCCAAACAATGCTTTGTTATCCTCAGAAATAAAAATAAAAATATATCATAGTGTAATATCCTCAAACATATATATATGCTTCACACAGTGCAAAACTCAAATCACACCAAAAATAGTGAAAAATCAATAAATCAAAAATAAACGTGAGAACTCGTGATCACTCCAATCTCAGGTGAATAGTGATACTAGGTACCAATATCCTATATACTCCAGCCAAAGTAGATGCTAAATACCGTTACCCTCTTATGGTATATTCAGGCATATACTGTTAGATAGGAAAGCCATTCCTCCATCATTCTTATCCCGGGGTATTCCTCATATGGACAAAGAGAAGGCTCAATCAGGCAGATTTCATAAAAAGGTATAAATTTATTCGACACTTACATGTAAAAATCACTTTATCCAGCTCTCTGTACTGCACATTTCAATCTCTCTGAGATTGAAATGTGCAGTACAGAGAGCTGGATAAAGTGATTTTTACATGTAAGTGTCGAATAAATTTATACCTTTTTATGAAATCTGCCTGATTGAGCCATCTCTTTGTCCATATGAGGAATACCCCGGGATAAGAATGATGGAGGAATGGCTTTCCTATCTAACAGTATATGCCTGAATATACCATAAGAGGGTAACGGTATTTAGCATCTACTTTGGCTGGAGTATATAGGATATTGGTACCTAGTATCACTATTCACCTGAGATTGGAGTGATCACGAGTTCTCACGTTTATTTTTGATTTATTGATTTTTCACTATTTTTGGTGTGATTTGAGTTTTGCACTGTGTGAAGCATATATATATGTTTGAGGATATTACACTATGATATATTTTTATTTTTATTTCTGAGGATAACAAAGCATTGTTTGGAGAATCGTCTTACTTCACTGAACACATAAAGAACTTTTTTGTTTTTGTTTTTCTTGGGATTTTGGACATTTATTTATTTATATTACATACCTTTTTGGTGATTTGGACACTTATTATTATTATTACTATTTTTGGTGATTTGGACATTTTTTTTATATATATTTTATTTATTTTTATTTTAATGTTGATTGGTACTTTTGATGATTTTGAATATATATTAGAGGGGTGATTTATTATTATTTTAGTATAGATTTGATCATCACCTTTTGGATTATGTGGGATTATTGAAATTTTGAGATAGATTGGGATTATTGGGAAGTTCATCACAAAAAGTATATTTAATAGTCTATCCTTGGAATGTCTGCATAGGGGCATGTCCATAATTAACTGTATTGAAGCACACTACCACACTTTGCAGAGCACGGTGTTTCAAAAATAGTATGCATTTTTTATCCTTGATGTGAAAGTCATACGGAGTTTCTATACTGTTTCAGCACCCCCTAGAGGTTGCATCTTTCGCGGCTGATCTGTCACCTAGGCAGATCTCCGCTTGAGGCCGATCTTTCTAGGGGACTGGAAGAGTATGAACTCTGCACTGCTGTCCCCTCTGTGTGCGCTGTCTCGACTGTAAAACGGGGAAGGAGGTATACCCATCTATGGAGGACAGACAGCAGAACCTTTTTGACCAGAGCATCACCAACACAGCAAATGTGTGTGCAATAATGGTTTGTGTACTGAGGGTTGTGTTTTCTGGGTGGGTCATTTAGTGCAGGGGTTCTGTACTGGGTGTGTCTATGGAAGGGTCTGTACTGATGTGGACTGTACAAGGTGAATCTGCACTGGGAAGGTTTAAACTGAGAGGGGCTACACTTGGCTTTTTTTGCAATGGGGAATCTGTACTGGGGATCTGTACTGAGGAGAACTGCACTGAGGGAGTCCTTACTGGGGAAGGTCTGCACCAAGATGTCTTTACTGAGGGTTGTCTATACTTCAGGAGGTGTACTGGGGTGTCTATACTGGTGGTTACCAGGGATCTGTACTAATGGAGGGGGTGTGTCAGAGTAGAGTAGTGCCTGGCCAGAGAGGGATTACTTTGACGCAGTTGGCCAGCTTAAATATGTATTGAAATACATAGTTACATAGTTAGTCTGGCTGAAAAAAGACAAAAAGTCCATCCAGTTCAACCATTAAAAAAAAAAAATAATAATTTATAATTTTATACCCACAGTTGATCTAGAGGATTGCAAAAAAAAAAACTCCATATACCATTTGCTCTTGCTGGGAAAATAAATTCCTTCCTGATCCCCCGAGAGGCAATCGGATATTCCCTGGATAAACTTAACCTATAAATGTTAGTATCCAGTTATATTCAGTGTTTCTAAGAGAATCCTGGCTTTTTTTGAAGCAATCCACTGGGTTGGCCAAAACCAAATCTTGAGGGAGTCCATTCCACATTTTCACAGGTCTCACTGTGGAGTAACCTTTCCATGTTTGGAGAATACATTTTTTTTCCTCCAGATGTAAAGAGTGCCCCCTTGTCCTCTGTGATGACCTCAGGGTGAATATCTCTACACCGAGTTCACTATATGAACCACTGATGTATTTATACATGTTGATCATATCCCCTCTTAAGCTCCTCTTCTTAAGAGAGAATAAATTCAGTTCCTCTAATCTTTCCTCATAGCTGAGCTCCTCCATGCCTCGTATCAGTTTGGTTGCCCTTCTCTGTACTTTTCCAGTTCCCCAATGTTCTTTTTGTGAATTGGAGCCGAAAACTGAACTGCATATTCCAGATGAGGTGTTACTAATGATTTGTACAGGGGTAATATGATATCTCTCTCTCTGGAGTCTATACCTCTTTTAATACAAGAGAGGATTTTGTTTGCTTTAGAAACCACAGCTCATGTTATACACGGCTGGTGGGTGGAGCCTGACGATGGCGGCGGCGGAGAGCTCGAGCTAGGAGCTCTCGCACGAGCCCTCTCTGACCGACCCCCCCTCTATTCGGTCTTAATTCCCCCCAGCGGTATGGAGCCCTAGTTGGCAAAGAAATACCTCGGCCTGGGGGGCTTTCTTCAATGGGCAGCGGTGCGCGGTTGAAGCCGGAGAGTAGTGGAGAGAGTCTGGGACGCTGAGCCTGGTTGCCGGGAGACGAGGAGGCGCGACCGGGGCACGTGACCAGCCGCGGTGCATCCCTGGGAAGCAGGGACGCCGGCCGGCCTAAGGCGGACAGGGGGAAGGAGAGGCGTGGGAAATTGGAAGCCGGCTGTCTCCCCGATGTGATAGGGAGACGCTCACTGCTGCCTATACCCCCCTACCTATCTGGATGTCCGCACCTGGACCTGGTGGAGCCAGGAATACCAGGATTCCCATCCTGCCTCCTTGGGACGAACCCTAAGGAGGAAAAGAAGAAGAGAGGAAAAAGGAAAGGAAAAGAAGAGGGAAAGAAAAATAACACATCATCGGAAACCCTGAGAAATCCCCCCTCCCAGGATTGAGCAGTAGCGATGGCCCCCCGTACAAGCATGGAGCTACCGTCTTGAGAAGGGAAGGGTGAGTGAGAACTTCTGGAGACTTATTGTGTTGCTGTGTTGTGGATCCCAGAGTGACATAGGAGACCAGGAGGTGAAAGGGGAGGGGAGGATTTCCAGGGGTTAGAAGAGAAGAAGAGAGGAGGCTCAGGTGTCCTAGGAAAATAAAACATAAAAAATTGCAAGTTTGTCTGGTACAGAAATTATAAAGGAGAGGTACAATCCCATCTTGAAGATATAGAAGGAAAAAAAAAAAAAAAAAAAAAAATTTTAATAACAGAAATTTCACAGAGGATATGAAGAATAAGGGTCCCAAGGCAGCAGGGCCCAAAGGGTCTCAAACAGGAACAATAAAGAAATTTACATCATATGGAAATATTACGCCAGAAAGGGCCCAGGGCACAAGCACAAAAGGGGAAATGGACATTAGTTCAGGTAATAGTCCGAGGTTATCATTGGGCATGAATAGCAGCTGCAGCCAACAAATAGAGGACGGTTCGGGAAAAAGAAAATCAGATGGGGAACTACAAGCACCAAACAAGAAGGAGATGATAGAAATGTTTCAGAACCTGGAAAAAATGATAAAACATGAAATGACAGCTATTCGCAATGACCTAGGGCACCTGCTTTCAAGAATAGAAGAAACAGAGGAGAAAGTTAAAATTCAAGCTCAAAACTTCGATAACTTAAGGAAAAAAATAAACCAACTGGAAAACATTCAGAAAAAATTGATCTATAGGATGGAAGCCCAAGAAAATAAAGAAAGAAGGTGTAACCTTAGGGTACGAGGAATTCCAGAGACTGCAAAAGGCGAAACACTATATGAACTAGTGAAAAAAATCTTTAACTCCATAAGAGATAGACCTGAAACAGACGGGATCAAGTTAGACGGAGTGTTTAGAATAGGAAAGCTCAAACAGGCTAATGAGAAGGAAAGACCGAGAGACATAATTGTACAGTTCCAAAAATTTGGGGTCAAAGATGGGATTTGGAAGAAGACCAAAGGAAGATCATTAATTAAGTATAGAGATTTGACTATCCAAATTTATGCAGACTTAACAGCAGAGACCCTATGGAGAAGGAGATCCCTGAGACCCCTGTTGGAGCAAATGAGGAAACAGAATGTGCAGTATAGATGGGGTATCTCAGCATCTCTGATTGGCTGGAAAAACGGGGTCACAGCCTACTTGAGATTTCCGGAGGAACTAAGGGTCTTTTGCGAGAGACTGGATTTGCAAAGAATTGAGATGGCGGGGTGGGAAGAAGAAGAAGAAGATAAAGGAGATACAGATGTTACGAGGAAAGAGGACTGGCAGCGGGTCGGGGGGAGGGGGAGGGAGAGGGAGATTTTGGGGTTGGGGAGGGAGAATTAAGTAGAAATTATGTGTTTTTTTTTTTTTTTTTTTTTTTTTTTTTTTTTTTTTTTTTCTCTCTCTCCTGCTTCCGTCTCTCGCCCCTGATCTCTCCCCTCCGGATGTTGAGGTCCCTCAGAACATTCTGGTGAAGGGAGGGAAGTTAAGATTCTTCTTGAGCCTGGACGTTAGAGAGAAGAGATCTGGGGGGGTCGGAGGAGAGGAGAGCCGTCCATGGGCGGAGCTTACGCCCTAAGTCTTAAATCAAAGGTGGAAATAGATCCACAAATGATTTGTAGGCAGTTTATAAGCCTAAAAACGGGTAGGGGAAAAAAAAGAGAGGGGGGGAGGGAGGGGGAGTGGGAGATGGGGGTCGGGTGGGAGGATGAGGGGGGAGGGGAGGTGGGGTTAAAATGTTGCACGATAGAAGGGCCTAATAGAAAGAGGTTTATTAGAAGAAAGATAGACAGATTTAAGAAGGATGGAAGAAATACAGGTTATAACATATAATGTGAATGGGTTGAACTGTCCTGGGAAAAGATTTAAGTTGTTTAAAGAGCTACACCACAGGGCATCGTCAGTTGTATTTTTACAGGAAACACATTTTGAGATAGAGTCAAATGTGAAATTAAAATCAAAATATTATCCAACATGGTATTATGCTGACTCCCCAATTAAAAGAGCAAAAGGGGTGGCAATAGGGTTGGCAAAGAACATGAGATTCGAGCTGGAGGATAGAAGAACTGATCCGGAGGGGAGATTCCTATTTTTGAAAGGTAAATTACAGGGAATCGAGTGTACTTTAGCCAATATATATTGCCCCAACAAAAAGCCGGAGATCTACTTGAAGGGGCTGTTGAAAAAACTGATGGACTTTAAAAAAGGGCATTTGATAGTAGCAGGAGACTTAAATCTCTGCATGGATCCCCAAAAGGATGCAACCTCCCCTGTGCGGAGAGAGGGGGGTGGGTCTCTGAGAGCTTTGAAGAAGGCGATCCACGAGTACCAGCTGGTGGACACTTGGAGAATAATGCATATGAGAGACAGAGACTACACCTTCTTCTCTAAGGCACATGAGATATATTCGAGGTTGGATTATATTTTGATAAATCATCAACTCATAGAGCTATTGGTTAAAATAGAAATAGAGATGAGTACGTTCTCGGATCATGCCCCTGTCACAATGAAAATGGGATGGGGAAGACGGTGGACGGGAGGTTTAGGATGGAGGTTAAATGAGGCCCTTCTTTTGGATGAGGACATAGCTCAGAAGATTGGGGAAGAGATCAAGCTATATTTTAAGGAGAATGAGACAGAGGAAGTATCAACAGCCACAGTTTGGGAAAGTCACAAGGCATATATAAGAGGTATCCTGATTGCGATGGGAGCAAGGAAGAAAAGAGAAAGAAGAGAGAGGGTTAGTGGGCTCCTAAAAGAAATCCTGGATCTAGAGCAGATACAAAAGAAGAAAATAACAAGAGAAATAAGACAGAAGTTAATGGATAAAAAAGATGAATTAGAGAGATTGATGGACGAAGAGAGGAGAAGAGTATATAACAAAGTACTAAATGAAAGATATAGATGGGGCGACAGACCAGGAAAATATTTAATGAGAGCTCTGAATAAAAAGAAAAATAGAAACTATATAGAAAGGATAAAAAATTCTAAAGGAGAATTGGTTTATTCAACCAAAGGGATTATTAAAGTATTCACGGAATACTATAGAAAACTGTATAATATTAGCCCCCATGGCCCTTTAAAGGAAAATGTAAAGGATATTAATGAAAAAAGGATGATATATTTAAAAAATGCAGGATTACCAAAGTTAAGTGAAATACAATTGAATGCCCTGGATGCGGAAATTTCCCAGGATGAAATAAAAGTAGCATTAAAAAGTACAGGGGGTGGAAAAAGTCCAGGCCCGGATGGGTATACAGTTAAGTACTATAAAAAATACAGTGAAATATTGTTACCTAAGCTGAAGAAGTATATGAATGAACTGGGAGGAGGGATGGAGGGTAGAGGAGAATCTCTTCAGGCCCATGTTGTACTCATTCAAAAGGAGGGAAAAGACCCTTCCCAGTGTTCTAGTTATAGACCAATTTCACTATTGAACATCGATACTAAGTTGTACGCAAAGGTCCTAGCAAATAGGCTGAAAGATCTAATGCCTGAATGGATTCACGGAGATCAGGTGGGCTTTGTCCCAGGGAGAGAGGGTAGAGACAATGGGTTGAGAACTCTGATGCTCATTCAGAAAAGTAGAAAAGGGAAGGCCCCGGTGGTACTACTGTCGATTGATGCCGAGAAGGCGTTCGATAGAGTGGACTGGGCCTTCATGATGGACAACTTAGAAGTGTTGGGGATTGGAGAGAGAATGCGGGAGTGGATAGGTAAACTATATAGAGAGCCCACCGCAATTATCACGGTAAATGGGGAGAGGTCGGAATCCATTGGAATGTCCAATGGAACAAGACAGGGCTGCCCACTGTCCCCCTTGCTGTTTGTTCTGTCATTGGAACCCCTCCTGTCTACGATAAGAAATAGTGGAGCGGTAAAGGGAATCCAGATAGGAAATATAGAACATAAAGTTGCGGCCTTCGCGGACGACCTATTGTTTTATGTAGACAACCCTCGAATAACATTACCTAATATAATAAAGATCTTGAAGGAATATGGCGATTTATCAAATTTAAAAATTAATCCAACAAAAACAGAGATCTTGAACATTAATGTACCAAAGAGTGAAAAGGAAAAGCTACAAAAAGAGTTCCCCTTTACATGGAGAGAAAAAGATTTAAAATACCTAGGAATAAAACTGGCTATCTCATATAAACAGCTGTATAGATTAAATTATATTTCTTTATTAAATGAGACCAAGGAAGAACTAAAAATATTAGAAGGAGGAAACCCATCATGGATAGGACGTATAAACCTAGTTAAAATGGTAATCATACCTAAAATACTGTATAGATTCCAAATGGTCCCAATTAAACTCCCAGAGGCCTTTTTTAAGATAATGAAAAAAATGTTAATAAGATATATTTGGAGGAATAAAAAACCAAGAATAGCATACGAAATATTGAGTAGAACTAAAGAGAAAGGGGGAATGGGATTACCTGATGTCAAGAGATACTATAAAGCAGTAATTTTAGCAAGAATTTATGATTGGACATTCAACCACAAGGGGAAGAGTTGGGTACAAATTGAAAACGAATTGAGTGGGATTAGTCTGAGTAAGATGATATGGGTCCCAGCACATTTTAGAAGAATTAAAGAAAGCACAAGTATTTACACCTTAAATGTCTTAAGGGAATGGGATAATTTACACAAAAATAGGAAATGGGAATTCAATTCTATATTAATGCCTCTCGTAAACTCCGATTATTTCCCCCCAGGAAAGGATGAGATATCAGGTAGATGGTTTAAAAGGGAAGATATCCAACTGAGAGATGTATTGGATGAGGGGGAATTGAGACCATTTAAAGAATTAAAAGAGAAGAAGGGAGAAAGTTTTATTGGAATAGACGAGTGGAAATATCATCAGTTAAAATGTTTTATTGGAAAACTACCAAAACCCCTGAGATTAAAAAAGGATTGGAATAGGTTTGAAAGGTTGTTAGAAACACGTAGAGATGGGAAACACGGTATTGCTAAAGTTTATAGAATACTCACAGAATTAGACACAGACACAAAGTTAATTTTTATAACGAAATGGGAAAGAGATATGGAGGTGGTGTTGGATGAGGACCAACAGAACAAGATGTATAGATTGATACACGAGAATGTTTGTATGAGAGACGTGGAGATTAATTATAAATGTTTGACACGATGGCATATTACACCGAGTATTGAGCACAAGATGAGGAGGGAGAATTCTAAAATGTGTTGGAGAGGTTGCGGGGAGGAGGGCACGGTGTTTCACATATGGTGGCAATGTCCGAAAATTCAGGCTTTCTGGAAGACAATAGTGAACTCAATAGAAATAATAACTGGAAATGACATAGGGCTGGACCCAACGATGTGTCTTCTACATAATGCTGGGATCTCAGTAAATAAATATAAAGAATCAGGCATATGGTACTATCTAAACGCTGCAAAGGGGTTGATACCCAAGTTCTGGCAAAAAACAGAGGTGCCGAAGGAGGAGGATTGGATCAACAGAGTAAATCAGATAAGTAGAATGGAAAGATCTTACTATATGCAGGAAGATAGGATGGGAATATACTATACAAGATGGGAAAAATGGGAAAACTCAGGAATGAAAGAGAAGTATAGAAAACTATAAATTAAGATACTATTGTGCCTCGAGAGAGTATAGAACGTGCTAAGTGGAGGGAGGGGGAAGGGGGGCGGGAAAGGGCAGGGAGGGGAGGGAAAGAAAAGATTTATTAGAAGGGGTAAGGTAGAAATGTATGGGATATTTATATGTATTGTTACCTCTTCTTTTGGAATTTTTTGTAATAATATGAAAAACTAATAAATATTTAAATTAAAAAAAAAAAAAAAAAAAAAAAAAAAAAGAAACCACAGCTTGGCATTGCATGCCATTATTAAGCTTGTGATCTACCAGAACTCCCAGATCCTTCTCCACTATTGATTCCCCCAGTTGTACCCTCCCTAGTATGTATGATGCATGCATATTCTTAGCCCCCAAGTGCATAACCTTACATTTATCAACATTAAACCTCATTTGCCACATAGTTGCCCAATTAAACAGTGCATTGAGGTTGGCTGGTAAGTTGAAGACATCCTGTAAGGATGTTACTCCACTACACAGCTTGGTGTCATCTGCTGAAATGGGATTTTTAATCCCAGACCCTATATTGTTTATAAATATTGTGGGGGTAGCTCAGGTAGGGGGGATCACCTTCGCTGGGAAAAAGGTAGTCCAGACAGCAGGGCTTTCTTAAATTCTGACTTGTCATTTTTTTTAACCGCCTCCCGCCCGCCATATAGGGAAATGACGGGCGCAAGGTTATTCTCTCATTCTGGGAGGATGTCATATGACGTCCTTCCACTCTAACTGCACGTGTGCGGCTCCGGGGGGCGCGGAGTGCGGCGATTGGTTCGCTGTGTCACCGATCAACGGAAAGAGCTAAAGGCGTCGGCTTGGTTATGTGATCAGCGGTGTCCAATCACAGCTTATCGCATGTAAATAAGGCAATGCCGGTTATTGGCATTTCTCTCCTCACGAGCTGTCACGCTGACAGCTCGAGAGGAGAGGAAAGCTGGTAATCAGCATTCCTCAGAGGGGACATGTTTACTGATGATCAGTGTGCCCCGATGATCAGTGTAGCCCCAGCAGTGCCACCTGTCAGTGTCCATCAATGCCAGCTGTCAGTGCTCATCAATGCCACCTGCCAGTGCCAATCAGTGCCACATCAATGCAACATATCAGTGCCTACCAGTGCACATCAATGCCATTTATAAGTGCCCATCTGAGCTGCCTTTCAGTGCCACCTATCAGTGCTAGTTAGTGCCACCTATCAATGCCAGTCAGTGCCACCTAACAGTGCCTATCAGTGCCATGTATGAGTGCTGCCTTTCAGTGCCCATCAGTGATGCCGATCAGTGCCCATCACTGCATCCTCATTAGTGCACATCAGTGAAGGTGAAAAATCACTTATTTACAAAATTTTATAACAAAAACTAAGAAAAAACTTTTTTTTTCAAAATGTTCAGTTGTTTTTGGTTTGTTTAGCAAAAAATAAAAAACCCAGAAGTGATTAAATACTACCAAAAGAAAGCTCTATCTGTCTCAAAAAAATTGATAAAAATGTCATATGAGTACAGTGTCGCATGACTGTGCAATTGTCATTCAAAGTGTGACAGCACTGAAAGCTGAAAATTGGCCTGGGTAGGAAGGAGGTATAAGTGCCCTGTAGGCAAGTTGTTAAAAGGTTGCAAGCATCATAAACAAAAAGAAAATGGAAAATAAACCCTCGCCATCCAGGCACTAACTAAACATAGGAGCTTCCTCTCTCAACAGTGAAGGGCTTCTTCCTGTCACCAACAAAATGAAAACCGTATACAAACCTTTTCCTTTCCTGTACAATGCAAACTTTCATCCATAGCTCACTCGGATATGGCTCTCTGAGTCCCAGGCCAAGAACAACTTCTTGCTCCAGTCCTGCCTGATTTATACCACCTGCTGGTGGTCATCAGTGGACCACAAAATCTGGTCTAGAACCACCTCTGCCATAGTGGTCCAGAAAACCCAGAGCTGACTCCACCTTAATCTCCCACATATGATCGCATGCGAGGTTACACATAGCGTCCATCGATCACCTCGCCTTTCATACTGTCACATATCCCCCTCTGCTCAAGCCACTGCGGCTGAGCAACTGTCCCAACCAAGCAGTGGACACGGGAAAGGGCATCTACATTCTCCTGGAGTTTCCCCACTCTGTGCTCCACAGTGAATTTGAATGCTTGTAGCGCAGGGGTGGGCAAACTTTTTGACTTGAGGGCCGCAATGGGTTCATATATTGGACCCGGGGGCCGGACCAAGAGTAGATGAATGATGTGTATGTGTCATCCATAGTAAGTATAGTAATATTCCCCCATGGTAAGCATAGTAATTAATCCCCCATATAGTAATTCATCCCCCATATAGTAATTCATCCCCTATAGTAATTCATCCCCCATATAGTAATTCATCCCCCATAGTAATTCATCCCCCACATAGTAATTCATCCCCCCTATAGTAATTCATCCCCCCTATAGTAATTCATCCCCCATATAGTAATTCATCCCCCATATAGTAATTCATCCCCCATAGTAATTCATCCCCCATATAGTAATTCATCCCCCATAGTAATTCATCCCCCATATAGTAATTCATCCCCCATAGTAATTCATCCCCCATATAGTAATTCATCTTTCCTATAGTAATTCATTCCCCATATTAATTCATCCCCCATAGTAATTCATCCCCCACATAGTAATTCATCCCCCACATAGTAATTCATCCCCCATATTAATTCATCCCCCATAGTAATTCATCCCCCATATAGTAATTCATCCCCCATAGTAATTCATCCCCCATAGTAATTCATCCCCCCTATAGTAATTCATCCCCCATATAGTAATTCATCCCCCCTATAGTAATTCATCCCCCATAGTAATTCATCCCCCATATAGTAATTCATCCCCCATATAGTAATTCATCCCCCATAGTAATTCATCCCCCATATAGTAATTCATCCCCCATAGTAATTCACCCCCCATATAGTAATTCATCCCCCATATTAATTCATCCCCCATATTAATTCATCCCCCATATAGTAATTCATCCCCCCTATAGTAATTCATCCCCCCTATAGTAATTCATTCCCCATATTAATTCATCCCCCATATTAAGCCCCCCCCTGTGTCAATTCACTTACCTTTACTCTGCGCGTTCCTCTCGCCATATTCCCGCGCCGTTCCGGTGTGGCATTAAAATCTGCCTCCTATGAGGATCTGTCCCCCTCGACGTATCTGCGCATGTGCCAGTTTCAGGCATTAGCAGCCGATCGGCGATCTCCGGCACATGCGCAGATACGTCGAGGGGGACAGATCCTCATTGGAGACAGATTTTCATGCTACACCGGTCTTCAGGGCGGACTGTGAGAGGAGCCTAGTGGGAGCCTAGCTCCGCGGGCCGGATTAAAAGGTCCGCCGGGCCGTATACGGCCCGCGGGCTGTAGTTTGCCCATTGCTGTTGTAGCGCAAGAAACCAACTTGTCACTTGACTATTTTTCTCCTTGTTATTGCACATCCACTTGAGCAGGGCATGATCAGTAACCAATTTGAATTGTCTTCCCAGCAGGTAATATTTCAGGGCCTCCAAGGCCCATTTGATGGCCAAACATTCCTTCTCAACAATTGCATAATTTTTCTCATGTTAAGCTTTCTTCTCAGGAAGACCACGGGGTGCTCCTCCCCATCTCTGAGTTGGGACAGTACAGCACCGAGTCCCACATCAGAGGCATCCGTCTGTACCACAAAGTCTTTTGTGAAATCTGGGGTCATGCGCACAGGTTGGGCAGAGAGAGCTTGTTTAAACCTTTGAAATGCTGTCTCTGCCTCAGGATTCCACTCAATCATAACCAACCCCTTGCCTTTTGGCAGATCTGTCAGTGGGGCAGCAATGGTGGCAAAATTGGGTATAAACCGCCTATAGTAGCCTGTGATCCCAAGAAATGCTTTGCTTTTTATTTATAGGTTAGGGTCACTTTTGAAATGCCTCAATTTTATTAATCTGAGGCCTAAACAGTCCTCAACCAATAATGTAGCTAAGATATTTGGCCTCCTCCAAGCCTTTGGCACACTTTTTTGGGTTGGCGGTGAGACCTGTTTTCCTAAGCGAATTTACTACTGATTGCAGCCGGGACAAATGAGACTCCCAATCTGGACTGTGGATGACTACATTGTCCAAATAGGCAGCTGCGTATTGGCGATGTGGTCTTAAATTTCTGTCCATCATTCTCTGGAATGAAGCAGGAGCATCATGAAAGCCAAACGGCATCCGCTTGTATTAGAAGGACCCCTCGGGGGTAGAGAAAGCTGTCTTTTCTTTTTTAAAGATTCTGTTATGGGTATCTGCCAATAGCCTTTAGTCAGGTCTAAGGTAGTTATGTATCGGGCCGTTCCCAACCTGTCAATGAGCTCATCCACCCGAGGCATGGGGTAAGCATCGAACTTAGACACACTGTTCAATTTTCTGAAATCATTACAAAATCTGATTGTTCCATCTGGCTTTGGGACCAACACTATGGGACTTGACCAATCACTGTGAGATTCCTCAATCACTCCCAACTCCAACATGTTCTTTATTGCATTTGTCACTGCTTCCTGCCTGGCCTCGGCTATGCTATAGGGCTTTACATTTACACAGACACCTGGCTGTATAACTATGTCATGCTGTAGTACTGTGGTCAGTCCAGGTAGGTGAGAGAAAAAAAATCTCCATTTTTTTTCACAAACTCCTTAATGTCGTTCTGTTGGGCTACTGACAACATTTCAGTTATAGGTAATGAGGTGCCATGGGGACCATGTCCTTTTGGGGGCTTGGTAGTGCCAGTAAACTCTCTCTGTCCTTCCAAGGTTTTAGGAGATTAACATGATATATTTGCTCGGGTTTCCCTTTCCCTGGCTGGTAAACTTTATAGTTTCTCCCTAATCTCAAAGGGACCTTGCCAGTTTGCAAGGAATTTACTCTCCACTGTGGGAACTAGCACCATCACTCTATCCCCAGGGTTGAAGGTAGGGATCCTGGCGCCCCGGTTGTAAACCCTTCTCTGGGCCTCTTGGTCTTGCTCCATATGTTCCCGTACAAGCAGCATGACGGCTGCGATTCTATCCTGCATCTGTGAGATATGCTCAGTGACGCTTCTATAGGGCGTGGTCTCTCCCTCCCATGTTTCTTTCGCGACATCTAGCAACCCCCTGGGATGTCCACCATACAGTAGTTCAAAAGGCAAGTACCCTGTAGACGCCTGAGGTATTTCTTGTATAGCAAACGGTATGATAACAAAAAATCCCAATTTCTCCCATCTTTGTCCACCACCTTTTTTAACATATTATTGAGCATCTTGTTAAATCTCTCCACAAGACCATCGGTTTGGAGGTGGTAGACTGAGGTATGGAGATGGGAGATTATGAACAACTTGCACAATTCTTTTGTGACTTTGGACATAAATTGCATACCCTGATCCATTAATAACTCTTTCGGAATACCCACACGACCAAATACCAGGACAAGCTCTCTAGCAATAGTCTTAACAGAGGTATTACGCAAGGGAATGGCCTCAGGATACCGTGTGGCATAGTCCAGTATAACCAGTATGCGCTGCTGGCCCTGGGCAGATTTTACTACTGGACCCACTAGATCCATGCCGACTCTTTCAAAAGGCACTTAAATTATGGGTAAAGGTACCAGTGGACTGCGAAAATGGGGCAAAGGTGCAGCTTACTGACACTCTGGGCATGACTCACAATACTCTTTGACCTCTGCATGTAAACCAGGCCAAAAGAATATTTGGGTTATCCTTTCCTTAGTTTTCTTTATACTCAGGTGTCCACCCATTATATGACCATGGGCTAAATCTAGTACCATCCAGCGAAAGGGTTTGGGGACCACTAGCTGTTCTACCACCTCCTCCCCTTGCTTTACCACTTAATACAGCAAGTTATTTTTAAGAGCCATGTAGGGAAAAGATACTCCTACATCATTTTCAACCGGTTCCCCCTCAATCATTTTAATGTTTTCTTGGGCTCTATGAAGTGTGGAATCTTTTAGTTGTTCTGTACAAATCCTCTTTTCTGACCTCTAGGTCAGGCACCACATTCTGTCCACTCTCATTACAGCCAGCGATAATCTCTTGTTCAGTATCCTCAATGTCTGTGTTGGAATCCAGCTCCTCCTGCTCCTCTGCCATTACAGAGAAAGGGAAAGGATCTACCCCTTCCTTGGACACACCAACAGTTTCCACTTCAACTTTGCAAAGGGGTCAGGAGTGAGTTCAGGTGTTTCTCCAGCAGGGGGAGCTCGGTCCTCCTGACTCCTCTCCTTTTCCTACAACCTCCAGAAATGGGGAAAATCTCTCCCCACTATGGCTTCATGAAGTAGTGAGAGTACCACTCCTACTAAATGTGTCACGGGGCCCCAGGGAGTATCAATCTCAGCCATAGCAGTCTGATAGTTCTGTGTATCACCATGAATACAAATAACCCTGATAGTGCTAGGCTGTAAAATTACCTTTGACTAAAGGTCACAACACTACCATAGTCTAGCAGAGCAGTTACTGGCTTTTCATCAATTGCAATCGCACACATTTGCTTTTCATGTGTTTCTGACATACTGCAGTATATACCATCTGTGCAAAAAGAGACATGCGTTTTTCTAAAAAAGAATTTTCACATTGAATAGGTTCATCATTTAGGGAACAGTTCTCAGCAACATGACCTAATGCACAGCAATGATAACACTTTATAGGTGCTGCACCCAGACCTCTAAATGGCCTCAGGGACCTTCCTGACCTATCTGGCCAGTCTCCAGGCCCTGAACCCACAACCTCATTATCTGACGCAATAGTCATGTAAATTCTGCCTCGTCATGTACCTGACCGGAGGCTGTATTAGAGAGAGGGCTCCCCTTATGGCTAAGTGCAGTGCGCCCCTGGAGGTGGAAACAGGAGGTGCAGTGCCCAAAGAAGCACAGGTTGCTAGTGATGTTACTGCTTGGAAATGCCTGTTGAGATGGAACCCGTGGGTGCTCCAGTTGCAGGATGCATTTCTCCAGAGAACACGTGGATCCTGGAGGATGGGTAGAGTAGTCAGTAGCCAGAGCCAGGTCAAATATGGAACAGCAGACAGGAGCAACGTCAGGATCAAGCCAGGGTCATACACAGAGTAGTAGCAGACAGGAGCAAGGTCAGGATCAAGGCGGGGTCATACACAGAGCAGCAGACAGTAACAAGGTCAGGATCAAGCCGGGTCAGTAATGGGTAATCAGCAGTAGACTCAGGAACACAGGAACAGGAGGGGCTGACGATAATCCAGCAATCACTGAGCAGAGCTGCAGTCCTTCTAAAGGCCACTGAGCGTCAGCAATTAGTGCACCCTGCGTGTGCCGGTGTGTTTTCGTGTACAGGAATGTTTTACTACGTGTCTCCCACCTATGTACATGCGCACTTCTTTGTGTGAATTGGAGTGGCCATATTGCCCATTGGCGCATTTGCCTGGGCTTCCTCGTCTTTTCCTCTGACAGTGCCCTCCCCCAAGGGACAGCCTCCAGATACCCAGGTGGGCTCATTTTTCAGGGAATCTGTTAAAAAATTCTTAAAGAAGCTTAGGAGAATGCACATTTCTTGCTGGTTCCCAAGATCTATCCTGGATACCCTTTCCATTTAACCAGATATTGAATCTGTCTTCCCGTTTTCCGACCATTCAAGATGTTTCAACTTCAAACTCGATGTCTTCCCCTACCATGATTGGCAGTGGGGGCGGTTCCTCTCTTCCAGGGATAGGGCACATTACGGCTGGTTTGAGTAGAGAAACATATAAGAATCTTATAAGAGTTGGGTAAGTCCAGTTCGAAGGCCACAGGGTTAATCTCCCTTTTGATTTTAAAGAGTCCAATGAACCTGGGACCTAGTTTTCGTGAAGGGCAAGCAAGTTTGAGATTGGTTGTAGCAAGCCACACTTTGTCTCCCACTGTTATGATCCGCCAGGTGGTGCCTCAGGCTGCCAACTGACAGACCTACTCAGAGCGTGGGGTGTAAGCCCGGGCTGTGCTTTCACCAGAGCCCCTGATGGTGGGGATGGACTTGAAACAGTCCCGGGCCAGGTCACGACCTCCGAGCAGGCCCGCCAGTGGCTGAGGAGACCCTTGGGGACAGGTACCGGGAGAGCCAGATATGAAGAGGATGGCGGCCCCAGCAGGGTAGTAACGGATCGTGGCCCGTGAGGGTCAGCGGGGTACAGAATCGGTAGGCGAGAGTAGTCGGGTCACACGCAGGGTCAGCAGGGAAGTCAATCCGTAGAATGGTCAGGGCAATCCGGGTCAAACGCAGGAGCAGGCAGAATAGTCAGGACAATCCGGGTCAAATGCAGGAGCAGGCAGAGTAGTCAGGACAATCCGGGTCAAACGCAGGAGCAGGCAGAATAGTCAGAGTCAATCAGGGTCACAGGATAGGTGCAGGAACTCAGGATCACAGAAGACCTTGCGGCAATCTGTGACAGTGCAGGGCATCTTTAAATAGTGCGCCCTGCACTGTCATTGGCCGGCTAGGACGCGCCCCCGGCTGTCATTGGACGCCTGAGGCGCGCCCGCGGCTCCTACTGCGCATGCGCGGCGTCCTGTCAGCCGCGGCTCGCCGGGACCTAGTGCCCGTGTCTCGGCGCGATCCGCCGCCACTGCGCATGCGCGAGGGACAGAGCCGCGATCGCGGACCCTGGAGCCGTGGTCCCTGACATTGCCCCCCCCCAATGGGCACCCTCCGGGAGCCCAAATGATCTCTCCACCGCGGGTGAGCACGAAAAAACTCCCGGATGAGCCTGGGCGCGTGGACGTTCTGGGCGGGTTCCCATGAGTTCTCCTCAGGGCCATACCCCTTCCATTTTATCAGGAACTGTGTCTGGCCCCCCCTCCTTCGGCAACTGAGGATAGTCTCCACTTCAAATTCCTCCTGGTCACCTATAGTGACTGCCTCGGGAGGTCTGGATTCACGGTCCGGGAAGGGATCCGGTCTGGATGGCTTCAGGAGAGATACATGGAAGACAGGATGTATCTTGAAGGTCTGTGGAAGCTCGAGCTCGTAGGCCACCTCGTTAACCACTCGTTTTACCGGAAAGGGGCCGATGAACTTGGGTCCCAGCTTCCTTGAAGGACATAGCATCTTCAAGTTGGTGGTTGCTAGCCAAACCTGATCCCCTGGTTGAAGCAGTAATTCTCCTCTTCTCTTTCTGTCGAATGCCCTCTTACTGTCCTCCTGGGCTTTAGCGATGGCTTCCTGAATTGTCTTGTTATTGACAGAAAAGAAGTTCAAGATGTCTTGAGAAGCTGGTACCGGATTCTCAGGCATCAGATCAGGGAGAAATGTGGGATGATACCCATAATTGGAAAAGAACGGGGATTGACCCGTGGCTGAGTGACTCGAGTTGTTGTACGCGAATTCCGCGGAAGGCAGCAACGACAGCCAGTCGTCCTGAAGGTAGGATGTGTAGCACCGTAAGTACTGTTCCAGCGTCTGGTTTGTTCTTTCAGTTTGGCCGTTGGTCTGTGGATGGTAGGCGGATGAAAGCGACAGCTTGATTCCCAGCGATTTACATAAGGCGTTCCAGAACCTGGAGGTAAATTGGACCCCCCGATCTGATACTATATCTTCGGGAACACCATGAAGCCTAACCACTTCCTTGATGAAGATCCGTGCCGTTTCCGGTGCTGATGGGGTCTTCTCCAGGGGCACGAAATGTGCCATCTTTGAGAAGCGGTCAACGATCACCATTATTGCAGTGTAGCCCTGGGATGGTGGAAGTTCGACCACGAAATCCATGGCTATCATTTGCCAAGCCCGCTTGGGTATGGGTAACGGATGTAACAATCCCCATGCCCTGCTCCTGGAGGGCTTGTTCCTTTGACAGGTGGAACACGTTCGGACGTACTGCTCACAATCCTTGATCATGTCTGGCCACCAGAACGAGCGCCGTAGCAGATCCAGCGTCTTCGTTACCCCGAAGTGGCCCGCCATAGGATGGTCGTGGCAGTGCCCTAGGACCAGGGTTCGCACTTCTTCTGGGACCATGATCCGGTCTTCCTTCCAAATTAGCCCACCGTGGCTCTGGAGGGGTGATTCTGACGGAACTGGTAGTCCTACAGAAGCATCAAGAAGTCGAGAGCGAAGTTCCGTTTGTAGAGCGAGGAAACTCCCAGAAGGTAAGATGGTGTCAGGTAGCACAGCGTCGTCGGGGTCCTCAAACATGCGGGACAGAGCGTCTGGCTTAGTGTTCTTAGTACCGGGTCGGTACGTTATATGGAATGAGAATCGAGAGAAGAAAAGCGCCCATCTCGCTTGGCGAGGTCTCAGTCGTTTTGCCGTTCTCAAATATTCAAGGTTTTTGTGATCTGTGAATATTAGGATTGGGTGTGTGGCTCCTTCCAGTAAATACCTCCATTCTTCAAGAGCAGTTTTAATGGCCAGGAGCTCCCGATCTCCAATGTCGTAGTTGCGTTCCGCTGGAGTCAATTTCCTGGAGAAGAACGCCACAGGGTGCAGAAGTTCCTTGGTACCATTCCTTTGGGACAAAACCGCCCCTACAGCATTTTCGGAGGCGTCCACTTCCAACACATATGGGAGAGAAGCATCTGGATGGCAGAGAATGGGAGCAGAGGTGAACAATTCTTTGAGCTTTTCGAAGGCTGTCTGCGCTTCGGGAGTCCACTTAAAGCGGACCCCTTGTTTCGTCAGTTGCGTGATCGGGGAGACCAGACCGGAGAAGTTCCTAATAAACTTCCTGTAAAAGTTGGAAAAACCGATGAAACGCTGTACCCCCTTTTTGTCGGCGGGTATTGGCCAATCTAAGATCGCCGTGACTTTCTGGGGATCCATCGCGACCCCCGCGGAAGAGAGAACCAGTCCCAAGAATGTGGTTTCGTGCTGTTCGAAACAGCACTTTTCTGCCTTTGCGTATAGCCCGTGTTGACGCAACCGTTCTAATACCCGTATCACATGACCCCGATGAACCTCCAGTGAAGGGGAAAAAATTAAGATGTCATCCAAATAAACCACCACAAAAATATCAAGAAGGTCACGAAAAACATCATTGATAAAGTGCTGAAAGGTCGCCGGTGCATTACAGAGCCCAAACGGCATCACCAAGTACTCGTAGTGACCGAATCTCGTACGGAACGCCGTCTTCCACTCATCCCCCTCCCTGATACGGACAAGGTTATAGGCCCCCCGCAGGTCTAATTTAGTGAATATCATTGCCGATCTCAATCTCTGGAGGAGCTCGGGGACTAGGGGTAAAGGATAACGATTCTTCACCGTTATCTTGTTCAGGTCACGGTAGTCTATGCAGGGCCGTAACGATTTGTCCTTCTTCTCTACGAAGAATAACCCGGCCCCGGCTGGGGATGTGGATGGACGAATAAATCCCTTCCGAAGGTTTTCATCAATGTATTCCCTCAGTACTCCTGATTCTGCTTCGGACAAGGGAAAGATACGGCCGAAAGAGATTTCAGATCCGGGTAGGAGGTCTATGGGGCAGTCGTAGGAACGGTGCGGAGGGAGAACGTCAGCTCCTCGCTTACTAAAGACGTCTAAGAAGTCATGGTAGGCCGGGGGAATAACCTGGGAAAGATCAGTGTCACCATCCAAGCACAGGAGGAACCGGGGAACCACGGATCCTGTGACGTGGCAGTGACTTAAACAGTAGGGTGAGCAAAATTGAACTGTTCCCTTTTCCCAGTCAATCTGGGGGTTATGGGCCCTCAGCCAAGGGAGGCCCAGAATGACTGGAAAAAGGGGGGATGCGATGGCATCCAAACGGAGGAACTCCTGGTGATGGTCTGCCATTGTGGTGAAAATGGGTGGTGTCTCCTGGTCCACCACCCCTGATTTTATACGAGACCCATCTGCCAAGAAGATGTTGAACCCCCTTTCTTTGGTCTGGAGAGGGATTTTTTGCCGGTGGGCAAAAGTCAGATCGATGAAGCAACTACAGGCTCCTGAGTCAACGATTGCGGTCACCGACAATGTTCCTCCGGGGAGCTGTAAAGACACAGGAATGGCCAGGTAACTCGACAGATCATCCCTTCCTGCGGGTAGAGTAAAAGAAACGGGCGTGGACTTACTCATTTTAGCAGGACAGGAGCGCACCTGATGACCAGCTTCCCCGCAGTACAGACATAGGTTCTGTGATAGTCTCCTTTGACGTTCCTCGACCGATAAGTGAGAACCGGCCAATCCCAGCTGCATGGGTTCCGGGTTGTCCCCTGTTTCCGTGCTTCGCGGATGGTTCCCTGGGGTTGGAGCTGTATCTCTGGAAGGAATCCATGCCACCCTTTGACCCTGACTGCTCCTTTCCAGCCGACGTTCCCTTAGTCTACGGTCAATTTGAATGGCCAACTCAATCAGTTTTTCCAGGGAGTCAGGTAGGCCTACTCGCGCTAGTTCGTCCTTGAGAGGCTCAGACAGCCCGATGCGGAACTGGTGGCATAAGGCCGCATCGTTCCATCTGGTGTCGCCCATGCAACGCCTAAAATCGGACGCGTATTCTTCGGCTGTCCGGCGGCCCTGCCGCAGGGAGTATAGAGTCGCTTCAGCGGAAGCAGCTCGCTGAGGGTCGTCATACAAGACGGCCATGGCCCGAAAGAATTCGGTCACGGATTCAAGATGGGGGTCGTGCTTCTCCATCAGACGGTGAGCCCAATCCTGGGGCTCACCCTGAAGGAGGGAGACTATAAACCCCACCTTGACGGTCTCAGTGGTGAACGTGCGGGGTTGTAAGTCAAAGTATAGGGTGCAGGCGTTCCGGAAGGCCCGGAAGCGGCTCCGATCACCACGGAATCGTTCCGGCAGAGGAACGCGGGGTTCAGGAGCTAGGGATGTGGCAACCGCTCCGGATACCGGGTTAGCGGGAGGTCCTGCAGGTGGAGGACTCTGAGCAGGGGGAGTCAGGGGGGCTATTGACTCCATGCGGTCCTCCAGTCGGGCGCAGCGACTGTGGAAGTTCTGAAAAGCCTGGGTCAAGGTGGCCAGGTGCTGACAAATATCCTCTAGGGACGCCGGTCCACTTCCTGGCTCTGTCATGGCCGCAAGGTACTGTTATGATCCGCCAGGTGGTGCCTCAGGCTGCCAACTGACAGACCTACTCAGAGCGTGGGGTCTAAGCCCGGGCTGTGCTTTCACCAGAGCCCCTGATGGTGGGGATGGACTTGAAACAGTCCCGGGCCAGGTCACGACCTCCGAGCAGGCCCGCCAGTGGCTGAGGAGACCCTTGGGGACAGGTACCGGGAGAGCCAGATATGAAGAGGATGGCGGCCCCAGCAGGGTAGTAACGGATCGTGGCCCGTGAGGGTAAGCGGGGTACAGAATCGGTAGGCGAGAGTAGTCGGGTCACACGCAGGGTCAGCAGGGAAGTAGAATGGTCAGGGCAATCCGGGTCAAACGCAGGAGCAGGCAGAATAGTCAGGACAATCCGGGTCAAACGCAGGAGCAGGCAGAGTAGTCAGGACAATCCGGGTCAAACGCAGGAGCAGGCAGAATAGTCAGGGTCAATCAGGGTCACAGGATAGGTGCAGGAACTCAGGATCACAGAAGACCTTGCGGCAATCTGTGACAGTGCAGGGCATCTTTAAATAGTGCGCCCTGCACTGTCATTGGCCGGCTAGGACGCGCCCCAGGCTGTCATTGGACGCCTGAGGCGCGCCCGCGGCTCCTACTGCGCATGCGCGGCGTCCTGTCAGCCGCGGCTCGCCGGGACCTAGTGCCCGTGTCCCGGCGCGATCCGCTGCCACTGCGCATGCGCGAGGGACGGAGCCGCGATCGCGGACCCTGGAGCCGTGGTCCCTGACACCCACCTTCCACCCAGGGTTACCTCTCCTCTTTTTATCAAACTGTTTCTTGTTAACCTCCTGAGCTTTTTGCATGGTCCTCTGGAGTATCTTGTAATTGGATTGTATGAAAGTTAATCTATCCTGGACTGCAGCTACTGATGCTTCTGGAATGGCATCTGGAACGAAGGAAGGATGAGAACCGTAATTTGCCCAGAAAGGAGACTGGGTGGTGGAAGCATGGACAGAGTTGTTGTAGATGAATTCTGCACAGGGAAGAAGAGATGCCCAGTTATCCTGAGAGAAAGTGGAGAAGCATCTTAGGTATTGCTCCAAAGTTTGGTTAGTCCTCTCCGTTTGCCCATTACTCTGTGGATGATAAGCAGATGAGTGACATACTTCGACATTCATCTTTTGCACAAAGATCTCCAAAATTTGGACGTAAATTGTACCCCTGTCAGAAACTATATTGTTGGGTATCCCGTGTAGTCTTCCTATCTCCTTAATAAATGTTCGAGCAGTTTCAGTAGCGGAAGGAGTACCCACTCATGGGCAGGAAGTGAGCCATTTTGGACAGTCTATCTACTACCACCAGGATGGTGGTGAATCCCTCAGAGGGAGGTAAACCCACAATGAAGTCCATAGAAATCATCTTGCAAGGCTGTTCAGGAACTGGCAGGGGTCTCAGCAAGCCCCAGGCTCTGCTATGGCTGCCCCAGGGGCGGACTGACCATTTGGAAACTCGGGCACTGCCCGAGGGCCCGGGGTCAGTAGGGGGCCCCATGAGATGCCCCTGGTACCTTTTTCATAGGCTTTTTTGAGTTTGGGCAAGGACACAGGGGCCCCATGATCCCCTATTGCCCGGGGGCCCCATGAGTTGTCAGTCCGCCCCTGGGCTGCCCTCATTGCATAGACAAGTTGCACAGGAGTTAACATACTCTTTACAGTCCTGTCTCAGTTTGGGCCACCAAAAGGATCTTTGGACAAGTTCAGTTGTTTTCCGTACCCCAAAGTGACCTGCAAGCAAGTGGTCATGGCATATCTTAAATATTTGTGGCCTGACTTCTTGGGGAACAATGATCTTGTCCTCATGCCACAAGAAATCCTCATGCTTCCTTAAGGATAACCTCTCAGACCCGGCATATGAAAGTGAAGCTTGTTTAATTGCTGCTTTTAGATCAGGCTGAATGAGCAGAAAATTATGTGGGGATAAAACAGTACTGGGAGCAGCTGTTTGAGGAGTGTCTGGGAACATACGGAATAGGGCATCTGCTTTCCCATTTGTAGACCCTGGACGGTATGTTAAATGAAAATTGAACCTTGAAAAGAATAAGGCTCATCAAGCTTGTCTTGGTCTTAACCGTTTAGCAGTTCAAAGATATTCCAAGTTCTTATGATCGGTAAACAGCTGACAGTGACAGTGGAATACCATTAATACTTTTGTTCTGGTTAGTGTACACCCGTCCCAAGGGTGGATTACCTTTCACGAGTTCATGCACTACTGGTCGTCTTGGATAAACCACACGTGCCATTCATAGGCACTCTCTGATTTCGTACTCTCACACGAAGGACATTCCATTATTCAGGAATGATTATATGAACTTTTTTTTAGCACCATTTACCAGTTTACATCATTATTGCACTTATTTGCACTTTTTTGATTTTACATGCGTTTATGATTGATCACATGCATTTATAGCGCTGCACTATTACTATAACATAGAATAGTTACATGATTAAAGAGAATTAAGATATATAATTATACTGGGAAATTAGAACTAGACATTCCCAATTATTTGAGATATAAGTGTGAAAATGTGAAAAAAAAAATATATAGGTGTACTTTTTATTTTAAATTATAAGTATTCTCATAGGCAAACAGAAAAATGCCAACGGGACAGCCTGCGATTGTGCGCCACCTAGCGAACATATTCAGTATTGCATCTATAAAAGTGCTAGGCGTGATTTCAGATTTACTAACAGGAAAAGAGTCTACAAGTAGACACTTTTCAATGAGTTTGCTAGACGCCTTTCTGAAGACTGACAGGTCTAGATTGACTGAATTGAGTCTGCCTGAATGTTCAGCGTCTGCTGGTAGACTCAATTCTTAGTAAATCAGGGCCTTAGTGTTCTTAACTACTTGCCTTCCAGAGGATTTACACCCCTTCCTGACCAGGCCATTTTTTGCGTTACTTTAACTGTTCAAAAAAATAGCAGTGTTTGTATTCTTTACAAACTCAAACATTCACTATATAAACTGAGAAATGTTTGAAGATTTTTCTTTCCTTTGAATCACTTAATTAATATTTTAGTTGTATAACCACTGTTTCTGAGAACTGCTGTACATCTGTGTTGCATGGAGTCAACCAACTTCTGGCACCTGTGAACAGGTATTCCAGCCCAGGATGATTGGACTAGATTCCACAGTTCTTCTCTATTTCTTGGTTTTTCCTCAGAAACTGCATTTTTGATGTCACCCCACAAGTTTTCTATTGGATTAAGATCCGGGGATTGGGCTGGCCACTCCATAACGTCAATCTTGTTGGTCTGGAACCAAGATGTTGCACGTTTACTGGTGTGTTTGGGGTCGTTGTCTTGTTGGAACACCCATTTCAAGGGCATTTCCTCTTCAGCATAAGGCAGCATGACCTCTTTAAGTATTCTGATGTATTCAAACTGATCCATGATCCCTGGTATGCGATAAATAGGCCCAACACTGTAGTATGAGAAATATCCCCATATAATGATGCTTGCGTAACCATGCTTCACTGTCTTCACAGTGTACTGTGGCTTGAATTCAGTGTTTGGGGGTCGTCTGACAAACTGTCTCCGGCCACTAGACCCAAAAAGAACAATCTTACTTTCATCAGTCCACAAAATGTTGCGCCATTTCTCTTTTGGCCAGTCAATGTACTCTTTGGCAAATTGTAACCTCTTCAGCACATGTGTTTTTTTTCAACAGTGGGACTTTGCGGGGGCTTCTTGCAGATAGCTTGGCTTCACATAGGCATCTTCTAATTGTAACAGTACTCACAGGTAACATTAGACCTTCTTTGATCTTCCTGGAGCTGATTGTTGGCTGAGTCCTTGCCATTTTGGCTATTCTATCCATTCGAATGGTAGTTTTTTGCTTTCTTTCCCGTCTTTCAGGTTTTGGTTGCCATTTTAAAGCATTTGCGATCTTTTTAGCTGAGCAGCCTATCATTTTCTACACTTCTTTATATGTTTTCCCCTCTCCAATCAACTTTTTAATCAAGGTACGCTGTTCTTCTGAACAATGTCTGGAACTACCCATTTTCCTCAGAATTTCAGAGAGAAATGCACTGTAACCAGCGTGTACAACATTTTCTGCCTTCCTTCCTTAAATAAGGGCAATAATTGCCACCTGTTTTTCATAGAATGAATGACCTCACTAATAGAACTCCACACTGCTATTATTTTGAACATGCCCCTTTCAATGAGTGATTCAATTAAACCCAATCAGCAACATGCATGTCATGACTGTTGGGTCTGTTGGATTTCTATTACTCTACTACACCTGCTAGTAAAATATTTTCCATGTTGGAGGAGTTGGACTGCCTGTACAACCTTTGTAGGGTCCAGGTATGGCCTCATGCTACCAGTAGTGACACTGACCCTAGCCAAATGCAAAACTAGTGAAAAACAGTCAGAAAAGATGAGTAGGGGAAAAATGTCAATGGCCTCCACTTGTAAAACCATTCCTCTTTTGAGGGTCGTCTCATTGTTGCCCATCTAGTACACTTGTTGTTAATTTCACTAACACGAAAGCAGCTAAAACTGATTAACAACCTCCTCTGCTACTTAACTGACCAGATCAATATCCCAGGATTTTAATTGACTTGATGCTATGCTCTAATTAAAAAGTGTTCATTTTGATTTTTTGAGCAGTATGCATATGTGTGTATATATATATATATATATATATATATATATATATATATATATCACGTTACCACACTTGAATTCACTGAGCTTGAATTCCTGAGAATGACCCATTCTTTCACAAATGTTTGTAGAAGCAGTCTGTATGCCTAGGTTTTGTACACTTGTGGCCATGGAGGTGATTGGAACACCTGAATCCAATGATTTGGAGGGGTGTCCCAATACGTTTGGCAGTATGATGTATATCAGCAAAAGAGATTTGTTGAACGGTTAGTTAGATATTAATTTGGATAGGGATATTAGGGATGCTTATAATAGCCCTAGAAAATTATTGTTGAAATACAATTAACAGAAGGTATCTGGACAGAATATATACCAGTGGCATTTTACTACTTGTTTTAATAGCCTATATGAGAAAACTGAGAGGGTATTTAAGGAATACTGGCATGTCCTATTAAATGGTCATATGTGAGGCTTGGTTCTCCCCAAATCTCCAAGTATCATTTATAGAAAGGCCCCACATTTTGAAGATAGGATAATACAGAGGATGATAGATCTAGCAAAGGGGAGATTCACTTTCTTAGATACTAAAGGATATTTTGCTTCTAGAAGATGTAGAAATTGTAAAAATAATAGAATGCATTTGATGAGGAGAAACACCTCTTCTTCCACACAAACTGAACGAAATTTTGTTATTCAGGATTTTGTTTCATGTGACTTTGTGCAGCCTGGACACTCGTGTTCTGAAGTATCCAGGCCAGGGGCGGACTGACAACTCATGGGGCCCCCGGGCAATAGGGGATCATGGGGCCCCTATGTCCCTGCCGACACTCAAAAAAAGCCTATAAAAGGTACCAGGGGCATTTCATGGGGCCCCCTACTGACCCCGGGCCCTCGGGGAGTGCCCGAGTGCTCGAATGGTCAGTCCGCCCCTGATCCAGGCTGCACAAAAATAACATATGCTTGTGAATCTGTTTTGGGTAGTATCAATAAAATATTTTGATGGTACTACAACCTTTTGAAGTTTTCATTTTTAATCTGAGGAATCCGGTGCAAGAGAGCAACTTTTTAAGGAAAGGATTGATGTGATCACCATTCTTATGGAAAGCTGTTTGCCTAACATGCTGTAAAGTAGGCATCCATCTCTGGTAAGTGCATCCCCTTACATTTGGTAGAGTGAGCACTTTTTGTAGGTATATAAACATAAACCTGGTGGAGGAAGATTTTAGACTTTATACCATCTGACTTTTTATATAGTGATCTGCATTGTATTGAGTGATATTGACACTATTTGATACACTATTTTCGCAGTATTTTTTCACACAAAGTTTTTAAATGGCAGGAGAAAGAAAAGGAGGAAACAAAATGTTTACCTGAACAGGTAATGGGAGATAGAGGAAATACCAAATACATCTATTCATTACACTAAAAAAGAGGTTACTTTTACAATCCTCCATAGGAATAAGAAAACGTTTTTTGGGAAACTACAAATTAGCTGGGGAAGGGTAATATAGATCCCCCAGAAGGAGGGGTTTTATAGAAAACAACTATTCTCTGATTAAACAAAATAGGTGGAGTTCAGGAAATCAATAAAACCCTTCACCCACATATAAGCGGTATACCCCTCTTGAGAATGAACACGAGGAGTTCAACTGGGAGAGACATTTGGGTTCAGGAACTCAATATAAACTCAAGGAGACAACCTTACAACTATCCTCCAAATATCACTCATCCTAAGTTTCAACATACGCTGCCCTTTTTTAGGACCAAGTCAACAACACAGAGAAAAAATAAGAATCGAGAAGGAGAACAATCAAGGGGAGTAAGAAGAAGTAGGTGCAAAAAAAGAGGAAGTTTTAACAAATAGCAGCATTTTTAACCTAAATGGAGCTAGTTTAATTCTGAATTAAATGTATTGAATAAAGGGTTGAAACTTGCCCCTCCAAGAAAATTACATTTAAAATATTTAGTCTACTTTCTCACTAGTGTGACTCCAGCATTGCGTGCTTTAGAGTACGATTTTGATCTGACTTTACACTCTCTGAATCAAAGTCGCATGAAAATAGTGCAGGCACCTTTTTTAAAGTTGCACCGATTTGAACAAGTGCCATTGAAATCAATAGGCTGTGACTTGACTCTGGACACATGGGGGTTTATTTACTAAAGCTGGAGAGTCCAAAATCAGACTCCCTTCTGCATAGAAACCAATCAGCTTCTAACCTCAGCTTGTTCAATGAAGCTTTGGCAATGAAACCTGGAAGCTGATTGGTTTCTATGCAGAAGGGAGTCTGATTTTGGACTCTCCAGCTTTAGTAAATAAACCCCATGAAGTCGCATTGCAAGTCACACTAGTGGGAACAGAGCCTTACTGACATACACAAGTTTGTTCAGAAACTCACTATCAAGGCATTTTTAAAGCAATCCAGTCATGCAGATTGGTGATGGACCACGGGTGGGGTCGAACATACAAATTTATTGAAGATCTCACTTTTTAACACTGCAGGCTCCCTGCCCACTAGTCTGATGGTTTTTACAAGTATGGTATGCAAAGACCTGGATATATTGAAAATTAAAATTAGACCCAATAAACACATTCAGGGTACTATTAAAGCTTTATGTGTATGGAATTATTCGCACTGTGGATAGGGGCAGAGGGATCATTCTTTTGAATAAGGCTGATTCCATGAATAAGATGAATAATATGAATAAATATGAATACAATGAATAATATCTTAGCAGATACTAATACCTATCAAAAATCAAAGGGGGACCCCCACCTCTAAATATAAATTTAAAGTGACAAAACTGGTTTTGAGAATGGTATTCTAAATAAAAAAGAGAAGACCCACTTGATACCATCAGCTCCCCAGATTTCCATAATTTAAAACTTATTAAAAATTCATAAGTCTTTGGATAATCCACCGGGCCGCCCCATTACATCCGTGAAACTAAATATGTTGAATATCACTTACAGTCACTGGTAAAAAAATACTCCAGCAGATCTTAAAGATGTGCAAGACCCTATTAATACTTTGAATTTGATTAATGTAGATGACAAGTGTTTGTTAGTTGCTGCTCATGTATGTTCATTATACACAATTATACCACATGAAAGAGCCCTGGAGATGGTAAACACTTCATGGACCTTGATGAGAAACTTCCAGATAGGCAGAAGTGATTTATCCTGGAATTATTAGATTTCTGCATGCAGCACAACTATTTCTAGTATGGTGTTCTGTTTGCAAAAAGTAGTAGTTGCCATGGGTGGCAAATTTGCTCCAAGTGTGATTTTTTTTTTTTTTGGTCCACTGGAAGGAATAAAAACCTTTTTCATCAACCCATAGCGGAAATTGTGTTATGGAGGAAGATTATTGATGATGCCCTCCTTATATGGAGAGAAGATATACAATCATTAAGGGTGTTCATGGCCCATTTGGATGACAATACATGGGGCATCAAGTGGACATATGATGAAAGTACTAGTGAGGTCAACTTGCTTGATCTTGCTTTTGACACGGTTGACCACCCCCTCCTCCTCCTCAAACAACTACACTCTCTTGGCCTCAGAGACTCCGCTCTCTCCTGGCTCTCTTCCTATCTATCACAGCGTTCCTTCAGTGTTACCTATAACGCTGCCACCTCCTCTTCACTCCCCCTCTCTGTTGGGGTCCCTCAAGGTTCTGTCCTCGGGCCCCTTTTCTTCTCCATCTACACCTCCTCCCTTGGCCAATTGATACACTCTCACGGCTTCAACTACCATCTCTATACCGACGACACGCAAATCTATCTCTCTACCCCGCACCTCACCCGTTCAGTCTCCGCTCGTATCACAAGCCTACTGAGCGACATATTGGACAGGATTTTACTCCACTTCCTCAAACTAAATCTGTCCAAAACTGAGCTCCTAGTTTTCCCCCCAGCCCGCGCCCCCCCCCTGACTTCTCCATCAAGACCAACAACACCATCATCAGTCCCTCCCCTCAAGCCAAACTAAATCACCGATCTGGTATCCAAATACCACCCAAAACTTACTCTCCGCTCCTCACAAGACGTCCTACTCTCTAGTTCTCTGGTCTCCTCCTCCCATGCCCGGCTCCAGGACTTCTCCAGGGCTTCCCCCATTCTCTGGAACTCCCTACCCCAATCCATCAGACTGTCACCTACTCTCCTCACCTTTAGGCGCACTCTGAAAACCTCTCTCTTCAGGGAAGCCTACCCCGCCCTCAGCTAATTACTGAACTCCTCCACTCTTCCTACCACTCCATCCCCCACAGCTATTTCCTCCTGTACCACTATCCCCTCCCTCCTAGATTGTAAGCCCCAATGAGCAGGGCCCTCGAACCCCTTGTGTATTGAATCGTATTGTTAATGTACTGTCTCGTGTACTGTCTCCCTTTATAATGTACAGAGCTGAGCAAACTGTTGGCGCTATATAAATTCTGTATAATAATAATAATTTATATAAAGGATGGCAGTCTCTGTATTAGGACATTTGCCCACAATAGTTATATTTCTGTTCAGAGCTGTCACCATGCAGCATGGCTATAGGGGATACTCAAAAGGCAATTCCTTAGGAATTGCAAGGACATTATTGTTTCTTGTACTTCCCTTTTTATGTAAATATTTTATTTACACCATTTTACCTTTTCCATTATTAAATCTTTTGTAGTGTTAAAATCCCTGTCTCTTGAAAATTGCTGCTAAAGTGGAAATCTCTGGATATACCTGTCTGTAGTGTAGTGCATGTAACAGACATTTATTTTAAGTCATTTACCACTAGTATTGCGAACAAGTGATAGGACGAACCCCATCTGGTGGCAGTGTGGTAAAAATTAAATCCAGTGACGATCGCTCTCGGACTGCTGGCACTTAGATTGTGGTCCCGCAAACTGGAAAATCTGTGCAGGGTGAGGCTGAGTGTTATCATTGCATATCAGTGACAGCAGGATGTAAGTTTGACCAGCCGATTGTCACAAGTTGGTGAAGGTGACAGTGGTCTGATGCCACGCCCATCACAATCAGCATACCTCTTAAAGGAAATAGGCATAATGTTTAGGTACCATCAGAAATTCTTAAGCATTTAAGTTATACATAGTCCTCTTTTAGTAGAGCATTCTACAACCAGATCAATTTGCATCTATATATTGTATGCAGAGAGCAACCCAATATGTGTTAACTTATACTTTCCCATACTGTATGTTCATATGCTGGAATGAGATGTTCTCTTATTCTGTACTTTTTAAGTTTTATGTGTTGTCTATGGAAAAAAAATACAAAAACTTGACTCAAAAAACAAATCAGCGTCCAGGTTTTATTGTCAAAGCTTAATTGAACAAGCTGAAATTGTAAGCTGATTGGCCAACAGGTGCACCAGATTTTGCACTTTCCAATTTTAGTAAATCAACCCAACAATGTGCAGGAATTTATTATTTGTTCTACTTGTTTTGTTGTTTACCTGCTGCAGTGCCCTTGTGGTTTACAATATGTTGGGAGAACTACAAGGGCACTGCAGTTAAGGATTGGTGAACATATAACAAACATTAAAAAAGGCTTTTGTGGACACAGTAGAGTTGATTTACTAAAGTCCAATAGACTGTGCACTTCGCAAGTACAGCTGCACTAATTTAGCCAAGAGCTTAGTGAATGTGGTAAAGCTCTGCTGATTTCCATCATCCAATCATGCAAAAAATTAAGCACAAAATGCTGTTTTTTATGTTACTTGCACCTGATTGGGTATTCTTTGAAAAATGATGCTTTACCGCATTAGCTAAGCTAGAATTCTACACAGTTCCAGAACCAAGTATTTCTACCCTTTCTTGTTTATTATCCCTTTTCTCCCACCCTCTTTCATTAGTATTTCCAATTCTTTTTTTTATACTTGACTGTGGTGCTTCTGAAGACCTGGTATGTACTTCTGTCACTTACCTGTGTAACCTTTTAATTTCCTAATTATAATCCGCTTTGGACAAGATCACAAATTCCCCCCCCCCCCGCTCCCCTGGTGTGCCAGTCTCACAAACACATTCGTTTCCACTATTCCGTTAATACCTTCATGGACATGTTTTGAATTCCATCTTGTCTTCACCCTCATTTTCTTTATATCTCCTATGAATGTTTTACAAACTTCAATATGATTATTATGACTTACCTGGAGATTAAACATTGATTGTTTTTTTTTAAACTACTGTGTAAGATTCTACTGTCTTGGTCATTACAAATTCACTTTGTTTCGGCATCATATATGTAAAGGGAATGGGCATTTCAGAGCATAAATAACCCCTCTAGTGTCACAGGATATAAATTGCTGAATTTTATATTCTTTTCCATTGATGGGGTTCTGAAATGTGAATCTTCTCCTGGGATTATGTGCCAGTCTGCTGCAACTATAGCATCTGCCACAAGCATAAAACCCTTTTCCAAGGATTATTTTTAAAAAATGTGAGTACTAATATGTATATCAAAATATTTATAAATATTTCAAATATTTAAATATTCAATATTCTTATTAAAAATTAATTATTTCTCCAATATGATAATGCTAATTAAAGGATTTGCTAAGGATTTTTTGAGATTTTAATTATAAAAAATATTTAAAATATTAGGTTTGAAAGAAGAATAAATGTATGGGGTCTAGAATTGATGTAATTAATTTTAAATGTATTTTTATAACTTTTATTTTTATATATATTTTATAAAGATAAAATAGGGTAATAAAGATTGATTAAGTTTATAATGCAGTAAAGTATATATTCAGTAACATATATGACATAGGTTTGTGGTATACAGCTGATCCGATTAGCAACGTCTGACAGACAGAAAGTTTATACGTACGTGGATACACATGGGTAAACACTGGGTTGAATTACAGATTATAAAAATCACTAAGAAAATGGCCGCGCCCATGTGGTCTTCAATAAAATGGCGGCCGTGGTATATATAATAACATAGGCGAGTTGTGATGTCCAATCATTTTCCCTGATGAAGTAACGTGACCCTGTGACGCAACGCATAAGGGAGGGGCTCTGACGTCACGACGTTGCATCGGAGAGGCTCGGCGATTCCAGCAGAAGCAGAAGCAGGCAGAGAGGCAGAGTATATCATACCCACTGCTGACCTGTATTATAAAAGTGCCACACACTGCTGTTTATTACCGCATCTGGCAGCAATAAATTACTCCTATACAAAAGGATAAGGCACCATGGTCTTTCTTCTTTTTTTCATTTGATCTATACTCCCCACACTGGTGAAAGGAGGATACGAGGAAGAGGTGTCCCCAGGAGGGGAAATGGGAGATTCTTATAGATCCTGCTAATACTCATTTATGAGCAGCTTCACATGGAGAAAGAGGAGAGCACAGGAGGATTCTAATAGATCTACATTCTCTTTTGGAACATCTTACATATGAGCATTATCCCATCAATCCTGGAAGGATTAAAAGTTTATTTGCCTAAATATATTTAGGCAAATATTAAGGTGAGCGCATATTGAGACCACACGGCACCTGGAGAGAGGGAATAAGGAATTCACCTGCACATTGCACATATTTATAAAAGACTTTATTAAAGCACTTTATTGATTGTATTTGCACATCCATTAATGAATTTGCACAAATATTGATTGATTGATCACATATGATATGTATCAGCACAAATTATGGTTTTGATTTATTTTATATTTAATTTATTTATAAGTCACAGTAATTAATTTGGTCAAAAATTTTATGTATCAATTAAGGTATTAATTTATGTATTTATAAGTGTGAGATAATTCATGATTAAGGATTTTAAAATAGGAGCGCGGCACTATAAATATAAATATATATTATCACGTAGTTGTTTGGCTCCTTTTTAACTCACAATGGCCCTGATCAAAAGTTTACATATCCTGGAATGTTTTGCCTTGCTACAGACACACAAGGTGATACACACAGGTTAAAATGGCAATTAAAGGTTCCTTTCCCACTTCTGTGGATTTTTAAATTGCAGCTAATATTTGTGTATAAGTAGTCAATAAGTTTATTAGCTCTCATGTGGATGCACTGAGCAGGTTAGATACTAAGCCATTGAGAGCAGAAAAGAACTGTCAAAAGGCCTGCGTAACAAGGCAATGGAACCTTATAAAGATGGAAAAGGATATAAAAAGATATAAAAAGCCTTGAATATGCCAGTCAGTACTGTTCAATCACGTATTAATAAGTGGTCAATTTGGAGATCTCTTGATACCAAGCTAAGGTCAGGTAGACCAAGAAAGATTGCAGCCAAAACTGTCAGAATTATTCAGGATACAAAGAAAAACCCCACAGGTAACCTCAGGAGAAATACAGGCTGCTCTGGAAAAAGACTGTGTGGATGTTTTAAAGGATGACAATATGATACTTGAACAAAAATTAGCTACAGGGTCACGTTACCAGAAAGAAGCCTTTACTATGCCAGTGCAACAAAAAAGCCCAGTGAGGTGTTTCATGGTGTTGTCAGGCATATTGTAACTGGGCTTTTTTGTTGCAGTTATGTGCTCATTTTTAACCTCTTGAGTACCAGAACATTTATAAAAATGTACCTTGGCAAACGGTCAATGAGAAACTAAAAAAAAAAAAATCCCTTTTTTGAACTATAGCGGTAAACGCTAACCAACAAACAACTGCTATTACAAAAATAAAAAAAGTTTCCAATTTGTTATATATTTTTTTTAATCCTTTGATGCATTTCAGTTCCATTAATCTCTTAAAGCTTCTTTGTTGCTACTTCCTGTCTACATGCATTCAATGATGACTGCCTGGCATTTCCCAGAATGGGTTTCTTGATGGTGACAGTAATGGACTATGCCTTTGTAATGCATGTTGGAACAGTCACGTGTAGTCGCCACTGGAAGCCTTTGTGATGGAGAGACAACTTAAAGTAGAATTCTGAGTTTCAATGCACTTTAAAATAGCTTGCTTTTTTGGGCCGAACTGGCCCAAATCAGCTATTTCCATTACTAAACAATGCATCCCCATTGAAGGCTCTGCCCAAAGGAACCTTAAAGTGGGTGAAACTCTCAGAAGTTAAATTGTAATATAGTGCAGCGCTAAAATATAAATAGACCAAAGAGAACAATAAAATGCAATAACTGTATAAAATAGTTCGTATAGTAACTGGTGTCATAAAATGTAAATCCTGTATTCAAGTGGAACTTGGTGCTTGTGCAGTCAATAATGAGAAGAATGCGCACTCACCAGAGCGCATAATAAAATGCGCATATGTATGTAAATATCCTGATGTCACAGAAGGTCATCCAGGTCTGGACAGGAGTGGAGTAGAATCCCTCACTGAATGTGCCTGGGTCCTGTAGCATCTGGTGTATGGTGGAAGGATGACAGAGGTCCCTTAAAGGAATGGAATGGTCAGCTCACCAGTTGTATAGAAATCCCACTGCAGGTCCTGGGAATCTGCAAAGTAATCAGTTACACTCCAAACTAAATTTTTATACTCCTCTTGAGTATTGGGATGTGTGAGACCTTTTTTGTTGCCTAGACACATAGAGGGCCCAAAATCCAAGGAGCATTTTCAGACTTTGAAAGAGATTAAACTTGGTGTCTGATTTCCTGACTGCCTGTCACATCTCTTGAGACCTTGAAGTGCTGTAGTTGCCAACTTCTACCTTCCAGCCCTTCTTGTGGATAGGTACAATATTAGCTATCCGCCAGTAATGGGGAACTTTTCCTTTCTCAAGAACCTCCTATCTCACACGGGGGAAATCACCACACTGGGTCTCATCAGTAATAGCACTTACTCCTCCTGGATCCACTCCAGATATAGGTACTCGCAATATCGCTTACTCCATCAGAGGATCATAATAATAAAACAAAGAAGATCCTCCATAGTGTAATCCAGTTTATTGCTTAAATAAATGTAAAAATGCCAAAAAGGGTACCGCCCTGATTACTATTACTGATGAGACCCAGTGCAGTGATTTCCCCCCTGACGTAAAAGTTCCTGTAAGGATCGTAGGTGATCCTAAAAGCGAACTGGCCCTTGTGGTCACCATAAAGAGGTGAGGGGGCACTCTGGCTAATGTTGGTTATTTACACTTTTGCTGTGAGCACGAGTTTTACTTCATCACGTGCATGATCTTCGTTTGTGGATCACGTGTATAACTTTGCATGTGATTTTTTGCATTGGACTGGTTTTATGTGGACCGGAATTTTTTTAATTTTTTTTTATGTTATGTATGTTCACTTATTTGTTATTATCATCATTTAAAGGTGACCTATCACTGTTGAGTTATAGTTTTATCCTCTGGTCAGGGGACACTATTTATTATCCCTGATTTTAGGGTATTCACCTTATATTCATCATTTATATAATAATTTTTTGTGATTTATTTATCCCCCAGTTGGGGATAGGGGGTTGTATAAATTTGTGGATTCACTTCACAGTATTTTGTGGCACATTTCACTATAGAGAATATTTCTCCATTGGATCCATTTTACTGGGAGAACTTAATTTGCAGAAAACTTCCCAGTTTCCTCTTGTAATGGAACTCACAGAAGCATTCCACCCATTGCCTTGTTCAGGAAATAATTATGTACCAATCCATTTACAATTCTCAGACAATTATACCACTGTTTTGCTTTTTACTTTTAGAAAATATATCTGGCTTCAGATTGAATTAGAAAGGTAATTTGTATTGAAGTTGACCTGACTTTAAATAGGAAAGATTTGCAATTTAATAGGGAACATCTCGAAATGTTAATTGTACCTGAAAAGTACCCTAAACAAATTGCACATTTTTTTCCTCCTCCTGAAAAATAGTACTGAACCTCTTTGTATGTGAGGGTGCCTAGGCACTCCTGAGGCTACAAACCTCATATTTGTATATCTGCAGTTTGATATCTTAAAAAGAAAAGATCACCTTTAGAAAAAAAAAAAGAATAAATGCACATTGTTTTGCAGATAATAAAAAAAAAGTGCATTTATTATTTTTTTCCAAAGAGCCTGCAGAACATTGCACCAGTGAGCAGCACATCTTGGGATCAAGCTCCTGCAGAGTCTTAGGGTAGCTATCTGCCCATACCTCGCCCGACAAGGTAGTTACCTGACAGCAGGAAGGTCAATGAACTATGAGAGTATTCACCAGCGCCCTCACAGTGCATGGAGAACTACAAGCTGACAGCAGTAATGTTTGACTTGTAAGCATTCCTTCACAGGAAATTATGAATAAATGATGCAGCCGTGTGGGCGGAGCATCGCATAGCCACATTATTTTGAAATTGGAACAGCAGAGAAGATCCTCCACTTGCTGTTACAGGGAGGTGGGATAAGGGGGGAGGCTGCAGATGCTGGAACATGTTACATGTTCCATCCAAAAACTGTAGCTGCACAATAGGTGGGGGTAACACACAGCTAGTTGTTTCCCCACTCTTGTTGGAAATGGGGGGATTAGCCCTGCAGGCGGAACTCCACTATTTGCTGGTCATTTCTCTGCACTGAAGCACTATCATCCTGCAAGCTCCACGCTTGGCTCTAAACACTAGGCTTTCAAGTGAGGTCAGTGCAGTCAGCGTGCACCTAATTAAAAGGTGTTGTCTTACTACTCTCTACACCAGGGGTGGGCAAACTTTTTGACTTGAGGGCCGCAATGGGTTCATATATTGGACCCGGGGGCCGGACCAAGAGTAGATGAATGATGTGTATGTGTCATCCATAGTAAGTATAGTAATATTCCCCCATAGTAAGCATAGTAATTAATCCCCCATATAGTAATTCATCCCCCATATAGTAATTCATCCCCCATAGTAATTCATCCCCCATATAGTAATTCATCCCCCATAGTAATTCATCCCCCATAGTAATTCATCCCCCCCTAGTAATTCATCCCCTCATATAGTAATTCATCCCCCCCTATAGTAATTCATCCCCCATATTAATTCATCCCCCATATTAAGTCCCCATGTCCCCCCTGTGTCAATTCACTTACCTTTGCTCCGCGCGTTCCTCTCGCCGTGTTCCCGCGCCGTTCCGGTGTAGCATGAAAATCTGTCTCCTATGAGGATCTGCCCCCCTCGACGTATCTGCGCATGTGCCAGTTTCAGGCATTAGCAGCCGATCGGCGATCTCCGGCACATGCGCAGATACGTCGAGGGGGACAGATCCTCATAGGAGACAGATTTTCATGCTACACCGGTCTTCAGGGCGGACTGTGAGAGGAGCCTAGCGGGAGCCTAGCTCTGCAGGCCGGATTAAAAGGTCCGCCAGGCCGTATACGGCCCGCGGGCCGTAGTTTGCCCATTGCTGCTCTACACTTTAGACTGATTTTGGTTAACTTAGACATGTTAGATGTCAATGGCTCAGCTTTCTGACATGCCCCAATGTTTTAGCAGCATAACATCTTCACCATCAATGGATCTGATGAAGAAACACAAGGGTTGCACCTCAGTGAGAGGTTTTTGCCCCTGCTGGTGACACAGAGAGTCTTCTGCACCTCCTGACAGTGCGACTGACCATGAAAGATCCAGAAAGTGCTACCACTTCGCCTATATTATGGAACTATGAGACTTTTCAGTTAGATTTATTAATTTTTTTCTGTGTGACTATGATAGAAGTGCTTCCTCTTGTTTCATGATACAATGTTTTAGGGAGGTGCCCCCTAACAGTGACTACATCCCGCACGGTCCCTATGGACGGCTGGCGGCCATCTTGGAAATTTTAAATGTAAGTTGATTTACCTGCTTTGATTTATCACACTTTCAAATAAAATACTACACTATTGGATACCTCTCTTCTGGGCTTGTTTGTTCTGCGAGCTCCCCCCCTCCCCAAGGTGATTCCTGATACATGAGAGCGTATAAGATCCCCCTGGTGGCTGATGACTGAATACCTGGAGATGGGCTATTCCCCTCGAACCCATATCACCTGGACGCTGTTGGCCTGATGACCTTTCATGTTGCAGTGCTTCAGATCCAGATGACCAGGAGTAGGTCTTAATTACTCCAATGCGCAATAGATTGCTATCTGGTTAGTGCAATCAACATTTATTTTCTAAGCCACAGAAGTCACGGATTGTTTTCACCATTTCTCAATACCTCTGGATAGATTGACTTTGTCACTAATGTCACTATATGCACCTTCCTCCGTATGATATACTTTATTGACTCATACCACTGGTCTCAGTACTAAGATACCGTGCTTATTTGCATACAGTTATAATGTACGGTGTCTTATTCATTTTATATCACCGATTTTTTTTTTTAGCGCTGCATATTTTAGGTTTATACATTTTATGAAGAGGTTTTAGAGGTTTCACCTTTTATGCGAGCAGCTTTTTACTATACACCCAGTGCTTGTTTATATTTCCTATTTATATTTCATTATACAATGTGTTTGAGTAGGGTTACAGTAGACTCATGGGGAAGCTGCTACCCATAAAGTGAATGCACCGGACTACAATTTTGCAAGCTCAGATTCAATATCATTAAGAAGATGTGAAGGAATACATAAATTGAGTATAGCCTATTGAAAAAGAGGATTAATAAAAGCTGTTCAACAGAAATCTATTGCCTTAAATTATTTTTTATGAAAGTGTTAACTTCCCTAGCAGCCTGATTATGTCCATATTTTTGTGCTCAAAGCGGTAAAATTTTTTGCATGGAAATATGTATTTTTTTTATTGTAGGCATGTAATATTTAGAAATAACTCACTCAAATCTGTCCGAACAACAGTCTAGTAAACATCCTGGGTATGTTAAAATTTGAAACACGAAATCATAAATTATAATTTAATAAATAATCATAAAAAATAATAATATAATAATAATACATTCAATTCAATAATATAATCAAACCAAAAACACTGAAATTTGAAATATAGTGCCAAGTTCGCACATCACTGAGCAAAGTCGCAAAATCGTTTTCAGTGTCTGATGATGAAATTCACCACAAACCACTAACCATTGACCAGGGAATATTTAGTAGCAAGGAAATTTCATGGATGGACTTATAGCGCAGGTGGCAACCTATCATGGTACCATTCTTAAATTCACTGAGCTCCTGAGAGCGACCTATTCTTTTGCAAATGCTTGTAGAAGCAGTCTGCATGCCTAGGTGCTTGATTTTATACACCTGTGGCCATGGAGGTGATTGGAACACCTGAGTCCAGTGATTTGGAGGCGTGTCTTAATACTTTTAGCAATATAGTGTAGATAGCAAAATACTTAAAGTAGAGGCAAAACGTTTTTTTTCATGTTGAATAGAGTAAGGAAGGGTTATAACCTTGTATATACCAGTGGTCACCAATGTGCAGCCCGGGGGCCGGATGCAGCCTTTTTCTTGCTCTTATCCTGCCCTTTGGCAGTATTCCCACATTGACACAAATGAAAGAGCGCAATTCCTCCCAATTACACCAACAATGGGGCACAATTCCTCCCAATAACACCAACAATGGGACACAATTCTTCCCAATAACACCAATGATGGGACACAGTTTCTCCTGATGACACCAATAATGGGGCACAGTTCCTCATAATGACACCAACAATGAAGCCCATTGACGCTAATGATGGGACATGATTCTTCCAAATGACACTAATGATGGGGCATAATTGCTCTCACTGACAACAAATTGACATTGTTTACTCCTACTGATGCTGGGACATTTTCTACTCCCAATGGACACAATCTAGCCCCCTAAAGTCTGAAGGACAGTAAACTGGCCCCTTGTTTAGAAAGTTTGGAGACCACTGATGTATACCATAGTCACTTTCACACAAACCAATTTACATACAGTTATTGAGATTTTTTTTGCTACTAAAGACATTGGCAGATAAAGAACAGGACAGCATTATCAGTGCGGCAGATGAAGGGTTAGTGGAGTCACAACAGAGTGGCTGTTGGCATCTCATGTCTCCACCTGCGGTTGGCATGTACTGTAACTGCTGTGTCAGCTGTGAGACACTGCAAAGCTGTAAATGACTTTTTTTCACCATCCATCCACCACCCCCTCCCCCGGCCTAACCTAAATTGTTCTTCCCACCTGAACCGCCAATGGTTGCCCTACCCATCTCCCAGTTCATCTTTATCTCTTGAATTATATTTCCAATTATAGTTGTGAGTGGGGCCTCATGTTTACATTTTGCCTAAGGCCTCACAAAGCCTAGAGCTGCCTCTGATCGACGTCCAGGATTTTTTGTCAAAGCTTAATTGAACAAGCTGAAGATAGAAGTTGATTGGCTACCATGCACAACTGCACCAGCTTTAGTAAACCAACTCCTCAGTATCAGAAGCACCTTCTACTTCTTCTTTAACACTTTTGGCTTTTTGTTGTTTAACGTGTCTTATTTTCTAATTCATTCTAGCTTTCAAAATTCTTCAGTTTGTCTTTAAGTGTCCTGTCTCTTATATTATGCTGCATATTAATATTATTGTGGTCATTGGTTCTTAGTGTAGATTCTGCTGTAGGAGCATCTTTGCTGTTTGCACTTTCATTTTAAACTTCTAGGACTGGTAGTTCTGATTTTTCACCTTAGTAACTGAAAATATTGAAGAAGTACACTTATTAGCTTTATATATGCTTCTATAGCTTTTTTTCTCAGAAAATGTTTTCCTATAACATCGGGCTGTATCTGTAGCAGAATTTAGTACTCTGGCTGCAGCTGAGCGAATAACCTATTGAAAAGATGTTGCAGATGTGGCTGTTATCACTCAAGATGATGCTGGACACATGGTTGAACCCTTCTTGTTTTATTGGAAAATGGTAAGAACAGAGAAACAGGAAATTGCATCATAATCATGTAGTTCCTCTAGGAATAACAATACATTATGCTAACATAAATGTAATACAAACACCTAATGGCAAAACTACTAATGCCAGTATAATTTATGAGAATGTTTGTTGCATCTGTGTCTGTATAAACATTATACAACAGCATGAGACAGGGATGCCAGCTGTTCAATCAGCCTCCAGCTCTCTCTTTGGCTTCTCCAACCCCTTTTCAAGGAACAAAAATCAAGCAAGTAGAAATAAAAACAGTGCTAGATGCTAATTGCACTGCATATTGTCTGGCCTATCAATTAGTTATAATAAATGTGAGCTATCATTTTTATGCAGAACTAATCTCTCAAATGACAGAAACTGGATTTCCAAACTTAATATTAATGTTACACACTTTTACCTATCTGGGGATACAAATCAGCAGAAGTACATATCAACATAATAATGAAGGAGCTTCAAACTTGGAGGGACCTTCCAATCTCATTTATGTGAAAATGTAATTTCATTAAAATTATTTGCCTGGCTAGACTATGCTTTACAGACACTGCCTTTTCTGATGCGACACACACAGATGCAAAAAAAGATACAAATTTACTACACATATTTTTTCTGGCATGCAAATTAATTTAAAATAATTTGCTATAATCTACCCAATTCTCAATGGCGTGCTAATCATCCAGACATTTGCACTTACAACTTTGCTAGTCTACTCAGATATGCTAGAGATTAGGCCAACAAACCACTCTACAAACTTAACTCTCAAATTCCAATTGTCTCACTCTTGATCCCTAAATGGCCTTTTACACTCTCCATGTCTGACACTACAATTCCGCATTAAGCACAATACCCTGGAAAGAACTGCGGAAATAACTCCTAAAGTACCTGGGAGGCTTTTGGCAATACTTATCAGAAAGATGTTAGGCCCAGACAACAAAACTACAATAAACTGTTTTTCCACAGACCAAGTTTGTATCCCCTTCTAATTATTTCCTATATTATGCTCAACTCACCAAGTAATTCTTAAAGTACATCTTCAAATATTTAGGTCCCCAGCTTGTTCCCTAATTGCATTTTATATTTTAATAGTTCTTTATTAAAAAGATTAACTCGTGAGCTACTATAGTGATATTAACAAGAAACTACCTATTATTAAATAAAAAATGTATTTTTATTCCCCCTGAGAAAGCCATGTGACCCTGTGGCGCAATGCATAGGGGAGGGGCTCTGACGTCACGACGCCTCACGAGTCATTATCGTTAAAGATAAAGGCACTATGTGGATATTTATATTTTACATGCTTCAACTGGAGGAATAAAGGGGAGATGAGGAAATAGGAGACAGACCCCTGCAGGACAAGGGGAGAAATCCTCATCCATCCATTCCTCACTTCCAGCCAAGAAGGGAAATCAGGAGAACCCCAGTGGAAGGAGATCATTATCACAGTTGACTCACTAGTATCTATAATTTGATTGTAACACGGACACTTTTTATGTTTTGGTTAAACTAAGGACCTGTCAGCTTATATAGCCTTTTCCATGGTTGGGCTATAGAGTGAGGTCAACACAGTGTGATCACTAAGAGATTTTTTTTTCACATTATTTATTTTACAGTTCATTTTTTATTTTTACAGTTTATATTTTATTCATTTATTATCATTTTGACTTTTTTTGATTTTTTTAATTTTGAATATTTGCTTATTATTCTTTTTATAATTTACATAATAATTTTAAAGCACTTTTTTTGATGTCACACTTGATCGGTATATTTCACTTGCACTATATTATTGTCATCATGGTTTTTTGTGTATGGCATCGTATTTTTCATTTCTGATTGGTTAAATAGGTCGTATTCACTGATAAATCATATTAAGATTGTGAATAGTTCTTTATTATTAATTCAGTAAACACAGTACAAAAGACAGATGCAGAGAAAAGATACATAATCATCAAGATGATCATCTGATTGGAATATGAATGCATCAGAAGGAACAAGTCAAACAGCCTAAGGGACATTATTGGATATCATAGCCATACAAGAGGAACCATGTAACAATGAGAAAGTAAAATTACAACCTATCATTGGCCATTGTCTAGGCTCATTGTGAATACATTGAAAGATCCAGTACAGAAAGACAGTGGATTACTAACACATCCAGTATTTATATTTCTATATGGTGCAAAGAGGGTGAGGTAGCCATTGCTAACTTGTTTTAATGCAAAAATGTGTTCAAATTATCATTGCAGGTTAATTATTATTATTATTATAATTATTATTATTACATCGAGTTATTTTATAGCGCCAAAGGGTTTACTCAGCGCTGTACAATAGAGGGGGGAGACAATACATGAAACAGTACAGCAACAACAGACAGCACACGAGGGGTTAGAGGGCCCTACTCTTTTGAGCTTACAATCTAGGAGGGAGGGGGTAGTGGTACAGGAGGAAGTGGCTGTGGGGGATGGAGTTGTAGGAGGAATGAAGGAGGATGGCTGTTAGGTAAGGGAGGGGTAGGCTTCCCTGAAGAGGTGGGTTTTCAGGGAGTGCCTGAAGGTGAGGAGGGAAGACGACAATCTGATGGATTGGGGTAGTGAGTTCCAGAGGATGGGAGAGGACCTGGAGAAGTCTTGCAGTCGTGAGGAGACCAGGGAGCAAGACAGAAGGGGGTCCTGTGAGGAGCGAAGGGTACGGGTAGGGTGTTACTTGGGAATCAGGTTGGTGAGGTAGTTAGGGGCAGTGTTGTGAATGGCTTTGTAGGTCAGAGTTAGCAGATTGAATTTGATGCGTTGGGCAACTGGGAGCCAGTGGAGGGATAAGCAGAGGGGGGTGGCAGAGGTCAGCAATCACTTCAATAAGCCCTGGCGGGGTAGAGGAGGTCCATTTGCATGTTATTCAGGATTAGCCCTAAAAAGAAAGTGTAAAATTATCATTCTGGAAGGTTTAGGGAAGGCATATATATTAAAGTGGTTCTAAAGGCTTGAGGTTTTTTACCTTCATGCATAGAATTATATTAAAAAACTTTATCTGTGCAGCATCCCCCCCAACCCCCCTAATACTCACCTACGCCCCCTTTCAATCCAGCGATGTGCATTGGTGTCTATCCTGGGACTCCCTCTCCTCACTGGATGAGACAGAAGGGGGAGCCATTGGCTCCCACTGCTTTCAATCACAGCCGGTGAGCTAATGAGAAGAGAGAGGGGGCAGGTAAACAAAACCACTGAACACAGCAGGTAAATGTAGACATGTGTGAACAAAACCACTGAACACAGCAGGTAAATGTAGACATGTTTGTTATAAAAAAAAAAAAAGCCATTAGAATCACTTTAAGATGAAGCATACCGAATTCAACAGAATTCCACAGAAGGAGAGATATATAGTTTAGTACCATCTGAAAGTAGCTGAATGCTCGTATAGACCTGCAGTGCTAGAAATAATGACTTAAGGACCCGATGGAACTACATGCTCTCCGTCAATAAGGGGAAAGATTAGAAGAAAATTTGGACATTTTGTATTGGGTTAAATACCATATGTGTATAACTTTATGCAATAATTCCCAGTGAATGGCGCATCTGAAAAGTAGATTTTATAGATGAAAGCCTTGTTTGGGAATGTTATACCAATTTCTTGTTCCCATTTCAGGATAGATGTTGTTTTGGAAAATTAGGTTTTGTTAATCAGCTTGGTGTAGAATAGAGATATACCTTTAGAGCGAGGTGCAGGAGAGTCATAGAAATTGAAAATATCAAGATCGAGCAAGTAAGAGGTCTGGATCTGTCGCTGATGGAGGAGATGCTTAAATTGGATATATACATAATAGTCCTTGAGGGGTTATGGTATTTTATTCTAACAGAGTAAATTATTTTGGAGTGGAATGGAACTTCAGGTCATTAACATTGTTAATACCATGAGAAATCCAGGCAATTACAGTAGGTGCAGGTGAGGGATATAGAGGTATAAGGAGTCCAGAGGGGTATGAATAGTGTGGTGGCGTACAGGGGCAGTTGGAGTATTTCTATAATAGCTCTTTGAAAGTAGCTAGAATTGTGAGGTAAGGTAATTAATAAGCTTGGTACCCTGCCAAAGATGTGATCATCAAGGATCAGAGGTGTACAGTTGGAATGTGGTGGCACTTTATTTAGCTCTCCAGCACACTTGAGCTTGATCCAGGATGGAGCTATGTAATAGTATTGATTGTCAGGCTGGGAGATCTAATTGTATCTTAAATTGACTATCTTTCTAGCCTCTCCTACAATCAAAAGTTCCCTAGCATACAGTAGGTATGCAACTTAATGCAACAATATGCTGACACAATCTTCACACACTCTTTCTATATTTTAAAATGGGCTTGTTTACTCCAAATGCAACCCACAGACGCCTTATACCTTTTTGAGTGGGTATTGAAAACATCCAGAAAAATTGTTTTGTTTTTTTTTCTTTTGTAATAACACTCTCTTCTCTAAGTTGTATAAAGAGTCTGCACTGAGAGCTTAATAATAATGAAAGCTTGTGCTGCATGTTCCATGTAACTTCAGGAGCACAGGAATGAATCTAGAACTCTGGCGGGCTTGCAGGCAGTGGGACCATTGTTCAGGATATAAAACTAAATAATATTCCATATTTCATTTTTAATAATTTGGGCATACATTTTATACATGAGTCTATTTGATTTAGCACAGTTGAATTTACATTGTTCAGTAAAGCAGGAACAAAGCAAGCTACAGGATGAGGCGGCAAAACACTCTGCTGTGTCCTAGCCCCCAATTCATATTGTGATCTTTCTCTACCGCACTCTTAGCCTCCTTAACTCTTTAACACCTAAGTGCTACAGGACACTGAGCTTCCCAGGGAAGTAGAGAGGGGCAGGAACAGTTAAGTTGTCAGGGAGAGGCTAATTGCTTCTGTGAATGAACCAGCTAAACAAATGAATCATTTGGCAACAGTTGATTGGGTGAAAATGACAGCTTCCTTCTGGGTTTGAATACCCAAGTTTGGATGAAACTCGAGCTCATGCCTAATTGCAATGGTTAAATTAAGGACAGGTATGCCTGGCAGAAATAAATAATATTTTTTACTATTTGCTATTAAACATGTCCGGTAAAAAGATTTAAAAAATCAAACTTCGTCATAAATTTATGCCAAAATGTATTCTGCTATATGTCTTTGCTAAAAAAAATCCCAATACATGTAAATTAATTGGTTTACATGAAAGTTATAGCATTTACAAATGGCTGTATAGATACTGGAATTTTAAGTAATTGTGGTGATCAGCAACAGCGGGACTGCTGTGGGCATTCTGACACTGGGGGGAACTGACTTGTATTGGTGTCATTGACATCCCCAGTGACACCAATACAGTGATCAGTGCTACAAAAAAGCACTGACACTGTACTAATGGCACTGATCAGGAAGGGCTTAAAATGATGGGAGATCAAAGGGTTAACTGTGTGCTGGGAGTGTTTTACTGGGGGGCAGTGTGTTGGTGCTTCACTGTAAGCACACTGCTCTGGATGGCTGACCAATTACACTCCCTTGTTCAGTAGAATGCGCCACGATCTTCAATCATGGAATAGGGCCGCCTTCATTTGGTTGAGCCATACTCACATATTTAAGATGTCTATTTTGACTAGCATTCTATTCTTCCTGCAGATGGTGCCTGTCTCCTTGCCCAAACATTTCTTCCTTGAGCTCCAACACCTGTTTGCAACATTCATCTGGAATTGCATATAGTGCTCTCTAGCTTAGCTAGGATTTTTGTTAGACAGAGGCTGGGTAGCAGCCTGCAATGAGTTGGCCTGGAAGTGAGGCAGGAGTTCACCTCAGGACAGGCTGGGAGGCTCTACAGGTCAGGGCTTCTGGAGCCCTCCCACCCTTTCAGAAACTCAGAGAACTTTCTGGAAGAAAGAGGAGAGGAGGAAGTCTATATCTGCATGTTTAAGGGAACTTAGCCAATCCCCAGGCAGGAGGCCAGGCTTGGTGACCAAGGACAACCCTTAAATGTGCGAAGGAGCCAGTCCAATGAAAGGCCTGAAAGAAGTTAACAACCCAACAAGCTGACAGGACAGTGTGAGTACTCCTACACTCCCTGGGCCAGATAAAGGGAGAGGGCGGTCAGGTGCAAGACCCAACTACTTTTCATTCGGGACTATTTCATTGTTAGATCTTGGAATCCCTTGCCCAGGGATACCCTCAGTGTAGCCGGGTGAAGAAGAAGGATTCATTTGGAGTCTGAGGAGGTATACCAAGGGACTTAGAGCTCTCTAAAAGAGACAGTGCTCTATTTGCTATTTTCTGGATCCATGTCTTTTTGTACAGTGTACAGGTTGCTAAGAAGATTGTCCTCAAGTTTACAGTTTCTTGGACATATACTCTTAGACCCCATCCAAGTTGTTAACTCCTAATAAAAAAAACTAAAAACCATCTCAAGGACTGTTTACTGACTGACATGCAGAGCTTAGGGGGACCCAAAACAAATCCAGCGGTTCTCAAGTGGGTAGTGCTGCAGGCAGAAGACCAAAAATAGCTATGGCCACATTTAAAAAACTTTGCCCAATGTGCCCAAGCAAACCAATGAACTCAATTTTTTTACCCCCTCTCTACCACAATTTTCTGTAGGCCTTTTGTTTCCAGCCCATGAGACTGACTGTGGTGGGGGAACAGGTAACTTCTAATTCTATCCTTTTTTTCTCAAAGAATAGGTGCAGGAACTCAACCACACCCCCATATTACATAGGAAATAGCGTACCGCATCAATTGTGGGTGTGGCCAAAATGCATTAGTAGTGGGAGGGTCTTAAAAGGGCATTGTTAAATAACAGTAATGTGCTACAGTTGCAAGAAAAAGTATGTGAACCCCTTGGGATTACGTGGAGTTTTGCATGAATTGGGCATAAAATGTGCTCTGAACGTCATCTAAGTCACAACAATAGAAGAACACAGTCTGCTGAACATAATACTACACAAACATTAGATGTTGCCATGGTTTAATTGCACATAACATGTAAACATTCACAGTGCAGGGAGGAAAAAGTATGTGAGGCCCTAGCTTAATGACTTCTCTCAGAGCTAATTGGAGCCAGGAGTGAGCCAACCTTGACTCCAATCAGTGTGATGATATTGGATGTGTTGCTGACAGCTGTCCTGCCCTTAAAAAACACACACCTGTTTTGGGTTTACTGGTTTCAAGAAGCACTGTCTGATGTGAACCACAACTCGCAGAAAAGAGCTCTCAGAAGACCTACGATCAAGAATTGTTTACTTGCATGAAGCTGGAAAGGTTTACAAAAATGTCTCCAAAAGCCTTGATGTTCATGTGTCCACGGTAAGACAGACTGTCTACAAATGGAGAAAGTTTAGCACTGTTGCTACTCTCCCTAGGCATGGTCGTCCTGTAAAAATGACTGCAAGAGCACAGCGCAGAATGCTGCATGAGGTAAAGAAGAATCCCAGAGTGTCAGCTAAAGACCTACAGAAATCTCTGGCACATGCTAACATTTTTGTTGACACATCTACAATAAGGAAAACATTAAACAAGAATGGAGTACATGGGAGGACACCATGGAGGAAGCCATTGCTGTCCAAAAAGAATATTGCAGCATGTTTGAAGTTTGCAAAAGAGCACCTGGATGTTCCACAGCACTACTGGCAAAATATACTATGGACAGATGAAACCAAGATTGAGTTGTTCGGGAAGAACACACAACACTATGTGCGGAGAAAAAAAAGGCACAGCACACCAACATCAAAACCTCATCCCCACTGTAAAACATGTCAGAGGGAGCATCATGGTTTGGGGCTGCTTTGCTGCCTCAGGGCCTGGACGGATTGTTGTCATTGATGGGAAAATCAATTCCAGAGTTTATCAAGACATTTTGCAGGAAAACGTACGACCATCTGTCCGCCTACTGAAGCTCCGCAGAGGATGGGTGAAGCAACAGGACAATGACCCAAAGCATGCAAGTAATTCAACAAAACAATGGCTGCAACAGCACAGAATATGCCTTCTGGAGTGGCCCAGTCAGAGTCCTGACCTCAACCCGATTGAAATGCTGTGACATGACCTTAAGAGAGCGATTCACACAAGACATCCCAAGAATATTGCTACACCGAAACAGTTTTGTAAAGAGGAGTGGTCCAAAATTACTCCAGATCGTTGTGCAGGTCCAATCTGCAACTACAGGAAACGTTTGGTTGAGGTTATTGCTGCCAAAGGAGGGTCAACCAGTTATTAAGTCCAAAGGTTCACATACTTTTTCCTCCCTGCACTGTGAATGTTTACATGTTATGTGCAATTAAACTATGGCAACATCTAATGTTTGTGTAGTATTATGTTCAGCAGACTGTGTTCTTCTATTGTTATGACTTAGAAGACGTTCAGAGCACATTTTATGCCCAATTCATGCAAAACTCCACGTAATCCCAAGGGGTTCACATGCTTTTTCTTGCAACTGTATGTACAGAGTTTAGGAATGCGTTACTTACAGAGTGCAGGCTTCAAAAATATGTTATGTACAGAGTTCAGGAATGCACTAGATATAGACTGCAGAGTTCAAGAGTGTGCTATGTGCAGAGTGCAGTGTTCACTTCATACAAAGTTTAGGGTTCAGGAGTGCTCTGTGTACAGAGTGCAAAGTTCAAGAGTGCTCTATGTGCAGAGTGCAGGGTTTAGTAGTGCCCCACATACAGACTGCAAGTTTGAGGAGTGCCCTATATACAAAGTGCAGGGCTCAGGAATGCCCAACATACAGAGTACTGGGCTCAGGAGTGAGCTATGTTCAGAGTGCAGGGTTCAAGAGTGTGCTGTGTACAGGGTTCAGGAGTGCACTACATATAGAGTGCAGAGTTCAGAAGTGCACTTCATACAGAGTGCAGGGTTCAGGAGTGCAGAGGGAGGAGTGCAGATAGTATGACGTTACATTGTGTGAATGAGCCCTAATTCAGTTCTTCATCAATGCACAGCCATTGGAAAGTGGCATGCATACTGACAGCAACTGATGCTAACTGCAGACACACAGCTTCAGTGCTTACCGCCCTCCTGCACACTCACCCCATGTCTGCACCTCCCTGATCCCCTAACACCTTCACACCTTTCTGACATCTCTAAACATTATACCAGCTCACCTCCCCATACAAATTCTTAAGAACACACTGATGCATGTTACATCCATCGGCAGGATCTCTGAGCAGTCATTGAGCCCCACCCACACTTCTCAGCAGAATCTGCCAATGTTGATGCTCTGCCTCCACCTCGGAGCTCTTCCTGTAGCCAGCTATAAAGCAAAAGGCTTCAGATTATTAGGGAGGGATAGAAGTGGAAGTGAGGGCAGCAAGGATACTATGAAGCTGTGCGGGACAGGAGAGCGTCACATGTACACACAGAAGCTGCGCTGACAGGTGACAGTAGTGAGCGGCAAGCACAGGGCCAGTGCAGGAGGTGGCAGCAGGGCTGTGGATAAGGGTGTACCACTAGTCCTTCTATAAGGGGCCCAGGCCAGCAGGGGGGCCCAGGAAGCTGGGTGAATCGGATGTGGGCAGAGAGGATGATCGTGGTGGTGGTGGGGGGGGGGGGCAATACTGGAACCGATCCCCTGTATGTCTCTCTCTGCAGCAGCTGAAAGCTGGCTTCTTCTCCTCTCCCTCTCACTGGCTTTCAGATGCTACAGAGAGAGCAATACAGGGGATCGGTTCCAGTATTTACTTCCCACTGCACCCATCATCTTCCCTGTGCTCGATATATTTCCCCCTGCTGCCCAGGCCCCTTTGTGTGCCCCCACAGTGATGCCAGCTTCCCCCCTCTCCTTCCCAAAAACAGCTGCAAGCACACAATAGGATCATTCAGGATGGAGAGTTGGGGAAGGGTCCTCTAAATATGTCACATTTACCAGCCCCTTCCTTTCCTGAATGAACAAAGTGAGTGATTGGTACCGAACATTCACTGTGTTCATTCATAACTGAAGCATAGTAAACTTTTTTTTTGGGGGGTGGGGGACGTTATGTTGGCTGTATGGGGCCCTGTGGTTTCTAACAGCAGCCCTGGGAACTCAATTCTGCCACATGCCAGCTGAAAAAAGCCCCACTTCATCTGATCCAATAACTGTCTCCCTGATGTGACTAAGTTGGTACATCTCAATGACCAGTCACCTCAGGGAGGTTCCTCATAGCCTAGCCACCCAATATACAGGCAGGGCGGTACAGCGGATGTCGTACAAACAAGACAAGTTGATTGTACCCATTTCAGTCTATTCTTGTGTCCTTTATTCCTATTTCCTTGTGATTATTCACTAATGTTAACAGGTACACACTTTATTAATTTCGGGACTGTTTGTTTCCCAATGCATATTTCAGCAGAAATCAGCAGAACAAAGCAGCAGTGCAGAAATGTTGCAGAAATGCAGAACACCATTTTTGTGCCTTTCTCCTTTTTCTTCTTTATTTGAAAACCATAAATAAAGATGATACAATCAGAAGTGATACATGCAGAAAGCAGAGGAACGAGGCAGCAGACGGAAATTACACTTAGTGCTCTGGATTGAGACAAGTACACACTATAGAGGGATATGCTTTTTCATTTTTCATGTCTGAGATTTACAACCACTTTAATGATAAATTGTGACTTTTTTTTTATGATAGCATAAGAAAAAAACTTTGTCCAGATAAAGGCATAGGACAAAACATATTTGATGATTTTTTTTACAACAGTTTGACACTTTGTAACTTGAAAACCTGCAAATAATTTGTTGCTCTTATTATAAGGAAGATGCTTTAAAAAAACAAGGTCTTTATTAAACATAGCAGAATTTTAAATAAGCATACTTAATAATCAATTTAAAAGTTGACTTGTATTCCAAATTCTCCTAACCTACATCCAAAGTTACTACAAGGCACCATCAATTAAAACAAACTGAGAGAAATATGGGGGCTGCTGTTATTATTATTATAATACAGGATTTATATTGCACCAACAGTTTACGCAGCACTTTACAACAAAAGGGCAGACATTACAATTACAATACAAATTAATACTGGAGGATTCAGAGGGACTTGCTAGTTAGAGCTTACAATCTAAGAGGGAGATACAGACGGTAATAACTGTGGGGGATGGGCTGATGGAAAAAATACATATACAGTTGTTAGGTGCTGGCAGGATAGGCCTCTCTGAAGAGATGAGTTTTCAGGGATCGCCTAAAAGTGGACAGAGATGGAAATAGTCGGACACATTGGGGAAGGGAGTACCAGAGGATGGGAGTGGCTCTTGAGAAGTCCTGGAGGCAAGCATGGGAGGAGGTGACAAGGGAGCTAGAAAACAGAAGGTCTTGGGAGGAACAAAGAGAACAAATGTTTGCTATTATACACATACCAATATCAAAAGGGAGAGATATGGAGAGGAGGAGATTTCTTCCTAATTGTTGAGACTTGCCAATCAACATGAAATGTTGCCTTATAGCAGCTTGTAGAAAAAAACATTTTTCAGCATATTGCCTATTCTGTTGGCACCATGTCAGGAAAAACAAAGTTTGTTGTTTTATTGAAAAAAATACTTATGGAAAAAAGACATCAGTCTTTTTTCCATAAGTATAACTATGTTAGGGCCATGTCACACCAGCAAATTTGTAGCATATAGTATTTTTCAGTTGTTTGCAGGTAAGGCAACCGTTTAACACAATACAAATGAAAGCATGTTAGTTTTTCACTTGTTACCAAACACCTTATTTGTAAAGGCTTGTGTCATTGCAAAAGTGTTCTGGTGCATTGGACCTTAACCTTCCAGTTTCAGTGTCATATCTATGCTTTTTAATCCTCGTCCTCTATTGTCTAGTAGTCTGGTTACTGTACTGTTTACTATATTTATAACAGATTACACATATCACATTTTCATTGTACAGTTTATATAAGACTTAATCTGAGCTGTATCACCTTTCACTAGGCAAGAGCTTGTGTTACTTTTCACATTGTTTCATATGTTGTATATCCACAGCAATACATACTCATATTGTACATCTAATGCCTGGTAGACACATTTCATTTGTTCTCAATCAACCCAGTGGGCTGCATAGAAAAAAAAACGAGAGATTGCTGAACTAACACAAACAAGGTTAGTACAGCGATCTCCCCACTGTGGCTTTGTATTCTGACTGGGGGACTCCCCTCCTGCCAGAACTCACTAATCAGCGCTCACAGCCATTGGTTGCAATTGCTGATTGGATGCCGGTTTTCCAACATATCCCTTCAACAAAAGCCAGTCCTTAGATCTGCTTCTGCTGGAAGGACAGCTGTACACATGGTCCGAATGTCAGCTGGCTCCTGTTGAACAAGCCAGAACATGTGTACCTAGCTTAAGCCTTAGACCTGCTATTATTTGCTCTATGTGAACTATTCAGACTATTTACACAAGGTAATGACAATGAACAATGATAATAAACGAGCACAAAATAAACTTGGTCAATCAAATAACTAAGATTTACAGACCATGACTATTGTATTTTAAAAACTTCAGTGGATAGAGAGGAGGAAGTGAATGACAGTTGACATGAGAGACATAATCTACAGAATGAAGACAGAAATTGACCCGAAAGAATACTCTAATAAATCTGAAAGTTCCCCTGACTTAAAGTGTAACTAAAGGCAAAACTTTTTTTTTAAGTTGCTTTTTAGTAATTGTTAATGGCACCCCAAATGTAGAAGCAAGCGCATTTTGCTACGTGAAAAAAAAAAGCGTCAAACACAGCAAAACACGCAGAAAAAAACTTGCAAATGGAAACATGCCAGAGTGTCCCATGAGCTACTTTGCCTTGTGTAGGGCAGCCCATTGAAATCACTGGGCTGTCCTATGTGTGTCACAGGAAAAACAAGCCAAAAAACAGAAAGTGAATGAGCAACAATGAGGCTCCATTCACATCTGCATGCAAACACGTATCGCTCTTGCATTGGCATTAAATATTAATGGTACCCCAAGTGCAGGTAGCAAGTGCATGGGTGCTGTGTGATAAATGCACTGCAAGCACACCAAAAATCACAGTAGAAACCATGCAATGCTCCACTCTAAAAAAAAGTTCTGGAGCTACTTTGGGGGATTTGTCACATGTAGGGTAGCCCATGCAAGTGAATAGGCTGCGCTATACATAACGAGAGAAAACGCTGCAAAACGCCCCCCCCAAAAAAATGTGTGTGGGAATGCAAGATGTGAACAGGGAATGACAGCTGAGTGTCTCCATCTACTCCCTACTATGTACTTGTATAAAGCTGGCAATACATTATGCAATCTGATTGTACAATCTCTGTAGAATTCCCTTTAGATTTACCAAAACTATGGAATAGGAGGGCCCACTTGAACAATCTATTCCATTTGTATCAAATCAGGCAGGCGCTTGTAGTACATAGCTGATGGTAGATCTAAAGGAGATTGTACAATCAGATTGTACAGAAACTGGGTGGTATAGTAATGAGGGAGTAAGCACTCCCTGTTCTGTGATGCACTAAGGCAGTGCATGCTGGGATATGATCTACAGGAGGTGATGGAATCAGAAAGCATTTTTTTAAATTTTCAAACAAAAAGGTGAAAAGTCAAAGCTTCTGTAAATAAGGTAAAGGAAAGATAAGAACATTGGGATGGCTTAGGCAGAAAGGACATTAGAAAATGCTTCTATTTATTAGAACTGAAATTCTGCCCAAAAAGGTGAGCTTAGCCTTTAAAATACAATTCCCTGTTGCACCAATGTGCTATGCCCTTTCTACGCTCCATAAAAATATAATAACTCCACTTGAAAAGTGCCATCATTTCAGAGGTGGACAATCTTAGCAGTAACACAAGTAAAATGCTTTACAATCACTTAAGACCACATGTGGAGAGGCTCTTGTTATGCTTAAAGGATACATTTCACATGCTTACTATCCTTGACATTCTTAAGCTGACCTCAGATGGATCTTTTTCTTTTCCTTTTTTTTATTCAGCCAGCAGACTGAGCAAAAAAAAGTAATCGAGATGAAGATATTGATTTGTGACAGCATGGACTCTCCACTGTCAGAATACACTGATCAGTGGCTGCAGCCCATTGGCTGAAACAGTTGATCTAGAAAAAATTTCCAATAAGCTAATTTGACAGAAATCAGTCATTACCTATTGATGGACCATTAGGAGGAGGGGTGTGGACAGTGTGTACACCACTTTTGAAAGTTACTTCCAAGTAGTACATGGCTCCATGGTCTGGCAGTAAGGGGGTACCTTGGTGTTCTGCCACGTATTTGCTGCCTCTGCTACCTTTCTGCTACCAGTGTTTGGTCCAACCAATATTTTCTATCTAGGTAACAACGGTACATCATGGATCTTTGTGGCAGCTTTGCTATACATATGCTGTCTGTGCCCTTATATATACTGTAATTAGTTAATGATTAACTGATGGTGTGCTGATTCTTCAACTGTTTATATGTATTTACAGATTATGATTTTGTGAATAAATTCTGGCTGTGATAAACGTAGATATGATTATCACTGTCAATAAGACAATCTTGTTCTGAAAAAATGCTTTGCTGTGGCAATTTTCAATACGCCATGTTGAGTTTGACAGGTGGTACTGGCAGTTTGGCCACTTAAATGCCTGCAAACCTCTTCACAGCCACCTTTGAAAAGAGCCCCACATTGGAGCTTTGTGAATTCCGATGATGTCATTAGAATATTCAGTTAGTTGAAGTTGATGTTGCTCTGACTCATTCCATTGTATGTGTAAATTTGTGTAAAAGATGTGTAGATATATTTGCAAACTGCAACTGCAAGCAAAACTGCTGAGAATTAAAAGTAACTGTATGCGATGCTGACAAAATAGGATTTCCTTCCCCTCTTACACCCCCACCTAGACAGATAGATAGATAGATAGATAGATAGATAGATAGATAGATAGATAGATAGATAGATAGATGATAGACTGAAAGATAGATACAGTTTATGAGTTTTTCTTTTTTTTACATTTACCCTAATGCAATTGTTTGCAATATCTAATCTCAGCCCAGAACAAAATCACGGTAATATTACGAGGGCTGCATTATACTGTATAAAAGGCAAGGAAAGATTTTTGAAAATATGAGTGACAAAGAAAAATTGGAACTAAAGCTTTAAGTATTACTTAGCTGGTTACCCATGGAAATAGATGACCACCATTTCCCATAATAGAAGGGTTCCTCATCATTTCATTAACTGGAAAAGCTTGTCTAAACATGCCGTTACAGAGCAGGAAATGTCTATAAGCCATGCAGCCTAGGCAACTCTCTTCTAATATTACAAGTGTGCTCTGAAGTACTTTCACTGAAATGACATGGCACAATTTCTGAGTTGCCTGAAGATTTGTATCGTGGTATTGAAATCTGAAGTTTAAAAAATTATCCCTTGCAGTTGGACTGTGCCTGCACTGCAATTGTTCATTGCTCACTTCCGTCTCGGGAAACAATAAAAGAGATTAGGGTTGGACTTGATGTTTGACTCAAACATCGGCAGTTTGTGTGTTCGGTGAACACACAAATGATAAGGGCATTCATGGGCTGTTCACCCGTCATGCCCCACAATGCACTGCACCCTGACAGTGCATTGTGATTGGCCAAAGCAACGCACCTGACCACAGGTCAGGTGCAATGCTTTGGCCGATCACAATGCATGATGATCTCACAAGGTGTGGGGTGACCTCACTCCCTTTTGGCAGCCCCCTCCTCCTTGTGGCATCATCCCAGTATTTAAGAACTATCAGGCCGGCACAGCTGTCAGATGGCGGGAGCCAGCGTCGAGAGCGGAGGTTTTTTCTTTTTTCTTTTTAGAAGTCAGCAGCGGGCATTGTGATTGATGTTGGATCTACTTCGGGGGGGAAATTTTTTTAATTTTTGTTTTTAATAAAGTACTTGTCAAAGATTGTCTTCTGTCATTTTTTACACTACACTTTTTTTTTTTGTGAATGAGTAGCAGTACCATGTATCCCATACTCATTCACATGGGGGGGTGAGATATGGGGGCCCCCTTGGTAAAGGGGGCTTCCAGATTCTGATAATCCCCCAGCCTACAGACCCCCACAACCACCGGCCACAGTTGTGGGGAAGAGTCCATTTTTCCCATCAACATGGGGACAAGGTGCTTTGGGGGAAGCCTTCCTACCCCAAAGCACCCCCGCCATGTTGAGGGAATGTGGCTTGGTATGAATCAGAAGGGGGGACACTCGCTCACCCCCCCCTTTTCTGACCTCCTGGGCTGCATGCTTGGATAAGGGTCTGTTATGGATTTTGGGGGGGACCCCACGCTATTTCTTTTTTTAAATTTTGGAGTAGAGGGTTCCCCTCAAAAATCCATACCAAACCTGAAGGGCTTGGTATGGATGGGGGAGGGGACCCCACACCATGTTTTTTTTAATTGCCGGGCAATTCCGGCAGTTCTTTTTGCATTCAGCTGTCAGTGGGGAACCCTGCTGACAGCTGAAACATTAAAGAATGTTTAGATAAGTAAGATACCGCTTAGTGAATTTTCCCTGTTTGAAGTTTGAGGTTGAACCAAATGGGTGTGTTTTGCCCGTCACTAAAAGAGATTTACTTACCCATTCCTCCCTGTGGCTCGATCAGTCCCTGCAACCTCTGCACCCTGACGCTGCAGCGGTTTAAAGTCCTAATGTCATCAAGACCAGAGCAGGATCCTTAGCCCTGTACTGGACGTGAGGACACCAAGGGACAGTAAGCTGCCGGATCGTGGGGCAGCGTCATCTGCCAGGGGTAATTATAACTGTTTCTTCTTCCCCTAGACAAAACAAGCTATTAACCTTTGCAGTGAGGCTGCATCCCCACTACAAAGGATATATTTTTTTTATTTGCCCGAAGTTTGGCTTCAAGGATTTTTCTTACTAGTGACAAAAGGCATTTGTATTCTGACTTGAATCTTGGTGGCATTTTGGTGGAGGAATCTCCACTGTGGGCTATACACCGTGTTCCAAATTATTATGCCAATTATATTTTTCTCATTTACCTAAATAATTGATGTAAATAACAGTCAGCATAATTCTCATGTTATCAACTCTTAAGAGTACAATTCAAATTTTATTGAACAAACCTCCTAATGATAACAGTATTTTTGTTAAACATAAAAAACTTACAATGCACTGTTCCAAATTATTACGCACAGTAAGTTTCAAAACACTTTATAGGTTGTACAGAACTGAAAATTGTCATTTGTTGTGTTTGCAGCATATTTACTGAAATCAAAAGCTATTTCAATCAAACTTTTAACAACATTTTAACTTTTTAAACATTTTGACAGGTCACGTTACATTGTAACATAGGACCCCTTATTTGATAGCAGCTTCACAAGCCTTCCATCCATTGAACTTGTGAGTTTTTGGACAGTTTCTGCTTGAATTTGTTTGCAAGATGTCAGAATAGCCTCCCAGAGCTGCTGTTTGGATGTAAACTGCCTCCCACCCTCATAGATCTTTTGCTTGAGGATGCTCCAAAGGTTCTCAATAGGATTGAGGTCAGGGGAGGATGGAGGCCACACCATGACTTTCTCTCTTTTTATCCCCATAACAGCCATTGATGCAGAGGTATTCTTTGCAGCATGAGATGGTGCATTGGCATGCATGAAGATGATTTTATTACGGAAAGCATAGTTCTTCCTTCTGTACCAGGGAAGAAAGTGGTCAGTCATAAACTCCACATACTTTGCAGAGGTCATCTTTACACCTTCGGGGACCCTAAAGGGGCCGACCAGCTCTGTACCCATGATTCTGGCCCAAAACATGACTCCACCACCGCCTTGCTGACGTCGCAGCCTTGTTGGAACACGGTGGCTGTCCACCAACCATCCACTACTCTATCCATCTGGACCATCCAGGGTTGCACGGCACTCATCAGTGAACAGGACTGTTTGAAAATTAGTCTTCATGTATTATTCTACCCAATGCAGCCGTTTCTGCTTGTGAGCATTGGTTAGTGGTGGTCGAATAGAAGGTTTATGCACAGTTGCAAGACTCTGGAGGACTCTACATCTTGATGTCCGTGGGACTCCAGAGGCACCAGCAGCTTCAAATATCTGTTTGCTGCTATGTAATGGTATTTTAGCAGCTGTTCTCTTGATACAATGCATGGATCTGGCAGAAATCTTCCTCAATGTGCCTTTATCTGCACGAACCCGTCTGTGCTCTGAATTAGCCGCAAATCTCTTAATAGTGCAATGATCACACTTAAGTTTTCGTGAAATATCTAATGTTTTCATACCTCGTCCAAGGCATTGAACTATTTCACTCTTTTTGGCAGCGAGATCCTTTTTCTTCCCCATATTGCTTGAAAATGGTGCTCTGCTTAATAATGTGGAACACCCTCCTTTAGTAGTTTTCCCTTAAATTGGGCTCTAATTATCACAGGTGTCCGAGATTGTTTTCAGTGATCAAAAGAGCCCTGACACACAATGCCACCCATGAGTTAAACTGAAAATCAAAATATTTAATCTTTGTGACACTTAAATAGAATTTGCATAATAATTTGGAACGCGGTGTAGTATTCAGCACTTGTGGCACCCATGGCTGCCTGAATAGCGTGGTTCTGACAAACAGTGTCTGCATCTGACTTTTGATGAGTCTGGTGGTATTGCTAGGGCCATCCACAGCTCAAATTTGAATGATTCAGTAGGAATTGTCCAAAGTTCGAGACTTCTATGACTACTTTGATCTGTAGATAATGTCAGTCAAAGGAAACTTGCAAGAGAAGAATGTGGTGTTATTTTATATATATATATATATATATATATATATATATATATAAATGTTTGAAATTACTATCTACACAACCCATTATTAATTCTTAGTTAACTTTTTTCAGCCCTAATTAACTTTCTCTGTTCAGTCATTACATTTTTGCAATTTTTTTACCATTCGTATTCTAAACTTTTCTCTTTCATTGTCATTTATCTCTTCTTTCATACGCTTATGTTATACTGGCGATTTTGTAGCAACAGTTTGTAGCAGCTGTAGGATCACTCTCCTTCGTGTTTTTGTTGCTAGAAAAAAATAAATTGCAGTGAATGGAAGGTCTGCGTTGCTGAAATTCGAAGCACTTGGTAGGTTATTTGTTGAGCAGTTTACATTTTGCAATGTTTTTGGCTAGCTAGAGAATCATCAGCTCCAAAAGTTACTCATGTTATCCAATGTAGATGATACCGTTAGGCTGCTTTTACTCTGCTGCATTGCCATTTGGCCGCAGTGTGGGTGCAGTACAGTGTACCCATGGTATTCATGCAGGTTTTAGTTGATAAATAAAAAAAAAAGGAACAAAGCAAAAGAACACTGTGAAATAAATAAATAAGTCCCAGTGCAAAAGGAAACTGAAAAGTCCTTAAATGCAATCATATATCTTCAATCACTAAAATGATCATGTATTTCCAAGTGCAGCACATATCACCCCACTCAGTATGAAATATCCTTAGGTGCAATCATATATCTTCAATTAATATGATGATCAGACATATTCAAGTGCAACACGTGTCACCCCACTCAGTGCTCAAGGGAGGATTACCAGATAAATTTGACCATCATGTTACAGAATGGTCAAAGATATATGATTGCACCTAAGGATATTTCACTGAGTGGGGTGATATCTGCTGCACTTGGACATACATGATCATTCTAGTGATTGAAGATATATAGTTAGGTACATATTTGGACACAAAATGAGAAAAAACAGGTTGTGCTGAATGTATGCAAATCAATATATATCAAACAAACTGCATATAAATAAAGTCCAAAAAACACAAAGTCCAAAGTGTTGTGATGTTTTAAAATGCCAGAGGTGTTCAAAACAAATATCACCAAGTGAATCCACCACCAAAATAGGTTAAATAAACTCACCAGAGCAATATGCTAATCATATTATAAACCAGCATATAGCGCTTGTTGCTCTGGGAGCGATGATCTGTATATAGTTGAGGCAACACTGGGAGTTTTAAATCTGGTCTCCAGGAAGTAATACTTTGCAGGACTGTGTATCATATATATCCACTTCAAGGATTCAGCCACCAAACTTTTTAGGGATAATCACATCGCCACTCGGGATAGAAAGTAAAGACTCATGGTGCAGTATGTACTAAAAACATCCAAATTTAACATCAAAACACTTTGGACTTTGTGTTTTTTGGACTTTATTTATATGCAGTTTGTTTGATATATATTGATTTTCATACATTCAGCTTAACCTGTTTTTTCTCATTTTTTGCACACCCTATATGTTTTATAAGTTAGGTTTTGCAGCTTTTTTATTGTTTATAATAATTTTTCCGTGGCACTATTTCTATTACCTTACTTGACTCATAGGTCTCCCTATATATTTTGTGAGATCTTGATCTAGCTGACATGGATATTTTTGGTTATATGGATAAGAGGAAAATTGATCTGGATGAGGTCTTTAACCCTATAGGGGCTAGAAATGGTATTAATCTTGAAGAGAATTTTAAATGTTTTAAACATCTTTTGGAGAAACAGATAAGAATTTGGTGGGATGTCAACACATTGGAGCTTTATCTGAAAGAAAAAATTACTCCCAGGAGATTAAGATAGGATATACCTGCTAATGGCGGGTTGGAAGACAGAGACCTTATGGATGAATGGGTTTTGTTCTTCAACCGTTGTGAAAGTAAACTCCTGGAACTTATTATTAAAAGGAGAAAGGTGAAATTAAAAGAGATTGACTCTAGGATTAAAGAACTTAAAGATATTATGTTGCCATTTGTGGACACTAGTGATTATAAAGAGAAATCTAAAATTGTTCAAGATCATATCACTAAAATTGATAAAAACACAAAAAATAAAAAAGTTAAGTATAAAAGAGATACTGAAGATTATAAGAAGAGATGAGCGAATCGAACATGGCGAAGTGGAATTTGTTTGGAAGATTAGGAAAAATTCGATTCGCGCCGAATCCGAAAACTAGCAAACTTCGGATGCACGAATCGAATTTTTCCAAAAATGGCGGCGACATGTGTGGCGACGGAGCGGGGATCTCTGGGAAGGCGCGCAGACAAGGCGCGCTGACCCATAATGCATTCATTCATGACATGTGATCGCATTAGCCAATCAGCAGCCAGCCAGCCAGCACTGTGTAATGGTGGAGCTATAAATTGCGGCCATCTTACAATTCTCCATTAGCCTCCGGTCATTCAAGAGAGACAGACCTGTCTGTATTAGGGACAGAGATAGGGCCAGAGAGACTTTAGGGCCACAGAATCGTTACTTAGGGACACAGAATCGTTACTTAGGGACACAGAATCGTTACTCAGGGACACAGAATTGTTACTCAGGGACACAGAATTGTTACTCAGGGACAGACACAGAATTGTTACTCAGGGACAAAGAATTTTTACTCAGGGACACAGAATTGTTACTGAGGGACACAGAATCGTTACTGAGGGACACAGAATTGTTACTCAGGGACACAGAATTGTTACTCAGGGACACAGAATTGTTACTCAGGGACAGCCACAGAATTGTTACTCAGGGACACAGAATTGTTACTCAGGGACACAGAATTGTTACTGAGGGACACAGAATTGTTACTCAGGGACACAGAATTGTTACTCAGGGACAGACACAGAATTGTTACTCAGGGACACAGAATTGTTACTCAGGGACACAGAATCGTTACTGAGGGACACAGAATCGTTACTCAGGGACACAGAATTGTTACTCAGGGAAACAGAATTGTTACTCAGGGACACAGAATTGTTACTGAGGGACACAGAATTGTTACTCAGGGACACAGAATTGTTACTGAGGGACACAGAATCGTTACTCGGGGACACAGAATCGTTACTCGGGGACAAAGAATCATTACTCAGGGACACAGAATTGTTACTCAGGGACACAGAATTGTTACTGAGGGACACAGAATCGTTACTCAGGGACACAGAATTGTTACTCAGGGACACAGAATTGTTACTCAGGGACACAGAATCGTTACTCAGGGACACAGAATTGTTACTCAGGGACACAGAATTGTTACTGAGGGACACAGAATCGTTACTGAGGGACACAGAATTGTTACTCAGGGACACAGAATTGTTACTCAGGGACACAGAATTGTTACTCAGGGACAGACACAGAATTGTTACTCAGGGACACAGAATTGTTACTGAGGGACACAGAATCGTTACTCAGGGACACAGAATTGTTACTCAGGGACACAGAATTGTTACTCTGGGACACAGAATTGTTACTTAGGGACACAGAATTGTTACTCAGGGAAACAGAATTGTTACTCAGGGACACAGAATTGTTACTCAGGGACACAGAATTGTTACTGAGGGACACAGAATTGTTACTCAGGGACACAGAATCGTTACTCAGGGACACAGAATCGTTACTCAGGGACACAGAATTGTTACTCAGGGACACCGAATTGTTACTGAGGGACACAGAATTGTTACTCAGGGACACAGAATTGTTACTCAGGGACACAGAATTGTTACTCAGGGACAGACACAGAATTGTTACTCAGGGACACAGAATTGTTACTCAGGGACACAGAATTGTTACTGAGGGACACAGAATCGTTACTCAGGGACACAGAATTGTTACTCAGGGACACAGAATCGTTACTCAGGGACACAGAATTGTTACTCAGGGACACAGAATTGTTACTGAGGGACACAGAATCGTTACTGAGGGACACAGAATTGTTACTGAGGGACACAGAATTGTTACTGAGGGACACAGAATTGTTACTCAGGGACACAGAATTGTTACTCAGGGACACAAAATCGTTACTCAGGGACACAGAATCGTTACTCAGGGACACAGAATTGTTACTCAGGGACACAGAATTGTTACTGAGGGACACAGAATCGTTACTGAGGGACACAGAATCGTTACTGAGGGACACAGAATTGTTACTCAGGGACACAGAATTGTTACTCAGGGACACAGAATTGTTACTCAGGGACACAGAATCGTTACTGAGGGACACAGAATCGTTACTCAGGGACACAGAATTGTTACTCAGGGAAACAGAATTGTTACTCAGGGACACAGAATTGTTACTGAGGGACACAGAATTGTTACTCAGGGACACAGAATTGTTACTGAGGGACACAGAATCGTTACTCGGGGACACAGAATCGTTACTCGGGGACAAAGAATCGTTACTCAGGGACACAGAATCGTTACTCAGGGACACAGAATTGTTACTGAGGGACACAGAATCGTTACTCAGGGACACAGAATTGTTACTCAGGGACACAGAATCGTTACTGAGGGACACAGAATTGTTACTCTGGGACACAGAATTGTTACTCAGGGACAGACACAGAATTGTTACTCAGGGACACAGAATTTTTACTCAGGGACACAGAATTGTTACTGAGGGACACAGAATCGTTACTGAGGGACACAGAATTGTTATTCAGGGACACAGAATTGTTACTCAGGGACAGACACAGAATTGTTACTCAGGGACAAAGAATTGTTACTCAGGGACACAGAATTGTTACTCAGGGACACAGAATCGTTACTCAGGGACAGACACAGAATTGTTACTCAGGGACAAAGAATTGTTACTCAGGGACACAGAATTGTTACTGAGGGACACAGAATCGTTACTCAGGGACACAGAATCGTTACTCAGGGACACAGAATTGTTACTCAGGGACACAGAATTGTTACTGAGGGACACAGAATCGTTACTGAGGGACACAGAATTGTTACTCAGGGACACAGAATTGTTACTCAGGGACACAGAATTGTTACTCAGGGACAGACACAGAATTGTTACTCAGGGACACAGAATTGTTACTGAGGGACACAGAATCGTTACTCAGGGACACAGAATTGTTACTCAGGGACACAGAATTGTTACTCTGGGACACAGAATTGTTACTGAGGGACACAGAATCGTTACTCAGGGACACAGAATTGTTACTCAGGGACACAGAATTGTTACTGAGGGACACAGAATCGTTACTCAGGGACACAGAATTGTTACTCAGGGACACAGAATTGTTACTCTGGGACACAGAATTGTTACTGAGGGACACAGAATCGTTACTCAGGGAAACAGAATTGTTACTCAGGGACACAGAATTGTTACTCAGGGACACAGAATTGTTACTGAGGGACACAGAATTGTTACTCAGGGACACAGAATCGTTACTCAGGGACACAGAATCGTTACTCAGGGACACCGAATTGTTACTGAGGGACACAGAATTGTTACTCAGGGACACAGAATTGTTACTCAGGGACACAGAATTGTTACTCAGGGACAGACACAGAATTGTTACTCAGGGACACAGAATTGTTACTCAGGGACACAGAATTGTTACTGAGGGACACAGAATCGTTACTCAGGGACACAGAATTGTTACTCAGGGACACAGAATTGTTACTCAGGGACACAGAATCGTTACTCAGGGACACAGAATTGTTACTCAGGGACACAGAATTGTTACTGAGGGACACAGAATCGTTACTGAGGGACACAGAATTGTTACTGAGGGACACAGAATTGTTACTGAGGGACACAGAATTGTTACTCAGGGACACAGAATTGTTACTCAGGGACACAAAATCGTTACTCAGGGACACAGAATCGTTACTCAGGGACACAGAATCGTTACTCAGGGACACAGAATTGTTACTGAGGGACACAGAATCGTTACTGAGGGACACAGAATTGTTACTCAGGGACACAGAATTGTTACTCAGGGACACATAATTGTTACTCAGGGACACAGAATCGTTACTCAGGGACACAGAATCGTTGAATTAAAGAGTATGTCAGACAACACGCAGAGGAGTGGCAGAGGAGGCAATGTTTCAGGAGCGAGCAGATGTGGCAGCAGAGGAAGGGGTCGAGGCAGCACTAGTCGCAGCCAGAGGCCAGTGCTCCCGGTGTCATCCAGCGGTCGTGTCTCCACCGACAACCCTGCCGTCATCCATTGGTTGGCTCGGTCATCTTCCTCTTCCCAGGTCACCTCTGACACCTACAGCCAACGGTCGGTGGGTACGTCAGACACAACCGTTAGTTGGCATGGCCCGGGAGCAAGCCCACTGAAATCACGTGTCCTCTACCTGCCCCTGTCCTTTGGTGTTCCCTCACCAAGCGAAGTATCGCATGCTGTGGGCTCAGCCCCACTGTACAGTGAGGAAGAGCTAACAGAGGGCGGTCAGGAACGGGGGGAGACATCCGCCTCTTCAGCAGCCAGGCGAAGAAGTACTGGCGAGGAGAGTGGCTCGGTAGCCGGTCTAGAGACAGGTCTGTCTCCTGACCCACACGCAGCCGAGGGGGCTAGTAGTGAGGCGGAGACCCTAATTGATGATGATGAGGCTGATCGCACTTGGCAGCCTCGTCGTCATCTGCCAGGCCCGTAATCTGCCATGGGCCCCCGTACCGACTCCTCATGCTGCTGCCAGGTCCAGAGTGTGTCATGGGTCCCTGTACGGCCTCCCGTTGCTGCTGTCTCCATCGCCACACTCTGCCATGTGCCACTTTCAGGTCTCCTCACACTGCTGGTGGGTTCCATTTTGTCATAGGGTGCTGGCAGATTACGGACCTCCCATTGCTGCTGCCAGGCCCGTAATCTGTCATGGGCCCCTGTACCGCCTCCTCATGCTGCTGCCAGGTCCAGAGTGTGTCATGGGTCCCTGTACGGCCTCCCATTGCTGCTGTCTCCATCGCCACACTCTGCCATGTGCCACTTTCAGGTCTCCTCACACTGCTGGTGGGTTCCATTTTGTCATAGGGTGCTGGCAGATTACGGGCCTCCCATTGCTGCTGCCAGGCCCGTAATCTGTCATGGGCCCCTGTACCGCCTCCTCATGCTGCTGCCAGGTCCAGAGTGTGTCATGGGTCCCTGTACGGCCTCCCATTGCTGCTGTCTCCATCGCCACACTCTGCCATGTGCCACTTTCAGGTCTCCTCACACTGCTGGTGGGTTCCATTTTGTCATAGGGTGCTGGCAGATTACGGGCCTCCCATTGCTGCTGCCAGGCCCGTAATCTGTCATGGGCCCCTGTACCGCCTCCTCATGCTGCTGCCAGGTCCAGAGTGTGTCATGGGTCCTGTACGGCCTCCCATTGCTGCTGTCTCCATCGCCACACTCTGCCATGTGCCACTTTCAGGTCTCCTCACACTGCTGGTGGGTTCCATTTTGTCATAGGGTGCTGGCAGATTACGGGCCTCCCATTGCTGCTGCCAGGCCCGTAATCTGCCATGGGCCCCCGTACCGACTCCTCATGCTGCTACGTGGCAACAAGGTGGAATCCAACCCTACATATGTTAGACCGCCTTTACGAACAGCGAAAGGCCATCACCGATTTCCTGATGTTACAAGCGGATAAAGGTACTCCCCTGTGTAACTTAGATGTCAGCCATTGGCAGCTCATGCGTGACACCTGCCGCTTGCTCAGGCCCTTTGAGGAGGCCACGCTATTCGTGAGTCGGCAGGACTATGGGATGAACGACGTCATTCCTCTGTTGCACGTCCTGGAACAAATGCTGTTAACAATGGCTGGTCAGGGTGCGGTAGACGTGGCGCACAGATCTCAACGCCACATGACCCCTGTGGGGGCAGGACAGGAAGAAGAGGAGGAGGTAGAGGAGGACATTGGTGCTCAGGAATTATTGAGTGAAATGGGTGGTTTTTCCACTCAGCAGACAGGAGTGGAGGAGCAGGAGCATCTGGTAGAGGAGGAGGAGGAGGAGACAGAGGACCCAGACGCACTGTGGCAGTATGCTGTGGAGATGGAGGCAGGGAGTCCCTCGCATTCCTTGGCACAAATGGCCCATAGCATGCTCGGTTGCTTGCGTAGCGACAGCCGAATAATAACCATCAGACAGAGGGATGACTTTTGGCTGTCCACCTTGTTGGACCCTCGCTACCATTCAAAAATGGTGGCCTTTTTCACACCTGCTGAGAGGGAGGCCAAAATAACGTACTATAAAAACCACCTATGTAGTCAGTTGGTCTCTGCCTTTCTGCGCCAACGTCCATCCTCAGACACTGTGGGCCCTGTGCGCTCGCGTTCCGCTGCCATGGCAGCAGGGGAGGGGTGGGGTGGTAGGAGCAGTGGCAGCTCCACCAGCAGCGGCTGCCTCAGTCTGCAGTCGATGATGAGTAGCTTTCTTCACCAGCGCAGTGAGGAAACTACTAACCAGCCGCAGCAGCAGCAGCATCAGGTGGACCTGGAGCAGGACCTCACACAACAGGCTTGGGCCTACTTGGACAGCACCCTGCCAACCGAGGTAGACAATCCCCTTGACTACTGGGCAACGAAACTTGACCTTTGGCCCCAACTAGCTGAATTTGCCCTTGAAAGGCTGTCATGCCCGACCAGTAGCGTGGCATCGGAGCGCGTGTTTAGTGCAGCAGGAGGTATTGTAACTCCGCGGAGGACACGACTGTCCACCCAAAGTGTGGAGAGACTGACGTTTGTGAAAATGAATCAGGCGTGGATTAGTCTGGATTTCAAACCACCAGTTCCTGACACAACTGACTAAATCCTCCATGAATCATGCCCCAAACATGCTATTATTTTTAACATAGGCCTCTGTATGGCCTTCAATTTAAGCTGCTTACGCTTCGCCACTCTGCCATGGGCCCCTGTACCGCCTCCTCTTGCTGCTGCCAAATCCAGAGTGTGTCATGGGCCCCTGTACGGCCTCCCATTGCTGCTGTCTCCATCGCCACACTCTGCCGTGTGCCACTTTCAGGTCTCCTCACACTGCTGGTGGGTTCCATTTTGTCATAGGGTGCTGGAAGATTACGGGCATCCCATTGCTGCTGCCAGGCCCGTAATCTGCCATGGGCCCCCGTACCGACTCCTCATGCTGCTGCCAGGTCCAGAGTGTGTCATGGGTCCCTGTACGGCCTCCCATTGCTGCTGTCTCCATCGCCACACTCTGCCATGTGCCTCTTTCAGGTCTCCTCACACTGCTGGTGGGTTCCATTTTGTCATAGGGTGCTGGCAGATTACGGGCCTCCCATTGCTGCTGCCAGGCCCGTAATCTGCCATGGACCCCCGTACCGACTCCTCATGCTGCTGCCAGGCCCGTAATCTGTTATGGGCCCCTGTGCCGCCTCCTCATGCTGCTGCCAGGTCCAGAGTGTGTCATGGGTCCCTGTACGGCCTCCCATTGCTGCTGTCTCCATCGCCACACTCTGCCATGTGCCACTTTCAGGTCTCCTCACACTGCTGGTGGGTTCCATTTTGTCATAGGGTGCTGGCAGATTACGGGCCTCCCATTGCTGCTGCCAGGCCCGTAATCTGCCATGGGCCCCCGTACCGACTCCTCATGCTGCTGCCAGGCCCGTAATCTGTCATGGGCCCCTGTACCGCCTCCTCATGCTGCTGCCAGGTCCAGAGTGTGTCATGGGTCCCTGTACGGCCTCCCATTGCTGCTGCCAGGCCCGTAATCTGCCATGTGCCCCCGTACCGACTCCTCATGCTGCTGCCAGGCCCGTAATCTGTCATGGGCCCCTGTACCGCCTCCTCATGCTGCTGCCAGGTCCAGAGTGTGTCATGGGTCCCTGTACGGCCTCCCATTGCTGCTGCCAGGCCCGTATTCTGCCATGGGCCCCCGTACCGACTCCTCATGCTGCTGCTAGGCCCGTAATCTGTCATGGGCCCCTGTACCGCCTCCTCATGCTGCTGCCAGGTCCAGAGTGTGTCATGGGTCCCTGTACAGCCTCCCATTGCTGCTGTCTCCATCGCCACACTCTGCCATGTGCCACTTTCAGGTCTCCTCACACTGCTGGTGGGTTCCATTTTTTCATAGGGTGCTGTATGGCCTCCCATTGCTGCTGCCAGGCTCGTAATCTGCCATGGGCCCCCGTACCGACTCCTCATGCTGCTGCCTGGCCCGTAATCTGTCATGGGCCCCTGTACCGCCTCCTCATGCTGCTGCCAGGTCCAGAGTGTGTCATGGGTCCCTGTACGGCCTCCCATTGCTGCTGTCTCCATCGCCACACTCTGCCATGTGCCACTTTCAGGTCTCCTCACACTGCTGGTGGGTTCCATTTTTTCATAGGGTGCTGTATGGCCTCCCATTGCTGCTGCCTCCACCGCCACACTGTGGCTCCACACTCTGGTTTTGGCCCCGTGACTGCCCAAATGAGTGAAGTGTGCGGTGATTCTAAGATCGACGGCACTCATCTGCATGTCATACTGACTGACAGTATTATTTCTCTTCCCCAGCAGACTCCAAGGGCATTTAAATTAAAGGTACAGTGTTCTGCACTAATATAAAGGCTCTCTGAAGCCTAGAAACACCTTTTTTATATTTTAAATTCGCAGCGAATATATTTGACTCGAATCGAATTTATTCCGCGAATTCGCCGAATCAGCCGATTCAAATTTTTGAATAATTCGCTCATCTCTAATTATAAGAATAATAAAGTTTATAAATGGCAGGATAATGTCAATATTGGGGATTGTGATTCCAAACTCTCTACACCAGAAAAAACACCATGGGTGGTTTTAAATCACCACCAAACAATATACAGACTGTCACACCTCCCTCTAAACATAAAGTTACATTCCAAAGACATTTGGAAAAGTTACCCATACACCTGAAGGGGATAACTATCAACATGGTTTCTATAATGAGGGGCGTGGTAGACCCAACAGATTTTTTTCCAACTCCAGAAGGACAGGTGGTTTTAGAGGTGGGTGGAGTAGAAGATTTCAAGGTTTCAAGATAATTTCCCCACCAGGGGGGGTTTTCACAACCAGTACAGAGGGTAGTATATGACACAGAGGTTTCAGACCCCAAGAAAGGGATTGGAGAGAACAAGGGAATTATGGCAGAGGGGAAAGAACAGAAGATATAGAGGAAAGAGAGAAGGCAGGAGACAAAAAGAGAAAAAGAGCTTATTAGGGACCGGTATTTACAACTTAAGTGATGCAAGGTTTACCGAAAGAGAATTGAAGGTTTTGGATTTAGGTTTAAAATATGTTCCGAAATATGTTTGAATAAATTTGATGTTTTTATTGATTTACAAAAATTTGTGAGAAAATTAAATATTAAAAAAATGTTGAGCTTAATAAACATAAGAATAACAAATCCAGTTTACCATTTTAGAAATAGTGTTTTAAAAAATGCTTCCACTTTTAACCCCAACAATTCTGGGAATTCTTTTTTGGAAGTGTTTAAAAATATGGTAGAGAATGATTTGAAAAATATGACAATAAAAGGTTTTCATCATACTCCTAAAGACATTTTATTAGGTATCGAAGATCTTGAAAAGAATAAGAATGTAGTGATTAGGGGGGCAGGTAAGGGAGGGAGCATTGTCGTTCTGAATAAAGAGGATTATGAAATAGAGATGGATAGGTTATTAAAAATTAAAGACACTTATATACAACTAACAGGAAACCCCACTAAAAAACTTAGAACACAGTTGAAGCATATTATTAAAAAATTTAAAGAATTAGGGGTTCTGCATGAAAAAGAAGCTAGATATATGTTGATAAAAAATCCTAAAATACCTACCATTTATTACTTACCAAAAGTGCACAAAAATCAAGAGAAACCACCTGGTAGGCCCATAATTAGTGGCATCAATTCCCTTTTTGCCAGAATTGGTGAATATATTGATTCCTTTCTTCAGGATATAGTCATGAACAAAAGATCTTTTCTAAAGGACAGTGGTGAACTTATTAACATTATAAAAAACTTGGATAACTTGAATGATTGTCTGTTGGTAACCATAGACGTGGAGTCACTTCACACCAACATCAACCAGAAAGATCAAGGGTCAAAGCTATAAAATGGGCCTTAAAACATAAATCCAATCTAAAGAGAATTCAAAGAAACTTGATTATTGAATTATTAGAACTGGCTATGGATAACAACTTTTTCTGGTATAAAAATACTTTTTTCCAACAGTGTAAAGGTGTTGCAATGGGGGCCAAATATGCCCCCAGTGTGGCTAATTTGGTGATGGATGAATGGGAGGAGGAATGTATCCATGATAAGTGGCCAGAGATGGCACTATACAAGAGATACATTGATGACATCATTATATGGTGGCATGGGACCCAAGAACATTTAAATAGCTTTATTGAAAATATTAATAATGACTTAAAATTTACAGTGACAAGTGATCCTAGTCAAATAAATTTTTTGGATCTCATATTATATAAATACAATGGTGGTATTCTTACTAAAACCTTCTTAAAGGACGTGGATAAAAATAGCTACATACCTGTTTCAAGTGGACATCATCCTAGATGGCTTTTCAATACACCTAGGAGTCAGTTCACTAGGATAAAAAGGAATTGTAATGAAAATAAAGATTGTATAGATCAAACGAATATTATTATTGAGAGATTCGTTGAAAAAGGGTATGATAGAGCATTTCTTCTTAAAGAAAGAAATCTCATCTATGATAAAGATAGAGAGTCCCTTTTAAGTAATAAGACACCAAAGAAGTTTGATAATAATATATGTTTCATTACCAAGTATAATATGCAGTATAAAAGCATCAAACTAATTTTTTAAAAATACTGGCCGATTTTATTAAAAGATGAGATTTTGAAGGGCATTATTCCTGAGAGACCGAGGTTTGTTTACAGGGAAAATAGGCCTCTAACGATGAGAATTGCCCATAACGTTATTGATCCCCCTAAAAAGTAGATCTGTTTCTTGATTTAAAAGGATTTTTCAATTGTAACAAGTGTAAAGTTTGTAGAACGGTCTGTAAGGAATCCAGAAAGAAAAGAAAAGTTTTTTTCATTCCTCTTGCTCTAATAAAGAATATAAAATCAATTCCCTGATTACTTGTAATTCCTTGCATGTAATTTACATTTTGGAATGTCCGTGCCATCTTCAATATGTGGGACGAACAGGGTTTAAACAGATGTTTAAAAACTAGAATAGGTGAACATATTGGTAACATCAAAAAAGGGTTTGACAAGCACAGTGTATCGAGACATTTCAAATTAAAACATAACTGTGACCCGAGTTTGCTGACCTTTTATGGTATAGATATGGCTAAACCCCATTGAAGAGGTACTGATTTAATTAATGAAATTTCCAAAAAAGAAACGTACTGGATTTATGAATTAAATTCCCTAAAACCCAATGGGTTGAATGTGGACATTGACCTTAACTGTTTTCTCACAAATGTTTACATTTTAGGTTGATGTATCATTATATTTAATGGATCATTCTTTGATCATCAGAGTTCTGCTTTAATTTTGTATTTTTGATACTGGCCCTTTAAATGTTCGGTATGACATTTTAAATTTTTCCTGCTATTGTAGATCCATTCATTTTATTTAGGATCTATTGAGGTTTTTTGCCCTATGTTGTTTATTGTTTTTATTGCTATAAGAATGTTTTAAATGGATGCGGAGGCTATTCACAATGATAAGATTGTGCGGTGGGCATCTATCCTCATTAAAATCAGCTGTCCGCTTTAAGTGCAGTGAATATTTAATGAAGTGCTGACGCCTCACATCCATCTCTCCGTGAGGACGTCGATGACGAAAAGGGCGGGGCCTTTGGATGGGACGTCAGGACGCTCCCGGTTCGCTGGTACGGTGCATGCGCAAGCCAGGCTGGGTTCGCGTTGTATGTTTCATACTGATCACGCTGTTTATGCTGATGTCGGCACAGACACCTTTTGTTGTAAGTGCATTTTTTTATTAAATTGGATGTTTTTAGTACGTACTGCACCATGAGTCTACTTTCTCTCCCGCGTGGCGATTTGATTATCCCTAAAAAGTTTGGTGGGTGAATCCTTGAAATGGATATATATGATACACAGTCCTGCAGAGTATTACTTCCTGGAGACCAGATTTAAAACTCCCAGTGTTGCCTCAACTATATACAGATCATCGCTCCCAGAGCAACAAGCGCTTTATGCTGGTTTATAATATGATCAGCATATTGCTCTGGTGAGTTTATTTAACCTATTTTGGTGGTGGATACACTTGGTGATATTTGCTTTGAACACCTCTGGCATTTTAAAACATCACAACACTTTGTGTTTTTTGGACTTTATTTATATGCAGTTTGTTTGCTATATATTGATTTGCATACATTCAGCGCAACCTGTTTTTTCTCATTTTTTGCACACCCTATATGTTTTATAGGTTAGGTTTTGCAGCTTTTTTATTGTTTATAATAATTTCTCCGTAGCGCTATTTCCATTACCTTACTTGACATATTTGGACACATGCACAATTTTAGATTTTGCAGATATTTACCAAAACATATTCAAGCTATAGTTATATAATGGATATGGGCTGAAAGTGCACACTCTCAGGTTTAATTTTAGGGTATGTACATCCAAGTTGGAGGAAGGGTTTAGGAATTACAGCTCCTAAAAGTAGCCATCCTTCCTTTTTCAAGGGACCAAAAGTAATTGAACAATTGAATCAAAAGCTGTTTCATGGGCAGGTTTGGGCTACTCTTTCATTATTTCTTCATTAGTTAAGCAGGTAAAAGGTCTGGAGTTGATTCTAAGTGTGGTATTTGCATTTGGAATCTATTGCTGTGAGCGTACATCATGCGTTCAAAGGAGCTGTCCATGCAAGTGAAACAGGCCATTGTAAGGCTTCAAAAACTAAACAAATCTATCAGAGAGATAGCAGCAACATTATGAGTGGCCAAATCAACAGTTTGGTACATTAGAGGAAAGAAGAACACACTGGTGAGCTTAGCAACATAAAAAGGCATGGACGTCAACAGAAGATAACAGTGGTGGATGATCGCAGGATCTTTTTCTATGGTAAAGAAAAACCCATTCACAACATCCAGACAAGTGAAGGACACTCTCCCGGAGGTGGGCATATCAAGTCTACAACCAAGAGAAGACTTCACAAGAGCAAATACAGAGGGTTCACCACAAGGTGCAAACCATTCTTAAGCCTGAAGAATAGAAAAGCCAGATTACACTTTGCCAAAAAACATCTAAAAAATCCAGTCCAGTTCTGGAAAATTATTCTTTGGACAGATGGAACTAAGATTAATCTGTACCAGAATGACAGGAAGAAAAAAGTGTGGAGAAGGCTTGGTACAGCTCATGATCCAAAGCACACGTCATCTGTAAAACATGGTGGAGGCAGTGTGATGGCATGAGCATGCATGGCTTCCAATAGCACTGGGTCATTGGTGTTTATTGATGATGTGACAGAAGACAGAAGCAGCCAGATGAATTCTGCAGTTTTTAGAGATATACTGTCAGCCCAGATTCGGCCAAATGCAGCAAAGTTGATTGGACGTTGCTTCACAGTACAGATGGACAATGATCAAAAACACACTGCAAAAGCAACCCAGGAGCTTTTGAAGGAAAAGAAGTGGAATATTCTGCAATGGCCAAGTCAATCACCTGATCTCAACCCAATTGAGCATGCATTTAACTTGCTCAAGGCAAAACTAAAGGCAGAAAGACCCACAAACAAAGAACAACTGAAGAGAGCCTGGCAAAGCATCAGAAAGGAGGAAACCCAGTTTTTGGTAATGTCCATGGGTTCCAGACTTCAGGCAGTCATTGCCAGTAAAGGATTCTCAACAAAACATTACAAATGAACATTTTATTTATGATTATATTCAATTGTCCAATTACTTTTGGTCCATTAAAAAAGGGGGGGTGGCTACTCTTAAGAGATGTAATTCCTAAACCCTTCCTCCAATTTGGATGTACATACCCTCAAATTAAACCTGAGTGTGTGCACTTTCAGCCCATATCCATTATATAACTATAGCCTGAATATGTTTTGGTAAATACCTGAAAAAAACTAAAATTGTGCCTGTGTCCAAATATATATGGACCTAACTGTATGATTGCATTTAAGGACTTTTCACAGTGTCCTTTTGCACTGGGACTTATTTCTTTCTTTCACAGTGTTTCATTTGCTTTGTTCCTTTTTTTGACTTATCAACTAAGATAATATATATTACTCACATTTTTTAGCACTGCACTGTTATATAGGGTCCCTGGCATCATCATCTTGGATATGAGAGCCAGCTGCAACTTCCTGGGGAATCACAGCTGGCTCCCCACTGCACATGTGGAAGATCACATGGTGCTGTGGAACTGATCCTGCAGCCTCCTGAAATGTGTACCGTGTCCCAATAGATTGTGAGAGAGGTGCATGGGTATGTATGTTACATGTATAGGTAAAATTATCATTCATATGGCCAGGGCTGTAGATAATTTTTTTTCTGGGGGAGGGTTCAGCTCACAGCTGAGCTGCATTTTCACAGCCCCCCACACACACACCAACTACTCCCCCTTGAAGGAAGGAACGAAGGGAGGGGTGGAAGGAAGGGAGGGGTGGGTGGAAGGAAAGAAGGAAGGAAGGGAGGGGTGGGTGGAAGGAAGGAAGGGTAGGTGGAAGGAAGGAAGGAAGGAAGGAAGGAAGGAAGGGGTGGAAGGAAGGAGAATGGAAGAAAGGAAGGGGTAGATTGAAGGAAGGGAGGGATGGGTGGAAGGAAGGGGTGGATGGAAGGAAAGAAGGGGTGAGTGGAAGGGTGGGAGGAAGGAAGGGGTAGATGGGAGGAAGGGATTGGTGGGTGGAAGGAAGGATGGGGTGGGTGGAAGGAAGGGTGGGTGGAAGGAAAGAAGGGAGGGGTGGGTGGAAGGAAGGAAGGGGTGATTGGGTGGATGGAAGGGAGGGTGGATGGATGGAAGGGAGGGTGGGTGGATGGAAGGAAAGAAGGGGTGGATGGAAGGAAGGAAGAGCTGGGTGGAAGGAAGGAAGGGGTGGATGGAAGGAAGGAAGGAAGAGGTGAGTGGAAGGAAAGAAAGAGGAAGGAGTGGATGGAAGGGAGGGAGGGGTGGATGGAAGAAAGGAATGAAGGGGTGGAGGGAAGGAAGGAAGGGAGGGGTGGGTGGGTGGAAGGAAGGAAGGAAAGAAGGGAGGTAGAAAGGGGAGGAAGGAAGGAAGGAAGGAAGGAAGGAAGGAAGGAAGGAAGGAAGGAAGGGGTAAGTGGATGGCAGGGTGGGTGGGTGGAAGGAAGGGAGGGGTGGGTGGAAGGAAGGAAGGGTTGGTGGAAGTAAGGAAGGGTGGGTGGAAGGAAAGGTTGGGTGGAAGAAAGGAATGGTGGGTGGAAGGAAGGGAGGGGTGGGTGGGTGGAAGGAAGGAATGAAGGGGTGGATGTAAGGATGGGGTGGGTAGAAGGATGGAAAAAAGGAAGGAAGGGTGGGTGGATGGAAGGGTGGGGTGGGTGGAAGGAAAGAAGGGTTGGTGGAAGGAAGAATGGGTTTGATGGAAGGGTGGGTGGAAGGAAGGGGTGGGTGGAAGGAATAAAGGAGTGGGTGAAAGGAAGGAAAGAAGGGAGGGATGGGTGAAACAAAGGAAGGAAGGAAGGAAGGAAGGAAGGAAGGAAGGAAGGAAGGAAGGAAGGAAGGAAGGAAGGAAGGGAGAGAGGGATGGGTAGAAGGAAGGAAAGGAGGGGTGGGTGGGTGGAAGGAAGAAAGGGATGGATGGGTGGGAGGAAGGAAGGAAGGAAGGAAGGGTGGATGGAAGGGAGGGGTGGAAGGAACGAAGGAAGGGAGGGGTGGGTGGAAAGAAGGAAGGGGTGGATTGAAGGAAAGAAGGAAGGGGTGGATGGAAGGAAGGGAGGGATGGGTGGAAGAAAGGGTGTGTGGAAGGAAGGGGTGGATGGAAGGAAGGAAGAGAGGGGTGGGTGGAAAGAAGGGAGGGAGGGTGGGTGGAAGGAACAAAGGAAGGGAGGGGTGGGTGGAAGGGAGGGAGGGAGGAAGAATGGGTTTGATGGAAGGACGGAAGGGTGGGTGGAAGGAAGGGGTGGGTGGAAAGAAGGAAGGAGTGGGTGAAAGGAAGGAAAGGAGGGAGGGATTGGTGAAAGAAAGGAAGGAAGGGTGGAAGGAAGGGAGAGTGGTGGGTGGAAGGAAGGAAGGGATGGGTGGAAGGAAGGAAGGAAGGAAAGGGAGGGATGGAAGGAAGGAATGGATGGATGGATGGATGGAAGGAAGGAAGGGTGGGTGGAAGGAAGGAAGAGATGGATAGAGGAAAGGAAGGGAGGGGTGGGTGGAAAGAAGGAAAGTGTGGATTGAAGGAAGGAAGAAAGGAAGGAAGGGGTAGATGGAAGGAAGGGAGGGATGGGTGGAAGGGAGGGGTAAGTGAAAGGAAGGGTGGGTGGAAGGAAGGAACTGAGAGGTGGTGGAGGGGTGGGTGTAAGGAAGGGAGAGAGGGAGGGGTGGATGGAAGGAAGGGAGGGAGGGAGAGGTGGGTGGAAGGAAAGAAGGAAGGGAGTGGTGGGAGGAAGGAAGGGAGGGGTCGGTGGAAAGAAGGAAGGAAGGGAGGGGTGGGTGGAAGGAAGGGAGGGAGTGGTGGGTGGAAGGAAGGAAGGGAGGGGTGGGTGGAAGGAAGGGAGGGAGTGGTGGGTGGAAGGAAGGAAGGGAGGGGTAGGTGGAAGGAAGGAAGAGAAGGGTGGTTGGAAGGAAGGGAGGAAGGGAGGGAGGGAGAGGTGGGTGGAAGGAAGGAAGGAAGGAAGGAAGGGAGGGAGGGAGGGAGGAGGTGAGTGGATGGATGGAAGGGAGGGGGTTGAAGGAAGAGAGTGGTGGAAGGAAGGAAGGGGTTGAAGGAAGGGAGGGAGGTGTGGGTGGAAGGAAGGAAGGGAGGGGTGGGTGGAAGGAAGGAAGGTAGGTTGTACTCACATGACTCATTCAGAAGCATCAGAACTGTCAGCTGCTGTGTTGAATTTCCCACCCACACATCCTCTGAAGCTGCACGGACTGGAGTGTGGGCGGGCACAGGGGGAGGCAGTGCAGATCCAGCCTCCCTCCCCTTTTCTCCTATTAGTGCGGAGGATGGAGGGAGGGGCTGGGCACCAAGAACACAGCGGCTGTGGGGGGGAGAAACACAGCAGAAACACAGCGGCAGTGGGGGGAAGAAAGAAAATGGAACGATCAGGTATGTTTTCTACAGCATTGGGGCAGCTTCTCCTCCTTTCCCTCCTGCGGCTTCCAGCTGCTTCATTGAAAGCCATACAGTAGATTGCTTCTTGTCACTGCCCCCACTGCCACCCCTCCCATACACCCCTAGTCCTGGCACTGCTCGCCGACCCCACCTTATTTCCACTCGTGGGCAAGTGGAAATTTTGAGGGCTGCAGGGATGGTTGTCTACAGCCCTGTTTATGGCCCAGGTCGGTCACAGTAGACCCATAACCTGTGGTTGAACATCTGTTTTCAATTTACTACTAAATAAGATACTATTTGGCTCCAGAAAGCAATTAAGCTAAAATAACGAGGTAAAATGAAAAAGACATATCACATGCATCTAACAGTAAGGCAGGTCACACGCACGTACACACACACACACACACACACTAGATTTTGCTGCACTTTGATCTGTTAGATCAGCAAAATCTTTGAATAACTATGCAGTGCAAAGGCTATCAAAACTATTTATTTACTTTATATGCAGTCAGGAAGGTCCCCATGCTACATATTTGCTGCTGAACTTTGCTGATTTAACAGATTAATTTGAAAGAAAATCTGATTAGTATGTGACCAACTTCAGACTAGCAAAGTTGAAATCCACCCCAAGTCTAGATACACATTACCAACACATGGTTAAAAACACTCACAGGAGAAAAAATGATAAGGGCTCATCTGTTGTACATAGTCCACCGCTCCCCTCTGTCCCGCGGTACCATCTGGCGTACCCGCGGGACAGAGAGGAGCGGTGGACTATGTACAACAGATGATCCCTTATCATTTTTTCTCCTGTGAGTGTTTTTAACTATGTGTTAATAATAATCTTTAATATTAAACTTAGGTGGCGTTTCCCCGCTTATTTTTTCATTTATCTTATGCAGAGCTGGCCAAACTCTGAGGATAGCAGCTGCCAGTGTTAAAGCCCAAATTTCACCTACATGGACTATGGACTGTTATAGACTCTTTGAATACTTGTCCAGTCCCAGTACCTTGTTTGCATGTTATATTCTAGTGGGCATCTTAACCTCTGTATACCAGTCACCTATTCTCTCTAGATAAACATTGACTGCCATAGCCAGTAGTAGTTAATCACATTCAACTGGACCTGTTCCGTACTGCTGAAGATGTTTTGTAGCAAATTCGAACCAATTTTTTAGTTCATGAACTAAAGAAAAGGCTTGGATAAGCCATTAAATGTCTTCAACATTACAGAACATGTCCAGTTGAATGTGACTACAAAAGCTATAACATGACCTGAATGAATCAAAACCTTCACAGACATACTGACTGCCATAAGTACAAGACAAAAGTAGAGCACCACACCACCCATATGCAAGACATTCAAGCTCCAGTTCTGGTCATTAGAGCTGGAAATAAGCAGAACACTACACGTGCACCATTTTGTATACTGCAAAACATGGTTCGATTAATTTTTAAACGTGTTACTCCGGAGTTAATAGAACATATTGAATGCATGAATGCTGTTAATATATTTCTTGAACTCAAATCTGCCCAGCCTTTCTATTACCTCAACATTTGCAATGAAACGGTCATGATTAATTGGTGATTGGGACACATGAGGCAGAAACTAAGTTGTCAGTCTGTACTGGCTTTTACTTTATAACCTTGTTCTACCTGTACTGATAACAATGCATTGTGAAATCCACACAGTCTACAAAGTTATTTGCACATCTTTGTTTCTAGTGGGGTAACTATGGAATCCAATCTCCAATCAGTTATAACATAACTTCTAGAAGCCACCTCTCATATAAATACAAGGTACTTAAAGAAGCCTTATTTTCTTGGCTCTTATCAGCATTGTCACTCAGTAAGTTAGGAATGGTTTAAACACAACTGAAAGCCACTGTGTTTCACCTGCAAACACTGTTTTAGAGGACTTGTTCTAACTATGCTGCTGTTCAACTATAGGAATCACATCACGGCGTCTGTAGAAATACTGGATAATTGAGACTGAGTGAAACCCAGATAATACAGCTCTTCATATTTTAACAAGTTATACACGAAACACTAAGATTTTCTTTTATATTTTTTCCATTTCCTTTGAAGAAGGACTTCTTTATTCCTAAAGCAACTAGTATTTGGTAAGAACAATTTTGTATTTTAATTGTATGTAATTTTTTATTTAATTTGTATTTACCGAAGACATTCTGAGCCATTTCATTTGGAGATCAATCATCAATTAAATATATCAGTTCACTTTAGGGAAATTAAATCTGGTTGCTACAGTTTACTCTATTGGACCAGTACTGCCGTTTGCAGTTTGTACAGTCTACATAAATGGTCCAGGTACTGATTATCCCAGTATACCTGGATACATATGCCAGCTGGTTCTTCCTCTTTGTGTAATCTTTCCTATGATTTGGTAATGCTATATTTTCTTATTATTCTTGAATTTGTAAAGTCTATGAACTCACTCCTTTCTTTCAAATTTATAAATAAATATTGCTAAATATTTAAATAAATTAGAAATATTTGTAAATAACTAAAGCAGTCTATATAAAAATTGATGTAGGTTTAATAGCAAGAGGGTTTTTTTGTGGCAAATTAAATAAAATTGTCATATACAGTAGAACGTTATATTTTTTCTCCTCAGTTCTATGTTTTCTAGGTCAGTTTTTGCAGTTCTACCATTTACCTTTTATAGCCTATGGGCACATTTTTGCCAAACAGAACAAAATATAATTTCTGCCTCTTCTGCTGCAATTTTTGGTTCTCTCTCTTCTTGCCTATAGAATGTGTTTAGAACAAAACAGAGAAAGCACACTAGACACTCCCGCACTTGATATGTATGTGTACAGCACATGAATTCATTAGTTATGAAAAGGTGCGTGGCTACTTAGCAGTAATATTACTTAGTACTTAGCAGAGTAGATATTTAAATGGAAGATATAAGCGGTTTAACCTTCTATGTGTGATTCCTAGTGACAGATCTTATGTGTGTTTAGCCCAGGATTTGGCTTAGGAAGCTTTTGCTAGAGTTGGTGGTGTTATTGCAGTCATTTTGAAGATGCTGGGTGACCTTTAGTGATGTAGTGCTTGAAAAGCTACATATAAGCATTCCCAGGTGGGAAAAAAACGAATTCATATGTAACAGTGTTTCAGGAAGGGCTCGCTACCTCCCAGCCATTACATCCCCATGCTAAAGCAAGTGACTGGGTAGCAGGGGATCTTCAGCCACCGACAAGTGGGAATTTTACTATCTAGTGTCTTGTAGGTCTTTAACTTTATTGCCTCAGCCCCAGGAAGGCCTTAGCTTGAATGGGGGACTCCCTCCCAGAAACACTTCGTCCTGAATACTTTTGCATCTATGAAGAAAGGCAGGTCTAGAATGCAGTTTTCAATGCTTTACTTGAACCTGATAGGTAGGACAGGAGGACATTGGAGGTGGAATACCCAAAGCTCCTTGGGCTAGGGTGGGTGTGGCACAGCATCCAGAACCATCACATAGGATGTCAGGAAACATGGCTCTGATGTCGTCTAAAAAGTTTTGATTTATCCAATAAAGAAGTTGAAGCTTTATTCATTATTGGTGTGCTGTCATTCACCCCTAATATCGCTATATCAAAATGGGTGTACCCTTTAGGCCTGGATAGGGATGAGGTTCAAATGTGCTAAGGAGTTTGAAATTTGCAGTCCAGCAAATTTATGTGTAGTTCCATTCAGGAGAATTTTTGCAAACCATAATGCACTGCAGAGCCTTTGAACTATGGCCAACAAGCTTACAAAGGTCTTTTGGTTTACCCACTCCCTTCACTATAACAAGGGGGCACAAAGCAACCATGAGGTTTATTTACTAAAGCTGGAGAGTCCAATATCAGGCTTCCTTCTGCATAGAAACCAGTCAGGTTCCAGGTTCTATTGCCAAAGCTTTTTTTTTTTTTTAACTTTTTATTTCATACTTATACAAACAACATTAAAACATTCCATCTTCCAAAATATACTTTTTTCTTTTCTCCCCTAAATGAATAAATGCATTCTATAACATCTCCATCTTCCACCCCCCACCCATCCCCCCATCATTGCCTTATCTTTATCTGTATCCATTTCTCCATAACTTGTTATTCCGACCAATCTCATCGTGATTTCTTAGGCTACCTCCTTTACTTTAATTAGTTCTGTATAAGATTCTGTGGTTTTAAAATTTAACCAAACACTCCATATTCTTTTAAATATTCCCATCTTATCCGCTTCTAAACTTCTCAGTTCTTCCATTCTGAAAATGCCTTCCACTCTATCTATCCAATCCACCACCCTCGGAACCTCTGCCACTAACCAAAATTTTGGTATCAAACCCTTTGCTGCACTGATTACAATACTTTATTCCTATTTACTTCTGCCATGGGCTCAGAATAGTAGAATAAGCATTTCAGTGGGTCCCCTTGAATATCTCCCCACATATTTCCTTGATATAATACGCTATTTCCCTCCAATAAACCTGTATCCTCTGGCAACTCCACCAGATGTGCTCCATATTGCCCTTTTCTCCACATCCTCTCCAGCACCATGGGGAGCTTTCCCCTTGCTGCTTATGGGTTATACTGGGTGTTAAATACCATCTCGCCAAGCATTTGTAGTTCATCTCTACTGTGTTCATGTTTATTACCTTGTGTGTTAGGTTAAAAATACCTTCCCTTTGCTGAGAGTTGATTTTTATTCCTAGTTCCTTTTCCCATTTACTTAAATATCCAGGGGGCTCTACATCATCTAAGTCCACAAGGATTTTATATATCCCAGAGGTGATGTGTTTTGGGCTTAATTCAGCATTCATTAGTTTTTCAAACGGGTTCATTTCTCGTACATCCCTAGATGGTTGTGGTAAATTTGCAACAAAATGAGACAACTGGTTATACTTTCATTCATCTATTCTAACAAACAAATCCTTATTCTTTTTTAAATTCTTAAACGTGCATAATCTCCCCCCTTTTGTAATATCTTTCAGGCGTGCGTTTTTATCCTTTATCCATCTTCCACTTATTTTAACATTTCCTGGTGCAAAAAAATATGTTCCCACTAGTGGTATCAATAGTGAATTAAATTCCCATTTTTACTTATTGTGTAAGCTGTCCCATGTATCCAACACTATCCTAGTCAATTTACTTGTTTCTATATCTAATGTACGAAACCCGTGAAGTATCCAAATCATTTTATCTAATTGTGATTTACTTAATTCCCCTTCTATCTTTACCCAACATTTCCCTTGTGAATTAAAAAAACAATCTATCACCAGTGACAATATTACAGCTGTATAATACATCTTTATATTCGGTAACCCCAGTCCTCCATTTGCTTTTACTCTGCATAACACTTTATAACTAATCCTAGGCCTCTTATTTCCCCATATGAACTTAGTAATCATCTTTCCAAAGAAAGTTCCTGGTAAAGATATCGGGAGCATCTGAAACTTATACAGAATTTTTGGGAGTATCACCATCTTGACTAAATTAATTCTTCCAATCCATGAGGCCCCCCATTTTACTAGTCTTTTCAGCTCGTCTTTTATTTCATTTATCAGGGGAATATAGTTTATTTGGTATATGCTTTTTACCGAAGTTGTTAATTTTATTCCAAGATATCCTATTTCATTTTTCCTCCAGGAAAATCTTTGCTTTTCTGTGACTGCAAGATTGATATTTAGGATTTCCGATTTAACCGGGTTTATCTTCAAGTTTAAATGTAAATAACACAGTGCAGCGCTAAAAATAGACCAAATGCAGCAAATAAAAAGTCAATCAAGTATCCACGGTGCTCCCTAGAAAGATGTAAAATTCCAGAGCTCTACTGCTTCAAATAACCCCCCTAAGAATACCTCTCTATTTAATGAGCTAAAGGGTTTTCATCCTTGTAACAGGTGTATCATCTGTAAGTGTAATAACACTAGAAAATATAGAATTGATACATTTGAATCATCTATTACTGGTAAAACGTATAATATAAAGCAATTCATATCCTGTTACAGCAAATTTGTAGTATATTTACTACAATGTCCTTGCCAGAAACAATATGTGGGCAGGACAACAAGACGTTTACGTGATCGTTTACGGGAGCATGTATCAAATATTAAAAAGGGTTTCAGGGAACATTCACTGTCGAATCATTACCGGATTTACCATAATAAGGATCCATCATCTTTGAAATTTGTTGGTATTGATGTGATTAGCAACCACTGGAGGGGCATTAATAAAACAAGAGTGGTCTCCCAGTCAGAAACAAAGTGGGTTTTTGAGCTCAATACATTACACCCCTCTGGGCACAATATAGAAGTTGATGTTAATTGTTTTATAGCCAACAGTTGATTGATGTAGTTTCCCCCCCCCCCCTTTTTTAGTCTGTACTTTATATATACACTTTACACTTTAGCTTCTCTGGTTGGCAAAACCTGGCTATTTTATATTCATGCGTTTTTATATTCATGCGTTTTAAACAGTGACTTTTACTTCTATTCATGACGTTTTACCTCTCTTATACAATGTACATACTATTTTTAGTATACGTTTTAATTTTATTTTGTGTGTATCTATCCAATTTTCAGTTGGGATAGAATGATTGGAGGGATTATTTTTATTAGATTTTATTATGTTTTGATATAGCTTTTGGGTTTGACAACCCAATTTTTATTCATGTGAACACCAAAATATTAAGTATATGGACTTCCAGATTTTTATCTACTTTGTTTTATTACCCACTTTTCTGTCATTTCTGTTATTTATGATTATATATTTGTTACGTAATTCAGTGCCGTGCCGTGGTCCAATAATATAGCTGCTTGCCATTCACTGCGGGGCCATTACAACGCCCCTGATATAGGTAGGAACACCACATAGTTATGTTATAATATAACATGTTTATTGAGTAGTGTTACTTTGCCCAGTAGCATATAGTTGTCATTAATATGCTCATCCCAATAGTTCCCTGGGGTCTGTGGTTTGCTACCTTAAGCTAGCTCCGATTGGAGAACAGTGGAGTAACTCCCTATCCTATCTATACTATCGCGGATCCACGGCAAAATGGCGCCGTCGTGCACGCGCATGCGCACTGCTCGATCTTCGGGAAGATGGCCGTAGCTAACTGCGCACGCGCCGTCTTCCCCTATATATACCACTGACTCTGTACAGCCTCCCCTCTGATGATGTGCCTGTAGCACGAAAGGCCTAAGGAGGAACTGTGCCGAGCGTGACGTCATTTCACCGCCGGAGCCATGAGGAGGCTCGGCGGCCATCTTTGTTAGGGTCGGTACTGCATTTTCTCATTTACAAGTTTTGTGACATGCATACTGCCCTGTTTTATCAATAAATACTGTTTTGGGAACATACTACACTATCTCTGGCACCTGTTTTTTGGGGCTCCTAAGTGGAGCTATTACCCCCACAGAGAAGGTGCCTTCACCATCCAGAGGAGGGAGCATCACCATTAAACTGGATTACCTGACTGACCTTAAGGGGATCTCTGGACCTGAGCTGGAGCTTTCATCATACCTGATGACCCACCTTGAGAGGGATGCCCACCACCTGGCCTTCAGCAGATCTAACATCTAGGATGATTATTCCTACATGCGCATAATCCTGCGTTTCTGGTGAGTGCGCATTGCTGTTATTTGAAGCAGTAGAACTCTGCAATTTTACATCTTTCTAGGGAGCACCGTGGATACTTGATTGACTTTTTATTTGCTGCATTTGGTCTATTTTTAGCGCTGCACTGTGTTATTTACGTTTATATCTATATTTTAAGGCACTGTGGTTGCCTCTAGTGTTCTAGCTGCGATACTTATATAAGAGCACTCACTACTATTTGCTTCTTACTTATCTTCAAGTTTGATACTCATCCATATTGTTTTAGTTCTTTCATTAAGTTGGGCAAAGTTGTCCTAGGGTTAGCCACGTAGAACAGCATGTCGTCTGTATAAGCATCAACTTTGTGTTCCCTATCTCCTATTTTTAACCCTTTTATGTCATTACTTTTCCTGATCCTCTCGAACAGTGGTTCTAATGACAACACAAACAACATGGGGGAGAGGGGGCAACCCTGCCTAGTTCCATTATTCATCCTCAAAAACTGGGATAAGGTTCCATTTACCTTTACCGCCGCTGATGGGTTCTTATATAATCCTTTTATCCAATACATCATTTTAGGTCCCAGCTCCAATTTTTCAAGCGTGTCAAACATAAACCCCCAGTTGACCCTGTCAAATGCCTTTTCCGCATCGATCGACAATAAGATCGCAGATGTTTTTTCCTTTTTAGCTTTTTGTACCAACATCAAAGATCTCAGACCATTGTCCCTCCCCTCTCTCCCTGGTATAAAAGCCACCTGATCTAAATACACCCATTCGGACAGATCAGATCAGATCAACCTTGCAGCCAGTACTTTTGCGTACAATTTGGTATCAACGTTTAGCAATGAAATCGGCCTATAGTTTGCACACTGCGAACTATCCTGCCCCTCCTTCAAAATGAGGGTGATATAAGCCTTGAGGACCTCTTCCCTCATTTCTACTCCCTCTCCTATCACATTCATATATTTACATATTTTGGGAACCAATATCTCTTTAAATATTTTCATGTATCTTACTGTATACCCATCTGCCCCAGGACTCTTACCCACTTTCGTATTTTCTAAAGCAACATTAATTTCCTTGGGGGTGATCGGGCTTTCGAGATTTTCTAGTTTTTCCTTTGCTATATTTGGGAGCTCCACCTCACTTAAATAGTCCTGTATTCTTTTCTCCTCCTCCTCTTCACTTCCTCCATACTTTATTTTCTTACATTATAAAGTTCACTATAGTAATTATGAAACCTCCTAGCAATATCGGATGTTTTAAACAAATTCTCTCCCTTCCCGTCACTAATTTTTTCAATAAAATTCCTCGCCTGTTTATTCCTGAGTCTTCTCATTAAATATTTTCCTGGTTTATTCCCCCATTGATATCTTTCTTTAGCCATTCTATTAAATATCCTCCTAGAATCGTGTTCCATCAGTTCTTTCAACTCATTCCTTTTTTGTATTATCTTCTGATATTTATCCATCCCCTTTTCCTTTTTGTGAGTTTGTTCCAGTTTTTGCAGTTCTTCTACGGCCTGTTTTATTTTTTTCCCCTTTCCTTCTTCTTCTCTATGCCTATGGAAATCAATATTTCTCTGATGTAAGCTTTATGTGACTCCCACACTATTGCCTCTGACATTCCCTCGGTCTCATTTATCTAAAAAAATTGTTCAATTTCCCTTTTATCCTCTTCTCCACTTCAGGATCCTGTAAAAGCGAATCATTCAATTTCCAAGATAATGTTTTATCTTCTCCACTCCCCATTTGAATCCTCATCGTGACTGGGGCATGATCTGATAATAACTTCAATCTTAGATCCTTTTTTACATCTCCAACTGTCTATGCTCCACCATTGTATAATCCAATCTTGACTATGTACCATGGGCATGTGAGAAGAAAGTGTAATCTTTTTCCCTCGGATGGTTTATCCTCCACACATCAACGAACTGATATCTATACAATACCCCCTTCAAAGATTTAAGACTCCTCTCTCCTTCTCTCCTCCCCTCAGATGACATATCCCATCTGTGATTCAAACACAGATTAAAATCCCCCACCACGACCAGGTTCCCCTTTTTAAACTCCATGAGTTTCCTTAATGTCCCATCCAAAAATCCCGCTGGATCTTTATTTGGGCAGTATATGTTAGCGAGTGTATATTCCTTTCCTAATAATTTCCCCCTGATAAACAAGAATCGACCTTCCAAATCTTCCATTCTATCCTCCAATTGGAAATCAACTTTTACTGAAAAACCAATTGCTACTCCTTTTGACCCCTTTACAGGTGAATCCGCATATATCCATGTTTGATAATGCTTCGAATATAATTTCACATTTATATTTCTAGTTAGGTGAGTTTCTTGGAAGAATATTATATCTATTGAATATTGTTGGACCTCCCTCAATTTCTTATGTCTTTTGCTGGGTGAGTTTAGCCCTTTCACATTATAGGTCATAAACTTAATCTCATTCATACCCTCTGTTCTTTTTTTTATCGGTTCCCTTTGATTCCTTTCCACTTGAATACAGATAATTACTACTAAACCCCTTCTCTACCCCTTCTCCTCCTATATCTGACATTTTTCTCTCTCATATGGATTAGAAGTGGTTTAAGATCTCTCCTTCTCGTCACTGTCTCTGGGGAAATATCAGCATAAATTTGTATGATTGAATCTTCAAATTGTATTTCCAGAAAATCCCGCAACCCTCTCCAAATCTGGTCTTAAATAAAGCTATCACGTCTCTGGGTCTTTCTGCTGATATACCCTTTGGCCTTCTGACCCTATATACTCTGTCCATTTTTATACAATCTGTCTCCGGTCTTCCCATTTGGGTTGAAAATTCTTTTAATTTTCCCCAGCAAGTCTTTCTCTTGTCCTTTTTCTTCCGGAATACCTCTAAACCTCAAATTAGCCCTTCTACTGCTGTTCTCTTGATCTTCCATTTTAAATAATACTTCTCTCGTTTCTAATCTCCTCTCTTCTTTTTGCATTTCTAATCTCTCAATTTTTAGTGTGTGTTCCTCTACTCTTTTCTCTGACTCCTCCAAATGGGACAGTACATAACCCATATCTCCTCGGAGGTTCCCGATCTCCTTCTTGACAACCATCTCCAATTTCGTGAACATTTCTATCAAATCCTTTTTTGAAAGGGTATGTACTGAGGACCCTTCCTGTTCCACTTTTCTTTGTTCTCCTCTCCTCTCTGAAATTGGGCTTCCTTTATCTTGGACCTCCTCCATATTACCAAGTGACAATCTTGATTGATCACCTGTCATGTTTATAGAGCACTCACCCTGGTTCTCTTGATTTTGCGATTCTGGACTTTTTTTCTCCTGTGCCGGCATTTATTTTTTTAGCGTAAAGGAGTTTGCACTTGGCAGGGGTGTTTTACGGCCACTCCCTTTAGTTGGTTTACTTCTCATTTTCTTTAGAGGATTCCCGTTTAATGACTTATTTGTTATTACAGACTGGGGTAGGCCTTCTATATATATATAATATAGGTCTACTATATAAGACTAACTTGGAACTTCTGTATTGAATTTGCGTAAATCTGCTATATACAGCTAATACATGTCTGCTGTATAGTACTTGAATTAAGTCAGCAATATATAGCTTGATGCAGATCAGCTGTATACAATTTGATATGCATCTACTATTTGCAGTTTTGTGCAGATCTACTATGTAATACTATACGGCATTCCACTGTATAGACCTTGGTGCAGGTCACTTGTTTGGACTTCCATATGAATCTGTTGTTTGGAGCTTAGTGCAGATCTGCTGCGTTGTATTTAACAAGAGCCTGCTATTTATGGCTTAGTACAGGTCTGCTGTATAAAATTTGGTGTGAGTCTGCTGTTTGGAGCTATGTGCGGGTCCACTGTATAACGTTTGGCGTCAATCAGCTGTATAGAGCTTGTTGCAGGTACGCTGGTATATGCTTTGGTATAAATCTGCATTTAAGAGCTTGGTGTGGGCCTGCACCAGGAAATCTGCACCACCTTGGTGCAGGTCACTTGTTAGACTTCCATGTGAGTCTATTGTTTGGAGCTAAGTGCAGGTCTGCTGCGTTGTATTTAACAAAAGCCTGCTATGTATAGCTTAGTACAGGTCTCTTATACAGTATACGATTTGGTGAAAGTCTGCTGTTTGGAGCAAGGAGCGGATCCACTGTATAACATTTGGCGTCAGTCAGCTGTATAGAGCTTTTTACAGGTACGCTGTATATACTTTGGTATAATCACCCTACACCCTACTCCAGGAAATCACCCTATCACCCTACATCAGGAAATCTGCACCAACCTTTTTGTATATGTTTTATTTTATATGCCTGGTGGAATACAAGATGAATTTGGGAACTGACCATATTTCCCCAGGCTCCGGTCCCACTGCTGCTGCTCCCTTCTCCTTCTAACCTGTGACCACCAGTCCTCCGGTCCTCAGGCAGTATCTGGGTTAGCTGCGGGTCCTTCCGTACCTCTCTGTCAGGGCAGGGCTGTGGAACGGACAGGAAGGCCCAGTGGCAGGGTAACGCACTGGCTGACGACAACCACCACCAACAGACCGAAGTCCCTCAGGGCGCGGAGTCTAAGTCCCAGGCTGCCCTTCACCAGGGCCCCTAATGGTGGGGATGGACTTGACGCAGCCAGGAACCAGGTCGCGGCCCCCGAGACACCCCGGCTGCGGTAATGGCCGCCGCCAATGGCGTGTAGCTGGTAAGAACGGCAATAGCGTAGTCAGGCAGGCCGGGTCGACAACAACGGGACAAAACAGTACAGAACAGTAGACAGAGAATCACAGGTCACGGGCCGGGTTCAGCAACGGAAGGTCAGATCGAAGGAAAACACAGAGAATGGTCTTAGTCACAAGCCGAGTCAGATACCAGAAGAGTCACGAGAGTATACACAGAGCTGTAGCAAGACAAAGACACAAGTGCAAAGAGCATGTGCGGATCACAGGCTTATATGAACTCAGCCACACCCCTCTGGGGGATGGACCTCAGAGACCTGAAGGCATAAAAGATTCCCACCATGCTCAGCAGAAATCCAAGATGGATGCCAGCACATGGAGTAACATAACCTCTGGGAAAAGGTAGGACCTTGACAGTACCTCCTCCTCAAGGGCCCCTCCCCCTCCGCGGCTCCACAAAAGGTTTCTGAGGAAAGCGGGTATGAAAAGCGCGGAGGAGAGCAGGACCATGGACATCCGCGGAAGGAACCCAGGAACGCTCCTCGGGACCATAACCGCACTAATGAACCAGGAACTGTAATCGACCACGCACCAATCGAGAGTCCAGGATGCGGCTCACCTCATACTTCTCATGACCGTCAACCCGAATGGGACGGGGCCGAGGCAGGGAGGTAGTGAAGCGATTGCAGATCAGAGGTTTCAACAGTGATACATGAAAGATATTGGAGATCCGCATCCCAGGAGGAAGGGCAAGGGCATAGGCCACCAGATTCACCTTGCGGAGAATGCAAAAAGGACCGACAAAACGGGGAGCTAGTTTGGGTGTAGGCACCCGAAGATTGAGGTTACGAGTAGACAACCACACCCGATCGCCGACCTGGTATGAAGGAGCGGGCAACCGTCTGCGATCAGCCTGGAACTGACGTTGAGCTGAGTCCCTCAAGGCCCTCTGGATCTGCCCCCATGAAGAACGCAGGGCAGCAAGATGGTTCTCCACAGCCGGAATGTCCTGTGGTGAGAACCTCTCAGGTAATACAGCGGGTTGGTACCCATAGTTGGCCATGAAAGGAGACATCCCGGAGGAGGAGTTGACCGCCGAGTTCCTGGCAAACTCTGCCCAAGGCAGGAGAGCGGCCCAATCCTCCTGATGGTCCGAGATATAACACCGAAGGAATTGTTCTAAGGCCTGATTGGAACGCTCCGCAGCCCCATTGGACTGCGGGTGGTAGGCTGAAGAAAAGGAGAGACTAATACTCAACTGGGAGCAGAAGGCGCGCCAGAATCTGGACATGAACTGACTCCCGCGGTCCGAGACAATCACCTTGGGCAACCCATGCAGGCGAAAAATCTCCCTGGAAAAGACCGTGGCCAGTTCTTGCGCTGTTCGTAATTTCCTGAGTGGAATACAATGGCACATTTTGGAAAAACGATCGACGACCATGAGAATGACCGTATGACCCCGAGACACAGGGAGGTCTACAATAAAGTCCATGCCCAGGTGTGACCAAGGACGCTCCCCATTGGGAATGGGTTGCAGAAGACCCATTGGAAGATGCCGTGGAGATTTATTCTGGGCACAGATCGAACATGCCGCTACATAAGAGGCGATGTCGGCACGGAGAGTTGGCCACCAGAACAACCAGGAGACGACCCAAGACAACTGGTCCCTCCCCGGATGCCCGGCAGTTTTGGAGTTATGGTAGGTACGCAGCAGACAGGTGCGCAACCCCTCGGGTACAAAACATATACCCTCCGGTCTCTCGAGAGGAGCGTCAGTTTGAGCCGCCAAAATCTGCTCCCCAAGGGGAGAAGTCAGACTGGTGCGAATGGCAGCCAGAATCTGATCCGGAGGTATGACCGAGGTTGGCTCAGAGTTCTCCCTGGACAACTCAGAGTATTGCCGCGATAATGCATCAGCCCTGACATTCTTGGAACCAGGCAAATAGGAGACCACATAGTTGAACCGCGACAAGAACAAGGCCCATCTGGCCTGACGGGGTGTCAATCTTTTGGCCTCCGAAAGATAAGTCAGGTTCTTATGATCGGTAAGAATGAGGACCGGAACCGCGGAGCCCTCGAGCAGGTGCCTCCATTCCTTGAGAGCCAGAATGATTGCCAACAACTCCCTATCTCCAATCTGGTAGTTGCACTCTGCAGAGGAAAGCTTCCTGGAGTAGAACCCACAGGGGAGTAGGGGTCCATCGGGCGACCGACGTTGAGACAGGAGAGCGCCTACTCCCGTCTTGGATGCATCAACCTCAAGGACGAAGGGCAATCCAGGATTGGGATGAGACAATATCGGAGCCGAAGCGAAGGCGGATTTCAGAGCCTCGAAAACTCGGATGGCCACTGGTGAGGATTACTGCCCTTCTTGGTTAGGTCTGAGAGAGGCTTTGCCAGCGTGGAGAAGTTCCTGATGAACTTCCGATAGTAGTTGGCGAAACCCAAAAAGCGCTGAATGGGCCGAAGACCATTGGGACGAGGCCACTGCAGAACCGCCGCAACCTTCTGAGGGTCCATGGAGAATCCCTCCGCAGAAATGATGTAGCCCAAAAAGGCAACTTGGGATCGATGGAATTAGCACTTCTCAAGTTTACAAAAAAGTTTGTTCACACGTAATCGTTGCAGCACCTGCTTGACATCCTGGATATGGGACTCCATGGAGGCAGAGTAAACCAGGATGTCATCCAAGTAAACTACCACGCACTGCTGCAACAAGTCAGGAAGGACATCATTTATGAATTCCTGAAAAACTGCAGGCGCGTTACACAACCCGAAGGGCATCACCAGGTATTCGTAGTGACCGGTTCTGGTGTTAAACGCGGTCTTCCACTCACCCCCCTGTTTGATCCGTACGAGGTTGTACACCGTCCTAAGGTCAAGTTTGGTAAAGACTTTTGCCCCCTTAAGGCAGTCGAACAACTCAGTAATCAAGGTAATCGGGTAGGCATTCTTAGTGGTGATTCGATTGAGACCCCTATAATCGATGCAAGGCCTCAATTCACCACCCTTCTTCTTTACAAAGAAAAAGCCCGCTCCTGCTGGGGAAGTAGACTTACGAATGTGCCCCCGGGAAAGCGCATCCGCAACGTACTCCTCCATGGCCTTATTCTCTGCAACCGAGAGAGGATACACCCTGCCACGCGGAGGAGTGGCACCGGGTTGCAAGGATATGACGCAGTCGTAAGGACGATGAGCAGGTAAGGCACCAGCGCGTACCTTATCAAACACGTCCTGGTACTACCCATAATCGGTGGGCAACGCAGAGTCCGAGGAGGCACACAACACCATAACTGGCCCACGGATGCACCCGGCCCCACAATGTGGAGACCACGAGAGAATCTCGGCAGTTCGCCAATTAAAGGTTGGATTGTGCGTCTGGAGCCAGGGATACCCCAAAACCACCGAATAGTGCGGAGAAGAAATCACCTGGAAACAGGCCAACTCCCTGTGAACGGCCCCAATAGCTACTTCAACTGGCATGGTCTCGTGGGTAACCTGCGGTGGTTGCAGGGGCCTGCCATCTATCGCCTCGAGAACCAATGGGGTAACTCGAGCCTGCAGGGGTCCATAAACAACCCGCCGGCCCCAGAATCTACCAACGCCTGGGCCGTCACCGAGCCCTCCACCCAAGAGAGGACAACGGTGATCAGTGGTTTATCTCTGCGGAACGCCGGGGACAAGGAGACTCCACCCAAGATCTGTCCCCGACAGGATCTCAGGTGCGAGCGTTTCCCGGACGGACCGGACAGGACTGCCGAAAGTGCCCACCAAGGCCACAGTACAGGCAGCGACCCTCCCGACGCCGAGCGGCCCGCTCTCCCTCGGAAAGGCGAGCAAACCCCAGTTGGATGGGCTCACCACCAGACAATCTATCCCCAGGAGGCGTGGGAGGAGAGGGAGGAACGGGTGGGACAGAAAACACAGGTGCTAGTCGATTGGAAGGCCTCCGCAGGCATTCCTTGAGTGAAGGCCTCTCCCTGAGCCTGGTATCAATCAGGATCAGGAAGGAAATTAGTGCTTCCAGCTCCACAGGCAATTCCTTGGCTGCAATCTCGTCCTTCAATGCATCAGAAAGACCCTGAGAAAACGCAGCCACCAGAGCCTCATTGTTCCAACCCACCTCTGCCGCCAGGGTACGAAACTCTATGGCGTACTCAGCAACGGTCCGTGAACCCTGATGCATAGACATGAGCAGCTTGGCAGCCGAGGCGGAGCGAGCCGGTACATTGAATACCCTACGGAAGGCATCGACAAAACCGGAAAACTTGTGAATTACCGGGTCATTCCTCTCCCATAAGGGATTTGCCCAGGCCAAGGCCTTGTCTGAGAGTAGCGATATTAGGAAACCCACCTTTGACCTCTCAGTCAGAAAAGCGTGGGGTATTAATTCGAAGTAAATCCCCACCTGGTTGAGGAACCCACGACACTGACTCGGCTCACCCCCAAAGCGCTGTGGAAGAGGGGCTGAACCAGTCATACCTCTGGGCGCTGTGGGTACCTCAGCAGCCACGGCGGTAGGCACAACAAGCGGAACAGCAGCGGGAGCGACCACCGGAGTGACAACAGGCCTAATAGCACCAGGAGTAAGGTGCGCGGTGCGTGCAAGCAGAGTTTGCAACGCCTGAGCGAACTGATCTAACAGGAGATACTATTGATCCAGTCTGGCGACCAACATTGGAAGCGAAGGTGTACCTGCACCGTCAGGATTCATGGCACTTGTGTAATGTCAGGGAAGGGCTGTGGAACGGACAGGAAGGCCTAGTGGCAGGATAACGCACTGGCTGACGACAACCACCACCAACAGACCGAAGTCCCTCAGGGCGCGGAGTCTAAGTCCCAGGCTGCCCTTCACCAGGGCCCCTGATGGTGGGGATGGACTTGACGCAGCCAGGAACCAGGTCGCGGCCCCCGAGACACCCCGGCTGCGGTAATGGCCACCGCCAATGGCGTGTAGCTGGTAAGAACGACAATAGCGTAGTCAGGCAGGCCGGGCGACAACAACGGGACAAAACGGTACAGACCAGTAGACAGAGAATCACAGGTCACGGGCCGGGTTCAGCAACAGAAGGTCAGATCGAAGGAAAACACAGAGAATGGTCTTAGTCACAAGCCGAGTCAGATACCAGAAGAGTCACGAGAGTATACACAGAGCTGTAGCAAGACAAAGACACAAGACACAAGTGCAAAGAGCATGTGCAGATCATAGGCTTATATGTACTCAGCCACACCCCTCTGGGGGATGGACCTCAGAGACCTGAAGGCATAAAAGATTCCCACCATGCTCAGCAGAAATCCAAGATGGATGCCAGCACATGGAGTAACGTAACCTCTGGGAAAAGGTAGGACCTTGACACTCTCCAGGTCCTTGCTTCTTCTCTCTCCTTCCTCGGCCACTTCCCCTAGCACACCAGCTCCAGACTCACATGGGAGCGGACTCTCACTCTGCTCTCCCAGCACACCGACACTGCTCCCTTGCCGCACCACCGTCCTCCACCGCTCCGGATCAGATGACACCCGGGCTCCGCATCCTCTCACTCCAGGGAAGGGTAAGCTGTTTCCGCACTTAGGGTACAACACCTCATACTCCTTCTAGCACGCTGGCGCCCGTAGCCTCCCAGCCATGCTGCTACGGCTTCCTGCTGCGGCTCCTCCCCATTTCCCCTCTTATTGCCAAAGCTTATTTGAACAAGCTGAGGTTAGAAGGTTTCTATGCAGAAGTGAGCCTGATTTTGCACTCTCCAGTTTAGTAAATAAACCTCATAGTGTTAGAGAATTGGAAGCTATTGTAGGGAAAGCTAGCTAACTGAACAACGAGAGATTTGGGTCAGTTAGAATATTATACTTTAATTCTGATGGCACCATTTTACTTGGACTGCTGATTGTTGCGTGTCACACTGGAAACTATAGGCAAGCCTCCCTTTGGTATAATAAGTTTTTGTGATAGCCTAGACAGTTTGGCCATTATACCCAATAGTGAATGATATACTTGGTGAGATTGCTGGATCCGGTGTGACACTATTTTGTTTGATATGATAAATCCATTCATTTTCGATCTGGTATCGGGGTGAGCTTACTGCAAGATGGTATTTCTGAGACCCATTTTTAAGGACTGGTGTGACATACCCATTTGATTTATATACCTGTATCCATCAGACAGACATCTAGATGTCCAATACTTACTACTGATACCTAGTAAACTTTAGAGCTACCATACATATACTGAAGACAGGAAAGTGGATCCTTTGCTTTATCCAGCAAAACACGTCAATCTACTTGTCTTCTTCACTGTATTGAATAATATATGTATTTTCCCGTTTGCTGATTGAATGGCAGTGGACATGATATTGTTTTTTATTACATGAATTTTAATGTAACAATAAAATTGTATACTGTTTTTATATACAGTGAAGGAAATACGTATTTGATCCCCTGCTGATTTTGAATGTTTGCCCACTCACAAAGAAATGGTCAGTCTAAAAATTGAATGTTAGGTGTATTGTAACACTGAGAGACAGAATAGCAACAAAAAATTCAAAAGAAATGCATGTCTAACAAATGATATACTGATTTGCATGTTCATGAGGGAAATAAGTATTTGATCCCCTATCATTCAGCAGGATTTCTGGCTACCAGGTGTCTTTCATACAAATAACAAGCTGAGATTGGAATCAGTCTCTTAAAGGGAGTGCTGCTAATCTCATTTTATTACCTGTATAAAAGACACCTGTCCACAGGAGCAATCAAACAATCAGATTCCAAACTCTCCACCATGGCAAAGACCAAAAAGCTGTCCAAGGATGTCAGGGACGAGATTGTAGATCTACACAAGGCTGGACTGGGCTACCAAACTATCCTCAAGCAGCTTGGTGAGAAGGTGACAACAGTTGGTGCAATCATTCGCAAATGGAAGAAACACAAAACAACTGTCAGTCTCCCTAGGTCTGGTGCACCATGCAAGATCTCACCTCGTGAAGCGTCAATGATCATGAGAACAGTGAGGAATTCTCCTACACGTGAGGATCTTGTCAATGATCTCCAGGCAGCTGGAACCACAGTCACCAAGAAAACAATTGGTAACACATTACACCGACAAGCATTGAAATCCTGCAGTGCTCGCAAGATCCCTCTGCTCAAGAAAGCACATGTCCAGGCCGGTCTGAAGTTTGCCACTGAACATCTGAATGATGCAGAGGAGGACTGGTTGAAAGTGTTGTGGTCAGATGAGACCAAAATCGAGCTCTTTAGCATCAACTCAACTCGCCACGTTTGGAGGAGGAGGAATTCTGCCTATGACCCCAAGAACACCATCCCAACTGTCAAACATGGTGGTGGAAACATTCTGCTTTGGGGGTGTTTTTCTGCTAAGGGGATAGGACAACTGCACTGCATCAAAGGGACGATGGACGGGGTAATGTACCATCAAATCTTGGGTGAGAACCTTCTTTCCTCAGCCAGGGCATTGAAAATGGGTCGTGAATGGTTGTTCCAGCATGGCAATGACCCAAAACACACGGCCAAGGCAACAAAGGAGTAGCTCAGGAAGAAGCACATTAAGGTTCTGGAGTGGCCTAGCCAGTCTCCAGACCTTAATCTGATTGGAAATCTGTGGAGGGAGCTGAAAGTTCGAGTTGCCAAACGTCAGCCACCAAACCTTAATGACTTAGAGAGGATCTGCCAAGAGGAGTGGGCTAAAACCCTCCTGAGATGTGTGCAAACCTGATGGCCAACTACAGGAAACATCTGACCTCTGTGATTGCCAACAAGGGATTTGCCACTAAGTAATGTTTTGTGAAGGGGATCAAATACTTATTTCTCTCATGAACATGCAAATCAGTGCATAATTTGTTAGACATGCATTTCTTTGAATTTTTTGTTGCTATTCTGTCTCTCAGAGTTACAATACACCTACTATTTGATTTTTAGACTGATCATTTCTTTGTGAGTGGACAAACATTCAAAATCAGCAGGGGATCAAATACTTATTTCCTTCACTGTAACGTTCATGTTTTTTTTGTGCCACTTATAATCCCCTTATTTCATTGTCTCACTCGTGGAACGATGGGATGCTTCTACTTTATAATTTAATTGTAATTATGGGGAAGGTGCCAGTATAAGTTTTACACTTGGTTCTCCACCCACATTATATGGCCCTAACATTTCTAGCTACAGCCATCTTGAGTAATGGCAAATAAATCATGTAGTATTTACTTCCTGGAATCCATCTGACCTTAGCTCAGGTATACAGACAGGAGGAAGTGCGTAGCTGAGAAAGCCCCTCCTCCAAATGAATCAAAAATAATGCCCATGAAGACTACTATGAAAACATTTGAACTAAGAATGATAATTCTATTTGGCACAAAAGATAACGGCCTTAACTTGGACATGGGATTCCTCAACCATTATCCGACAGCTTTATGACTATATATTAGCTAAAGCTTGACCCCCTCTGTGTGAGTGTAGTATCTCCCCCCCTCGCTTTTGATGTATCTTATCTGTAGCCTTTTTTTTTTTTTCTCAATCCCTTCTAACATTCTGCTTAAACTTTGTGATTTGTAATAGTACTGCTTAGACCTTGAAGAAGGGGACATACCCCGAAAGCTTGTCCTCAAAATTGTATGTTAGTGCAAATTAAAAAAAGTATCACGGACAGTACTCAATTGTTTCTGTCTTTTGGCCAGTCAATGGCAAATTGTAACATCTTCAGCACATGTCTTTTTTTCAACAGTGGGACTTTGCGGGGCTTCTTGCAGATAGCTTGGCTTCACATAGGCGTCTTCTAATTGTAACAGTACTCACAGGTAACTTTAGACCTTCTTTGATCTTCCTGGAGCTGATTGTTGGCTGAGTCCTTGCCATTTTGGCTATTCTTCTATCCATTCGAATGGTAGTTTTTCGCTTTCTTCCACGTCTTTCAGGTTTTGCTTGCCATTTTAAAGCATTTGCGATCATTTTAGCTGAGCAGCCTATCATTTTCTGCACTTCTTTATATGTTTTCCCCTCTCAAATCAACTTTTTAATCAAGGTACGCTTTTCTTCTGAACAATGTCTGGAATGACCCATTTTCCTCAGAATTTCAGAGAGAAATGCACTGTAACCAGCATGTACAACATTTGCTGCCTTCCTTCCTTAAATAAGGGCAATAATTGGCACCTGTTTTTCAAAGAATGAATGACCTCACTAATAGAACTCCACACTGCTATTATTTTGAACATGCCCCTTTCAATTAGTGATTCAATTACACAGAATCAGCAGCATGCATGTCATGACTGTTGGGTCTGTTGGATTTCTATTACTCTACTACACCTGCTAGTAATTTATTTGCCATGTAGAAATATAATTTCTACCAAAAACAGTGATTGATCAGGTTAGTGATGTCTGATTGCTATTATTTTGAACACAACTGTATGACATCATTTTGGCCTAGGCCAGAAACCAGGAAGCAGCAGAAGAATTTTAAACACAGAAAATGTTTAAAGCAAGTAAATATAATATACCTTCCTATCTATTTACTAAGGCTAGCAGAATAAGGATTAAAAATACTGTAGGTAATGTTGATTGAGAGAGTTTAATTCTGCTTTAAGGTTAGAAAATTAAATGGAAATGTTACTTATTGCCGTGTAAAAACAAAGAAGGTCTTTCAGACATTATGCAAAGGGTTTGATATCCCATTTTAAAAGCAGAAAATGGGAGGTGAAGATTAGAAAAGTTGTTTCTTTCAATTCTTTCTTATTCTCAGAATTTGACTGGCTCACCTACTTTTATGTGATGTAATTGTACTAATATTGGTACAAATATTTCACCAATGCAGTTGTTTTTGCTCTCTCAGGTATTTGAAGATATGAATCGTTCCAGGCTACTTGGGAACAATGTGGATAAGCAATGGGAATCAGAAAGACGCGGAGCTAAAAGAGCAGAGGCCAGGCTTAACAATGGGATCCAGGAAATCAAGGAAGCTCAGAATTACCACATAAATAGCATGACTAAGGAACAAAAACGACTGCAGAAGGATCTCATCAGAATCAAGCAAGGTAAGATCATTGCATTTGCAAATATAGGGTACATATGTGCTATACAAAAATCAATAAAGCCCAAAACATTGCAGGATCCTCCACAATGTTTCTGACACTGGGTACTACCAGAGCTGCATTCTGGGGCTTTGTGTTACTGCATCTAAAAGAAGGTGCATGGTATATGGGCCAGGATTAAGTACAATGTAGGCTTGCAGGATGAATCTACTTAACCAAAATGATGATTTGGGGAGAAAATGTAAAGCAATGCACTGTTCTGTTGGGTAGACATGCCCCAGAATATAGTCATGCTCTGGGTAGTTTTTAACTTGTGTTAATTTTGTCAACAAAAATACAACTAAAATGCAAACAATTCAGGTGACTAAAATACGACTAAAACTAAAATGGCATTTTAGTCAAAAGACTGACTAAAACTAAATTGAAATTTGACATCAAAATTAACACTGGGTATATATCACAGCGGCTAAATCTGTGTCTGTATTGCATGTTCAAACCTTAACCACTTCCTGTCCGGACACTTTTACCCCCTTCCTGTCCAGGGCAATTTTCAGCTTTCAGCGCTATCACACTTTGAATGACAATTGCGCGGTCATGCAATACTGTACCCATATGAATTTTTTACCATTTTTTTGAGACAGATAAAGCTTTATTTTGGTGGTATTTATTCACCGCTGGGATTTTTATTTTTTTTACTATGTAAATGAAAAAGTCCAAAAATTTTGAAAAAAAGTGGTTTTTTTAATAAAATTTTGCAAATAAATAATATTTCATCCTAAATCTTGGCCAAAATTTATTCCGTTATTTTTTTAGTAAAAAAAAAAAATCCAAATTAGTTTATAACCAAACATTATAATTTTTAAACATTTTTTTTTACATTTTTATTTTATTTTTTTTTATATTATTTTTTATTTTTATTTTTTATTTTTACATACTGTCACCCTAGCAGTACAGTGTCACCATGGTGACACTGTACTACTTGTGGGGGGTGATGAAGATTTTTTTTTTTTTTTTTACACTGATTGCTTTTACACCCATATAGGATGTAAAAGCAATCATTTCTCTTTCTCTCTGTCTGCATTCTTGCAGTCATTGAGAAATACTGAGTGAGCTGTGATTGGTCACAGCTTGTCACATGGTACAAGGCTGTTGTGAATAGCCTTGTACCATGTGACCTCTGTGATCATTCACAGATTTCACACGTAGTAAGCAATGATGTCACAAGTGACATCTTGCTTACTACTTTGCATGTGATCACTGATTCGCCAATCAGTGATCACATGACCGGGACCTCATACAGAGGTCCCGTCCGACGATCGGTGTTTCACTGTGTCCGGAGGACACAGCGGACACCGGATCGCGGTGGTGCGCGCTCCTAGGGAGCGCGCACAGCTAGAAAAGGCGGGTGCCGTTTAGGAACGGCAACCCGACCTTGGACTGCCACCGCCCTGCCGTTTATAAACAGCAGGCGGACGGCAAGAGGTTAATACCATAAACAATATCATGTTAGTAAATGTTTACTCCAGAAGTAGATAACGAGTTTGGAAATTCTAGAGAAGTGATTAAATAATGCATTACAATTTAACTAAACCCATTAGATTTTAATCTATTAAATGTACTGGAGATTTTAGTCGACTAAAATACGACTAAAATTTAAATAATTCAGATGACTAAAATAAGACTAAAACTAAAATGGCATTTTAGTCCAAAGACTATGACTAAAGCTAAATCGAAATTTGACGTCAAAATACTGTTGAGTACATGTGCACATATCTGCTAGAACCTGTGCTAAAGTGCTCACATGCATTTTGGCAATAGCCATAGTCATACAGAGAGGCCACAGCTAACGCATCAACTCCCAGATGATGATCACTGCCATTTAATGGTTATTATCTGAGAAAGCAGTGTATTTTTAGGAAGATGACAAGGGAAAAGTGGGTTGTTTCCTGAAGGAGAATTAAAACAATGTCATATGTATAGCAGTTGACCATGGCTGCAGGTGGTGGCAGCTGTTTACACATTAATGAAGAATTGTGTTCTCTCCAAGTATATAAAAAATAGTGGTAACTATAATAGGAAGCAGAATGTGAATCAGGTCTGCCCTGAATACATTTTAGAGCCTTAAATTGGAAGGGGTAGACATTTGTAAAGAAGTGGAAATGGTGGGTGGAGTTTACTTGTATATAAAATTAGAAGTTGAAGCCAAAGCATTCTAAGCACACAGAAGGATTGGCAGAGAGTTACAGAATGCAAAGAATAGTAAGAAGAGGAAGCCATGTAGCAGAATTCGTGATAGATTGTTGAGATTAATGTCAAGTTAGTGAATGACTGGACAGCAGGATGCTTTAGTAGTCAAGGCAGGAAATTATACAGGCACAAGCTCAGATAGTTTACGCTATACCCCTAATGAAAGCCCATTTCACAAAAGGAGGCCAGTAGTGCTGGTAACTTGATAGAGGCCCTCTTAACTTTAGAAATCAGTAATGTCACATTTCCCTGAATAAAAGCCACTTGACAAGCCTCCTAGGCCTAGACATGAATTCAGAAAGGTTAAACAGTGCCAATAGTGTGTCCCCTCTGAGAAAGGTATTGATGTGGGAAATGTTGCTTGTACTTCATTTCCTTATGATAAACTGTGTCAGAGGAGTTGTGAAACCACCAACACTCTGCAAAGCCCCAAACAACCCACTGCAGAGCAATATGCAGCAGAAGCCAGAATTTCCCATTAAAGAAGCCTTAATGTCTCAGCTTACCCTAAAAAATATTGCCAAATATACAGTAGCTGAATCCATCTGAGCAAACATGGTGCAAAGCTAAGGCGTTTTTTAAACAACTTCCAAGGATGGGGGTAAATACTTTTTGTAGGCACTGTATGCACTTTTTGTAGGCACTGTATGTGTGTATATATATATACACACATATATATGTATATATATACACACACACTGCTCAAAAAATTAAAGGAACGCTTTGAAAACGGGGAAAAATATCATGCTGGATAGCTATACTGATATGGACTGGGTAATATGTTAGGAACGTAAGGATGCCCCATTGTTTGATAGAAATGAAATTTATCAACTTACAGAAGACTGAATTCAAAGACACCCTGAAAATCAAAGTGAAAACAATATGCAGCAGGCTAGTCCATTTTGCTGAAATTTCATTGCAGCAACTCAAGATGGTACTTCCAGATCTGGCCCAGGGCATCACTGAGCTCCTGGACAGTCTGAGGTGCAACCTGGCAGTATTGGATGGACCAAAACATGATATCCCAGAGGTGATCTATTGGATTTAGGTCAGGCGAGCATGGGAGCCATTCAATGGTATCAATTCCTTCATCCTCCAGAAACTGCCTGCATACTCTCGCCACATGAGGCCAGGCATTGTTTTGCACCAGGAAGAACCCAGGACCCACTGTACCAGCGTTGGGTCTGACAATAGGTCCAAGGATTTAATCCCGATACCTAATGGCAGTCTGGGTGCCATTGCCTAGCCTGTAGAGGGCTGTGCGCCCCTCCATGGGTATGCCTCCCCAGACCGTCACTGACCCACCACCAAAATGGTCATGCTGAATGATGTTACAGGCAGCATAACATTCTCCACAGCTTATCCAGACGCTTTCACGTCTTTCACATGTGCTCAGGGTGAACCTGTTCTCATCTGTGAAAAGCACAGGGTGCCAGTGGTGGACCTGCCAATTCTGGTGTTATATGGCAAATGCCAATAGAGCTCTATGGTGCTGAGCAGTGAGCACAGGACCCACTAGAGGATGTGGGGCTCTCAGGCCACCCACATGAAGTCTGTTTTTGATAGTTTGGTCAGAGACCTTCACACCAGTGGCCTGATGGAGGTAATTTTGTAGGGCTCTGGCAGTGCTCATCCTGTTCCTCCTTGCACAAAGGAGCAGATACCGGTCCTACTGATGGGTTAAGGACCTTCTACAGCCCTGTCCAGCTCTTCTAGAGTAACTGCCTGTCTCCTGGAATCTCCTCCATGCTCTTGAGACTGTGCTGACACAGAAAACCTTCTGGCAATGGCACGTATTGATGTGCCATCCTGGAGGAGTTGGACTGCCAATGCAACCTCTGTAGGGTCCAGGTATCGCCTCATGCTACCAGTAATGAGAAAAGATGAGTAGGGAAAAAAATGTCAGTGGCCTCCACCTGTAGAACCATTCCTGTTTTGGGGTTCATCTCATTGTTGCCCATCTAGTGCACCTGTTGTTAATTTTATTAATACCAGCTCATGCTTGCAGTCGGGGGAGGGGCCTGATCATGGCGCTGTGAGGCTGCATGTAACAGGAGCTCCAGGTGCCCGCCGATGGACGGAGTGAACGCTGCCTAGGTCCCATGCTGTATGGATTTAGTATGGATAGACTCTTACCAAAAGCCTTTGCTCTGTGAAGTTGGTGGGCTTCCATGGCTCCTTGAGCGGTTCCTCCCGGGATCGTGGGCCCACGCCGCAGGTGGTGGTGGCTGCAGACCCTGGCTGGAGGAGTGAGGCGCCGGGGTGTCGGTGCTGGAGCTGATCCGGGGGCCGGAGCTGACCTAGTGGTGAACCGGCGGTAGCCAGTGGAAGGCGGTGGAATCCTGGACTGAGAGCAGGAGGTGGCGGTGACCTCCCACGTGACTACCCGGAAGCCTGGGAGAACGGTGGGGCCCTGTGGACGAGAGGGCATCGAGCACCAGAGGAGAGTCTCCCCTTCACTCCAGGGCAGAATCTCTGGGAGACCTGAGACCCTGAAAATACCCACAGAGACCCAATTAAAAGCCCCCCCACAGAAATAATTATATTATCATGAAGCTGGATCTGAGACCCTGGTGAGGACAGGAGAGTGCACTGAGATGGATGTCTCTGTACCCGGAGCACGGTCGGGGATGGTGAGTTGCCATGGTCCACGGCAGGAAATTTAAAGTTTGTGTTAGCACTGAAGGTCCGATTGTAAAGTATTGAATATCGGAGCAGTGGGGGGCAGGAAAACTATATATGTTGGGTGTTTTTCATAGAGGGGTGGAACTGTTAAATTTTTCTTTTGCCCCTAAAGTAACACAGCAGGAGTCACACAATTGTACAGAAGAACAGTATAAAAGAACCTTCCTGGGGACTAGTACTAATATACCTGTACATCAATATAAAATTAGCGGGAGAGCCGAACAGATATGAAGAGTAGATCAACTAAAGGCGGGGGTTCAAAAACCCCAGAGTCGAATGCAAACACCAATGCAATCAGAAAATATATGCCCCTACAGGAGAAGAGTCCAGAGAATCGAACCCTGGAAAGACAACATGAAGGAACTAGAAAATATGACGGAGATCAATCTAGATTCTCATTAGGGACTTGGAAAGGGAACCAGATTAACAAATCGATAAGCATGGACAGTGTAATGGAACAAAGTGTCACAGAACAACAGGGAGCTACTGTATGTCACAAATGGAAAGAAGAATAAAGCAACCGAATGCATGTGCTCCTGAGCTGGACAGTGAACTCCACAATGTCAATATCCCCACATGAGTAAGAAAGGAATGCAAGCCTTGCTGCCCTCAACAGACCAGGTAAATCCAAATAGAACTGTATATAAGAAACAAAAAGAGGGCACACGGGCCTAGTGCATTACCTTTAAAAATGAGATTTATTTATAAATAGTAAAATACTCACAAGAGAAATAAAATCAGATCACATGGAAAGCATGTCACAAAGGATGCAATGTGGTCCAAAAACCCCTGAAGATGGTCTGGTGGGGGACTGTGAACCTCTGGTTAGCTGGTGGCTGACGCATTTCGAGGTTGTACCTCTTCCTCAGAGCTATGTCACAAATACCTACAAAAACTGAGATGGCGAAAATATTTGCGAAACTGGAGATGTCAATGAAAAATGAGATGGGGGTATTACAAAATGATTTGGGCCGAATATTAACGGGAGTGGAAGAAGTGGAATGGAAAATGGAGGTACATGCTCAATTAATAAATTAGAAACGCAGGTGGAGGAGATGTGAAGAGAACAGAGAAAGCTATCATTTAAATTGGAAGACCAAGAGAACCATGACAGAAGAAATAATCTAAGGATCCGGGGTCTACCAGAAGAAGCGCAAGGAGAGGACTTACGTGATAAAATAAAGAGTGAGTTCAATCCAATAATGGGAAGACCAGCGACAGAACACCTGAAAATTGAGAGAGTACATAGGATTAGACAACCGCAAGGAGTGTTGGTAGAAAGCCCCAGAGATGTGATAGTCCGATTTCATTACTATGAAGATAAAGAAAGAATATGGAAAAGTTTGTGTGATACTACCGAAATAAAATATGAGGAAACAAAGCTGCATATCTTTGCTGACATTGCATTCAAGACACCAGCCAGAGGAAGATTATTATTATTATATAGTATTTATATAGCGCCAAAAGGTTTGCTCAGCGCTGTACATTATAGTGGGGGACAGTACATGAGACAATACAGTAACAAAACAATACACGAGGGGTTTTGAGGGCCCTGCTCTTTCGAGCTTACAATCTAGAAGGGAGGGGATAGTGGCACAGGAGGAAGTGGCTGTGGGGGATGGAGTGGTAGGAGGAGTGGAGGAGATCGGCAGTTAGGTGAGGGTGGGGTAGGCTTCCCTGAAGAGATGGGTTTTCAGGGTGCGCCTAAAGGTGAGGAGGGTAGGTGACAGTCTGATGGATTGGGGTAGTGAGTTCCAGAGAATGGGGGAAGTCCTGGAGAAGTCCTGCAGTCGGGCGTGGGAGGTGGAGACCAGGGAGCTAGAAAGTAGGAGGTCTTGTGAGGAGCGAAGATTATGGGTTGGGTGGTATTTGGGTATCAGGTCGGTGAGGTAGTTTGGGGCAGCATTATGAATGGCTTTGTATGTCAGTGTTAGTAGTTTGAATTTGATGCGTTGGGCAATCGGGAGCCAGTGGAGGGAATGATAGAGGGGGGTGGCAGAAGAGGAGCGGTTGGTAAGGTGGATGAGTCTGGCCGCTGAGTTCAGGATAGACTGAAGTGGGGATAGTCTATGACGAGGTAGGCCGGTGAGGAGGGAGTTGCAGTAGTCCAGGCGTGAGATAATGAGGGAGTGAACGAGTTATTTAGTAGTGTCTGGGGTTAGGAACGTACGTATTTTGGAGATGTTACGGAGGTGGAACCTGCATGAGCTTGCTAGCAGTTGGACATGGGGTTGGAAGGACAGGTTTGAATCTAGAGTGACACCTAGGACTTTGGCTTGCGGGGTGGGACTGATGGCGGCGTTGTTGGTCATGATGGAGAGGGGGGGCGCGGGCTGGAGGGGAAATTAGGAGCTCGGTTTTTGAAAGGTTCAGTTTGAGGAAGTGGAGCGACATCCAGTCTGATATGTTGTTCAGCAGATGGGTGAGAGAGACTGCAGGGATGAGTTGAGGGGTGGAGAGGTAAATTTGCGTGTCATCGGCGCAGAGGTGATAGTTGAAGCTGTGGGAGTGTATACCAAGGGAGGAGGTGTAGATGGAGAAGAGAAGGGGCCTGAGGACAGAGCCTTGGGGGACCCCAACAGAGAGGGGGAGAGAGGGGGAGGTGGTAGCATTATAGGTAAGGCTGAAGGAGCGTTGGGATAGATAGGAGGAGAGCCAGGAGAGAGCGGGGTCTCTGATGCCAAGGGAGTGTAGTTTATTGAGGAAGAGAGGGTGGTCAACTGTGTCGAAGGCCGCGGAGAGGTCGAGGAGTAAGAGGACTGAGTAGTGGCCATTAGCTTTGGCTGTTAGCAGGTCATTAGTGATTTTGAGTAGTGTGGTTTCGGTGGAGTGTAGGGGACGGAAGCCAGACTGTAGTGGATTGAGGAGGTTGTTGTCAGTGAGGTGGGAGCTTGGGTGATTGTAGATTAGGCACTCAAGGAGCTTGGAATTGAATGGCAGCAGGGAGATGGGTCTAAGGTTGTTCAGGTCAGTGGGGTCCAAGGAGGGTTTTTTGAGTATGGGGGTGATGTGCATGTGCTTTAGGGGGGAGGGGAATGCGCCAATAGAGAGGGAGAGATTGAAGATGTGGGTGAAGGAGCGTAGGATGGAGAGGGAGGGTGCCCGGAGGAGTTGTGTGGGGACAGGGTCAAGGGGGCAAGTGGTGAGTCGGGCTTCTGGGAAGACCTTGATGACCCCCTTAGTGGTGGCAAGGCTGAAGGAGCGGAGTGTTGGGTGGGTTATGGTGTGTGGGATGTTAAGGGTGTTGGGGAGCAGGGCGGTTGCGAGGTCAGAGGAGGGGAGAGTTGGAGGGGTTGTAGTGGGAGGGAGGCTAGGTGGGGAGGTAGGTGGAGCATTGGCAATGTTCTTACGGATTGCGTCAATCTTATTTTGGAAGTGAATGGCAATCTTGTGGGCGGTGAGTGAGGTACTGGGTGGAGGTGGGGGGGGGAAGAGTAGGGAGTTGAAAGTGGAGAAGAGCCGGCGAGGATTGGAGGAGAGGGTGTTGATGAGGGTTACGAAGTAGGTTTGTTTGGCGGTGTGGAGGGAGGAGGTGTAGGTGAGGAAGGCGGATTTGTAGAGGGAGAATGCTTGATGGGAAGATCTTTGAAACCGCTGTTGGGTCAGATGAGGGAGAAAAAAGTTCGATGTAACTGGGGTTTTCCAGCATGCCGGATTGGGTAGAAAGATGAGAAATTGGCAAGGCTGAGGTTCCCAGAAGACTTTAGTGACTTTTGTGAAAAATTAGAATGACAGAAAATGGACCTAGAGTGGTGGTCAGAGGGATCTAAAGAAAGTGTATGGCAGGGGAAAGGATAATAGCAGCGGGTATCTAAGAAGAGAAAGTAGGCAGATATGGGGTGGGCAGGGGAGGGATTGGGGAGGGAGAGAGGTCAGGGAAGGGAGAGGGGGAGAATTCCTCAGTTTCTCCCAGAGCCCAGATGTTGTTTTTCCTTTCTCCCTCTCACTCAGCCACAGGGATGGAGGGGTAGAGGGAATTTTGATTTGGCGGGTCGCCTGGAAGTCAAACATGCTGTTAAACTCTGAACTGACCTATGTTACGAGCTAGGGGTCAGAGTGGGCGTGCGTGTTTTGAGTCTCCCACCAAAATAGGAATTGCTAATGGAAATAAATCACGACAGATTCCAGGGCAATATGTAGGCTATGGGGGTTTTAGGAGTAAGATAGTTAAGACGAAGGGGGGGTGGGAATCAGGACGATGGGTGGGTGAACAGAGTGGGAGGAAGGTGCGGGGATGTTTTAGGTGGGGAGGGGGAGAATGTCATGTCTTAAGTTGCCTATACCTATGTTCCTTTGATGGGAAATCTGGAAGGGAAGTGAAATAACATTAGAAATGAGTTTTATTACGTTTATAACTTATAACGTGAAAGAATTAAACTCCCCTCAAAAAGACATAAGACATTTAGGGAAATTCACCAATACTCCATAGATGTAGTGTTTTTACAAGAGACACACATAACCCATGATACAAATGTTAAGTTATATTCAAAGTATTATTCAACATGATACTATGCCGATTCTCCAATAAAAAGGGCCAAAGGAGTAGCAATCGTGTTTTCAAAATATGTAAGTTTCACCCTGGAGGGGAGACTGGAGGACCTAGAGGGTCGGTTTCTTTTACTGGGGGGAAAATTACAAGGATTTGAATATACACTAGTTAATATTTATGGTCCAAATAAAAACCCAGTAATATTTTTGGAGGGTGTGTTAAGAAAACTTACTGAATTTAAAAAGGGTAGTTTGGTTGTGGCAGGAGATTTTAATCTCCAGAGAGAGGGCGGTAGGAAATTGTTGAAGAGGATATTATATCAATGTCAATTAACTGACACTTGGAGAGTGAAACATCCAAGAGAAAGAGACTACACCTTCTTCTCTCCAGTACATAGATCATATTCACGACTGGATTATATAATGATCGAGCATAGACAACTGGAGTCATTGGTTAGCTCCAACATAGAGGTTATGTCTATTTCTGATCATGCTCCTGTCACAATGAGACTATGGGTAGGAGGAGAGTGGGATAAAATAACTATGTGGAGACTAAACAAGATGCTCATACAAGACCCTGAAATAGAGAAAAGGCTAAGGGGGGAAATAGAGCAATTTTATGCGTTTAATGAGACTGAGGAGGTTTTCGGTGGCCATAATATGGGAGGTACACAAAGCATATATTAGGGGAATATGGATCTCGATAGGGGCAGAAAAAAAGAAAGACCGGGAGAAAAAAATAAGGATGGTGATGAAGGAGCATTATAAATTAGAACAGTTACATAAAAAGAAGATGGGTATAGATATACATCGGAAGATAATTCTTAAAAGAGAAGAATTAAAAGATCTAATGGAACAAGAATCGAGAAGAATATTCACTAGATTTTCAAAGAAAAGATACCAGTGGGGGAATAGACCAGGAAAATACTTAATGAGGAGACCAAAGGAAAAGAAATCTATGAATTTTATAGAAAAAAATTAAAGATGGAAAAGAAGAAACGGTGTACACGCCACTGATATCACTAGTATGTTTCAAAAATATTATAGCAGGCTATATGATGTGAGCTCTAGAAATCAAAAAGAAACAGAGGATGAACAGAAGAGAAAAAGGCAGAAATATTTAAATGAGGTGGGGGTGCCAAGAATATCAGAAGAAAAATTAGAAGCCCTAGAGAGAATTATCACCCCGGAGGAAATTACCTTGGCCCTGAAGAGTACAGCAGCAGGAAAGAGCCCAGGCCCCGACGAATATACTGTAGGCTATTACAAGAAATGTAAAGATCTTCTGGTCCCTAGAATGTGGAGATATTGCAAGCACATATAACAATTATACTTAAAGAAGGAAAGGACAGCTCACAGTGCGCTAGTTACAGGCCCATATTATTAAATATAGACACAAAATTGTATGCTATGGCAACTAGATTGAAGCAGATGATGCCGAAGTGGATACACTTGGATCAAATGGGATTTATTCCTGGCAGAGAAGGGAGGGATGACATGAGATCATTGCTCTTTTTACAAAGAGCAAAGAGAGAGAAATTGCTGAAAAGGCTTGTGGCAGAGTTGCCTAAGAAGTCATGTTAGACACGTTAGAGGCCTTAGGATTAGGGAAAAGTGGATAAAAGGGCTTTATAATGATCCGTCAGCGGTGGTAAAGGTCAACGGATACCTTTCTCAGTTTTTTAAAATGTATAATGGTACTAGACAAGAATGGCCACTCTCTCCTTTGTTATTTGTAATATCTCTGGAACCCGTGCTGGCGAGGGTAAGAAAGTATGTAGATATAACAGGAATAAAGAAAGGTGAAGTGGGGCATAAGGTAAATATTGTAAATCCCAGAATAACGTTGCCTAATTTAATGAGACTATTAAAACAGTATGGAGAGCAATCAAATCTGAAAATAAACCCCTCAAAGTCAGAGATATTGAATATCAATGTCTCAAAGACAGAGAAGCACAGTGTACAAAAAGATTTTCTATTTACATTGAGGGAAAAGGAAATAGGTTACCTTGGAATAAAATTAACTCCTTCAATAAAAGGCCTATATCAAGCACATTATAATCCATTAATAAATGAAATAAAGGATGAGTTAGGGAGACTTTCAAAGGGAAGAGCCTCTTGGATAGGTCGTATAAATTTGGTAAAGATGGTGATAGTACCAAAAAACCTGTATAAGTTTCATATGCTCCCAGTACATCTACCAGGATCTTTTTTTGGGACAATAAAGAAGATGGTACTTAGGTTTATATGGGCAAATAAGAAACTAAGAATTAAGTATGAGGTATTGTATAGAGCAAAAGGGAATGAAGGATTAAACCTACCTAAGTTTAGGAAATATTATTTATCGGTGATATTATCACAAATGATCACAAATTGTTGATTGAACAAATAGTTTACAAGGGAAATGTTGGGTAAACGTGGAAGGGACTTTAAGTAAGTCACAATTAGAGAAGATTATCTGGATACCACATAAATTTCATATCTTAGATGTGAATACTAGTTATTTAACAAGGAAAGTTTTAAGAGTTTGGGATATAATATACAAGCAAAAGGGATGGAAATATAATTCAATATTAACTCGTTTGAAGGATTTATTGGATAAGGGGAAACTGTACACTTTTCAAGACTTAAAGAGGAAAAAAGATTTATTTTTCACATTAGATGAGTGGCGGTATTGGTAATTAGGTCATTTTGTTTTAACGCTTCTACAACCACTGAGGATATCGGAGGATCTGTACCCATTTTAACAATTGTTGAATGTAAACACAGTTCAAAAACAGGCTACCTCCAGGATTTATAAGATCCTTACTGATATGGAGGGAACTGATCCTCCCTTGTTCTTGGCGAAATGGGAAAAGGAGCTGGGAACAGAATTGAATGAGCAACAATTCCAAGTTTTCAGTGAAATAATATGAAAATAGGGTATTATACCATCAAATTAGTCTAGCTAAGGGTCTGATTCCCAAGTTCTGGCAAGCTCCAGAGCCCCCAAAAATAAAAGATTGGATAAACGATTCCGATTGCACAACGGATCAAATTCAAAATCCTAACACTGACGTACAAAGCTGTCCACCATACTGCCCCAAACTACATCACTGACCTAATATCCAAGTACCGCCCAGCACGCACACTCCGCTCCTCACAAGACCTCCTTCTCTCTAGTTCCCTGGTCTCCTCCTCCCATGCCCGCCTCCAGGACTTCTCCAGGGTGTCACCCATCCTCTGGAACTCCCTGCCCCAACCCATCAGATTATCATCTACTCTCCTCTCCTATAGGTGCACCCTGAAAACCCATCTCTTCAGGGAAGCCTACCCCACCCCCTGCTAACTTGCCGACCTCCTCCACTCTTCCTACCATTCCATCCCCCACAGCTATCGCCTCCTGTGCCACCATCCCCTCCCTCCTAGATTGTAAGCTCGAAAGAGCAGGGCCCTCAATCCCCTCATGTTTTGCATTGTATTGGTATTGTTCTGTCACATGTTCTGTACCCCTTTGTAATGTACAGCGCTGAGCGATCTATTGGCGCTTTATAAATACTGTATAATAATAATAAACAGTTGAATATATAAACAGGATGGAGGATTTATACCATATGGAGGAGGATAAACTGGAAACATTTAGGAAAATGTGGAGTAGATTGTCAGATTTTAAAACATCTAAAAGATATTTGGAAGTGGTTGGAGTATAAGATGAAAAGTTTGGAGAGAGTACGATGGAGTATTTGGGGGGGGGAGTGAGTGAAGGAAAGACAGAGTGGAGGCATGAGGGAAGGGACATGGATATAGCCAGAAAAATGATTGGAGGAATAAGTTAGGAATAAGGATATGGACAAGGGTAACTGGATAGGGGGATTGGGTAGGGGATAGGATAATTTAAGTGGAATTTGTGCATATGTGAACTGTATGGGTATAAGGTTGTTTTTCTTTTTGTAATGGAAAAATTCAATAAAAGATATAATAAAAAAAACACCAAAGCAGCTGAAACTGATTAACAACCCCCTCTGCTACTTAACTGACCAGATCAGTATCGCAGGAGTTTAATTGACTTGATGCTATACTCTGATTAAAATGCATTCCTTTAATTTTTTTGAGCAGTGTACATATATATATATATATATATATTTCATAAACACAGAGACCAAATATTTAAATGTTGGGGTTTAAAATGAGGCTAAGAACACTCAGTGGTAACCTGTGAAACAGTGCTGGTGAGTGTTAGAAAGTCAGAATACCATTTAACAGTAATGGCACAGTTGAGCTCTTATATAGTAGGTGAAAATCAATCTAATAGTATCATAAACAGTAAATGTGTTGCAGCACAAACAGGGATTGGTTGGCTTAGAACGCCACATTTTCTGTACTGGGGGCATTCTGTATATAGTGCAGAAGAGACTTTCATCAGTGATTAAACACTCAGAGCATAGATCTAACCCAACCTTTCTCAACCAGGGTGCCCAGGCACTCTGGGGTGCCTTCAGGCCTTTTCAGGAATGCCTTGGCAATATGCCTAAAAACTGCCCAAAAATTGTATACAAGCCAGCAGATGGATCAAGCCCAGGGGCGGACTGACAACTCATGGGGCCCCCGGGCAATAGGGGATCATGGGGCTCCTGTGTCCTTGCCCAAACTCAAAAAAGCCTATGAAAACAGTACCAGGGGCATCTCATGGGGCCCCCTACTGACCCCGGACCCTCGGGCAGTGCGCGAGTTTCCAAATGGTCAGTCCGCCCCTGATCAAGCCTGCCTTTTAATTACACAAAGCCACAGGATTTCATTGCTCACTTTTACATCCTGCCAGCCGCTGGCATCCTAACAACCAATTACATCATTAGTTGATAAGGAGGACGTCGGGCGCCTGCACAGCATCCTTGTTCGCCCCTCCCCTGCCCATCTTTATCAGCAGTGGGAGAAAATTAGCAGAGTGAGGGAGAGAAACTAAGAAAGAAACACTGGAATACTAGTCAGATCTTTATCAGCAGGTGGGTCAAATTAGCAGAGTGAGGGAGAGAAACTAAGAAAGAAACACTGGAATACTAGTCAGTACCAGCTTGCAAAGAAATATTTGCTTTGCAAGAATAAATCACCTCTAACGTGTGGATGTTGCTGCGTTATGTAAAACTATTAGATTATAGATTTACATTTTAGAATGAGGTGCCTTGAGATTGTGCAGAATGTTAAAGGGTACCTTGAGATTGTCCTTAATTTTAAAGGGTGCCTTGACTGAAAAAAAGTTGACAAACACTGATATAACCTATAGACCTTTAGAGTCTGTAAGTGTTCACTGTGCAGATGCAGCAAGCAGTGAACGAGAATTTAGCCCAAGGGAAGTAAAGAGTGGAGGATACCAGTGCTGTCATGCTGAGAAAATGAGCGGCTTGGTAGGGATTAGCTAAGTTAGTTTAGGCAAGATGACTGGGAAGTTGAACATGTTCTTTAAGTGCTAATAAGCAATGGACTGTTTTTACTATACCTAGATAATTTTTGCTTCTGTTGCTCTACTGTTGATGTCTGCAGTGTCATGCACAGCCTTAATTTACACAGAATATACTATAAAATAATTAATTAATAGGAAACTAGGTAAATATACAATAATTCCTAGCTCAGATGTGAGCAAAACTTGCAGGCAATGGGCTAAGATAAAACAAATTCATACATCAGATGCAGACAAGTTTAGAGAGCAGAACTCCGAAAAACAATACAGCATGGACTTCACTTAAAGTAGAACTAAACCCTCCTATTCTTTACAGCCAAGGAAGCTGCCATCTTAGCTTCTATCTGAACTGCAGTTGCCATGTTGCTGAACATGTGATCGGTGATCAGAGCTGCCAAACAAGTTGATGATTAGCTCTGTGCTTTTAATTCACACTGGAAAAATACCTCTGTAAATCCAGTTCACTTCTGGTTTGTGCACTTTGTTGCCAGTCAAGCCTCTATGAAGGGTGCACTTAGACCCCCAAAACACGTCGGATACTTTTTGAATGGTAGCCCTGACCTTCAATGGAATAAAGTTGTATATGGACCTCTTAGCAATGGGGTGGCACTTCAATTTCAATGTGATCAGTTATGGCACCAGTCATTTGATGACTAGACAGTCTGGTTGAGACCACAAACAACTGTGACAGTTACTGTTCACAGCATGTCTTTAATGCAACTGTTTTGGGAAACTACTAAATTGAAGGGTTTAGTAGTTTAACTGGAACTTGCTATAAAGTATTCCATAGTGATCTGTTTAGGTTAAAATGGTACCAGTAGAGTTAAGGTGGTCAGAAATGTTGGCATACAATTATTCTTTAAAATTGTGGCATGAATTTCCATGATCACACTGGCTGAGCATGAAGATTTGTATCCTGCGCACACACAATTGGTGTTGACCTTCTCTGAGGAACTATAGAGATTAGCTGGCAGATACAATTTGATCAAGATGATCAATCATTCCAACAAGACTGGCATGTTATGGAAACATATACCTTGTGACAATCTCCTCTCTACTGGTATGAACATAAAAAAATATGCTGTGGCTGTCTGAATACAACAGTCTTCAGGAGAGATTCCTTAATTCATGCTGGTTAGCATGGGGTTATAGAGTGACTTTCCTTGTTTAGACCACAGGGCCGAAGGAGAGAAATCTTAACATGTATGGTCAGTCTAAGACTACTAAGCCTAAGACTAGATTTTCGATCGAACGTTTGCACAGAAATTCAAATTAATAGTTTGGCAGTACTTTCTTTCTTGCCAACATTGTGTAATCTAATTTAGTTCGAAAGCCCTTAAAATTTCACCCATATCTGCTCTTTTTATACCTACCAGAGGTACTAAACAGGTTTCATTGCAACATGTACAATGTTTCCCAAACTAAAACCACATTCACAGTTAAAATTTAATTCCAGAAAAATTTTCCGACACTGTCTTTGAATTTTCTTATCACTACAGTCAAAAACAAATATCATTTTGATTCCACTAACCAAGAAAATCATATGAACGTTCAGATAATAAAAAATTCTAATGGAGTATGGCCAGCTTAACTCCTTACATGCTAATTATGTCAGAGTCTTCATGCCAAGAACCAGAGATAAGATAAACAGAGCCAGGATAGTGCTGACCTTTGACATTAGACTCACTTGTACTTTTACTAGGCATTCAGGATACTCTTACCACCTAAAAGCACATTGTTCCTGCTCTATGCATCCTACTATGCCAGATGGGGCATGTTCCTCAAATCTAAAAATCCTTTTCCCGTCCTATAGTGACTGGTGTTTAGCCTTTCAAAGTGTGTTCCCAATGTACCAACTGAACAGCGGCTGCCCCACTAAGTGTGACAAAATGTGTTCTGCATGGTTATGTTCCACCTGAACCTATGACCAACTCACCCTAACTCCGCCCCCCCTCGTCCTCCACATACCTTTCAATTTTTCCTGCCTCTCCCTCCCCTTTCAACCCATACAACCCATTCAGCACTTTTTCATTATATATATATACTTTGTATATATAGCTACTGCCTGTATACCCTCCACCAGCTTGCGCTTCCTTTTTTCTATTGAAAACAGTTGTTGGAAATCACATTGACAATGACTGACTTTTTGGAACCAATACACTCAATATAATAATAATAATAATAATATACATAAACTGTATTACACTCTTTGAGAACTCTGTATGTTGTGCTCTTATAAGTACAGTATATATCTGTGGTGTATCTAGGATGTAGTGATATTCATGTAAATGTTTTTTGGAAACTTTCAATAGTTTACTGTTAAAAATATGAACAGTTATAAGAACAGTATCTTGACATAAGCGTTCATAACATAAAATTTTAAGAATGAACTTGAAAGAAATAGAATAGTATGCATTATATTTGCAAATAGAATATAATACTCATCATAAATAGTAAATAAAATCTTCCTCATCGTGCATTTCAACTGCTTTTTTTCTGTTAGACTGAAAAGAACCTTGAATGCTCTTAGAGAAAGACCATTGGTAAAAAACTGGATCTCACATATACGAAGGCATAAATAACTGGATGTGTTCCTAACAACAGCTAGTTGGTATGATTAGACTGGAACATTATAGCTAGAATGTAATTGGCTGCTGTATAAAAGGCAAACAAAACAACCCTATTTTTGTTCACATTTTAAAGAAGTTATCATTAATTCTAATTGCATTAATCATGTATCAATACTGGAAGTATTACTAAACCCAGGACCCTGCATTTACTATATCTGGTCTCCCACACTACACAGAACATGGAAGTGCAATTATTTTAGTAAATATAAACTGATAAATACCTTTTCTCATCACCAGTTAGAGCAGTCTTGTGACTTATATCAGTGTTCAGCAGAGCACATGTTAAAGCTTGTAGGAGGCGTTTTCATTCTGCTCTAGGAGGATGTAGAACCCCTGATTTATGTCTGGACAGTGCTGATTGGCCCTGTACTGCACACATGCACTCCCCCCCCCAAAAAAAAACCTCTCTAGCACTACACACCAAACTTAGCATGTGCAGAGTGACTCCATACCAGGGGCGGACTGACCATTGGGGAACTCGGGCACTGCCCGAGGGCCCAGGGTCAGTAGGGGGCCCCCTGAGATGTCCCTGGTACCTTTCATAGGCTTTTTTGGGTGTGGTTTGAGTGTGGGCGAGGACATAGGGGCCCCATGGTCCCCTATTGCCTGGGGGCCCCATGAGTTGTCAGTCCGCACCTGCTCCATACATATGTCTTTTCAGGAGATAAGAGGGGGACACTGGAAGAAGGGGAGGATCAGAGAAGTGAGGATCAAACAGCCTTTTTACACAATGCAGAGGATTAACCTCTTAGGTTCCACATTGAGTATAACAAGCATGCTTTACTGCATATACAGAATGATTTTTCTGTTGTGGCTTTAGTAACACTTGAATGTCTCTATATGTATTTTCAGCTACTGTTAGGAAAAGCACAAGCCCTACAACTGCTAAAGAAATTCATAAAACCGGAAGTTCAGTTCAAAATGAAAGGTAAAGATGATACTTTACAAGCAGAAGTGTGCCTATCTGTTTACAAAGTTTACTTGAGTGTATAAAAAACACTTACTGACAGTAAGACAGTACATGTGCATTTAACCAACCCCCCCCCCCCCCTCGAAGTTCTGCTGTAAGATGAAAAAACATCCCCTGAAAATTACATGTCAAAAATGCATAGCTAAATACAGTAGAAAGTACATTTTCTGGCCAGGACCTACAAGATGAAGGGGGGTATGAGGCTTGTGCTTCAAATAAAACATGCTTTGCCTTCTGCACCCTCTCTACTCCTGACTAATGCTGGATACTACAGGTTCTCCCGCCCTGAGTGTGGCAATACCATTTGGTCAATACTCCTCCTTTAGATGGTTTAGGGCACCAAGGGTTATCCAAGATTTAATACTGACCGGTCTGGTTGCACATCCCCTATAACTTTACCCTCTTAGACTGGTCGCACCTACATGAGTCCATGTTTTTTTTAACCAACAGCCATATTCTAACACTCGGTTGCAAAGCTACCACTACTGTCCAATTAACACCCACCTGTTGAAAAGTGCTAAATTTCTCCCTTAATTAAAAAATGTAGCATGCACCCCCTAGCAGATTCCTGTGTTAAACTACCAAACCTTCGGAACGTCAAACACCTTTTTAAATTAAAATTTATCCCATACCCAAATTGATTTTTATACCAACCTCCTTTGCCTCAATCCTTCAGGTTCCCACATCTCGACCCACTCTCCTGAGTTGAACTCACATCTTTCACCACAAATCAAATTTGGTTTATATCCACCCCAACCATAATACACCAATACACACATTTTAAAATTAAACACATACACTCACACAAAAATATATAATCCACAAACAGGTATACATCATTTGCAAACATTTTCAAACAAACATTTGTTGTAAAGAATCAGTGCAAACATTTTTAATTTTATTGGGCTATCAGCAGAGGAAATCCTATCATTTTATTATGTTTTTTTTCTAATGTGTAAAGTGAAGCATATCGTTGCACCCATTCTATAATTCTACATTTTAGAAAATGGCTCACTTATGCTAGTATGTTCTAACTTTTATCACTACAAATATAGCAAATATGGCAAAAGATATGCTTCTATGATATAAACATCTTTAGTTAACAAATTAAAACATTTTATTTGCTACTCTCTATTTAAGTACAAGAAACGAACTGGCAGCTCATCCAGAAGGCCAAGTCATTGCGTCCGGCTCATCAATGACTCTTCAAATGCGTATTAATGATTTCATGGATGGTGTTAGCAGCAGAAAGGGTAAGACAGATTCTGAAGTTATCCAGCAATATGAAGCTGCATCTACAGTTTCTGGTACCAGTACAACAGATTCCAAGGTTTCTTCTGCAAGGAGACTGAGCATTTCCTCTACAAATGAAGGCACTACCAACAAAAATGTCAGCATGCAAGGCAAATCTTCTGAGCTTCCCACAGATTCAGGCAATAAAACACTTCCCTCAGTGGTGAAGTCTTCAAATGAAGAGGTGCCAATAAAACCACCAGTCTTAGGTCCACAGTTTATGAGGCGAAGAAGTTCCCTTTTCAAGGACAAACCCTTATTTGATGAGGAAATCTATGCTCCTGATGGAGTACTTCGCACCCGACACACAATGCCTGACTTTATGGAGTCCTTTGAAGAAGCAAAACAAGCAAGATATATTCGCCATAAAGAAAAACCTGAGTCAGAAAAAGAGCTGAGCTTGGCAGAAATTTTCCAAAGAAATAAAAGTGATACAAACAATCTTTAACAAGCATTAATCACAAAATGATGGCATAATACATTGTCATAGAGAGATTTGTACCTTACATTTGGTGGGATTTTTAAGGCAACCGTGGAGAATATATAAACCAAACAATCTTTTAAAAAAGATTTGACATTTTATCTGACACATCAACACATATTTTCCCAATAGAATATAACAATTCTTGACAACATATTTGCTTGACAATATTTGTAATTATTGCATTTAAAGGTTAATGGTATCCTTCAAAGCTGAATTCCATCTTGCAACCTAAATTGAGGGAACTACAAGTGCATTCAGCCTAAATCCAACGCCTTTCAAATACTTTAGTGCAGATTCTTCCTCAGGGAAAGGATACCACTCACCAAAATTGGTCAGAATGAGAATGCTTTGTTGTGTTTTGGAGAATGAGTCCCCCCCCCCCACACACATAGGTTGAGGTCATCGTTTGACATGCAGGAACCACAGGTGCCACATTAAAGAGTAATTCTTGAAGTTCGCCATGAGCTATATAGAAGCACCATGTTGTAATAGTGGAACATCAAAGGTCTGTTGTCCAGACTTTAACCCATCAAGGGGTCAGGAACAGGCATCGTACATGAGGTTCCCCTAGGGACCGAACACAATTTGAAAGCTGCCAAGGCAGTGGTCGGTCCTTGAGGGAACCACATGTACGACACCTGTTGACCTCATCCTATGTGTGGGTGGGACTCATTCTCCAAAACACAGCAAAGTATTCTCATTCTGACCAATTTTGGTGAGCGGTATCCTTTCCCTGAGGAAGAATCTGCACTAAAGTATTCGAAAGGCGTTGGATTTAGGCTGAATGCACTTGTAGTTCCCTCAATTGAGGTTGCAAGATGGAAATTAGCTTTGAAAATGTCAAATCTTTTTTTAAAAAATTGTTTGGTGTATATATACTCCAAGGTTGCCTTAAAAATCCCACCAAATGTAAAGTACAAATCTCTCTATTAGTAAAATGAGGATGATGGCAACCATACCCTAAGTTACACCGGATGACGCTTTTAATACATAAAGACTCAACCAAAAATGTAGCATTAATATTCTTTGAAAATAATGCCTAAAGAAACCTAGTTATATAGTCTACTTCATTTTGTTATTATTGAAATTTTCCACTTTTCAAGCTGTTTTTTGCATTCTTTTCACAATCCGTTTCACCTGATCTTACAAAAAAAAAAAAAGGATTCTGCCAGAAACATACAAATATAACCAATAAGGAAAGTCATGAATGCATACTACCAAAAATGATAAAAAAAAATCTACATATATATCTACATAAAGATACAGGCTTACACCCTGAAAAATATCCCTAAATAATAATATTACAACCTGAGATATAAAATGAGATTCAATGTACTTTTAATAAACTATTACTACAGCATGAAGCCTTGATGTATTCAAATTTTAACTCCTCATACCATGGTAAACAAGTATTACATTTAATCTTAAACTTTTATATATGCATATTTACATAAATATCCCATGTGCTAGGCTGTACTGAAACATGATTATATCATTTACTAACCAATACTCCTCTGACCGTAAAAATGAAAAAATCATTCTTGTTTTTATATAATTTAAAATGCATGAAAAGCCAAAACTTGATTCCTTTCAATAATGAGGAGAAGGGTTAAAACTAGAGATGAGCGAAGTATTCAAAAATTCGATTCGACTGATTCGGCGAATTCGTGGAAAAATTTTGATTCGAGTCGAATATATTCGCTGTGAATTTAACTTAAAAAAAGGGTGTTTCTAGGCTTCAGAGAGACTTAATATTAGTGCTGAACACTGTACCTTTAATTTAAATGCCCTTGGAGTCTGCTGGGGAAGAGAAATAATACTGTCAGGCAGTATGACATGCAGATGAGTGCCGTCGATCTTAGAATCACCGCACACTTCACTCATTTGGGCAGTCACGGGGCCAAAACCAGAGTGTGGAGCCACAGTGTGGCGGTGGAGGCAGCAGCAATGGGAGGCCATACAGCACCCTATGACAAAAATGGAAACCACCAGCACTGTGAGGAGACCTGAAAGTGGCACATGGCAGAGTGTGGCGATAGAGACAGCAGCAATGGGAGGCCGTACAGGGACCCATGACACACTCTGGACCTGGCAGCAGCATGAGGAGGCGGTACAGGGGCCCATGGCAGATTACGGGCCTGGCAGCAGCATGAGGAGTCGGTACGGGGGCCCATGGCAGATTACGGGCCTGGCAGCAGCAATGGGAGGCCGTACAGGGACCCATGACACACTCTGGACCTGGCAGCAGCATGGGGAGGCGGTACAGGGGCCCATGACAGATTACGGGCCTGGCAGCAGCATGAGGAGTCGGTACGGGGGCCCATGACACACTCTGGACCTGGCAGCAGCATGAGGAGGCGGTACAGGGGCGCATGACAGATTACGAGCCTGGCAGCAGCAACTTGGACAGGAGGACGTTCAGCTTCTGCACCGTCTGGTGCGTGCTCGCAAACTGTTGTCTCTTGGAAACGGATTCCAAGAAAGACTGCTGACGGAATCCGTGAAGAGGAGTAGCAGGAGAAGGAGCATCTGAACGAGCGGAATATGCCAACAAGCGACAACAGGGGCCCATGACAGATTACGGGCCTGGCAGCAGCATGAGGAGTCGGTACGGGGGCCCATGGCAGATTAGGGGCCTGGCAGCAGCTATGGGAGGCCCGTAATCTGCCAGCACCCTATGACAAAAAATGGAACCCACCAGCAGTGTGAGGAGACCTGAAAGTGGCACATGGCAGAGTGTGGCGATGGAGACAGCAGCAATGGGAGGCCGTACAGGGACCCATGAGAGACTCTGGACCTGGCAGCAGCATGAGGAGGCGGTATAGGGGCCCATGGCAGATTAGGGGCCTGGCAGCAGCTATGGGAGGCCCGTAATCTGCCAGCACCCTATGACAAAAAATGGAATACACCAGCAGTGTGAGGAGACCTGAAAGTGGCACATGGCAGAGTGTGGCGATGGAGACAGCAGCAATGGGAGGCCGTACAGGGACCCATGAGAGACTCTGGACTTGGCAGCAGCATGAGGAGGCGGTATAGGGGCCCATGGCAGATTAGGGGCCTGGCAGCAGCTATGGGAGGCCCATAATCTGCCAGCACCCTATGACAAAAAATGTAACACACCAGCAGTGTGAGGAGACCTGAAAGTGGCACATGTTTGGGGCATGATTCATGGCGGATTTAGTCAGTTGTGTCAGGAACTGGTGGTTTGAAATCCAGACTAATCCACGCCTGATTCATTTTCACAAACGTCAGTCTCTCCACACTTTGGGTGGACAGTCGTGTCCTCCGCGGAGTTACAATACCTCCTGCCGCACTAAACACGCGCTCCGATGCCACGCTACTGGCCGGGCATGACAGCCTTTCAAGGGCAAATTCAGCTAGTTGGGGCCAAAGGTCAAGTTTCGTTGCCCAGTAGTCAAGGGGATTGTCTACCTCGGTTGGCAGGGTGCTGTCCAAGTAGGCCTAAGCCTGTTGTTTGAGGTCCTGCTCCAGGTCCATCTGATGCTGCTGCTGCTGCTGCGGCTGGTTAGTCGTTTCCTCACTGCGCTGGTGAAGAAAGCTACTCATCATCGACTGCAGACTGAGGCAGCCGCTGCTGGTGGAGCTGCCACTGCTCCTACCACCCCACCCCTCCCCTGCTGCCATGGCAGCGGAACGCGAGCGCACAGGGCCCACAGTGTCTGAGGATGGACGTTGGCGCAGACAGGCAGAGACCAGCTGACTACATAGGTGGTTTTTATAGTACGTTATTTTGGCCTCCCTCTCAGCAGGTGTGAAAAAGGCCACCATTTTTGAACGGTAGCAAGGGTCCAACAAGGTGGACAGCCAAATGTCATCCCTCTGTCTGATGGTTATTATTCGGCTGTCGCTACGCAAGCAACCGAGCATGCTATGGGCCATTTGTGCCAAGGAATGCGAGGGACTCCCTGCCTCCATCTCCACAGCATACTGCCACGGTGCGTCTGGGTCCTCTGTCTCCTCCTCCTCCTCCTCTACCAGATGCTCCTGCTCCTCCACTCCTGTCCGCTGAGTGGAAAAACCACCCATTTCACTCAATAATTCCTGAGCACCAATGTCCTCCTCTACCTCCTCCTCTTCTTCCTGTCCTGCCCCCACAGGGGTCATGTGGCGTTGAGATCTGTGCGCCACGTCTACCGCACCCTGACCAGCCATTGTTAACAGCATTTGTTCCAGGACGTGCAACAGAGGAATGACGTCGTTCATCCCATAGTCCTGCCGACTCACGAATAGCGTGGCCTCCTCAAAGGGCCTGAGCAAGCGCAGGTGTCACGCATGAGCTGCCAATGGCTGACATCTAAGTTACACAGGGAGTACCTTTATCCGCTTTTAACATCAGGAAATCTGTGATGGCCTTTCGCTGTTCGTAAAGGCGGTCTAACATATGTAGGGTTGAATTCCACCTTGTTGCAACGTCACAGCATGAGGAGTCGGTACGGGGGCCCATGGCAGATTACGTGCCTGGCAGCAGCAATGGGAGGCCCGTAATCTGCCAGCACCCTATGTCAAAAAATTCAACACACCAGCAGTGTGAGGAGACCTGAAAGTGGCACATGGCAGAGTGTGGCTATGGAGACAGCAGCAATGGGAGGCCGTACAGGGACCCATGACACACTCTGGACTTGGCAGCAGCATGAGGAGGCGGTATAGGGGCCCATGGCAGATTAGGGGCCTGGCAGCAGCTATGGGAGGCCCGTAATCTGCCAGCACCCTATGTCAAAAAATTCAACACACCAGCAGTGTGAGGAGACCTGAAAGTGGCACATGGCAGAGTGTGGCGATGGAGACAGCAGCAATGGGAGGCCGTACAGGGACCCATGAGAGACTCTGGACCTGGCAGCAGCATGAGGAGGCGGTATATAGGGGCCCATGGCAGATTAGGGGCCTGGCAGCAGCTATGGGAGGCCCGTAATCTGCCAGCACCCTATGTCAAAAAATTCTACACACCAGCAGTGTGTGAGGAGACCTGAAAGTGGCACATGGCAGAGTGTGGCGATGGAGACAGCAGCAATGGGAGGCCGTACAGGGACTCATGAGAGACTCTGGACCTGGCAGCAGCATGAGGAGGCGGTATATAGGGGCCTATGGCAGATTAGGGGCCTGGCAGCAGCTATAGGAGGCCCATAATCTGCCAGCACCCTATGTCAAAAAATTCAACACACCAGCAGTGTGAGGAGACCTGAAAGTGGCACATGGCATGAGACACTGTGGACCTGGCAGCAGCATGAGGAGGCGGTATATAGGGGCCCATGGCAGATTAGGGGCCTGGCAGCAGCTATGGGAGGCCCGTAATCTGCCAGCACCCTATGTCAAAAAATTCTACACACCAGCAGTGTGTGAGGAGACCTGAAAGTGGCACATGGCAGAGTGTGGCGATGGAGACAGCAGCAATGGGAGGCCGTACAGGGACCCATGAGAGACTCTGGACCTGGCAGCAGCATGAGGAGGCGGTATATAGGGGCCTATGGCAGATTAGGGGCCTGGCAGCAGCTATAGGAGGCCCGTAATCTGCCAGCACCCTATGTCAAAAAATTCTACACACCAGCAGTGTGTGAGGAGACCTGAAAGTGGCACATGGCAGAGTGTGGCGATGGAGACAGCAGCAATGGGAGGCCGTACAGGGACCCATGAGAGACTCTGGACTTGGCAGCAGCATGAGGAGGCGGTATATAGGGGCCCATGGCAGATTAGGGGCCTGGCAGCAGCTATGGGAGGCCCGTAATCTGCCAGCACCCTATGTCAAAAAATTCAACACACCAGCAGTGTGAGGAGACCTGAAAGTGGCACATGGCATGAGACACTGTGGACCTGGCAGCAGCATGAGGAGGCGGTATATAGGGGCCCATGGCAGATTAGGGGCCTGGCAGCAGCTAGGGGAGGCCCGTAATCTGCCAGCACCCTATGTCAAAAAATTCAACACACCAGCAGTGTGAGGAGACCTGAAAGTGGCACATGGCATGAGACACTGTGGACCTGGCAGCAGCATGAGGAGGCGGTATATAGGGGCCCATGGCAGATTAGGGGCCTGGCAGCAGCTATGGGAGGCCCGTAATCTGCCAGCACCCTATGTCAAAAAATTCTACACACCAGCAGTGTGTGAGGAGACCTGAAAGTGGCACATGGCAGAGTGTGGCGATGGAGACAGCAGCAATGGGAGGCCGTACAGGGACCCATGAGAGACTCTGGACTTGGCAGCAGCATGAGGAGGCGGTATAGGGGCCCATGGCAGATTAGGGGCCTGGCAGCAGCAATGGGAGGCCCGTAATCTGCCAGCACCCTATGTCAAAAAATTCTACACACCAGCAGTGTGTGAGGAGACCTGAAAGTGGCACATGGCAGAGTGTGGCGATGGAGACAGCAGCAATGGGAGGCCGTACAGGGACCCATGAGAGACTCTGGACCTGGCAGCAGCATGAGGAGGCGGTATATAGGGGCCTATGGCAGATTAGGGGCCTGGCAGCAGCTATAGGAGGCCCGTAATCTGCCAGCACCCTATGTCAAAAAATTCTACACACCAGCAGTGTGTGAGGAGACCTGAAAGTGGCACATGGCAGAGTGTGGTGATGGAGACAGCAGCAATGGGAGGCCGTACAGGGACCCATGAGAGACTCTGGACTTGGCAGCAGCATGAGGAGGCGGTATATAGGGGCCCATGGCAGATTAGGGGCCTGGCAGCAGCTATGGGAGGCCCGTAATCTGCCAGCACCCTATGTCAAAAAATTCAACACACCAGCAGTGTGAGGAGACCTGAAAGTGGCACATGGCATGAGACACTGTGGACCTGGCAGCAGCATGAGGAGGCGGTATATAGGGGCCCATGGCAGATTAGGGGCCTGGCAGCAGCTATGGGAGGCCCGTAATCTGCCAGCACCCTATGTCAAAAAATTCAACACACCAGCAGTGTGAGGAGACCTGAAAGTGGCACATGGCATGAGACACTGTGGACCTGGCAGCAGCATGAGGAGGCGGTATATAGGGGCCCATGGCAGATTAGGGGCCTGGCAGCAGCTATGGGAGGCCCGTAATCTGCCAGCACCCTATGTCAAAAAATTCTACACACCAGCAGTGTGTGAGGAGACCTGAAAGTGGCACATGGCAGAGTGTGGCGATGGAGACAGCAGCAATGGGAGGCCGTACAGGGACCCATGAGAGACTCTGGACTTGGCAGCAGCATGAGGAGGCGGTATAGGGGCCCATGGCAGATTAGGGGCCTGGCAGCAGCAATGGGAGGCCCGTAATCTGCCAGCACCCTATGTCAAAAAATTCTACACACCAGCAGTGTGTGAGGAGACCTGAAAGTGGCACATGGCAGAGTGTGGCGATGGAGACAGCAGCAATGGGAGGCCGTACAGGGACCCATGACAGACTCTGGACTTGGCAGCAGCATGAGGAGGCGGTATAGGGGCCCATGGCAGATTAGGGGCCTGGCAGCAGCTATGGGAGGCCCGTAATCTGCCAGCACCCTATGTCAAAAAATTCAACACACCAGCAGTGTGTGAGGAGACCTGAAAGTGGCACATGGCAGAGTGTGGCGATGGAGACAGCAGCAATGGGAGGCCGTACAGGGACCCATGACAGACTCTGGACCTGGCAGCAGCATGAGGAGGCGGTATATAGGGGCCTATGGCAGATTAGGGGCCTGGCAGCAGCTATGGGAGGCCCGTAATCTGCCAGCACCCTATGTCAAAAAATTCTACACACCAGCAGTGTGTGAGGAGACCTGAAAGTGGCACATGGCAGAGTGTGGCGATGGAGACAGCAGCAATGGGAGGCCGTACAGGGACCCATGAGAGACTCTGGACTTGGCAGCAGCATGAGGAGGCGGTATATAGGGGCCCATGGCAGATTAGGGGCCTGGCAGCAGCTATGGGAGGCCCGTAATCTGCCAGCACCCTATGTCAAAAAATTCAACACACCAGCAGTGTGAGGAGACCTGAAAGTGGCACATGGCATGAATACGCTGTAGTCCCAACATGGGCCCCCTGGCCACGCTTGACTTTCTGGCCACATAGTCGACATACGGCTACGTTTACTTCCTCGGGCGGCTTGACGAAAAATTGCCACACCGCCGAGTAGGAAACTTTGCCCCCGATACTCCTCACTGGCTGACTGCTGCTTCCTTCGTGCACACCGGCACCACTACTGGCCGTGGTGGTAGGCTGCAGTGGAGCTGGTGCTCTACTCCGTGGCCGTTTGGCTCCACTGACACTGCTTCCACTGACACTGCTGCGACCCTGCTGCTGTCTCCTGGGCAACCCACCGACTGTTTCGCTCACTGCCAAGCTGCCACCCTCTTCTCCTGATGATGCGGAAGAAATTGCCTGATGACGACGAGGCTGCCAAGTGCGATCAACCTCCTCATCATCAAGTAGGGTCTCCGCCTCACTACTAGCCCCCTCGGCTGCGTCTGGGTCAGGAGACAGACCTGTCTTTAGACCGGCTACCGGGCCACTCTCCTCACCACTACTTCTTTGCCTGGCTGCTGAAAAGGCGGATGTCTCCCCCCGTTCCTGACCGCCCTCTGTTAGCTCTTCCTCACTGTACAGTGGGGCTGAGCCCACAGCATGCGATACTTCGCTTGGTGAGGGAACACCAAAGGACAGGGGCAGGTAGAGGACACGTGATTTCAGTGGGCTTGGTCCCGGGCCATGCCAACTAACGGTTGTGTCTGACGTACCCACCGACCGTTGGCTGTAGGTGTCAGAGGTGACCTGGGAAGAGGAAGACGACCGAGCCAACCAATCGATGACGGCAGGGTTGTCGGTGGAGACACGACCGCTGGATGACACCGGGAGCACTGGCCTCTGGCTGCGAATAGTGCTGCCTCGACCCCTTCCTCTGCTGCCACGTCTGCTCGCTCCTAAAACATTGCCTCCTCTGCCACTCCTCTGCATGTTGTCTGACATACTCTTTAATTAAACGATTCTGTGTCCCTGAGTAACAATTCTGTGTCCCTGAGTAACAATTCTGTGTCTGTGCGAGTAACAATTCTGTGGCCCTAAGTAACAGTTCTGTGGCCCTCAGTAACAATTCTGTGTCCCTGATTAACGTTTCTGTGGCCCCAAGTAACAGTTCTGTGGCCCTCAGTAACAATTCTGTGTCTGTGCGAGTAACAATTCTGTGTCTGTGCGAGTAACAATTCTGTGGCCCTAAGTAACAGTTCTGTGGCCCTCAGTAACAATTCTGTGTCCCTGATTAACGTTTCTGTGGCCCCAAGTAACAGTTCTGTGGCCCTCAGTAACAATTCTGTGTCCCTGATTAACGTTTCTGTGGCCCCAAGTAACAGTTCTGTGGCCCTCAGTAACAATTCTGTGTCTGTGCGAGTAACAATTCTGTGGCCCTAAGTAACAGTTCTGTGGCCCTCAGTAACAATTCTGTGTCCCTGATTAACGTTTCTGTGGCCCCAAGTAACAGTTCTGTGGCCCTCAGTAACAATTCTGTGTCTGTGCGAGTAACAATTCTGTGTCTGTGCGAGTAACAATTCTGTGGCCCTAAGTAACAGTTCTGTGGCCCTCAGTAACAATTCTGTGTCCCTGATTAACGTTTCTGTGGCCCCAAGTAACAGTTCTGTGGCCCTCAGTAACAATTCTGTGTCTGTGCGAGTAACAATTCTGTGTCTGTGCGAGTAACAATTCTGTGGCCCTAAGTAACAGTTCTGTGGCCCTCAGTAACAATTCTGTGTCCCTGATTAACGTTTCTGTGGCCCCAAGTAACAGTTCTGTGGCCCTCAGTAACAATTCTGTGTCTGTGCGAGTAACAATTCTGTGTCTGTGCGAGTAACAATTCTGTGGCCCTAAGTAACGGTTCTGTGGCCCTCAGTAACAGTTCTGTGTCCCTGTGTAACAATTCTGTGTCTGTGCGAGTAACAATTCTGTGGCCCTAAGTAACAGTTCTGTGGCCCTCAGTAACAATTCTGTGTCCCTGATTAACGTTTCTGTGGCCCAAAGTAACAGTTCTGTGGCCCTCAGTAACAATTCTGTGTCTGTGCGAGTAACAATTCTGTGTCTGTGCGAGTAACAATTCTGTGGCCCTAACAGTTCTGTGGCCCTCAGTAACAATTCTGTGTCCCTGATTAACGTTTCTGTGGCCCCAAGTAACAGTTCTGTGGCCCTCAGTAACAATTCTGTGTCTGTGCGAGTAACAATTCTGTGTCTGTGCGAGTAACAATTCTGTGGCCCTAAGTAACAGTTCTGTGGCCCTCAGTAACAATTCTGTGTCCCTGATTAACGTTTCTGTGGCCCCAAGTAACAGTTCTGTGGCCCTCAGTAACAATTCTGTGTCTGTGCGAGTAACAATTCTGTGTCTGTGCGAGTAACAATTCTGTGGCCCTAAGTAACAGTTCTGTGGCCCTCAGTAACAATTCTGTGTCCCTGATTAACGTTTCTGTGGCCCCAAGTAACAGTTCTGTGGCCCTCAGTAACAATTCTGTGTCTGTGCGAGTAACAATTCTGTGTCTGTGTGAGTAACAATTCTGTGGCCCTAAGTAACAGTTCTGTGGCCCTCAGTAACAATTCTGTGTCCCTGATTAACGTTTCTGTGGCCCCAAGTAACAGTTCTGTGGCCCTCAGTAACAATTCTGTGTCTGTGCGAGTAACAATTCTGTGTCTGTGCGAGTAACAATTCTGTGGCCCTAAGTAACAGTTCTGTGGCCCTCAGTAACAGTTCTGTGTCCCTGAGTAACAATTCTGTGTCTGTGCGAGTAAGAATTCTGTGTCTGTGCGAGTAATAATTCTGTGGCCCTAAGTAACAGTTCTGTGGCCCTCAGTAACAGTTCTGTGTCCCTGAGTAACAATTCTGTGTCTGTGCGAGTAACAATTCTGTGTCTGTGCGAGTAACAATTCTGTGTCTGTGCGAGTAACAATTCTGTGGCCCTAAGTAACGGTTCTGTGGCCCTCAGTAACAGTTCTGTGTCCCTGTGTAACAATTCTGTGTCTGTGCGAGTAACAATTCTGTGGCCCTAAGTAACAGTTCTGTGGCCCTCAGTAACAATTCTGTGTCCCTGATTAACGTTTCTGTGGCCCCAAGTAACAGTTCTGTGGCCCTCAGTAACAATTCTGTGTCTGTGCGAGTAACAATTCTGTGTCTGTGCGAGTAAGAATTCTGTGTCTGTGCGAGTAACAATTCTGTGGCCCTAAGTAACGGTTCTGTGGCCCTCAGTAACAGTTCTGTGTCCCTGTGTAACAATTCTGTGTCTGTGCGAGTAACAATTCTGTTGCCCTAAGTAACAGTTCTGTGGCCCTCAGTAACAATTCTGTGTCTGTGCGAGTAACAATTCTGTGTCTGTGCGAGTAACAATTCTGTGGCCCTAAGTAACAGTTCTGTGGCCCTCAGTAACAATTCTGTGTCTGTCCCTGAGTAACAATTCTGTGGCCCTAACTAAAGTTTCTGTGGCCCTAAGTAACAATTCTCTGGCACTCAGTAACAATTCTGTCTGTCCCTGAGTAACAATTCTGTGGCCCTAATAACGTTTCTGTGGCCCTAAGTAACAATTCTCTGGCACTCAGTAACAATTCTGTCTGTCCCTGAGTAACAATTCTGTGGCCCTAATAACGTTTCTGTGGCCCTAAGTAACAATTCTCTGGCACTCAGTAACAATTCTGTCTGTCCCTGAGTAACAATTCTGTGGCCCTAATAACGTTTCTGTGGCCCTAAGTAACAATTCTCTGGCACTCAGTAACAATTCTGTCTGTCCCTGAGTATGAATTCTGTGGCCCTAACTAGCGTTTCTTTGTCCCTAAGTAACGATTCTGTGGCCCTAATTAACAATTCTGTGTCCCTGAGTAATAGTTCTCTGTCCCTAAGTATCGTTTCTCTGTCCCCAAGTATCGTTTCTGTGGCCCTAACTCTGTCCCTGTCCCTAATACAGAGCGGTCTGCCTCTGTTCAATGACTGCAGGCAAATGAAGAATTCCAAAATGGCCGCTATTTATAGCTCGACCATTACACAGTGCTAGCTGGCTGGCTGCTGATTGGCTGATGCGATCACATGTCGTTGAGGAATGCATTATGGGTCAGCGCGTCTTGTCTGCGCGCCTTCCCAGACATCCCCGCTCCGTCGCCGCACATGTCAGCCGCCATTTTCGGAAAAATTTCGATTCGCGCGTCCGAATTAGGCTATTTTTCGGATTCGGAAATTTTTCCGATATTTGACTCGAATTCCACTTCGGCTACTTCGATTCGCTCATCTCTAGTTAAAACCCCTATCAGGTTACTTTTGTGGTCTATGTCCCAGTGGGGAGATTCCCTTTCACTTCCTGTTCTTGAGAAGCAAAACAGATTGCGAGGACATCTCTTCAAAGTGAACAGAATTCCCATATTTGTGAGCTGTCAAAGGAGCAGGTGTTCTCAATAGATGACTTTCCCTCACCTCTTGCTGTGGTCCCAACTCAAAACTCTTGGATTATCCACCACTTTCTGTCTTTGTGACAATGGTAACCAAAACAAATTAGGATGGTAAATCTCCCCAGAAGGGGCAAAGACAGCACTAATTATTTGACAAAGGATCTAACCGTTTTCAACTCTATTGAAAACTAAGAAAAATTATGCCTTTAATGCATATTAAGCAATTTTTGGTATATTACATAAATTGTTTGAATTACCCAAAGTTATAAAAACTAAGTATTATACATGATTAAGTGTTCTATATTAAATGTGGTTCTTTGTAGTGCTTTTGCATTATTGATAAATTTTGTTCTGGAATTGAATGTATGGATCTTTCAGATTAGTTGCTATTATGTCCTTAGCCTTGTGTAATTTCCACCTGAGATCAACGTTGCACCTACATAGGGATTTCTTTGCTTGCTTACACGGGTCAATCTAGTAATGTGGGAGTAAAGGAAAATATTAGATGAGCAAAAGCACAAGTATCTTTAAAAAGATACAGAATCAGTGCCACGTTTTTAAAGGCTAAATTCACTTTTTTCAGAGACAATCCTATGCAGTCATGGGGCCCTAGTAGATATTAAAAAACTGGACAGCTTTGTAAAGTGCTCATTACTCTAATTGTCATACCTATAGGCCATTGGGCCCCCTCAAAAGCCTAGTTGAAAGATTCATAGTTAACAGTCGTAAGGTCCTGTCTTGCTAGGATGTTTGCTCACAGCATAGAGGGAATGCAACTAAACACATGCTGGGGAATTCAGTAAAGCATTAACGTCATTTCCATGGCAGTAGTTTATTTTAGAGCTATCTATGCCTAATTTAGACAAGCATTTGTGCCAATTTTGGTAACATTATCAATGCATGCACAAAATTCAGGTAGTCTTAAAGGATAAATTCACCTTTTGAAAAAAATACTAAATGCAAATTTTTTTGCAGGTATTATTTGTTGCAGGAGCCTGTAAAGTATGGCACCAGTGATCAGCAGACCGCTGATGCCACGCAGGTCTCCTTGCAGACAGGTCAGTATATCTGCTTGCCTGTACGGGACAGTATGGGATAGACAGCACTGGGGTAGTTCATTGAGAACTACAAGCCGACAGCTGTTAAGGCTGTCGGGATTTGTAGTTCATTCATTCACAGAACTCTGTGAATGAATGAAGTGGCTGTGTGGGCAGAGCCCTGCACAGCTGCGATGTTTTTAAAAAGTGACAGCTAGTACAGGGAACTTCTCCCCATAATGCTGTCACAGAGAGGGGGGGGGGGGGGGGAATTGGACAGTGGCTGCAGCAGTAGGAACATGTTACATGTTCCACCCTAAAAATGGGTGGAACATGTAACATGTTCCAAAAGGTGAACTTATCCTTTAGCACCGGCAGCGACAGATTCTTAAAGAATTACCACGACTTAGCAGATTAGCAAGCTGGAGGCAATTAGGACCAGCCCTAAACTAGCATACATACTATGCAAGTGTTCATAGTGGGGCATGTCTGTGCTGGGAAGCTATCATAAATGTGACATCTTCCCACATAGGGCTTCATCTCTGGCTCCATCCAGCTGTCAGCTTGGGGATTCCCCAGCTGAAAGCTAAATATAAACAAATAATTTGCGAGTACTGGTGATGTCAATACCCACATATGGCAATGCTCATATTTGGGAAGTGACTTAAGTCACTGGTTGGGCAGAGCCTGATGGAGAACTGGGAGACTAGTTCCTCATCCAGTTCATCTTACTTTTGATTAACAGTGGATGGCAGTGGGTGAATTAGAAAACTGGTACTAGACTGAATAGTACCTATGGATCCTTTCACTTCTTTGAGCTATTCAACAGCAAGGCCAATCTAATGGGGAACTAGTCTCTCAATTCCCCATCAGGCTCAGCTTACCACTCTAAAAAATTCCTCTGCCAAGCACCTATCAGTGTGAATGGTACAGTGGTCAGACTGGAAGTGTAATATGGACACTCCGACCTCCGTGCTGAGCTCTGAAAGATTCAAGTACTTGTCTGACAGGTGCATGAATCTATGACAATTTCAGTGCAGTTGCCCGATGGAATTCTAAAGGTTGTCTGAGACACGCTTTATGAATCAGCCCATTGTTCTAAGAAATGCATCAATGTGATAGTCTGCTAGAAGGCTGCTATTGATTTTTGTTTATAAAAAAAACATTGAGATGAGCAAGACTTCCTGTCAGGAACCATCGCGACGCATGGGTCTACACATGCGTAGGTGTCTGCCGAGACGTATAGGTGGCAGGGCACTAGGACCCAGGCGCACCCGTCGTCTGGACAGTACTAGGCAGGCACTGGGACCCAGGTTACGCCTGTCAGGTGCAGGGCGGGCTATTTAAACTAGCCCTGCACAGACACTTGTTGCCGAATGGTCTTTGTATCCTGTTACCTGTGTGTGAGTACTTCTGATCTGGATTGTTTTGACCTCGTTGCCTTCTCCCGTCCAGACCCCTTGGCTTGCCTGACTCTGCTCCTGGATGTTCCCAGTTTAGATCTGACCTCCTGGTATTGACCCTGCATGTGACCCGACTATCCTTTGCCTACCATTTTGTACCTTACCGATCCGCTAGTTACCGACCCGGCCTGCATGACTCTGATTTAGCTCATCCATCCACCCACCCCGCAGTGATCACTAGGCTCCCTTACATCAGACTCCTAGCTCTCTGGAGCCCCTGTCAGACTCCTCTACCCCTGTTGGAGATACCTGGTAGTTGCGACCTGGTACCGGAGCGCTCCAAGTCCATCCCCACCATCAGGGGCCCTGGTGAACAAGTGCTCCGGTGCTTAAACTCTGCACTCTGGGGAGGCTCTACCGGGGGACTGATAGAGATGCTGTCAGGCGGTCCGTTACACTTCCCTTGTTTTGTTCTTTCATTTTTGTCATCCAGATTTAAGTGAATAGAAAATGACAGGTGTGTGACGGCAGACCATTAGCACAAGTATGTGAATTAAGTCCTATAAAAAGGAAGTATTCACGATCTGTACATCTCTGTCACATTGGCTGCCTCCTCAGAGCTGCGTACAATATATTCATGTTATTAGTACGTTGTGTAATATTCTAGAGCATGTGCAGTTGAAATAAAAATTATTAAACTTTTTACGGTATCATTTTTGTTCCATAATGTATTTCAGGTGATACGTAAAATATTTCAAGAGAATATGTAGTGTTTTGCCTCCTGCTCTATGAGCTCATCTTGGTGCTTTTTGTTAGTTCTCAGCTATGTCCATTTTTCTACTTCCATTAAAGTTTCCTTATCTTTACTATGGTTCTGCAAGATTCTTGCAGTGATATCATAATTTCTATCAACTGTATTATCTGTGTGTTTATTCTAGAGCTCAATGTAAGATTCAGTTCACCTGTTTAGTAGGTCACCACAAATCTGGTATAAGATTACCTACTTACTTCTACACATGGTAAGGCTGGGTTTGAATTCAGCCTTTACTTTGTTCACATTTTATTAGACTGGCATGTCCATTTTACCTTGGCTAATCCAATTCCCTGAGCTTCTCTATTTCCTATGCATTTGTTTTACCAGTGTTATTATTTTTCATTTGCCCTTTTGTTATTCTGATGACTACATTTATGCTCTATTTTCTCACAAGATACTGTCTTAATTTTCGCATAAACCCATGCCTTTTTCATTGTGCTTTTCTTTCCTAACATTATATCCACTATCTGATTCATATACATTCTTTAATCACTTCCAGACTGAAGTACATACACACATCCTTCGGTAAGTGGTGGAGATGTCAGGATCATGGATGCAGCTTTAGCCATGACCCTGGTATCATTCTTTTCAGCAGGCAATTCTCTACAAGGTAAAAGAGACAGCCGCCCGATTACTTTTACAGGGAGGGGTGTCACCCTTTTGCTTTTCCTGAGCTCTCCCATCCCCAGGACCAATGCAAATGCTCACATCAGATACCTTCTCCTCTGTGACATCAGAAACGACAAGGATTTTGCACTTCCAGTTGTTTGCTTACAAGCTGTTAGCAACTTGTAAAGCAGCCGATCAAACTGATCTCAGTTTGGTCAACTGCTTTGGAGGGCAAAAGAGAAAATTGGGGTTTAATAGACACTAGATCTCTCCATAAAGAGGACCTGTCAAAGCCCATGTTCTTCACCCCTTGTGATAGCAATAAAGTTAAATAAGAAAAATAAAGGTACAGTGTAAAAAATAATTAAATTAAAATAAGTAATTTAAAAAAATTAAATTAAAGCACCCCCTATGCTCACAATCAAATGCAAACGTGCACGAAGGTTTCACACACACACACACATATATAAATAGATCTCACACCACTCTAAATTGGTAACCTGTAATTGCTTTTAAAGTGTCACCTATGGAGATTTTTAGGTAATGCAGTTTGTTGCCATTTCACAAACGCACGCAATTTTAAAGCATGACATGTTAGGTATCTGTTTACTCAGCGTAACATCTCATCTCATTTTATATTTCACAAAAATTCGGTATTGTATTTGTGTGCACTAAAATTCATTGCATTCAAGTGTATTTTTTCCTGAAATTTTGTGTTCGATAAACTGCTGTTCAAATATTGAGTTACATAAAAATTGCAACATCCACCATTTTATTCTCCAGGGACTTTACTTTCAGAAATTAAATATTTGTTTAAGGTTCTACGTAATTTTCTAGCAAAAAAAGGCTTTAAAGGATAGGTTCACCTTTCCACAAAAAAAATAATAAATACACATTTTTTTTTTTCAGGTTTCACTGTCAGTGTATCTGCTTGCTAGCACATCCCATACTGGCAAGCCAATACTTACTGAGAGGAAGACTCAATGAACTACCACTGCTCAGAACAGCATAGCAGTTCATTGAGGAATACAAGCTGACAGCTGTTAAGGCTGTCGGGACTTGTAGTCCATTCATTCACAGAACACTGTGAATGAATGACGTGTCCATGTGGGCAGAGCCCAGCATGATCGCACTGTTTTTGAAAACTGACAGCTAGTACAGAAATCTTCTCCCTGTACTTCTATCACAGGGGCAGCAGGCAGTGGCTGCTGGATCGGGAGCATGTTACATGTGGCATCCTAAAAGCAGGTAGAACATGTAACATGTTCCCAAAGGTGAACTTATCCTTTAACCTCTTCCCATCTGCCCATTGCATATAGACAGCAGATGGGAAGCTTTGCCGTTGTGAGCTAACATACTTGTACATCAGCCCACATTGGCGGCTCCTGTGTGTCTCACAGAGCATGCACCCGGGAGCCCGGCGATCAGTGTGTTGCCGGACACAGTGGATCACATTACCACTGTGTCTGGGCTATCACATGGTGTTTTACCATGTGAAACTAAAGATTGCTTCTCTCTACTCTTAGTGTCAGAGCAGAGAGAAGTGATCCTGCAGACTGTGAGTGTACAGCAGTCTGTCAGGTTGCTTGTACAATCACAGACTGCTGTGCCAGCCACCCCAGTGTACCAATTTAGTGCCCGTGTCCCTAATCACTGCCCTAGTATTATCATAATAAATAATGCAGCCAGCCCCTGTCAGCTCTCCCAGTGTGCAGAAAAACACCCCCATAAACCATACTACTGTCCCGATCACCGCCATATCAGTGTCCTGTTCACCGCCATACCCCAAACCAATGTCCTGACTACCGCCATACACCATAACACCCTGATCACCACCATAATCACCACCATATGCCATACCAGTACCCTGAACACCGCATTATGCCATACCAGTACCCTGAACACCGCCATACCAGTACCCTGAACACCGCATTATGCCATACCAGTACCCTGAACACCGCCATACCAGTACCCTGATCACCTCCATACACCATACCAGCATCCCGATCACCGCCATGCCCCATACCAATGTCTGGATCACCCAATATGCAATACAAGCATCCTGATCACTGCCATACCCCATACCAGCGTTCTGATCCCCATCATACTCCATACCAGCATTCTGATCACCACCATACCCCATACCAGTATCCTGACTACCCCATACCAGTGTCCTGATCACTACCATACGTCATACCAGAATCCAGCATTTTAGGGTTTCAACTAATCAATTTTCAAATATATATCCCTTAGTTTGTAGACTCTAAAGCTTTCACACAGAATAAATAATATACGCTGTTTTGAGTAATTTTTACCCCACAAATGCAGCAGAATACATTTTGGCATAAATTTATGAAGAAAAAATATTTCTTTGCAAAATTTATAACAAAATCTAATCAAAAAAGTTTCTTATTTTAAACATTATTGGTATTTTTTAATTTATATAACAAAAAATAAAAAACCCAGTGGTGCTCAAATAGAAAGATAGCTCTGTCTTTAAACAAGGATAACATTTTCATATGGGTACAGTGTTGCATGAGTAATTGTCAGTCAAAGTGTTATAGTGCTGAAGCTGAAAATTGGCCTGTACTGGAAGGGGGTGAATGTGTCCAGTCTTGAAGTGGTTAAGACTATGTTACCATAGTGTAAGAGACCTAGATGGGTCTCAATTCCCCTTTAGAGGCATTTATTGCTATTTAGGTGAGGGCTAATGACACATAGCTTTTGGTGGATTGACTGTAGTCAGCCCTGTCCACTGTCTTTTGCTAAACTACTAAACCACTTCTACTCTAAGATATCTACAACATAAAGACCAATAATTCTGTAGTCCTCGACAAGAACCAGGAGGGCTAAACAGCTTCTTTAGGAGAACATACGAAGTTTGAGCTTCCGATAAGATCAGTTTTTATGCAGTTACAGTTTAACATTATAAACAGTTTTAAAAAATGCTTGCAATGCCAAAAGACAGCATCTTTTAAATTCATTATGGTTCTATGGATTTACGGATTTTAATATGCTAAGATGTATATTTGTGCTCACTTGGATTCACATTTTTGAGTTATATCTTATGGTTTTATGAATATCTTGCCATACGATCCCACATAGCGGTTTTATCCAGATTTTTTTGCATTTTAGTTCATCATATAAAGTTTTATTATTACTAAGGTTTAAAAGGTTGGGGGTTCCCCCCTTTTTTCCCCTTAATGATCCTTTAGGAGTATTATTTAATATTAATTTTTTATCATGACTGATAACACTATAAGGATTATGATTAATATTTATTTTGCTTAATTTTAATATATATGATAAAGTGAGGATCTGCGTGGCTTTTGATATTTGGTGGATTATATACTCTTGCACAATTTTTGCATTATTTATACATGCAGAATCCATGATTACCCAAGTAGGATAAATATTTGTTCCCTTTCTGTCTTATATGTTAATTGTTTCACCTCTGACAATTGAGTAATGTTAGCAGCTCATTGGAGGTCCAGAGAATCTGTCTCTAACCGGTCTATGCATGCGCGCATGAGCATTTAGGTATCAGAACCATTACCTCCAACAAAATGGCGCCGCTTCATATTAAACATGGCGCCCACGCAATGCGCGGGCGCATCGCTAGTATAAAAAGATAAGATAGGACGTCCGAGGTTAGGCACACCCCTTTTGATAATGTGCATTGACACGAAACGTGTCAAGGAGGAGCCTTAACATTGCCCCTATGCATAGGCTTAGGAGTGAGAAGTGTACCCCATTCTCCATATCATTTGTATCTTGCAGGTAACACTAGGTGAGGGCCATTATCAGACAGAAGATTTTTTTGAAAAGTCAGACCTTTTGCATACTTATTTCAGGTTGGAGGCTCAAGTAAGTAGTGATTTGAGATTAAAGTGCAACACCACAAATCGATGGTTCAGGTAAATATTTATTCTGATTCATACAGGAATAAATAAAGTTAGACCCATATACTGTATATTTGGACACAGGCACAATTTTCATACTTTTGGCTCTGTATGCCATGAGAATAAATTAAAACAAAACAATCTAAATGAATTTGAAGTGCAGACTTTCAGCTTTAATTCAAAGGGTTGAACATAAGTATCAAGTACAAATTTTAGGAACTGCAACCATTTTTATACACAGTACTTCCATTTTCAGGGGCTCAAATCTAATTGGACAAATGAATGTAATCATAAATAAATGTTCATTTTTAATATTTTGTTGAGAATCCTTTACTGGAAATGACTGCCTGAAGTCTGAAACCCATGGACATTACCAAAGACTGGGTTTCCTCCTTTCTGATGCTTTGCCAGGCTCTAACTGCAGCTGTCTTCAGTTGTTCTTTGTGGGTCTTTCTGCCTTTAGTTTTGCCTTCAGCAAGTGAACTGCATGCTCAATTGGCTATTGCAGAATATTCCACTTCTTTTCCTTCAAAAGCTCCTGGGTTGCTTTTGCAGTGTGTTTTGGATCATTGTCCATCTGTACTGTGAAGCACCGTCCAATCAGCTTTGCTGCATTTGGCTGAATCTGGGCTGACAGTATATCTCTAACACTGCAGAATTCATCCGGCTGCTCCTGTCACATCATCAATAAACACCAATGACCCAGTGCCACTGGAAGCCATGCATGCCCATGCCATCACACTGCCTCCACCATGTTTTTGTCAGGGCAGGGCTGTGGAACGGACAGGTAGGCCTAGTGGCAGGGTAACGCACTGGCTGACGACAACCACCACCAACAGACTGAAGTCCCTCAGGGCGCGGAGTCTAAGTCCCAGGCTGCCCTTCACCAGGGCCCCTGATGGTGGGGATGGACTTGACGCAACCAGGGACCAGGTCGCGGCCCCCGAGACACCCCAGCTGCGGTAATGGCCGCCGCCAATGGCGTGTAGTTGGTGAGAATGACAATAGCGTAGTCAGACAAGCCGGGTCAATAACAACGGGACAAAACAGTACAGAACAGTAGACAGAGAATCACAGGTCACGGGCCGGGTTCAGCAACAGAAGGTCAGATCAAAGGGAAACGCAGAGAATGGTCTTAGTCACAAGCCGAGTCAGAATACCAGAAGAGTCACGAGCGTATACACAGAGCTGTAGCAAGACCAAGACACAAGACACAAGTGCAAAGAGCATGTGCAGATCCCAGGCTTATATGTACTCAGCCACACCCCTCTGGGGGATGGACCTCAGAGACCTGAAGGCATAAAAGATTCCCATCATGCTCAGCAGAAATCCAAGATGGATGCTAGCACATGGAGTAACATAACCTCTGGGAAAAGGTAGGACCTTGACAGTTTTACAGATGACGTTGTGTGCTTTGGATCATGAGTTGTTCCAAACCTTCTCCACACTTTTTTCTTCCCATCACTCTGCTACAGATTAATCTTAGTTTCATCCGTCCAAAGAATGCTTTTCCAGAACTGGTCTGGCTTTTTTACATTTTTTTTGCCAAGTCTAATCTGGCTTTTCTATTCTTCAGGCTTATGAATGGTTTGCACCATGTGGTAAACCCTCTGTATTTGCTCTGGTGAAGTCTTCTCTTGGTTGTAGACTTGATATGCCTACCTCCTGGAGAGTGTCCTTCACTTGTCTGGATGTTGTGAATGGGTTTTTCTTTACCATAGAGAGGATCCTGCGATTATCCACCACTGTTGTCTTCCGTGGATGTCCATGCCTTTTTATGTTGCTGAGCTCACCAGTGCATCCTTGTTTCCTCAGAATGTACCAAACTGTTGATTTGGCCACTCCTAATGTTTCTGCTATCTCTCTGATGGATTTGTTTTGTTTTTGAAGCCTTACAATGACCTGTTTCACTTGCATGAACAGCTCCTTTGAACGCATGATGTAGGTCCACAACAATAGATTCCAAATGCAAATACCACACTTAGAATCAACTCCAGACCTTTTACCTGCTTAATTGATGAAGAAATAAGTAAGGAGTACCCCACACCTGGCCATGAAACAGCTTTTGATTCAATTGTCCAATTACTTTTGGTCCCTTGAAAAAGGGGGGGTAGCTACTCTTAAGAGCTGTAATTCCTAAATCCTTCCTCCAATTTGGATGAACATACCTTTAAATTAAACCTGAGAGTGTGCGCTTGCAGCCCATATCTATTATATAACTATAGCTTGAATATGTTTTGGTACATACCTGAAAAAAACTAAAATTGTGCCTGTGTCCAAATGGACCTAACTGCATATACCTGGACAATTGATTCTTGGTGTGGGGGCTTTATTGTCAGATCCATTCAGGGAAAGGCCAAATAAACTGTGGAAAACCTTGTGCATGGGGAAACTGTTAGCCTGGAATCCAGACTCCCTGTCCAAATACCACCACAATTCCCTATACCAGTAGGATAGCCCTAAGGTTTCAAAGCCAATCGCTCTGCATTTTCCAAGTCAAATGGGCAGCAAGGCCAAAATCAGCAACAATGGAGTCTGCACCATTAAAAAAACAAATCAGCAATAGCATCTTTCATATTTCTATGTTTACATAAGCCCTTTTGCCAGTTTGTTTCCAACTGTCTGATTCACGTCAGTCTACTCTTAGTTTTCACACCATGATCAACCCCTGTTTTTTCAGGGTGTCCAATCATATTCTCTCAGGATTGGCTTTGCTTAATATGGACTGTTACTTAGTAAGGCTCCTTAGGTTTGACCAGTCAATCTTGGTAACCGCACCAAACTCCTGCTAGTAGAGCCTTTAGGGTCATATTAAGGTACACAAATTTCCTAGCACAATAAGAACTGTGGCACTTGCTGCCTCACATGGCACCGCAAACGAGAAGTTATTGGAGTTGATGGTAAAACACACCCCATTAAACAATTTATCCTTTGCAGTACCCCATTTGTAGTGTATGGGATTCTTTACTCTTGCAGCCTGCTGAATGTCAGCCGCACATCACATCCACTCAGAGTTTGGATTGGAGAGCATAAATGCAGCATACATAGTGGCAGAGAAAAATATTCTGTCCCACACCATTTTTGGTTTTAAATCAGAGGGGTGTAATGGGCACGGAGTAGTATGTATAACTGTGAAAGTCATTGACTGGTATTGAGGGAGCTAAGCAAGACAGATTCCAATGCATTATCCCACAACTCCTCATCCAATGGGCCTACATCCTGCTCCCATTGTTCCTTAGCCATACAAGGATGAGCTTCTAGGTATGGGAAAAGTAGCATGTCATAGCACCTGGATATGAAGCCCTTTGTATCCTTTACCAATTGAAAATAACGAAAGATGGGTGTGGGGGATAAAGACCAGTTGGTCAGAGGGCCTTGGGCTCAGACAGCATGGCAAAGCTGAAGATAGAAAAACTGAAGTGTGAAAGGGAGGCAGAACACAGCACATAGGTCAGAAAAGGAGAGATCCATTTCCAAAGATCTGCTTCAGGTGAATGATTCCATATTGCTTCCACATCCCTGTACACTGAAAGTGTTCTAGTTCCCCATAGATTGGATTGTGCCAGATGGGGCTATATTCACTGAAACCCACTACTCCCTGAAGGGCTCTTACCCTGAGCCAAACCTTCTGGTTAATGAGGAAGTGGGAAATGCCTTATCAGATGAATGAAAAGAAGACAAATCCAGTGCACCAGGAATATCTAAGGTTTTCATATGATGTCGTATAATAGAGCAGGCAGAGGAAGACTGCTGGGTAATGACACCCTCCCCCAACTGAAAGACCCCAATGAAATGCTGCAGTTGAACAGCCAGATACTATAGCCATGGGTTGGGCAGAGCCACCCCACCCCTGTCTTTGGGGCACTGAAGCTGCTCAAGTTTGATTCTGGGATATTTATTTTTCCAGAGTTAAGTCCGGAAGATAGAGTTAACCAGTCTAAAAATATATAGGGGGATCTCTACAGGGGAGTCATGGAGAAAGTAAAGTAATTGGGGCATACAAATCATTTTAATAAGGTTGGCCCTACCAATCAAGGAGAGCCAAAGCCTATTCCAAATCTTAATTTTAGCCTTGAAGCGATGGATGAGGGGTATGATGTTAAGTGCACAATACAGTTGCAAGAATAAGTATGTGAACCCCTTGGGATTACGTGAAGTTTTGCATGAATTGGGCATAAAATGTGCTCTGAACATCATCTAAGTCACAACAATAGAAGAACACAGTTTGCTGAACATAATACTACGCAAACATTAGATGTTGCCATGGTTTAATTGCACATAACGTAAACATTCACAGTGCAGGGAGGAAAAAGTATGTAAGGCCATAGCTTAATGACTTCTCCCAGAGCTAATTGGAGCCAGGAGTGAGCCAACCTCGACTCCAATCAGTGTGATGATATTGGATGTGTTGCTGACAGCTGTCCTCGCAGAAAAGAGCTCTCAGAAGACCTATGATCAAGAATTGTTGACTTGCATGAAGCTGGAAAGGGTTACAAAAGTATCTCCAAAAGCCTTGATGTTCATGTGTCCATGGTAAGACAGACTGTCTACAAATGGAGAAAGTTTAGCATTGTTGCTACTCTCCCTAGGCATGGTCATCCTGTAAAAATGACTGCAAGAGCACAGTGCAGAATGCTGCATGAGGTAAAGAAGAATCCCAGAGTGTCAGCTAAAGACCTACAGAAATCTCTGGCACATGCTAACATTTTTGTTGACACATCTACAATAAGGAAAATATTAAACAAGAATGGAGTACATGGGAGGACACCACGGAGGAAGCCATTGCGGTCCAAAAAAGAATATTGCAGCACGTCTGAAGTTTGCAAAAGAGCACCTGGATGTTCCACAGCACTACTGGCAAAATATACTGTGGACAGATGAAACCAAGATTGAGTTGTTTGGGAAGAACACACAACACTATGTGTGGAGAAAAAAAGGCGCAGCACACCAACATCAAAACCTCATCCCCACTGTAAAACATGGTGGAGGGAGCATCATGGTTTGTGGCTGCTTTGCTGCCTCAGGGCCTGGACGGATTGTTGTCATTGATGGGAAAATGAATTCCAGAGTTTATCAAGTCTTTTTGCAGGAAAACGTACGACCATCTGTCCGCCAACTGAAGCTCCGCACAGGATGGGTGATGCAACAGCACAATGACCCAAAGCATACAAGTAATTCAACAAAACAATGGCTGCAACAGCACAGAATACGCCTTCTGGAGTGGCCCAGTCAGAGTCCTGACCTCAACCCGATTGAAATGCTGTGGCATGACCTTAAGAGAGCGATTCACACCAGACATCCCAAGAATATTGCTACACTGAAACAGTTTTGTGAAGAGGAGTGGTCCAAAATTACTCCAGATCGTTGTGCAGGTCCGATCTGCAACTACAGGAAACGTTTGGTTGAGGTTATTGCTGCCAAAGGAGGGTCAACCAGTTATTAAGTCCAAAGGTTCACATACTTTTTCCTCCCTGCACTGTTAATGTTTACATGTTATGTGCAATTAAACCATGGCAACATCTAATGTTTGTGTAGTATTATGTTCAGCAGACTGTGTTCTTCTATTGTTGTGACTTAGATGACGTTCAGAGCACATTTTATGCCTAATTCAAGCAAAACTCCACGTAATCCCAAGGGGTTCACATACTTTTTCTTGCAACTGTGTATTTATATATATATATATATATATATATATATATATATATATAGACACACACACACACCCACACACTATATTGCCAAAAGTATTAGGACGCCTGCCTTTACACGCACATGAACTTTAATGGCACCCCAATCTTAGTCCGTAGACTCTGTAGACGGTTGGCGACTTCTATGCACTGTGCACATCAGCATGTTCTGACCCCGTTCTGACATTTTAAGGGACCTACCACTTCGTGGTTGTTTTTGCCCAGTTGCTTCCACTTTGTCATAATACCACTAACAGTTGACCGTGGAATATTTAATAGCAAGGAAATTTCACAGATGGACTTATTGCACAGGTGGCAACCTATCACAGTACCACACTTAAATTCACTGAGCTCCTGAGAGCAACCCATTCTTTCACAAATGTTTGTAGAAACAGTCTGTATGCCTATGCACTTGATAGCTACTGGCTGGCATGCTCTCCACAGCCGATCCAAAGTGTGCGCCACGGCCAAGCCGCACTTCCGGCTCTTCACAACATGCGCTCAAGAGCAACTGGCTATCCATTTTGGATTCTTACCATTTTCTTTAGTATGAGCGGCTGCTTTCTAGGACATGCATCTGTGTACATGTGACAGCTAGGCTGTATTTCAGTGTTTTTTTGTGAAGGAGTATGTGTTTTTTGTATATACACATACAGTATATATTTTCATTACACTTTTTTTATTATATGTATACACATATGCATCTGCCAAGTTCTAAATCTGGTGTCCACTAGATATAGATTCTGATATGGCACAACATTACTGGTAGTACTAGTCCAGGAGTGAGGAATTGTACATAATTCTGATAGGAGATATTTGGTACGTTTTTGTATACCCTCCTACAAATGGGAGGAGCTTTGGGGATTGATCATGTGACCCTATTCAGTTAAAGACTTGTTATGCAGCATCCAAAAATCTGTTCTGATGAAGAGCGGATCACCCCTTCAAACGCATCAGCCTTTTTGGAATGTCGCATTTGGGATTTGTCCAGGACACCTGGCATTCTCATGGTCATTGAGGAGTTTGATATGCCTTATCACTTGTGTTGTTTGTGAGTATATATCTACTCTTTTAATCAATAATAAAATCTTCATTGAGGTAATGCACTAGGCTGGTGCACCATCTGTCTCTTGTTTTTGCAATAAGATGGCAGTCTTTGGGTGGCTGGGCTGTAAAGCCGATCAATCACTCCCTCTGAGAGCAATCAGCTAATGGTGATGAAGTCACGACGCACGTGACGCAACGCGTCGGTTCGTCATTTCCTGGTGACGCATGTCCGGACGCCGCAGCCATATTGGATTCCCCCAAGTGCATGCAGATTTACCCATAGGCTGTGGTAAAAACGCTTATTGATGAAGAGGACCATGTGAGTGGAACTTTTTGTAGTTTTACCTTTTTCCTAATTAAACATACTACACTATGGAAAGTTTTCTTGTCTTTCTATGAGTTGAATAAGAGAGGAGGAGGAATAAGGAGTCTGCCAGAGGAGATACACCATTGAGGTGGTAACTGCTTTTGGCCCCTGTGTGGCTCAAGGAAGGGAGGTGAGCAGGCATTGCTGCCATTTGGAGGAGAGTATTTGCACCTAGAAGTGGAGATCACGTGTGTTTTTTTAAAAGCACAGTCACATGCATGGACATTTTTTCTGTTTCACTTATGATATATATGTCATGTGTATGAATTAGGCACTATCTTCATGTGGCTAATTAATTTGTTTCACTTATATATTCACATTTCGTTATGAATTTTGATATATGCACGTTATAATAGGTTTTTAAAGTGTGTGCCATTATTATAGTTTAATTATATTTGGTTGCATTATTTTTTTTCCCCACTAGAGGGAGGCATTAATATCTATTACATAGAGTTGTTACACAGGATTATTAGAATTATATCTATATTAATTCATTTTTATTTTTCAATGCACTTTATTGTATTTATGTGATATAAGCGCTTCACTATTTTTTCTTTTTGTTTGCACTTATTGGTATTAGTCAAGTGATAGCAGCTGTATTATAATAATCATTCCATTGAGCGCAGGAGGATTCCTTATATTTTAGCTAATGGGTAATATCACACAAATAAGCTAGATTTAGCAAAAATTACAGATTTTGCCTTTTGTCACAAAGTTAAGTCACAAAAATACAAATTACCTCGGTAAAAGAACTAGAACAAATAGTGAGGAGCCCATGTTTTAAGAACATAATTTATTTTACAAGATAATAGACTTGATTAGATCATGAATCAAGCATAAAAATACAAATTTAATGTATAAAGATTCTTGAACATATTTGCTTTTTACCGATTTCCCGGTATAACTTTGTTTCGAATGTGCATTTCCAATTCTAGAAGCTTTTTGTAAAACAAGTCACTGCTTCCCTCATCAAGGTCCATCTGAGTTAGAAAAGAAATGCAGCTGTTAGATTACTGTTTAGGAAAAAGTGATGTCATTCATTCTGACATTAACATGCTTTTTTTAAAAAATCCTTTGTTGTACTGCAATTTAATACATTTACAGCGCTGAATTAAACAGGTGCCTAGAGTTGTAAGCACTACTAACTGCTATGATGCCTGAAGCTCCTCTGAGCAGAATTAATGCAAATGGTGTACCAGTGACTAAAGCCTCAGCAACACTGGATGTTTTGCAAACTCACCCAGAAGACTTTCCTCCTGGCTGTAGTGTTTTGGCAGAAAAAACGCCTGACATTTTTAAAAGTGTGTAACACTTTTAGGCACGCTTACAAGTGTCAAGCGCTTGGGCGTTAATTTAATTGGCCAGAATAATAAGTTATTCTCGCCTTTTAAATGAATTAAAGATTAAGAGCAAAACGCAACTTGCGTTAATATGCGTTTAGAAGCATTTACAAGCGTCAAGCTTTTTTTCTGCCAAAACTCTGCTGCTCCTGGATGCACTTGCAGTAGGGTTTTTTTTCTGGTTATAAAAGCCCCTACTGCTAAAAACTGCTAAAAGTCTACATGTGCATGGACAGATACGCTAAAATGCAAGGAAGTTTAGAGGCAGGAAAGAGAAAAACAAAAATGCCTAACGTCCTCAGAAGCAGCTGCAAAAACATCCAGAGTGCATGAGGCCTAAAGCAGGGAGATAGAACTCATTACTTTCTATGGCGATGCTTGTTTATGAGCACTACAGATAGACACTCAGTACAGCTGTCTGCCCAGGAAGAGAGTCAATGAACTACAATGTCACTCCTCCACGTACTTGCAGTTCATTGAGAACTACAAGCCACCTGATACAGTGGCAGATGGGACTTGTACCGTAGTTCATTCATTTACAAATTGCTGTGGATGAAACATCTGTGTGGGCAGAGCTCCACATAACTGCGCTGTTTTTAATCCTTTAACACCAGTGCCAAACAGCCCTTTAATGGGTTTTGGATGCCGAGAGGCGGGTTTATGATCATGTGACCGCTGGGATTGGCTGTCACAGTGGTCATGATTGGAAAGCTCCCGATAGTTAGTAGCAGCTGGTACCTGTGCTGGGAACACACAGAGCGTGAGCTCTTGGTACAGGTTTGTTTACAATTTGGTAGACAAATATGCAGCCTCTCAACATCAAGGCCCACTCAGCGAGAAGCCACATATTTGCGTAACCTTGGCGTGAAGGAGGTAAATTGAGCCAGCGGATGGAGGGAGAAGATCCCCTACCCGCTGTCATGGGAATGGGGGGGGGGAAATCAGGTGAGGTGCAGGCAGACGCTCTTTAGTAACATGTTACACCCTAAATACAGGTGTAACATGAAACTACAAAAGTTAGACTTATTATTTTACAGTTGCAAAAAAATTAAGAACAAATCCCAAAGTCAGCAACAGGTCATTTTCATGTATAAAATGTATAATTTCCCATAAATAATCTAAAAAAAAAAACAAAAAAAAAACAACAATCTGTCCTTGGACATCAAGGATCAGTTTTAAAGCATAAAAACTTTAATATTTGGATTCAATGGCAATACAATACTACAGTACATAGCTTCTTCATTTACTGATGTCTGTGAATGAATGAGGCAGCTGTGCAGACAGAGCCCCTATTCTAAAAAGTGACAACTGTCACAGGGGGGTGAGCGCTGCAGGTAATGGAACACGTTAACAATAATAAAAAATCTCTGCCCCTCAGATGTGTTCCCCCAAATAACTTATTGTATACAGGTGATTGCTGCAATTTAAAAAATGTGCTACTGTACCACAAATAATAAATGGAAAAACCATAACTGCACGTATCACCCGAATAACCAATTGTATCAAATGTGCTAACTCGTGCACAACAAATATATACACCATATCAATTAGTGCTATGCCATATACAGTGGATATAAAAAGTCTACACACCCCTGTTAAAATGTCAGGTTTCTGTGATGTAAAAAAATTAGACAAAGTAATTAATTTCAGAACATTTTCCACCTTTAACGTGACCTATAAACTGTACAACTCAATTGAAAAATAAAACTGAAATCTTTGAGGGGGGGGGGAAGTAAACATAAAAAACTAAAATAATGTGTTTGCATAAATGTGCACACCCTCTTATAACTGGGGATGTAGCAGTGTTCAGAATTAAGCAATCACATTCAAAATCATGCTTAATAGGAGTCAATACACACCTGCCATCATTTAAAGTGCCTCTGATTAATGCCAAATAAAGTTCAGCTGTTCTAGTAGGTCTTTCCTGACATTTTCTTAGTCGCATCCTACAGTAAAAGCCATGGTCCGCAGAGAGCTTCTAAAAGCATCAGAGGGATCTCATTGTTAGAAAGGTATCAGTCAGGAGAAGGGTACAAAAGAATTTCCAAGGTATTAGATATACCATGGAACACAGTGAAGACAGTCATCATCAAGCGGAGAAAATATGGCGCAACACTGACATTACCAAGAACTGGAAATCCCTCCAAAATTGATTTAAAAAAAAAAAAAAAAAGACAGGAAGAAAACTGGTCTGGGAGGCTGCCAAGAAGCCTACAGAAACATTAAAGGAGATGCAGAAAAATCTGGCAAGTACTGGCTGTGTGGTACATGTGACAACAATCTTCCATTTCTTCACATGTCTGGGCTATGGGGTAGAGTGGCAAGATGGAAGCCTTTTCTTACAAAGAAAAACATCCAAGCCCGTCTAAATTTTGCAAAAACACATCTGAAGTCTCCCAAAAGCACGTGGGAAAATGTGTTATGGTCTGATAAAACCAAAGTTGAACTTTTTGGCCATAATTCCAAAAGATGTTTGGCGCAAAAACAACATTGCATATCACCAAAAGAATACCATACCCACAGTGAAGCATGGTGGTGACAGTATCATGCTTTGGGGCTGTTTTTCTTCAGCTGGAACTGGGGCCTTATCAAGGTAGAGGGAACTATGAACAGTTCCAAATACCAGTCAATATGGGCTCAAAACCTGCAGGTTTCTGCTAGAAAGCTGAACATGAAGAGGAACTTAATCTTTCAGCATGGCAACAACCCAAAGCATACACCCAAATCAACAAAGGAAAGGCTTCACCAGAAGATGAAAGTTTTGGAATGGCCCAGCCAGAGCCCAGACCTGAATCCAATAGAAAATCTGTGGGGTGATCTTAAGAGGGCTGTGCACAGGAGATGCCTTTGCAATCTGACAGATTTGGAGTGTTTTTGCAAGGAAGAGTGGGCAAATATTGTACTCTAATAAAATCAAAAGGTGTTTCAACAAAGTAATAGTTTAAGGATGTGCACACTTATACAACTATATTATATTATTTTATTTTTTACTTCCTTCCACCTAAAAGAGTTCTGTTTGTTGTTCAACTGAGTTTTAGAGTTTATAGGTAACATTAAAAAGGTGGAAAAAGTTCTGAAATGATTTATCTTTGTCTCTTTTTTTACATCACAGAAACATCACATTTTAAACAGGGGTGTGTAGACTTTTTATATCCACTGTGAAAAAATATGGTCATTATCCCACATATCATAAAGTCCCACAAAGTGCTTGTGCTTCAGGAAATAAGAGTGCTCTTGTGCCCCACATGGGCTTACACACACCCTTAATCATGACCACCTACACTATATTGCCAAAAGTATTGGGACACCTGCCCGTACACGGATTATGATCCAGAGTCACTGAGGTCTTTGGCAGGTTGGGAATATTGTTGAGAAGTCTCCCTGGAGTGAAATAAGAACACCTTAGAGAGTCCCACCACACCAGAACATACAGCAATCCAGTTCTAGCAGTATCAGACAATAGCTTCATTGACCCTTTCAGCACAGAGGAAGAGACCTTTTAACCCTGTATATGAACCTGCCAGCTAATACAGCATAGGACTGCAAGCTCCCTGAAAGAGAAGAACGCCCACACCATCAAAACAGGTCGCCCCATAAGCGTATATGACCATACTAGGGATAGGTGGTCATGAATAAAGGGTAAGTGTAAGTCCATGTGGGGCACAAGAGCACGATCAAAGGAAGACCACTCTTATTTCCTGAAGCACAAGAACTTTATGATTTATGATATGTGGGCCTAATGACCATATTTGTTTGCATGGCATAACACTGATTAATATGGTGTTTATATTTGCTGTGCACAAGTTAGCACATTTGATACAACTGGTTATTAAGGTGCTAAGCGCAGTTATTGTTTTTTCCATTTATTATTAATGGAACATGTTACATACTAAATACATGTAATATGTAAATACATGTAACATGTTCCAAAGTTGAACTTATCCTTTACTCGAACAGTCTATTATAAAACCAAGCCTTTTTTCACTTGAAATATACAGCTTTGCCTTTACTATAGTAAATACAGATTTAACTACCTTACAGAAAAGTAAAATACTAACCTTGAAAGGCTGAACATAACTGTTGCCTAATCCAGATGTACAGCTGTGATATTTCGCCAAGGGGTTAAGAGATTCTGGTCTTTGGTTAAATAACCACAACTGAAAAAAAGAATATATACAAAACAATAATGTTGAAAATTTCAGAAGGGAACACAGAAATGATCACTTCTACAAGAATGTGAATATTGCCAAGAGGCAGTAAATGTGGCCCCCGCCACCCCAGGTGGGGGTCTGGGAGTACAGGACATTAAAAAAAATACCCTCGGGATGGATAGCACTGGGAAACTGGGGAACTTCCAATCCTTGTTCTCTGCAAAATCAAGTTCTCTAAAAGCGCTGGGAATCTTCAAATTTAGAGCTGTCAGATTACAACAGTTATAGCCAGGTAAAGAACAGATTAAGAATTCTATGTCTCCCAATCTGATTGGTCTTAGTTTAGGAAGGCATTAGGGGTCTAATATAAATACATCTAAAATAAGAATTCATTAAAAAAAGTTAAAATCCCCCACCCAACACATATGCAAGTGTAGGGCACACATGCATACGTAAACAACGATTGTGCAACACATACTGGGAATCCCTGCACTAGCCAGAGTGAAAGATAATTCTAGGGTCACCATCTACGATAATCTCTATGAAAAACAAACAGTCTATGAATAGAAGACAGGCAGATCCATTGGTTCGTCATCCACAGAATACAGTCTCTATGAATGAAGGAGGTTGTTGATTTTTTAGAAAACTAAACTTATGCTTTAATAAATGCATACACATTGAAAAAAAATGTGCATTTATAAATGTTTTTGTATTTGCGGCTGCAAAGCACTGCTACAGCGATCAATGGATCAAAGGTGCAATGCACAGGCTCATGCAGACATGCCTGCCACATCTTTAGTTGTGGAGCTGGAGAAAGTGCCAATGGACTACAAATGTAGTAATGTCACCACACTTGTGCTCCATTGAGAATTAAAAGTCCCTCTGCCCTCTGATGGGACTTGTAGCCCCCTCATTTACATCTCTCTGTGAATGGATGGCATGGCTCTGCAGATGGAGTCACGCACAGCCACACCAAATTCAAAATGAAACAGAATCCGGTGGGATTCCTGCAGTGGTTAGGGCAGGGAAATGGCACCATGTTGTAGGTTACACCCTAAATATGGGTAGAACAAGAAACATGCTATGAAAGTTAGAATTAGCCTTAAACTAGGAAAGGGAATTCATTCTTTAAACAGCTACTTTGGAATTGTTTTTTTTTTTAGTGTAAAAAAGTGGTAAAGAGCGTGGCCAATGCAGAGAAAAAAAACATATATAAACAAATGCCAATCAGTACATTCAGAAATTGATTCTTTGAGAGGCATCTGTGCCATTAGGCATAGGACACATTCTAGAGTGGCCACAGGTTCCCTTATTTGTTAAACCTTGCCAGGCATCCTTTGGTAATAATGAATATGGTTAACATTAATATACTTAAACTATTACACAGAGAGAAAAAAGCAGGAAATCTGTTCTCTGGGAAGATACAAACTCATTTCTCAATTGACAATGTCAATAACGTATTTACTTTACAATAATTTAAAAGAATACAAAATTAAAAGAAATCTCTGCTTTATTGCTTAACTCTTTCACTGCCACCAATGTAAGGCATACAACGGCACAGAACCGCTTCCAGTTGGCCAGGTCAGTATACCTTACATTCACTGAATTCTCCCTTCTGCTATAAGCTCATGAACATATAGCAGAGCTTATGAACCTATAGCAGAACAGACTCTGCAGCCACAAATGCATTGAATAATGAACAGAAAGTGCTCTATTCAGCAGAGAAGGGGATTGAGGACTCTGTATCTGCAATCTGTCTCTCTCTATCTCAAAAGTACAATGTCAGATGACATGTTTATACAGTGAGGAACAGAAGTATTTGAACACCCTGCGATTTTGCAAGTTCTCGCACTTAGAAATCATGGAGGGGTCTGAAATTCACATTGTAGGTGCATTCCCACTCTGAGAGACAGAATTTATAAAAAAATTCAGGAAATCACATTGTATGATTTTTAAAGAATTTATTTGTCTTGCACTGCTGAACATAAGAATTTGAACACCTGAGAAAATCAGTGTTAATATTTGGTATAGAAGCCTTTGTTTGAAATTACAGAGGTCAAACGTTTCCTGTAGTTCTTGACCAGGTTTGCACACACTACAACAGGGATTTTGGCCCACTCCTCCACACAGATCTCCTCTAGATCTGTCAGGTTTTGGGGCTGTCGCTGTCGCTGAGCAACACAGAGTTTCAGCTCCCTCCAAAGATGTTCTATTGGATTTAGGTCTGGAGACTGGCTAGGCCACTCCAGAACCTTGATATGCTCCTTGGTTATCCTGGCTGTGTGCTTCGGGTCTTTGTCATGTTGGAAGACCCAGCCACGACCCATCTTCAATGCTCTGACTGAGGGAAGGAGGTTGTTGCTCAAAATCTCACAATAAATGGCCCCATTCATCCTCTCCTTAATACAGTGCAGTCGTCCTGTCCCCTTCGCAGAAAAGCACCCCCAAAGCATGATGTTACCACCCCCATGCTTCAAAGTAGGGATGGTGTTCTTGAGATGCAACTCATCCTTCTTTTTCCTCCAAACACGACAAGTGAAGTTTGGACCAAAAAGTTCTACTTTGGTCTCATCTGACCACATGACTTTCTCCCATGCCTCCTCTGGATCATCCAGATGGTCATTGGCAAACTTCAGACGGGCCTGGACATGTGATGACTTGAGCAGGGGAACCTTTCGTGCAATGCATGATTTGAAACCATGACAGTGTAGTGTTCTACCGACAGTGACCTTTGAAACTGTGGTCCCAGCTCTCTTCATGTCATTGACCAGCTCCTCCCTTGTAGTTCTGGGCTGATTCCTCACCTTTTTTAATCAACAGTGATACCCCACGAGGTGAGATCTTGCATGGAGCCCCAGTCCGAGGGAGACTGACAGTCGTCTTTAGCCTCTTCCATTTTCTAACAATTGCTCCAACAGTTGATCTATTTTCACCAAGCTGCTTTGCAATTGCCCCGTAGTCCTTTCCAGCCTTGTGGAGGTCCACAATTTTGTCTCTGGTGTCTTTTGACAGCTCTTTGGTCTTGCCCATGGTAGTAGTTAGCGTCTGACTGACTGTGGGGTGCACAGGTGTTGTCAGGGCTCCCAGGTATGACCAGAGGTGTGTGACTGAAGCAGGGAAACGCAGACTTCAGATATGTGATTAACAATGTAATTTATTAACGCTAACAATACAAACATAAACGCAGTGCAATACTAAACATAATACAGTGCAAACAAACCCAACCAACCACCCACAGATAACAGTACATACAAGCAAGCGTCGTCAGGCAGGCCGAGTCAATATCAATTGGGCAGGTAGGTACAGGGGGAGCAAGCGGAGAATGGTCGGGGTCACAGGCCAGGTTCAGCAGGTAGCAAGCAGCGTAGTACAGAGGGTCAGGCAGAGGGATGGTCAGGGTCACAAGCCAGGGATCAGAACAGGTAGCAAAGGAAAAGAAACAGGATGCAGGACAGATACAGGGCCCAGGACAAACACAACACCAAGGCAGAGTCTGCAAGTCTGGCCATCCCTTAAATACACCAGTATCATCAGTTCCAGGTGTTAGCTGGCTGAAAGGTTGAGTCTCTGATTGCTGGGAGCACCCGCTGGCCAGCCCTGGTACTGCAGATCAAAAGGCAGGTGAGTCCCACCATTGCTGGCCAGTCCATTCCTGACAGTACCCCCCCCTCAAGGAGCGGCCTCAGGACGCTCCAAACAGTCCTAGCTGGGAAAAATGTTCCACCGCCCGGGTCTGGTAACTGGCGGGATATCAAAGACTGGCACACCGGGCAGGACTCCGGGCAGCGGTACACCGGGCAGAGGCACATCGGGCTGGACTCCGGGCAGAGGCACACCGGGCAGAGCCACACCGGGCAGAGGCACATCGGGCTGGACTCCGGGCAGAGGCACATCGGGCTGGACTCCGGGCAGAGGCACATCGGGCTGGACTCCGGGCAGAGGCACATCGGGCTGGACTCCGGGCAGAGGCACATCGGGCTGGACTCCGGGCAGAGGCACATCGGGCTGGACTCCGGGCAGAGGCACATCGGGCTGGACTCCGGGCAGAGGCACATCGGGCTGGACTCCGGGCAGAGGCACATCGGGCAGGACCCCGGGCAGAGGCACATCGGGCTACCGGGCGAAGCGGCAGGCAGCGGGCCCCCGGGCGGAGCGGCAGGCACCGGGCCCCCGGGCGGGGCGGCAGGCACCGGGCCCCCGGGCGGGGCGGCAGGCCTCGGGCCCCCGGGCGGGGCGACAGGCCTCGGGCCCCCGGGCGGAGCGGCGGGCGCCGGACCCCCAGGCGGAGCGGCGGGCGCCGGACCCCCAGGCGGAACTACAGGTCTCGGGCCCTCAGGCGGAGCGGCGGGCGCCGGACCCCCGGGTGGAGCGACAGGTCTCGGGCCCTCAGGCGGAGCGGCGGGCGCCGGACCCCCAGGCGGAGCGACAGGTCTCGGGCCCCCAGGCGGAGCGACAGGTCTCGGGCCCCCAGGCGGAGCGACAGGTCTCGGGCCCCCAGGCGGAGCGACAGGTCTCGGGCCCCCAGGCGGAGCGACAGGTCTCGGGCCCCCAGGCGGAGAGACAGGTCTCGGGCCCCCAGGCGGAGCGACAGGTCTCGGGCCCCCAGGCGGAGCGGCGGGCTCCGGACCCCCAGGTGGAGCGACAGGTCTCGGGCCCTCAGGCGGAGCGGCGGGCGCCGGACCCCCAGGTGGAGCGTCAGGTCTCGGGCCCTCAGGCGGAGCGGCGGGCGCTGGACCCCCAGGCGGTGCGACAGGTCTCGGGCCCTCAGGCGGAGCGACAGGTCTCGGGCCCCCAGGCGGGGCGGCGGGCGCCGGACCCCCAGGTGGAGCGGCGGGCGCTGGACCCCCAGGCGGAGCGACAGGTCTCGGGCCCCCAGGCGGAGCAGCGGGCACCGAGTCACCAGGCACGACAGTGGGCTCCGAGTCAACTGGCATGACCGCTGGCACTAGGTCAGACATTGGATCGTCTGGCTGGACAGCGGGCATCGGGTCACCAGGCATCAGGTCATTTGGCTCGACAGCGGGCACCGTGTCATCTGGCAAGGCAGTGGGCTCCGAGTCAACTGGTATGACCGCGGGCACTGGGTCAGACATTGGATCGTCTGACCGGACAGCGGGCATCGGGTCACCAGGCATCAGGTCATTTGGCTCGACCGCGGGCACCGCGTCATCTGGCAAGGCAGTGGGCTCTGAGTCAACTGGTATGACCGCGGGCACTGGGTCAGACATTGGATCGTCTGACCGGACAGCGGGCATCGGGTCACCAGGCATCAGGTCATTTGGCTCGACCGCGGGCACCGCGTCATCTGGCAAGGCAGTGGGCTCCGAGTCAACTGGTATGACCGCGGGCACTGGGTCAGACATTGGATCGTCTGACTGGACAGCGGGCATCGGGTCACCAGGCATCAAGTCATTTGGCTTGACAGCGAGCACCGCGTCATCTGGCAAGGCAGTGGGTTCCGAGTCAACTGGCATGACCGCGGGCACTGGGGCAGACATTGAATCGTCTGGCTGGACAGCGGGCATCGAGTCACCAGGCATCAGGTCATTTGGCTCGACAGCGGGCACCGCGTCATCTGGCAAGGCAGTGGGCTCCGAGTCAACAGGCACGACAGTGGGCACCGGGTCATCAGGTACCGGATTGTCTGGCTCGACAGCAGGCATCGGGTCACCAGGTATGACAGCGGGCACTGGGTCACCAGGCATCAGGTCACTTGGCTTGCCAGCGGGCACCGCGTCATCTGGCAAGGCAGTGGGCACCGGGTCACCAGGCATTGGATCGTCTGGCTCGACAGCGGGCATCGGGTCACCAGGTATGACAGCGGGCACTGGGTCACCAGGCATCAGGTCATTTGGCTCGCCAGCGGGCACCGCGTCATCTGGCAAGGCAGTGGGCACCGAGTCACCAGGTACGACAGCGGGCTCTGAGTCAATTGGCACGACAGCGGGCACCGGATCAGGTACCGGATCATCTGGATCAACAGCGGGCATCGAGTCAACTGGCCTAATAGGATCGTCAGGCTGGATCAGTTCATCATGCTGGGTAGAGGCGTCCGGCCGAGTAGAGGCTTCAGGCCGAGTAGAGGCATCAGGCCGAGTAGAGGCATCAGGCCGAGTAGAGGCATCAGGCCGAGTAGAGGCATCAGGCTGAAGAGAGGCATCAGGCTGCGTACCGGCATCAGGCCGAGTAGAGGCATCAGGCCGAGTAGAGGCATCAGGCCGAAGAGAGGCATCAGGCCGAAGAGAGGCATCAGGCCGAGTACAGGCATCAGGCCGAGTACAGGCATCAGGCCGAGTAGAGGCTTCAGGCCGAGTAGAGGCTTCAGGCCGAGTAGAGGCTTCAGGCCGAGTAGAGGCTTCAGGCTGAACCACGGAAGGCAGGCTCACCGGTTTGGATACTGGCAGGATGGTATTGGTTGGAAAGAATTTTCGCTTTTTTCTGGTTTTAACTACTGGAGCACTGCAAGTAAACGCAGGTCTGTAAACGAATGGAGCAGCTGGAGACAGAGAAGAACTGGAGGATGGAACAGGAGAGGGAGCAGTTGCTACAGAGGGCTTTTTTACAGGGTTAAAGGCAGGATAGGTGCAGCGAGTGGGAACAGGGTACTGACATGCGGTAGATAGCCAAGTATACTGGGCTGTAACTGGAGGAGCTGTTGGGAATACAGGAGTAGAGTTAGAAGCAGGACTGGGTTTTTGTAAGCTGACTGAGGCTGGGTGCAACAAGTCTGTCCATGTCTGCAGTATGGGTTGAACAAAGCTCAGCTTACACAAAGCCTGTCTGGTCAATGACTGCACTGCGTTTATACAATCTCTTAGTGTCTGTGGTGAACATGTGGAATAACGCTCCAGAAAGTAACCCACATCATCCTCTAATAACCACACCAGGGACTCTACCTGGTCTGCACTAAATGGTGGCAAAAATTCATCCCTGCATTCGGGGGTACCAGATGAAACCAACTCTGCACAAACCTCAATCAAAGGCTGCACCTCAGAGAACTCTGTGCCCTGATCTACTAGAACATGAGCAAGCCGTATACATTCTAGCAGTTCATCCCGGGTATACTCCTTCAGAGTTTGATAAGCATACTCCCTGTCATCAAACACTAGCAGATATAAATACGCAACCTCATCCAGATCCATCCTTCCCATCAACAAGCCAAGATGGCTTCCCTGTGCAGCCACTTCTGGTCAGGATTGGCCTTGGTGTAATGTCAGGGCTCCCAGGTATGACCAGAGGTGTGTGACTGAAGCAGGGAAACGCAGACTTCAGATTAACAATGTGATTAACAATGTAATTTATTAACGCTAACAATACAAACATAAACGCAGTGCAATACTAAACATAATACAGTGCAAACAAACCCAACCAACCACCCACAGATAACAGTACATACAAGCAAGCGTCGTCAGGCAGGCCGAGTCAATATCAATTGGGCAGGTAGGTACAGGGGGAGCAAGCGGAGAATGGTCGGGGTCACAGGCCAGGTTCAGCAGGTAGCAAGCAGCGTAGTACAGAGGGTCAGGCAGAGGGATGGTCAGGGTCACAAGCCAGGGATCAGAACAGGTACAGTCATGGCCGAAATTGTTGGCACCCTTGATATTTTTCCTGAAAATCAAGTATTTCACACAAAAAAGGTATTGCATTAACACATGTTTTGCTATACACATGTTTATTCCCTTTGTATGTATTGGAACAAATATAAAACAGAGGCAGAAAAGCAAATATGACATAATGTCACACAAAACCCCAAAAATGGGCTGGACAAAAGTATTGGCACCCTTAACTTAATATTTGGTTGCACACCCTTTGGAAAACATAACTGAAATCAGTCGCTTCCTATAACCATCAATAAGCTTCTGACACCTCTCACCCGGAATTTTGGACCACTCTTCCTTTGCAAACAGCTCCAGGTCTCTCTTATTGGAAGGACACCTTTTCCCAACAGCAATTTTAAGATCTCTCCACAGGTGTTCAATGGGATTTAGATCTGGGCTCATTGCTGGCCACTTCAGAACTCTCCAGCGCTTCTTTGCCATCCATTTCTGAGTGCTTTTTGACGTATGTTTGGGGTCATTGTCCTGCTGGAAGACCCAGGATCTTGGACGCAAACCCAGCTTTCTGACACTGGGCCCTACAGTGCGACCCAAAATCCTTTGGTAATCCTCAGATTTCATGATGCCTTGCACACAGTCAAGGCACCCAGTGCCAGAGGCAGCAAAACAACCCCAAAACATCATTGAACCTCCACCATATTTTACCGTAGGTACTGTGTTTTGTTCTTTGTAGGCCTCATTCCGTTTTCGGTAAACAGTAGAATGATGTGCTTTACCGAAAAGCTCTATCTTGGTCTCATCTGTCCACAAGACGTTTTCCCAGAAGGCTTTTGGCTTACTCAAGTACATTTTGGCAAACTGTAGTCTTGCTTTTTTATGTCTCTGTGTCAGCAGTGGGGTCCTCCTGGGTCTCCTGCCATAGCGTTTCATTTCATTTAAATGTCGACGGATAGTTCGCGCTGACACTGATGCTCCCTGAGCCTGCAGGACAGCTTGAATGTCTTTGGAACATGTTTGGGGCTGCTTATCCACCATCCGGACTATTCTGCGTTGCAATCTTTCATCAATTTTCCTCATCCGTCCACGACCAGGGAGATTAGCTACAGTGCCATGGGTTGCAAACTTCTTGATAATGTTGCGCACTGTGGACAAAGGCAAATCTAGTTCTCTGGAGATGGACTTGTAACCTTGAGATTGTTGATATTTTGCCACAATTTTGGTTCTCAGGTCCTCAGACAGTTCTCGTCTCCTCTTTCTGTTGTCCATGCTTAGTGTGGCACAGACAGACACACAATGCAAAGGTTAAGTGAACGTCTCTCCTTTTTATCTGCTTTCAGGTGTGATTTCTATATTGCCCACACCTGTTACTTGCCCCAGGTGAGTTTACAGGAGCATCACATGCTTGTAACATTCTTATTTATCCGCAGTTGTGAAAGGGTGCCAATACTTTTGTCCAGCCCATTTTTGGAGGTTTGTGTGACATTATGTCGAATTTGCTTTCTTTCCTCCCTTTTTTTGTTTTGTCCCAATACACACAAAGGGAATAAACATGTGTATAGCAAAACATGTGTTAATGCAATACGTTTCGTGAGAAATACATGATTTCCTGGAGAAATATCAAGGGTGCCAACAATTTCGGCCATGACTGTAGCAAGCAGCGTAGTACAGAGGGTCAGGCAGAGGGATGGTCAGGGTCACAAGCCAGGGATCAGAACAGGTAGCAAAGGAACAGAAACAGGATGCAGGACAGATACAGGGCCCAGGACAAACACAACACCAAGGCAGAGTCTGCAAGTCTGGCCATGCCTTAAATACACCAGTATCATCAGTTCCAGGTGTTAGCTGGCTGAAAGGTTGAGTCTCTGATTGCTGGGAGCACCCGCTGGCCAGCCCTGGTACTGCAGATCAAAAGGCAGGTGAGTCCCACCATTGCTGGCCAGTCCATTCCTGACAGGTGTCTTTAAAGAGCTCAGATAGGTGCTACTACGTTAGATTAATGAGTGGAGTAGAGGTGGCCTTTTTAAAGGCACAGTAACAGGTCTTTGAGAGCCAGAATTCTTGATCTTTCTTAGGTGTTCAAATACTTATGTTCAGCAGTGCAAGACAAATAAATTCTTTAAAAATCATACAATGTGATTTCCTGAATTTTTTTTATAAATTCTGTCTCTCAGAGTGGGAATGCACCTACTGAATTTCAGACCCCTCCGTGATTTCTAAGTGGGAGAACTTGCAAAATCACAGGGTGTTCAAATACTTCTGTTCCTCACTGTACCTCCGATATTTCGACAAAAGCCTCTGCCCTCCCCAAAAAAAAATTAAAATAGTAAAATTAAATGATATAAAAAATATAATTAAGGGCCCAAACATATGGACACTGGTGCCTGTACAGCATGAAAGTTTTTCGTTTTGTTTATGTGACTGGAGCTGCCTGTCTGTGAGGACAAAGCCCAAGGTCCTAATCTGTGAGAGGTGCAGTCCCGAATGCCTGTCAGATTGGGACCTGTAGCTGTGTTCAGCAGTACTTTGCCACACATTGCAAAATTTATGTATGCCTGCATCATTTTATCGTGCAGCACACACATGGCGTTGCAATTGTGAATCTCTAGATGTTTTTTTTTTTGCATACCTTCAATTTTCGCGGTTTTGCAAAAAGTCACAATTTAAAATGTACATATATTTATTTATGAACTCATGACCATTTTATCTTTCAGATGTAGTAGAAATGTTGTAAGATATGTTGTGCCTGTATCTGCAAACAATGATTTTAGTTTATTTTTACTGAAAAAATAATTTTGATAAACATTTGTGCAACTATCGCGGGACTTAAAAAATCAGTAGCATCAACTTTTATTCTACCGGTCCCATGCTTTCAGAATATGTATAGTTTGGGAGTCTTTTACAAACTCTGAAAGCTGTAAGTGAAAAATGGTAACCTCCAGATTTTTAAAGTACTTTGCCTATTTACAGTTTTGCATACCTTTGTTTTTCATGGTTTTGCAAAAAAAAAGGTAACATTTTAAATTGACAAATATTGTTTATTAACTCAATACACATTTAGGAATCTTTTAAGTGATGTTGTGTTCTCTCAGTATTGTATAAAGAGATCAGGCAGCTGAATATCCACCAAGATCACCTTTACAGAAACAAACTATTGACAGCTGCAGCCAAAAGCTTGGTATAACCACTTGCTGACAGTATTTATATCTATGTATGGCAGTCAGCAAGGGATTAAACACACTTTGAAAGGTGTATAAGAAAAATCTGAAAAAAAAGGGAAAAATTGCAAATATGATCTGGCCACCTGTGTTTAGAAGTGAAGTGCAAGGCCTGGCAGCAAAAGTGTTAATATTCAAATTAATTACAGTGGCAGGATATACAGTCAGGTCCATAAATATTGGGACATCGACACAATTATAACATTTTTGGCTCTATACACCACCACAATGGATTTGAAATGAAACAAACAAGATGTGCTTTAACTGCAGACTGTCAGCTTTAATTTGAGGGTATTTACATCCAAATCAGGTGAACGGTGTAGGAATTACAACAGTTTGCATATGTGCCTCCCACTTCTTAAGGGACCAAAAGTAATGGGACAGAATAATAATCATAACTCAAACTTTCTCTTTTTAATACTTGGTTGCAAATCCTTTGCAGTCCATTACAGCCTGAAGTCTGGAACGCATAGACATCACCAGACGCTGGGTTTTATCCCTGGAGATGCTCTGCCAGGCCTCTACTGCAACTGTCTTCAGTTCCTGCTTGTTCTTGGGGCATTTTCCCTTCAGTTTTGTCTTCAGCAAGTAAAATGCATGCTCAATCGGATTCAGGTCAGATGATTGACTTGGCCATTGCATAACATTCCACTTCTTTCCCTTAAAAAACTCTTTGGTTGCTTTTGCAGTATGCTTTGGGTCATTGTCCATCTGCACTGTGAAACGTCGTCCAATGAGTTCTGAAGCATTTGGCTGAATATGAGCAGATAATATTGCCCGAAACACTTCAGAATTCATCCTGCTGCTTTTGTCAGCAGTCACATCATCAATAAATACAAGAGAAGCAGTTCTATTGGCAGCCATACATGCCCACGCCATGACACTACCACCACCATGCTTCACTGATGAGGTGGTATGCTTAGGATCATGAGCAGTTCCTTTCCTACTCCATACTCTTCTCTTCCCATCACCCTGGTACAAGTTGATCTTGGTCTCATCTGTCCATAGGATGTTGTTCCAGAACTGTGAAGGCTTTTTTAGATGTCGTTTGGCAAAACTCTAATCTGGCTTTCCTGTTTTTGTGGCTCACCAATGGTTTACATCTTGTGGTGAACCCTCTGTATTCACTCTGGTGAAGTCTTCTCTTGATTGTTGACTTTGACACACATACACCTACCTCCTGGAGAGTGTTCTTGATCTGGCCAACTGTTGTGAAGGGTGTTTTCTTCACCAGGGAAAGAATTCTTCGGTCATCCACCACAGTTGTTTTCTGTGGTCTTCCGGGTCTTTTGGTGTTACTGAGCTCACCGGTGCATTCCTTCTTTTTAAGAATGTTCCAAACAGTTGTTTTGGCCACGCCTAATGTTTTTGCTATCTCTCTGATGGGTTTGTTTTGTTTTTTCAGCCTAGTGATGGCTTGCTTCACTGATAGTGAAAGCTCTTTGGATCTCATCTTGAGAGTTGACAGCAACAGATTCCAAATGCAAATAGCACACTTGAAATGAACTCTGGACCTTTTATCTACTCATTGTAATTGGGATAATGAGGGAATAACAAACACCTGGCCATGGAACAGCTGAGAAGCCAATTGTCCCATTACTTTTGGTCCCTTAACAAGTGGGAGGCACATATGCAAACTGTTGTAATTCCTACACCGTTCACCTGATTTGGATGTAAATACCCTCAAATTAAAGCTGACAGTCTGCAGTTAAAACACATCTTGTTAGTTTCATTTCAAATCCATCGTGGTGGTGTATAGAGCCAAAAATGTTAGAATTGTGTCGATGTCCCAATATTTATGGACCTGACTGTATATACATATGCAAGCATATGAGTACATATAGGGATTTCTGTTGTAGATTTGATGTATTTTCTTTTACCTTTAAAGCAGCTTAAAGAACAATGTATTTGGGTCCTTGTTTTTACTTACCAGAGCCTCTGCTCCATTATATGGTGAAATAGTGAAAGAATTTGTAAATACGCGGATCTGCATAAATAAAAAAAATAAAGAATCTATTAGTTGATACAGTGCTTCCAGTTTGAGAAATGTAATTCATACATGATTTCTGATGTTTTGCTATAATAGAAACAGATATTCTGATTGAGTCTAGACTATGATACGGGAAAAATAAAAAATGCACAATTTTAAGAGAGCTAATTTTTCAAGGCTGAGAGCTGCTCTCTAAGACTTCGACTGGGAAGGAATATTGGCATCAATGAACACAACACAGAAATGGGAGTTCTTCAAAAAGACTTTATGTGAACACACTGCAAAATATATTTCCATGGGCAACAAGTTTACAAGGCTAAAAAAAAAAAAAAAAAAAAAAAAAAAAAAATCACACCAATGTGGCTTACGGCCAAAGTTAAAAAAAAAAAAGCTATAGAGAAGAAAAGAGTTTTATTAAATATAAAAATGAAGGAACGCTATCATCATTTAAACATTACAAAGAATATAACAGAATATGCAAAAAGGAAATGAAGGCAGCAAAAATTGAAAACAAACAAGAGATTGCAAAAGATAGCAAGACAAATCCCCAAAAATTCTTCAAATATAATAATAGTAAAAAGGTGAGATCCGAGCATGTAGGCCCTTTACAAAATAATCTAGACTGGGTGACTGGGGACAAAAGGCAAATTTACTAAATACCCTTTTCAGCTCTGTGGATACAAAAGGAGCATGGGGGAGCTCTTGTCCATAATGGGAATGGTATTTTTTAAATTATTATATCTTTTATTGGATTTTCTTTTAAAAGATACATTACAAAACAGCCATACATTTTTGGAAACATCATACACATGCACTTTATCCCCATTCCCTCCCCAACCCCTCCCCCCCCCCCCCCAATACAAAAAAACCCTGTCCAATTTCATCTTATTCTCTCTTTCCCATCCTATTGATCTAGTCATGTATATAGATCTGTTTAACTATTCAAATTCTCTGATTTTGCTACCGGGGGGCCTTTTACTTTTAAGTATTTTTCTGATGTTTTAAACTCATACCATCTACCCCGAATCTTTCTAAATTTTTCCATTTCATCTTTCTCCATGTAACAAAGTTCCTCCATCCTGTTAACATTTTCAATTCTGTCTATCCAATCCCTCATTGTTGGAGGATCCTGGGCTTTCCAAAACGTAAGGATTAAACCCTTTGCCGCACTAATCAGATGGTATAATAAACTGTTTTTATATGGTTTACTGACATCTCTGTTTTATAGAAAAGACACACCCATGGATCCTTCTGGATAGATGTCCCCCAAATCTCCTTTATATGATGAATTATCTCCTGCCAAAACAACTGAATTTTTGGGCATTCACACTATATATGAGCCATTGTCCCTATTGCCCCACACCCTCTCCAGAATAAAGATGATACTTCTTCTCCCTCTTTATGTGCCACACTCGGTGTACAATACCATCCAGACAGATATTTATAGTTCAACTCAACATATAGTTGATGTTCATGTTCATCACCCTGTGCATTAACTTAAACATTTTCCTCTTCTGGTGATCATTCATCTTTGTACCCAGTTCTCTTTCCCAACCTTCCGAGAACGATGGGGATCCAGCTCTCACCAATTCTACCAGGATCTTATAAATCATAGATATTATATGTCCACAATCTGTCTTAGAACTCAGTTTTTCAAATGGGAGCATGTCGTTCCACCCCCCCGCCCCCCCCCATCCTCAGGGGCTGAGGGAGCGTTGAGACAATTGGCAATATCTCAATTCATCTAAGGCAGAAAACAAAAAATTCTGTGTCCACCAACGGCAACAATAACACTGTTCAACAGGTAAAAAGTTTTGGGCATAAAATTAGCTAATCTTACATAATTTTGGGGTGCTGAAAACGAAAATGACCCTAAAAAATGTTGATTGGCTCTAGTTTCCATGATATATTCACCCATCTAATGACGTAAGCCATTCAAAATTATGATGCAACTTCAGCTGCATATTGCGCAATTGATACTGGTGACCAATAGAAAATTGCATGTATACTGAGATGATGCAATATTAGCCTTTAATTGCATCACTTCACTGCATAAAAGCTGCAGTATCTGTAGCTGATTGTAGTTCGACAGCGTCTTTACATTTCGTTTTATGCTTATATAGGCTACTCAGTAATGCCTCTAACTTGTGTGAATAAAGCAGATAATTTCTGCTATATCTGCGGTGAAATAACTTTTATCTCACAAAAAAGGAAGATAACAGGAATGATTAAGAAAGCCTACAACTTGTATTTTGGCTGCAAGTTAGGAGACCAGGACAAGAGCTGGGCACCACATATATGCTGCAATTCTTGTGGGACGGCACTGGAGCAATGGTTGAATGGAAAAAAGGCATCTATGCCTTTCGCTGTGCCAATGATTTGGAGAGAGCCAACAGATCATGTTAGTAATTGTTACTTTTGTATGGTGCCTCCAATTGTAAAAGGGCTAAATAAGAAGAAAAAGTTATCTGTGCACTATCCAAATATTCCATCGGCAATACGTCCAGTTCCTCATGGAGAGGGGCTACCAATTCCTAAAGCACCAGAATCCTTCGTGGTTGAGTCAAGTGAGGAAGAACCTGAAGCGTGTAGTCACGTGCAGTTGTAAGAGATAGCCCTTTCCTCGAATACAAGAGAAAAGCCAAGAGAAGCAAAACCGACACAAACTGAAGACAAAACTAGTGAGAATCCTAAGTATTAAAATGATTCAACTTAGCTTATGGCTATAATTTTTCTTGGTAATCCTATGCAATATATTATGCCATTTAGGCTTTGTTATGTAGTCAATATCACTTGCTTTATATTTGTGGAAAGACATCTATCTATATAATTATTGTGCATTATGTAGTCATTAAGCCTATAATAGAAAACTTTCCGTTTACAGAAAAACTAGAGCCAATTGACAAATTTCATTGTTATATTTGAACTCAGAATGTGAAATTCATTAAGAAATGGATCCTTTTGTTTCCAAAACTGGCAAAAAATAAAAATTTGTTGAACAGTGTAATTAATTCTATTTCCAACCCACGGAATTGTGTAAACCATCCCAAACTCTCAATACCTTAATACATCCCGTGTCAATGTGCTACTATTTTTATCTAATGCCCGAAATTCTTGTGGGATCCATATGATCCTCTCCAACTGTGTTATACTTAATATGCCTTCAATTTTAACCCAACTTTTTTCTTGTGAATTATGTGTCCAATCCACCACCTGTAATAATAACACTGACAAATAATATTTGCTCATATTTGGCAAGTTTCATCCTCCATTCTCTTTATGATAACATAAGGTTTCATAATTCTTGGTTTTTGGTTAGCCCATATAAACCTCAATATCAATTTTTTTATTATCCTAAAAATGGATCCAGGAAAGTTTATAGGGAACATCTGAAACTTACAGGATTTTTGGCCCTGATAACCATCTTAACCAGATTTATTCGTCCAATCCATGAAGCCCACCCTCCTGAGAGTCTTCTCAGTTCCTCTTTAATTTCATTTAATAGTGGGATATAATTAGCCTGGTATAGGTCCTTTGTTGCAGGGGTTAGTTTTATTCCCAAATACTTTAAATCTCTTTCCCTCCATGCAAATCGAAACTGTTCTTGTAAGTTCCTCCTTTCCACCTTGGAATCATTAAATATTCAAAATCTCATAATGGGTATGATATTCACACAGCTCCAGATGATCCACACTGGCTCACAATTGATATGATCCAAAAATATTTAGACAGAATAAAAGGTGAATAAAGCACCTGGACCAGATGGCATACACCCACGGGTCCTTAACCAGTTGCCCCCCAGTCTATAGCCAGATGGTGCCGGGCGAACAGCTCGACCCTCTGGGTGGACGCCACATGGCGTCCTTTCCGGAACGTGTATTGCACATGCCCGCAGGGCCACCTTGTGGCGAGATCTGTCACCGGCCGTGTACCTCGGACACGGCTGATGACAGATCTGTGTATCGGCCCCGTTGCCAGTACCATGTGACCTGCTGTGACCAATCACAGCAAGTCACATGACAGTTGTATACAATGGATGGCTTCCTTTCATGCCATCCATTGTATACAAGTGTGTCACATGCACAAGCTGAGCCAATCACAGCCCAGCTTTGTCATGTGATTAGCCGTGGCCAAATCACAGCTAAATCACAAAAAAAAAAAAAAAAAAAAACCCTGAATGAAGCGATTTCATTCAGGTAAATGCTTGCTTATAGCAAAGCAATTCTTTGCTATAAGCAAATTGTGTAAAAAAAAGAAAAAATACTGATCACTTCCCCAAAGTAGTACAATGTTACTATGGTAACATTATATTATTTTGGTCATAGTAGAATATGAAAAAAAAATCTTAAAAAAAAGGAGAAAAAATGCAATATAAAATTAAAAATATTAAAAGAATGAAAAAAAAAAATTGTCGATTTTTTTTTTCTCGTACTGCCACCAGTCAGTGTCCCTGATCACTGCAATGCCAGTTATATGATGACGCTGTACTGCACTGGTGACGGTATGTAAAAAAAAAAAATAATGAAAATAATTTTTTTTCAATTCTTTGTTTTCCAAAGAAACAATTGAGTACTGTCCGTGATACTTTTTTTATTTGCACTAACATACAATTTTGAAGACAAGCTTTCGGGGAGTGTCCCCTTCAAGGTCCAAGCACTATTATACAAATCACAAAGTTTTAGCAGAATGTTAGAAGAGATGAAAAAAAAAAAAAAAAGGCTAGCGAAGACACAGCAAAAGCAAAGGGGGAGGGGGGGGGGGAGAAGACAACACTCACTCACTCACTCACACAGAGGGAGTCAAGCTTGAGCTGATAGTCATAAAATTTTGGATAATGAGTGAGGAATCCCATGTCCAAATTCAGGCCGTTATCTCTTGTGTCAAATAGAATTATCATTCTTAGTTCAAAAGTTTTTCTTTCCTGAATGGATTTGAAATTTCCTTTAAGAACTAAAATATTGAGGTCTCCCATTGTGTGGTCTGGTTGTGCGAAATGGTGTCCCACAGGTGTGCAGAAGTCATCTTCTTTATGTTCCTTGATGGTGTGTCTGTGTAAATTCATCCGTGTTTGCAACTTCTGTCCTGTTTCGCCAACATAATATCCTTTGCTGCATTTTCTGCACTGGATAAGGTACACAACATTACTGGAGGTGCAGCTGTATGATCCGGAAATACTGAAGATCCCTTTTGAGTGTCTGACACTTTTTGATGGATTGATTTGGTTGCACAGTTTGCAGCGTTTTTTATTGCAGGTTTGCTTCCATTATTTGTGACATCATAATCAGAAGGAAGTTTCCTACTGATTAGTTTATTTCTGAGGTTGGGGGGTTGTCTGAAGGCCAGTATTGGTGGTTGCTGGAATATTTCTTTCAGAGTTCCATCCTCTGTTATGATGGGTTGTAAATCTTTGATTATTTTTCCTATTCCTTCTAGTGCTGGGTTGTATGTGGTTACTAGAGGTACACGGTTGTTTGTTTTTTCTCTTTGTACTGAAGTAGGTTTTCTCTTCGGGTTCTCAAGGCTGTGTTTATTCTGGTGTTGATAGTTTTGTCCTTGTAACCCTTCTTATGGAAGGCGTCTGCTAGTGTCCCGAGATGTTTATCTCTGTCTCTTGGGTCAGAACATATTCGGTGGTATCTAATGGCCTGACTGTGTATGATTGCACGTTTCGTGTGTTGGGGGTGGAAGCTGGAACTGTGGAGGTCCAAAAAAATAACAAAAAAATTCCAACTTCAAAAAAACTCGAAATGCATGTTATGAAATATGCAAACTGTCTACAATATATCCCCCAAATGACCCCTTTTTGCGAAGTAATGTTCAAAAAATTAGATTGGCTGTCAGTACTTCAGGATTGATCAATTTTCAGATATATTCCATAGTTTGTGAATTTGAGTATAACTTTCCTACAGACTAAATAATAAATGCTAATTTGGGTTATTTTCACCAAAGATATATAGCAGAATACATATTGGTCTAAATTTATGAAGAACAATTATTTATTTGCAAACTTTTATAACAGAAACAAAGAAAAATGTGGGTTTTTTTTAAAAATGTTCGGTCTTTTTTTGTTAATTTAGCAAAAAATAAAAACCCCAGCGGTGATTAAATACCACCAAAAGAAAGCTCTAGTTGTGTGAAGAAAATGATAAAATTTTAGTTTGGGTACAATGTTGTATGACCGCGCAATTGTCATTCAAAGTGTGACAGCGCTGAAACCTGAAAATTGGCCTGGGCAGGAAGGGGGTAAAAGTGCCCTGTATAGAAGTGGTTAAAGAATTGAGCTCTGTCACGTCAAAGCCATGGTTTCTAATTTTTAGCGACTCTTTAATGACTGGCATACTACCACTGGATTGGCATAAGGCCAATGTGGTGCCAATATTAAAGGGTCAAAATCTTTACTAAGTAATTATAGACCTGTTAGTTTAACTTCTATAGTTGGGAAGATACTGGAGAGTTTAATAAAAGACCACATAGATGAGTTCTTGCTAGAAAAAAATATTTTAAGGAACAGACAGCATGGATTCATGAAAGACAGAAGTTGTCAAACAAATCTGATTTCTTTTTATGAGGGGGTGAGCAAAACCTTGGACAGAGGGGTGGTGGTGGACGTGGTATACTTGGATTTTGCAAAAGCGTTTGACACAGTTCCCCACACACAGCTAACCTGTAAGGTAAAGTCTACAGGCTTGGAAAAATCCATATGTAAATGGATAGAAAACTGGCTAAAAGATCGTATTCAAAGAGTAGTGGTTAATGATTCATACTCTGCATGGTCTAGGGTTGTCAGTAGTGTACCCCAAGGTTCAGTGTTGGGACCCTTACTTTTTAATATATCTATAAATGATATAGGGTCTGGGATTAAAAATCCCATTTCAGTCTTTGCAGATGACACCAAGCTGTGCAGTGGAATAATGTCCTTACAGGATGTCACCAACTTACAAACCAACCTCAGTGCACTGTTTAATTGGGCAACTATGCGGCAAATGAGGTTTAATGTTGATAATTGGGGGCCAAGAATATGCATGCATCATACATACTGGGGGGGGTACAACTGGGGGAATCAATGGTGGAGAAGGATCAGGGAGTTCTGGTAGATCACAAGCTTAATAATGGCATGCAATGCCAAGCTGTGGTTTCTAAAGTAAGCAAAATCCTCTCTTGTATTAAAAGAGGTATAGACTCCAGAGAGAGAGCTATCATATTACCCCTGTACAAATCATTAGTAAGACCTCATCTGGAATATGCAGTTCAGTTTTGGGCACTAATTCACAAAAAGAACATTGGGTAACTGGAGAAAGTACAGAGAAGGGCAACCAAACTGATAAGAGGCATGGAGGAGCTCAGCTATGAGGAAAGATTAGAGGAACTGAATTTATTCTCTCTTGAGAAGAGGAGATTAAGGGGGGATATGATCGATATGTATAAATACATCAGTGGTTCATAGTGAGCTCGGTGTAGAGTTATTCACCCTGAGGTCATCACAGAGGGCAAGGAGTCACTCTTTACGTCTAGAGGAAAAGAAATTTAAATCTCCAAACATGGAAAGGTTTCTTCACAGTAAGAGCTGTGAATATGTGGAATAGACTTCCTCAATAGTTGGTTCTGGCCAGCTCAGTGGAATGCTTTAAAAAATGCTTGGATTCTGTCTTGGATACACAGAATATATCTGGTTACTATTTGTAGGTAAAGTTTCTTTGCTAAACAAACATTCTATGAGGAAGGTGAGCAGACTGGCCGCTTGTTAGCCAAATTAATTCAGACTCAGCTCTCAGTACAACCAATTGGGTCACTGATTTCCTCAACGGGTCGACTGGTGAATTCTCCCTCCGCTATTATGGAGGAGCTAGTTCAATATTATACGGACCTCTACTCATCAAAATCCTTTTCCTTGTTTGAGGCCCTGAACAGGATACCCCTTTACCTACACTCTCTTCTGCCCATAAACTACTCCTGGATTCACCTATTAAAATAGAGGAGCATGCCAAGGCGACCAGTCTGTTCCCCAATAATAAAGCCCCGGGGGGAGGATGGTCTATAAGATATATGCTAATTCCATGTTGCTACGACTATTAGCGGTGCTTCAGGCAGTCTATGACAGACACACTCTACCAGCCTCCATGACCAGGGCCACAGTGGTACTGCTGCTAAACCCAGACAAGGTGGCCACTGATCCCAATTCCTATAGACCTATCTCTTTGTTACAGTCTGATGTGAAGATCCTAGCCAAAGTATTAGCACTCAGATTAAATAAAATCATCACCACAATAATGAACCCTGAACAGGCAGGTTTTATGCCACAGACATCTACTTCTGTCAATTTACGTAGATTATTTATTGATATGCGAACGCTGGCTGCCAATACGGGTTCCAGAGCATTGTTGTCGCTTGATGCAACTAAGGCATTTGATAGTATAGAATGAGACTGTTTGTGGAGGATTCTAGAGAGATCTGGATTCGGCGAGTGTTTTATAACCTGGATAAAGCTTTTATATCATTCTCCATGTGCAGCTATCAGACAAGGCGGAGTAACTTCCCTAACCTTTCAGCTAGCTAGGGGTGCCTGACAGGGATGTCCCCGCTCCCCACTATTGTTTGCTTTGGCCATTGAGCCTCTGGCGGCACGAATACGGGCTAGTGAGGAGTTCATGGGTTTTTCATATGGTAACATCCACGAGAAAATATTGTTATATGCAGACGACTTGCTTTTGCTTGGTGATACGGGCTCATCCTTACGAACAACATAAAATCTCTCAGTTTGGAAAATATTCTTGGCTAATAATTATCTGGTCGGTCCTGCTGCCACTTGATGGGGTCACGGACCCAGCAATATCTACTTCCTGTCCGGTTATAAAAACGTCCTCCTTTAAATACTTGGGCATTCTCATTAGTTCCAATTTACTAAACTACTGTCGATTAAATCTAGCCCCGTTGCTGACTCGATTTAAAGACAAGGTGAAGATATGGTCTAAATTTGGTTGCCTCTGGCAGGTAGAGCAAATGTTATTAAAAATTATATTTAGTTTATATTTAGTTTACCTCTATATCCTTATTCATATAGTCCATCTACAGGATATAGAGATATGAGGACACACCCTATAGACTAGAATAGATCCTTTCAGAAAAATAAAAATTACAAACCAAATCATCAGAACCAGAGAAAACCATATCATAAAGGATATAGAGGTAAACATCAAGGATGAACATGCAGATCATTACTGGAGAAATCAGGTTCAACCATATGATAATTACTCGTAGAATAAAAACACAGTTGGGCTATAGACAACCATATCAAGAAACATAATTCATATATAATTCAAGAAACAGCGAGCCAACTTATCATGATAACTAGAAAGCTGCCCTCAGTGACCTTTTTCCTCCACGTGGATACTCTAGGCTGGTCTTCAGGCCATTTATACTTTTACATGTGAGTTTTTATTCTTGTCATTACTTTACACATAAAAAAAACAGTGTTGCACTAAGATACTCATTTTGTATTTGGGCTCTTTTCTTTTGAGCCTATCCCTAAGGGAATCGCCAGATGCACTTCAAGGCTCAGTTTCTCCCTGATGATCCTTGTTGAATATACCACACATTCCTGGATACCTGGTTTATAGAAGGTTTGATGACATCCTGGTTGCTGGCTCCCTCTGGTGGTCTCCGATCAGAGTTCGGTCATTCAGAAGCCTGCCTGACATGCTGTGATTCCTGTCTCTGCTCGTCAGATTACTCGGGTCCAGATGTCCTTACTTGGATGATTTCATTATCTACATGCGCTTAATATAGCGCTATCTGGTTAGTGCAACTCATTCTCACACTTATCACCAGTGTCACGAATATTGCCTTTCGTCAGACAGACTGTCACTCGTTATCACCTTATGTATGAAATAATCGAACTTTTGGACTATTCTCACTTATATGATCCATAATTTTATGTCTTAATATCTATACATTTAGGTGTATTATCAATTTTATTTCAGCGCTGCATGTACTTTATTTATATTTTACTCACAAGAGGTTTTTGAGGTATTGCCTTTTCATGCTAGCTGCTTCACATACATGGATCTAGCGCTTGTTTTTTTCTACATTAACATTGGTCTTATTTTTACCTTACCAAACTGAGCAGCAAGATCTGGTCGTTCCTATTTATTCTCTTTGATATTTCATTTCACATAACTACAAGTGCAGAATTATTCACTGCATAGATTTCAGAAATGGATATATTTGAATTTAGATCAAAACGATCGATCATCCCTAATGATGTATTCAATACATCTGAACCTAACAATGACCTTCATGGCCTTTTTATTCATTTAACCAATCATACCACTTCTAAGGTGCGCACTCTGTGGGATATCTCCTTTCTGGAACAATATATCAAAGATAATATGGTCCCCAGATCCCTGAGATAGGACATTCCACCAGAAACGGAAGATATCAACAGTGAGTCAGAATGGTATATATTTTTTAACAACAAAGGCCTAGAACTATTGAAGTTTCTGATTAGTAGAAAAAAGAAAAAAATTGGAATACCTGGATATGGAAATTAATAAAACTAAAGATAAACTTTCACAGTATATGAATAGCGAGGAATATAAAATAGAGTCCAACAAACTCACAACACTATTAGAAAAAACTGAAAGAGAACAAAAAATTAAAAAAAAAGAAATATTTAAGAGACTTGAATGATTATAAAGAAAAAGAAGTGTTCAAGTGGGAAACTGCGATATATGATTTCTCCAATGATACACAGGAACATGTAGGATTGACACACAATAGGAATAACCTGATTATGAAGGATAATACTGAAAGAAGAAATTCCTTCAGACCTCCTTATACTCCTAGGCAGTTCCGCATGTGCCTTTACTGCATAATCATACCACAATCTTGTACTTAGTTGTTCATTGGACAACTGGTAACACTGGAAATTTTCTTTTAGTACTTTTTTTCTGTTTGTTAATGACAGATTCTTTCATACTGTTTTATATATGGTACTATATTCTGTACTTTGTATGCTTTAAACATTAATAAATAATATTTATGATTTAAAAAAATAAAAATAAATAAAAAGCTATGTAACTATGATAGTATTTGCAACAGTAACAGAAGAGTTCTATACAATGCAGAAACAGCCATCAGTACTTAGTCCTAATAGCCATACAAAACTAATTTAAACCTATTTCTAATAAGCAAATAAACAGAGGTCCCAATATGCATACAGGTAGAAATACATGGGAAGGCCACACACTAGTACCAAAGGAAGGGTCTCTGGAACATTTGACCCTATTATAACCTGTAGCAATGCTCCATATATATTCCCATGTTAAGTAATACCTGTATATGTCCTGCTTAAAAGCAAGTCTGATGGATACCCAGTTGCTGCAGCTTAGTAATAGTAATTAACCAGATCCTGCCCGGCCTATAGCGGATTGACAGCCGGGCGGTCCTCTTCTCCCTGTGACTGGGTATCATATGACATCCTGTGCCTCGTGGCATGCAGTGCGGCCGTTGCCATCAGGCTGTGTTCCTCGGACACATCGCTTCCCCGCTGACGGTAAAGAGCCACTGAAATTGGCTTTTTACCACGTGATTGGCTGTGACCTGTCACAGCCGATCATAAGTGTAAACACACAGAGATCACTCACTGTTGCTATCTTCTCCTCCTCACACACCGATCTTGTGTGAGGAGGAGAACCTTGAAACAGTGAGTTTTTCAAACCCTTTGATTGCTACTGTGCACCACACTTCCCCTATAAAAGAGTCCCTCTCAGCCCACCAGTGGATCAGTCTGATCAGCCAAACAGTGGATCGGTCACTGGAGCCATTAGTGGACCCATCAGTGGATTTATCAGTGCTGCCATTAGTACACAGCCTGTCAGTGCCGCCTGTCAGTGCATCTATCAGCGCCGCCCATCAGCACGCATCCGTCAGCGCCACCCATCAGTACACAGCCCATTAGTGCATCCGTCAGTACGCCACCTGTCAGTGCATCCCCAACAGTGAACCTGTCAGTGCATCCCCAACAGTGAACCTGTCAGTGCATCCCCAACAGTGAACCTGTCAGTGCATCCCCAACAGTGCATCAATGCACAGCCCATCAGTGGATCTGTAAGTGCAGCCCATCAGTGTACCTATCAGTGCATTCATTAGTGCAGCCCATCAGTGTACCCTAAACAGTGTACTTGTCAGAGAGTCTACACAATTGCCGCCCATCAGCAACGTACTGATCACAGCCATCCATCAACAGTTTACCCCTCATACAGCCACAATCACCAGAACCGCAATGTCCAAAAAATATTTCACTAGTGAGGAGGCGCTCAAAATCCTGAGCATGTCGGATGAGAGCGGATGGGAGCTCTCACCATCCCATTCTGATTCGCAATACAAGCCAGTAGAAAGTAGTGGGTCAGTGACTGAATCGGAGGAGGAAGCAGTCCCTCCTAAAAGGATACGCGTGCTGAAGAGCAGGCAACAACGAGTAGCACCATACACCCCAATGGTCAATCAGCAGACACCAATGGCGCTAGACCCCAGGGTGAAAGGCCCAGTACCAGCACTGGAGCATCCCACCAGACCCCAAGAATTAGGGATCAAACATATCTTCCTGACGCCCTGGCAAACTCTTTATGGCTGCCTTCCAGCTCAGGATCAACTTCAATCCCACCTTTCACCACACAGCCAGGTGTGCAGACCAATACTGAACGTTTTTCTGAACTTTATTTTTTTTATTTGTTTTTCCCTGCAATACATTGTGGACCAGACAAACAATTTTGCTCAGCAGTATATTGATAACAATCCCAGTACATCCTATACCCCTTTCTATGCAGACATCTCACAGTGGAGGAGTTAAAATTGTTTTTGCATGTGGTATCACCATACTCAGAAGGAGTAGCAGAATGTATTTTGGGGTGTACTTCTTGCTATGTCCATGCTGTGTTTTTAGAAATATCTTTAAAATTGACAACTTTGTGTACAAAAAAAAAACAAAAAAAAAAACAAAACAATAAAAAAAAAAGTTCTCACTATCTTACCACATTTAAAAAAAAAAAAAAAAAAAACTTATGGGGGAAAAAAAAAAAAAAAAAGAAAAAAAAAGACACGTTCAAAAGACTCATTATGCCTCAGAATATACTTTGGTGTGTTTGCTTTCCAAAATTGGGTTATTTTGTGGGTAATTCCATTGTCCTTGTGCTCCAGGGCATTCAAAAATGTAATAGGTGGTCAGGAAATTAAACGTGTAATTTATGCCTCTAGAACGCCTGATGGTGCTATTTGGATCTTGGGCCTCTGTATGTGGCCAGGCTGTGAAAAAGTCTCACATATGTAGTATCACCATACTCAGGAGGAATAGCATTATGTGTTTTGGGGTGTAATTGCAAGTATGCATATGCCATGTGAGAAATAACTTGTTAATATGACAGTTTTGTGTTTAAATAATTAAAAAATAATTTCTTCATTTTCCCAAGAATTGATGGAAAAAATTACAACTTAAAAAAAAATTCAACATGCCTCTTACTAAATAGCTTGGAAAGTCTACTTTCCAAAAAGGGGTCATTTGGGGGGTATTTATACTTTCCTGGCATGTTAGGGCCTCAAGATATGAGATAGACTGTCAGTACATTAGGTGTGATCAAATTTCAATGATTGGTACCATAGCTTGTAGACTCACACAGACTCAATAGTAGCTTTCACACAGACTAAATAATATACACTGATCTGGGTTATTATTACCAAAGAAATGTAGCAGTACAAATTTTGGCCTAAATTTATGAAGAAAAATTTGCTGATTTGTAAAGTTTTTTTAATAGAAACGGAAAAAAGTTATTTTTTTTACATTTTCGCCCTTTTTTCGCAAAAAATAAAAACCCAGTGGTGATTAAGTACCACCAAAATAAAGCTCTATCTCTATGAAAAAAATGATAAAAGTTTTATTGAGGTACAGTATAGCATGACTGAGTAATTGTTATTCAAAGTGTGAGAGCATTAAAAGCTGAAAACTGGTCTGGGCAGGAAGGAGGTAAAAGTGCCCTGTATTGAAGTGGTTAAAAAAAAAAAAAAAATAATAATAATAATAATAATATCAGAGGAGACACAAAGAAAAGGGGTTCCTGGATAATAAATGTAACATAACTCCTCCTGTTGCATCTTCTTAATTGGCAGAACTTTTAAAAATGGTTAACAGACACACAAATAAAAATACCCTTGTCATAATTATTAAACCATAATATAGTATTTAGATCCAAGGACTCATTTAATGTTCTCTGTAATTATTTTATTTTGTCCATAAAATAACTGGCTATTGCTTTGTTAGGAGGTTTTATTTTGCCTTTCTCTAGTTCAGGAGATGAAAAAGCTTTTAACTATATCTAAACCCAAGATCAAATATTTTGTATATTGAAGTCACCACGTTTAGGGATTGGTGAGCTACAATAACTTTTTCTGGGCTCTCTTTCCTTTATGTTTACCTGGTTATCCTGTCAGCAAGTCACTTGTCCTAGGGTAACAGTACTCGCTCACCATCCTGTATCTAGAGAGGAACAGCAAAGTCAGGACTACAGAACATATCCCCTCCTCTACTTCTTCATAACATGGGGGGGAGAAGTTCACTAGGTAAATGGGTAAAGCTGATAAGAAAGCTTGAGATTACAATACAGAATGGACAGGAACTTGCAGGCTCAATGGATTTCTGCATTTCACAAACAGGTAAAACAAAACTCTTTCATTGATATATTTAACAGACCAATAGGTTGCAAAAATTATAGAAGTTCATTATTGGGGTTTAAACACACTTTGACTTAATTGGCAAGTCCTTAGACACCTTCTGTTCTCTACACCTCCTCCTTTGGTCAGTTAATAACCTCCAAATGCTTCCAATATCATCTCTATGCGGAAAATGCCAAAATCTCTCCGCTCCTTAGCTAACCCCTTCAGTCACTTGTGCATCACTATTTCACTTACATACCAGTATGGATGTCACAAGACTTGCTAGATCTGAGCTCATATTATTTCTCCCCCTCCCCTGACTTTTCTATCAAGAATAATAACACAACTGTAGTCCCCTCCCTCATGCCACCATGCTAGGTCTAATCTTAAATTTTGACCTCTCCCTTCAGCGGTAATACAATTAACATCCAAATCTTGCCACTTTTACCTCTGTAAAATTTCCAAAATATGCCCCTTCTTAACCAATGACACTACCAAGCTACTAATTCACTTCATTATCTTTCACTGAGACTATTGCAACTCGATCGGTCAAGTGGCACTGCACTGCCAAAAAAGACTTATCATTTCTTAAATACAGTGCCTGGAAAAAGTATTCATACCCCTTGAAATTTTCCACATTTTGTTATGTTACAACCAAAAACGTATATGTATTTTATGTGATAAGCCAACACAATAAGTGGCACATAATTGTTAAGTGAAAAGAAAATGATTAATGGTTTTCAACATATTTTACAAATAAATATCTGAAAAGTGTGGCGTGCTTGTATTCAGCCCCCTTTACTCTGATACCCCTAAATAAAATCTAGTGGAACCAATTGCCTTCAGAAGTCACCTAATTAATAAATAGAATCCACCTGTGTATAATTTAATCTGTGAAGCCCTCAGAGGTTTGTTAGAGAACATTAGTGAACAAACAGCATCATGAAGGCCAAAGAACACACCAGACAGGGCAGGGATAAAGTTGTAGAGAAGTTTAAAGCAGTGTTAGGTTATAAAAAAAAATAATATCACAAGCTTTGAACATCTCACAGAGCACTGTTCAATTCATCATCCGATAATGGAAAGAGTATGGCACAACTGCAAACCTACCAAGACATGGCTGTCCTTCTAAACTGACAGGCTGGGCAAGGAAATCATTAAATTTAGAGAAGCAGCCAAGAGGCCCATGCTAACTCTGGGAGGAGCTGTAGAGATCCACAGCTCAGGTGGGAGAATCTGTCCACAAGACAACTCTTAGCCGTGCACTCCACAAACCTGGCCTATATGGAAGAGTGGCAAGAAGAAAGCCATTGTTGAAAGAAATCCATAAGAAGTCCCATTTGCAGTTTGCGAGAAGCCATGTGGGGGACACAGCAAACGTGGAAGAAGGTGCTCTGGTCAGATAAGACCAGAATTTAACTTTTTGGCCTAAAAGCAAAACATTATGTGTGGTGGAAAACGAACACTGCGCATCACCCTGAACACACCATCCCCACCGTGAAACATGGTGGAGGCAGCATCATGTTGTGGGGATCCTTTTTTTCAGCAGTAACAGTGAAGCTGGTCCAAGTTGATGGGAAGATAGATGGAGCCAAATACAGGGCAATCTTAGAAGAAAACCTGTTAGAGCCTGCAAAAGACTTTAGACTGGAGCGGAGGTTCACCTTCCAGCAGGGTAATGACTATAAACATCCAGCCAGAGGTACAATAGAATGGTTTAGAACAAAGCATATTCATGTGTTAGAATGGCCCAGTCAAAATCCAGACCTAAATCCAATTGAGAATCTGTGCCAAGACTTGAAAATTGCTGTTCACAGACACTCTCCATCCAATCTGACAGAGCTTGAGACATTTTGCAAAGAAGAATGGGAAAACATTTCACTCTCTAGATGTGTAAAGCTGGTAGAGACATACCCAAAAAGACTTGCAGCTGTAATTTCAGCGAAATGTGGTTCTACAAAATATTGACTTGGGTATCAAAGTAAAGGGGGCTGAATACAAATGCACGCCACACTTTTCAGATATATATTTGTAAACAATTTCCTTCCACTACACAATTATGTGCCACTTTGTGTTGGTCTATCATATAAAATCCCAATAAAATACAATTACGCTTTTGGTTATAACATGACAACATGTGGACAATTTCAAGGGGTATGAATACTTTTTCAAGGCACTGTATTTTACATTCATTTGAATGTGCTGCCATGGCTGTGATTCCAAAAAAAAAAAAAAAAAAAAGAAGAAGAGGTGCCTGCACCTTTTTAAAAATGTCGCTGCAGGGAAATTGCATGGTGTTTTTGCACCATGTGATTTCCCTGTGGTTCCCACAAACGCACTGTGGGTTGAGATGCATAGGGGTGCCATTAAGAAATTAAGAATGAATGGGCAGCTACGTTCGTCTCTATAGAGCAGCGAGATTTTGGTTGCGGATGCAGGAACAGCTGTGCTTCCACCCACAACCACCTGCTCACGTGTGGTCAAGTGTGAACCTAGCCTTATTATTGGTCCAGGGCAACATAACTGTAAACATTTCTAATGTCATCTTCTAGAATGACCTGAGCTTCCTCAAAACTAAGGCTACATTTGCACAGACATTTAGCCACGCTGCAAATCCCAGCGACAAGAATCTACTGATTACTCTGTGGCTGAAATTGACACACAAACTGCATCCAGCCCTGATTACTGCAGGTAATCACTGGCTGTGCAAACAACAAACAAGAGATCCCTGTGCTCAAATCCATACAGCTAGTACATGCATTTATCCATCAGGTGCTAAAGGGGTGTAACCACATTAACTCTAGAAATTCTGAAGGACCCTCTGCACACTGGTATATTCCCTTTCAAGCAAACTATGCAACAAATAGGGATATTTGGTTCACACATATTGCAATACATGTTTAAGCTGGCCAACTGCGTCAAAGTAATCCCTCTATGGCCAGTCCTACTCTGCCCTGCCTACGCAACTGCTACTGTGGACACAATGCTAACATAGGGGAAAAGACACAATGGGGAGAGCTACAAGGCTCAGGTCTGGCTACTGACCCAACAATACAACAAACAAGAGATCCCTGTGCTCAAATCCATACAGCTAGTACATGCATTTATCCATCAGGTGCTAAAGGGGTGTAACCACATTAACTCTAGAAATTCTGAAGGACCCTCTGCACACTGGTATATACCCTTTCAAGCAAACTATGCAACAAATAGGGATATTTGGTTCACACATATTGCAATACATGTTTAAGCTGGCCAACTGCGTCAAAGTAATCCCTCTATGGCCAGTCCTACTCTGCCAGACCTGAGCCTTGTAGCTCTCCCCATTGTGTCTTTTCCCCTATGTTAGCATTGTGTCCACAGTAGCACTTGCGTAGGCAGGGCAGAGTAGGACTGGCCATAGAGGGATTACTTTGACGCAGTTGGCCAGCTTAAACATGTATTGCAATATGTGTGAACCAAATATCCCTATTTGTTGCATAGTTTGCTTGAAAGGGTATATACCAGTGTGCAGAGGGTCCTTCAGAATTTCTGGCTGTGCAAACAGTCACAAATAAGTGGGGCTCTCAACAACCGATCATTGCTCTGTACAGGCTTGGGGGCAGCAGATATATGAACACAGCTTTCAATCCCAGCTGCAGGAATCAGTGGATTGATTCACAGTGTTGCTAAAAGCCCATGGGAATGCGGCCTAAGGCAGACAAAAAGCTAATCTGTTCCACCAATCACCATCACCATGTGAATGTTTCCATTACACAATTTAAAGCAATCCTTTTGGCATCCTAAAAGTGGCCCTTCCAGTATCTGCACACTTAATCCCACAGAGCTTTTATTATGCAGCTCAAGGTGCCCACTACATAGATCATACAGGAACACTGTACCTTTAAAGCTATGCAAGGAGACTGTGTATTGTTAGTTTGTTTCCAAGAAACAGTAAAATGTACAGTATAGACGTTTATGTTTATTTTACTCACCAGCCACATAATCGGCATGATTACAGTCCAGAAGAATGAAGGCAAGATACCATATGTAAGATTTGTCATAACAAGTCCAGGACACACCACACTAGAATAAATGCCCTGCACAAAAGAAGATTATTATGCAACACAGATGAAAGAAAAAAAAAAAAAAAATCAAATTAAAGTGCATGCCATAGCAGGCCCTTCAAATACAAAGAATAACCTGTTGATTTGCCAGAAATAAACAACTCACAATTCCTTTTTTTGGCAGACAACACACAGCATATTTATGGTGTCAGCCCTGCCTAGTTGGCCCCTGCTAAACTGCTTGATGCTTGCCCCTGACTTGTTCTCTAAAACACAAAATTTCTAATTGTAGTTCCAACGATACAAACTGGAAAAGCTAATTAGGCTTCTTGCGGTAACAAAGGGAATTTGCAATGGACAGCTCTGAATTTCTGACATGATCAACAGCTATTGTTTGAACTTATTGAACAAATATAACCAAACACTTTCAATGGTGTGTATAACAGAGCAAACTGGGAGCGGTAAAGTAATTTTTGACAATTAAAATACGCTTCTACATTCCAGTTCTTAGAAAAACACAAGTCAAAATAAAAATTGCAACATGGTGGTACATCATATTAAGCCATACTATTACACAGCAACAAATACTTGTGGCAAAAGGGCAGAAGGAAGCGCCTGAGTACCATCTAAGGGCTCTTGGCAGAAGTGGCAATAAAGTGTGTGACCAGAGGTGAGATGTAACACCTGACCATCCACCTGAGACTAAGCTCTGAGTAGTAAAATTTTTACATCATGTTTACATTGCAAAGTGGATACATTCATAACATAGCACAGTTTTTACAGTGTCAAAGATACAGGGAGACCCCTTCTTATGTATCCATGACAATGGACTGTATAAAAAGTCCAGGCTTCACCCTTCATGGTGGGCTTACCACCGAAGGGGTCTTCTGCGACTGGGTTACATAAAGATGAACTGGCCACAGACCTGGAAAAGTATCCTGTAGCTGACTCAAGACTTTGCACCAAGTGTCAATGCAGGATTCAGTACCTGAAGCAATATTACACGCCTTCCCCAGAGTGTGGGGTCTAGGTGCGGGTCCCAAGGTTATACCAAAGTTGCACTGATCCAGTGACACTGCTTCTATGTTGGTATTAGAAGACAAAGAGGGAATGACTGAAGAATTTGAAGATACAATAACAGAAAAATAATACACTAGTTAAGCTTAGGGCAATTTTCTCTGTGAAGGAGAAAAGGCCCATCACCTTCACAAACTAACAAAACTAAGGACTCAAGGAGTGGTGTAGGGCTGTAAGAGTTGGCACCCAGGGAGTGTGTCCTATAAAGCTATGCTAGTGTCCAATCACCTGAATGAACATGCCTATAACCTATGGTGAATGAATACTCTGACCTGTACTGAACGATTAAAACATGTGGAATTAGACTCTCTCAGGAACTAGCTCTCACCAGCTCAGTAGATTAATTTGAAAATGAGCTGGATGTGCTCCAAAATTCACAAAATCAATGGAAGTAGTTGACAAGCGCTGATGCCTCTTGAAAGCGACATGCTACTAAATGTTTAATATGACACAGCACAACACGTTTATTAATGTGTCCATTTTAAACTACTCTGTCAACAAGGTGACAAAAGCTGCTGTGTGAAGTGGAATGTACTGGCTTTACTAGCAGGATAAATGGGCAATAAAACAAGGGTACCCTGAAAAAAACACTGGGTCAATGACAGGATTGCATCATATAAGTAATTGTTTTATTTTGTGTATATTCCAACTTTAAATACTTACCTTCCCCGCTCCCCTGGCAGAAATCATCCTTATCCGAAGCAATCGAGATGTGGGCATACAATCTAGGACTGCTGGTCCTGCATTATATTTGATGAGGTTAGAGAACTTTGATGGCTGGGAAGTAAAGCATCTTCAGGGGGATCATTTGCATGTAGAGGAGGAAGTCTGCGGAATTTAAAGTGGTTAAGTAGTACTGTAAAGTGGTTAAGTGGAAAAGTACTGTATATACAGTTCCACCTTTTTACCCTGTAAAAGATGCTTGAGGAATACTGAATTCAATTTACCTACCTTTTTGTTGTAATTCTTATTTAAAGAAACACTTAATAAGTCAGTAGCATATTTTGAAGAGCTGTAGGATTCTTGCCCTTGGCTGTGTTGATAGTCACTGAGGGAGAAGGCAGATTTCCTTGCATTACTAGATGAAGTCCAGATAAGCTGGGAAGGATGGTCTGTGTGACATAGCAAAGACTCAAGTTCTTTGATCTAAAACAGACAAATAAATTACAATATAAACCTTAAAGGATAAGTTCACCTTTCATAACATGTTACACCCATATTCAGGGTGTAACATGTAACGTGTTATGAAGAGACTGGCCCTAGCTCCCCTGCTCTGACAGCTAGCAAATTTTAAAAAAGATGCGGACGTGCAGGGCTCCGCCCATGTCACTCATTCACAGTCCTTTGTGGATGAGAAACTACAAGTCCCGACATCTTTAGCGGCTGTCTACTTGTAGATCTCAATGAACTACCATGGCGTCGTACAGTGCTGTGGTAGTTCATTGATTTTTTCCTGTCAGTATAGCTGCTTGCCTGTACATCCTGCATGGCACCAGCGATCTGCTGATCACTGGTGCAATGGTTTACATGCTCCTGCAACAAAAAAATTATGAATGCACATTTTTTTAACCTGCAAAAAAATGTGCATTTTTTTTTTATTTTATAGCAAAATGTGAACTTATTTTTTAAGGCTAGGTTAAAATCTGTGTGGGTGGTGCCACTGAAGATCCATGAAAATCCATGCACCCGCACAGAGAAATGAGGACCCGCAGGCAGATGCCATTAGTTCGAATGGCACGCTGCCCGCACTGGAAAATGCAAATGTACTGGGAATCGAGGTTCACGTGCAAGTTGCGTTTTCGGAAGAAGTGCAGGGACTTCTTCTATGCGTGTCACAGGAGTCCATTCAAATAAATGGGCTCTAATGTCCGTGCAAAACGCGGCCCGCACGGCCGCATATATGTAAACCGGGGCTTAGGGTCCATTTACACTTATTAGTTTTGGTGCACCCCAGCACACCCCTAATGGGCTTCTGATGCACATGAGTTGAAGCACACCAAAACACATCATAGATAATGCATTATTGTTCGTTGTGGTGTATTGCCTCAAAAAAAAAAAAAAAAAAAAAAAGCTACATATCCATTTTATATCTCTTCTGGCAAGTTAACACAAGGCACCAAAATGGAAAGTGTAAATATGACCTAAAGTATTAAAACATATTTAGATCATGATTAATCCAAATTTCTAAAGCATTTTTTCAGGTCAAGTGATTATACAACATTTAACCTTTTAATATTTGAAATATTACATTTGGATATCAAAATTACACATTAAATACTTCTCTAGGCGATATGTAAAAATAAACTAAAATTGTTTACAGTGGGGTTTATTTACTAAAGCTAGAGAGTGCAAAAATCAGGCTCACGTCTGCATAGATGTGAGCCTGATTTTGCACTCTCCAGCTTTAGTAAATAAACCCCACTGTCACAAAGCAGGGTTCAGCGAGCCCAGAAAAATAAACGTTAAGCGGCTGACTAAAGTTTTATAAAATTGCCAAAAACAGTCTGTTACCAGTATAAAGTGCCCAAACACATTGGTCTCGAAAACTTCCTGTAAACCATCCTCTGTCACCCTGTCCTCCTGGGTTAGAAGACCTTCTCCTGTTGCAAACATACTGACAACATTCCTGCAACAAAAATATATAGTATTAAAAAGACTACAGAAAATCTCCTGATATAAACCAGTTGAAATTCTAAGCAAAAATGATAAAACAAGGCTAATATAAAATTTACTATACACTCCGGCTGAAAAAATTATTATTTTAAGCGGGGTGCACAGAGCAAAATCCACCAAATCTCAGACATACCTACTGACATGGTGGGGTGGACTAGAGGTGTAACTAGAACCTTCAGGGCCCTGGTGCAAGAAGGCACCTGGCCAGGGCCCTTCCCTGTGAGCCCAATGGCAGAATGCCAGGGACTGTTCACAAGTACAAGCTTTGCAACGCTGGTAGTTCCACCACTGGTGCCAGTAATTTTTTTTTTTTGGTTACACAGATACATAAAAACATTTTGTTACATTATATGTATTATTTTTAAAATACATATTTTAGGAGCCCCATTGCAGGTCTTTGGTGAGATATCTATACAGACCTCTGATATTTCACCTCAGAGACAGAAAGGAGATTGGAGGACACAGCCCTCAATCTCCATCTCTGCAGACTCAGCTGCACAAAACGAATGGACAGGAGTAGCTCTGTACAGAGCTTCCAAATCATTCATGAACTGAAACATTGTAAACATGCTTTAATTATGAATGGGCAGAGTCATTGATCGCTACCGATTCAGACAAGGAAGGGGCCAGTAAATTACATATTTACCGGCCCCTTCCCTCGTTTTCTATCCTGAAAGATTATCGTGCAGCAGCTGGCGGTACAGGGGAGGAAGGAACCTGGCAGCAATACGGGGGAGGAGGGGGGCCTGGTGAGAGCACAGGGCGGGTCCGGGACAGAGCACAGGGGGGCCAGGAGAAAGCACAGGGGCCTGGGGGCAGCAGCTTTTCCCAAAAAGCTTGTTAAATCCTTATTTAAAAGGATAGGTTCACCTTTTATGAAAAATAAATCAATCCACATATTTTAAAATAAATAAATGAAATATGTGCATTTAATATTAATATTACACTGCAGTTTATAAGGCATTGCATCCATGATCAGCAGATTGTGGGTACAATGCCAGGATCCTGCAGACTCCCCAGTCAGTTGTCTGCACGCACCTCCCATACAGGTAGGTAGCTACTGAACTGCAGGAAGAATCAAACTACAAGATCCCTCACCAGCACCCTCGCAGTTCACTGAGAACTACAAGCTGTCTGCTTGCAGTGGATGATGGTACTTGTAGTTCATTAATTCACAGAACTCTGTGAATGAATGACACAGCTATGTGGAGGATTGGGGAGTGTGGGCATGTGCTGCTTGTAATATGTAATAAGTTACTACCTAAATATGTGTGTAAAGTGTTACAAAGGTGAACTTTGAGCCTTTAATTTAAAAATTTCAGCTGTTTCTTTAGACTGCTCTCTGGCTATATAGTAAAGATTATTAGAAAAAAAGTATGGACTTTATAAAAGAATAAAAAAACTTTTATACACACCTAGGTGGACGCAGAATCGATTAGATGCTGCATCTGCCCCTTGCCAGCTCTGCAGTGAGAAGTGAGAAATCAAACACTGCTGATCACTCGTTTCCCCCCTCTGCTCTGAGCTGTGCACATGACTGTCAGTCTCTGGCTCTCTGCTCTGCCCTCCAGCACTCATAGGTGCACTGGGCTGTGGGGCGGGCAGGAGGGGCTGGCCCAACCTCTCAGCAGTTCTCGGTCCAGGCTCCCAGGTGGATCCCGACCATATAGTTAGGATCTTTTCGGAGCTTGGACCGGCTGAGTGACATCAGCAGACTTTAGCCCGCTGTTAACTGAAACCAGGCCACGGGTGCAGAACAAACTGCACTCCTGTGATCCATAGGTGAAGTACTGCCAAAAAAACTGACTATACTTCTCCTTTACACTGGCCAGATTCAAAATGTGAAGACCAAACTTTATCTCTGAGAAATGTAGTTGCTGTCAGAGCTGCCAGTAGCTCACCTCACCCCTTGTTTTCTTGCTCTACTGTCCAGCAGCAAGAAAGCTGGGGAGCCGATGACATGTGTACAGCAGGAAGCCAAACTGCTGCTGATCTGATCATCGGGTGATGTGTTCATGGGGATGACATGCTGCAGAAGGTCCGAATAATTGAAAATGTGTATACAGGGGTGGTATACCGCAGATTTTGCATCCAGAGCAACTTTTTGGGACTGCAGGAGCTGTAAAGATGGGGCTAACACACCCCAAACAGTAACTCATGGTTTGCGAAAGGTGGATGTAGTAAAAATATGGAGGTATAATGAAGTTTAAATCATTGTAAACTATGCCTGCTTGCTGATTCCACTGAAGGGGTTTGCATGGGCTAGTTTAGGAGGATTTATTACTCTTGAAAAGTGACTGAAGGTGGAATGTAACCTTAACCCAAATTATTTGCATAGAAAATTTGATAGAGAAGGGGACAATAAATGTATTTTTTAAATATTTTATTAACAAGAGAACGGAGTAGCTATACAAAATAGTACAAAAGTGATCATGGAAACATTTGTGCTTCACTTACTAAAATTGTTTGATATTTATACAGGGCACACATACAAAGGTTCTTGTTAAATACAATTTTTACCTATTTTTGCAATGTTGATGAAAGTAGGATTGTGTTCATTGTGTATGTAGGGAAATAAAACTGAAAGCTGCATTAAACAGCAGGCAATGCAGCAGGGCCACAGAATAATACAGAAACACAATGGGGTAAGATTAACTAAAACTATTGCACTCAGAATCTGGTGCAGCTATGTATGATAGCCAATCAGCTTCTAACTTCAGCTTGTTCAATTAAGCTTTGACAATAAAACCTGGAAGAGGATTGGTTTCTATGCACAGCTGCACCAGATTTTGCATTCTCCAGTTTTAGTAAATAACACCCAGTTTGACTAGAGTAAAATGAAAATAACTATTTTACAATATATTTCTATATGACCTTGGATTTGGAGATAACCATACTCTTACTTTACCTAGAGAAGAGACCTGTGATGAAAGCTTTGAGACTTATCCGTGGATTAGGCATTATTCCAGCATTGAGATATAAGTAGTCTATATGTTGATATCTGCCAAAAATATAAACACAACTCTATAAACTCACAATGAAATATATAAGCACTTACATAATATGAACATTAATTTTGTAGAGATCACTCATTTTTATGTAGGAGGATATCCCTGTTTAAGAGTCCATTACTACTATGTGGTTTAGGCATGTTTTACTGCTCCTAAAGCACAAGGACAGTTCTGTACCATTTGTATCAGTGGTACAGATCTCACCTATGGGTTTTCCTGTAGTGTGCTTGCAAGTCAGCTGCTGCAAGCCAGATTTTTCTAAGGACTCCAGGAAACACACTTTTCAAAATGATGAATAGCACTATTCACAACTTATGTGCATTCTCATACATTAAAAAAATAAAGTTAGACAGCCTGTATAATAATAATACTGAACCTAAAGTGATAATAAAAGGCTCTTTTTTTTTTTTAAATTACAAACATATCATACTTACCTGCTTTGTGCAGCGGAACTCCTGGCCCCTCCCCTCTGCTAAGTGTACCCAAGTCATCTCTGTAACACACTTAACCAAACAGTCAGTCAATCATAATGAGAGTATATAAAAAAAAATGTAAATAAAAATGAGAACATTCGTGCTGAACAAAAACAAGAATATGGGTGCTGGAAAAAAAAAAAAAGCAGTTTCTCCTCTTTTAAATTGACCGAATGGCACGTTTTTGAGCCATGGTTTTTCAGTGACAAATTCTAAAGTTGAGATAGCTGTTGCTATCGACCTTTTTAAATTAATCTCTAGTGACCACCCTACCGTCTATACTACCCTCTAGCGTCGCATCTAAATACAGGTGTACCTCGGTTTACAAACGCCTCGGTTAATGTAATTTTCGGTTTACGAATGAAAATCCATGGAAAATAATGCCCCAGTTTACGAATTTGTTTACTCATTTTTTTAGCAATACGAAGTGTATGTCGGTGCCAATTTTTAAATGCAATTGCCGGCTTTTTTTTTCCTTCACTATAGCTCACAGAATTAGCTGTTACTTTCCCCGGAGCTAAAGGATACATTGTTTGTTTTAACTCGGGGAAATAAACTAAAAGGAAACTCTCTTTCTTTTAGCTGGGGGGAAAGTGACAGCTGATTCTCTAAGCTATAGTGAAGAAAAAAAAAAAAAAAGCCAGTAATTACATTTAAAAACTGGCACTGACCTATAGTGACAGCAACTTTTTTTTGTTACTTTCTTATGACCTCTGGAACGGATTAATTGGTTTTCAATGCATTCCTATGGGAAACCGCGTTTCGGTTTAGGAATTTTTTGCAATATGAAACGTCCCGGAGAACGCATTAAATTCGTAAACCGAAGTACACCTGTACTCAATGGTGTTAGGGTGGGCATTGCTTGTGAAAGTTAGACCCCATGGATTCTCATTTATATAGTGAAAATTTGCGGGATCGCCTTCCCAAACTAGAATCAGGTCATCTATATAATGTTTGTAGAACCTAATATTCTTGAAAAATGTTTTTTTCAGAGTGAGGATATTCTCGTGTTCAAAGGCCCCCCATGTTCATATTTGCAAACCTAGAAGGCTGCCAACAAGCTGCCAATAAGGCCTATAAATTCACTTTGCTTTCAATTCACACTGGAACAAATAGCATTGTAGGTCCAGTTCACTTCTGGTCTGTTTACTTAATTGCCAGTCAAGCCCTGATTAAGGGGGCACTTAGACCCCCAAAACGTGTTGGATACGTCTCAAATTATACTCCTGACTTTTAATGGTTTTTAGTGGTGTAGCACCGAAATTCCAACTCTTCTTACAATACAGCTAAGAAGACTGTGAAGATCCTCAGGGGTGTAGAAGCCACCTGCCCAGGAACCAGATAATTTACACCAACATTAAAACTTAAAGATAACAAACAATACCAGTGGAGTGTACCTGCGGGCCCAGCACTGTGTTTCCACTTTCCCCAACTGAATGAGGAGAGAGAGCCCATGGAGAGCGGAGTAAGTATTGGGGGGGGGGGGGGGGGCTTTGGGGAAAGCAGCACACTGAAGGTTTTTTACTTCATGTATAGAATGCATGAAGGTAAAACAAACTTTAGCGACACTTTAACAATTATGGACATAAAACAAAATCACAATTTAGTTACTTGCCTTTCTCTCAGTGTTTTTGCTCCTTGTACCACAGACTTAAGTTTGCCCACATCAACTTGCAGGATCCTTACATCAGCTGATGGATGGGATGACAGCAGTGCAGAACGTGCAGCCTCAGCCCTCTGCGTATTTCTGCAGGCCAAGCATAAGCGAATCTGATCATCTTGAGAGAGGAGCCTCTCACAAAGAGCCAAACCAATACCACTGCAAAAGAACAACGGAGCAGTTAAAGCGTATCTAAAAACAAGAACAAAAACTGATAATACTGCAACTTACTGGTCCTTAGATGTGGTGGCTGCATTAGTTTTCCTATTTTACACCTTTTCCCTTCATTTTAACCTGGTAACCCTGCCATTAACATCCTTCTTGTTCTGAGGTGACAACCGTACTAAGCAGCGTTGTCACTCTAAGAATGGAAGTGTGCTAGGAATACATAATAACTCTCTCTTCTCCATAACAGAGGGAGGAATTTTGTAGTCCACAGAAGTAGGAGGAAACAATGCCAACAGATAACTTTCCATGCTCTCCGTCTCTAAACTGATATCAGCTCACAAAATTTCAGGCTGATTGAACATTTTTTGTATTTGTCAAACAGATATGACAAAGCACATTCAATTATATATTTAGCAGGCCAAAGGAAGCATGTAAGAGAAATGTATTAGAGTTCACATACAGTATAGGAAATACAAACACCTGAATTGTTGTTTCTCTCTAGACTTCTAGGAAAATGCAAAAAATTAGTGAATTAACTGTAAAACCAAACTCCAAGCAAATGGCTATATGGGCAGATAACATACTCTTTAATCCATCCGATACTTTGAATCTGTCCAACCACTTTTGTTATTTTAACACCTTCGCCACACTGCACAGCTAGAAAGGCGAGATCAATATATCCTATAATGGTCTGACTTTTAGCCTGCATGCTCCCACCAGTGCTCCCCTCTGGAAGGCCAGTGTATACACACAAAAGTACATAAACCCCCTATATCACAACACGTATTAGGCATCCTCATGCATCAACGGTGGAAAATAAATGTAGGGCCATTGTCTAAAGTGATAATAAACCCTCAGTTTGTTTAAGCATTTTTAGCAGCCGATTTAATCATTTACAGAGTATGCAACTCCTTTATATTTAATCCTTGCCTATGTTCCTGCTTAAGCTGGTACCATGACCTCTGCAAAACTCAAGACGTAACCTTCTGCATGCAGGTGTGGTGCTTAGAGGTAGGATGGACTCTCCGCTAATCATGCAAATACAGAACAAAAAGAATCTTGCTACTCTCATAGAACAGTGGGTATCCTTTCACAAGCTACAAAACAAAAAGAAAGAGGGCGCACCAACCTAGTGCACTACCATAACTCAATTTTTATTAACCACTTGACAACCGCCCCATAGCAGATGTACAGCTAAAATCACAGAAATATGTGATTTTGCATTTCCAGGTAGGGGGCATGCGCACGCACCGCCCTACAATTAGCTCCTGAAGACATCAATCACCAGGTCACGGCCAGCAGTTATCGTCCAGGACTCGGTGATCGTGGGTGAAATCTCTGTGTAAACAATACAGATCTGTCTACTGACAGCATGGATATGCTGCCTTCCATCTCTCTGTACAGCAGAGAGGTAGGGAGCAGTAGGGCTCCCTAGTAAAACAGCACACACTTTTCACAGTAAAACACAAACTGCACATTGTGAACCCCTTTGATCAGCCCAGATGTTAACACCTTCCTGCCCATTGTCATTAGTACAGTGTCCATGCTTTCTATTAGCACTGATCACTGTATTAGTGTCACTGGGGATATCAGTGGCAGTTAGTTAAGTCCCACCCAGTGTCAGAATGCCCACCGCAGTCCCGCTATAAGTCGCTGTTCGCCGCCATTACTAGTATAAATAAATATAAAAGTAAACATTTCAGCATATATACTGCTATTTGTAGACGCTATAAATCTTTCACACATACCAATTAATACACACTTATTAAGATTTTGTTTAGCAAAGACATAGCAAAATAAATTTTAGCCTAAATTTATGAAGGCATTTTATTTTTTTTATTGGATACGTTATATAGCAAACACTCAAACAACTATAAACAGTGACTAAAAAAAGTACACATAAACAGCGTTTCATCATATCCGACTTCCTCTTTTGGGGATGTCTCTACCAGCTTTGCACATTTAGAGAGACATTTTTGCCCATTCTTCTTTGCAAAATAGCCCAAACTCAGTCAGAGTGGTTGGAAAGCGTCTGTTAACAGCAATATTCAAGTCTTGCCACAGATTCTCAATTGGATTTAGGCCTGGACTTTGACTGGGTCATTCTAACACATGAATATGCTTTGATCTCCATCCATCTCCCCATCAGCTTGGACCAGCGTCCCTGCCCCTGCTGAAGAAAAGCATACCCTCAACATGATGCTGCAACCACCATGTTTCACAGTGGGGATGGTCTGTTCAGGGTGATGTGCAGTGTTAGTTTTCTGCCACACACAGCATTTTGATTTTAGGCCAAAAAGTTCAATTTTGGTCTCATGGCTTCGTGCAAACAGGACTTCTTATGGCTTTCTTTCAACAATGGCATTTTCTTGCCATTCTTCCATAAAGGCCATATTTGTGGAGTGCACGACTAATAGTTGCCCTTTGGACAGATTCTCCTTCCTGAGCTGTTGATCTCTGCAGCTCCTCCAGAGTTACCGTGGGCCTCTTGGCTGCTTCTCTGATTAATGCTTTCCTTGCCCGGCCTATCAGTTTAGGTGGACGGCTAGATATTGGTAAGTTTGCAGTTGTGCAATACTCTTTCCATTTTAGGATGATGGATCTAACAGTGCTCCGGCAGATGTTCAAAGCTTGGGATATTTTTTATAACCTAACCCTGCTTTAAACTTCTCCACAACTTTATCCCTGACCTGTCTGGTGTGTTCCTTGGCCTTCATAGTGCGGTTTGTTCACTAATGTTCTCTTACAAACCTCTGAGAGCTTCACAGAACAGTTGTAGCTGTTTTATACTGAGCTTAATTTGCACACAGGTGGACTATTTACTAATTAGGTGACTTCTGAAGGCAATTGGTTCCACTAGATTTTAGTTAGGGGTATCAGAGTAAAGGGGCCTGAATACAAATGCACGCCACATTTTTCAGATATTTGCAAAAAAAATGTTGAAAACCATTTATCATTTTCCATCCACTTCACGTTTGGTCTATCACATAAAATCCCAATAAAATACATTTACGTTTTTGGTTGTAACATGACAAACTGTGGAAAATGTCAAGAGGTATGAATACTTTTTCAAATAACTGTATCTTCTAAAATGCACAAATATGGATCCTTACATGAGAAAGACAAAGCCTCCCAGAGAACAGTCTGACAATGGCTCAAATGGGGTCTTTGCGAGAGCTTCCAAAACTAGGGACAAATCCCATGGAGGAACTATCTTAAGAATTTTGGGGGTATGTCTTTCTCTAGCTACCAGGAACCTCCTTACAAGTGGATCCTCTACTAACCTCTGATCCAGGAATACAGACAAGGCTGATACTTGTACCTTCAAGGTACTAACTGCCAATCCCGTATCCACCCGTCTGTAAAAAATCCAATATTACTGAGATGGAATTTCCTAAACTTCCAGACCTAGTTCTTAAGGCAAGAAAGGTCCTCCAAACCTTGGCGTAAATTTTTCTAATGCAGAGCTTCCTACTGCCTAGGAGCGTCTCGACCACTTTTTCTGAGAATCCTCCTTTCAACCTCTAAGCTGTCAGATGGAAGAGACAAAGATTGGGATAAAGAACCGGTAATAGTTCTAGGCAATCTGGAAGTATCCAAAGAAGGGAAACTGAGAACCAACTCCTTTTCGGCCAATACAGAGCTATGAGGATGACTTGGCATTTCTCAAATACAATCTTTCGTATTACTTGCAGAAGGATTGCTAAGGGAGGAAAAGTATATGCTAGAACGAAGTCCCAAACCTCAAAAGCACCTGCCCCCAGTGCTCGAGACTCCCTCTCCAGGGAAAAAAAATTCTGAAGACTGCTGTTCCTGTCAGAGGCCTAAAAGTCCACCTCCAGAAGGCCCCCACAAATCTGTAATCTGAGCAAAAACTTCTGTATTAAACTTCCACTCTCCCTGCTGGATTGGATTCCAACTGAGATAATCAGCAACATATTTTCTGAACCCCTGAGATGGATGGCTCTTAGAGAATTCAGACAAGATTCTGCCCAACACAAAATCTCCTGAGCCAGGGACAGCAGGGTCTGCGACCTTGTTTCCCCCGGTCTGTTGCAGTAAGCCACTCCTGTGGCATTGTCTGAAAAAAAAAACTAACACATCCTGGTTGCGAACGGAGTCTGCAAAGGATTTTAGGGCAAGTCCTACTGCCAGTAACTCTCTGAAATTGGTGGAGGCCCTCACAAGGTCTACAGTAGACCCCAAATCCCCTGAGCATGAGACTGACCCGAGTGGGCCCCCCCCCAACCCCAGGAACTTTCATCTATGGTAATCTTTACAGGGTTGTTTCAAGACCAAGGCCAACCCCCTAACAGATTTTGACGATTGTACCACTACTCTAGATCCAGAGCATCGTTCTGCAGAAGACTCACCACTGTGTCCAGGGAAGTGTGACTGCGATCCCATGAAGCTAGCAAAAATGTTTGCAGTGCAGCTGGCCCCAGGTAACCCCTGTGATAGCCACTGTCATTAACACCCCGGTCACATCGGGAGCGACTTGGCAAGCGATTTGTATGCCATGTGACTTGCAAATCGGATGCCAAGTCGCACCCTATTGTCCGCAATCAGAGCGGTCAAATCTGTGCAGTACCAACTTGGTCGGAGCTGCACCGATTTCTAAACAATCTGCATAATCCTCCTCAAAGACACCTGCTACTGTGTCTGGAGATTTTGAACTGCAGATATCAACCTCTTAACCTTTGGTTTTGTAGAGAAAAAAAAAAATCTTCTGAGAGACTTAGTCCACTAGGTAACCCAAAATCTCCACAGTTTGGGACAGTTTCAACTGGACTTCCTTAGATTTACTAACCAACCTAGAGAGTCTAGTTCTGAAAGAACTAGATCGAAGTCCAACTTCAGTTTTTCTCTCGTGGGGGCAAAAATCAAAAGGTCGTCGAAGTAGGGAACCACTGCAATACTTTGCATTTGCAAGATAGCCATAACCTCAGTTTTGTGAATACCCTTGGAGCTGCCGACAGACCAAAAGGAAGTGCCGCAGTCTCTCTCCTAAATGGATTGCAAATCTCAAATATTTCTGGTAACTTTGATGAATGGGAACATGGAGATAGGCATCTTGTAGATCCAGAGAGGCCATAAACACCCCCTGGTATAGCAAATTCCTGATAGTGTAGATACTCTCCATTCGAAAATGTTGGTACACAAGATGATGATTCAATCTTTTCAGACTGAAGATCATCCTGAAACCGCCCAAATTCTTTTTTACCAGAAACACATGAGAATAAAATCCCTGGAAAGGATTCTCCGCTGGCACGGGAAAAATCGCTCCCTGATAGACCAGATGGCCCACAACCTCCAGAATGGCTTCAGCCCTTACATTGTCCCTTGGAATGACAAAACTTCTAGTTTGTACCCCTCTTTCACAATCTGCAGAACAAAAAGGAAACCCCTGGCCTGGCATCACATCAGTTTTGGGTGTAGGGTCTTATTAAAAGACCAGCGCTTTCTACCATTTTGAGGTCAAATCGACTTTTCTCCTACTTGCTCCGAAAGGAACCTTTACCTCGATAATTCTTCCTCTTTAATGGAAATTTACTGCCCTTTTCCGAGGAATGAGAAAGATTAGTCTCCAGACCAGGGCGAAATAATAGATTGCCTTGAAAAGGTAAACCGCAAAGATTCCAAGATTTGAGCCAAATGGCTCTGTGAGCGGAGTACAAAAGTGCTGCAGTTCTGGCTGTAGCCCTAACAGACTCCGCTGCAGCATCCGCAAGGAAGGCCATTGATTTGATTTGGAAATGAGTGGAAAGGCTTCCCGGACCTGAGCGATAGGGGGAGATATGTTCATCCAGCTTATCCACCCAGACATCCAAGTTCCTGGCCAAACATGTAGAAGCCAGGGCTAGACCAAGTGAAAAAGCTGAAGCTTCCCAGGCTTTCTTTAGCAATGCCTTCCTATCCATCTGGTCTTTAATAACCCCTGTGTCTTCAAAAGACAAAGTCAGCATTCTTGGAGACCTGTGAAAAGGGGGCATCTAATTTGGGACATTTAAAGAATATCTCTTTCTCTGGACCAAAAGGAAATCTTTGTTAATGGCCCCTGGAGAAAAACATCTTTCTTTCCGGATCTTTCCATTCTTTAAGGATCATGTCCCTAAAAGACTTGTGAACAAATGTTCTACCTTTTCTCTTGAGTAACCCTCTATACATTACATCTTGAACAGATTGAGGAGGCAAATCCTCAGAAATCTGCTCAGATGTATAAATTGCCTTCAGCAACTGATCTGTCTCTTCCACCAGAAAAAGAAATCTGCTGTAGTAACCTTCTCGTGCATCTCCGTCCCTTCACCTCTGATCTCACTTCCCCAGAAGACCGGGGAAATCCATCCTCTTCTGAATCAAACACTGCATGAGAAATATGCATATCCAAGCACTGAAAAAGAATGGGAGTGCGCTCATTATGAAGGGAAGTAGCCTGAGACCTAGTAGGTTCTTCAGAAACCACAAACTTTACAGAGCGCAGAGTGGAAGTCATTTTCTTCCCGCATAGATCATATAAAGTTAATCTGGAAGGAGATAGAATCAGAACCTGCAACAGATAAAATACATTTCTCGCAAATCTTTTTAGTGTATGAATCCGAGAGCTTGGAGCCATAGCTCCCACATCTCTTCCTGGATATGCAAGGCTCCTAGGGAAACCAAAGAGAGACATTTATAGCTTACTGGGCCCTCTCGGTGATTCCTCTCTCCCCTCCTCTCACCATCCTCGTAACCCAGGTCAAGCTTTCCCTTAGCTCAGTAGTCGGGGGCTTGGACCCTTCAGTGGATGTGCCTGGCTGGCCAGCCGGCTTAGCCTTAGGGGGGTCCACTTTTGGCTGCACAGAGTCTCCTTCCTACATGCTGAATGTTGTAGGCCACTGCGCTGTTACTCAGAACTGCCTGATGTCACCTCCTCTATTTAAAAATGGTGCCTCGACGTGTCTCAGCCAAACAGCGGTGTGTCATTGCACTAACACAAATTCACCCCCCCTTCTCAAATCACCCCTTCACCTCTTGCAGAATGCACAACCTTCCCTCCCCCAAATCCCTATTTGGACCAAATCATCCCCTTCATCTCCCAGCACAAATCACCCCTCCTAGTACATGCCCCCCCCCCTGAAAAAAATACATTACCCCTACTAGAACAATTAGTATCGTATCGCCCTTCAAATTCCCCCACCCAGCACAAATTACCCCCCTCCCCCCAGATTTCTCTTCTTACCACAATAGCACAAACATCATAACACCCCCCCCCCACCCCCTCAAAATTGATCCCACCTACAAGTAATCATCTTCTAGTACAAATGCTCCCATTTCCTAACCCCCCAAATTACCCCTACTAGAACAAATCACCCCTCCCCCCACCCCCTGATTTCCCTTCCTAGAACAGTAGCACAAACACCAAAATGCCCCTCCCCCAAATCGATCACACCTAGAAGTAATCAGTGCAGTTCTCCCTTCACTAGGCTTGGCTGCAGCTTCCCTCAGACCTCAGATATAGTGCGGCACATCCCTCTGCGATGCCATTCTTCCGAGGCTCCTCCTCATGTTGACATGTCATAGCTGAGTAGGAGCTGAGCCTTTGTACAGGCGGCTGGTGGGAAAGATGCAGCTGCTGAAGGGGAACGGGATCACAACTCTCGCTGAGAGGCTGACCCAGGTGCCACTCCAGACGCCAGGATCTTTCCCCAGCCTGGACAGGCTGAGTGACGTCAGCCGACAGTGGACTGCTGTCCGCTGTCAGCTGAAAACAGGTCACAGGACTGTGGAACTAACTGCACTCCTGTGATCCCCAAGAGAAGTACAACCAAAAGAGCTTTGGCTGTACTTTTCCTTTAATATTCAAAGCAAACTTTCCCATCCATCTACATCTCCGTGCTTTATTTTGCTGAGAAATCACTTTGCAGAATAGCCCTCTAGCATTTCTGGCTGTGGACATCTTAAGTAAGGGCAGGTGAATTTACTTCCTGGAAAAAGCAATCCATCGGCCTTAGCTGAGAAAGCCCTTCCACCCCTTCTGAAGACTCCTGGATGTATGATATCATTTGCGTAGGCATGGAAACCAGGAAGTAACTGAAGAAATATAAAACAAAGTTTAAAACAAATAAATAAAATATACGTATTGGGATTTTTTTTAGCAAAGACATGTCACAGAATACATTTTGGCATAAATGTATGATGAAATTTGATTTTAAAATTTTTTTAAATGTTTTACTAGACATATAGCAAAAATTCAAAAATAGTTTTTTTTCTCAAAATTGTCGGGCTTTTTTTTTTAGTGCAAATAAACCGCACAGGCGATCAAATACCACCGAAAGACAGCCCAATTCATGGGGAAAAAAAGGATGTAAATTTCATTTTGGTGCAGTTAAAGTAACGCAGCCCCATAAGACAAACCGCTTATGTAACCGCTTCCTGACCGCCCTATAGCAGAAATACTGCTACGGGGCGGCACAGCTGCACAAAATCACATATATATGTGATTCGTGCTCCTGTGGTTTTCACGCCCCTTCCCAGATAGCATCAGATTACCCATCAGCACACCAGTCATCACATTAAACCCCTCGATTGCCAGGAAGACGCTCATACACAATAAATCTCCATTGCTAGTATAGTGTCAGAACGGATCAATATCTTCGATCAGATCAGCACTATACCAGCATTCACATTAGTATAGCGTCCCCAAAAATGCAGAGTTAGCGGGATCAACCCTGGCACCTGCGTTTAGCCCCTACGCTTACCCCCCCTTCTCCCCCAGCAAGTGCAGTGTCAGTAGGTCACTGTCACTTGATACATTGCACACAAAACACAGTGTTGGCAGAATCAGGCCTGATCTCTGTTAGCACTTGCTGGTAAATTTTCATGGCTCTCATATGCAGCAGAGTGCCAGTACTAGTGCCACACTACCTTTTGGTGAACTGGCAAGTACTAGTGGCCTAGTACATCTTGGCCTTTCACATGCCTTTTAGATTGTAAGCTCCAATGGGCAGGGCCTTCCTCACCCTCTTGTATTGAACTGTATTGTTGCTGTATTGTCTCCCGTTATATTGTAAAGCGCTGAGCAAATTGTTGGTGCTGTATAAATCCTGAATAATAATAATACCAGCACTGCAGTATGACTTGGCGACATGGCAAGTCCCATAAGTGCAGTACAAGCTGGTGCGGTGGCGAGCACAAGTATTGTCCCGCAACCACCAAGAATTCGCACACAGGCCTGTAGAGCCCCAAGTATCCTTCTGGATGTGCTTGAAAATCCCCATTGGCAGCCCACAAATTCTGCAGCACCCATACTTCCCCCATTCACTGCCCAACCCGCAATTCAGGTGGAAATAGCAAATTTAACTACTCCCCTTGATTTTTTGGAGCTGTTTTTCACAGAAGATCTGTATGCATTGATTGTGGATCAAAGCAATTTATATGCACAACAATTTATCACCGCCAACCCAAAATCAAACCTTTCCAGACCATTCGCATGGAAACTCATTACGGGTTCCGAATTTAAATTTTTTTTGGACCTATCCCTCAAAATGGGCATTACTAAAAAAAATGAATTGCGATTGTATTGGTCCACAGACCCCATTCCTCATATGCCCGTGTTCTCTGCTGCCATGGCCAGGCATAGATATGAGAGTATAGTGTGTTTTATGCATTTCAACAACAATACACTCTGTCGTCCTCGAGGTAACCCTGAATTTGACCGGCTCCACAAAATTCAGCCCCTCACAAATCACCTTAACCAAAAATTTGCAGATGTCTATACTCCCCAGCAAAAAAATCTGCGTTGATAAGTCCCTTATTAATTTTTCTGGCCACCTTGCATTCAAACAATTTCTCCCTAGCAAGTGTGCCAGATATGGGGTCAAGATGTAGAAGACCTGTGAGAGGACAACAGGCTATACTTTATAGCCTATATGTTTCGGATTTACGAGGGAAAAGGTCACGTGGAGCCCCCCAGATGCCCAGACTACATGGGGAGTAGAGGCAACATAGTTTGGGACTTGGAGTCATCCTTTTTCCATATGGGGTACCACTTATACGTGGACAATTTTTATTCAAGCGTGCCACTATTTAGACATTTGTACAATCTTGGAACTGGCGCATGTGACACCGTGTGACCTAATGTGTGCCCACCATTAGAAGTGGGTGGATGCAGGGTGGTATATTCTTATGGTGGGCATAGCACACACTTTTTCTGGCAGAGATTTCTTCTCTTTTTTTCATTCAGTCCACAAGCTGCATACATAAAAAAAAGGAAAAAAAAAAAAAAAAAAAAAAAAAAAAAGAACATAGCATATACAGTAATACCTCGGTTTGCGAATGCCTATGTTAATGTAATTTTCGGTTTACGAATAAAAATCCATTAAAAATAATGCCTCGGTTTACAAATGTTTTACTCATTTTTTTCACAATACGAAGTGTATGTCAGTGCTGATTTTTAAATGCAATTGCCATCTTTTTTTTTTCTTCACTATAGCTCACAACATTAGCTGTCACTCTCATTGGAGCTAAAGGATACTTTGTATCTTTTAAGAAACTGAAAGGAAACATTGTTTCTTTTAACTTGGGGAAATAAAGTAAAAGAAAATTTCTCTCATTTAGCTGGAGGGGGAAAGTGACAGATGAATTTCTGAACTACTGTATAGTGAAGAAAAAAAACAAAAAATGGTAATTACATTTTAAAACTGGCACCTGAAAGCTGAGTGTAAAAGAATTGCCGGCTGACAGCTGAAACATTAACACATGGTTGTCACTACTAAAATACTGCATGAGTTAATAAAATAACTAATGTGGTATTTTAGTAGCGTTTACTGTTTTTCTAACCTTTGGAACGGATTAAATGGTTTTCAATGCATTCCTATGGGAAACAGTGTTTCGCTTTACGAATTTTTCGTTATACGAAATGTCCCGCAGAACTAATTAAATTTGTAAACCGAGGTATTACTGTATACCCAACAAAGACCAGCGACGTACTGGTACATCAGTGGACTTTGAATGGTTATACCAGGATGATGCCTACAGCTGCAGGCATCATATTGGTATCGTTTTTTTCAGCCGGCAATCATATTTCAAGTAAAAGCAATCCTAGTGGCTAATTAGCTGCAGGGTTGCTTTTACAAGCAGCGGGAGATGATGCCCCCCTCCCCCACTGCCTTCCACGGCCTTCTCGGGCAGTCCCATGCCATCGGGGCAACCTGGGAATGCAGCCGGTGTTTCTGCCAGCTGACCATAGAGCTGAGTGGAGACCAAAATGGTGCCAATCATCTCTAAAGCCTAAGAAATCGGAAACTACGAGCATTTCATCACTTCAGTTTTGCAGGATATAAACAGCGCCATTTGTAAATTGGGAAAGCATCTGATCACACCGATCTTGGTTTGATTAGATAATGAAAGGGCAGAGGAGAGATTTAGAGTCTGACAGACCCCAGATTTCTCAAAAAAGAATATATGACAATGCCCATTGAAGTTATAGGGGATATTTGCATTCCCTGTGATAGCATTAAAAGTGATGAAAAAAAAATTAAGGGGACAGTGTAAAAATAATTTAAAAAGATCAAAATAACTTTAAAAAAAAAAGTAAAAAAGTACTCTGCCCCCCCCCCCGCACACATCTGCGTTCGTGAGCGTTGATTCTGTGCCAGTATGGAAATAGCGGTTGCACCATGCATGTGAGGTATCACCGTGAACGTCAGATCAAGGGCAGTAACACTAGACCTCCTCTGTAAATCTAAAATGGTAGCTTGTAATGGCTTTTAAAATGTTGCCAATGGATATTAAAACCGTATGCAGTTTGTCGCCATTGCACGGGGCATGTGCATTTTCAAAGCATGTCATGTTTGGTATCTATTACTTGGCATACCATCATCTTTTATATTTTACCAAATAATTAGCAAATATTTTGTGTTTTTGTGCATTCAAAGTAAAAAAAAAGTATTTTTTTTTAATTGCGTTTGAAGAAAAATCGCTGCGTGAGTACTATGTGACATAAAAAATTGCAGCACCCACCATTTTATTCACTAGGGTGTTTGCTTTAAAAAATATATAATGTTTGGGGGTTTAACTTAATTTCCTAGCAATTTCCTAGCAAAAAAAAATACTGATTTTTTTCATGCGAACAAAAAGTGTCAGAGAAGGCTTGGTCTTCAGGTGGTTACAAGAGTGAGTGATGTGTGGCATAAACTTCTAATGCTGGGCATAAAATGCCCCCACTCCCCAAAAAGACCCCTTTTTGGAAAATAGACACCCCAAACTATTTGCTGAGAGGCATGTTGAATCAATAGAAGAATTTATTTTTGTACCACAACTTTTTGGAAAATGACAATTTTTTTTTTTACACAAAATTGTCACTTATTATTAATATTATTATTATACAGGATTTATATAGCGCCAACAGTTTGCTCAGCGCTTTACAGTATACCGGAAGACAAAGAGCAACAATACAGTTCAATACAAGAGGGATAGGAGGGCCCTGATCATTGGAGCTTACAATCTAGGATGAACTGTTTCTTCCATGATGAAAATCAGCCATGGAGTATATCTGATGTGTATATCAGGGTGTGCTTCTTCCCCACATCAGATCTGGGATGTCCAGCAACATTCATCTAGAAGACATTTCCCGCACTCAAGGCACTAATACACCTCCAGGGTTGTGTGGGATCCCTTAGGTGCAGAAAGATGAGACCTCAGTAAATAACTATTCCCTCACTCAGATAATGTGGCTTCTCCCTATTGTGAGATCATTGATGTGCGCCTAGTGCAGATTTAAAGAAAAAACATTTCTCGCACTCAGGACAAGAATGCGACTTCTCCCCTGTGTGCAATCACGAATTACTGTAAAGACTGGACCTCTTTGAAAAACATTTCCAGAACTCAGGACAGAAATACAGCTTCTCTTTCTCTGTGAGATTTCAGACTTAAATGATTTATTGCTCACACATGCCATGGGTATATGTGGAATTACTCCCCAAAATACATTCTGCTACTTCTCCTGAGTATGGGGGTACAACGTGAGAGATGTTTTGGCAGTCTAGCCAAGTACAGGACCCCAAAATCCAATAAGCACCATCAGGCTTTTAAAGGGCTTCATTTCCTCATTAACTTCCTGACCACCTATCACAGTTTCGGAGGCCCTGAAATGCCAGGAAAGCACTAACCCCCCCCCCCCCCCCCACATAACCACTTTTTGGAAAGTAGACACCCCAAGGAATTTGATCAGAAGCATGGTGAGTATTTTCCAGATCTCGTTTGTTGCCACAAGTTTTTGAAAATTGAAGAAATAAAAACAAAAACATTCTTCTTTTTTTTATTTCAAAACCTTGTGAGAAAAAATGAGACCTGCAAAATACTCACCATGCCTCTTTTTAAATTCCTTGGGGTGTCTACTTTCCAAAAAGGGGTCATTTGGGGGGGGGGGTTTAGTGCTATGCTGACATTTCAGGGCCTTCGAAATTGTGATAGGTAGTGAGGAAGTGAAATGAGGAAGTTACGCATCTTCAGGCTTTCAAAGTGGTCATTGGATTTCAGGCTCCTGTATGTGGCTAGGCTCCCAAAAGGTCTCACACATGTGGTATCCCCATACTCGGTAGAAGTAGCAGAATGTATTTTAGAGTGTAATTCCACATTTACCCATGGCTTGTGTGAGAAATATATAATTTAAATGACAACTTTGTGTAAAAAAAAAAAAAAAGTTTTTGTCATTTTCCAGAAACTTATGGAAAAAAAAATAAATCTTCCATGGACTCAATATGCCTCTCAGCAGATAGCTTAGCGTGTCTACTTTCCGAAAAGGGGTCATTTGGGGGTGTTTGTACTATCCTGGTATTTTAGCACCTCAAGAAATGTGATGGGCAGTCAAAAAGTAAAAGCTGTGTAAATTCCATTATCTATACCGGGTGTCAGCAACCCGCGGCTCCAGAGCCGCATGCGGCTCTTTTTCACCTTTGCTGCGGCTCCGGAGCACACTGCCCACCAGGTGAGAGGCAATAGGGTTGCCGTAGCTCAGTGGTTGGCAAGCTGTGGCTATTTATACATTTTAATGCGGCTCTTCTGTGTGCCGGGCACCCGCTCCCCTCCCTCCTCTCGGGCGGCCACCCCAAAAGTCAGGACTCTGCAGCTAGCCCAGCAATGGGCAAACTACGGCCCGGCGGACCTTTTAATCCGGCCCGTGGCAAACATTGGCTGTCAGGATGTAGGCGGGGCAGCGTGACGAACCCCTCTCCTCTCACAGTCCGCCCTGAAGACCGGAACGGCGTGGGAACACGGCGAGAGGAACGCGCAGAGCAAAGGTAAGTGAATTGACACAATATGGGGAATGAATTACTATAGGGGGAATGAATTACTATAGGGGGGATGAATTACTATAGGGGGGATGAATTACTATAGGGGGGATGAATTACTATATGGGGGATGTATTTTCAGTTTTAAAAATTTGGCTCTCAAAATAAATTTCAATCGTGGTTTTGGCGAGATTTGGCTCAGTTGAAAAAAAAGGTTGCCCACCACTGACCTAAGGCTATGATTGTGATTATGACGATACACTGTGGCCCTGATTAACCCTTTGCTTACTGGTCCCTTAAACCCCCTTCATGACCAGAGCGCTTTTTGCAATATATGCAGTGTCGGATTTGTTTTAAATGTTGCAATGGTTTTGCGGCTCCCAGTCTTTTTTTCCCTCTCGGAAACGGGTCCAAGTGGCTCTTTATGTCTTAAAGGTTGCAGACCCCTGATCTATACCATAGTTTGTAGACGCTATAACTTTCACACTAAGCAATAAATATACACTTAATTGGGATTATTTAACCAAAAACATGTAGCAGAATACATTTTGGCCTAAATTTATGATGAAATTTTTGTTTTAATGGATATTTTTTATGACAGAAATGGGAAAATACCAAAAAAAAAAAAATCTCAAAACTTTTTTTGTGTATAGTGCCAAAAATAAAAAGCGATTAAATACCACCAACAAAAAGCTCTATTTGTGTGAAAAAAGGACATAAATTTAATTTATGTGCCATATTGCATGACTGCGCAATTGCAGCGCTGTATAGCAAAAAATGGCGTAAATTGCAGCACCTATACCATAGTTTGTAGACGCTATAACTTTCACACACTTATACACTTATTTGGATTTTTTTACCAAAAACATGCAGCAGAATACATTTTGGCCTAAATTTAAAATTAACTATATATTTTTTATAGCCGAAAGTAAAAAAATATAATTTTTCTTTAAAATTTTTGGTCTTTTTTGTTTATAACACGAAAAATAAAAGGTGCACAGGTGATCAAATACCACAAAAAGAAAGCTCTATTTGTGTGAAAAAAGGATGTAAATTTTGTTTGGGTACAGCATTGCACGACCGCGCAATTATTAGTGCAGCGCTGAGTAGCAAAAATAGACCTGTTCATTAAGGGGGGTAAATCCTCAGGAGGGCAAGCGGTTAATCGCTTACCTACCACCCTATAGCAGAACTACTGCAGCAGGGCTGCGCAAAATCACGTGTATATATATATGTGCATGATTTTGCATTTCTGAGTAGGGGGCACGCGCAGTGCTTTTTATTAGCACTGATCACTGTATTAGTGTCAGTGGGGATGTCAGTGGCAGTTAGTTCCCCCCAGTGTCAGAATGCCTGCCGCAGTTCCGCAATAAGTTGCTGATTGCTGCCATTACTAGTATAAAAAAAAAAGAAAATTCAAAATTCCAGTATATATGCCACAATTTTTAGACGCTATAACTTTCACGTAAACCAATTAATTTACATGTATTGCAATTTTTTTTTTAGCAAAGACATGTAGCAGAATACATTTTGCCTTAAATTTATGAAAAAATTAGATTTTTAAATTTTTTTTACAGGACATGTTTTGGGTTTTTTTTTTTCAAAATTGTCATTCTTTTTTTGATTTATAGCGCAAAAAAAAAAAAAATGTAGAGGCGATCAAACACCACCGTAAAAATAGCTCCATTTGCGGGGAAATAAAAAAGGACATAAATTTCATTTGGGTGCAGCACTGCATGACCACGCAATTGTCAAAGTAACACATCGCCATATCACAAACAATGGCCTGGTCAGGAAGGGGGGTAAATTCTCTGGAGGGCAAGTGGTTAAAGCGGAGTTCCACTCACTCTGTAAAAAAAAATAAAATAAATAAAAAAGTCAGCAGCTACAAAAACTGTAGCTGCTGACTTTTAAAGAACAGCCACTTACCTGTCCCACGATCCCGTGTTGCCCCCGTCGCAGCCCGTTTTACCGGCCGTCCTGTATTCCAGGCGCCAGCATCTTCAGTGTGGGCACCCGGCTGTGACAGCTTGTGCCTTCACAGCCGGGTGCCCACTGCGCATGCGCGAGTAGTGCTGCGCTTCTTGAATGGCCCCGTCGTCTTTTGGGACCTGTCATGTGTCCCACAAGACTACGGGAAGGGAGGGTAGGACAACTTCCGCTCGCTCCCCTTAACGGGGAGTAGGGGATCAATCTTTAAAGTGGAACTTCCCCTTTTGGGGGGAACTCCGCTTTAAGCACATTTGCAAGAAACATATGTGTATGTATGAATGTAAGTTAGGGACCTTAGATTGTACGCCCCTCGGGGGTTAGGGATTGATGTGAATGTACAATATATATGTAAAGTGCTGCATAAATTGACAGCGCTATATAAGTACCTGAAATAAATAAAAAAAACACAGCTTGGATGTGTTTGTGAATTGTTTTTCTCTCCTTCCAAGAGAAAGGTGTTTAGAAGATCCCGCAGTGCATGGCACCTCACAGTACATGGTTGTTGGTGGATCTAAAGCAGATTGTACAATCAGATTGTAACATGTGGTGACATCATATACTGTGTGCTGATAACACCAGACACAGCAAAGTTCACTCCAAGTCAGAAATGGCTGCTAGCCCAGGATGATGGCTCGTCCTCCTAAATCCAGGCTCATTACTAACACGAATGGCCCAATTATTCCCCCTGGAATGTAATTTGGTATCAGACGTCCTCCATCCAGGACAACGATGTCACAGAGCTTCTATCATCACAGAATTCGCCCACCGTCAGCGCACAGAATCGCGTACACTACGTACCTGTTGGCTCCGGTGACTACTACAACCTTCCTCATCTCACTGACAACCGGCTCCCCACTGTCAGCTACTAATTATTGGAAGCCACCTCTATAGCAATACACTATGGGCGGGGCCACACGTAAGAGAAGCCTCTTCATCCAATCCCGGGCTGGGTTCCTCCTTTTTCACACGGGACCCTTTCTTCCCGATGAATGAGATCGCGTAAGTCTCAGCTTCCGGTAGGCGTGCCCAGTGCTACACGACGGAGTGTTTGTGAGGCGAGGATCGCACGATGGGCGTGGCTTACTATGGTAATCAGCGGTAGGACGATTCTATGGGTGAAGGCAGGAGAGCTTTGGCTTTGTAGCCTGTAGTGGCAGACGATGTGGGCGTGGTTTGTGTTCGGCGACGGTATGTGGAAAGGTGGAGTATAGGAGGGGGCTAGTTGATATTATAACACCGTCTTCTGCGCATGTGCGCGGCTCTGTGTGCGGGAACCTAGAATAAACCCCTCACAGGAGAGCTCAGCACACTGAGCCGAGAGGAGGACGAATACCCGCTTCGTGCTGCCACGACTCATGGTGGGAATGGAAGGCGTACTGGATGTTACTGTAAATACTTTAACCACTTGCCCTCCAGAAGGTGTACCCCCCTTCCTGATCAGGCCAATTTTTTGTGTTACGGTGCTGTGTTACTTTAAGTGACAATTGCGCGGTCATGCAACACTGCATCCAAATGAAATTTACGTCCTTTTTTCCCCACAAATAGAGCTTTCTTTCAGTGGTATTTGATCGCCTGTGCGGTTTTTACTTTTTAAAAAAAGCAACAATTTTGAGAAAAAAAATACAGGTGTACGAACACCTCAATTAACGTAATATTTGGTTTACAAATGAAAATCCATTGAAAATAATGCTTACGAATTGTTTTTGCAATATGAAGTGTATGTCGGTGACAATTTTTATTGCAATTGCCGCTTTTTTTTTTCTTCACTATAGTTTACAGGATTAGCTGTCTCTTTCCCTGGAGCTAAAGGATACTTTGTTTCTTTTATCTCGGGAAACAAACTAATGCAGGCCATAGACGAATCGAAAACCAGACGTTTTTTTTTTAAAAAAAGAAAAATCGGTCGTTCAATAGGCCGACGTTACCACCAATGGTAAAACTTTTTGTCCCGTCTACGGCCGGCATTTACTTCTGTCCCTTGCAGAGAGCTCCGCTATTATGTTTGACATGAAAAAGTATTGTGGTTGCAACAATGTATCCATTTCAGATACAGATGTTTTTATTCGGATACAAATAGATACATTGTTGCAACCGCAAGACTTTTCATGTCAAATATAATAGCGGACTGGAATTCTTCTTTTTCTCCTCCTCCTCTTCCTCCTCCTCCTTCTTCTTCAAAAATCGGCCGGTCAGCAAAATCGGACGTTTTTTTGCCAACTTCAATGATAAAAAAAATGTGCCAAAACCCCGAAAAACGGCTGACCAATTAACCCAATAACGGTATGAAAATCAGACGATTTTTTTTTTCGGCCAAAAAATCGACCCGTCTATGGCCTGCATAAAAGGAAACCTTGTTTCTTTTAGCCGGGGGGAAGTGACATCTGATTCTCTGAGCTATAGTGAAGAAAAAAAAAATCCGGTAATTACATTTAAAAACCGGCACTGACCTATAGTGACAGCGACTTTTTAAAAACTTTTTTATGACCTCGGGAACGGATTAATTGGTTTTTAATGCATTCCTATGGGAAACCACATTTCAGTTTACAAATGTTTTGCAATACGAAATGTACCGGAGAACGCATTAAATTCGTAAACCGAGGTACACCTGTATTTTTGACTTTTTGCTATTAAACAGGTCCAGTAAAAAAATTTAAAAAATCAAATTTCGTCATAAATTTAGGGCAAAATATATTCTGTTACATGTCTTTGCTAAAAAAAATTCAATACGTGTAAATTAATTGGTTCACATGAAAGTTATAGCGTTTACAGATGGCGGTATAGATACTGGAATTTTTTTTTTTATACTAGTAATGGTGGCAATCAGCGACTTATAGCAGGACTGCAGCGGGCATTCTGACACTGGGGGGAACTGACTTGGTGTCACTGACATCCCCAGTGACACCAATACAGTGATCAGCGCTAATAAAAAGCACTGACACTGTGCTAATGACACTGGGCAGGAAGGGGTTAACATCTGGGGCGCTCAAAGGGTTAACTGTGTGTGTTTCGCTATGGGGGCTGTGTGTTTGCTTTCCACTGTAAACACACTACTTTGTATGGCTCTGCTATGCAAAGCAGTGTGCTGGAGCTGACAGGAGAGAACTGTATTGTTTACATACAGTTCTTTCCCCTGTCAGTAATCACTGGCCGGGACCTGCTGATTGAAAGCCAAGGTCGTGCATGGCGGTGCGAGTAGGGCACTAGTGCGCACCTCCAACCCGGAAATGCTGAATTACGTATATATACGTGATTTTGTGCACCCCTGTTGCCTTGTAGCAATATTTCTGCTATAGGGCGGCGGGAAAGCAGTTAAAGGGTAACTCCACTTACTTAATAGCAATAGTTTACAATTGCTACACAAGTCATATTGTAATTGAATGTTTTTAAAAATGACCTTTCCTTTCTAACCTGTAGTGCTGTAAAATGCAATTTTTCTCCTACATGCCATAGACATGCTGGTAGATTACTTGGCTCCTGTCTAAAAATGGCCCTAGTATGTGTATGTATGAATGTGAATTGGGGACCTTAGATTGTATGCTCCATGAGAGTTAGGGACTGATGTGAATGTACAATATATATACATGTAAAGTGCTGTGTAAATTGATGGAAGTACCAATAATAAATAAATAAAATGCAATATGGCTACCTGGAGGCTTTCTGTGTACAGATAATGTACAGAACGCCCCCTAGAAATGTAATTTCCTGCTTGTGTGATTGGCATACTGATTTTCCCACAAGTCTGCACTATTAATATTATTATTATTACATCGAGTTTATATAGCGCCAAAGGGTTTGCTCAGCGCTGTACAATAGAGGGGGGGACAATACATGAAACAGTACAGCAACTACAAACAGCACACGAGGGGTTAGAGGGCCCTACTCTTTCGAGCTTACAATCTTGAAGGGAGGGGGTAGTGGTACAGGAGGAAATGGCTGTGGGGGATGGAGTGGTAGGAGCAATGAAGGAGAACTTAGATACATATCATACATACATGCACTAAGATGCATATCAGATTTTAGGCATCCCCTGCAACAAAAATTTCATTTTTAGTGAGATATTCCCAGGGGGAAATCATGTCTAAGGAATGCAGACCCTGCCAATGTCCTCATTAGAGCCCTGCAGCTTCAGCAGCTGAGAAATAATTATAAAACCATTCACATTTACTCTGCACATGGACACAGACAAACTTATCATATTTATTATTAAATAGGATTTCTATAGTGCCAAACTGTTTGCGCAGTGCTTTGCAATCTAAAGGGAGACAATACAGCAACGATACAGCTCAATACAAGAGGGCTCTTTGTAGCTTACAATCTAAGAGGCAGGGGCTGGTAATAACTGTGGGGGATGAACTGATAGAAGAAATAGAAGATTCAGTTATTAGCTGATGGCAGGATAGGCTTCCCAGATAAGATAGGTTTTAGGGGATCGCCTGAAAGTGGACAGAGTAGGAGATGGACAGATTGGGGTAGAGAGTTCCAGAAGATGGGAGAGGCTCTGGAGAAGTCCTGGAAATGATTATGAAGGGAGGAGACAAGGGAGCTAGAGAGCAGGAGGTCATGGGAGGAGCGGAGAGGACGGTTTGGGCGATATTTGGAGACAAGATTGGTGATGTAGTTTGGGGTGGAGTTGTAAATGGCTTTGTATGTTACTGTTAATTATATTAATTTTATTCGTTGGAGGGATTGGCAGAGAGGGGTGACGGACACGGAACAGTTCGTAAGGTGGAAGAGTCTGGCAGCAGTATTCATGATAGACTGAAGAGGAGATAGCCTGCGATTAGGTAGGCCAATGAGGAGGGAGTCACAAAAGTCAAGGCGAGAGATAACAAGGGAGTGAATGAGTTGCTTAGTGGTTTCAATGGTTAAAAAGGGGCGTGTTTTAGAAATGTTACAGAGGAGAAGTTTGCAATATTTGGACAGTGATTGGATTTGGGGCTGAAAGGACAGGTCAGAGTCCAGGATTGCACCTACCATCTTGGCATTAGGGGAGGGACTGATGGTTTTATTATTTATCTTGATGGAGAAGTCAGTTATTTCTTCAAAATAACAAAAGATAGGAATCCGCAGCAAAGTTTGTTAAAATCCCTGCAATGTACATAGATCACACAGGTGGGAAAAAATGTTTCTTAACCACTTCCTGTCCGGGCACTTTTACCCCCTTCCTGTCCAGGGCAATTTTCAGCTTTCAGCGCTATCACACTTTGAATGACAATTGCGCGGTCATGCAATACTGTACCCATATGAATTTTTTACCATTTTTTTGAGACAGATAAAGTTTTATTTTGGTGGTATTTATTCACCGCTGGGATTTTTATTTTTTTTACTATGTAAATGAAAAAGTCCAAAAATTTTGAAAAAAAGTGTTTTTTTTAATAAAATTTTGCAAATAAATAATATTTCATCCTAAATCTTGGCCAAAATTTATTCCGTTATTTTTTTAGTAAAAAAAAAAATCCAAATTAGTTTATAACCAAAAATTATAATTTTTAAACATTTTTTTTTACATTTTTATTTTATTTTTTTATATTATTATTTTTTATTTTTATTTTTTTTTTCACATACTGTCACCCTAGCAGTACAGTGTCACCATGGTGACACTGTACTACTTGTGGGGGGGTGATGAAGATTTTTTTTTTTTTTTTACACTGATTGCTTTTACACCCATATAGGATGTAAAAGCAATCATTTCTCTTTCTCTCTGTCTGCATTCTTGCAGTCATTGAGAAATACTGAGTGAGCTGTGATTGGTCACAGCTTGTCACATGGTACAAGGCTGTTGTGAATAGCCTTGTAGCATGTGACCTCTGTGATCATTCACAGATTTCACACGTAGTAAGCAATGATGTCACAAGTGACATCTTGCTTACTACTTTGCATGTGATCACTGATTCGCCAATCAGTGATCACATGACCGGGACCTCGTAGAGAGGTCCCGTCCGACGATCGGTGTTTCACTGTGTCCGGAGGACACAGCGGACACCGGATCGCGGTGGTGCGCGCTCCTAGGGAGCGCGCACAGCTAGAAAAGGCGGGTGCCGTTTAGGAACGGCAAACCCGCCCCTGGACTGCCACCGCCCTGCCGTTTATAAACAGCAGGCGGACGGCAAGAGGTTAACAAAAGTGGAGGTACTCTTTAATATTTTCTGACTTCACTTGCTGCATGTTTCCTTGCAAAATCTATTTCAGCTAGAAATTCCTACCAACCACTCACATTTGTTGAGAGAAGTCAGTAATAGCAGCCTCCTTATTCTCCTCCTTCAGGGGCTCATTCACATCATGTTTTTAATGTAACATGCTTGTCAGTATGCGCTTTACCACAGAGCACATTTGGTGCCATTCATTTTTTTTCAATAAATTTTTATTGAGTAATGACATAAGGAGGAAAATAATAACTGTTACTGTTACATATGGTAAGTGAGAAGATTTACAGTATACAGAAGTATAAGGTAATATACACTATATTGCCAAAAGTATTGGGCTGCCTGCCTTTACACGCACATCAACTTTAATGGAATCATAGTCTTAGCCCTTAGGGTTCAATATTGAGTTGGCCCACCCTATGCAGATATAACAGCTTCAACGCTTCTGTAAAGGCTGCCCTCAAGGTTTAGGAGTGTGCCTATGGGAATGTTTGACCATTCTTGCAGAAGCACATTTGTGAGGTCAGGCACTGATGTCGGACGAGAAGGCATGGCTCCCAGTCTTCACACTAATTCATCCCGAAGGTGTTCTTTTGGGTTGAGGTCAGGACTCTGTGCAAGCCAGTTAAGTTCTTCCACCCCAAACTCACTCATCCATGTCTTTATGGACCTTGCTTTGTGCACTGGTGCACAGTCATGTTGGCACAGGAAGGGGCCATCCCCAAAGTTGGGAGCATGAGATTGTCCAAATGTCTTGGTATGCTGACGCCTTAAGAGTTCCCTTCACTGGAAGTAAGGGGACAAGCCCAACCCCTGAAAAACAACCCCACACCATAATCCCCTTCCACCAAACTTTATACTTGGCACAATGCAGTCAGGCAAGTACCGTTCTCATGGCAACCGCCAAACCCAGACATGTCCATAGGATTGCCAGACAGAGAAGCGTGATTTGTCACTCCAGAGAACACATCTCGACTGCTCTAGAGTCCAGTGGTGGCGTGCTTTACACCACTGCATCCGACGCTTTGCATTGTACTTGGTGATGTAAAGCTTGGATGCAGCTGCTCAGCAGTGGAAACCCATTCCATGAATCTCTCTGCAAGCTGCTGCTATGCTAATCTGAAGGCCACACAAAGTTTGGAGGTCTTTAGCTATTGACTCTGCAGACTGTTGGTGACTTTTGTGCACTGTGCGCTTCAGCATGCGCTGACCCCGCTCTGTCATTTTACGTGGCCTACCACTTCATAGCTGAGTTGCTGTTGCTCCCAGTTGCTGCCACTTTGTTATAATACCATTAACAGTTGAATATTTAGTAGCAAGGAAATTTAATGGATGGACTTATTGCACAGGTGGCAACCTATTACAGTACCACGCTTGAATTCACTGAGCTCCTGAGAGTGATCCATTCTTTCACAAATGTTTGTAGAAGCAGCCTAGGTGCTTGATTTTATACACCTCTGGCCATAGAGGTGATTGGAACACCTGAATCCAATGATTTGGAGGGATGTCCCAATACTTTTGGCAATTTAGTGTATGTTAAAATAGAAAATTCAAACAGTAATTGTGCGTTTATAATGGAAAATATAAGTATCACATAAAATCTTAAATAGTTATTAATACAAAACATATGGAATTATATGAATGATAATAAAGATTATATTATCCATAATGCAGAGAAGTAAATAATTTTTTAAGGTATAACCGTTATTCCACTAACATATTGTAGATGAGAAGGTCAAGGATAAGTGAGAGCGGAGTTCCACTTAACCTATCAAAAAATAAAAGTTAGCAGCTACAAAAACTGTAGTTGCTGACTTTTAAAAAACAGCCATTTACCTGTCCCTCGGTCCCGTGGTGTGTCCCCCACAGCTCGTTTCACCGGCCGTCCTGTATTCCAGAAGGCCAGCATCTTCAGTGTGGGCACCTTGCTGTGATAGCTTGCGGCTTCACAGCCAGGTACCCACTGCACATGCGCGAGTAGTGCTGCGGTTTGTGAGTGGTCCCGTAGTCTTCTGGGACCTGTGACGTGTCCCAAAAGACTACAGGGAGGGAGGGAGGACACCTTCCGCTTCTGATCGCACAGGCGATCGGACCGGAAGTGGGAGCGGGTACCTGTCAAATTCAGGTACCCGCTCCCCAAAGGTGCCAGTCCTTAATGGGGAGCAGTCCTTAAAGCGTAACTTGCCCTTTTGGGTGGAGCTCCGCTTGAAAGAGAAAGAAGGGGAAGGGCCAGACAGGAAGTCAGGAACGAGGACCAAGAGAGTGGACATCAATACGAGCAAGCAATTAGTCTATAAATGTAACAAGGATTTATTACAGTCTAGTGGGATGACTTAATCCAAGGAGACCAGATTTTCTCAAATGTATGAGTTTTATCTTGAAGAATGGCAGCAAGTTTTTCATTGGTCATATACCACACCATCATGTTCTTAACTAAGGTAGAACTAGGTAAGGAGGACCACCATCGTTTTGCAAAAGTTTGTTTGCCTGCAGTGAATAAGAATGTTAGAAGACCGAACTAGTCATTAGTGCAATTGGGCGGTTTAAAATTTTGCAATTTTTCCTTTGGAATTCTTTGTAATCTTTTACCCAACAGTGTATGTATCAGGGTTCGTTCACACTTGGCTGTTTTACCAACGCTTTCCAAACATCCCTATAGTGTTTGGCAAGCGTTGGTCCAGCATTTGCGGAACGTTTTTTAACGTTCCGCAAACGCCGCATGCGTGGTTTAGCGGCGTTTGCTAGGCATTTGCTGAGCGTTAAAAACGCCCCACAAACGCCTATAATGCAGTTTGAATGGTGTTACCGCTCTGCAAACGCCCCGCAACCGCACCGCAAATGCCAGCCGGGCATTTGCGGAGTGGCACCATAGACAAGAATAGGAGGCTTCAACCCCTCCAGACTCGACCAGAGGCATCCGTTTTGCCGTGACGCGTCGCAAACGCTCCTGTTAGAACAGCACCATGTGCTGTAATGTGCAGAATTGGCGTTTGGGAAGAGGTAAAAACGCTTCCCAAATGCCTCTCTGCCGCCTGCACACAACGCTAGTGTAAACATAGCCTCATTCAGTAAACATTAATCCAGAAATTTTTAATTTTGCAGCAGTCCCACCAGATGTGTAGGAGTGTGCCAGTTGTTTGTCAGCCTCTGAAACATTTATCAGAGATTGCAGAGTTCATTTTAGGCAGTCATTGGGGAACTAAATACAAACGCACCAATAATTCATAATTCAATACAATTGCTGTTGTATTAATTGAGCAATGTGCTGTCGTATGTCAAATATGGTGCCAATTTTTGTCCCCTAACCTCTCACCTAGATCTTCCTCCCATTTCATCATAAACAGTGCTTTGAAAAAATATTCATACCCCTTGAAATTTTCCACATTTTGTTATGTTATAACCAAAAACGTAAATGTATTTTTATTGGAATTTTATGTGATAGACCAACACAAAGTGGCACATAATTGTGAAGTGGAAGGAAAATCATAAGTGGTTTTCAAAACTGTTTACAAATAGTCACCTAATTAGTGAATAGTCCACCTGTGTGTAATTTAATCTCAGTAAAAATACAGCTGTTCCGTGAGCCCTCAGAGGTTTGTTAGAGAACATTAGTGAACAAACCGTATTATGAAGGCCAAGGAACACACCAGACAGGGCAGGGATAAAGTTGTGGAGAAGTTAAAGCAGGGTTAGATTATAAAAAAAATACCCCAAGCTTTGAAAATCTCACATAGCACTGTTCAATCCATCATCTGAAAATGGAAAGAGTATAGCACAACTGCAAACCTACCAAGACATGGCCGTCCACCTTAATTGACAGGCTGGGCAAGGAGAACATTAATCAGAGAAGCAGCCAAGAGGCCCATGGTAACTCTGGAGGAGCTGCAGAGATCCAGAGCTCAGGAGGGAGAATCTATCCACAGGACAACTATTAGTCATGTACTTCACAAATCTGGCTTTATGGAAGAGTGGCAAGAAGACAACCATTGTTGAAAGAAAGCCATAAGAAGTCCCGTTTGCAGTTTGCGAGAAGCGATGTGGGGGACATGGCAAACATATGGAAGAAGGTGCTTTGGACAGATGAGACTGAAATTGAACTTTCTGGCCTAAAAGCAAAACGCTATGTATGGCGGAAAACTAACACTGCACATTACCCTGAACACACCATCCCCACCGTGAAACATGGTGGTGGCAGCATCATGTTGTGGGGATGCTTTTCTTCAGCAAGGACAGGGAAGCTGGTCAGAGTTTATGGGAAGATGGATGGAGCCAAATACAGGGAAATATTAGAAGAAAACTTGTTAGTCTGCAAAAGACTTGAGACTGTGGCGGAGGTTCACCTTCCAGCAGGACAACGACCCTAAACATACAGCCAGAACTACAATGGAATGGTTTAGATCAAAGCATATCCTTGTGTTAGAATGGTCCAGTCAAAATCCAGGCCTAAATCCAATTGAGAATCTGTGGCAAGACTTGAAAATTGCTGTTCACAGACGCTCTCCATCTAATCTGACAGAGCTTGAGTGATTTTGCAAAGAAGAATGGGCAGAAATTTCACTCTCTAGATGTGCAAAGCTGGTAGAGACATACCCAAAAAGACTTGCAGATGTAATTGCAGCGAAAAGTACAAAAGTATTGACTTAGGGGGGCTGAATACAAATACACACCACTTTTCAGATATTTATTTGTAAAAAATTTTTAAAACCATGTATCATTTTCCTTCCACATCACAATTATGTGGCACTTTATGTTAATCTATTACAAAATCCCAATAAAACACATTTACGTTTTTGTTTGTAACATGACAAAATGTGTAAAATTTCAAGGGGTATGAATACTTTTTCAAGGTACTATATGAATGTGGGCAGGAGTCCCATTTTCCAAAGGTTGGATGTAAGGTGATAAGGCCTGTAGCATTAGGATCATGGAAACATATTTTCTCAAAAGGGGTCAGGGATTGAAGTGAAGAAGAGCTAATAACGTCTTACAAAATTCCTAATTTGGATATATCTGGAGATTTCACGAGAAGGTAAGTTGTGTAGTGTTTTCATAGCAGAGAGGTCTAAAACATTTGTGGATGATATTAGGTCATAAATTCTGTATAGGTTCTTAGAGGTCCACCATCTGAAGTTATCTAAAGCCATTCATAGTAAAAGGAACCTTAACACACCTGACAATGTACAATGCTGTACACCACTTAAAAATGGTGCATGTGCTGTTATTTGGCAGCATGCTTCAACACACATTACTGCATTGTGCTGCAACACATGTCCATCTGCAGGTGCACAGCAGTAACAAAATTGCCAAGTAAAGATGGTATGAAGGGTTCCTTAACCATTTCAGCTCAAGTTACCATCTATAAAGGGCTCCTGGACACAGTAGGTCCTGGTAGGCTTTAGCAATGGAACCACCTACCATCAATGATAGCTGCAGTCCAGGACTGAACACAGAAGGTGAACAGATCAGCCTCTGTGCTTCCTGTTGCAGACTGCTTTATCACAGATGTAACCAGGGGTTAGGTCCCTTTAATTTTAACTTCTCTGCAGAGGAAGAGTTGTGACATGGGGGGTTGGGGTGACCCTTGGTGGGGAGACTGAGAGCCGATTTACACCATGTAGTGCACAGCAATGCACTGTGCTCTCCTGTGTGATTCACATGAAATCTGGGTGCAGTGCGACTGAGTGAGCTGAAATCAGCTAAAGTAGTGCAGTACTTTACAAAATGCAGAGCAACCAGATTGCATGGTACTTTTGTACCATGCAATCCAGTGTAGACTAAAGCAATGCATTTGCGACCTGTGTTTGGAGTGTCATTAGCATTGCACTAACACCTACTGCAGATTGCAAGGGCAGTGTGTACTGAACGTGGTGCTGGAAATGCACATGAAGCGCAAGTTTCCTGCGCTATGTTCTGGTGTGAACTAGCCATACGTTTGTAGCCACCAAGAAGAGGACCTCGGAGGGTTTTCGGTGTGCTCTCCCCTACAGAAGGATAAGCTTCAGTGCTAGGCTTGAGAGTGGGAATTGAGCTAAGGACTGAGATTTACTATGTGAGTGCGACAACGCTCCCTCCATGCAGCTTGGCCCCACCCACAGCTCGGCACAGCATTTGATTGACAGCAGTGGGAGCCAATGCCTTCCGCTGCTATCAATCTGTCTAGGGAAGAAGGGGACAGCGGCAAGAGCCAGCACTGGATTAGATCAGGCTCATCATGTAAGAATAAGGTGGCCTGCACAGCAGACCCAACAATGAAAGAGCTGTGCCTGCTTTCACATGAAGCAGGGCCTCTCTGAGCCCCAGATGGCGGGAGTTGCTGGAACTTATTTCCCCTGGGTGTGGAGCCTGCACCTGTTGCAGAGGGAGGTGAGTAAAGAGGCACTCCTACAGTTTAATATTTATAAACATTGTAATTTAAGATAATAATTTGTGTTACTTGTGTTTTACTTTAGTCAGTGTGTGCAATCCTTTAAAGGATATGTTAACCTTTAAAAAAAAAAAGAAGATAATAATAAATTCACATTACTATTGCAGGCTAAAAAAAATGTGCATTTATTTTTTTTTTTAGGAGCCTGGAAAGGATTGCACCAATGATCAGCAGATTGCTGATGTGATACAGGACTTCTACAGACTGTCAATGTAAGCTATCTGCTCATATATCTTAGGTGCAGGCAGTTTCACACTGACAGAAAGAATCGATGAACTACCATGGCACTCAACAGTGCCATGGTAGTTCATTAAAAACTACAAGCAAACCACCGCAAAGGATGTTAGTATTTGTAGTTGATTTAAAAAGAGAGGTGCACCCACCCACTAAATCAACCATATAAATAAATATAAATAAAGAGATGGCATCAACATGATATAAATATGACTCAAAAAAGTGCAAAAATATAGAAAGTGCAAATGCATAAAGTGTAAAAGAATTCTAAATATATATAATGAAGTCCCAAACAGTGCAAAAAATATATATGTAACAAAATGTCCAATAAAAAAGTGCACAAATATGTAACTCAATAACAAAAATAAAATACATTCAATAAAAAATTAATAAACTTATATGTAACATAGTACTGCAAAATAAAGTGCAAAAAAAGGTCCCAATTAATACTCAATGAAATACAGTGATGAAAAATGTTCACAGTGCCAAAAAAAATATTCCAAAAACTGCAGTGCTTGAGTGAAACCAGACATGCAAAGCTGCTTACCAAATATAATAAATCTCAGCACTCATCAAGCACAGCCACGAGTCACAGGTTTTCTGGACTCCAAAGAGATAAAAAGGTGACAGGGGAGGTGAGCTCCAGCACACAGCCTGTGACTGACACCACATCTATGCATGCGATCTGCTGAGAGCCTAAGCCACCTGCTCCATCCCATTCCTTGCTATCCAGTGAGCCTCTGCTCAGAGTGGACGAGAGAACTGAGCGATCAGCAGTGCAGGGTGCAGAGGCGGCAGGGGACAGATGAAGCATTGGATCGATGCTGCATCCACCTACATGAGTATAAATTTTTTCAACCCCGTACTTCTCTTTTAATCCCTGTGTGCATGAGACGTAATAGCACCTAACAGTGTGTTTTTAGTTTGGTGTTTTTCCATATAAGCTAAAGTGATACAAACGTTTCTATGTAACTAAATAAAGTAAGATTTTGTATACACATATATTCTCTGTTGGATACTTTGATGAGTGGTGTTTTATTCTTTCCTATCTCCAGTTCAGGGTTTATTATTACTAATGTTAAATTTAGGTGTTTTCTGAATGAGCTAATGCCAGAGATGATTAGTTACACAGCATTTTGATCAGCTCTATAGAACACGTCTTGTCTTGAAATATTCTCAAGAAAACATGTTGGGAGTGTAATATAGTACCTTTACATAACAAAATGATGTGTATATACAAATGGCTATATGTATGGGGTGAAGAGAGCAAGGAGGCATTTTGTAAGTACTAACATTCTTTAATTAATCTATTACAAGCAAAAGACATGCACACATATTTCTTCAATATTCCAGCATCTTAGACATCAGTATAGTATGAATAAATCCCCTGTGACTGCAGAGATTTAACCAAATGTCACTCCATGCTCACAAATGTCATAATCTAGCAGGTTTTCAAATTTGCAATATGTCTGCTATGCATTTCAGTGTTTCAGAATCCTTTCCACCCCTAGCCCAAAGTAGGAGTTTAAGGCTTTGTCTCTGGAGCCAAAGTGGAACTAGTCATTGGAACTGTACAGCAGAGCTGCAATCAGAATGGAGAAAAATGTAGAGATTGCAACTGGATTTGCATTCAGTACTTTCTTCCAGTGCAGGGCAGTGCAAGGCAATCCTCTGCCTTGGACTGTGCACTTGAAAGTTGAAATTTATGGAATAAAATGAATGAATATCACTTGAAATTCTAAACAGACTGGGGCAAAAAGATTGCAACATTACAGGTGGGAGGAAGTGCAAGGGACCACCAACAACCTTGAACCTCAATCATTGTTTAGCCTTGTAAAGCTCAAAATATCTCAGTGTGAAGTGCTGTCTCTTATTCTGCCCAGCTTTGCACTGTTGCCATGTACAGATGACTCACGTGTGCAGATCATGTCAGCATTCACATTTAAATAGCGGCAGTAAGAAGTGCAGTGAGCGTTAAGAATGTGCAATAACCTCTAGCAACTAATCAATGTGCAGAAATGACGTGTAGTAACCTCTAGAAACCAATAAGCAAGCTGAAATCATGTGCTGTAACCTGTAGCAACTAATCAGTGAGCCGTAACGTGTGCTGTAACCTCTAGCAACCGGTCAGTGAGTGGTAATGATATGCTGTAACCTCCCTCAACCAATCACAATTGCTGCCTGATTTTAAGTCTAGCTGCTATGTATTGTATGTTTCAGAGCAGGTGGAGAGCGATACTGCATGGGAGAGGGCAGGAAAATATTTACCCAATTTAGTCCAATTAATAATAAAGATGTCCCTGATACAAAGCCTACATGAAACCTCCAAATTAAAGTCACTAGCCCCAGCTTTGAACTCAGCAGTAAGGGTATCACTCACTTACTGAAATGATCCACCACTATAAGCAGTGCTAGCATATAAGCCTCCACCTTTTCCACAGCAGCTTCAACATTTTCCTAAAAAGTACACACTTTCCACTTCTTTAGTAAATTCGCTGCATTGATTGCACTTCTGGAGAAACCAACTTGCAATGCACCATGTGCCTTTAAGCAGACCAACTGTGTGCAACACTGTGGGTGGAGAAGAAAGTGAGTAGGTTTCTAGGGCCAAGTACATACAGTACATATATAGTTCAGGTATCATGCCAAAGGGAAATCTGAACTATGTAGAAAGTATAAGGGATTTCACTGGGAGTACTTGTGGTCTGCGGCTGCTGTAGTGTGACCAGGAGTCTGAAATCCCCAGCGACACCAATACAGTGATCAGTGCTAATAAAAATGGACACTGTACTAATGACACTGAGCAGGAAGGGGTTAACATGTGGGGCGATCAAAGGGTTAACTGTGTGCTGTGTTGTGTTTTACTGTGTGTGTACTTTACTGTGTAAGCACATTGCTTTGTATTGCTCTGCTATGCAGAGCAATACAAAGCAATGTGCAGAAGCTGACAGGGGAGAGATCTATATTGTATACATACAGGTCTCTCCCTCATCGGTGATACATGGCAATCATGGGGTGCCAGCGGGGAATCACTGGCTAGGACCCAGTGATCGACAGGTGAGGCCGCCAATGGCGGCTTGGGTAGGGCGCACACGACTTGCATGCGCCCCCTACCTGGAAATATAAAATCACGTGTATATATATATATATACATGATGTTGCACACCCCTGCCACCCTGTAGCAGTATTTCTGCTATAGGGTGGCGGGAAAGTGGGTAAATCCAAAAACAAACTTTATTGTAGGTTACCAATCCTTAACTGTGGTCTTTGCATTTGTTTTCTCTTTTTAGGCTTTTTTCCTTTACTTTCACCTGGTGACCTGGCCAGTAACACACCTGTCTTTGAGTGTCTCCATTCCACTATGCTGCTGTCTAAATGTGTCTCTTTTGATCCTCTATCCAATCTGGGGGAGAGGGTAGTGTTAGATCTGCTGCAGTGATCTGCGATAAAATGCAGACATGCATTTCCCTGTACACCAGCGCAACACACCATGCGGCTCTACAGTGCAATGAATGAAGTGTCAGTTTGTGCACTTCAAATAAAGTTTGATAAAAAAATTGTGCACCACACTGCCCCCTGCTTCTGGTTCACTGCAGCTGGAACGGACGACTGCTGGACAGTAAACCACAGCTGTCCTGTTTATTTTAATGGGTTTTAAGAATTGGTCGGGTGCAATATATTAAATTTTCAAATATTTTTGCTAGGAATATACATCATATATTGGTGTTGAGCAGCTGCTAATAAATTAGTGAAGGAATCTCCCATAATACTGTTTTGCTATTTCTAGTAACCCAGTAAACAACACACAGTTTTCACTTGGCTTTTATTAAAGTGTGTTATATATTTTCCAGTTGACTCATATTTTATTTTATTTACAATAGAGAGTAACAAAATACAAGTAGAAAAGAATGACAAAAGGGTTCTATACATGGATAGATATCATTACATGATATGGTGGATTGCACAATAATTAGTCCGTGTATGATGCAAGAACAAGCATTTTGGAAGAACAGTGCTGCCATAGCAACTGGAAAGGTATTTTTTAACCAATCTTCTGTTCTTCTGTAAGGCGATAAATAGTAATAATCCAGTGCACACCACAACTGCCTTAAGCACAAGGGAGAATTCCCAATATGCATGCACAGTAAATATGCATGTTGGTGAATGAAGCATTACACAATGATCTGATCATTTTGAATGAATAGATTTCAATGTGTGTGGTTAGCTTGATAGTACTATACACAGAAATGATAATAATGGCTGAATTAAATCACTTATTCTCCTTCTGCTAAACTTTCAGACATAATTTTAATTTCCAATGTATTTAGAAGATTTTACCTGGTTTACAAACATAAGGCAGATGTGGAACCTCTTTCTAAGAATACCAATGGGTCAATTGCCCCCTCTACTACAGCAATATTGTAATGCAATATGCAAACAAAAACCTAATATGCTGTACATCTCTGCAATGCATCCACATTTATCCACGTATTAGCCCTTTAAAGACCCTGCATATACAGAAAAATACCTGGTTATGTACCAGATGTGCACTCAGATAATTATTTCCTGTTGTGAACTGAAATGACAAAACATTTTCTAGACTAAAATTTAGGAATGGTGTCAGCGTTGCCTAACAATATATGAATACCTCTTGCGCTTATATGGAAGCCCTAAATAAAGCTGCTTTCACCCAACCTGACCCAATAGGTATGACATAAAAAAAAAATATATATAAAATGGTGAAGCGCTCTAAAGTGAACTACATAACACACACAAAAATTATTGTGTGTCAGCGTTGCCTAGTTGTCTTTTATTAAACTATTGAATTCCTCCCACTCTCCTCATCTCTACAGTATAAATAGTAACTGTAATGTAGTCCTAGATAAGGACTGGGAGGGCTCTTTGTTGTGTACAGGACAAAACTGAATTTTTGCCATGATCAGTGCGTATAACAAAATCTGCTAAACACACAGCTGAACAATGCATACAGGATATGCAGTGCTACAGTAACATTGCAGGGGGCAAGAGGCACTTAGGCATTGTTTGCAATCCGTTCTTTTTGTCTACCTGATACCAATTAAGTGTTTATTTTCTTAGCATACAGTTACCCTTAAAGATTTCACTATACACATCTTTAACTACTTAAGCATCTTAAAATAATATACACTATGGCAATTCTAACTTTTACATTTTATTTAAATGTTGCAGTGTTGTCTAACTATATATTTGAAATACAAATGGAAAAAGTATACAATTTGCACACAAATATATGCCACTAGCAGCATATTATCACTAGGTTCTCATCAGGAATACAGAATAGAAGCTTCTGCTCCCTTGTGACTTCAGACTTGGTGTCCATGTTTCATGTTTGCAAAATATCCTACAGGGCATACAGTTCATCTATCAATTGGGCAGCATGGACTGTATTTTATTTTATAGCAGCCAATTACACAGAAGAAACCATAAACAAGTCCAAACAAAAACAGCATCCAAACTTTATCTGATCCTTAAAGTAGAATTCCAGGCTAAACCTTGCTAGTCTTAAAAATGTTATTTCTCTCTTCCTAACACCTATTATGACTAACTTGTGTACGAAAGATCTGTATATTTACCTATTTTCAGGCCTCTCTGGTCCTGTCACTTTATCCGCTCCCTTATACCAATCAGCAGTAGCTGAGTGGGAGAGGAGGGAGTGCCAACAGATGGACCATATCAGCTTATGGGTGAGGTCAGGCTCCCAGGCATTATCAGCCATTGCCAAGTGTTCTTTCCTCTCCCCTGCAGCTGGTGCTGGCTGACACAGGGAAGATCATATGATTGGACCAGAGCGGCATGCAAGTAAGTATCTTTCTTACATAGGTTAGTCAGAATAGGTGTTGGAGGGGGGAGCATTTTTAAGAGTAGTTAGATATTGCCTGGAATTTTACTTTAAAGAGGTTGTAAAGTCTCAAGTTTTTTTAACCTTCCTGCATTCTCTGGACGAAGGTAAAAAACCTTCTGTGTGTAGCAGCCCTCCCAGCCTCCCCAAATTCTTACGTGAGCCCCCTCTTGAACCAGCGATGTCCACGAGAGCCTCGGTTTTCCGGGGACTCTTACTCCTGATTGGCTGAAGCAGCAGCAGGAGTCATTGTCAATCGCAGCCAGTAAACCAGTCAGGAGAGGGAGGGGGTGGGGCTGAGCCTCGGCTCCGTGTGTGCATGGACACACAGAGCCACGGCTCGGGAACATACCTACTTGGGTGCCCCATAGCAAGCTGCTTGCTATGAGGCACCCGACAGGAGGGAGGGGCCAGGAGCGCCAGTGGGAGATGCGAGAAGAGGAGGATCCAGGCTGCTCTGCAAAACCACTGCACAGAGCAGGTAAGTATAACATGTTTTTTATTTGTAAGAAAAAAAAAACAAGACTTTAGTATCACTTTAAGCACATCAGTTCAAAAAAAACATCATCACTAGACTTGTTCTGGCCAATCCTGACCTTAAAGAAAAGTGAACCTGCGATAACACTCAAACTAGTATATGAACATACATGTTTTCCCTCAGACATACAAGAAAAAGCCAGCTGGGAAAAAAAGGAACGAAGTTGCAATAAAAATAATCTCTTCCTTACAATACAGACATGTATTTCCTCCACATACAGTGCTCAGCATAAATATACCCCTTTTGAAAAGTAAGTTTTTAATCAATATCTCAATGAACACAAGAGCAATTTGCTAAAGTTTGACAAACCTGAGTTTTATAAAACATTTGTTTAGCTCATTACATGAAAGTAAGGTTAATATTATAACTTATATTACAAAATCTTCAGTTTTACTTAAGTTAGTTGATGCAAAAATCAATACACCCCACCACAAAACTATACTACATCTAGTAATTTGTATGACCTCCATGATTTGTAAGGACAGCACCAAGTCTTCTAGGCATGGAATGAACAAGTTGAAGACATATTGCAACATCTATCTTTTTTCATTCTTAAATAATTACCTCTTTTAGAGCCTGGATGCTGGCTGGAGAGTGATGCTCAACTTGTCTCTTCAGAATTCCCCATAGGTTTTTGATTGGGTTCAGATCAGGAGACATACTTGGCCACTGATACACTTTCACCCTGTTCTTCAGAAATGCAACAGTGGCCTTAGATGCGTGATTTGAATCATTGTCATGTTGTAAAAGTGCATGTCGAACAAAGGGCACTGAGTGATGGTAGCATCTTCTCTTTCAATATAGAGCAGTACATCTGTGAATTCTTTATACCATCAATGAAATGCAGCTCCCTGACACCAGCAGCAGTCATGCAGCCCTACAGAAGGACACTGCCACCACCATGTTTCACTGTAGGCACCATGCATTTTTCTTTGTACTCTTCACCTTTGCGACGCCATACAGTTTTGAAGCCATCAGTTCCAAAAACATTTATCTTGGTCTCATCACTCCAGAGTCCCAGTAGTCTTCTTCTTTTCAGCATGGGCCCTGGAGAATTCTAGGCGGACTTTTTTTTGCATGGGCTTTAGGAGAGGCTTCCTTCGTGGATGATACCCATGCATGCCATTCCTTTGCAGTATTGTGTCATGGGAAACAATCATCCCAATTTGGCTTTCTACTTCTTTAGCTAACTGCAGTGAACTTGCATGATAATTTTCTTCAACCCTTCTCATCAGAAGACGCTCCTGTGGTGTTACCTTCTGCGTTAACTTCTGTAGATGGCCTGGACGTTTTTGTGAGATGGTTGCAGTTCCATCTTTGTTAACTTTTTGTTTCACTTTTGCTACAGTATTCTGACTGATAAGTAAAGCTTTGCTGATCTTCTTATAGCCTTCACCTTTCTTGTGCAAAGAAATTATTTTCTTTCTCAGGCCTTGTGCTATTTCTCTTCCATGTGGTTCCATTGCTGACAGCATGAAATGGGAAGGGGTTTTCTTTGTTAAGTAATGCTCTTTTATAATCAACTGTCTGCTTGACACCTGTTTAATAAATAATTAGACTCACGTGTAGTTAAATTCTTGTTAATTAAGATTTTGTTTTTTAAAATTTAGTTTTGCTCCTAAGACTTTTATTGGGGGGGATTTACTTTTGCAACATGGTCTTGAATGAATTTGTTAGGAAAAATACTTATTTTGTGTGTGCAAATTAACAAATCTTGTTTGCGATCAATGGCCCGCAATTGTGGGAGTATTTTGTAGTATAGTGTCCCATAGAAAATGTTGATTCTGAAAGGAAAGTAAAGGTTTTCTGACAATTCTGATGGGGTGTATTCATTTATGCTGAGCACTGTATGAAAGAACCTTGAACACTAAGCTAGATAGTGGAAACTTTCTCTTTACTTTCCTAAGGTATTGGCCCAAGTGTGGCCATTTTTTGCTATATGGCCCTGCATTACTTTAACTGACAATTGCACGGTGATGCAACACTCTAAGTAAATGAAATTTATATAATTTTTCCCCATAAATAGAGTTTTCTTTTGATGTTATTTGATCATCACTGGGTTTTTTATTTTTTGCGCTATAATTGAAAATGTTAAAAAAACAAAACAAAAAAACAATAATTTTAACTTTCTACTATAAAACATATCCAATAAAAAAATAAAAAAAATTTAATTTCTTTATAAATGTAGGCCAAAATTTAGTCTGCTACATATTTTTGGTGAAAAAATCCCAATAAGCTTATATTGATTGATTTGCACAAAAGCTATAGCACCTACAAGCTATGGTATATATACTGGAATTTTTTTCATACTAGTATTGGCAGCGATCAGTGACTTATAGAAAATCTAGCAGAACGCTGCTGACAGGGCACAGCTCTGCCTTGTTCCTCAATTATCAACAGGTGCCGGCACTCATCCATTGGTCGGCACCTGTTGATCAGCTTCTGCTTTGTCCAATCACAGCAGAAGCGACACTTCAGTGGTGCACACGTGCCCTGCTACAGTGGAAGTGCAAAATCATGTTTATATACATGATTTTGCACAGAATGTCTGCCCTATAGCAGTAAATATGTTATAGGGTGGACAAAAAGTGGTTAATGTCCTTTTTATCTGATATGATGCAATAAAAGCTTAAAGATTGGATGCTGTCATTTTTTGACTTGTAATACTTGCTTTTGGAAAGAAGTTGCTGCCGTGCACCACCTGTTGTGGTTCAGTCCTGATATTGCACTAAGCAGGTGAGCTGCCATTGTCTTCCTATGTCAAGAAGCCATAAACATCAATGACCTAACAATAATGGTGCTGATGGGATCCGAAAAGCAAAAGTACCAAAAGGGAACAGACATTGATACAGAAATCCATAACTTTTCTTCTATGACTATGAATGAATGTACAACTAAACATCCTTTTATGACACTCTAAACATAAGATATCTAGTTACTATTTGATGCAGCCTCCTAAAGTAAACACAAAAACTTCCTTTATCTTCCTTAAGTCAAATCATCCATCATTCTTGTGTCAGAAACTCCCCCTCCCAGACACTGCAGCTCACAATGAGATGGTTTAAGTAACAAAGGCAGTACTGTCAATCTAGAAAGCAATTGGCAGGACTAGGTGTGGCCATGTCCTTATCCACAAGATTTGGGCTTGAGAAACCAGCAATGACAATTCTGATAGCCACCCCCTATGCAACATTTTTTTCATCTCACTGTAGTGCAAGAGGCACAGCCTGCATGAGAATGGCAACTCTGCTCTGGATTCAGGATCAGTGCAGCATGGTTGCCACCCCATTAAACGAAGCTGCATTAGGAAAACTTCACTGGTGGGATCAACAGGAAACAGGAAGATGCACTCAGAATTAGATTCTGCAGCATATTTTGTTTTAATTACAGACCAAGTTCTATTTGAAATGCATTACTGGCTTTGCAGGAATAATTAATTTCAAGCTTCAGATTACAGCAACATCACAAAATCCATCTCACACTTAGATATAAAATGTGGAAGAACATCCTATCATCAAATCATATGGAAGTTTCTCAGTAACACAACTCCACACAATCTGTATATCTCAAATATTACAACTGCTGAAACAACTTGTGCAATAGGAAAATGTATGCATTCCTTTTTTAGTTAGTGTATATGATTGTGTGTGCTTCTCAGATTTATGTTGCAGGTATCTATTACGTTAACACTTGATTTTATGAGTTGTATTTGTGACTCAGTTGGTACAGGCTTGAAATAATTTTTATTACATACCTACCTAAATGTTAGAACATGTACAGTCACAGGAGGGCCGTGGATAAGGGGATACCGCCAGTCCTCCTGTACAAGGCCCATGCCAGCAGGGGGGACCGAGGCAGCTGGGTGAATCGGATGTGGGCAGAGAGGGTGATTGGCACAGCGAGGGGGGGCAATTCCTGGTACTGATTTTCTATATGGCTCTCTCTGCAGCAGCTGAAAGCTGGCTTCTTCTCCTCTCCCTCCTGCTGGCTTTCAGCTGCTGCAGAGGGAGCCATACAGGTAAACAGTTCCAGTAATTCCCCCCCCATCATACATTTCCCCCTGCCCAGACCCCCTGTGTGCCCCAAGCCCACAATATTTCCGGCTTCCCTCCTCTCCTTCCCACCAGCAGCTGCAAGCACACAATAGGATCCTGCAGGATAGAAAGTAGGGGAATATTTTACATTTACCAGCCCCTTCCTTTCCTAAATGAACACAATGAGTGACCGTAAAGATCACTCACTGTGTTCATTCATAAATGAACCATAGTAAACTGTGTTTTTTTGTGGGGATGGGGGGGTTGTCAGGTTGGCTGTATAGGGCCTCGTGGTTTGGGGGAGCCCTGTCAGGTTGGCTGTATGGGCCCTGTGGTTTCTAACAGCAGCCCTGATTCACAGTGTAAAAATGAAAATGTGAAAAAATGTTTTTAAATTTTCCTCCTTGCAGTTTCTAGTGGAGCTTCATGCAAGAGGGGAAAGTTTTCTCTTAATTTAGTGAAAATACATTCTGTATGCCTGCAGCAAAAACAGATGGGTGGTAAGGATGAGGTTTAAGTTCCACTCTTGAGTTCCAAACAAACCCATGCCATCCAGATTTGGGTTGAATCCAGAATTATTGGCCAGTATGTTTGCAAGCATGTACGAGGAATTAGGAACACAGGTATTAGGAACACTCCACATTGTACTGCTTAGCCTTTCCACCTGGTCAGCTGAATCAAAGGTGCCAATAATCTATAGCAATAGAAAACTCAGCACCCTCACTTTATAGTGGACTCAGAGCACCTATATTGTCAGTACAGGTTTGAGTGTGGAGAGCTAACGGTTCTGTGTAGGGAGAGATACTGTACTATACTGTGAATTGCAGTATCTATATATGCTATATCATTATTATTATTATTCAGGACCTATTGTGCATCAACAGTTTGTGCAACTCTTTACAATATAAAGACATACAGTACATTTACGATACAAAACAAGACAAGAGGGTTAGGAGGGCCCTGCTCATGAGAGCTTTCAATCTTTGGTACCCTGTTCTGTACCATCACATACATTTTTAAGACATGTCACAAGCCTGCAATTTAAAGGATTTTTGTGTATGTTCAATGTGATCCGCAAAGCTGCATGAAAAGACTCTCTCCCAACTGTATGGTATTTTTGCCTCATGGCAGTGCCAGGCTTCCCATTCTTTTATAACTTTCTTATTAGCTCTAAAAATGGCCAGAATTCAATAACAAGTTATACCCCCAAACTTTGCAAAACAGCTAAGAAATCAAACCAGGGCTTGTTCGATCATCCCAAGTTGTATTGTTGCATTTCCTTACAGTGATATATATCTATGTTCCATAGGATAAGATGCAAAAGTATTACTGAAACAATAGGGTTGACTAAAGGGTAACAGGCTGTTCACTTTGCAAAGCAAATTTTCCCTTAAAGTGATTCTAAACTGAAAAATGTTGTTTTACCTTAATACATTGCTTGCATTAAAGTAAACAAATGTTTTTAAAGTTCCCTGTACTCCCCCTTCCCTGCGTGATGGAGAAAGAGGGGGGAGAAGAGATCAGTACTGTACACGGCTGCATCTCTTCTCCCCTTGCTTCCACTTCACACCGGGACTTGAACAGCAGCAGGAGCCATTGGCTCTTGCTGTTGTAAGTCAAGTGCAGTGAAGAGTAAGTAAAGGGGTAGAGCAAAGTCTATGTGTGTCAATGGAGCGCAGTTCCATAAACACACAGGTCGTGCGTGAGCATGCAGCATTTGTAGCGAAGAAGAGGAGGAGCCCGGATCGCTGGTGGGGGACCCGAGAAGAAGAGGATCGGGGCCACTTTGTGCAATACCACTGCACAGAACAAGTGAGTATAACATGTGTGTTATTTTAATTTAAAAAAATCTGCCTTTAGTAACACGTTAAGCCTAGTGCACACAGGCCATGTGTACAGCAGCCTCTCCGACAGAAGCGTTTGGGCGGGTCCTGTTGAAGGGCATGGCCAAAAAAGGTCTGCTGAATAGCTCCTGAGAGCGCTGACCAGCATGTTCCTGTGGGAATGGCCTTCCCCCGTCAGAACACAATAGCACAACAGAGGAGATTGCTGTACCAACATCGGATAGTTATTAAAGCGGCTCCTCATGAGCTGTCATTTTTTTTTTTCGTTCAGCCCGCTGGGCTGAAGGAAAAATATGTTTTTTTTCATTTTTTTGCATGTGATTCTTGGTATTCTTTGCATAGTGAATTTTCACCACATTCACTGAGCTAAGGTGAACAGTAAAGTGAACAGACTATTTGCCTTAAAGTGGTTGTAAAGGCTCAAGGTTTTTTACCTTTATGCATTCTATGCATGAAGGAAAAAAATCCTCTCTGTGCAGCATGCCCCCCAATACTCACCTAAGCCCCCTCTCAATCCAGCAGTATGCACTGGAGGCTCAGCTATCCTGGGACTCCCTCTCTTCATTGGCTAAGACAGCCAGTGAGCCAATGAGAAGAGAGAGGGGGTGGGGGAGAGCTGTGACTCTGTGTGTGAATGGACACATGAAGCAGCGGCTGGGGAGTGTGCATGCTCGAGTGCCCCCATAGCAAGCTGCTTGCTGTGGGGGCACCCGACAGGAGGGAGGGGCTAGAAGCACAGGAGGGGAACCCAAGAAGAGGAAGATCCGGGCTGCTCTGTGCAAAACCACTGCACACGGTAGGTATGTATAGGCATGTTTGTTATTTATATATATATGTGTATATAATATATATATATATATATAACATTTTTAAGCCTTTAAAAATTGCTTTAAGTAAATCAGCTGCAATGTGTTTAATTTACAAAGGATTTTTGTTTAAACTTATTGCTCAGTGATATGTCATTGGAGGAAAGGAACATTTCCTCAACATAATGCCTGGTCTTTCTACCTGTTTAATTTCAGTATGAAAATAGCCTACCTATATTTGTACATTTTATAAAATTTTACTTATTGGGTTCAAATCAGAATGTGTGGACAGTCATAGGAAAAATATTACCATTTGAGATTCTATACTTGTCCTAAATAAGGAGATGGCTGAGTCATGGGTGTTGTTAAGGCAGCAAATAAGCAGATGACTACATTTTAAGGGGGGAAGTTCAGTAGAAATTTTAAATAATTGTTGGGACTCAAAGATTAAACATATGCTTTGGATAGGTAGAGCATGTTATCATTGATATACAATTGTACTGAAGACTAGGTAAGAAATGTTTGATATACTGTAAGAGTAGTAGCACCATTTAGGCTCCCCTTTAAAGCCCAATATTAACAGCACAACAGTGTGATTATATACAGTAATATTAATTAAAAGCATCAAAACATTAACAATAATTAAATGTTTTCATCCGATATAAAATCCCATAGACATATTAGCAGAGGTAAAAGCAGTAATGGGATATTGAAAATTTTGGCAATATGTACAGCAAAATAAACAATGCACAGAGCTAAAACAGCCAGTACAAATGCCAGTACCATATAGAAAATAAAATAAAATATTCACACCTGTTGATGAACAGAAAGAAAGAATGAAATTAATTCAGGTTTCATTATTTTATATGATTTGAACATTAGCAAGAGAACTTGCATTGTGGTAATTATGGTTTTATTTCCAGTCAAGAAAAGTGAAAAACATCAACATAATGTATGCTAATTAAACACGTGTGCTCCCTGACCAGGTTGAGCTTATGTGGGTTAGCCATGTTCCTTTTTAGGAGCTAAATGCATTTAGATGCTTCCCACCATTGTATATTAATATTGATCATTTTTTATGGCTTGCATAATGAATTGTATTGTGTGTGATTAACAAATATAGTACCTGGACCTGGATATTGCACAACTGAAAACTGACAGGAAAAAATATATTTCTTTTTTACTTAACTCTTAAAGCTAAAATATATACACATGAGATAGAAAAAAAAATTTTTGTTACGAATACTGAAAAAAAATTAAATAAACACCACAACAGAAAACAGGTTTTTGTTTTTGCTAATACAGCAAAAGTAACTATAAATAAATATATATTTTTTTAACTGAAAAGTTGTGAAAGGGAGTCTGAGTATGACTGGGGTCTGAGGAATTATACGTTTTATCACTGCAATCTGAAATTAGGTTTTCATTTATTTAGGAAGAAGTTGTTTCTGCTACCCATAAGAAACACTGCACTAATTTGTCTTGTAAAAATGTGAAGTTTAATAGACAAAAGTGTGTTGGAAATTGTGTCTGATTAACTGAGAATTTTGAATGTTGCAAGAATACGTTCTTGTTATTTTAGGATAATATATGGCTTGGAATGGAACACTGATTATGAATTATGATGTGATTTCTGGCAAGTACACAGTTGAATCGGATTGAAGAGTGAAGTAACAGAATCATATTAATGAGTTAATTCCCTGGATTTTTTTGCAGTTTTCTTCTGTCGCCCTGTTTTCTGTTAGCACGTATGCTTTGCAGCAGAAACTGATTGGCTACAAGTACTGGCCTTCCCCCTCACAGTCTGAGTGCTGCTTTGCAAGGGATTTCAGGTAGCTGATATCAAGGCAAATTTTGGTATTTACAGTCATTCCTTTTAAAAGTAAATTTAGATTGTTTAAAGAGAATTTAACAGAATTACTTGGTATCTTTTTACATTTCTGTAGTTTGGCTTTAAAAGCAAATACAATCCACAAATTGGGTGTTGAGAATTAGACAATTATATACAGTATAGTTTAAATGTACTACTAAAAAGAAAAGTGCTGGGGATGTCAATATGAAACTGCAAGAATAATAATCACATCTTTGCCACTGTGGCCTATGTGTGGCCTCTGTGTGTACTAGAAAAGTTTGGGACATACAGTAGTAATAAAGCAGTGAACCTGACTTTCACCAATCACTGGTAGTGAATTAATCACTATAATTTAAAATACATGTACCTGGGATTCAAACATGTTTGATCTGAGCTCAGAAAAGGTAAAAACATCTTCTGTATTCAGCCCCCCCCCCCCCCAACCTCCCCTTATAGTTACATGAGTCTGATCTCAATCCAGCACTGTGTCATAGAGCAGTGGCTCTCTCTCCCTCCTCACTGGACATAAATGCAGCAGTAGGAGAAATTGTCTCTTGCTGCTGTCAGTCACCTATGAGGAGGGTGCAGGGGGCAGGGTCAAGCCGCAGTGTGTGTGACAATGAACACACAGAGCCTGGCTTTGGATTGAGTCACACAAGTGCCCCATAGCAAACAGCTTTCTATGAGGGGGGCTTGAAAGGGGGGAGAAGCCATAAGAGCTCAGAAGAGAAGGATGGGGGCTGCTCTGTGCAAAACATTTGCATGGAGTAGATAAGTCATGTTTGTTACTAAACAAAATTCCTTTACAATCACTTTAAGCCAACAGCAGCAAAACAAATGTTTAAACTGGCAGTCCCTTTTCAAGAAAAAAAGATCTCTGGTGATCATAGTTACTTAGGCACACAGAGGACAAGCACAAAACAGACATTGAATATTCTGTGTGTGTGACAGTGACCTTGTTATCACCTTAATCCATAAAGAAAAGAGAAATAATAAAAAAATAATTACAGTGTGGTTTGCCATACAGAAAATGGATTGTATTTAGTAAAGTGAGAAATGTAAAATGAAGGGACAGCTGTTGTTAGTAGAACATTGCAACACAAAGCTGAGGATGATGATAATGATGAAGGATAGGAATGAGAAGCATTGAAGCTAGTGGTGGAGACTCTGATAAACATGGACTCTTGCAGTACTTTTGAATAAGGTCTATGTATTATGACATAACCTCTCCTTTTGGCTGTTGGACAGGACAGGAATGGACAACAGAGTCTGGAAAAGCTACAAAGCAGTATACAGGAGTGAAAATTCTGGTTTGCAGCTAATTCTGGGTCAAACTCTGAACCAGGTGAATCAGTTTACTTTTTTATACAGCATGTTTAAATATGTTATTTTACATATCTCAGCACATCATGTTTATTTTGAGAGGAAGTGTAGAATTATATTCCCTAGAGTCCATCATTATTCTCAGCCAATGTAATGACTCCCTCAAATGTCTTTTTTACACAAATTTCATTGCAAATTACTTGTTGAGTAATATTGATCCTCAGTGATTAATCCTCTACATCAGACTGCTGCAAAAGTTGATAGATTTCTTGAAAGCTTGGGCGATCTTTAGTTTCTCTTCTCCAGCAGCTTAGCATGAGTTTGTAAATTGGATCTGGGCAAATGACTGGCTGAGGAAGGTATACCTAACAAGATATAAAATCAGGGATGTATTATAATTATCATTAATATTACAATTATTTTAGTACACAAAAAGGATGAGAGATACATGGAAAGGAAGACATCTGAAGGAGTCAGAGAGGAGAATAACAGAAATACCACAGTAAAAATCCAAATTATTCAGTTCAAGTGCACAAAGGCATGTCTTTAAAGACATGTCTTTTAAAGACATGATTGAAAGGATCTAGATAACCTCCATTTTGTTGATGTATGCCATTTTAAGTATTAAGTTAGGTTTTTGCAGATATATTAGACGTTTAATAAAACTGTTTCAGTTGCTCAAGGATGTATAAACAAAAGATAACATGACCCTGAAACTTTCTTTGTCCGGCTAATTCTCAGAAAGCTAGCAAAAACAGTTTATACCAAGAAATGTATATGTCATGTTTCATGTAGTTAGCTCATGATGGAAACTTACAAGTTACAGTTTTGAAACTCACTCCCCACCCCCCCTTATTTTTTCTGTTTCCTATATAATCTTAGTAATGTCTAATAAACTTTGAACATCTCTGAACATAAGCTGCCGTTATTTCCGTGTTCAAGGGGTGTTCCCAGAATTCTGCTGATAAACCAGGAATCTCTCCACAGCCCGGGGGTCTCTGAGGGGATAAAGAAAATCAATCCTTTCAGCTGGGGGCTCGTCTGGGATGACCACCCACTGCAGTACTTGGTAAGTAAACCTTTTGTCTTTTTATGGCTAAAAGCTCTTTCGTGCCCTGTGTTGAGGGAAGGTCTTGAATCATTCTGTATTGTCTATATAGACCTGTGATAACCTGTAGCTGCTTTTGGTAAGCAGACTTAACTCTTTGGTAGAGTTACAAAATAGTGCACTATAAAAAAAGAGTGTTTTTGGTAAAACACAGATTGTTCTTTGGTAGAACATAAAAGAAATTGTTCTTTGGTAGAACACACTGTCCTTTGGTAGAACAGTGAAGAGATAACTTTTGGGAAGTTATCAAAAGGTTAATGAGTCTATGGAGCAGATTCTGGTTTATCTGTCTTTTGCTTTTTCTTTCTGTCGTGTAGAAGTATAAGATAATTTGTTGTGTGGAACAAAATAAGATTATAAAGTAAGATAATCTTATCCACTGAAGATGGGTGAACATGGAAGCCTCTACAGCAGTGACAGCGCGCCACTGGAGGGCTTCGTTTTAAGGTAAGCTTTACATAATGTGCTAGTATGTGATGCATGCTAGCACATCATGACATTACCTTGCAGGGGACTTTTCTTTTCCCTTTACTGCGGTTTACTACCGCTTTAAGGGGATTTCTTTGGGACCCCCGGGTCACCAGAATTAGTGTCCCCACTACAACATTTCCCTTCTATTACTTGTCTTAGGACAACCCAAAACTTGGTACTTTCTTTTACTTTCACTTTTAATGATAATGGTAAACAGGGCAAATAGAGGGAATGAATCTAATTAATGGGGCACAGACAACAATAAAAACTGACAGGTGTTCTAATTCATCTCCACAAAACAAATTTGGGTTTTAGTTATACTTTCAGTACAACCAGCCTGCCCATAGTTGAATCGAAATTTGTCCCATTCCTGCTGGACCAGCCGCATTTTGATCTGTCCTGGCTGGCTTAAACTGTTTATAAAGGCTCAAGGTTGAATTGAGCCTTTACAAACATCAAGGTAAAAATGCATGAAGAGAAAAACAGGTGGCGCACACACCTAGTGCATTATCCAAGGTTTATTGTAGGAATTAAATCATAAAAACATACTCACAGACGAAGCATGTATCTAAAAAGCATAGAAAAATGACAATGGCCACAACGGCAGGCAAGGTGTTCTCACTGTCAGATGTCGAGGCATCAGATGTCGAGGCATCAACAGCAGGGCTCTCACTTTACTTTCCATTCATCATGCATCAGCATCAGAGGTTGGTCATCAGCTCTGAGGAAAGGGATTCGTCCCCGAAACGCGTCAGCCATTTGACCGCACTGACAGTGAGAACACCTTGCCTGCCGTTGTGGCCATTGTCATTTTTCTATGCTTTTTAGATACATGCTTCGTCTGTGAGTATGTTTTTATGATTTAATTCCTACAATAAACCTTGGATAATGCACTAGGTGTGTGCGCCACCTGTTTTTCTCTCTATCCAGTGGCTGATTTCCCCGTCTGAGGAGGGCTGCACCCCTGGAACATTTCCTTTTGGTTGTCGCTGTCTTGGTACCCTTGGCTTCCCTTTTGGCTGTGCATATCTTGAGGCGCTGGAGAGTACATACGCTAAAAATGCATGAAGGTAAAAAACCTTCTGTGTGCAGCAGTGCCTCCAGCCCTCTCAATACTTACCTGAGCCCCATCGAGATCCAGCAATGTGCACGACAGCCTTGGCTGTACCAGGTCTCTGCCTTGCTGAGACAGCAAGCGGTAGCCATTGGCTCCTGCTGCTGTCGATCACAGCCAGCCAATGAGGAGAGAGAGGAGGTGCGGCCAAGCCACGGCTCCGTGTGTGAATGGATGAATGGACATACAGAGCTGTTTGCTATGAGGGCACCCGACAGAATGAAGAAGCCAGGAGAGCCTGCGGGGGACCCGAGAAGAGGAGGATGGGGGCTGCTCTGTGCAAAACCACTACACAGAGCAGGTAAGTATAACATGGTTGTTATTTTACAAAAAAAGGACGTTTAGTATCACTTTAAGTCTCCTAATACTAGCAGCCAGCTAGATATACTGTATACTGCAGATAAACTAATGCATTGTGGTAATGCACACCAAAATGCATGTTTTACAATGCGGCACTGCAACATACGTAACCTATATGTGCTGTGCCATTTATATTGGCACCTCAATGCATGTAGCTGCCAGCATAATCTCAGTACAATCCTTCAATGTAAAGAGCATTGGTTATGTTGCACCATGTTGCTAAAATGCTGCAGGTACGTATTTCTCAACAATCAAAAGAACATTGCATTATTAAATGTGCACAACAAATATTGTGAATGGTCCCTAAAGTTTTTTAGTGCAAGGCTTATAAGCTTATATAGAGCTAGCTTCAAAAAATAGATGATGCATCCACTTAAATATTGAGCTATTTGATTTACATTTTTTCTCTGTTACCTGTTTTCCTTGGTCTCGGAAAAATTCTCCTGTGTTTTCAATCACTTGCTCATCAGACATTTCACTGTAGGGTTGCTCCCGACAAAAAGTCAGCATTTCCCATAAAGTAACTGCAAATGCCCACACGTCGCTTGCTGTTGTAAATTTGCCCTGTGGTTAAAGTTGCAAAGATTAATTTTAATGTTTTTATTACAGCATTTTTATAAATCATATACATATAGTATTTTTAAAACATGAGCCACAATAGTTTTTATTTTGAAAAGTTAAATTATTATCCTAATAATTTGTATTCAATATTTAAAAAAAAAAGTCAAAAGCAAATATTGATTATTGCCTATAACTATTGCCTTTTAAATTCCATTCCAGGGTTCCAAATTCCAGGGTTCCATTCTGATTACAGATTTATCTGCAGTAAGGCTAGGTTCACATCTGTGCGGGTTGTGCCACTGCGGATCCGAACGAAAATCCATGCAGCTGCGTTTTTGGAAGAAGGTCAGGGACTTCTTCCCTGCCTGTCACGGGAGTCCATTCAAATGAATGGGCTATCATGCCTGCGCAAAACGCGGCCCGCACGGCCGTATATATGTGAACCGGGGCTAAGTGTGCGTGCTTGTTTGCTTGTTGTTTCTCTGGGTGCTAATATTTTCTTAACCAGTACAAATGTATGTAAAGGTTACTGTATAGTGCCTTTATTGGCCTTACACCCCGGTCAAATCAAGCCCAACTTTGAAATCGTGCGACTTACAGTGAAGGGACATGGCGATTTCAGATGTGATTTGGAAGACATTTAACACAAATGTCTATGAAAATCACACGATAAGTAGTGCATGTACTACTTCAGAAATCGGTGAGGCTCCGCTGTAATTGCGAACAATAGGGTGTGACTTGGCATACGATTTGCAAGTCGCATGGCATGCAAATCGCATGCCAAGTCGCACCCAGTGCAACTGGGGTGTTAGAGAATGTATTTGCATGACTGTACCAAAACATTTACATTATAAGAAGTGCTAAAGAAAGTTCTTTGTAATTAAGCGTTACTATCTTTACTATCTATTTAGGGCTGTGTAGCTAAAAATGAAAAGGAAGAGAACACAAAAAAACAATACTATTAATTATTTTATGAACATATGCTTGCTTTAGATTATTATGTGATTTAGATGAACTATAGTAGAAATCTACTTGACTATTACAAGCCAGTGCCTCTCAACAGTAAAAATTTATTTTATGGTGGAATATTAATGAACACTTCCTTGATCCTAAATTAGAGTTCACTGTGCCTGGAAATACGAACTTCTGGAATTATTAATATGCATTATCACTCTGCCCGGACATACCTTAAATGCTTCATGTTGTATTATTGGTTAGTGTTCGACTCGATGTTCAACTTACGTTTGACTTGATTATCGTTAGTTTGTGTTTTCGGCGAACACACGAATGGTAAGGGCATTTGGCGGGCTGTTTGCCTACAAAGCGCCGCACAATGCACTGTGCTCTCACAGTGCATTGTGAGAGCCATGATTGGCCAGAGCAATACAACTGACCACAGGTCAGGTGCAATGCTTTGGCCAATCACAGCACAATGCACTGTGGGAGCCAGGATTGGCCAAATCACAGTGACTTTGGCCAATCATGGCTCACAGTTAAGTCCATGCCCTACACTATATAAGGCTGCTTTTACTGCAGCCTTATGCAGTGTGTTGCTGGACACTACCGAAGACAGAGGGGAGAATACTCTTGTTTTTTGTTCAAATAAAGGAATTTTTAAAAAGTCTGGCATCTTTATTTTTTCTAAATTTAACCCTTTAGTGAATGGGTAGGCGTACAAGTACCCATTACTCATTCACAAGGGGGGGCAGCATCAAGGTGTCCCCTTATTTAAAGGGGTACCCTGATGCTAATGTCCCCCCCTGCCCACAGAGCCCCACCATAACCGGGCCAGAGTTGTGGGGAAGAGGCCCTTGACCCCAAGCTTTTCCCCCCATTTTTGGGGGGTGGGGTTCCCCTTAAAAGTGCTAAAGGGCCTGGTATGGCTTTTAGGGGGAACCCCGTGCACTTTCCCTTTTCATTTTTGGGAGGTGGTGTTCCCCTTAAAAGTCCTACCAGGCCTAAAGAGCCTGGTATGACTTTTATGAGGCACCCCACGCTTTTTTTGTTTTATGTTTTTACTGTGGGGTCCCTCCTAACCTTCCTACCAGAACTAAAGGGTCTAGTATGGATTCAGGTGGGACCCCATGCTGTTTTTTTTTTTTTTTTATTATGAAAATGGCATTTTTAAAAAATATAACAGTTCCCTGCAGCATATTCTATACATTGTACAGAGGTGCAACTTTGCAGGTAGTTTAAGGGGACCCCCACAAGCATGATATTTAAAGGAATTTTTCTTTTTTTCTTTAGTTTAAGCAATGAAAAATGACTTCCCCTTTAAAAACTGTACTTTCTGAAATTTTTTTTCACTGATTCATGTGCCTCAGGGCAGTACCTGAGCCCTCATACCCCCTTTATGGCCAATAACTTGCATATAAGCCTTCAAAATGGGCACTTTTGAATTTACAAGTTCGAGTCCCATAGACATGCATTGAGTTCGAAGTTCACAGTCGAATGTTCATTCGGTTCAAACATTCAACCACGAACCGAACATGTGGGTGTTTGGCCCATCACTATTATTGGTGTATCATTGATGAGCATTATACTGTATTAGTACATGGTGACAATTGTGTCTTGCTCACTGAATTATAAAATGGAAACTGCTGCATTCACTCACCATTAAGATGCTTTCCCAAGACATCCATCGTATGGGGAGGACAGCCCTCCCCTGGATTCTATAATAATCACCACTGTACAAGTTCCGACTCATTCCAAAATCAGCAATTTTGATTGTATAATTCCTACCAACAAGGCAATTCCTTGTTGCAAGGTCTCGATGTACAAAGTTAAGGGAAGAAAGGTATTTCATGCCAGAAGCAATCTGTGCAGCCATGTACCTGAGGTCTGAGTAGCTGGAAAACATGTATTTTGTCAATCAGTCAAAGATTTGGTTGCTTTCATAGAAGAGGTGCAACATTACTTTGGATAGAAAAGTTTAAACATTCCCAAACAGAGTACCTGACCATGTAGGACATGACTTAAATAATAATGCTACACGTTAATGCACTTAGAAAACATATAGTGTAATACAATTCACCAGCCACCAGATCATACCCAGAGCTAGAAAAAAAAGTTTTGTAAGCATATAAACAATCATAACATTCTTACTTGATGCTCAGCCTGGCACTTGACTGTTCTCTATCTGCTGGCTGACGAGAAAGGAACTGGTTTAAATCTCCATTTTCCATGTATTCTGTAATCATGCATAGTGGGTCTTCGGTAATACATACAGCCAGTAGTCGAATTATATTGGGATCCTTTAATCTAGACATTATTTTTATCTCCTTGAGAAAATCATTTCTGTTAAAGTGAAAAGAGCAAGTTAGATTGTAATGCAGAGCCATATTAGAATTATGGCAAGTCTTTTTGAGAGTTAAAGAGGAGTTCCGGCCATTTTTGTGTTTATTAAAAGTCAGCAGCTACAAAAACTCAACTGTGGGCACCAGGCTGTAACAGCTTGTGGCTTCATAGCCTGGTGCCAACTGAGCATATTCGCTTCCTAATTGGTCTGGCAGTCTTCTGGGACCTGTGAAAGTTCCCAGGAGACTCCAGAAAGGAGGAAGGGGCTGAACTTCTGGCTCACTTCGCCGTGGCGCACTTCAACTCAAAAACAGGTATCTACTCCCCTCCCAAAGAAGGTGCCAAATATGGCAGTGGAGGAGGGGGAGGAGGCAAATAAGCGGAGCTTCCACTTTTGAGTGGAACTCCGCTTTAAATATAGCATAAAGTGTATTTATGTTCAGCTGTTCTCTACATAAGAATTTAATGAGAATTCAACAAAGCATAGTTACTGAACAGTTTGGCATTAGCAAGACCTGTAACAAGTGGAGTAGTAATGTGAGGGCTGTTGAGACTACTACCAACCTGTCAATGTTTGGAAACTTACCCCAACTCCATTACTCAGCCATTCTGAAACTGTTTACTTTTAAGTCCTTATACAGCCAGTACACTCTCCAGCATGTTATCCTATGTGTTCATCCACACATAGGCTTTAATCAGCGTTTTTTGGCAGGGACGTTTTTTGGCTGGAAAAAACCCCCCAGAACTAGTGGGTTTTGTAACAGCGTATACCCAGAGATGGACGCGGTTCAACCATTTTGGCTTCAACCTTCATCTTGGCAAAGGGGTTAACCATCCTGACAAACATATTTCCCCCTCATTGTCCCCCTCATTGTTCAGCCACAGTGACATCTGGTTGTGGGTCACTGGCAGGCTAAAGCCAGCAGGGAGCGCAGAGCTATAAAACATCTCTCTGAGACTGGGTCTAGCAGTCCAAAGAACCTGTGCAATTTAACACCTCATATAAGATAAGGCAAGCTTTCCCTGGAGTTCAAAGAACATTCCCAGGAAACACGACCTGATAACCTCTGTTAAAATCCATTTTTTCCTTATGTCTCATATCTTGAAATATGAGAGACTTACATAAAAACCGGACAAATCGTCAGATTGGCCACGAGAAGGCGAACAGTTTGGTAGGCCACTCGCCTTATCTCAAATACATAGGAAAGCCGAAAAATAGATCTTGTGAACCGTTCAGCGTATAATTTCATAATTCATATCTAATCAATCCTCAGACGTATCTGCCTAATAATCTACCTGCGGGTTGAATGTCACTGGTGCAGATGGAAAGTTATGGGCCAAAATATGAGTTGCGGGAGATTTTGGCTCTAGTTGAGGTATCCGCCCATACCTACACGACCTAAACGGGGTATTGGTCCTTGACTTCAGAGACACCCCCTGCCAGGGAACTACAAAGTAGGCTGTCAGGCATAAGAGAGTGAAGTTGAAGACGTCTCCCATTTTAACATCAGTACCACCTGGGGAGACCCGTGCCCTTTTCCCTCTGAAACTTGGATCTGCTAACCCAGGACTTTGGCAAGTACCTTAACCCTTTCACCTCTCTCTGATATCTCTTTGCTGTGCTGCTAGTCTCTGTATATTTATATATATATATATCTTAGTTACATCTTTTTCTGTAAATATTTTTATTGCACCCGTTTGACCTTTTAGTAATAAATCTTTCCTTCTGAAAGTGTTGAACTGTTTCTATAGCGCTTTATTGCAATTTACGAATTCCTGCCTCTAAAGAGAACGCTACTTTATTTGTTTAACCCTCTGCATAATCAGCCTTCGGTGACCCTATTATGCAGATGATTATCTCAACCATTATAGAGTTTTAGCTGATATTGCCGAGTTTCCTCTTTCTCTGTACAAAAAGGAGGTGGTGGCAGTGTGAAGGGTTATTTGTGTAATTAACCTGACCCAGTAACAATCGATTCAGGCTGCCGGTACATCGATTGTGGTCCAATTAGCTGGAAAATCATTGTGCAGGGTGCAGCTGGGTGTGGCATTGATACGCACGTGACATCGCGGTTTTAGATCGGCTAGTCCTTCGGTCACGAGTTTGGTGAGAAGGTCTGGGGTCTGACGCCACGATCGTGACAGGGTTCTAGAGGAGTTTTTTCGCTGTATAAATGCTCTAATGCAGAAAAACGTGGTAAAACGTGGCAAACCAGCATTTTTAGAAGTTTTTTTGTGTAAAAAACATGGCAGAAAAACATGGCTAAACACTAATCCAAAAACGCAGAAAAATTAGCGTTTTTAACTTGACTTTACACAGCTAACGTTACCAGCATTATTAAAACGCTCCGTGTGCATGGAGCCTAAAAGATAGCATAACTCTCTCTCTTCCTGAGTTAACCCCTTCCCCTCCATCTTTTTTGTCCCTTTTAAAAGTTCTTAACGCCCAGGAGGGTGGGAAGGATTGCTGGCTGGCTTCCGATGTCTGAATATTTGTCTTTGTGCTGAGTGTGCGCAGGGGACACACTTCCTACACATAAACATTGCCAGCCACGCATTGCATATGTGTGCTGTGGGCTTTAAAGCCCAGCTTTTTGCTGTTGCACATATAAGTTACTGCTGCATAAAGGGGTTAAAGATAGAATCTCTAGGTTTCAACCTCAAGCTGGCATTCATTTTGTTGAGAAACTATTAGAGGGACTCTGCAATTTTTGCTGGAGCGTCTCTAATCTAAATTTCCCAGGTTGCTCCCAGCCTGAGCTTTGTTATTGATACCTGGGTTTGTTAACCACTTGCTCTCCTGAGGATTTACCCCCCTTCCTGACCAGACCATTTTTTGTGTTACGGCGCTGTGTTACTTTAACTGACAATTGCGCGGTCATGCAACGCTGCACCCAAATGAAATTTACGTCCTTTTTTTCCACGAATTGAGCTTTCTTTCGGTGGTATTTGATTGCCTGTGCTTTTTACATTTTTGGTGCTATAAAAAAAAGACCGACAATTTTGAGAAAAAAACAATATTTTTGAGTTTTTGCTATTAAACATGTCCAGTAAAAAAATCAAAAAATCAAATTTCATCATAAATTTAGGCCAAAATTTATTCTGCTACATGTAATTGGTTTACGTCAAAGTTACAGCGTTTACAAATGGTGGTATAGATACTGAATTTTTTTTTTTTACTAACACTGACACTGGGGGGGAACTGACTTGGTGTCACTGACATCCCCAGTGACACCAATACTGAAAAAAAAAAAAAGCACTGACACTGTACTAATGGCACTGGGCAGGAAGAGGTTAACATGAGGGCCGATCAAAGAGTTAACTGCGTTTTACTGGGGGGTAGTGTGTTGGTGCTTCACCGTAAGCACACTGCTCTGGATGACTGTGCTGTGCATGTACCCCATACTCATTCACGTGGGGGGGCGGGATCTGTGGGCCCACTTGCTAAAGGGGGATTCCAGATTCCGATAAGCCCCCTGCCTGCAGACCCCCATAACCACAGCCCAGGGTTGCGGGGAAGAGGCCCTTGTCCCCATCAACATGGGGACAAGGTGCTTTGGGGGGGAGCTCCCCCTACTCCAAAGCACCCCCCCATGTTGAGGGCATGTGGCCTGGTATGGTTCAGGAGGGGGGGGGGGCGCTTGCACTCGCATGCTCCCCCCCTTTCCTGACTTGCCGGGCTGCATGCTCAGATAAGGGTCTGGTATGGATTTTGGGGGGAACCCCACGCAATTTTTTTTTTTATTTTAACGTAGGGCTTTCCCTCAAAATCCATACCAGACCCGAAGGGTTTAGTATGGATAGGAGGGGGGGACCCCACGCCATTTTTGTATTATTTTTTAATTGCCAGCAATTCTTTCTTTTACATTCAGCTGTCAGTGGGGAATCCCACTGACAGCTAAAACATTAATGCATGCTTTTCACTGCTAAAATACCGAATGACTTGATGAAATAACTCATGCTGTATTTTTGTAGCCTTTTTAGTGAATTTACTATTTTTCAGTGCATTCTGGGCATTTGGGAGGGTCTCCTGCAGTTATCTTTTAAAAATGCTTCTAAATGCAAAAGTGCATAAACGCGGCTAAACACATTATGCAAACGCGGCTAAACTGACGTTTTTTAACCTACGTTTTCCAGCAGTCAGTTTCCATCATTCAAAAGAGTTTTCCAAATGCCCTGTGTACATGAGCCCTACACTTATATTGGTTTGTCAAAAATAACTATTGTTTGTATTGCTATTACAATGCTGATGTTATAAAATAAAAGTGTATGCTGTGAGCACAGACTTCTTAACCACATCCCCGCTGCCCTATAACAGATATATTGCTACAGGGCAGCAGGGGTGCACAAAATCACGTATATATACATGATTTTGCATTTCCGGGTAGGGGCACACGCCCTACCTGCACTGCCATGGTATGGTTCAGGGGGGAATTCACATGGGTTTTTTTTTTTAAATGCTAAGCGGTAACCTACTGCATACTCGGATGCGGTAGGATACCGCTTAGTGAATTGTGCCCTGTATATGGACCAATCAAAAAATGCTTCTAAATGCAAACGCTTATAAATGTGGATAGCCACATTTACATGCGTTTACAAGCGTTTGGCGTTTGAAGCGCTGATAAAATCTACTCCTGAACACAAGTTTGGTGAGTTAAAAAAAACGACTGTAAACTCAACTGCCTGTAAACGACATAGTGTACATGGACACATAGGAAAACATTAGGGAGAGTTCAGGGGCTGCTGAAAAAAATGCAGAAAAGCTCCTGAATGTGCGTTTATCAGCTGCAGTGTACATGAACCCTTACTTGAAAAATCTCCTTTCATGTTGTGAGCTCTGCCTGTCTGTTGGCCATCCCTTTCCACTACTTCCTGGACTCTCTGTATGTTTTACATATTTTCCTCTTCTGTTTACTTTAACATTTTAAGGACTTAATATTCCACAGTATCTTGTGCCTACAAGCAATGATTCCTGCAATGACTCCGCCTCCTGAAACTCCTCCTCCCAGCTCCTCTGTAGTTCAGAAGGCTGGCTCTGTGAATTCTGTGATAGAACAGTGCCTACCCACAGGGAATAGCGGATATGGGCCACAGAACTCAAGAAATATTGATCAATAGGAGGAGTATGCTAGAAATAATTGTGAACCATGTGGAAATGAATATATCATTTTATGTATTGACCATAGATACACTTTAAACTAGTTCTACCTCAAAATGTTTTTTTTTTTACCTTTAATGCATTCACTGTATTAAGGTGAAAAATGCTCCATTACCTGTTCTACCCCATCCCTAACCACTTACCTGACTCCTCTCACTGCTTCAGAACTCTCCAGACTGCAGTGCTGCTCCACTTCCCGGTCTCACTAGGAGCCATAGACTCTTGCTGCTGTCAGTTAAAGCGGGGGTGTGGCTCACAAGTGAAGTTGTGTCTATTGACTCACACAGCCCAGCTTAGGAGCACGAACCTGGCTTGCTAAAGAAGCACCAGGGCAGGGAGAAGTGTAGGTAATATCTATGCACAGTGCAGGTAAGCATAGCATCGTTTTTTATTTTAAGATATAGAAAAAAATCCTTTCATTTTAAAGTTCTGCTTGTCTACATTTATTAATTTTTCTGCCACAACCATGTGTCTTTCAATGGTGGCAACAGGGGGCAGGGGGGTTGTACACACAGTGTGTACATTCTACAAGCTGACTGTCAGCTTTGTAATGAAAGTGGTCTGGCAGCTGTACAGCCATATGATCGCTATCTGTGACCCCCTGTAGAATTTTCTGAGACACATATAATACTTCTTTAGTGTCTATAGGCGATTTTGCGAATAATTAAAGAGCCGTGCGATTTTATTTTATCACACAATGGCCTAAAATAACAATGTAAAGCGTATCATGAACAGTTCCGTGTAGGTAAAACAGAAATATCAAAACAGAGGTTATAAAGATGTGTCATCCTTATTTTCATGGCCGATTGTCCTTCATGTGCTCTTCCATGTGGGGCTTCTTCTTCTGAGCTTTTAGCAAGAAGACGGAAGTGACGAGTTCTTGTTTTAAAGAATGCACCTGTTCTAGTCTGTCAGTTCATAGCATCTTAATGCCAAGCTTGTGTGAGTATGAGTGTATGTGTGTGTGAGTGTCTGAGGCGCTTTTTTCGGATGCCTTTTTATGATGCTTGAATGCGTCATAATTCGTGATCCTAGAACCTTGTATGGCAAACAATACTGCTTAGCAGAGCAATTTCATTGACGGGAGGGGACACTACATATATGGTCTTTTGATTGACAGGCCCATATGTAATGACCCCATAAGCTAGTGATGTTGCATCAGCCTGCTCATGTTTAAATGATAATATAAACTAAGAATGTATCTTTACAACATAATATCTCAATAATGTTGTATTACCAACTTATAAAACATAAACTAAATACACACAGATACTATTAGAATATATTATTGCATACTAATTCTATTTTGGATCACTCCTGACTGCCCATGACATTCTACACTAGAGCACTTTAACCAGCTATGCCCTTCTATAGAATACTTAGCTTTCAGCTGATTAGCTTAACTAACTCCTGTCTAAGCTATAACTGAAGAAATTAACACTATCACTGGTTCAAGGCCATTCACACATATCAATATTAATTATGATTAATCATAAAAACCAAATATTTTGCAAGCTTGCCATCAATATAATATAAGTGCCAAATTATGAATTTGGAATTAATGTTTATCACCCCCGGAGTATGCCCCCTGGTGCAACTGCCCCCTGCCACCCTTCCTTCATCACTCTATCCAAAACTACGAAAAAAGTTTTGCCTTTACAGTAGTTGTACTTTTAAAAGATGCTAGACCATGCAGAGCAAATTTTTCTAGTATTTGTTTAGACAAATAAATGAAGTTGTAGAATCCAGTATTTCTGGGCCCACTCTATTCTGACCCCTAGATTTGTTACAGTTTTCAATGACAACTTTTTTCTTTCCATACTTTCCTTCTCCTTATCATATTTGACTGTATAATCAAACAGGGTATGGTGAGAAGGGATTAAAGCAACCAAAAAGCCCTCCAACCCATCAGTGCATAGCACAGTAAATCCTTTTTTTAACAGAATGAATTCACATGCCTTATTCCATTGCCTATACTGAAAATAAGATATATCTGTATGCTTTGGTAAAAAAAAAATGGTGCTATAATATCACACTGAATTCGTGCTATACACCAGCTGTTCTGGGTGTGCATCTGGTTGATGGGGCATAATTCATTGATTTTCATGTCTGTGTCCACTGTGCTGAAATTAGAGTAATCCTCTGATTTTTGGAAAATATGATTAAATGAGATGTGAATAACTTCCATTCTAAGAAGGCTTTGGTGTTCTAAGTATATTTCCAAACATTAGGGTTTCTTTTTATTCTTCCTCAAATAAAACTTTCTTAGCCATGGTCTGTCTCTACCAGTACCAGTACTGATTATTACTAAAGCAGTGTCAGTAGGGAAATGTGAAAAACTGAGATGAAAATACAATTTTAGCCAAAGACTGCTTACTGTAAATGAAAGCTTGGTGGTACCCTGGCTCAAAAATCAATCTCAGATTTATGATGAAGTCAACAAGCCAATTGCATTGGATGAATCAGTCTGCTTTTTGTTTGTTACAAATGTTTGTTTTTCTGCAGCTGAAAGTCAGGTGCTGCTGGTTCAACCTTTCCAAACTGCGCCAATTGCTTTATTGTAGGACAAAGTAACATTGAAATGTCATTTTACCATACCAAATTAATTTATCTTTTTATAAAAGTCAGTAATCTCCTCACCAATGGTACCTGTATAGTCCCACATGTGATGTCATCAAACGGAGCTGCGTAGGACATAGAAAGCAGAAAAACCAAGCAGAGGGCACAACCACCATCTAAGTGTAGAATATATTAAAAATGGCAGGTTTAAAATAATATATGCACTCACATGTGGCTCAAAATAGAAGGCATATTATCACCCCACAGAAGATTTCATGATTAATCACCACAGGGAAGTGGCCAGGCAATGCAGAATAATGCAAGGAAGTGGCTGTGGGTGTGTAGTGACAGGCAGAACCAGCGTGGAGTGTACAGTAATACAGGAAGGAAGGCAGCAGTTGCAGAAAGGGCAGATGGCATCAGGTGTCAATGTGGGCGTGGCAATGCGTTTCAGGGCCTGAAACTCATCGCCACATCCACCACATGTCATCTGTTTATCCTAAACTAAATCCATCCAGTGGTGATTTATCATGCAATATTCTGAGGGCTGATGATATGCCTGTGTCAGGGCTCTGTCCTTGGCAGAGGTGTTAGGAGATCTGTCACCCCTGCCAGTAACTTGCATGGCCGCAGAAGTTCACATCGGCCCAAATTTGGTGTCAAACGGCATTTATAAGGAAGCCCTGCACTACTCTGAGGTGCTGGTTGATCCATGGCTCCCTAGTACCTTCGTTCCCTTGCTATTCTGACTTGTGATTTCCTGTTAACGACTCAGCTTGCTCCTGGACCTGTCTGCTCTGTTTAACCCCGACCTAACCCCGGCTTGTCTAACGGATCTTCTCTCCTGCTCCCTGTGTATGACCTCGGCTATCCCTTTTGACTACATCTGCTCCGATCCCCACCTGGCACCCGACCTTGGCTAGAACTAGTTATCCTGTGATCCTCTGTTCTTTTGAAGACTTGCATACCTCGCACAGGCGCTCCCTGCCTGCAGACCCCATCTCAGCGCATCAGCCGTGCTCCTGGGTGGACCACCAAACAAGCACTCCCATAGGCGACCTGTGCTACTCTGGGCCTGACTCCTGCTGTCCCACCTTCAGGGGAGTCTGGAACTTAGCCTCAAGCGAAGCCCTCTCTCCATTGGCCTCTGTCACCAGGTACGTGATAGCCTGCTACTTTGAGCCACGTGTGAGTACATATGTTATTTTAAACCTGACATTTTAAATAAATGTTACACTTAGATGGTCTCTCCCTCTTCTTGGTTTTTAGTACTAAAGTCTGGAGGATCTACCCAAACTCTGTATATGTGGAGCTGCAGTCATCCTATGACATTCTGTGACTGTTGATTTATATTGGACTACTTAAGGGTCAGTTCCCACTACATGCTCAATCTTTGCACCACAGGCATTGTTTATTCCTTGATGTTAATAGTCAATGTAATACATAAGAAAATATTCAGAAATAAACAATGGATTGTCTTCTAGTTACATTATATGTAGTATTTCAAATTAAGTACAAACCTGGCATTCTTATTGGCATCCGCTCTGAGCATTTTTACAGCCACAAGAGTCGGTTGCCCAACGCTTTTGTCCAGAATCAAGTCCTTGTCAAGAAAGTCTTCCACGCCCTGAGCTTCACAAAGATGAACCTATGAATAAACATCTCAAGGTTATAATATGTCAAATTTAAGCTACACAACATTTGTGTATTGAGCTGGTTACTCCACAAAGAAAGAAGCTAATATCTAATTGTAGCAGGCAATGTTATTATGTAGTTCAGAGACACTTACAGGTGGGACTATGACTGAGCATTTTTCCCCCTCATTCCCAATACTGGAATGGCTACATCACTTCCTGTTAGCAGAGTAGAGCCAATTCTTCTGGGCAGGATCTTGGGGCTTGTAGTCCTACAGCAAATGCATACTGTATTGCTGACTGAACTACACATACCAGATAGCTGGCGAACAAAAACGATTCTGGGATAGGAGATATATTCAACTACAAGTGGCAGGCTCTCTCTCTTGGCGTTGGATTCGGAGCTGGACGCAGGGGGACTGCCATTCTCCCTGAGAGAGAGACTGCGGGTTTGTGGCCACTGTACCTTCCGCGGATCTGCATTGCTAGGACACTGATCATCACACCGGGATCTAAATGGTTCTTCTCTGCACTGGGTGGTTACTCTACACATTTCTGCAGACATTCAAGAACCTGTGCATAAACTCTTTGTACCTAGGAGGTTGTGCTAGCAACAGGATTGGTGACGGGGAAGATGCCCAACCTCTTTCTGTCATCCCTCCATAGACACTGCATGCAGACATCTTTACACCTCAGTTACCAGGAGACCTTTGCTTCGAACAGTACAAACCTTATCTGTTTAACTTCATTGACTTACCAATACTCAATAATATTTACGGGCTTAACCATTGCTAGCAGAAGAATACCACCATACTAGGAACTGTCAGCATCACAGCACTCAAGGTGCAGTTTCTACTTAAAGGGAGCGTTCTCTTTCATGGCTGCAGTTGAAAAAGTATCCTGTTCTCTTTGTATTGCTTCCTTTGTGTGAAATCTCTGGTGTTCTTGCCAGCCCATCTGCTGATTTTGTCAAGGCAGATAGCCAATCACAAACCTCTGGAGGGTCTTATGTTTTTGTGAAACAATATTAATGGCCCAACCTTGCTATGTTTCCAAATATTACCCATCCTATGGGAAATTAAGTGTTCTTTCAGAAAAAGAAACCAGCATAGCAGGTGGTGACAGCACCCCAAAACCTCCAAATTGTCCACAGCAAGCAAGGAAAGATTAATCATCTTTAGAACGAATCATTCCTAAATAAACAATTCAGCTCTTCCTAATACAGACAATATGATTCTGTATTACCAGGTTGAACTGAGGAGTGGATTATTGCAAGATTTGGGGTTCTCAGGTTTTTCAAGAGACTGTAAATGGATGTGTGATGCCACCATTGCCATGGGAATGAAGCCAGATGCTGGGCTGTATCATCTTTTACTTTGAGATTTCTTCTTTTGTTTTTAGCTAGTGATTTTACATGGGGAGTGGAATAGCTAATAAATAGACATACATTTTAGTGCAAGGTCCACTTTAACACCACAGTAAAGGAAATACGGATTGTAATAGTTTAAACAAGCAGTTTGAAGATACTCTATTTTTCCTATTTTGCTTACTACATATTGTATGTTTGATCGTAATTGTTGTAGTATGTGCATTATATGACATGTTAATGCTTTTTTTTATCTGTTTGGCTATAAAATATATAATGATTACCATGTGCTCCTCTTGCCATGCAGGGAGGTACTGTATATGCAATTTATATACAATAGTAACATAATTATTGAACTTAATTATTTAAGTCTGCATATACACAAGGACATACTTACTTACCTCACCAAACTGACCCTCCCCAAGTTTCTCTTTGAAGGTTAAATGTTTCCTTGGAAATTCCTCCACTGCTACTTCTTTACCAGACAAGAGGTCCATTGTGATTGCTGGGACTGAGTAGGTGTTGCCACCTGTCACCCCTTGTAAATTAACTATATCTGCCTCCGCGTAATGTGGGACTCCTTCTGCATTAGTGGGCAGTGGTAGTTTGCCAGCAGAACTTCCTGTTTGGAGAAAAAAAAAGATGTTTTTTCAAGGTAAGCCATATAAAGACGTTTAGATTTGCAGTGTAATGTTTAATTTTTTTTTTCCGTAAAGCTCATGATTACATTTATTATAAATAAAAGTACAGTATATCAATACATGTATAATATAATAACTCTTGCAGGCCAATTTGCAGCATTTCAAAGAGATAGTATTTGAAATACAGAATCTATTTTCCCTGTAATAAGTATGAGTACGGACATTTACAAATATGGGAGGCAATGCAAGAAAATATGGAAAGATATAAAAAAAATGGTCATCTAAGGGCAAATATTCAGTTTTTTTTACTCTTTGCAGAATTGGGTTGCATTGATGTATAAAACTGGAGCAAATGAATGCTGAAATGCTTCCAACAGGACCCAGTGTAAATTGGGGTTTCATTTTACTGGTTTAGGTTGGAATATTAAATAAATTAAAAGTTGCAATTGGGATTTTAGAATGGCTGTAACCTGCTATAGCAGTTGTGATTAAGGAACATTTGTAGCAAAACCCTTCCTTGTAGTCCTTCCTTGTAAGCAATGGCAGAGAGTTACAAATGGTCTTGTATTAAAGTACAAATGACCTTGTATTAAAGTATTAATTCCTAATGAACTTCATCAAGTTCTGCATTAAGTTCTCAATCAACTCAGTTTTCAGCAGAGGTGTAACTGTAGGGGTCGCAATTGCGACCCGGCCCCATGCTTCAGGGGGACCGTGCGGCTCCCCTGTAACATTTGTTTCAACAAACGCCCTCCGTTTTCTTCTTGCAGCCGCTGAAAGTCTGTTTCTCCTCCCCTCCCGTCAGCATTCAGCGGCTGCAGAAGGAAAATGGATTGCATTGGTTTCTTTTATATGTGTCTCCTGCCATCCCTTCTATCCAGGTTGCCTGTTTCCTGCTGCCCCTGGGCCCCTGTGAGATTTCAGGATGGAGAGCATAGTGGCTAAATGGTTAGCACTTCTGCCTGGCAGCACCAGCGTCGTTGGTTCAAATCCCAACCACCTGCCTGCCTGGAGTTTGCATGCTTTCCCTGTGCCTGCGTGGGTTTCCTCCAGGTACTTTGGTTTCCTCCCACACTCCAAAGACATGCTGGTAGGTTATTTAGCTCCTGTCTAAATTGGCGCTAGTATGTGTATGTATGCTTGTATATATTTGGACACAGGCACAATTTTAGTTTTTTTCAGGTATTTACCAAAACATATTCAAGCTATAGTTATATAATGGATAAGGGCTGAAAGTGCACACTCTCCGGTTTAATTTGAGGGTATGTGCATCCAAATTGGAGGAATGGTTTAGGAATTACAGCTCTTAAGAGTAGCCATCCCCCCTTTTTCAAGGGACCAAAAGTAATTGGACAATTGAATCAAAATCTGTTTTGTGGCCAGGTGTGGGCTACTCCTTTGTTATTTCTTCATCAATTAAGCAAGTAAAAGGTCTGAAGTTGATTCTAAGTGTGGTATTTGCATTTGGAATCTATTGCTGTGAACTTACAGCATGCGTTCAAAGGAGCTGGCAAGTGAAACAGGCCATTGTAAGGCTTCAAAAACAAAACAAATCCATCATAGAGATAGCAGCAACATTATGAGTGGCCAAATAAACAGTTTGGTACATTCTGAGGAAAGAAGAATGCATTGGTGAGCTCTGCAACATAAAAAAGGCATGGACGTCCACGGAAGACAACAGTGGTGGTGGATGATCGCAGGATCCTCTCTGTGGTAAAGAAAAACCCATTCACAACATCCAGACAAGTGAAGAACACTCTTCAGGAGGTGGGCGTATCATTGTCAAAGTCTACAATCAAGAGAAGACTTCATGGGAGCAAATACAGAGGGTTTACCACAAGGTGCAAACCATTCATAAGCCTGAAGAATAGAAAAGCCAGATTAGACTTTGCCAAAAAACATCTAAAAAAGCCAGACCGATGATGGAATAGCATTCTTTGGATGGATGAATCGAAGATTATTATGTACCAGAATGACGGGAAGAAAAAAGTGTGGAAAAGGCTTGGAACAGCTCATGATCCAAAGCACACAATGCCACCTGTAAAACATGGTGGAGGCAGTGTGATGGAATGAGCATGCATGGCTTCCAGTAGCACTGGATCATTGGTGTTTATTGATGATGTGACAGAAGACAGAAGCAGCCGGATGAATTCTGCAGTGTTTAGAGATATACTGTCAGCCCAGATTCAGCCAAATGCAGCAAAGTTTATGGAACGGTGCTTCACAGTACCAATGGACAATGATCCAAAACACACTGCAAAAGTAACCCAGGACCCTTTGAAGGAAAAGAAGTGGAATATTCTGCAATGGCCGAGTCATTCACCTGATCTCAACCCAATTGAGCATGCATTTCACTTGCTGAAGGCAAAGCTAAAGGCAGAAAGACCCACAAACAAAGAACAACTGAAGACAGCTGCAGTTAGAGCCTGGCAAAGCATCAGAAAGGAGGAAACCCAGTCAAAATATTAAAAATGGACATTTTATTTATGATCATATTCAATTGTCCAGTTACTTTTGGTCTCTTGAAAAAGGGGGGATGGCTACTCTTACGAGCTGTAATTCCTAGACCCTTCCTCCAATTTGGATGCACATACCCTCAAATTAAACCTGAGAGTGTGCACGTTCAGCCCATATCCATTATAGATATTTAGCTTGAATATGTTTTGGTAAATACCTGAAAAAACTAAAATTGTGTCTGTGTCCAAATATATATGGACTTAACTATATATGTAAAGTGCTGTGTAAATTGACGGTGCTATATAGGTACCTGTAATAATAATTTACCAGCCCCTTCATTTTCTGAATGGACACAGTAAGAGATCCGTATCGATTGCCCCTGTGGCCATTCAAAACTGAAGAATAGTACACTGTGTTTACTATGTTTTAGTTTGTGAATGAACAGGAAGCTCTGTACAGAACTATTCTTCTCCATTCGTTCTGTGCAGCTGAGGCTGCAGAGATGGAGATTCCTTTTTCTGTCTCAAAGGAAAAATATCAGAGGTCTGTTTAGATCCCTGATATTTCACCAAAACAAACTGTAATATTTCACCTATAAAACTGTAAAAAAAAATTAAATTGGAATAAATAAATAAAATGGTAAAAAATAAAAGAAGAAAATAAAAATAATAAGAAAAATAAAAATACTGACTGCATCCACTGCCCTACTGACCCTGTCCACTGTCCTTTTGACAAAGTCCACTCCCATACTGACATCATCCACTGCATTACTGACAAAGTCCACTGCCATACTGACACCATCCATTGCCCTACTGACCACGTCCACTGACATATTGACACTAGAGATGAGCGAATCGAACATGGCGAAGTGGAATTCGTTTCGAAGATCAGGAAAAATTCGATTCGCGCCGAATCCGAAAATTAGCAAACTTCGGATGCACGAATCGAATTTTCCCAAAAATGGCGGCGACATGTGTGGCGACGGAGCGGGGATCTCTGGGAAGGCGCGCAGACAAGGCGCGCTGACCCATAATGCATTCATTCATGACATGTGATCGCATTAGCCAATCAGCAGCCAGCCAGCCAGCACTGTGTAATGGTGGAGCTATAAATTGCGGCCATCTTAGAATTCTCCATTAGCCTCCGGTCATTCAAGAGAGACAGACCTGTCTGTATTAGGGACAGAGTTAGGGCCACAGAGACTTTAGGGCCACAGAATCGTTACTCAGGGACACAGAATCGTTACTCAGGGACACAGAATCGTTACTCAGGGACACAGAATTGTTACTCAGGGACACAGAATCGTTACTCAGGGACAGACACAGAATTGTTACTCAGGGACACAGAATTGTTACTCAGGGACACAGAATCGTTACTCAGGGACACAGAATCGTTACTCAGGGACACAGAATTGTTACTCAGGGACACAGAATTGTTACTCAGGGACACAGAATTGTTACTGAGGGACACAGAATCGTTGCTCAGGGACACAGAATTGTTACTCAGGGACACAGAATCGTTACTCAGGGACACAGAATCGTTACTCAGGGACACAGAATTGTTGCTCAGGGACACAGAATCGTTACTCAGGGACACAGAATCATTACTCAGGGACACAGAATCAGAATCGTTACTCGGGGACACAGAATCGTTACTCGGGGACACAGAATTGTTACTCAGGGACACAGAATCGTTACTCGGGGACACAGAATTGTTACTCAGGGACACAGAATCGTTACTTTCTGCTTCACAACCACTATTGAATTAAAGAGTATGTCAGACAACACGCAGAGGAGTGGCAGAGGAGGCAATGTTTCAGGAGCGAGCAGACGTGGCAGCAGAGGAAGGGGTCGAGGCAGCACTAGTCGCAGCCAGAGGCCAGTGCTCCCGGTGTCATCCAGCGGTCGTGTCTCCACCGACAACCCTGCCGTCATCGATTGGTTGACTCGGTCGTCTTCCTCTTCCCAGGTCACCTCTGACACCTACAGCCAACGGTCGGTGGGTACGTCAGACACAACCGTTAGTTGGCATGGCCCGGGAGCAAGCCCACTGAAATCACGTGTCCTCTACCTGCCCCTGTCCTTTGGTGTTCCCTCACCAAGCGAAGTATCGCATGCTGTGGGCTCAGTCCCACTGTACAGTGAGGAAGAGCTAACAGAGGGCGGTCAGGAACGGGGGGAGACATCCGCCTCTTCAGCAGCCAGGCGAAGAAGTAGTGGCGAGGAGAGTGGCTCGGTAGCCGGTCTAGAGACAGGTCTGTCTCCTGACCCACACGCAGCCGAGGGGGCTAGTAGTGACGCGGAGACCCTAATTGATGATGATGAGGCTGATCGCACTTGGCAGCCTCGTCGTCATCAGGCTATTGCTTCCGCATCATCAGGAGAAGAGGGTGCCAGCTTGGCAGCGAGCAAAACAGTCGGTGGGTTGCCCAGGAGGCAGCAGGGTCGCAGCAGTGTCAGTGGAGGCAAACGGCCACGGAGTAGAGCACCAGCTCCACTGCAGCCTACCACCACGGCCAGTAGTGGTGCCGGTGTGCACGGAGGAAGTAGCAGTCAGCCAGTGAGGAGTAGCGGGGGCAAAGTTTCCTACTCGGCGGTGTAGCAATTTTTCGTCAAGCCGCCCTAGGAAGTAAACGTAGCCGTATGTCGACTATGTGGCCAGAAAGTCAAGCGTGGCCAGGGGGCCCATGTTGGGACTACAGCGTTGCGTCAGCATATGCAGCGTCGCCATTCGGTGGCCTGGGAAAACCGTGATAAAGATACGGCGGTTCTGCCTGCCCCAGCCCCCGCTCCATCACCCGCTCCGTTACTTGCTCCGTCACCCGACGTCAATTGCCCTCTATCAGCCAGTCAAGGCTCCAACACCTCTGCTGAGGGGAGTTGTCGCTCGTTGGCATCTTCCGCTCGTTCAGATGCTCCTTCTCCTGCTACTCCTCTTCACGGATTCCGTCAGCAGTCTTTCTTGGAATCCGTTTCCAAGAGACAACAGTTTGCGAGCACGCACCCGACGGTGCAGAAGCTGAACGTCCTCCTGTCCAAGTTGCTGGTGCTGCAGTCCCTCCCTTTCCAAGTGGTGGACTCAGCACCTTTCCGAGAAATGATGGCTTGTGCCGCGCCGCGGTGGAGAGTGCCAAGCCGTCATTTCTTCGCCAAAAAGGCAGTGCCAGCCCTGCATTCACATGTAGAAGAGATGGTGGGCCAGTCTTTGAGCATGTCGGTCTCTGCCAAAGTGCACGGCAGCGCCGACGTGTGGAGCTGTAACTACGGTCAGGGACAGTACATGTCATTTACGGCCCACTGGGTGAACGTGGTGCCGGCACAGCCGCACCAGCAACTTGGACAGGTCACGCCACTTTTGCCTCCACGTTTGCACGTCCTTGGTCCAGCAAAGATGTCCGCCTCTACCACCTCTTCTTCCGCCGTGTCCTCAGCCGCCACCCCCGTGCCAAGTCCCATTACCCGACCGGCATATCACATGTGCAGGGCGCAACGGTGTCACGCTGTGCTGCACCTGGTATGCCTTGGCGAACGTAGTCACACAGGGGAGGAACTTCTGAGTGTAATGAACAGAGAAATCAACAGATGGCTGTCTCCGCGCAAACTGAAAATCGGAACCATGTTGACCGACAACGGAAAGAACATGGTGTCTGCTCTGCGTCAAGGAAGGTTGTGCCATGCGCCATGCATGGCTCACGTGTTCAATCTGGTTGTCAAGCGGTTCCTAAAATCCACCATCCCACTGCAAGACATCCTTAAAATGTCACGTAAACTTTGCATGCATTTCAGCCATTCCTACACCGCAAAGCACACCCTCCTTGAGCTGCAGCGGCAGAACGGAATTCCACAGCATCGCCTGATCTGCGCCGTTGCAACACGGTGGAATTCAACCCTACATATGTTAGACCACCTTTACGAACAGCGAAAGGCCATCACCGATTTCCTGATGTTACAAGCGGATAAAGGTACTCCCCTGTGTAACTTAGATGTCAGCCATTGGCAGCTCATGCGTGACACCTGCCGCTTGCTCAGGCCCTTTGAGGAGGTCACGCTATTCGTGAGTCGGCAGGACTATGGGATGAACGACGTCATTCCTCTGTTGCACGTCCTGGAACAAATGCTGTTAACAATGGCTGGTCAGGGTGCGGTAGACGTGGCGCACAGATCTCAACGCCACATGACCCCTGTGGGGGCAGGACAGGAAGAAGAGGAGGAGGTAGAGGAGGACATTGGTGCTCAGGAATTATTGAGTGAAATGGGTGGTTTTTCCACTCAGCGGACAGGAGTGGAGGAGCAGGAGCATCTGGTAGAGGAGGAGGAGGAGGAGACAGAGGACCCAGACACACCGTGGCAGTATGCTGTGGAGATGGAGGCAGGGAGTCCCTCGCATTCCTTGGCACAAATGGCCCATAGCATGCTCGGTTGCTTGCGTAGCGACAGCCGAATAATAACCATCAGACAGAGGGATGACTTTTGGCTGTCCACCTTGTTGGACCCTCGCTACCGTTCAAAAATGGTGGCCTTTTTCACACCTGCTGAGAGGGAGGCCAAAATAAAGTACTATAAAAACCACCTATGTAGTCAGTTGGTCTCTGCCTTTCTGCGCCAACGTCCATCCTCAGACACTGTGGGCCCTGTGCGCTCGCGTTCCGCTGCCATGGCAGCAGGGGAGGGGTGGGGTGGTAGGAGCAGTGGCAGCTCCACCAGCAGCGGCTGCCTCAGTCTGCAGTCGATGATGAGTAGCTTTCTTCACCAGCGCAGTGAGGAAACTACTAACCAGCCGCAGCAGCAGCAGCATCAGGTGGACCTGGAGCAGGACCTCAAACAACAGGCTCGGGCCTACTTGGACAGCACCCTGCCAACCGAGGTAGACAATCCCCTTGACTACTGGGCAACGAAACTTGACCTTTGGCCCCAACTAGCTGAATTTGCCCTTGAAAGGCTGTCATGCCCGGCTAGTAGCGTGGCATCGGAGCGCGTGTTTAGTGCGGCAGGAGGTATTGTAACTCCGCGGAGGACACGACTGTCCACCCAAAGTGTGGAGAGACTCACGTTTGTGAAAATGAATCAGGCGTGGATTAGTCTGGATTTCAAACCACCAGTTCCTGACACAACTGACTAAATCTGCCATGAATCATGCCCCAAACATGTTATTATTTTTAACTTAGGCCTCTGTATGGCCTTCAATTTAAGCTGCTTACGCTTCGCCACTCTGCCATGGGCCCCTGTACCGCCTCCTCTTGCTGCTGCCAGGTCCAGAGTGTGTCATGGGTCCCTGTACGGCCTCCCATTGCTGCTGACTTCATCGCCAGACTCTGCCATGTGCCACTTTCAGGTCTCCTTACACTGTTCGTGGGTTCCATTTTGTGATAGGGTGCTGTATGGCTTTCCATTGCTGCTGCCTCCACCGCCACCCTGCGCCATGTGCCTCTGTCATCTGCTCACGCTGCTGACGGCTTCCGCTTTTTAACCGAGGCCTGTGTTTGGCTTCCGAATACTGCTGCATCCACCGCCACCCTGCGCCATGTGTCTCTGTCGTCTGCTCACGCTGCTGACGGCTTCCGCTTTTTAACCTAGGCCTGTGTATGGCTTCAGAATAATGCTGCCTACACCGCCACCCTGCGCCATGTGCCTCTGTCGTCTGCTCACGCTGCTGCCAGGTCCATACTGATTCATGGCCCCCTGTACCGGCTCCTCATGAACGTGGTTCAGCGGGTTTGCATCACTTAACGGCAAATCATTGACAAACGCTGGGACGTTCAGTGTTGTGCGCATTAAGCCAGACACCAAAGGGCAGCACAGACCTGTTATTACTCGCTCAAGCATGGCTGAACAAAACCAGTCTCTACCACAAATTGGACCCAGACCTGCCCAGGGTCTCGTAAGTAGATTGCACGGAGGAGTAGAGTTCGTTATTGGAATTAACTGTGAGGGACTTTTAAACCTAGGCCTGTGTATGGCCTTCAATTGAAGCTGCTTCTGCTCCGCCATTCTGCCATTGGACTCTTGATAGTCGACGACTATTATGTGATTTAGCAGCAATGGAAGGCCATACAGCACCCTATCACAAAATGGAACCCACCAACAGTGTAAGGAGACCTGAAAGTGGCACATGGCAGAGTCTGGCGATGAAGTCAGCAGCAATGGGAGGCCGTACAGGGACCCATGACACACTCTGGACCTGGCAGCAGCAAGAGGAGGCGGTACAGGGGCCCATGGCAGAGTGGCGAAGCGTAAGCAGCTTAAATTGAAGGCCATACAGAGGCCTATGTTAAAAAGTCCCCCCAGCAGCAGCGTGGGGAGACGACTATTAGTCGTCTCCCCACGCTGCTGCTGGGGGGACTTTTTAACATAGGCCTCTGTATGGCCTTCAATTTTAGCTGCTTACGCTCCGCCACTCTGCCATGGGCCCCTGTACCGCCTCCTCATGCTGCTGCCAGGCCCGTAATCTGCCATGGGCCCCCGTACCGACTCCTCATGCTGCTGCCAGGCCCGTAATCTGTCATGGGCCCCTGTACCGCCTCCTCATGCTGCTGCCAGGTCCAGAGTGTGTCATGGGTCCCTGTACGGCCTCCCATTGCTGCTGTCTCCATCGCCACACTCTGCCATGTGCCACTTTCAGGTCTCCTCACACTGCTGGTGGGTTCCATTTTGTCATAGGGTGCTGTATGGCCTCCCATTGCTGCTGCCAGGCCCGTAATCTGCCATGGGCCCCCGTACCGACTCCTCATGCTGCTGCCAGGCCCGTAATCTGTCATGGGCCCCTGTACCGCCTCCTCATGCTGCTGCCAGGTCCAGAGTGTGTCATGGGTCCCTGTACGGCCTCCCATTGCTGCTGTCTCCATCGCCACACTCTGCCATGTGCCACTTTCAGGTCTCCTCACACTGCTGGTGGGTTCCATTTTGTCATAGGGTGCTGTATGGCCTCCCATTGCTGCTGCCTCCACCGCCACTGTGGCTCCACACTCTGGTTTTGGCCCCGTGACTGCCCAAATGAGTGAAGTGTGCGGTGATTCTAAGATCGACGGCACTCATCTTTCAGTCATACTGACTGACAGTATTATTTCTCTTCCCCAGCAGACTCCAAGGGCATTTAAATTAAAGGTACAGTGTTCTGCACTAATATAAAGGCTCTCTGAAGCCTAGAAACACCCTTTTTACACGTTAAATTCGCAGCGAATATATTCGCCCCGAATCAAATTTATTCCGCGAATTCGGCGAATCAGCCGAATCGAATTTTTGAATAATTCGCTCATCTCTAATTGACACCATTCACTACCAGGGTCACAAAGGTTGCACTTGCGACCAGGCTCTGGCATTCCGCCACCATGAGGGCCCCAAGGCAGCAGGAAGGGGACCCGCTGTAGAACATGTGAAAGGGTCCTGCTGCGGGACTGTAATAATGGGCCCTGTGATGAGAGTAATGGATCAGTGGAAAGAGTCCCAGGCCCAGAGGGAGCTGCCCTGTCCATGGGTCGAAGGGGGGGCCTTCATGGTTTCTTGCACCAGGGCCCCGAAAGGTTCTAGTTATGCCTCAGTTTTGCCTTAGTTCAGCATATAATATAACCTATTAAGAATTTTGGTACTTTGTTTCCATTGGAAGAATTCCCATCACTTCCTATCCCCATGAATTCCTGTGCAAGAAGTGAGGGAGGCACAGCAATAAAAAAAAATCTAACAGTGGTTCTAAACCTTCCTCTCTCTTTCTAATTGGCAAACAATGTGGACAGGAGCTAGGCTTTAAAGTGATACTAAAGTCTTGTTTTGTTGTTTTATTAATAACAAACATGTCATACTTAGCTGCTCTGTGCAGTGTTTTTTCACAGAGCAGCCAAGATCTTCCTCTTCTCGGGTCGCCTGCCAGTGCGCCTGGCCACCCCTCCTGTCGGATGCCCCCACAGCAAGCAGCTTGCGGGCACCCAAGCAGGCATGCTCCTGAACCATGGCTGTGTGTTTATTCCCACAAAGAGCAGTGACTTGGCCCCACCCCTTCCTTCTCCTGATTGGCTCACTGACTGTGACTGACATCAGTGACTCAAGCTGTTGCCTCAGCCAGTAAGGAGGGAGGTTCCTTGGAGAACTGAGGCTCTCCAGGACATCGCTGGGTTGGGATGGGTTCAGGTAAGTGTTAAGGGAGGGGGCTGGAGGACTGCTACACCTTCATGTATGGAATGCATGAAGGAAAAAAACCTTGAGCCGTTAAAACCACTCTAACAACAATTCACATGTAGAAACACTGCAAGTGACTCATCTCATGTGAACTGGGCAAGGTTTGCTATTAGCACAGTAGGCAAGTGCCTAGTGGTGATATTGCTATAGGGGTTCCTAGACTCAAGAAGGTCCACAATATGGTATTAAAATAATCGTTCACAAGCCAGGTATATATATATTAGACACTAGTCATAAGTCTAAAGGACTACTCCTAAATCTACTTAAAGCTTACAGGTATATCCTACACTTGGCAGTCATCACCAGCCTGTGGCACAAACAGTCTCTGTGTACCTACAGCTAAATGCAGTCTTTAGAAGCAGTTTGCTATCCATGCCAACATAGGGAGAATGAGATAGTCTCAGGCCCCAAGCTCACCATAAGGTAAAAATGATTGTTTTTAGAAATTCAAAAGCTTAGCCCCCCTGCAGGTGCACAGAGAAAAAATATGCAAAAAAAAAAATAAGAGGAAAACTGATGAGAACATCATGCAATACCAAAGAAAAAAGCTAGGTAAATGAAATCGGCGATCTTTGGTTTAGTGAGTCATTTAAGGGTCATTGAAGTTAAGTGTCCCTGACATCCTATTACTAACTGCAAAGAACTGAGAGGTGGGTGACTGTAACAAACTGCTGGTAACTTATGATTTGCTGAAATAAATAGGTGGTCAAGCATTAATGTTATTAAAGCAAGTCTGTTGTAATACTGACGTTACCAAACAAAGCAATGCCTGTAAAAGAAAAGAGTAAACTACTCACCTCTAGTGCCATCAAACACTGCTCCATTCATAAAAAAATCATTCCCTTAGGTTTCTCTGGAAATCAACATGCAGAGGAGTGCTGATCTCTTGTGCTCCTGCAATTCTCACTAGTTCCTTCTGCTGACCTCCACATAACTACTGCATCCTGTAGTGATGTGATTTGCTTATGCAGGTGTACTAATCCTCAACTCTATCCTAAACTGAAAAAGTTATGGCCTCGGAATACACTTTAAATGCTTGCTTATTCCCACTCTTAAGTTTTTCTGTCATTTTAGCATTTCAGTGAAGATTCTGCAGTTTCAGTAAGTGGGCATGAGCAATCTATAATTTCATAGAAAGAAAAATTTGGAGTAATTACAAACAGCACAAGGTTCTTTTGTAAATAATTGAGATGGTTAGCAGTGCACTACTGTCAGTTTTATTTGCCTGATATTTAGTTCATACAGCCCTACTTTCAAAGTATGCACTAAACAAGTTCTCCTTACCAGCTTCTTCCTCTACAACTGCTTGTGCTGTGAGTTCTTTATAGTCTGGGCTGAGTGGAAATATCCTGTCATATGTGGAATTAGATTCTTGTTCACTAGCTGACACAGATTCATGCCTTCGATTTGTATTGTAGGTATTGCAATCACTTGGAATTGAGAGGCTGACAGTTAGCTCTTCATCCAACATTCGTCTTGATGCCTAGGAAAAGAGAAAAAATTTACTAAAGCCAGCAGGACAAGCAACTTTCCAAGTAGTCTCATTTTTAAACTCAAAAATATAATACTACACAAAACATTACACATTAGTACTACCCCCTTAAGGGTTTCTTGGTAATTGTTTTGGGTTCCCTGTCAATCTGAACCTCTTGTTGTAAGCTCAACCTCTGCTGACACCACCGTGCTTCAGTGACCAAAGTAAATCACACCTGTAAAATGGACTCTCACACTAGGTAAGGTAAACCAATATGATGTTTATATTGGAATCAAAGGTAACTTGGTCAAGAAGAACAAAATTACATTGATATATGCAACAAATATAACCACTCTTGAGCAAAAAATAGCAACACCATAAAGCAACAATAACTGTTGGCAGGCCTGCTTTCAGAAATAATCCACTGTCTCCAATCTGAGGGGACTGTTGAATCCCCAGTGAGCAGTAAACAACTATCAAGAACAGGTAAGCTCACTGGGGGTCCTCAGAACTAGATGGCAAGGATTAGATGTGAAGTAAAGGGAATTCTCATATGAAATTGAATACTGTCTCTTTAAGAGTAATACAGTGTCTTCTGCACACTCTTTGGGGCCCAATTGGTATGAAGTTGAGTTGAAGTGTGTAATATAGTTCCTTGGGATGGTGGCATAAAGATAGTGAAGGAACAAGGGGAGAATTAACAATTTTCCGCTTGGTGGTAGGCAGGGTCCCTTTTAAAGTATTAAACATGGGGCAGTCTTGAAGTGATGCATAGCAACAATTGGCATGAATGTCTATAGGCAAAGACAGCTCCCTTTGTACTTCAAAGGCAAAAGTTAACAGTAATGGGAATGTAATGTTTATTGAGGAAGGGAAACTTGTGGTTTCAGTGGACATTGCTGTATCCTGGCCTACAACTGTATGTTCTGTGATCGGCTTGTACAAGAAACTGCAATGTAGATGCACTGTATCTCGAAAATGGCGGCTGCAAGAACTAGGCCACAAACTGAAGCAACTACATATAATGTTCACAGCTATGTGTAGGTAGATGGCTAAGGTGGCAAACTGTCAGTATTCACTTGTTAGTGGGAGCATGGGTGTCTCTCACCCAATGAAGTAGTCCGGCAGATCGTAGCAGTCTGTTTTCTCTGCAATGGGGGTCAGTCCATGGACTCTCCTACTCATATTCGGTGTCATATCTGGTCTCTTGCTGTCAGATTGGCCTGCTAGGCAGTTTGGCAGACCGGGTGGTCAGTAGGCTCTTTCCTCTCTCTCCAACTCCAGCACCGCAGCCTAGTTCAACACTTCATCCGTTGTCAGAGCTCCTTCTATTTCAGCCTCTCCCCACACTCTCCTGGGCTTTGATATTTATATGCCCCCGCCCACATGCTACCTCTCTTGGGAAATGTAGTCCTTGACTGCCCTGCTCACCAGCTAAATCCTGCTATACAGCATACAAGTTCCAGAGAGCTGTTCTGCCCATGTGAGTAACCCTGAATGGCAGACCACCGCCATCTAATGTCCATTTTAATGTACTGCAAATAATCACATTTCAATGGCTTACACAATGTTTTTCAATCATGCTTACTTGCAATCAATAAAAATAACAGTACTCATCTGATACAAAAATACATTAGTATTAGTACTCAGGGCCAGTGCTACCACTAGGCGAACTAGGCAGCTGCCTAGAACACAGCCAGGGCTTTCGCTTCCATAGGCCACTTAAGCAGCTGCCTTACAGCGCCATGATGGGGAGGGGGTGGTAAGGTTCCCAAACAGGCAGCCACTTGCACAGACGGTATAGAGGGAGCCAGGTACCCTCCTACCAGCGATGTCCCAATCACACAATGAGTGCCTGGATTCAGAAGGGAGAAACCCCCAGCCTCTGCCCTCTCCATAGAGGGCACATTGGGTTTTTATGGAAGCGCCGGTCCTGTCTGGATAGTTGACCCCTGCAGGATATCGGTGGAGCTCTGGACAGAAATTCAGGTGCAGGCAACAGGAGTGTGCAGGCTCTGCAATGTGAGAGGAAGGAGCTGGTACTGGTCACTGGGACACCTGCTGTATGCTCAGCCCAGAAAACCACCCCCGGATACCTTCAACCCCTGCCAGCCTGCGGGATGATAATGAGCACATAGTGGAGTAGCAGCTGGCTGAAGTAGAGGATACCTTTGAGAGTGGACACTGGGCTTCCCTATTAACCCAGTCGGTGCTGGCATCCAGAGCCACCTGAACTCCTTCACCTATGGCATTCTGCCAGCCGCTTTCAGCAGGGCATGTGCTGGGCAGAGCTTCTCCAGTGCCAACTCCATGCAGAAAGTGCTGTGCAGTGCCATAGACAACAAAAGGGCCAAGCAAGGGAGCTCATCTCCAGAATCCTGGGTGGAGGGGGAAACATATCAACATTAAGTTATTTTTTTATTTTCTTTTGTATGAACAGGAAAGTACAGTATCTCTACCATAACTCATGGCTTCATCACTGAGTTCTCCAGCACTGCCATGGCCCATATGGCTGCCCACCTCCTGTGATGCTGCCTCCCTCCTGTCACACTGCCCCCAATTATCTCACTGCCCCCCTCCTGCCACACTGCCCCCCTCCTGTAACATTGCTCCCTAAATTGCCGCCCTCCTGCTCCAGTGCTCTCCTCCTGTCACCCTCCTGTCAGACTGCCCCCACCTGTCCTGAGGGGATTCCAAATAGTTGGTCTTGCCTAAGGTGCAAAATAGTCTAGCATCGGCCCTGGTCATACTACTATCTAATATGTCTGTCAGTGTCAGCAGCTGAAGTGCTCATACACAGATTATCAGACACATTAGGTTTTAATTCTAATTTGCCAGTAATGACGTACACACCTTACTTAGTTCAGGAGGAATGGATATATAATTGTTCAATGACAGTAATCATGCAACCTTTTACACAATCTGGAAATTTGTTAGGCGCCCAATAACCAAATTGCTCAGTGTTAGCCATATGCATGGTCAAATCAATGAATGATCAGGCTGCCAAAATTCATGCATTATTTAAGTCAAATTTTACGAAGTGAATACGTTTATGCTATTTTTGGGCTGTTCCTCTAGGCCCACCAACAAACTTATTATGACATCACTAACAATTCCGTGAGTTGTTCAATGCTATCTTGTACAGCCATAGAGTCCGTTAGTCTAAAATAGTTGAGATCAAAATTGTGATAAATTATTTGATAACATTTATATAAAAATAAGGATATTTGAGAATTAGATGAATATAGATTATTTTCATAAGCTTACCTTTTCCAACATCTTTTGCCAGAACTGTCTCCACAGGATTATGACAATAATGGCTACCAGAATTAAAATAATTGCTACTAAGCAACCAATCAGAAGGCGAGTTTGGCTGTCATCGATTTTGAGAGTCGGATCTAAAACAGAGTAAATGACTGTATGTGAACATATTTTAGAAATTAAAGATGATAAAATGTTAAAGTTTACAATAAAAAAAAGACTGTAAGTCATAGACACAGGTAAAGATCCTCTGGCTTTAGGTTAAAAAATAGCCAGATGAGGAAGCTAATCTAGTTTGTTTCAATGTAATGGCTTTATTTTTGGGTTGATTTTCATATATTCTCAACAGATCTTTTCAAGGTATTGAATATACTACCTGGTAAACATCCACTAAAGAAAGTATTTACAGATCTGTATAGTACATGCAATTATAAAAAAGGAAACACAATGTGTGTAAAATGTGAACGTTTTTTAAAAATGCTTTAAAAAATAAGTGAGAACAGATAAACATTTATACCAAATGCCAGGCTTGTGTTATTTGACATCCTATATACAAGTATTTCCAAATAGTTTTCTATCTCATATTTCCCCAGAAATACCCCAACGTGAATGCATAATCTTTTTATTCACATTATTAAACTTATTTTGCAATATAACTCCCCAGGTGAGACAATGCATTGGTATAACACTCAAAATTGATTATAATGGAATGGAATTTAATGTTGTAATTGAATGGCATATCTGCTCAGGCTATTAACCATGTTTATGAAATATTAAAACTCAGACATATATTTTACTAGCAAATCAGACCCATCCTTAATAAGTAGCATCAATTTTCATGCTTTGTCTTCCACCTGTGAAATAGATACCTGTAAAATGCCCAAAGTCAGTAGGGGGCCCCATGAGATGCCCCTGGTACCTTTTTCATAGGCTTTTTTGAGTTGGTGCAAGGACACAGGGGCCCAATGTTCCCCTATTGCCCGGGGGCACCATGAGTTGTCAGTCCGCCCCTGGTCACAAGGATATATTCAGTAGGAATGTGCAAATGTACCTCGGTTCGGATGGTTAGATGGTGTGGGATTTGTGAACCCATCGTGCATCGTGAAGAGTGGAATTTGCACACCCCACTGTTTTTTTTCGGGGGGGGGACACAGCCATGGGAGACATATACCAATACAAAAATGTTGGGGAGAGGGTCCTCTTTTTAATGCAGCTTTGAGAATGACAAGAGATACACTAATCAGGGTTTAACTTAAAGTAAACTTTAGAGTATATAATATTTCAGAGAGGCAGCAGCCACTAATATTGCCATTGCACTGGAACAGTGCCCAAAATTTGGAGACATGAAGCATGATTTACCCTGCAGCAAACATTAAACAATTTGCAGTTGAGGCACAGCTGTGGAAACATTATTTGTGGCACCAGAATAGGCCACACACTTGAAGGCACATTGCAGGATTTATTCTGCAGCAAACATTTTTAATATTTTATCTGAGGTCCAGCTGAGAAACCATTATGTGTAGCACTTTTACAGTGCCACAGCATTGGAAAAGTCTAAGAGAGGTGGTAGGGGCTGGCAATTATAGCAGTCCAGCAAAGCTGCCCTCAACTTGCACATTACTGTAGGTGACAGTGCAGTCACCCCTCCACCAGTGTGCCCCATCCTGCATCCATTCCTGCACATTCTTCTAGGGGAGGCCAACTCCAGCAGTTGGACTAAGAAGAGCCATTGGTTTTGCTACACTGTCCTTGGGGTCCTTGGAGTGTTTAAGGAAAATGTTATTCTTCCACTTCAGTAGCTGTGAAAGGGAGACTTGCATGGTCAAGGATACTGATAGAGTCATTTGGGTGGGTTTAGAAGGCTTACAGTGAGGTTCAAGCCTGCACTTGACCCATACTTATTGTGGCCTCAAGTTCACCACCTTTGCCATTTATGTGCCATGAAGTAAGCCTCTGAAACCCCTGGTGAGACCTACCTCCTTATCACTTGAGGCCCCAAATGCTGCATTGAATGCAGATGGAGAATTATGGGGAGTGTGTGCCTTTTGCTGCCCAACAGCACTATTAAAGTGCTGCTCCTACCATGATTTTTGGAGCAGATCCATGAATGAATGTGGTACCCAAATGACTTGCAGTTTTACCATTTCACTTTGCAGGGAGACATACAGTCTGATGAGAGCACCAACAAGCATTCAAGGTTATTATTGATAAAATTGATTCATAGCAGAAACACCTTGCTGCATTCACTAACACTGGGTTAACCTACCCCCATCAAAACCACCATTTCAAACTGTAAATCATAGTGAAGACTCTTTGACTGTTTAAACATAATTAAAGTTCCTAAATCCTGATTAATAGGAAGTGTGTGTTGGCCCGAAAATTAGTTGGTTTTTTTGCTATGAATCAACTTAATCATTTAAAACCTTGGACATTTGTTTAGCGCTGTCATTGGAGTGTGTGTATGTTGATTCTCAACTCTGGGTTCTTTCCCTCTTCTGAAGGGGAGTCTGCATTTTCTGGGTGCTGCCAAACCGATGCTTGTGTTTGGACACTGCAGACAGAGGCTGGAGACCACAATGATGCTGTTAGCAGCAGATGTGTGAAAAAACACAGACTGCAGAGCTTTGTGGATCAACCCTCAGAATAGCATAGTGACATGTAGCTGTGGCACAGTGCCATCTGATGGAATATGATAACTGCTCCCTCTAATTCTTTATAAGCTGCCTCTATGCTTGGACAAAATCCTTCCCCACTGCTGTTTTGTCTCTTCTTAACCTTCCTCCTCTACAATCTCTAACACCCAGGTATAGTTTGCCACCTCTTCATTCCCACCCTCCTCATTGTTGGAGCCTGCTTGGCTCCAATCAGCTGCAGGAACATCACTGCTTCTTGATGCTCCCTGCTGATATCCCTTCCTTATACACTATATTGTCAAAAGTACTGGGACACGACTCCCAATCACTGGATTCTGGTGTTCCAATCACCCGCATGGCCACAGGTGTATAAAATCAGGAACCTAGACATGCAGACTGCTTCTGCAAACATTTGTGAAAGAATGGGTCGCTCAGGAGCTCAGTGAATTCAAGCATGGTACTGTGATAGGTTGCCACCTGTGCAATAAGTCCATCTGTGAAATTTCTTTGCTACTAAATATTCTACGGTCAACTGTTAGTCGTATTATAACAAAGTGGAAGCAACTGGGAACAAAAGCAACTCAGCCACAAAGTCTTAGGCTAAGTAAAATGACAGAGCAATGTCAACGCATGCTGAAGTGCACAGTGCACAGAAGTCTCCAACTGTTTGCAGGGTCAATAGCTAAAGATCTCCAAACTTCATGTGGCCTTCAGATTAGCACAACAACAGTGCTTAGAGAGCTTCATGGAATGGGTTTCCATGGCCGATTAGCTGCATCCAAGCCTTACACCACCAAGTGCAATGCAAAGCATCGTATGAAGTGCTGTAAAGCACGCCTCCACTCGACTCTAGAGCAGTGAAGACATGCTTTCTGGAGTGATGAATCATGCTTCTCTGTCTGGCAATCTGATCAATGTGTCTGGGTTTGGTGGTTGCCAGGAGAACGGTACTTGCCTGATTGCATCGTGCAAGTGTAAAGTTTGGTGGAGGGGGGATTATGGTGCGGGGTTGTTTTTCAGGAATTGGGCTTGGCCCCTTAGTTCCAGTGAATGGAAGTCTTAAGGCATCAGCATACCAAGACATTTTGGACAGTTTCATGCTCTCAACGTTGTGGGAACAGTTTGGGAATGGCCCCTTCCTGTTCCAACATGACTACGCACCAGTGCACAAAGCAAGGTCCATAAAGACATAGATGAGCAAATTTGGGGTAGAGGAACTTGACTGGCCTGCACAGAGTCCTGACCTCAACTCGATAGAACACCTTTGGGATGAATTAGAGTAGAGACTGCGAGCCAGGCCTTCTCGCCTGGCATTAGTGCCTTACCTCACAAATGTGCTTCTTGGAAGAATGGTCAAACATTCCCATAGATACACTCCTAAACCTTGTGGACAGCCTTTCTTGAGGAGCTGAAGCTGTTATAGCTGCATAGGGTGGGCCAACTCAATATTGAACCCTACGGACTAAGACTGGGATGCTATTAAAGTTCTTGTGCGTGTAAAGGCAGGCTTCCCAATATAGTGTATGTTCCTAGTGTGCTCTTCCTCATCCCCAACATCTGATGTGAGTAATTCTTGCGCATCCTTCTGCATCAAGTGACTGGTGCACTGAACCAATAATGCTGACTCCTTTATGCCAGTCTTAAGTGCTATGGTGGGATTAGAAGAAGAATAGGAAAAAGAAGAGGGTACATTTTCAGTCAACTGGCTTCTCTGCACCTGAGAAAAAAGGAAGGTTTTGTGACCTACTCAACTGCATCCTCTGTGTACTCTGGCTGTAAAACACTGCCGCTATCAAAGAAAAAGCATAACCTAACCCCTGGTTTGCCCTGCAGGACCTACTCATCCCCTAGTACTTCCATGTTCAGAACCTCTGTCTCTATTTTTAGGCCTGCCTGACTTTTTGAATGCAGGCGATTGTCGTGCTTTCTGGTGCTGTGGTGACTTGGTGCATAAAACTTTACCAATATGCAGTGATGTGCTGCAAACAAAGAACAGCTTTGCCTGTGTCAGAAACCAGTTCTTACTGCTGAGCCCAAAATTAAAAAAGGCCCAAAATTAAATTACAATAAAATATAAAGCACTTTAAAAAATATGAATAAAAAATAAAATACAAAACTAAATCAATAAACCCTATTCTTTTTATTTTTAAACCTATCTGAAAGTAAAAAAAAAAATGTATATGCACATATAAATACACAGGTTGAGGGCACCTACATACAAAATTGTTGATTATGCTGCATATTGCCGTGTACACCAAAGTGAGAGCAAAAAGCTTAGGGCCATTTTTCACAGTTAACTCAAACTGATGACCTTAGGGCTTTTAAAGCATTTCCTATGGCAAATTTTGGTACCAAAGTTTGTTGCTGTTTCAGAAAAAGGCACTGCAGCTCCCCACCCCTGCTTTTCAGAGCTTAGAGATTCTTTGAATGAATGTAGGGGAAAGGTGGGTGCAAATAACCAGGAACAATGTATTCAAAAGGATTTGTTTCATCTGTGTATCACTTGAGGCTAGTCACTTCACTGGGTATATGTAAGGGTTTACAACCACTTTAATGCATTTGATACTGAAAATCTGTACTTGATAAACTGTTGCACTAACATCATGTGACATAAAAAGTTGGAACCACCACCATTTTATTCTCCAGGGTCACTGCTTTTAGAAATTACATACTCTTTGCAGACTTTAACTAATCTTCAGGCCTAATTTGTTTTTAATATGTGTGCAAAAAATGCAAAAATAGCTCTGACAGTAAAAGGGGACTGGTGGGTCTATATACTGTGAACACAGGGGGTACACATTAATATGTGACTGCCCACATTGCAACTGACAGTATTGTAGCTCAGTACACCTGTACAGTACACCTCTCTTTCCCTGTTCACAGACTGTCAGCTCTTCTTATCTACTCCAATACACACTGACAAAAGACTGCTGGAAAGCCTACCTTTTATAGTGAGGGAGCTGGTACATCAGAAAATCCCTATTATTGACCCATTAAAGCCACCTGACCACAGATGAAATGCCAGAAAGTGCATTCTTGGTAGTTGGTTTCCACAGCAACAGATGGCTGCATTAGTTCATTGTGTCCGCAAATGGGATGGGTTTGCTGCAAACCATACTCCAACCAAACCTCATCCTTAGTGTTCAGCTTTGTGTGCATCTAGAGACCAACATATGTTTCTGCAATGCTTTTCAAGGGAAAAATTGTGCCCAAAATTCTAATCAAATAATAGATACGCTGATTGGCATGTAGAAATGGCACTGGCACTGGGAAGTTTCAAAGATAGGCATGTTTGTACAGCGTGGCTATTAATACACCAATCTTACGCTTTTTATAGTTTTTATACCGGAATTCTAGATTACATCACAAAATTGGATGAATCATAATTAAAAATCTCTAGTTAAAGAATGATAAGTAATCCATAACCAGTGTTAACAAGTAAACTAATAAAAAATGTATTACATACCATATGTAGTAGGAACACCAGCAGGTCGTGGGGGACCCAGTGAATTGTTGTACATAGTAGCATCTATAAAAACAGAGGAAATATATTGATCCCTATTTGTATATACACACACGAACGCACAAATAAACAAATGTTCTTTCTAGAGTGGATAAGGGGAAATATCACTGTTGTCTTCATAGCTTTTGTCCATCAACAAACCATTGATGATCATCAGGTCAAACAAAGACATGATGATCATTATCAGCTTAAGTTAATAAACAAAAGCATGCAGCAAGTGTATAACTATAAAAGACACTCCACAATGTTAAAATGTATGTTTTTTTTTTTTTTTTGCTTATTTGGTGTGTATTTCGCTATTTGGGGTTTTATTACAAAGTAGGAAAAATGGCACAAAATAATAGCTTTTTTACAAACAGGTGCTACTTGGGCATATGCACTTCCTGTCTCTGGGTTTTTGGATTGAAAGATGAAGAAGAGAGAGAGATAAAGTCTGAGACCGCGTGTCCTGTCCATGGAAAAGCTGCTGCTAAATCCAGGCCAGAAGGGATTAATAAATACGTGCTCCTTTGTTTAACAGTTTACTATTGTTGCCCATAGCTTCTGTGTGTGTGTATCTTACATTATACCAGATAATTAAAGTGATACAAAGGCAATTTAAAAAAAATATTAAAAATGTTATACTCACCTGCTCTGTGCAGTGGTTTTGCATAGAGCACCACAGATTCTACTCTTCTTGGGACCCTCACTAGTACTCCTGACCCCTCCCTTCTGCTAAGTATCCCCAAATCAACCAGCTTGCTATGGGGGCACCCAAGTAGGCTTGCTCTTAAGCCACTGCTCTCTGTGTCCATTCACACACAGAACCACAGCTCGACCCTACTCCCTCTCTCTCCTCATTGGATCACTGGCTGTTATTGACATCAGCGGTAGCCAGTGTCTGTCTCAGCCAATGAAGAGGGAGAGTCCCCGGAGAGCCGAGGCTCTTGTGTACATCGGTGGATCATGATGGGGCTCAGGTAAGCATTAGAGGGGCTGGGGTGCTGCTACACACAGATTTTTTTTTACCTTCATGCATAGAATGCATAAAGGTAAAACTGGAGCCTTTACAACCACTTTAAGTCTATGATACTGTGTGCATGTGTACAAGTAGTCACTTTGCTGTTTGTTTATTGCAATAGAGTTTATATGCATCTTTTGCTATTTTAGCTAACCTTGTCTCTTCTGGTGTGGGATTCTAAAACTAGTTTTAGCTTAGGGCTCAATAATCAGCATAAGCTAGCGCACATGTGTCAAACACAAGGCCCATGGGCTGAATCCAGCCCTCTAGGCCATTTCATGTGGCCCTTGCACCCAGGGCTTTTTTTCATTGGCTGAACAGAGTTTCTCCACCTCTTTTGGCGGTGGTGGGAGAGATGAGGGTTGTGGAGGGTGGGGGATGGGGAGAGTTGTGCAGAGGTCAGAGCCTAGGAGGAGGGATGGAAGTGAGATGTGGATAGCCTGTGAAAGAGAGCTGAACCTTGCACTCTGTGCAAAGCACACCCCAAAACCCTGCACTCTGTATGTAACGCACTCCTCAACCCTACGCTCTGTACACAGTGCACCTGTGAACTCTGCACTCTGTACATAGTGCACTCCTGAACTCTATATGTTGCACACTCCTGAACTTTTCACTCTGTACGTAGCACATTCCTGAACTCTGCACTCTGTATGTAACACACTCCTGCACTCTTTATGTAACCCACTCCTGAACTCTACACGTAACACATTTGTGAACTCTGACTTTGTACATAGTGCACTTCTGAATTCTGCACTCTGTATAAAGCGCACGCCTGAATAGTCTTACAGATTCAACCAACCCTTTGAGGGCACCCATAATGGTGATGCGGCCCACGATGAAATTGAGTTTGACACCCTTGGGCTAGAGGCACTTAGAGGTCAGATTACATGACAAATTAGAAGTTACTAGGTACTTGAGCTGGCCAAAGACGAGTTAAAAAAAACAAACAAAAATTTCTTACTTTTTGAGTTCAGATGTTTGTTTATCGCATCATCAGTGTGCCAGATTTAACACATGATTTTTGTGCCTCAATGAAACATGCCTGATCCAACATGGTAGATTTTTTTCAGAAAAACACAACAAATGACGTCACAATTTTATGCGCCATTTTTGTTTTTCAACCATCAGAACATTCCATTTTCGACTTAAAGCAGTAGTAAACCATGACATTAAAAAAAAAGAAAAAAATCCCCTGCAAGGCAATGGCATAATGTGCTAGAATGCATCACATCCTAGCACATTATGCAAAAACTTTCCTTAGAACTTTGCCCTAAGGCACTGTCACCGCTGATAGGGTTTCCATCTTCACCCAGTCTTCCTTCCAGATTTGCGGGCTCCAACAGCTTGAATGGTTGAGCCATGATGATGTCACTCTCGTGCATGCACAAGGGAGTCATGGGCCATGGCACAGCACTCTGAAGGAATGGCACGAGTATGCCGTTCCTTTAGAGAGCATGCACCAGTGACATCACTGGCTGCCAAAAGAGCGAATATCTCCTAAACGGTGCACGTTTAAGATATATCCATTTTACCTACAGGTAAGCTTTATTGTAAGCTTACCTGTAGGTACAAATCAACAGGGAGGCTTTACTACCACTTTAAGACACAGAGTAGATAGTTCCAGATCCATTCCACAGTTTTGATTGGTGAAAATCTGGAATCATATTCTCTGAATATTTTGATGATATTTTGTACTATAGATGATATATTTAAAGTATTTGCAATTTTACATTGAGGAATATTGTTCTAAAATTGTTTGAGAATCTCTAGATATAGCTTTTCACAGAGCTGTGTTACTGACCTATTGCCAATTAACCTTACTAGTTGAAAAATGTTCTTCCAGCTCTTTCTTGTTAGTACCATTTACTTTGCCAGCTACTTTCCCCTGTCACAACTTTTTTCAGAGGTGTTGCTGCCATCAATTTGAAAACTACCTTATATTTCCATACTGATGTAGCGCCCTCTAGTGTAGATAGTTTGTTGTGTGTAGGTAGAAGCTTGCTAGAAGCCTGTGTTTAAACAGAGGATTACTTCAGGTTAAGCTGGAGAGCTCTGCAGGTCAGTCTCCTGATACCTCCTCCTGCTCTAGAAGCTTGGAGAAGCTTCTAGAAGTCAGTAGGTGAGGAGGGGCTTATCTACATATTTATGGGAATCTGACCCATGCCAGACAAGAGGCCTGGCACTGTGGAAGACTGTACCATAAATATGACAGAGGCTGGCCAGCAGGGGAGTCAGGTGGAAGATGGTTGAGGTGCTGCTGTGTAGCCTTGGAGGGATCCCCTGGAAAGGAGGGTTCTACCTCAAGCCTGGAGGTTGAAGGAAGGAGCAGAGCTCCACTGCCCTACAGTCCACCGAGGATGGACAGCCTGCATAGCCTGGAACAGGACCAGCCTACCAGAAGGCCTGAACGCAGTTCTATCCATAGCTACAGGACAAGGACATTGTGCATACCTCTACACCCCCAGGACCTATAAGGGAGAAGTCTGCTAGATGCAAATTCTTGGCAAGTCTTCAGGGGACAGTATAATGCTTACCCAATCCCTTATCCTGGGATTAGATACTGTAGCCATGTGGGCTGGTATTTTGTTCACTAAGGGGTCCAAGTTGTCACTTGGCTGAAGATCTACTCGGGACACCAAATTTCTAGGAGGGGATCACTTTGCTAAAGACCATTGTGGTTCCGGCTGGAATGCAGTCAGATATCTGTCATTTTTGCAGTACGCTAGTACGCTAGAGAAGGAAACTGTCATCAATTTGTTGTTCTTCAATCAAGTTGGGCATCCCATAACCCCTTTACGCTATCCAAGTTGAATTCCCCAATAAATCCTAAACACCAAGCCCATTGACTGTTTCTTGTGTCTGGAAAATGAGTGTTGCCAGGCTGGCAGGAAGTAAAGGGGGACGCAAAAACAGCAGCGCTCAAGGGGGTAGCGCTACACTTATGCATCTATATACTTCATCTGCTCCCAATAACTTTAACCGCCTCCCGCCCGCCATATAAGGAAATGACGGGCGCAAGGTGATTCTCTCATTTGACGCCCTCCCAGTCTAACCGCACATGCGCACCCCCTGGGACACAGCGGATCACCGATCAACGAAAAGAGCTGAAGATGTCGGCTCTGTCATGTGATCAGTTGTGTCCAATCACAGCTGATCACATGTAAATAAGGAAATGCCGGTTATCTGCATTTCTCTCCTCACGAGCTGTCACGCTGACAGCTCGAGAGGAGAGGAGAGCCGGTAATCAGCATTACTCAGAGGGGACATGTACACTGATCATCAGGGCACTGATGATCAGTGTGCCCTGATGATCAGTGTAGCCCCATCAGTGCCACTTGTCAGTGTCCATAAATGCCACCTGTCAGAGCTCATCAATGCCATCTGCCAGTGCCCATCAGTGCCACATCAATGGCACATTTCATTGCATACCAGTGCACATCAATGCCAAATATCAGTGCCCATCTGAGCTGCCTTTAAGTGCCACCTATTGTGCCAGTCAGTGCCACCTATCTGTGCCAGTCAGTGCCACCTATCAGTGCTTTCAATCAGTGCCGCCTATCAGTGCCAGTCAGTGCCGCCTATCAGTGCCAGTCAGTGTCGCCTATCAGTGCCCGTCAGTGCCACCTAACAGTGCCAGTCAGTGCCACCTATCAGTGCCAGTCAGTGCTGCCTATCAGTGCCACCTATCAGTGCCACATATGAGTGCTGCCTTCCAGTGCCCATCAGTGATGCCTGTCAATGCCCATCAGTGCCACCTACCAGTGCCTCCTCATCAGTGCCCATCAGTGCTGCCTATCAGTGCCCAACAGTGCCACCTATCAGTGCCAGTCAGTGATGCCTATCAGTGCCATCTATCAGTGCCATATATGAGTGCTGCCTTCCAATGCCCATCAGTGATGCCTGTCAATGCCCATCAGTGCAGCCTATCAGTGCCTGTCACTGCAGCCTCATTAGCACACATCAGTAAAGGAGAAAAAACACTTATTTACAAAATTTTATAACAGAAACTAAGAAAACATTTTTTTTTTTCAAAATTTTCAGTTGTTTTTGGTTTGTTTAGCAAAAAATAAAAAACCTAGAGGTGATTAAATACTACCAAAAGAAAGTTCTATCTGTCTCAAAAAAATGATAAAACAATTTCATAAGAGTACAGTGTTGCATGACTGCACAATTGTCATTCAAAGTGTGACAGCACTGAAAGCTGGAAATTGGCCTGGGCAGGAAGGGGGTATAAGTGCCCTGTAGGCAAGTGGTTAATTACATTACTGGTTAATTTCTCAGGAAGGGAATCCCCTTTGTTCACGATCAACTTTATTATCAAACCCACTCTTCCACTTCGTGAAGGTTCTGGTTCTTTTTGTACAGTTAGTCACCTACATATGAACTTCCAAGTTGCGAACTTTCAAATATACGAACATGCATTTGCATATGCAATCATGTGAGCTCATTTACATTTCTGGCGTACGTTCTCATACGTACATCTTCTACAAGTGGTGGTGCTTCTGTGTACTTTACTGTATACAGTACTTTATCATTATTTCAACCTTTTTTCCATGAGTGAAATGTGTTTAAGACTTATTGCAGTATTTTTTTAGGCTGATTGTGTTAGTTGGATAGCTAGGCTAACTTTGTTGGACTTACAAACAAATTGGACTTATGAATGTACTCTCGGAACACAACTCGTTCATATGTAAGTGACTTATGGGTTTACCACAATATTCTTTGAGGAGGGCAATTTCTCTTAAGCCCTCAAAAAAGGGCTACAATTTAAAAAAGTCAAATATCAACAAAATACACTAAATATAGCAAAAGATACACAGAACACAAAGAAAAAAATGCTCATGAACAATTTAAACTCCATTTCATTATTACAGTAACCTTCTGTATTTAAGGGCTTTCATCAGCTGATTTAATCAGTTATTGAGTATGCAATATGTATATCATTTAATCCTTGCCTGTGGTCTGGTTTAAGCTGTTGCCATGACACTTCCCAGGGATTCATGTTTCAGGGTGGCTCCTTTTTCTTGCAGCATCCTATGGAGCCACCCTTGCATGCAGGGAGTAGAGTTGTGTCTCCCTACACTGTATGTATAAATAGAAACACTCAGTCTTGGTTAGAAAAGCACTCCCCTGATGCTCCTTTCTTTTTTAACCAGGCTAACAGACTAACTGCAGTCTGCACTGTTCACTGTTAACTCTTTCCTGTGAAGACTGGAAGTTCAAGGAAGCAGCACAGAGAATAGGAGCTAGCAGCTTTGAAAGCTGTAAACTGCAGGTGCTAAGGTAAGAATCTTAACAAAATGTTTGCTGGAAAATGTTTGTTTTGTTGTGCTCAATGTGTTAAGCTAAAAACACTGAGGGTTTAATACTGCTACTTTAATCCTCTTACTCCCATAGCCATTTTTGCATTTTTTTGCACACTTGTCTTAAAATCATTTTAGGCCTAAAGGTTAATTAAAACACCCAAAACATTTTATATTTTCTGAAAGCAGATATCCTGGAGAATAATCTGGGGATAGTTCCAATTCTTTATGTCACATGATAATGGCACAACTGTTTGTCATGGGCAAAATATCAGTAAAAATACACTAAAGTTAATTTTAGAGAACACAATTGCAATATACAGTATTATACAAAACTTTTAGGCAGGTGTGAAGAAATTCCGTACAGCAAGAATGCGTTCAAAAAAGATGTATTTTAATTGTTTATTTTTATTAATTTACAAAATGCAAAGTGAGCAAACAGAATAAAATTCTACTGTAAATCAAATCAACATTTGGTGTGACTACCCTTTGGCTTAATCCTGCATCAGAACTTAGGCAGTCAGAGCGGAAGTAAGTGCGAGTCAAAACTGGGTACCCACTCCCCAAAGGTGCCAATTCTTAATGGGGAGTGGGGGATGAGTCCTTAAAGCAGAACTTCCCCTTTTGGGTGGAACTCTTCTTTAACCTAAACAGAGACTGCTGTATAGGAGGCTTAAAACTAAGTGAGGAGCAGCCAAACTCTGCTACTAAAGGTAAGGTTGTGGAAAACAGTTTCATGTCACAGGCCAAACATCATGTCAAGACTAAGCACAGCACCAAGACAATGTAGTTATACTGCATCAGCAAAGTGTATCCCAGGCAAAAATTTCAAAGCAAACTAGGGTTTCAAGATGTGCTGTGCAAGCTCTTTTGAAGAAGCACAGAGAAATGGGTAATGTTGAGGATCATAGACACCGTGATCGGCCAAGGAAACTTCATGCAGAAGAGGAAAGATCATCATGCTTACTTCCCTTCGACATCAGATGTTCAGCAGTGACATTGGCACAGAACTGGCAGAAACCAGTGAGACCCAGGTACACCAGAAGTCTGGTCAGAAGTAGTTTTCATATTAGAGTTGTGGTCAACAGCAATACCGTTGATGTGGAAACAAGACTAAGCGACTAAACTATACACAAAAACATAGGCACTGGGGTGCAGAAAAATGGCAGCAGGTGCTCTGGACTGATGAGTCATAACGTGAAATATATGACTGTAGCAGGAAGCAGTTTTTTCCCTTAAGGGTAAATGTGAAGCATGGTGGAGGTTTCTTGCAAGTTTGGAAGTAATATGGCACAGAAGTGTAGTTGGGAAAGGAGGACTTAATAGATGGGGGCAGAAGGTTAATGAAAAACAAGTCCTCTGTTGGGCAAGTTCTTAGAATGTAAAGCCCTTGGTGTTATAAATCTAGTACACTTTGTGCAGCACCTCTAAGAGACTTAAGGATTCTTTATAAATTAGCAAGAGAACACAGTAGAGTGTGCAGACTAAGTGTAATAGATATTACAAAATGTATTCAAACAACAGCAATTGGCAACTCACATAAGGATGAATGTAAAATGCTTCTCATCACAGTTGTTAAAGGGTCTTGTTCAGAAGGGGCTACAGTGAATAGGTGGAGTAGGAATGCTGGTAGGAGAGACGCCTGTAGTAACTTGGAATACAGCAAGAGGGTGCCAATCTAAGTGTAGTGGGTAAGGGAAGTAAATTCACACAAATCAATTGGCAACTCAGTCGGATAATGTAAAGATTGCTTGTATGTAGTCGTATGAAGTTTTTGTCCTGGGTCAGTCTGTCGATGTAGTTTCTGGATCTGAGGGGAGTAACACCATCATTGGGAGATGATGGTATAGTGTCTTATGGTGTCCACGGAAGTGATTAAATACTTGTTGCTCTTGTGTTCTTAGTTGGAAGGGAAGATCAGTGAATTCACCTTCTCTGGCATCCTGGATTCACACATGGATATTTTCGCACATAGCAGCCAGCAGTGTATGTAAAACCCCCCACTGATGCCAAGGTATGCCATATTTAAGTTGCAGTGAAAGGGTTAAAGGCCAATTGAACCCTTATTTTAATTCAGCTAAATACATTCCAGGTGCATAAAAAAAAGTGTTCAAGAACTTAGGCTGCATTTACATGGGTACTTAGCCATGCTGCTACTCCCGGTGGAAAGAGTCTATTGATTTCTGTGGCTGGGATTTGCATCTGTGTGCAGATAACTGTGGCCATTGTGCCCATACAGTGCAATGACAGGGTGTCTGTGGCTGCAGCTATTTGTGACAGTTCGCACAGCCAGCAATTACCTGAAGTGATCATAGCTGCACATGTGCCCATGTAAATGCAATCTAACAGTTTCCTTTCTAAAACAGCCACAGCCAGATTAGGAAAACCTGTTCCCTGTCAACATTTTGTTTTAATAAATTTGGAATTTAATATGCCGATTTAAACTTAGAATTCAACTGAGCTTTAAAAACCACTTTAAAGTTAAAAAAAATCCTTCTATATATCCACTGAAATGACTAGCCTCAGGTGATACACATCGATGAAGCAAATCATCAGTGATTCATGTAAACAGTAGAGGAAGGAGAGAGCTGGCAGGATGAACTATTCATTGATCCTATAGATTGAGGCAAGCACACCCAAAGAATGATATGCTTTGTTCATATTTAATTTAGGGGTTTACAACTAGTTCAATTTTGTCTTCCCCTTTCTTTGCATTGAATTTTGACAAAATATTGTCTACATCAAATCAGTGAAGATTTTTCTAAAGTTAACTCCCAGTTAAATTGGACCTGAACTTAAAATATTGAAGACTTACCTATAGTGAATATCAAGATATGTTAGTTGTGTCTAAGACTCCTGAATTTCAAATTCCTTTCCATTTGGTAAAAGAGGTGTTATCAGGAGCTTTGTGGTGTAAAAACTTTACAGCAGTTAACATTTAAGTTGCCTAAAGTCTTGTAGTTGCATGCTTGGGTGACTCAATTTTGCAGGACTTGTGACATTATACCATACTGTAAGTACTGTCCAGTCCTTAGCCTTGTGGAATGTTAAAGCTTGCATGCAGTAAAGCTAATACAATATTCATCACAAAAGAGGCAATGATTTAGTTTGATGAAGGAGCCATCTTTGCACCCTGCACAGCCCTTAACTGTATGGGAAAGTACATTGCCAAGTGGGATGATGGCGCCAAGTGGGATGATGGCGCCTCGTATGTACCATGTAAAAATTGTAAAATACAGTAAAGCCGTTCATAAATTGTAGACTTAAGTTCATAGTCTATGGCCTGAAATGTTCATGTGGGTTATATTATGTTGGATGTAACCATTAGGACCATGCAAGCCAGTAAACACAAACTGAACACATTGAACAAGGCAGTGTGCACCATAGTGTTCCCAGTACTTTTTTTCCAGTCATATGGGGATACAAGAGGGATCAACTCACAAAGCAATGTCTAGGAACTTAACTGAATTTGAAAGTTTCTAAAAACTTTTCCAAGGAAACGTATTGACTTTTGTTCTTAACAACATAGTCCCAAGAGGCTGAAGCATTGGTGATTGGCACTATTATATAACTCCCATCAATATAAAATGTATCAATTATTCGATATACAGTCATGCAGTTTCCTAGATAGAAGAACAGCTTTTACGAATAACATTTCTTTATGAGATACAATATATCATCCTTTGAGACAATTGATACTTTTTATTTGATCAATCATTTTTAAAACTGCAGTTTCCTCTATCTTGCAGTATCTATCTAGAACTATATACACATAATACAATGGGATTAGCATACCATCTATATACAATTATATCTCTTAGTTTGTAATATTAATCTGGTTTGACATAGGTTTAGTTTATACACTGCTCAAAAAAATTAAAGAAACAGTTTTTAATCAGAGTATAGCATCAAGTCAATTAAATTCCTGGGATATTGATCTGGTCAGTTAAGTGGCAGAGGGGGTTGTTAAACAGTTTCAGCTGCTTTGGTGTTAATGAAATTAACAATAGGTGCACTATATGGGCAAAAATGAGACGACCCCCAAAACAGAAATGGTTTTACAGGTGGAGGCCACTGACAATTTTTTCCTTCTCATCTTTTCTGACTGTTTTTCACTAGTTTTGCATTTGGCTAGGGTCAGAGTCACTACTGGTAGCATGAGACGATACCTGGATCCTACAGAGGTTACACAGGCAGTCCAACTTCTCCAGGATGGCACATCAATACATGCCATTGCCAGAAGGTTTGCTATGTCTCCCAGCACAGTCTTAAGAGCATGAAGGAGATTCCTGGAGGCAGGCAGTTACTCTATGAGAGCTGGACAGGGCCATAGAAGGTCCTTAACCCATCAGCAGGACCAATATCTGCCCGACCCCATGTGGTGAGAGTATGCAGGCAGTTCCTGGAGGATGAAGGAATTGATACCATTGAATGGCCCCCACACTCACCTGACCTAAATCCAATAGAACATCTCTGGGATATCATGTTTCAGTCCATCCAATGCTGCCAGGTTGCACCTCAGACTGTCCTTGAGCTCAGTGATGCCCTGCTCCAGATTTGGGAGGAAATACCCCTGGACACCATCTCTCATCTCATTAGGAGCATGCCCCGACATTAGGCATGCATACAAGCACGTGGGGGCCATGCAAACTACTGAGTACCATTTTGAGTTGCTGCAATGAAATTTCAGCAAAATTAATTAGCCTGCTGCATCATTTTTTCACTTTGATTTTCGGGGTGTCTTTGGATTCAGTCCTCTGTAGGTTTATCATTTTCATTTCCAGCAAATGATGGGGCATCCTTATGCTCTTAACACATTACTCAGTCCATATCAGTATAGCTATCCAGCATGATATTTTTCCCCATTGAGATCTGATGTGTTTTCAAAGTGTTCCTTTAATTTTTTTGAGCAGTGTATATATACAGTGTATATATATATATATATATATAATGACAATAATGCCTTGTATGCAAGCCTACACAGTCCAAAGTCTAAGAAGAGGATGAGGCTTTGTATGTTACCTCACATGGCCCTCTGTTTATGGGGATAAAGAGGTTAACAGCTTTAAATGAACCAGCCTAATAGAATTTCAGTGTATGCACATTGTATAATGCTGTAAAGAACTCATTGCAGAATGAGCAGGATATTATGTGCAGCCTTACAGTGACCAAAGCCTAGATCAGGCATCACTAAATGGTGGGCCGGGGTCTGGATGCAGACCGAGTCACGGTCCCATCCAGACCCATGCAGTCCTGCCATTTAAGAGCCTTTTCTTCCCCCAGCTGTCACGCGGTCATCCTCACAGAGTTGACAATGGGAGGCAGAACAGTTCTGGATGGAGGTTGGAGCTGCCAGAGTTAACAAGCAGGTGACTGATTGCTAGGATGTAGGGCAGTCCTAGGAATCAATCACTGTCTGTCAATCACTATCTGTGTAAGGTAGGACAGTGGGGCCGAAGTTAAAGGGGCTAAGGACATTAGTGTAAAGGGGGGCTGACTGTGGGGGGGGGCTGAGGACAGTGATGTGGGGGTCTAAGGACTGTGGTGTGTGGGGGCTGAGGACATTAACGTGGGAGGGGCTGAGGACAGTAACATGGGGGGGCTGAGGACAGAAACGTGGGGGGGCTGAGGACAGTAACATGGAGGGGGGCTGAGGACAGTAACATGAGAGGGGATCTAGGGACAGTAATGTGGGGGGATGATGTAAAAAGGGACAGAGTACTCTTCAGTGAAGGGGGCAGAGGACAGTACTGTTGGGGGGAAGTTTGATGTCAAGGAAGTGTGAGAACACTACTGTGAAAGGGGTGAAGGGGGGTGATGTAAAGGGGGAGCTGAGGACACTCATCAAGAGGGGATCTTGCTGTGAATGAGGAGGGGACTGTGATGTGCAGTGGGGATTGAGGACACTGATGTAAGAAAAGGTTCAGATCTGTACATGTGCATTTGGTGCACATGTTGTGGGTAGGTCAGCACTACCTGCTAGAAGCCTGAAGAACCCTTTTTTTCAGAATTGCGCCGCTACAACACGTGGTTTGACGCATACAAAAATGCACCACAGGGGCCTACATGAGATTCGGACCTCTGATGCATGCAAATTTTACTGCCAGAACCTTGGTGAATTTGAATCCAATGCCCCTGGCCTAGATGTTGATGCCTGCAGCTGCATTTACAACCCCACTGGCAGGCAGCATTTGAGGAACTGTGGCATATAGTAGCAGAGAAATGTCACTAATGGGTCTCAGTCTATGGAACCCTGAAAAACAGTAAAGAAAAATTTCTCCTGGATATGGTACTTTCCACAACTGGTCCCTTAGGAGCAAAACACACTCATAAAGTATGTTAGTTTGGAACTCTTAAACTCTCTTCGAAAAGTAGGTAGGCATTCTCTCACATCCTGAGTTGTGATGAAGGTTAGAAATGAAATACATTAATTGATTAATTTAACAAAATGTAACATACAATCACCACAAAGGCATATATGTATAGCTGGGAGAATTAGGGCAGGGTTTAGGTAAACTGTGATATGGCATAACAATGGTAAAATGTTGCACATCTAAATTCCGTATTACTTACCAGACTGGAAGGTTATTTCGCTAAACATCATCCAGGAATCGGCAAAATAGTACTGGCACTTAATTGCCCTTGCCATGCGATTGTGCAGTTGCACAGTGACATAACGAGCACTAGGGTTGGCATCATCAAGTATCAGGACAGATAAGACAGAATTGGCTTCCCACTCATTTGCCTCTGATCTGAAAAAGCACTGTACCTCCCTAAAGACCTTTACACCTTTTGAGAACATGTTGTTACAATGGACCTGCATGAAAAAAAAAAATCTTATTTGCATTTCTTTTGTAAACACATTTAAAAACAACAAAACATGCTAATTCAAAAAGCAAAGAGAAACTAAAAAATTGTAGTAACCCATTTAAAACAATCTAAATTCACTTTTCACTTTGCTGAGTTCAGTAAACTCAAATTTGCATATACTGTATATACTAAGCAATTCTGCAGTTTATACATTGCTTTTTTAAGCAAAATGTCTAATGTCAATGTCATTTGTCATATATGGTCTGCCCTAGGATTAGATAAAGACATAAGCTAATATTCTACTAATAAAATCTATAATAGGCAAACTGTTGCTCAAGTTTTACTCAACAGAAACTATACTAACTAACGTGAACATTGACCTTCTCAGAGCCATATGAAATGGTGAATTTCATGTCTTATTAATAGTGAAATCTGGATTGGAACTGTGACTTTTCGTAAAAGTATACCTCAAGCCAAAATGTGTTTTTCATATTGAATACAGTAGAAAATGTTGAAAAAAAAACATCAGTTTTGTTTGCTGTCATGTCTTATACAATGTGGACACAACAGGATTTGAGAGAAAACCTCTCCAATGTGATTCAACCAGCCCTCCTAGACAGTTGTCGTCGAAACACATTTCCCCATTTCAGATTTCCTCTTTTTTGCTGTACTGATAGCAACTCAAAGTTCTGCTGATCAGACCAGTGATCTTTAGAGAGAATGAATATTCCCAACAGAAACACAGAGAGCAAAAAAACAAAAAACAATTCTAACCATTCCACACTAGCCAAAACAACAGAATGAATGTTGGTTTTAGAAACATTTGAAGCACTGTGTTTTTGTAAGTAGACTGTTGTTCTGGTGTGAAAACTAAGCAACTGTGGAAGTCCCAAAAGAGCCTCTAAGGGAAAGCCAACCTTGCTGTTCTGGGCTAGCATAAACAGTGGTACAGAATTTAGAGGATAGGAGGATACCAAAGCATATAAGGTCTTTATTGACACTAAAACAATGAAGTCTATGGTTCAAGAGACTTGTTTCAGCAACTCTTCTGGTAAAAAAAAGCTCACATGAAATGGCATTACATTACAAACAGGCAGTATATTAAAAAAGAAAAGGGCTGTAGAATCAGTACAATTAATTTACTTTAATATTATATAATCAGTAGCAGTAAATATGAAACCATATATGTATATACTGTACATATATTATTATTAATAATAATAATAATAATGTGTAGGATTAATAACACTTAGTAGTTTTTTTTAATTCTAGCAGACATTAATGCAACTTGACTTCACAAACCTTCATTGTTGTAAAATTTCTCATTCTGTCAAATTCAAACATGATTTCTACGTATCCATTTGGGAAGCTTTCATTGCTCCACCCTACATAGTCATATCCAGGCCACATGTGATACTCATGGGTCAGAGTAAAGTCATCAAGACCAGAAACGCCATCGGTCAGCTGGCCAAGTCCTTCCATCATGCTGACATATTAACAAAACAAAAACAGAATAAACATAATCACTTACTATGTTTATATACTGGCAAGTATTTTCTATATTACATTAATTAAATGTTATACCAATTACTGCAGTGGTTCCCATTTTTTTTTATTGCAGAATATTTTTATTTTTATTTAATCAAATCCTTTAGGGCTCATGTACACTGCAGCTGATAAACTGACTTTGAGGAGCAATTCTGCGTTTTTTTCAGCAGCCCCTGAACTCTCCCTAATGTTTTCCTATGTGTCCATGTACACTTAGTTGTTTACAGTCATTTACAGGCAGTTGAGTTTACAGTCTTTTTTTGAATGCAGCAAAATTGCAAACGCAACACGGTTAACCGTGTTTATAAGCGTTTGCATTTAGAAGCGTTTTTTGACAGGTCCATATCCAGGGCACAATTCACTAAGCGGTATCCTACCACATCCGAGTATGTGGTACGATACCACATAGCATTTTTTTTAAAAAACCCATTTAAATTCACTAAAAAAGGCTACTAAAATACCGCATGAGTTATTTTATCAAGTGTTGCAGAATTTTAGTAGTGAAAAGCATGCATCATGTTTCAGCTGCCAGCGGGGTTCCCACTGACAGCTGAATGTAAGAATTGCAGGCAATTAATAAATAAATAAATAATTTAAAAAAACATGGTAGGGTCCCCCCTCCCATCCATACCAAGCCCTTCGGGTCTGGTATGGATTTTGAGGGGAAGCCCCACGGCAAAATTTAAAAACAAAATGGCTTGGGGTTCCCCCCCAAAATCCATACCAGACCCTTATCTGAGCATGCAGCCTGGCAGGTCAGGAAAGGGGGGGCAAGCGAGCAAGAGTGCCCCCTACCTGAACCATACCAGGTCACATGCCCTCAAAATGGGTGGTACTTTGGGGTAGGGGGAGCTCCCCCCCAAAGCACCTTGGCCCCATGTTGATGGGGACAAGGGCCTCTTCCGCACAATCCTGGGCTGTGGTTGTGGGGGTCTGCAGGCAGGGGGCTTTTCGGGATCTGGAAGCCCCCTTTAGCAAGGAGGCCCCCCAGATCCCGCCCCCCCCCCACGTGAATGAGTATGGGGTACATGGTACCCTTACCCATTCACAAAAAAAGCTGTAGTTTAAAAAAAGACAGGAGTCATTCTTTGACAAGTCCTTTAATAAAAGAATGTCCCCCAAAGTAGATCCAACGTCAATCACGATGCCCACCGCCGCCGCTCCAAAAAAAAGGCTCCGCTTCAGACGCTGGCCTCCAGTTCCCTGCCTCTGAGTTGGTTTGACAGTTCTTAAATATGTAAGGGGCGGGTTAACTTTTATACGCTTTTAAACGCAAACGTGCAAACGTGGCTAAACTGACGTTTATTAACCTACATTTTCCAGTAGTCAGTTTCCATCGTTTAGAAGAGTTTTCCAAATGTCCTGTGTACATGAGCCCTTACTCTGTACATAGGTATTTAATTTTTGGCATACTGAAATTGATATACATTACTAATTTGCATGTCTGCCCCACTAGACTTTTATTCAACCACCTCAAGTCTGGACACTTTCACCCCCTTCCAGTCTAGGTCAATTTTCAGCTTTCAGCACTGTCACATTTTTTTTGTTTACAAATGTTTTTATTTTGTTTTTTTGTCAAGAAATAGACTACAAAATGGCAGTACAACATCAAGTAAGATATACAACAGGAACAAGGTACGTCTGTAATGCATATTTCAAATGGTACAATCATGCAAGGTAAAAAAAAGAAAAAAATAGAAAATAAATTAAGTACATGAGCGATATAGGTAGAAAGGTATGCAGAGCTATATAGTTACCAAGAAAATGACTCAATCAACCAAAATAGGAGTGGACATTAGTCAGATAGTAAATGCCTGTGAGTTCCCCAGACTTCCCATTTTCTGTCAAATAAGTGCATCTTGTCCAATAATGTGTAATGAATTCTCTCCATGAGCATCACTGCATCAACTCTATGCAGAACTGTGGCCAATGGTACCGTGAGGGATTTCCAATGTAGGGCTATAGCCCATAAGGTGGATATACAGATAGTATGGATTAGCCTCATAATTTCAGTCCGAACTCCCGGGATATGGGCTCTGTAGCAATCGTGTACATACAGAGATGGATGTGAACCTCCATTTTGCTAAAGGCCTCCATCTTGTATCATTTCTACTCCCAAATCAGTCTCCCTCCTCCAATTTCCCCCTCCCTCAGGAATGTAGTCTGTGTGTGTATACTGTGTTCAAAAGGCAACAGGCCCCAGAGGGAGAGCTCCATGGCTATAAATCCCAACCTAGCTGGTGCCCAGATGTCTGTTAGTTTCTCAATCTGGGATATCATAAAGCCATAGAACCAGTCCTTCACTGGGCTTCAAAGACATTCCAGGTAGTCGTAAAACAAAACGTAAAAAAATCCCCATTTCCATATAATTTTATATCTGGAGATATGGAAAAAAAAGGAGGTGGTGGCAGTGTGAAGGGTTAATTGCGTAATTAACCTGACCCATTAACAATCGCTCTCAGGTTGCAGGTACATCAATTGTCGTGCATTAGCTGGAAAATCTTTGTGCAGGGTGCAGCTGGGCGTGGCATTGTTACGCATGTGACAGCACGGTTTTAGATTGGCTAGTCCTTCGGTCACGAGTTTGGTGAGAAGGGCAGGGGTTTGATGTTGCGATCGTCACAGGCTCCTAGTAGCCACAGCAGAGGCCACATCGGAGATCTTGTGTCATACCAATGAGAGGCCTGGGCAGTCCAAAAATATATGCACCAGGGTATCGGTAAGGCCGCAGCCCCGGAAGCAAAGGTGGGACGTCCCTGGAAACATGATATGTAATCTAGATGGGGTATAATACCATCTGGTTAATATTTTGAGGGCAGTTTCCCGGACAGAAAGAGATCGAGAGCTCTTACATATATTATCCACCATGGACTCCCAATCCTCATTAGAAAAGGTGACACCACCATCCTCCTCCCACTTCTGTCTATAAAGGGGGAAGATGGGAAGGCAGTAATCAGAAATTGGCAATACAACACCGAAATGAGACCCCTACCCCTGGGAGAGTCACAGCTAATGCGTTCGAAAAATTGAGATCGGGGATGAAGGTATCAGACCAAAATGTGAGAAGAAAAAAAATGTCTAATCTGTCGATAATGATAATATTCCCGAAGCGAGATGTCAAAAAGTATACGAAGCATCTCAAAAGTGATATAACATCCTCCTCTTTGAAAGTCATAAAACCTGATGAGGGATCCATCATACCACCAACGTAATGCCTATGGGGATAAGAATGCTGTGATAAAGTTCAGGTCACCAAAAAATGATGAACCTGGGGAGATAGAGGAGACAAGTGTTAATTTACATTTATATCGGACCAAAGCATTAGTGATTGGGCAACAATGGAATTATGGTTCAATAGTAAATGGGGGGGGGCGTTTCTGACCATAATATGCCTGGAAAATAGTACGGATGAATAGACTGCGATTCAAACCTGAGCTAATGGATTAGCTGCGATATCCTGCGTGAGACCGGATGGGGATGCTCGTTCTGTATTATCTTGAAACATGCTGCAAATCTCGTGTGTTTTAAGTAAATATGTCGTAAGGGATTTTTGAGCATTTCCCCTACTCTATTTCTTGGTGGACGTCATACAGGAAGTCTCCTGGGACTGAAATTTGTATAGCTAAGGAAGATATTAACCCCAGGGGACCTATAACGCCCAAAACAGGTGTAAGGTTATAGTTACATTTTGTTTAGACAATTTTTTCAGACAAATTTAATAACTAAATACATTTAGGCCAAAATGTATTCTGCTACATTTCTTTGGTAAAAGAAATAACCCAAATTAGTGTATGGAATTTAGTTTGTGTGAAAGTTATAGAGCCTACAAACTATGATATATATATCTGAACATTGATCAGTCCTGATGTGCTGACTGCCTATCTCATTTCTTGAGCCCCTAAAATGCCAACAGTACAAATTACTCCTGTTTGAAAAGTAGACAGTCCAAGGTATAAGTGGTTGTATTTTTTGACACAATTTTTTGGAAAATCAAGAAATTAAATATTTTTTTCCATAAAGTTGTCATTTTAGTGAGTTATTTCTCACACACATCATAGGCATACTTACAATTACAACCAAAAAAGCATTCTGCTATGCCTCCTGAGTACCACATGTGTGAGACTTTTTCACAGCCTAGATTCATAGTGGGACCCAAACTCCAAGGAAAACCTTCAGGTATTACAGGGGCATAAATTACACATCTAATTTGACTGACTATCCCATTTGTGGAGGCCTTGAAGAACCAGGACAATGGAAACACCCACAAAATGACCCCATTTTGGAAAGCAAACACTCCACTGTATTTTCTGAAAGGCATAGCGAGTCTTTTGAAAATGGCATTTTTGCCAAAGGTTTTTGGAAAATGCAAAAAAATAATGAAAGTGTATTTTTTTTTACACAAAGTTGTCAATTAATAAGATATTTAAAATGCAAAAAATAATGAAAGTGTATTTTTCTTACACAAAGTTGTCAATTAATAAGATATTTCTAACAATCAGCATAGACATACTTAGAAATACATCCTAAAATACCTTATGCTACTCCTCCCGAGTGCAGCAATGAGATTTTTTTCACAGCCTAGCCACACAGAGAGGCCCAAAATCCAAGGAGCACCTTCATGCTTTTTAGGGGCATAAATTAGGCATCTAATTTCCTGACTACCTATCACATTTTGGAGGCCTTGGAGCGCCAGGACAGTGGAAACAATTGGGGACACTTGCTCTGCTGACACTGATACTGGTATGCCAGTGATCAACACGCTGGAATAGCATTGATCAAGACACTGATATGGGCTATGGCAGTGATCAGGATGCTGTTATGGGGTATGGTGGTGTCACTGGCAGCACTGGTGACACTGGGACAATTGTGAGAGGTGACAGGGGCTGGCTGCACTTATTTCCATTATACTGGGGGCTAGTGACCAAGGACACTTTGGGCAGGCTGGTACTGGAGTCTGCATGTTTACATGCTGTGTGATGGCAGAGTACACTCACAGGCTCCTGTAATGGTTCCTTCTCCTCTTACAGGCAATTTCTTTGAGAGGAGAGAGAACCGAGCTTTACTTTCAGTTACTTTGTTTATAATGTGATCACTACGATTGGACACAGCAATCACATGGTAGAGGACCAATTTCATTGGTCCTCTACCCAGTAATGTGATCCGCTGTGTCCAGGGGACACAGCATTCACTGGGCTCCCATGAGCACTCTGTGAACCACACAAGGGTACGTCCCCCCACAACAGCGCTGCTCCCATCCGGCAGCCTATGTACTGTGACCGGACGGGAAACAGCTAATAAATATTCAATAAAATCATTATAGAATTCATTGGGTCTCATTTGTGTTTTTTTTTTTGTATTATATGCAACTCTGTATCATCTTAGAATGAAATACCACTTAACTCCTTATTTTAAAAGGTAAAACCTTTATTTTTTTCTTCTCTAGAACACTATAGACTTATTCAATATCTCTTATTTTTACTGATCTTTCTCATCCAAATTCTATTTATTCTTGATATCCTCTTCTAACTAAAAAAAAATATTTTATTTTCATATAACTAACATGTTTCACAATTTTTTGAGAGTATCAAAGTGCTCAAATATGCTGAAAAGTGACAGTGCTATGTTGCGTAATTAAACACAAACTAAATAATATTGAAAGAGAAGTATGGCCATAGCCAAAGTACCCCTCTTATTTTCTTTATATTCCACTTTCTTCGTCTCCATCCTTTGTTTTCTTCTTCTTATCACTCTGTAGTTCTTCTGGAATCTTGGATTATTCATCCTATTATGCTAACATACATGTTCCATCTCTCTGTTTCTCTAATTTTAACCACTTGCCGCCCACTAAAAGTACATTTACTGCTATCAGGCAGCACAGTGAGGCACCGCGAAGTACCCGTATATCGCAGTGAACTTCATAAATTTTGGGTGCTCACCTCCTGCTGACCTGTGATGTGACTGGACACAGTAGTAGTTTGTCAGCATATTACAACCAATGATTTTGACTGTACAGCTGCTGATAAGCTGTGGCCAATCACAGCATAGAGTTCTGTGTTTACAAACACTTTGAGCATCGAACACAGAACAGTGATCTGGCCAGGGGCAGACTGACAACTCAGGGGGCCCCCAGGCAATAGGGGATTGTGGGGCCCCTGTGTCCTCACCCACACTCAAATCACACCCAAAAAAGCCTATGAAAGGTACCAGGAACATCTCATGGGGCCCCCTACTGACCCCGGGCCCTCGGGCAGTGCCCGAGTTCCCCAATGGTCAGTCCACCCCTGGATCTGGCTGTTTCTCCTCCCTGAAATCAATTCTGAGTAAGCACACAACCACCTGATCACCCTTCTGATCACCCCTGTTACCCATTAGTGTTATTAGCACAGTGTACAGTACTATCACTGATCATTGTATTAGTGTCACTAGCAACATCAGTGTCAGTCAGTTGGTGTTCTTCCCAGCCAGTGTCAGTTAGAGTCAGATTGTCCGCAACACGATTACAGTCACAATACAAGTTGCTGAAATTGAAAATCCTCTTGCAAAGTGAAAATGTACTCTGCAAAGTAGTTATCATTTACTTCATCAATCAGCCACATTATGTGGTATTCATGGTATAGTTTTCTTGCTGTATTATAGCATATGTTGCAAAAAATATAATATACCTGTAGCCAACTGCTCCATCATACATAGTATCATTTAGGTTGACCATCTGGCCATCAGATAAAAAAAATTGTTGACCAGCTGGTGCATTGTAAGAGACAAGTCCATCTAAAAAAAAAGAAAAAAAAAAGTTCATGTTTTGATCTGTTACTTATAATTGTGTAGCTACTGTAAGGATACAATATAAATATTAACATATTATATGCATTTTTAAAAATACAACTAGTAGGTGCACCTGAATTTGACTTTATTTTAACCTCTTTTATTCCATTTTACATTAGCATCCAGAGAGAAGCAGGTGTATTATTAGGAGCAAATCAGGTGTGCTACAAGCAAAAAAGCTGACAAGGGTCAAGGTGGCAAAAGAAGACAGCAACGTGAGTAGAGGTTTGACCTCATCAGTATCCTGCTGATCACTCACTGTCCAATCAGCAGGCTAGGGTCAAACAGGTGTTTGCAGTGTTTTTCTTAACTGTAGAAATTAAAGTGGTGTTATCTGCCTGATTGTGCTGTATAGCAGAGCTGTGTAAATCATAGGACTTAATGGACTGAAATACATCTTACTTGGCAGGTAAAACAGCTATTTTAAATGTATAATTCATCTGTGTATTTAGCTGTTGCCTGGAGTTCATCTGTAATATCCATTGTTCCCAAACACTAGGACAAAGTTTATGAGTGGCAGTATTCTCTCCTGCAAGCACTGCAGATCACATGTATCAAATCAAAGCACATCCTATTTGTTGCTGACTTCTAATTGGCCAGAGGAGTTTTTTTTCAGAAATCAGCATCATGAAGTTCACATAAACCAGTCTGAAACCTGCAATCCTATAGAGGAGAATAGGGGAGACTACCTAATACAATGCCGAACGAACTGCCCTACATGGCAGAATATCATTTCAGTAAAAGATGTAGGGGATTACAATAGTGATCTATTCTATCAATGGATAACTTTGTTTTATAGGGAAAGCCAAATACTATGACCGTTATTATAGCTTTCTGTTCTGTAACTGTATAATGGTGTGTTTGAATGAATATTACGCGTTGGTTTGAACGACCCACAAGTTATGACAGTTGCATCCAATGCAGACTGATATACAACAGGCCCCACTAGAGTTATGCAAGTTGAAATGATGAGATTGGAGTTACAGAATGACAGTTACAGGGAGTGAGCTAGCAGAAAGCATGTTTGACTCCCAATGTTAAAGTGTATTTTTCTAGGTTGGGATAAAGTGGGGAAGGATTAGAATCTCTGTTGGGTTTTCACTCCTGATTGGGGCTCCGTCGGGGAGATTTACTCATAGATTTCCTGTTCTGTTAACAATGGTTTCACCAAAGATAAAGTGAGGATATACAGTGGGGCAAAAAAGTATTTAGTCAGCCACCCATTGTGCAAGTTCTCCCACTTAAAAAGATGAGAGAGGCCTGTAATTGGCATCATAGGTAGACCTCAACTATGAGAGACAAAATGAGAAAAGAAATCCAGACAATCACATTGGCTGATTTGGAAAGAATTTATTTGCAAATTATGGTGGAAAATAAGTATTTGGTTACCTACAAACAAGCTCGATTTCTGGCTCTCACAGACCTGTACCTTCTTTTTTAAGAGGCTCCTCTGTCCTGCACTCATTACCTTTAACAAAGGCACCTGTTTGAACTTGTTATCAGTATAAAAGACACCTGTCCACAACCTCAAACAGTCACACTCCAAACTCCACTATGGTGATGACCAAAGAGCTGTCGAAGGACACCAGAAACAAAATTGTAGACCTGCACCAGGCTGGGAAGACTGAATCTGCAACAGGCAAGCAGCTTGGTGTGAACAAATCAACTGTGGGAGCAATAATTAGAAAATGGAAGACATACAAGACCACTGATAATCTCCCTTGATCTGGGGCTCCACGCAAGATCTCACCCCGAGGGGTCAAAATGATCACAAGAACAGTGAGCAAAAATCCCAGGACCACACGGGGGGGACCTAGTGAATGACCTGCAGAGAGCTGGGACCAACGTAACAAAGGCTACCATCAGTAACACTATGCTGCCAGGGACTCATCCTGTAGTACCAGACGTGTCCCCCTGCTTAAGCCAGTACATGTCCGGGCCCGTCTGAAGTTTGCTAGAGAGCATTTAAATGATCAAGAAGAGGATTGGGAGAATGTCATATGGTCAGATGAAACCAAAATAGAACTGTTTGGTAGAAACACAACTTGTCGTGTTTGGAGGAGAGAGAATGCTGAGTTGCATCCAAAGAACACCATACCTACTGTGAAGCATGGGGGTGGCAACATCATTCTTTGGGGCTGTTTCTCCGCAAAGGGACCAGGACGACTGATCCATGTACAGGACAGAATGAATGGGGCCATGTATCGTGAGATTTTGAGTGCAAACCTCCTTCCATCAGCAAGGGCATTGAAGGTGAAACGTGGCTGGGTCTTCCAACATGACAATGATCCCAAACATACCGCCCGGCCAACGAAGGAGTGGCTTCGTAAGAAGCATTTCAAGGTCCTGGAGTGGCCTAGCCAGTCTCCAGATCTCAACCCCATAGAAAAGCTTTGGAGGGAGTTGAAAGTCCGTGTTGCCCAGCAACAGCCCCAAAACATCACTGCTCTAGAAGAGATCTACATGGAGGAATGGGCTAACATACCAGCAACAGTGTGTGCCAACCTTGTGAAGACTCACAGGAAACGTTTGACCTCTGTCATTGCCAACAAAGGATATATAACAAAGTATTGAGATGAACTTTTGATATTGACCAAATACTTATTTTCCACCATAATTTGCAAATAAATTCTTTCCAAATCAGCCTATGTGATTGTCTGGATTTTTTTTCTCATTTTGTCTCTCATAGTTGAGGTCTACCTATGATGCCAATTACAGGCCTCTCTCATCTTTTTTAGTGGGAGAACTTGCACAATTGGTGGCTGACTAAATGCTTTTTTGCCCCACTGTATCTAAAACAGGAACAGAAATACAATTCTTATAGGGGTTCTAGCCTTCGCTCACTCTACTAAAGAAAAGCCTTTTAATTTTTGTCTGTTCTGTGTTGCTGTTGGAAAGTACACTTCATTTCCTGTCTTCTAAAATGTCAGAAGTGCAAGTAGTGAGGATACATCTTTCTAGCAAAGCTCCACATAGGAATGAAAACCTTACAAGTATTCTTACCTTTTCCCATTCTATCCAAACCTAAGAAAAAAAAGTATTGGCAGGACATACACTTTTATACTGATTGCAGAGTGGTTTCATATACGTTGGGGTTACTTGCAGAGTATCCCAAAGAAGATGTTGTTGGGTCAGTTCTTATGATTGTTGCAAGAAGGATGTGATACTGCTAAATTGTTTTCTATTTTTTTTTCTTACACACTGCCTAGATATTGGATGGTGATTTGAGATACTCTGGTTCTAAGTGCTGAAAATTGAAATTTAGTTTGCAGGGTAAACCCTGGTCTGGAGCAGTTGCTGAAAGAAACTTGGGATTAATTAAAGTGGTTGTAAAGGTTTTTTGCATATATGCATTCTATGCATGATGGTAAAAATCCTTTTGTGTACAGCTCCATCTGCAGCCCTCCCCAATACTTACCTGAGTTCCATTGCGATCCAATGATGTGTGCCTCAATGGCTGAGATATTGTCTCCCGCTGCTATCATTTACAGCCAGTAAGCCAATGAGGAGAGAGGGGGGTGGGGCCAAGACACAGCTCTGTGTGTGAATGGACATACAGAACATCAGCTCTGGAGCAAGCCTGCTTGGGTACCCCCATAGCAAACTGCTTGCTTTCGAGGCACTCAGCAGGAGCGGCAGGCCAGGAGCATTGGCGGAGGACCTGAGAAGAGGAGGATCTGGGCTGCTCTGTGCAAAACCACTGCCCAGAGCAGATACGTATAACATGTTTGTTTATTTTTAAAATGCCTTTAATATCACTTTAATGTACTGCAGAAAGTGAGCATTGAGGGCAAAAGACATACATGGCAAAATAGACTTTTGACTATATGTATCCGTATTGCAAAACAACATCCCTTTGGATGCATGTCACTCCTATGGCAAATCGTTCCTCTGGCCACTAAAACTATAGCATGCCACAGACAACACTACACTCTTTGGCAACATAGATTTTATTTACTGGTGGCCATATGGCAACTCTTGATGTATTTAATTTTCTGGTTCTACTGGCACTTTCTCGCAATTACAACACAGCATAGCTATAATCCTAGAACAACAGAATATTTTGAGCCATGTGACATTCTCTGACTATTCCTGCTCAGAAAAAGTGACACGGTTTTGGAAAAATGGTACCTTTAAATCTTTCAGGCCTTCACATCATACTAATATACACTCACTGGCCACTTTAATAGGTACACCTGTTTAATTGCTTGGTAACACAAATTGCTAATTAGCCAATCACATGGCAGCAACTCAATGCATTTAGGCATCTACAGTTGCAAGAAAAAGTATGTGAACCCCTTGGGATTACGTGGAGTTTTGCATGAATTGGGCATAAAATGTGCTCTGATCGTCATTTAAGTCACAACAATAGAAGAACACAGTCAGCTGAACATAATACTACACAAACATTAGATGTTGTCATGGTTTAACTGCACATAACATGTAAACATTCACAGTGCAGGGAGGAAAAAGTATGTGAGGCCCTAGCTTAATGACTTTTCCCAGAGCTAATTGGAGCCAGGAGTGAGCCAACCTTGACTCCAATCAGTGTTATGATATTGGATGTGTTGCTGACAGCTGTCCTGCCCTTAAAAAACACACACCTGTTTTGGGTTTACTGGTTTCAAGAAGCACTGTCTGATGTGAACCATGCCTCGCAGAAAAGAGCTCTCAGAAGACCTACGATCAAGAATTGTTGACTTGCATGAAGCTGGAAAGGGTTACAAAAGTATCTCCAAAAGCCTTGATGTTCATATGTCCACGGTAAGACAGACTGTCTACAAATGGAGAAAGTTTAGCACTGTTGCTACTCTCCCTAGGCATGGTCGTCCTGTAAAAATGACTGCAAGAGCACAGCGCAGAATGCTGCATGAGGTAAGGAAGAATCCCAGAGTGTCAGCTAAAGACCTCAGAAATCTCTGGCACATGCTAACATTTTTGTTGACACATCTACAATAAGAAAAACATTAAACAAGAATGGAGTACATGGGATGTGTCAGGAATCAAGGAGTGACCAGAAAGGTGTGGACTGACACAGGGAAACGCAGGTCTCAGGTACAATATAATACAGTTTATTATTAGCCACCCAGATATATAACTATATAAACGCACAGTAAACAAACCAACCTTCCAACGAAGCAGGAACACAGGCGTAGTCAGGGCTGGAGAGGTGGAACGGTCAGGCCGGCCGTAGGGTTCTGTAATGACCGTTTGGTGGTACCTCTAGCGGTCCTCAGGGCAGGATTCCCCAGGGCGCGGAGTCTAAGCCCCAGTCTGCCTTTTCACCAGAGCCCCTGATGGTGGGGATGGACTTGGCGCAGGACTGAGACCAGGTCGCGGCCCCTGAGTACACCTGCTAGTGGTAGAGGGATCCGCCAGAGGTATGTGCAGGTACGGCTGGATCCGTGCAGGATGGATGGATGGCAGAGTAGTTAGCGTGGTCAGACAAGCCGGGTCGGTAACGGTGGAGGCAGATCAGTACAGAGCAGCAGGCAAAGAGTAAACGGGTCACAAGCCAAGGTACAGCAACAGGGGGTCAAACAGCATAGGAGTAGGCAGAAGAATAGTCAGGGATGAGCCAGTAGTCAGAACAGGAGACGGTCAACAGAGATCAGGATCAAGCCGGGTCAGCAACGAAGCAGGAACACAGGATACAGGTACAGAGGCTCATGGGAAAACATACACCAAGGCCCAGAGCACAGGCCTGGTCATGCCTTATATACACATTTCTGTAATCAGCCCCAGGTTTGGCTGATTGTGAGCTTCTGGCTGCTAAGAGCACCCGCTGGTCAGCTCTGGTACTGCAGCCCACACGGCAGGTGAGTCCCACCACCAGTGCTGAGTCCATTCCTGACAGGATGACACCACGGAGGAAGCCATTGCTGTCCAAAAAGAATATTGCAGCACGTTTGAAGTTTGCAAAAGAGCACCTGGATGTTCCACAACACCACTGGCAAAATATACTGTGGACAGATGAAACCGAGATTGAGTTGTTTGGAAGAACACACAACACTATGTGTGGAGAAAAAAAGGCACAGCACACCAACATCAAAACCTCATCCCCACTGTAAAACATGGCGGAGGGAGCATCATGGTTTGGGGCTGCTTTGCTACCTCAGGGCCTGGACGGATTGTTGTCATTGATGGGAAAATGAATTCCAGAGTTTATCAAGACATTTTGCAGGAAAACGTATGACCACCTGTCCACCAACTGAAGCTCCGCAGAGGATGGGTGATGCAACAGGACAATGACCCAAAGCATACAAGTAATTCAACAAAACAATGGCTGCAACAGCACAGAATACGCCTTCTGGAGTGGCCCAGTCAGAGTCCTGACCTCAACCCGATTGAAATGCTGTGGCATGATCTTAAGAGAGCGATTCACGCCAGACATCCCAAGAATATTGCTACACTGAAACAGTTTTGTGAAGAGGAGTGGTCCAAAATTACTCCAGATTGTTGTGCAGGTCTGATCTGCAACTACAGGAAACGTTTGGTTGAGGTTATTGCTGCCAAAGGAGGGTCAACCAGTTATTAAGTCCAAAGGTTCACATACTTTTTCCTCCCTGCACTGTGAATGTTTACACGTTATGTGCAATTAAACCATGGCAACATCTAATGTTTGTGTAGTATTATGTTCAGCAGGCTGTGTTCTTCTATTGTTGTGACTTAGATGACGTTCAGAGCACATTTTATGACCAATTCATGCAAAACTCCACGTAATCCCAAGGGGTTCACATACTTTTTCTTGCAACTGTAGATGTGGTGAAGACAACTTGCTGAAGTTCAAACTGAGCATCAGAATGGGGAAGAAAGGGGATTTAAGTGACTTTGAACGTGGCATGGTTGTTGGTGCCAGACAGGCTGGTCTGAGTATTTCAAAAACTGGACATTCAGTTTTTGAAAAACTCAGACCAGCCCGTCTGGCACCAACAATAATATAACAATGAGTTGCTGCCCTGTGATTGGCTGATTAGTAATTTGTGTCATCAAGCAATTGAACAGGGGGACCTAATAAAGTGGCCAGTGAGTGTATATGGTGCTGGACTCAGCATTAAGGTCCTTTTCTGAGTGACTGGATGCAGTAGTTTGGATTCTGTGGTACGGACTCTATTTCCTCTGTCCCTCATGTTTGTTGCCCTATAATAAAATCTATTATTTTTCAAAAGTGACTGGAGCCCATCTGTTCACATCCAGACTAAACGTCAAAAATATACCCTGAGTTGAAATGTCAGCCCCCCCGATCTAAGGGTACCTAATAGCATCCAGGTGGTAAGAGGGTGCTACAATTTTAACACACTCAGACACAAATAATTAAAGATAATCATAAAAAATAGAAAGTGTTTATAATTACAATATAGTTACTCTGTAGCCTTTTTGGGTAGCAAACAGAAAATTAATTTATTTTGAGTTTTAATTTTAGGAGCTAAGTAAAAAATATACTGTATATCTAAATACAGTATATAATAACAGCACTTTGCAAAGGAAACTTTTGATTCGCTTTGGCTCTTACCAAGCCAGACACAGCCATATAGCTCCACTCGTAAACACACATTCATCGAATGATCAGTAACTGGGATGAAACGTAGAAACCTGGCAATAATGGGTGGCTCCAAATCCTTTAAGACTATATCATAAGGGTTGACATTTCCTTCAAGGACCTGTAAAAAATAAATGATTTAAGAAGAACCTGAAGTTATCAAAATAAGGAAATTACAGTGTATTTTATTATTATAACTATACAAATGTGTACATTAATACATAAAATTATGTGGTACAAGTTTTCATTTTTAATCTTTTGTTACCTAAAAGCAAATATGACTAAATGTATCAGTAAGACAAAATGAAGATCATTGATATGTATTTTTAAACTTTGAAATATAGTACACTTCAAAAAGGATCCAAAAACAGTATGTTGTATTGAATGAATAATGTAGGTAAAACAAATTAGCACTTGGGTTATAAAAACTAGAATAAGCTTTCTCCCTGGATCAAGTAGTCAATGATATAAAATAGTGTAAATATGTTCACATATTTAACTTGAAAGCTAATTATTTAAGGTTTTCTGTACGCATGGTACATTTGTCCATGTGCTGTTTGTGGATCTTAGTACACCAGTTTTTATTTCAGTTAGTTGTAAATGTTTAAAATTCAATACAAATAGTCAACCAGCAAAAAGAAATCTGAATCAGTCATGTTGAAAAGAAAATTAAGAGCACCTGAAGCTATAGCAATAGCACATAAATGTGAACTTCCCCCTACTAAATAAGCCATCATCTCTAGTGAAATGTGTATAGAAAACAATTATACATACTTACAGTTACATGTCTCTTTAATCTTGTGTTTGCCCATTCCCACTTGTCTGTCCACCCCTCACAGCAAGGGATCCCCACCCAAAAAAAAAAGTAGCTCTACCCCATAAGGGCCGCTGGATTCATGGGACCTTTCTTACATACACAGCCAGGTGACAGGAATTTTTGCAGCCTTCATGCAGACTGAAGAATCAGTCCAGTGGATTTTGTTTAATTTTTGTTTATTTAGCGGTTAAACTTGGATGGGGAATGGGCAAAAGCATAGTATGCCCAAATTGTATTATTATTTTTTAATCCATAGTGAAATCCTTCTTAAGATACTGGGTCCTGAAGATCCCATTTATTATCGAAATGTGTGGACCTTTGTAACCGAAAGTCAAGAATGACTGCATTGATTCTTACCACGACATTGTATACGCTCCTTGACAAACATATATCTCATATATATATATATATATATATATATATATATATATGTGTGTCCAGACTTCCGGTCTTTCGAGTGGGGTATCCATCTCTAGGCCCTGTTCCCTGTTAGTCTTTAGTGCCACTTGGGGGCATTCCTTTCCATTTTTGCATTGTATTGTCTTTTAGCTTATGTGTTTTTAATATGAATAATAAAGCTTATTATCTTTTATACATTTTTATACATATGTGTTGTCTCCTATGCTGAGCCAGTAATGTCCGGTCCTTTCTATGTTTGGATGGACTTTTAAAGTCTACATCATTTTTCTATCATACAAGGTTATAGCTGTAGGTTTAGGGTTCTGTATATGCAGGTTTCACATTTTTTTAATGTATTTGTTCATTTTCTATTGACTGAATCTAATGAACTAGTGTTACGTTTTTGTATTTCAATGTTTTTATTAATTTATAAACAGTTTAAGACAGGAGCAACAAAACACGCCCATGCAGGGGCTATCAATTGCACATAAAAAAAACAAAAAAAAAACAGTGCTCTAACACCAACAGAGCAAAAGGTGCGCCCATGCAGGGGCTATCAATGGCACATAAATGACAAAAACATTAGTGTAACACCGACAGTAACTCAAACTAAAGGCAGCTATCCACTGCCACTCCAAAAACAAACAGAAAAAGAAAAGGAAAGAGGAGTACAAAAAGATAACAAGACCAAGAGCAGGGGTCCGAGAATGCCAATATCGAGCAACATCACAACCCCAGACTAGCCGGGGGGAGCGTGGGAAAGGCATATTGCAACCACAGCTCCCATATTTTCAAGAATTTCCATTGGGAGTCGTTACAGATACTTGACATCTGTTCATTGAGCATCATAGTGGTCATACGGTCCCTCACCCCCTGAAGAGGGACAAACGAGCTCTTCCAGGCCTGAGCAATTGTTCTAGTTGCCGACAAAAACAAATAGGAAGCCAACTTCTGCTGGTGAGCTAAGAGGCACATTATTGGACAATGAAGCAAAGCATACCGAGCATCCCAGCGTATGGAGAGATAGAAGGTGAAAAGGAGGCCAAACACACGAGACCGAAAATGAAACAGTCTCGGGCATGACCACCAGATATGCAATACATCACCACGATGGCCACAACCCCAAAAGCATTGATCACTGCAGGCAGGGTTTGCCTGGGCCAAACGAGCTGGAACCCAATACCAACGAAACAATACTTTGTCTGCCCTCTCCAGCATGGTCGTATTAAATGAACATTTAGCTATAAGTGACCAGGCCCTATTCCAGTCTTCCAGATCCACGACTGCCCCCAGGTCGCACTCCCACTGAGCGACATATGAAAGAGAAGTATACGTCGAGCGTCTGTTCAAAGCTGCATAAAGAAGGGAACTAAAGGCCCGGGGTGCCCGGCCACTGTTGGCAAAGCAGTTCAGAGGCAGATTTCTGGTAAGGGAAAGCGGAATTGCCCCGCAGTGAGGTCAGCTAATGCCGCAATTGAAGGTAATGAAAAAATTCCGCCGGAGGGACATCCCGTGACTCCCGAAGAGAATTCCAAGTGGGGAAGGACTGAGAAGTCAAAAAGTGTTGCACCTGCGAAAAACCATTGGCCACCCACCAAGAAAACGCCCTTGGTTGATCTAAACCCGGTGGGAAGAGAGGGTTGTTAATAATTGGGAGCAAAGTTAGGAAAGGTGACATCAGGCCACTGGAGTAACATATTGATTCCCACACTTGTAAGCCATGAAGCAAAATCGGATTCAGTGCCATAGGGCGTAGGGCAGAGGGAAGCCATAGAAGCATCGGTGTCGCAATAGGGGCACAATTAGGTAGTTCTAGCACGACCCAGAGAGGAACGTCTGAGGAAGCGTGCAACATAGACAGCAGGGCAATCTGGCTCGCATGATAATACTTAGTTACATTAAAAAACATAAACGTGCAGCGCTGTTAAAACCAATAAATAAATACATATATAAACATGTAAGAAAGTGCACACAAATATATAAAGTGACACTGTGCATCTATGTATGTGCCACTAGAATATGTGGCCAATATAAACGTGAAAGAAACACTGGGGTTTATTTACTAAAGCTGGAGAGTCCAAAATCAGACTCCCTTCTGCATAGAAACCAATCAGCTTCTAACCTCAGCTTGTTCAATGAATCTTTGGCAATGAAACCTGGAAGCTGATTGGTTTCTATGCAGAAGGGAGTCTGATTTTGGACTCTCCAGCTTTAGTAAATAAACCCCACTGTGTCTAAAACATAAGTCCAGAGTGAAGGTGTGAACGAGATCTCAAATGATCTTCTGGTATCCAAAAGACACAGATTGTGGATAAGGTGAGACAATTAAAGTGTAGATTGCGCACTCACCAGATACGCAACCTCAGGTTTCTCAGGAGCCGAGGCCATGTAAAAAGTGGGATAATGAGGCGAAAGATACCGTGGGGCGGAGGACTGAGAAAACCTTGTTTCCTGTAAACATAACACATCCATTTGTTGCGATTTGAGGTGATGAAAAACTTTAGCCCTTTTCTGAGGTGAATTGAAGCCTTGAACATTTTGTGAATGTACTTTCAAAAGGGGTGAGGCCATGGTGGCATCAGCACAGCACACTCAGCAGAAAAAGCATAAGTCAGCCAACGATTTCCACTCCCAATGGTGGTCGGACGATGATGTCCCGAAACCCTGCAAAAAACCAAAACAGAAAAACCAGAGAAGAAATGAAAACAAGAAAAGAAAAGAAGAAAACGACACAAGGAGTATGTACAACAGTACAATCGTGTCACGCCAATGGTGACGTGCATCCTACACTTGAAGGATACAAGTTGGAGGTAGCTCTACGGACACATGGCTGCAAATGAAAACATCAAAAACATAAGCCCTCAGGGGGCAAAAAGGCAATAAACACAATATAACAGGGTACCAAAGTAAGAAAAATATGAGTCCCAGAAATGAGAACATCCGCGGAGATCCCCACTGGAGACCCAACTAAACTTGGGGGCCAACCCCCTCCAGGAGGATGACTACAGGCCGCCATGGTACCACACAACACAGCCCAAGTGGTCCCCCACCAACTTCCCAGTAGGACCGACACCCAACCGAGCCCACCTGGCCCAACCTCCCACCCCGGAGCCCGAGGGACCCATCAGCCCATTCCACCAATGGGAACCCGAACAACGTCACCCAGACCCGTGGTAGGCTGTAACGGCAAAAAGTCACAATCCTCAAGTCCAGGAGGTGACCCCCCTTCCCCCCCACTCAGAGATGGAACCCAAGGGAACAGGCCGGATGAGGCCCCACCTGGAAAACTAACAAACTGGGAATGCCCTAAGGGCCAAACTCATGGTCCCGTCAGGAAAGTCCATCAGTGAAACACAACATGGGAGGTCCAAGATACAGCTTCAGCCTGGAGAAGAGCAGGACGGACTTGATTGTAGAGGGGTCTGAGGGAGGGCCCTCTTCCTGTTGGATGAGCTCTTCCAGAGGCGGCCCAGAGGAAGTGGCGTAGCGCCTCCTGGCGAAAAAAGGTGTAAAGATTCCAAGAGAGAGTGGGCCTCCTCCGGCGTGGCAAAAGAGTGGCTGCAGCCCCGGTAGTTGGAAGGTGAGGCAGAACAGAAAGCCTCAGGGGTATTTAATTCTGCGGTTCTCATATATTATAACCTTTTTGTGATAGAATTAAATAAGAAACTAATATTCAAATTAATATATCATATATACTCAATAATAATAATAATACACTCAAAACATATAAAAAAATATTTTCCAAAAAATTGAAAAGAAAAAAAATGGTCCAATGAAAAACAGTGTCCCAAAAAAAACAGTGTCCAAAAAAAAGTCCCAAATTTTCAAACTTTATGATCCAATAGGAAGGAATCCTATTTCATCCCGTGATACCTCAAAGAAAAATAAATAGATACTCTAGTGCATTACTTTTAAAACAATATATATTCACTCAGTGAAGAACACAAAAAATTGTGCAAAAACTATATATATATATCTTCTTGTCTTTTGAGGACCTTGGAAAATTTCTTTGGAGAGGAAATAGAAGATCTCTGATTGAATGCTGATTATATAAATACAGAGGGTAATAGTATGTAATACTATTGGTGTCGGTGGATTCACAGTGTTGCAGTGTTCACGGAGTGGTCACAGTTAATTTATATGTGCACGAGATATATATATATAGTTTTTGCACAATTTTTTGTGTTCTTCACTGAGTGAATATATATTGTTTTAAAAGTAATGCACTAGAGTATCTATTTATTTTTCTTTGAGGTATCACGGGATGAAATAGGATTCCTTCCTATTGGATCATAAAGTTTGAAAATTTGGGACTTTTTTTTGGACACTGTTTTTTTTTGGGACACTGTTTTTCATTGGACCATTTTTTTTCTTTTCAATTTTTTGGAAAATATTTTTTTATATGTTTTGAGTGTATTATTATTATTATTGAGTATATATGATATATTAATTTGAATATTAGTTTCTTATTTAATTCTATCACAAAAAGGTTATAATATATGATTACTGCACTTTCTAGGGAGAAAGTATGACTTTTTGAGAAATTTTGGGGTGGAGGAGGTTATACACTGATTTAATTCTGCGGTTCACCAGGACCGAAGTGAAGGGCTTCAACTGGCGGCGCTTCTGAAGAGTGGTCTGGGAGAGGTCCGCGAAGAGCTGGTAGCGATGCCCCTGGAATCTGAGGTCTGTGTTGTTTGTGGCTGCCAAGAAGATAGTTTCCTTAGTGCGATAGTAAGTGAACTTGATGATAATGTCCCCGGTTGTCTGGGGCCTAATGTATGGTGTATGCGGTCAAATTCAAGCCGGCCAGTGGGAATGTGGGAATGGCGGGAATCAGCTCCTGAAACAGAGCAGTTGTGGTTGAGGTGAGTCTGTGACAGTTTCCAGGATACCCCTTAATTACAAATTGCAGCGGCGAGAATGGTTTTCAAAAGCCTCAAGCCAGAGCAGAGCGTTCGCCAATTCTTTCTTGAGGTTACACAGATCCTGTTCATGACTTTCAATGATCGTGGCCGTAGCATCCATTTTATCTTCAAGATTGTTCATCCGATTGCCCAGCTCCCAAATTTCTTGCGAAAGACAGTCGGCCAGCTTGGAAGTAGCGGAGGATAATTCCGACTGCAGCATGGACTTGAAGCGGCGCAGGAGCTCAGCATCCCTCAGAGCTGGAGTGGGAGACTGCAGGGACGCTCTGATGGTGGTGTCATCACCGCTGGGATCCGGCCCACGGGTAGCTGCGGTAGAGAACCTCAAATCAAGGCCAGGGCTGCAGTTGCGGCCTCCAGCAGGAAACCCAAATTTGAGGCCGGGGCTTCAGATGCGGCCTCCGGCGGGTAGGCCGCAAGTTCCAGTGCGGCCCGCCGGGTGCTGGAGGTGCGGGCGGCCGCTGATTTCTTGCCCATCAAGGCAGCGGGGGACAAGGGGCTAGTAGGGGCCAGAGGGAAAGGAGATAACCCCCCCGGGGGCTGGAAAATCGGCCGATGTGTCCAGCTGCCTAGGAGCAGGCCTACAATGAGGCCATCCTAGTTGCTGCTCAAGAGTGCCCCCCCCCCAGTGTTACTTTTTTAAACCTATGTAACTAAGCAAGCTAAAAAATACTTTAAAAAATGGAAAACTTACAACCAGGGTGCCTGCTGATATTTCATCTTTACATTTTTTCTGTAAAGGTGAACTAAAACTTTAAGGCAGAGTATGACTTAAAGAAGTAATAAAAGGGGTTTTTGGGGGGGGGGGCTTTGTGATGCTAATTTGACACGAGGGGGATATATAACCTTTTTTTTTTTTTTTTAATTTTTAAAAAACATTTTGACCCTTATCCTTCAAGAACCCAACCCAGCATACATACAGACTGGTGTTCCCAAAGCAAGTTAGTAACAAATGCAAAGAAACTCCACTATGCAACTTTATCTTAAATAGTATCTTCAATATTCTTCAGTGGCTCAGAAGCACCTAGATAATGGAGGAGGTGCCTTAGACAGCCTAAACCCCTTTATTAGCCAACAGTTCTAAGATATAAATCACAGCTGTTGCAACTTTTCACCAGAATGTCAACAGTTCCCAGGTAAATTCTTAGAAGCTCTTAGGCAGACCTTTCTATTGATTCCTTCTCCCTAAAATCATTTAAATGATGTACCACCTGACTTGTCACTGGCACTATAATCAATGTTTCTCTGAGGAGTTCTGCAAAACTGCTCTAGAGCAGATCAGTATTAAACACAAGTATTCAGCTTTTCTTCTCTCAATTACACAACCTTCTTTGAAATGGCATGGATTTATGTTGTGAGCACACTTATTACATCACTGACCCAAGCCCTAGTCTGTGAAGATACTCCAGAGCAAAACAAAAAAATCGAATTTCCTTGGAAACCAATTGAATACATTTGTAAAAATAAACAGCAAAAATTTATAATGAAACAAAATGTTCAAAAGCTCAAAGGTATACCTCTCAAGCATTAACAACAAAATAGGCAGTTCACAAATCTGTGGTCCTTAAAGCGATTCTAAAGGTTCATTTTTTTTAGTAAAATAACAAACATGTCTATACTTACCTGCTGTGTGCAGTGGTTTTGCACAAAGCAGCCTGGATCCTTCTCTTCTCGGGTCCCCCACAGGCTTTCCTGGCTCCTCCTTTCTTTTGGGTGCCCGTAAAGCAAGCAGCTTGACAATGGCTCCCGCTTGCTGTCTCAGCCAATGAGAAGGCAGAGACCCAGGACAGCCGAGGCTGTCATGCACATTGCTGGATCTCAATGGGGCTCAGGTAAGTACTGAAGGGGCTGGGGGCTGCTGCACCCAGAAGGTTTTTTACCTTCATGTATATAATTCATGAAGGTAAAAAACCTTGAGTGTTTACAACCTCTTAGAGTCTCTATATTTTAACCACTTTCCCGCCACCCTATAGCAGATATACTGCTACAGGGGTGGCAGGGGTGCTCAAAATCACGTATATATACATGATTTTGTATTTCCGGGTAGGGGGCACGCGCGCGCCCTACCCACCCCACCATTCGCGGCTGTCAATCACTGGGTCCTGAGGCGATGAATACCTGCCGGTGCCCGGTGATTACTGAGCATCTCCGATGGGGAAGAAGGACTGTTTTGTTTACTAACAGTCCTCCTCCCTGTCAGCTAGGGCACACTGCTTTGGACAGTACAGCACACCCATCCAAAGCAGTGTGCTTAAAGTGAAGCACACTGACACAGCCCCCTAGTAAAACACTCCCTGTACGCAGTTAACCCTTTGATCACCCCTCATGTTAACCCCTTCCTGCCCAGTGCCATTAGTACAGTGCCAGTGCTTTTATTTTAGCACTGATCACTGTATTGGTGTCACTGGGGATGTCAGTGACACCAAGTCAGTTCCCCCCAGTGTCAGGATGTCCACCCAGTCCTGCAGTCCCGCTATAAGTCGCTGATAGCCGCTATTACTAGTAAAAAAAAAAAATCCAGTATCTATACTGCAATTTGTAAACGCTATAACTTTCATGTAAACCAATTAATTTACACATATTGGGATTTTCTTTTAGCAAATACATGTAGCAGAATACATTTTGGCCTAAATTTATGACGAAATTAGATTTTTTAAATTTTTTACTGGATATGTTTAATAGCAAAATTTCAAAAATATAGTTTTTTTCTCAAAATAGTCAGATTTTTTTTTTCATAGCGCAAAAAATAAAAAATGCACAGACATCAAATGCCACCAAAAGAAAGCTCAATTTGTGGGAAAAAAAGAGCTTAAATTTAATTTGGGTGCATCGTTGCATGACCTCGCAATTGTCAGTTAAAGTAACATAGGACCTTAACGCAAAAAAATGGAAGGGGGGTAAATCCTCTGGCAGGCAAGTGGTTAATATACTATGCACTAAGGTTCCTGCTGCAGAATTTAGTGAATATCACTGTGACACTATGCTGAATGGACACAGTTACATAGTTAGGTTGAAAAAAGATACAAATCCATGTAGTTCAACCAATAAAAAAACCCCAAACAAACAGAAAACCTCCATATACACAATCCTATGCCCACAGTTGATCCAGAGGAAAGCAAAAAACAATAAAGCATGATCTAATTCGCTCCTTTGGGTGAAAAAAATTCCTTCCTGATCCTCCAGGAGGCAATCAGATATTTGCCGGATCAACTACCCCTAGTGTTATTACCTATAAATATTAGTGTCCAGTTATATATTGCACATTTAAGAATGTATTTAAAAAAATCTTTTTTTTAAACAATCTACTGAGCTGGCTAGAACTAGTTCTTGAGGGAATCTATTGCACATGTTCATAGCTCTTATTGTGAAGAAGCCTTTCCATATGTGGGGGTTAAATCTCTTTTCCTCCAGACCTAAAGAGTGCCCTCTTGTCCTCTGTAATGAACTGAAAGTGCATAGCTCAATACCAAATTCATTATATATGAACCACTTATGTTTTTAGACATGATTATATCCTCCTTAATCGCCTCTTGAAAATAAATTCAGTTTAGCTAATATTTCCTCATAGCTGAACTCTTCCCCTCTTATCATTTTGTTGCCCTTCTCTGCACTTTCTCCAGTTCTTAAATATCTTTTTTTCTGGACTGGTGTCCAAAACTGAACTGCATATTCCAGATGAGGTCTTACTAATGACTTGTACAGAGGAAAAAGTATGTCTCTCTCTCTGCAGTTTAACCGTTTCAATACCGTGCAATTTTACACCTTCCTGCCCAGGCCATTTTTCAGGTTTCAGCGCTCTCACACTTTGAATGACAATTGCGCAATCATACAACACTGTACCCAAACTAAAATTTTATCATTTTCTTCACACAACTAAAGCTTTCTTTTGGTGGTATTTAATCACTGCTGGGGTTTTTATTTTTTGCTAAATTAACAAAAAAAGACCAAAAATTTTGAAAAAAAACACATTTTTCTTTGTTTCTGTTATAAAAGTTTACAAATAAATAATTGTTCTTCATAAATTTAGGCCGAGATGTATTCTGCTACATGTCTTTGGTGAAAATAACCCAAATTAGGATGTATTTTTTAGTTTGTAGGAAAGTTATAGAGTTTACAAACTATGGTATAGATCTGAATATTGATCAATCCTGAAGTACTGACAGCCAATCTAATTTCTTGAGGTCCAAGAATGTCAGAATAGTACAGATATCCCCAAATGACCCCTTTTTGCAGAGTAGACAGTCTAACGTACTTCATAAGAGGCATGGCGAGTTTTTTGAAGTTGTATTTTTTTGTCATAATGTTTCGGAAAATGAAAAAATTAAAAAAATTATTTTCACTATTTTTTTTTTTTACATACTGTCACCAGTGCAGTACAGCGTCATCATATAACTGGCATGGTGGTGAACAGGGACACTGACTGGTGACAGTATGAAAAAAAAATATTTTTCTTTTTTTAATTTTTTTTAAATTTTTTTATTATATTTAATTTTTTATTACATTTTTTTTTTAAGATTTTTTTTTAAGATTTTACTATGACCAAAGTAGTACAATGTTACCATAGTAACATTGTACTACTTTGGGGAAGTGATCAGTATTTTTTTTTTTTTTTTACACAATTTGCTTATAGCAAAGAATTACTTTGCTATAAGCAAGCATTTACCTGAATGAAATCGATTCATTCAGCTTTTTTTTTTTTTTTTTTTTTTTTTTTGTGCTTAGCTGTGATTTGGTCACAGCTAATCACATGACATGTGCATGTGATTAGCTGTGACCATTCACAGCTAGGCACTAGTATACAATGGATGGCATCATGAATGAAGCCATCCATTGTATACAACTGTCATGTGACCTGCTGTGATTGGTCACAGCAGGTCACATGGTACCAGCAACGGGAGTCGGTACTCGGATCTGTCATCGGCCATGTCCGAGGTGCACGGCCAGTGACAGATCGCACTGCTGCGCCGCTCTGCATTAGCGCAAACTGCGCATGTGCGGGAGCACGCCAAATGGCGTGCACCCGGAGTGCAGAGACACTTCTGAAGCCGCCAAACGGCCATTGGCCGGGCGGTTAATGGTTAAACATCTTTTATTACAAGAACATATTTTGCTAGCTTTAGAAACTGCAGCTTGGCATTGCATGCAAATATTAAGTCTATGATCTATCAGGACACCCAGCTACTGCTCAACCACTAACTCCCTCAGCTGTTCTCTTCCTAGTATGTATGATGCATGCATTCTGTTAGCCCCCAGATGCATAACTTTACATTTATTAACATTAAACCTCATTTGCCACATATTTGCCCAATTAAATAGTGGCTTGTAAATTGGAGACATCCTGTAAGAACATTTTTACTTTCTACTTTTATTCCCAACTATTATATAAAATGTATAAGTAGGCTAAAAAGAAAGGGTCCCAACATTGTACCTTGGGGTACACCACTAATAACCTTAGACCAGACCATAGATCAGAGTATGAGTCATAAAGCATGACTCTCATCTTTTAGGCAATTTTCTATAACTGAATTATCTAAGCCTGTAGACTTTAACTTACACATTAGTAGTTAGTGTGGATAACTCTGTCATACGCTTTTGCAAAATCCAAGTATGCTATATCTACAGCCACTCCTTTGTGTAAGTTATTGCTTACCTCCTCATGAAAAAAACAGACTTGCTTGGCAACTTCAGCCTTTCGTGACTCCAAGCTGTCTCTTATGTAAAATAAATAATAAGGGATCCTCCTGCGCTCATGGGAATAATTGACAAAATACAGCTGCTGTCACTTAGCTGATACCAATAAGTGCAAAATAAAATTAAAAATTAGTGAAGCGCTTGTATCACATGAATACAATCATGTATCTCCATATAGTGTAATTATAAATCAAAGTGACCACTATATATAATAAATGTGTGTTGACTCCCTCTAGTGAGGATATATATATCTACTTAATAAGGAAGCCCACTAAGATTAATGGTTTTAATATTTATGATTAATAAAGTTTATGATTTGGTGTTAGTGCACCATTAAAGATGTAGATGTGGTTCATATAGGCTTAAATATATAATTTGTTTACTCCTATATGTGTATATCTTGAATATGACATATGGAGATTTATATCTGGTATCCAGCACTAGAATTCATATATGGGATAGATTCATGTATGTGAGTGCAGGACTCTAATAAGATGTCCGCCGTATGCCTGCTCTCACAATGGAATCCAATTAGGTTTTTTTTTTTTTTTTTTTTCTCTATAAATACCATTGAGTCACCAGGGGGCGGTAACCCTGATGAAGTCACGACGCACGTGACGCTACGCGTCGGTTTGTCTACTTCCTGGTGACGTATGTCCGGACACAGTGGCCATATTGGATTCCCCCAGGTGCATGCATATCTACCCACAGGCTGGGAAAAACGCTTTTTTATGGAAAGGAGCATGTGAGTGGAAAACTTTGTAATTTTTAACTTTGCCTATTAAATTTACTACACTATGGAAGGCTTTCTTGTCTTTTTATGAGTTGCATAAGAGAGGAGGAGGAATAAGGAGTCTGCCAGAGGAATACACCACTGAGGTGGTAACTGCTTTGAGGCCCTGTGTGGGTCGAGGAAGGGAGGTGAGCAGGCATTGCTGCCATTTGAAGGAGAGTACTTGCACTTAGAAGTGGAGATCACGTGTGTGTTCCAGCTTAAAGCACAGTCACATGCATGGAATATTTTTTTCACCTTTGATATTGTCTTGTTCACCTATGGCATATATCATTTATGTATAATTTAGACACCATTGTATGTGGCCAATATTCTGTTTTCACGTATATATATTCTGTTCATTATATTTGATTTATGCACTATATATTTAGTTTCCTAATGTGTGTTATTTAGCTATTTTGGTTGACACTATTTTTTCTTTTCACTAGAGGGAGTCAACACACATTTATTATATATAGTGGTCACTTTGATTTATAATTACACTATATGGAGATACATGATTGTATTCATGTGATACAAGCGCTTCACTAATTTTTAATTTCTCTTATGTAAAATATTATTTTCTAGCATAAACTATTCTATGTTGACTTTTAATAAATTGTCAAGTGTCCTTCCAACTATAGAAATTAAACTAACTGGCTGCTAGGTGAAGACCTTGATCCCTTTTTAAATATATGCATGATATTGGCCTGATGTCAGTCCAATGGTACTACGCCAGCCAATAAAAAGTCTCTAAAAATTAGAAACAATGGCTTAGAAATAACTTAGAAGAAACTCTTTGAGGCCCCTGGGTGTAAGTCATCTAGGCCAGGTGCTTTATTCACCTTTACTTTGTCTAAGTGTTTCTGAGCCATATCAGTTTTGAGCCAGTGTGCCAATACTATTTTAAGCCAATACTATTTTAAGCCAATACTATCCCCATTAAGGACTCCCCCAATTTCCTTAGTATACACAGAGCTAAATAAAGTATTTAATATATTTGCATTCTCTTTGTCCCCAGTCACACCTTTAAAATTGTCTTGTAAAGACCCTACTGTCAGTTTTTTTCACCATAAATGTAAAATTGTCCTTGCAGGAGGTAGACATGGAAAGAGACATATAAGACAATACCCCAGGTGGATTTTTATAACGTCTGTTACATCTTACTTTATTTAAAACATCGTGTGTCTCTTTGTTCTTATCATCATTTCATCACTGCATAGATTGGCAAACTTATTTCATTTAAACTCCACCATCCAGCTCCAACAAATGAATAAACTTTCTACCATATTAACTACTAGTATTAATACTATTAAATGAATCAGATTATATACTTCTCATTTTTCTTCATTCCTATCTCCCTTCTTTTCCCAAATTCTATGTAGCGTATGTACTGATGAATTCACATTTCTATAACTATTGTTCTAAAGTAAAGTAAAGGAGGCTGCCTAAACACTTCATTAAGTTGGGCAACTTTGACTTTGTGTGGCCAGCTTTACTTGGTGAAGTGAACTATCTCCTAGTACCTTGACAGCAATCCATTAAAGGATAAGTAGAGCCAACACTCTTCTGGCTGTACTTCTCCTGTGGATCACTGGAGTGCAGTTTGTTCTGCACTCCTCTGACCTGTTTTCAGCTGACAGCAGACTGTCGGCTGACGTCACTCAGCCAGTCCGGGCTGGGGAAATATGCCGACTTCGAAGTTGGGATCTACCCCAGAGTCTGGAGCGGCACCGGGCTCACTGAAAGCCTGAGCCAGCCATTCCCTCCCAGCGAGCGCAGGGGGGTAGAACAGAGAGCGGGGACTGACAGTCCCATTCTCTGCTCAGAGTGGCTGTGAGAGCTCAGCGATCAGCAGTCATCTGAGTTCTCACCCACAGAGCTCCCGGGGGACAGATGCAGCATCGGACCAATGCTGCATCAACCTAGGTAAGTAAAATGGGGGTAAAAAAAAACATTGCTTCTCTTTTAACAATAACTTTCTTATATCATAGCTCAAGATTACCAGCTGATGTTTCATTTTGGGGTTGATGTTGAGCTGATAGGGTTCAGCCACCAGCCTGCATCTTATATCTCAGTCTGGCACATCTCTGCACATGCCATGGAATAAAGGAATTAAGGGAATAGCTGATGATGTTAATTCACCCTTCAGAAAAGCTGAAATTGTAAAACAGTTTATCTGTGTTTGTACCTGACTGCCATGCCGATTTTTCCAGGAGATCCAACGAGTGCCATCTCTACTGTAGTTTATTTTAAACATCTGTGCAAACTCATTGCCATGTCCTCCTGCATGTCGACCTTGAGTGCCTACCAAGGTTATAAAATGAAGGACCCGCAAATCAATCTGCAGAAATTCTGTCAGTTCTTCTGGATCTACCGGTAACTCTGGACACCACGCCCCATCTCCTTCTTCTAAATCCAACCTGTTTAATGATAAGTTTCAGATGTCATAAACATTTACGCTTACATTAAACAAACGGATATATCTTTAATATCTTTTATAATGATTTGCATAGCTTTTTGAAACAATAACACAATTGTTAATGTATAAATAGATATGTAAAAGCCATACACACACAAACATTTTTTTATTGTAGACCAAAACAAAAACAGCACTGACATTGTTACGTGAGATTTAAATCCAGTTGTTAACTGTACAGTGTAAATGAACTACAACAAAATTTGGCACAAACTAATTTGTGCATGACTAGAAGATACTTTCTAATTCATTGGAAATATAAAGCCATGCTGATGTCCAATGCTCCATATTGTGGACAAGCCCTTACATTGTACTTGACGATGTCAGAGCTGTGGCTGCTGACCAGAGCACTGAAGAGAAGCTGCTTCAGGTCACATGAACTAGGAGACACCAGAGCGAGGTATAAGGTAAATAAAAGACCAGCTTTAGGATTCTTATTAGGTAATTTGTCTCTATTTTTTTATGTCTCCCTCTGGGAAGGGGGGAGGTCGGGGGTACCTTCACAAGGCAAAATCTAGGAGGGTGCTGGGAGCAGATTTTAGTTGATGTAAGGGGGCACTCTGCTGGGGACCCTGATGTAAGGGGGAGCCCCGATAGGGACATCTGATATAAGGGGGCACTCTGATGGGAACCTTGATGTAAGTAGGCACTCTGTTGGGGACCCTGATGTAAGGGGGCCCTCTGATGGGGACTCTGATATAAGGGCACACTCTGATTAAGACCCTGATGCAAGGGGGCACTCTGATGGGAACCCTGATGTAAGGGGGCCCTCTGATGGGGACTCTGATATAAGGGGACACTCTGATTGAGACCCTGATGTAAGGGGGGACTCTTTTTGGGACCCTGCTGTAAGGGGGCACTCTGATGGGGACCCTGTTGTAAGGGGGCACTCTGATGGGGACCCTGATGTAAGGGGACCCTCTGATGGAGACTCTGATATAACGGGACACTCTGATTGGGACCCTGATGTAAGGGGGCACCCTGATGGGAACCCTGATGTAAGGGGGAACTTTGATAGGCACATCTGATATAAGGGGAGCACTCTGATGGGGACCCTGCTGTAAGGGGGAACTCTGATAGGCACATCTGATATAAGGGGGGCACTCTGATGGGGACCCTGCTGTAAGGGGGAACCCTTATGGGGACTCTGATGTAAGGTGGCACTTTGATGGGGACTGTGATATAAAGTAGGACTCTGATAGGAACATCTGATATAAGGGGGCACAGGTTCTGTTTAATCACCCTAATCCATGACAGCCTAATACTTACTGTACAGGGCCATGACACTCTGTGACAGACTGTCAATGATTCACATACCGTGTTGACATTATGCCCCCTGACATTTTTTATACTACACCCCCAGATCAAATAGGCTTGATCTGGCCCTGTTCCTTCAATTTTTTTATCTTTGAGACACAACAGGAAATTAGAGTAAATCTCCACAAAGTGAGGGGAATTCTCATCTTAGGCAGGTGTCACCAAGACATTGCATTTGTCATCATTGGAAGATTTACCCCCACTTCCTGCTCTCATGACAACTCTAAAATGTAGGATTTTTCACTTTCTGTCACAGTAATAATGTTCATCAAGAAAAATAGATGGTGAATCTTTCCAGCTGGGACAAAGACAACAAAAACATGATTAACTTTAGGTGACTACTGTGTATTGAATTCAGGGACATGATATGGCCAGTGGGTTTCAAATCTGGAGGGCAGAAATGTAAATTAAAAGTAAAAATTCTGAAGATTTTAATATAAGGTGATAAAACCACAACTGCATATGCACTTCTATGTACAAGTATTATTACATGTACAGGAATATATACAGTATTTTCCAGTCTTATGATAACTACATCCAATCTTCTTGTTATTTGTATGCTGCTGGGTAATGTACAGCACAATGAGCTATATGATATATCAAAGAAGGCTCTAGCATACAGGTATAGAGTAATGTACTTTTTAACCATAACCTTTCAAATGTAGATTCTGGCAACTTCTACTACCATTTGCCATGGTGTACAATGCATGCCCCAATTTTACAGGCTGCATGGTAAACCAGGACGTTTAGAACCCTGCCAATATCTACTGCATCAAAAACAGTTTTTTGTTACCTGATACTTGAACTACTACATCAGTTATAGCTATGGCCTTATTTTGCTGCATTGTTCTGCAAAGTGTAACAAAACACAGGTTTATAATATAATAAAAAAGTATTGTGCTATTTATATGCATGATACAGCAAATACTTTGAAATTTTTTTTTGGTTTAACAACTGTCAAAATAATCCCCTACCTCCTAATCAAATAACTAAGGCCCCTTTCATGCGGGGCAAACTCTGCTTATGATCCACTTTCTCAGCAGGGGATCTGCGTGCTGATCCCTTACTTAGCAGGTGGATGATAGGTGAGGAGCGGACATGGACACAGCCTCTCCTCTATGGGTGGATGGATATAAACAGACCACCTGTCCTTGTACACCCGACTGCCATCCCATTCAGTGAACAGAAGGGGAACAGATCTGTTTTTGGCAGAGCAGATCAGATTTGTGTAAACGGACACATGTCCGCTCCATAGAGGAGAATGAAGGTTCTGAATGAGCCTGCCTAAAAAATGGACCATTAGTGTGAAAGGGGCCTAAATATAATCTCAGATGCCAAGCATGGGCATTGCCAGGTTGATTCTCTCTATAGCTGGCTGTAAGCACCACCACACTATAGCTGAAACATCTGGCTTCTTTGGGTTGTAAACCCTGCCAGGCTGTGGGCAAACAATGGCAGTACTTCTTGATGTAAATACTGTATGAATTTGTGATTTTATTTAGACTTTTTAATGAGGAGGGTGTGGGGGATTTTGACAGTTTATAAAGCAAACATAAAGTTACTGTTTAATAATGGAACATTCATTTTTGTGTACTTAAAATTGGCTGTTGTTTTTTGGTGTGGTAGTGTTGGCACTTAATATTTTGTCACTTACTCACCAATATGGTTATGTAACCCTTAATCCTATTACTAACTGAAATCTAAAACATGAACAGTCTCCTGTGTAATGATGAAAAGTCAGCAGCTACAAAAACTGTACCTGCTGACTTTCAATAAACAGCCACTCACCTGTCCCATGATTCAGTATTGTGCTCACCCCAGGCTTTTCACCTCTCATCTTCTGTCTTCAGCGCCAGCATTTTATCTGTGGGCATCCATATGTGACAGCTTGCAGCTTCACAGCCGGGTGCCCACTGTGCATGAGCATGCTGCGCTGTGCTTTACGAATGGTCCTGCAGCCCTCTTGGACCAGTCTTGTGTCCCAGGAGACAGCAGAGAGGGAGGGGGAAGGAGTTTTGCTTCCAATTACCTAGGTAACAGGAGTGGAAGGGGGAGCGGGTACCTGTCAAAATCGCGTACCTGCTCCCCCCCACTCCAAAAGTACCATTATTGAACGAGGAGAGGGGGATGATGCTTTGAAGCGGAACATCCACTTTTGGGTGGCTTTAAAGTTGAACTCCAGGCGAAAAACTTCATGTTAATACATTACTTAATAGCCAAAAAGGATTTCCTGTAATTCCACTTTGTGTGTACCAAATGCCATTACAAACCCAAATATTACATTGTAAAAGTAGTGATAACATAATCACAGTGCTACACAAAGCCTATGAAGAAAGCAGAGCTGTGGGAGGGACTCAGAAACTCCTCCCACTACAGGCAGCCTGCAAAAAACTACAGGAGGGGGTGGATATAACCCTGGTCACACTGCACAAGGAGAGAGCAACAATGATCAATCTTTAATACAGACAGTTTCACACTGAATTACCTACCACAAAAGAACAACCCAAAATAAATTCTCCAGCTCTTGACGATTGCAGCGATACCATATATGTGTATGTTATTTGTTGTTTGTTCTCGTAGTACAGCCCAGAGACAATAGTGCACATTTTGTTTTTGTCTTTTTATTACCTAAAACACACTGACACTAACTGACACTGATACCAATTTTTTTTCAAATCCTGACCTTTGACCCTGACCTTGACCCAAACACTAACCCTGGCACTGAACTACATCAAACCTTGATCTAGGTATTTTTTCTTTTATTTTTTAATATTTATTTATTTACCTTTTTTTCAAACATTTTTTTTTCTCTCTATGCCAGGAGTTAGAGAGATTCAATGTATCTCTCTTCTCCATTCATAGAGAGAGAAAAAAACAAGGGGACCGGGCTGCACAGTGACTGATCACTGTGATAGCCAATCAAAGGCTATCACAGCGATCATGTGACCCGGAATCGGGGGGGCTCTCAGTAACACCGCAGTCTTTGTGCTGGCGCACTCCCAGCACAAAGACGGGTACGCAAATATGCAGCCCCACGGAAAAAAGCCCAGTTCTGTGAGGCTGCATATTTGTGTGATGTCGGCATCAAGGGGTTAAACAATGTTCACTTATCCTTTAGGTTTAATCCTCATCCTGAACATATCTAAACTTAAAGTGGTAGTAAACTAATTTTTTTATACTTTCACCTACAGGTAAGCGTATAATAAAGCTTACCTGTAGGTAAAATGAATACCTCCTAACCACCATTTAGAAGATATTCTAGTGAGCAGCAGCCGGTGATATCACAGGCACATATGCTCTGAAGGAGCAGAATACCCGTGCCGTTCCTTCAATTCTGCGTGCCACGGCCACATCATCAAGGCTTTGGCCATTCAAGTGGCCGCAGCCCAGGAAGATCGGGTGAAGATGGAAGCTTCTGCAGCAGTGACGGTGCGCTGCTGGAGCGCTTCATTCTTAGGTAAGACTTTCATAATGTGCTAGTATGCAATGCATACTAGCACATTATGACATTACCTTGCAGGGAAAAATCTTTTTTTTTTTTTTTTTTTGTTTACTACCGCTTTAACACTGCTTTTAAACCTAACCACCAAAAATTAAATCTTCACCTGACCCAACTCCTAACTCTAACCCTAAGCCAAAAGCAAATTTTATAGGAAAGGGACAACTTGATTAGAAACACAGAGAGTTCTAAAGTCAGACACTCATTAAAACATTATTTACTTTAAATTCCAATGTTAAAATCTTGACACTGCTTGATACAGGGGTAAGCCATGTAGGACTGGAGGCATAGAGATTGGTTTTGTAGTCCAAGGTTATGTGACACTAAGGCCCCACACACACAGGAAGCAGCATTAAAAAGCCACACTTTGCAAACACATTTAGGTGCACTTAGGCATGTCAAGTGATTGGGCGCTCATTCATTCCATTGGCCAGAATATTAATTTTTTTTTGGCCTTTGAAATGAATGAGCATCTAGTGCTAAAGACACATTTACACATGTTGAGGCACATCAACTTTTCCGCAAAATGCTCCTCTCCTGAACATGCCACAAATGCCCCTACCTCTAAATATACAGTAACTTCTGTAGATATCAACTTTTACAGTCTAGGGCAGATAAATGTTGAATCTGAAGTCTGAGTGTTTGCTGAGTTATTGCACAATATTGCTGTTTTTAGCTGATTATTATAAAACACTCTATATAGCATATAGTATGAAATAACAAAAAGAATATTATACAATATAATATCTAGCAGATACATTTTACTTAAGGGATTATCATTTCTTTATAAAAGTCTCTGCCCATTTAATGGACATACCTGCCATATTTAGCTGCAGTAGATTCTGACCACTGACTAGACGCAGTAATATCTTCATCCGGAATCTGTCTTCCAGTCATGCCCAATGGATAGCGGCATACAGCTGAAATTAAGAAACAAGCATAGTGTTTTTGTCATAGCTGTTAAGGTGTGATAGCACCCGTTTTAGCATTAAACTATTACTGGGTCCATGAGCACTTAGAATCATCTCACACATAAAAATTTGATTGTACAATCTGCTTTAGGTCTACCTACATAGTAGAAGGGCATAGGTAACCAATCCTTTCAGTTTATACACAATCAGGAAAACCCTGACTCTATATAGTTGCTGATAAATGTATATGAGTACAATCAGTTTTTGATAAGTATGGTCAGTTAGATTAATTACATTTCTACTGAAACGTAATAATCATGTGTTTGTACAGTGTAGCCATTCATACAAAGACTGTGCCAAAGTATGCCACAACATTATAAATGCTGTAATATTAAAGGAGAAGTACAGCCAAAGCTCTTTTGGCTGTACTTCTGTAGATCACAGAAATGCAGTTTGTTCTGCACTCCTGTGTCCTGCTTTCAGCTGACAGTGGACTAAACCCCACTGTCAGCTGGCATCTGTAGGATATTGTCATTATATATATAAATAAATAAATAAATATATATATATATATATATATATATATATATATTCGTTATTGACCAGGCCTCCAGCTGACTGATAGTATATTCATGTTATTGACCAGGCCAGCATCTGACTGAGCTAGATGCATTTTACACAACAAAAGGATAGCCAAGGACTCTTTGCTATGTAAATTTTATGCAAGATCACCTTGGCACTTAGGGGACAATTTGTTACATTTCAAAGAAGGTAATTTGCAACCTTGCAAGGGTGATAAAATGTAGATTGCTCAGTCAGGCTTGAAAGGTCTTGGCCAGCATCTAATATCTAATAACATGAAAAGGGGTAATAAATATAGCAAATAGCATTCTTCAAAGGGTAACTTGTTTATCTAATTAATGGTAAAAGAATAGAACCTCAACAACAATAATTATCACTCCTCCATCCCTGATATATATGACAACAGAGTCCAGGCTGGGGAAAGATCCTTTAAAGTCAGGATCCACCCCAGAGTCTAGAGATTGCTGAGAGCCTGAGCCAGCCACTCCTTCCCCCTCAACAGCCCAGCGCTCCAGTTAGCGTGGGTGAAGGGGGTCAGAGCAGACAGCAGTGACTGACAGTCACCACTCTCTACTCACAGCGTCAATGAGAACTCAGTGATGTGATCGCTGAGTTCTCATACTTAGAGCCGGTGGGGGACAGACACATTATCATGTACCTGTTGCTGGAGGCCAATGGAGAGAGGGCTTTCCTTGCAGCTAACTTCCTGACTCCCCTGGAGATGGGACAGAAGGAGTCAGGCCCAAAGAAGCATGGGTCACCTGTAGGAGTGCTTGTAGAGATGATCTGACTGAGGATGCTTGTCAGAGGTACACCCAGGAGCACAGCTGGTTCACTGGAACAGTGTCTGCAGACAGATGGCGCCCATAAGAGATAGCAGGCCTTCAGAGTAGCAGAGGACCGCAGAGTAGTCAGTTCAGAGCCAGGGTCAGATGCCAGATGGGGATTAGAGCAGACATAGTCAGATGAATAGGTGGGGTCATACACAGGAGAGCAAGTGAGAATATCGTTAGCCAAGCCGGGATCATATACAGGAGAACAAGTGAGAATACAGGTCTAGGAAAAAGTCGAGTCGGTAACAGCAGATCACAATAGCAAGAGAACATGGGACAAAAGGTACTGGGGAGCCAGATATCAACCATCCATTTGAGAGGGTGATGGGCTTCCTTATAAAGTCCATCTGGTGCCAAACTTGGCTAATGTGTGTATAAATGTACACCGGTGCGCATGCGTGTACCGGCTCGCATCCGTGCACCAATGCGCATAGATGTTTTCCAGTGTGCATTTCTGCGGCCATGCAAGGTACTGGCAGGAATGCCAGGTCTATGAGTACCTCTGTTGTGGACAGAGCCCTGACAAACATGCTGCATTCAACTATTTAAGTATGATTTTGAAAAAAAAGCCATCCCATACTTCTCTTTTATTTAACCTGAAAAGCTCAGAAAATCTTAAAACAAGAGTGTTTTAAAAGAATAAGGGCTCTTACCGGGATTGACCTGTGATTCTGCAAAATCTAAGATGAGGATTAGTAGTAAAATGTAGATTGTATCTTTTTTCACCAACATCTTCCCGTGGCTGAAGTCAACACAACCTGAAAAATAAAGAAAATCTTAAATCTTTTGGGACTTTTGGAAAGTAGCAATAAATATATTCAAATACTTGAAGAATGTTAAAATCTTTTTACTTAAAGTCCATACATTTAGAAAGTGACCCTTGAACCCAGAGGATATACTGTGAGTTAAGTGTCCACTACACAGCATTTTTCCCATTATGAAAATGAATGGTGAAAACATCCTCCATTTCTAGCAACATAATCAGGATGTGAACCAATATTTCAGTACCCACACTAATCCCCGCTGTAGTGGTCTCAGTCTCTCTCCTTCCAGTCACAGTCTTTGTATGCTTCAAACAAAGCCTGCTCTCTGTGCAGAAAACACAGCTTGTATTGTACTCATATCATTCTCATAAAACTGTCTGTAAAATGAATGGATTGTATCCAATAATTTAAGGTAGTTGAACCCCCCCCAGTTGTGTGAAGTTTGGCATCTACGCACTGGGCACTGAATGACCATGCCCCATTTCTGTATATATAAGATAACAAATGAGATGCTGTACACCACTGACATTTACAATTTCAAGAAGATTTACTGTAAAGCAGTATTTAGACCAAAACCAACAATGTATTATATTGCAGCTTAACAATCAGTGTCAGTGTGTCAGTTTTCTTTGCTTTGGTTTTTCGTTATCACCTGGTGATCTGGCCAGTAACACACTTCCGGTATTAGTGAGACACCACTCTGGAGGAATGAGAACAGGAGACAGAGCAGGTAGCAGCCTTATCAGTCTGGGGGGAGGGGAGTTTTAAATGTAATAGCAGATTTGAATACTATAACAAATTGAAGTCAAACTCCAGCAAACGCTTTATAATCATTTACAGCAAACATTTTTTTTCCTTTCGGGATAAAGTTTTTACATGAATACATAATAGCTGATCATTTTAACCACTTGCCCTCCAGAGGATTTATCCCCCTGCTTCCTGACCAGGCCATTTTTTGTGTTGCGGCACTGCATTACTTTAACTAACAATTGCGTGGTCATGCACCCAAATGAAATTTACGCTCCTTTTTCCCACAAATAGAGCTTTATTTTGGTGGTATTTGATTGCCTCTGTGTTTTATATTTTTTGTGCTATAAACATAGATAACTATAAAAAAGTCTGACAATTTTGAAAAAAACACCAATATTTTTGACTTTTTGCTATTAAACATGTCCAGTAGAAAAAAATTTAAAAATCCGGTTTTGTCATAAATGTAGGCCAAAATGTATTCTGCTACATGTCTTTGTTAAAAAAAATCCCAATACCTGTAAATTAATTGGTTTTTCATGAAAGTTATAGCATTTACAAATGGCGGTATATATACTGGATATTGTTTTTTACTAGTAATGGTACCAATCAGCGGGACTGTGGTGGGCATTCTGACACTGGGGGGGGGGGCTGACTAACTGTCACTAACATCCCCAGTGACCCCAATACAGTGATCTGTGCTAATAAAAAGCACTGACACTGTACTAATGACACTGAGCAGAAAGGGGTTAACATCTGCGGCGATCAAAGGGTTAACTGTGTGCTGTGTTCTGTTTTACTATGTGGGCTGTGTGTGCTTTACACTGTAAGCACACTGCTTTGTATGGCTCTTCTATGCAGAGCTATACAAAGCAGTGTACAGGAGCTGACATGGGAGAGATCTGTATTGTTTGCATACAGGTCTCACCCTGTCAGTGTTACTCAGAGATACACCGGCTGGGACCAGGTGATTGACAGCCTAGGCTGCAAATGGCCTACCTGGAAATTCCCTACCCGGAAATGCAAAATCACGTATATATACACATGATTTTGCGTAGCCATGCTGCCCTGTAGCAGTATTTCTTCTTCATGCTTTGTGGGTTCTCCTCCACTCATTCTTTTGGTTTATTTTGATTTCTAAGGACTACATATCCCATGGTACCTTGCTGCATGCAAGCAGTGATTCCTGTGCTGACACCACCTCCTGAAACTCCTCCTCACAGCACCTTTATAGTTTAGAACACAGGCTCTGTAAAATGTGTGAGATATCAGTGCCTACTCACAAGACATAATGAATACTGTATATGTCGCTGCACTCATTTGTGGGGATTCTTCAAAAAGTAAAAAAATAAATAAATAAATAAATATATATATATATATATATATATATATATATATACTCTATATTGCCAAAAGTATTGGTATACCCCTCAAAATCATTGGATTCCGGAGTTCCAATCACCTCCATGGCTACAGGTGTATAAAATCAAGCACCAAGACATGCAGACTGCTTCTACAAACATTTGTGAAAGAATGGGTCACTCTCAAGAGCACAGTAAATTCAAGCATGGTACTGTGATAGGTTGCCACCTGTCTAATGAATATTCCAAGGTCAACTGTTAGTGGTATTATAACAAAGTGGAAGCAACTGAGAACAACAGTAAAATAACAGAGCGGGGTCAGCACATGCTGAAGCACGCAGAAGTCGCCAACTGTCTGCAGAGCCAATAGCTAAAGACCTACAAACTTCATGTGGCCTTCAGATTAGCACAACAACAGTGCATAGAGAGATTCATGGAATGAGTTTCCATGGCCGATTAGCTACATCCAAGCCTTACATCACCAAGTGCAATGCAAAGTGTTGGATGCAGTGGTGTAAAGCACACTGCCAGTGGACTCTAGAGCAGTGGAGACGTGTTCTCTGGCATGACGAATCATACTTCTCTGGCAATCCAATGGACGTGTCAGGGTTTGGCGGTTGCCAGGAGAATGGTACTTGCCTGACTGCATTGTGCCAAGTGTAAAGTTTGATGGAGGGGGGATTATGGTGCGGGGTTGTTTTTCAATTTCATGCTCCCAACTTTGTGGGAACAGTTTGGAGATGGTCCCTTACTGTTCCAACATGACTGTGCACCAGTGCACAAAGCAAGGTCCATAAAGACATGGATGAGCGAGTTTGGGGTGGAGAAACTTGACTGGCCTGCAACTCAACCCATCCTGACCTCAACCTGATAGAACACCTTTGGGATGAATTAGAGCTGAGACTGCGAGCCAGGCCTTTTCGTCCGACATCAGAGCCTGACCTCATAAATGCACTTTTGGAAGGATGCTCAAACATTCCCATAGACACACTCCAAAACCTTGTGGAAAGCCATCCCAGAACAGTTGAAGCTGTTATAGCTGCAAAGGGTGGGTCAACTCAATACTGAACACTACGGACTAAGACTGGGATGCCATTAAAGTTCATGTGCATGTAAAGCAGGCGTCCTAATACTTTTGGCAGTATAGTGTGTATATATATATATATATATACAGGGGTTAGACAAAAACTGGGAACACTACATGATTTGCAGGTGTGAAAGTGACATGACAACATATTTCGTGTTGAAAACGGAAGTGATGTGACATTCTTTTGCTTTCGCTGTGTGATGAAACACCTAGCTAACAGGTTGGCAGCCTCACTTTTGTCATTCAATGCGTGTAATACGGAGTCATGTCACAACTTACTGTACTTCAAAGAGGGCAAATTGGTCGGTGCCCTCTTATCTGGTGCCTCTGTGACTGAAGTTGCCAATTTATTTGCCGTGTCGTGAGGTACAGTATAAAAGGTTATGATGGCATATACAGTTTCCGGAGAAATGTCGTCCGATAAGCATAACACATGGTCAACTGACCGAAAGAAATAAAATGACATGAAGAGAGGAGAGGCAAAGACAGGAGAGGACAGGGCACCAACAATGGATGGCCCATTGTAAGCCTATGGGTGAAATCACTGAACAAGCTTTCCAACCGTTGTCGGAACATTTTCTGCTCTCCCCTGTAGCTCGCGCTGGTTGATCACATGACTGGACCTGAACAACTTTTAAATAGGTAAGTTTATGCATTTTTCTTCTACAGAGATTTTAGTATAGGTGTTATAAGGAGGGTAAGAGCAGTATTAAGATTAGATAGTTTTATCCTGGAATTCCACTTAAAATATTTTTGCTTTTGAGGGATTTAAATACTTGCTGCCTATTATTTTATAAAAAACACTGATTTGTGATGCAAATGTGTTGCAAACAAAGATACTGCCAATAAGTAGTTAACCTTCTCTGTAGTAAAAAGATTTAATTGCCAGTATAGTCCTAGTTCTTAACAGAAAAAAATTATAATTTTTTCTTGCACATCATTGGAATGAGAGTACATATTGCTTTGTCTTATTGAAGCATTACTAAAGCTAATGTTTTTAAATTTAAAATAACAAACGTGTTATATTAACCTGCTCTGTGCAATAACATTGCACAGATCGGCCCCGAACATCCTCTCCTGGGGTCCCCCGCTGGCACTGTACACGCCTTCTCTTCTGTGTCTACCCCATAGCAAGCCACTTGCTATGGTGACAGACAATGTGGGCTGGCTCATGAGCCAAGCTGTGCGTGTCTATAGACACACATAGCGTGGCTTTCCCCACTCCCGCTCCCTCCTCACTGGATTTGATTGACAGAAATAGGAGCCAATGTTTCCTGCTGCTGCCTCTGTGTCCAGTGAGGAGAAAGGAGCCAGCACTGTGCCAAGAGCCTGCTCTTTGGCAAAGTGCTGGATTGAGATCTGACTCATAAATAAGGGGTGGGGAGTGAGCAACATTTGAAAGTTTTTTTTACATTAATGCAGAAAACCACTTTAACTAAGCTAATTGAACATTAACTTTTCAAAGCAAATAGTTCCTAATATTTTTTTACATTACAGTAGTTTTAAATTCAAAAAGTTTTTACCTTAATGCATTAATACATTCCCTTATTGCACTCCACTTTCTTACCGGACCAAAATACAAAATCTGCATTTTTTTGCTAGAAATTTACTTATATATTTGCAGCCATTTATCAAGCTCAAATTTTCAGGAAGAAATACACTTTAATGAATTTTAGTGAACACAAACACAATATAATACCCAATTTTTGGTCAAATTTAAAAGATGATGTTACCCAGAGTAAAGAAATAACTAATATGTCATGCTTTAAAATTCCATATACTCGTGGGATGGTGACAAACTATAGTACTTTAAATTATCCACAGGCGACGCTCTACAAGCCGTTACAGATGACCAATTTAGATTTAAATGTGAGCTCTGGTGCTAAAATTATTACTGTCACTCTGATGTTCGTAGCAATACCTCTTATGTGTTGTGAAATCAATGCTTACATATGAGTTCAGGTCCTACCTTTTTTATTAAAATGTATTGCTATAACAAGGGATGAACAATAACTCCTGTGATAGCTGAGCAGGTACTGTTTACTGAGAGATCTGGGGTCCATTAGACCCCTGATCTCTACTCTGCCACAACACTTGTTTGGTCAGCTGCTTCACTAGCCAATAACAGCTAGTAAACAAACAGTCAAAACCATAAATGACAATGTTCTCGCTGCTTTCAGTTTCTTACGTCAGGAGGAGGAATGGAAGTCCTCCCACTCCTTAGTGCCCTTTTGATGTGAGCGTTTGCATCAGTCCCAGGCATTCTGGTGGAGTGGGAGAGCCACGGAAGGGCAGCAGGCAGTGGCGAGATGGGGAGTAACCCTTTTGTTGCCCTTTATAGCCACCCGGATCAGTTTTTGTTCTAAAAAATTATGCCAGGATTATGACCGCTATTGCAGCCATGATTGTGGTATAACCACTTCCACCCACGGATTGATGGGCACGTCCTAAGAGCTGGAAGTGGTTAAGGTAGAAAATGTCCCATTACCTGTTCTAACCCCCATCCCTAAACACTTTCTTGACACCTCTCACCACTTCATCGTCTTCCTGGTCTAACAGTATACACTGAGAACGGCATGAACAAACTGCCTTTTATTACAACCAAATATTTCCAATTTTGACCCATCAGTCCAGAGCACTTGCTGCTATTTTTCTGCACCCCAGTTCTTATGTTTTCATGCATATTTGAGTTGTTTAGTCTTGTTTCCATGTCATATGCACGAAAATAGGAAAGCATAAAAATGGCAACAGGTGCTCTAAATTTTAAATATTTATCTGTAGCAGGAGACAGTTTGTTTGCAGAAGGGCTGGAGAGTGGTACAATAAGTGTCTGCAGATAACAGTGAAGCATGGTCAGAGGTTCCTTGCCAGTTTGGGGCTGCATTTCTGAAAATGGAGTTGTAGATTTGGTCAGGATCAATGGTGTCCACAATGCTGACAGATACTTTTCCATCATACCATACCATCAGGGTATTTTTTCTGTAGCATGACAACAACCTGAAAACAGAAAAACATGCAGCCAATGTCATTAAGAACTATCTGCAGTCTAAAGAAGAATATGGAGACCTGGAAGTGATGCTTTGGCCCCCACAGAGCTCTGATCTCAACATCATCGAGTCTGTCTGGGATTACATGAAGAGACGGATATAAGGCAGCCTACATCCACAGAAGATCTGTGGTTAGTTCTCCAAGATGTCTGGAACAATGTACCTGTTGTGCAAGTGTACCTAGAAGAATTTATGCTGTTTTGAAGGCAATGTGTGATCACACCAAATTGATTTGATTTGAATTTCTCTTCTGTTCATTTACTTTCGGATTTGTTGACTGATTAAAATATAGTAACACTTCTATTTCTGAAAGCATTCTTAATTTATAGCATTTTTTCACACCTGCCTAAGGATTTTGAAGAAGACACACATATTTGTAGCACATGCCAAAATGAATACAATTTGAAAATCTTTCATGGTAGCATTTACTAAAGTAGTTGAGAATGTTCATGCAAAAGAGTGGAGCTTCACTTCATTTATCATGTAAAAGCAGATTATTTTTATTTATTTCACTTCACAATTGGATAGCTGGTGCCTCCCTCTGTGACTGAAGGTGCCAATTTATTTGCCATGTTACGAGGTACACTATCAAAAGTTATAACGGCATATGCAGTTTCCGGGTAAATGTTGTCTGATAAGCATAAGAACAGTTGACATAGTCAGTTGACTGAAAGAGACAAAAGGACATTGTGTAGAATTTTGACCCAGAATAAGAAAATAACTGCTGCAAAAGTGACTGCAGAGCTCAATCTCAGTCTTCCCAGGACTGATATTGAGCTCTGCAGTCACTTTTGCAGCAGTTGTTTACTTATCCCATAATCCTGTGCAATGCCCTTTTGTCTCTTCTGGTCAGTTGACCATGTTGACCATGCATATGCTTATCAGATAACATATTCCCGAAAACTGTATCTGACGTCGTAGCATTTGATACTGTACCTCACAACACTGCAAATAAATTGGCAACTTTAGAGGCACGAGCTAAGGTACCAGGACACCAACAATTTGCCCTCTTTGAAGCTCAGTAAACTCTGACTCCATATTACTAGCAGCGCACACAGTGAATGATGAAAGTGAGGCTTCCCACCAGTTAGCTAGATGTCTCATCACACAGTGGAAGCAAAAGAATGTTACATCACACCTGCAAATCATGTAGTGTTTCCATTTTCTGTCTAAGCCCTGTATATATATATATATATATATATATACTGTATATATATATATGTACACTATATTGCCAAAAGTATTGGGACGCCTGCCTTTATACACACATGAATTTTAATGACATCCCAGTCTTAGTCCATAGGGTTCAGTATTGAGTTGGCCCACCCTTTGCAGCTATAACAGCTTCAACTCTTCTGGGAAGGCTGTCCACAAGGTTTAGGAGTGTGTCTATGGGAATGTTTAGATTATAGAAATAGAATGCCTAACACAGAGTGGTTGCTGTGGGGATATATATAACGCTCCCAAGTGCCACGTCCATTCAAACTGTTTAGAGAAAAAAAGAGAGGCCTCTTGGTGGACTTTGTAGGCACTACAACAGTAGTAAATAAAAGTATTGCTTTATTTAACATACATAGATGTACAACAAAACATACAATTGATAAAATCTGCTGCAGAGGATATACTCCTGCAGCATATAGAAGTGTGTATTAAGTACAGATACATGTAGTATTAATATATTCCACAATGAAGATGTGCCATATCCTGGTAAGGGTTTGAAAACAGATACTCTGGTATTAATAGTTGTAGTAACTCGAGATGATTTGCGATAATATCGGTTCTTCGGGAGTTGTGAAAGGATTTGTACATAAAAGAACATAGATTTATAAATAACACTCTACATTAACCAATATCCTCATTGAAGATCATTTGGATAACTTATCATACCTTAAACTACAGACATGTGTGCGAGGGCTATGAAGGAGGGCACCCAGCCTTCCCATGCGGGACCAGTCAGTGAGGGGATCCCAACAAACCAAGGGGGCAAACGGCACATTGCCCAAAGCTTCTAGACATGTAATAAATGTGCAACTGTTAAGAAACATGATAGGGGCCTCCTACATGGTGAATAAAACTATAGTTGTAGATATTGGACTAACCTTCCCACTGTTAGAAATGCAATAACGTCACCAATACTGGTCCAAGTGGAGCACATGAGAAAAAAACAGCAATAGACTAGTATGATATGTGAAAGGGTCCCTAAAAAAGGACAAAAAAGAGGGGGAATATCTAAATGCCATTCAGTCTATAAGAGAAATTAACCCAATCAATGCCTTACTACTGGAATATTGCAAACCGACAATTAATCAAAATCCAATATACAGGGAGGAAAAACATATGTATCCAATCCTACCTACGTATAATAAAGCCAAAACCTAGGAAAGGTTCCCAAATGTGGTGGCACAGTAATATTCCTGTTAAGATAGTCAAGTGGGGTCATTCATAAGTCCATCTGTAAGAAAACAAGCAGCTAAGTATTATCCCATAGATACAGCCTAACAAAGGGCACAAAATTCCCACATGTATCACAACCCTTGAACACTTCACTATACCTGTCCATATAGACAAGGGCACACCACGAAGGGCCCCGAAACTACCCAGCTGGCAAAAACGCCAACACCACATCGCCCAACAGGTCCTAACCAGAATGGACCCACGTGGCCTCACCGTCACAGCCTTGTGGACCGCAACACACCGTCCCACTTTGAGGGATCCCAGAGCAGGACGCCAGTGCAGCCACAAAGCGGCGTGTGACGTCACCATGCCCAGCCATGTATGTACACACATGCGCACCATATACACGGCCCCGCCAAAACAATGGCGGCGGGCAAGCACAGACCAGTGACACTAGCGACCATCACTGATCATCAACGCGATGCAGCAATGACAGGGGAGCGCCGCAACGCCAGGCCACCCCCACAGGTGTAGAGGGGCCCCCCCCTGGCTCCACTGGCCGCCCACTAACCAAAGGCCACCAGCAGGGACACCGAACGCCCCTCCCAACTGATCCCCTGAAGGGGACCCAAGCCCCCATACATAATGATCAAAACCATAAAAACAGTTGCAAATATCACACAAGATATTCCAAAAACCTTACGGTAATAACAATCCAAAGTACAACCCAGTAGAATTATATGGTATCTACATATAGTGACACATATAACCATATCAATAACAGTACTTGGATAAATATTATCACACTTGAGAGCCTAGACCAAAAGTAAGCATAACTTCTAAAAATAGTTTATAGAACAAAGTTTCGTTAATACCTGGCGGAGATATAGCATTTTACTGTTCAATCCAGAATGCTTCTTTTTGCAATATGCACTTATCCCAATTACCAGCTCTAGGATCTTTCAGAATTACTTCTAGTATTAAAAACGAGACCATTGTAGTATCGAATCTATGGTATAAGTCTAGATGTCTGCCGACTGGAGTGATCATTTTGCCATTAGTGGAATAGTAAATACAATCATTAATTCTAGACCGCAACCTCCTAATGATTTATGGGGTTAATTCCTCTTATAAACTGAATGACATTTAAGTATTTCCCCTCTTTCTGTGTCCTTTTTAGGGACCCTTTCATATATCATACTAGTCTATTGCTAGTTTGAGCTATGGAGTGTATGGTATGTAGCAGTAGGAATGTGCAAGTCAGTTAGTGAGCAGTATGTAGCAGCAGGGTGGCCAATAAATAGTATGTCATGGCAGGGCAGTCAGTGAGCGGTATATAGTGGCAAGGCAGAGAGAGGTATGTAGTTACAGGGCAGTCAATGAGCAACATGTAGTGACAGGGTGATTAGTGAGCAATATATAGTGGCAGGGCAGAGAGCAGTTTGTAGTGGCAGGAAGGTCAGTGCACAATATGTAGTGGGAGGGTGGTCAGTAAGTAGTGGCAAGCTAGGGTAGTCATAGTGGCGGGCAGTCAATGAGCAGTGTGTACCGGCAGTGTAGTCAGTCAGCAGTATGTAGTGGCAGGCTAGGACAGTATGTAGTGGCAGGGCAGTCAGTGAGCAGTATGTACCGGCAGTGTAGTCAGTCAGCAGTATGTAGTGGCAGGCTAGGACAGTATGTAGTGGCAGGGCATTCAGTAAGCAATATGCAGTGGAAGGCTATGGCAGTATGTAGTGGCAGGGCATTCAGTCAGCAATATGCAGTGGAAGACTATGGCAGTATGTAGTGGCAGGGCAGCCAGTAAGCAGCATGTACTAGCAGGGTAGTTAGTGAGCAGTATGTAGTGGCAGGCTAGAACATTATGTAGTGGCAAGGCAGTCAGTGAGCAGTTTGTAGCGGCAACGACAGCCAGTGAGCAGTATGAGTGGACAGGGTGGTTAATAAGCAGTATGTAATGATAGCATGGTCAGTGAGCACTATGTAGTGGCAGACTAGGGCAGTATGTAGTGGCATAGCAGTCAGTGAGCAGTATGTAGTGGCAGGGCAGTCAGTGAGCAGTATGTAGTGGCAGGGCAGTCAGTAAACAGTATGTAGTGGCAGGGCAGTCAATGAGCAATATGAAGTGGAAGGCTCCGAGATGAAATCACATGCAGTAGACAGCAGCTCAGACCAGAGGAAGGATCTGATGACCTGTCTAAATGAGCCCATAATCATGGATTCTGAATCAGTGCTCACTAGTGGTACGTTGTAAAGTTTAATCATGGATTCTGCATTATTGCTAACTCGTAATATGTGAAATATATTCAATCATTGATCCTGTATTAATGTTCACTAGGGGTATGTTATATATTTATGTATGGATCCTGTAGTAATGTTCACCAATGGAATGTTATATTCTTAATCATTAATTCTGCATTAATGCTCACTAGTGTTATGTTATAGGGTTTAATTGTAGATTCTGTCTTTACATAGCAGTGGTAATCAGCTATACACAAACAGAGTTTACAAACAAGATCAGTTGTTTCTTTATGTTTTTCTTCAATTATGCATTTGTAAGAGAGGTACGCTAGAAAATGTATTAAACTTAAAGTGTTTAAAGCTTCATTATTAAAATGCTATCTTGTAATATTACTATTACTGCATTCTTCAGGGATTTAAACCACTGACTCTACTTTTTATATTGACACAAAAACCTAAGAAGAGAAATAAAGAGTTACTGTCAGCTAGCTATGAAAATAAAGACATCCAAAAGAGAGAGGGTTGCCTGTAGTCGGCTTCATTATACCTCTGCTCCTACAATTTATCCTTGTTGGCTGTTTGTTGTGTTTTAACATGGAAACTATTAGGTATTATGCTGTCTTTGGCACAGGCTGACATTGCAAAATGTTAAAAACAATGATGTTCACCCTGTGGCTCCTGGACCTTGCTGTTGTCATAATAACTGCTCTTAGCCTTTTTTACTTAGAGAAAAAACAATTTTTAGGTTTGTTTAAAGCTGGAGTTTAGGTATGGCAATTTTTACAAAGTTACATTGGTTCAACTTGTATGAAAGGAAGTATGTATGTGCCATAGATGTAGGATCCCCATGGAAGCTGGAAATCACTGTAGTAGGCACTGCTACTACAGTGATTTACACTAGCCCCTGCCCAAATCCTCTGCCAAGTGACTGCTACATTGTGAACACAGGAGGTTGTTCACTTAGCACAGGCACCATTCAGGGAATACTTGCATTCTCTCAATGACTGCCAAGTGTTCTCTGATTGGAGAAGGCGGGGAAGCAGGGAGTTGACATTACAATCTTCCCCTCATGAAATCAGCAAACACGTTGCATTCACTATGAAATGCAAAGTGCATCCTGAATGGCACTCGTGCAGAGAAGGCAACCTCCTGTATTCACTATATAGCAGGGCAGTACATGACTCAGTACATGACACAGAAGCTAGCAGCAATCACTGTTGTAGTAGTGCCTACTTCAGTGATTTCTAGCTTTCACAGGGAGCCCACTGGTATGTTGCATGCAAACTTACCATTATAAATTGAAACTAAATCAACATAACTATGTAAAAATTGCCATTTGGAATTTACCTTAAAAAACAAAATAGCGCAAACAACAAGCATTTTAAGTAATCTTCAATACATTTACTTTTTATAAACCAATAAATTTAGTGTGCTTAGTGTATGTGTTTAAAGAATGCAGCACACAACCAACCTGAATACTGGATATACCTAAAAAGAATAAACAATAGGTGCCCAATCTTTAAACTATCAAACCCATGTGACAAAGTGAATATAAAATCAATAGTGAATGATAACACCAAAAAAATTTTCATATATATATATATATATATATATATATATATATATGCACTATATTGGCAAAAGTATTGGGCGCTGAGAGAAGACAATTACTCAGTGGTATGACATGAAGTCCATAAGATGAACACTAAAGGTGGCAACTCCCCATAGAGTAAAGCAGACTCTCATGTTTGTAAGTAATATTCTCTATCAAGTTACTCAATTCTGTTTAGAACACAACTATTTCCTTTTTGATGGAGATTATTACTTACAAACACGAGGCACAGCTATGGGAGCAAATTTCGCTCCTAGCTATGCATATCTAACTATGGGCCTATGGGGGAATCACTACATTTGGAATGACAAACCCTATCAGAAACATTTAGTTTTTTATGGTCGTTACATCGATGATATCATTATCATCTGGGATGGCCCCCTGACCCTGGTACAAGAATTTGTTTCCTTCTGTAATTTCAACACCTTTAGGCTAGCGTTCACCTCTGTGGCTTATTCCACCTCCCTGTGTTTTCTCAATTTAGAACTCACCCACCCATTACAATAAACCAACAGCAGGTAATTCATTCCTGCATTTCTCCAGTTGTCATCACCCCAGGTGGGTCCACAACATACCCAAGAGTCAATTTAATCACCTAAGACGTAACTGTATTAGACTAGAAGATTACAAATAGCAAAGTATTGTCTAAAAGAATAAATTCCTTGACAAAGGATACCCCCTGCATCTCATTGAGGAGGCATACTCTTTTTATCTAACAGACCAACCGGTTTTCCCAAAAGGTACTCAGGAACCCTAAATTAAATTTGTTACCCAATATAATTCCATATACAAAAAAATGAAACAAGTTTTCAAAAAACATTGGTCCATCCTATCTCAGGATCCATAGCTCACACCCTCCATCCCAGCCTAAATTTGTGTATAGAAGGGCACCTAATATTAAAAATAAAATTGCACCAAGCAAAATCCAAACTCTCAATAAAAACACCATTTCTAGACAGCTCACTTTAATTTTTTTAAAAGGTGTGTTCCAATGCAACAAACCCTTATGTCTAACATGCGCACATGTTACTCATAGTAAAAAAACCTTCAATTCCAACGGGAAGACTTTTTCCATCCATTCCTTTTTTAACTGTTCCTCATCTTATGTGATATACTGTCTCTCCTGTCCGAAACATAGTGTTCCACGTCATTTCTCTGAGTGCCACCAAAAATCCAGTAATGGCCTAAAGATATGGATAATCAATTCCACGCCTGATAAACATCCCACAGCTGAACGCTTCCAGTTACTATGTAGGCAGGAAACCTACTAGATTTATACTCTGGACGCATTAGCTCCTAAAGGGTTAAATGAAGAAATTGAGGTCCATACTATTCTATAATCTGATCTTCTGACTTTTATGTTTTTTATTTATTTACATTTTGACTGCACTATTCTATTTTCTTTCCTATTAACACTCAGTACTGATAATCACTCTTATTAGAACATTTTAATCTTATTAGAACATTTTAATCTTTTTTCAATAATACTCATACATTTTACATTAACCTGCATTATCCGCTCTGTATGATGGATATTTCCTTACTGTATTCTTAGCAATCTGTATTCATTTTAATATGAATTTTTGTCATTGGTAACCAGATCCTCCAATTATTATGATTTTATGAAATCCATTTTTGGATGATATTAATTGGTTCTTTCCATTTTATTAAAATATAAAACCGCACTTTCCTAAGCTAAGATGCTACAAATATCCCAAAAATAAAAGTAAAAAATTTCACCCTAGAAAGTAAGTAACAATGATATCAATGACTTTTCTAAATTCCCTATAATAAACAATAAGCAAAACCCAATAAACATTCATAAATAAAGCAAAATGTCCCAAAAACTGGTCACTGTCCTATAACGAAAACCAAATCCAGAAAGGCTTGTAGGTGATCCAGATGTCGATTTTCAAACTCCTTGTGAACCTCCAAAAAAACAAAAAGCTCCAAATAGTATATTACCCTTCAATTAGATAATCACTAGTGATTATAGGTGTAACATGCAAACTGCAAGGTGTGCACACTCCACACGTGCAAATAACAACAAAACACAAAAATATATATTACTCTCCGCATGCTGTATTCTCATGTACAATATATTTATGAATCGCCATGCCTGTCACTATCATTTCAATGGTATTCTTTGCATGTTCTATCTCCTACATTGTTCTTCCATCATATATATCTGTCACCATCGATTTGCTGCTTGCAATTAGCCGATCCGCACTCGTCCCACCCACTCCAGTCCCGTAAAAAGACTGACTGCCCAACCGTCCAATCAGGTCTGAAGAAAAAGCGGAAGCTTTGAAACATGTCACCTGACCTACCACCTGACTTGTCCTCGTATCCATATTGGCCACACCTTGGTTCCGGACTTCACTGCGTTCCACGCTGGTTACGGCGCTATCATAGCGTCCACCGCTGACTGCTGACACATACTCCACTCCTGGGACCTGGACACCATTGGAAACCTCCGGCCACTGCACTTACCCTATACATGCTTTAACTCCCTATCCCTGTACCTTCTAGTGAGTAGCTATTCAGCTATTTTATTAATAAATACCTTTAACATACTGCACTTAGGCTGGCGCCCCCCTTGTGTTCCTTTATAGCTCTTCTGGGAAGGCTGTCTACAAGGTTTAGGAGTGTGACAATGGGAATGTTTGACCATTCTTCCAGAAATGCATTTGTGAGGTCAGGCACTGATGTCGGACAAGAAGGCCTGGCTCGCAGTCTCCAAATTGTCCAAAATGTATTGGTATGCTGATGCCTTAAGAGTTTCCTTCACTGGAACTAAGGGGCCAAGCCAAACCCCTGAAAAACAACCCCACACCATAATCTCCCCTCCACCAAACTTTACACTTAGCACAATGCAGTCAGGCGAGTACTGTTCTCCTCGCAACCACCAAACCCAGACATGTCCATCCAGATTGCCAGACAGTGAAGTGTGATTTGTCACTCTAGAGAACACGTCTCCACTGCTCTAGAGTTCAGTGACAGCATACTTTACACCACTGCATCTGATGCTTTACATTGCACTTGGTGATGTAAGGCTTAGATACAGCTGCTTGGCCATGGAAACCTTATCCATGATGCTCTCTATGCACTGTTGTTGTGCTAATCTGAAGCCACACAATGTTTGGAGGTCTTTAGATATTGAATCTGCAGATAGTTGGTGATTTCTACGCACTGTACGCTTCAGCAATTTGCTGACCCACTCTGTCATTATATGTGGCCTACCATTTCGTGGCTGAGTTGCTGTTGTTCCCAGTTGCTTCCACTTTGTTATAATACCACCAACAGTTGACTGTTGAAAATTTAGTAGCAAGGACATTTCACGGATGGACTTATTACACAGGTGGTAACCTATCACGGTACCACGCTGGAATTCACTGAGCTGCTGAGAGTGACCCATTCTTTCCCAAATGTTTATAGAAGCAGTCCGCATGTCTAGGTGCTTGATTTTATACACCTGTGGCTATAGAGGGGATTGAAACCCCCTGAATCCAATGTTTTGGAGGGGTGTCCCAATACTTTCGGCAATATAGCGTGTGTGTGTGTGTGTGTATATATATATATATATATATATATATATAGTATCTCACAGAAGTGAGTACACCCCTCACATTTTTGTAAATATTTTATTATATCTTTTCTTGCGACAACACTGAAGAAATGACCCTTTTCTACAATGTAAAGTAGTGAGTGTACAGCTTGTATAACAGTGCAAATTTGCTCTCCCTTCAAAATAACTTAACACACAGCCATTAATATCTAAACCGCTGGCAACAAAAGTGAGTACAATGTCCAAATTGGGCCCAATTAGCTATTTTCCTTCCCTGGTGACTCGTTAGTGTTACAAGGTCTCAGGTGGTGAATGGGGAGCAGGTGTCTTGCATTGGTGTTATTGCTCTCACTCTCTCATACTGGTCACTGGAAGTTCAACATGGACCTCATGGCAAAGAACTCTCTGAGGACCTGAAACAAAGAATTGTTGCTCTACATAAAGATGGCCTAGGCTATAAGAAGATTGCCAAGACCCTGAAACTGAGCTGCAGCATAGTGGCCAAGACCATACAGCGATTTAACAGGGCAGGTTCCACTCAGAACAGGCCTCGCCTTGGTCGACCAAAGAAGTTGAGTGCACGTGCTCAGTGTCATATCCAGAGGTTGTCTTTGAGAAATAGACGTATGAGTGCTGCCAGCATTGCTGCAGAGGTTGCAGGGGTGGGGAGTCAGCCTGTCAGTGCTCAGACTATACGCCGCACACTGGATCAAATTGGTCTGCATGGCTGTTGTCCCAGAAGGAAGCCTCTTCAAAAGACGATGCAAAAGAAAGCCTGCAAACAGTTTGCTGAAGACAAGCAGACTAAGGATATGGATTACTGGAACCATGTCCTGTGGTCTGATGAGACCAAGATAAACTTATTTGGTTCAGATGGTGTCAAGCAAGTGTGGCGGAAACCAGGTGAAGAGTAAACAGACAAGTGTGTCTCGCCTACAATCAAGCATGGTGGTGGTCATGGTCTGAGGCTGCATGAGTGCTGCTGGCACTCGGCAGCTACAATTTATTGTGAAAACCATGAATGCCAACAAGTACTGTGACATACTGAAGCAGAGCATGATCCCCTCTCTTTGGAGACTGGGCCGCAGGGCAGTATTCCAACATGATAACAACCCCAAACACACCTCCAAAATGACCACTGCCTTGCTAAAGAAGTTGAAGGTAAAGGTGATGGACTTGCCAAGCATGTCTCCAGACCAAAACCCTATTGAGCATCTGTGGAGCATCCTAAAATGGTAGGTAGAGGAGCGCCAGGTCTCTAACATCCACCAGCTCTGTGATGTCATCATGGAGGAGTGGAGGAGAACTCCACTGGTAACCTGTGAAGCTCTGGTGAACTCCATGCCCAAGTGGGTTGCTGGAAAATAACTGTGGCCACACAAAATATCGACACTTTGGGCCCAATTTGGACATTTTCACTTAGGGGTGTGCTTACTTTTGTTGCCAGCGGTTTAGACATTAATGGCTGTGTGTTGAGTTATTTTGAGGGGATTTTGAGGTTGTCACATGAAAAGATATATTAAAATATTTACAAAAATGTGAGGGGTGTACTGACATCTGTGAGATATATATATATATATATATACAGTTGCAAGAAAAAGTATGTGAACCCCTTGGGATTACGTGGAGTTTTGCATGAATTGGGCATAAAATGTGCTCTGAACGTCATCTAAGTCACAACAATAGAAGAACACAGTCTGCTGAACATAATACTACACAAACATTAGATGTTGCCATGGTTTAATTGCACATAACATGTAAACATTCACAGTGCAGGGAGGAAAAAGTATGTGAACCTTTGATTTAATAACTGATTGACCCTCCTTTGGCAGGAATAACCTCAACCAAACGTTTCCTGTAGTTGCAGATCAGACCTGCACAACGATCTGGAGTAATTTTGGACCACTCCTCTTCACAAAATTGTTTCAGTGTAGAAATATTCTTGGGATGTCTGGTGTGAATCGCTCTCTTAAGGTCATGCCACAGCATTTCAATCGGGTTGAGGTCAGGACTCTGACTGGGCCGCTCCAGAAGGCGTATTCTGTGCTGTGGCAGCCATTGTTTTGAAGAATTACTTGTATGCTTTGGGTCATTGTCCTGTTGCATCACCCATCCTCTGCGGAGCTTCAGTTGGCGGACAGATGGTCGTACGATTTCCTGCAAAATGTCTTGATAAACTCTGGAATTCATTTTCCCATCAATGACAACAATCCGTCCAGGCCCTGAGGCAGCAAAGCAGCCCCAAACCATGATGCTCCCTCCGCCATGTTTTACAGTGGGGATGAGGTTTTGATGTTGGTGTGCTGTGCCTTTTTTTCTCCTCACACAGTGTTGTGTGTTCTTCCCAAACAACTCAATCTTGGTTTCATCTGTCCACAGTATATTTTGCCAGTATTGCTCTGGAACATCCAGGTGCTCTTTTGCAAACTTCAAACGTGCTACAATATTCTTTTTGGACAGCAATGGCTTCCTCCATGGTGTCCTCCCATGTACTCCATTCTTGTTTAATGTTTTCCTTATTGTAGATGTGTCAACAAAAATGTTAGCATGTGCCAGAGATTTCTGTAGGTCTTTAGCTGACACTCTGGTATTCTTCTTTACCTCATGCAGCATTCTGCGCTGTGCTCTTGCAGTCATTTTTACAGGACGACCACGCCTAGGGAGAGTAGCAACAGTGCTAAACTTTCTCCATTTGTAGACAGTCTGTCTTACTGTGGACACATGAACATCAAGGCTTTTGGAGATACTTTTGTAACCCTTTCCAGCTTCATGCAAGTCAACAATTCTTGATCATAGGTCTTCTGAGAGCTCTTTTCTGCGAGGCATGGTTCACATCAGAGAGTGCTTCTTGAAACCAGTAAACCCAAAACAGGTGTGTGTTTTTTAAGGGCAGGACAGCTGTCAGCAACACATCCAATATCATCACACTGATTGGAGTCAAGGTTGGCTCACTCCTGGCTCCAATTAGCTCTGGGAGAAGTCATTAAGCTAGGGACTCACATACTTTTTCCTCCCTGCACTGTGAATGTTTACATGTTATGTGCAATTAAACCATGGGAACATCTAATGTTTGTGTAGTATTATGTTCAGCAGACTGTGTTCTTCTATTGTTGTGACTTAGATGACGTTCAGAGCACATTTTATGCCCAATTCATGCAAAACTCCACGTAATCCCAAGGGGTTCACATACTTTTTCTTGCAACTGTATATATATATATATATATATACACACACACTGCTCAAAAAAATTTAAGGAAAACTTTGACAACACATCGCATCTCAATAGGGAAAAATATCATGATGGATATCTATACTGGTATGAACTGGGTAATGTGTTAGGAATGTAGGGATGCCCCATAATTTGATGGAAATGAAAATTATCAACCTACAGAGAACTGAATTCAAAGACTCCTTGAAAGTCAAAGTGAAAAAATTATGCAGCAGGCTAGTCCATTCTGCTGAAATTTCATTGCAGCAACTCAAAATGGTACTCAGTAGTTTATATGGACCCCACGTGTTTGTATGCATGCCTGACAATGTCGGGGCATGCTCCTAATTAGATGACGGATGGTGTCCTGCGGTATTTTCTCCCAGATCTTGACCAGGACATCATTGAGCTCCTGGACAGTCTGAGGTGCAACCTGGCGACATTGGATGGACCGAAACATGACATCCCAGAGGTGTTCTATTGGATTTAGGTCAGGCGAGCATGGGGGCCATTCACTGGTATCAATGCCTTCATCCTCCAGGAATTGCCTGCATACTCTCGCCACATGAGGCCTGGCATTGTCGTGCAGCAGGAGGAACCCAGGGCCCACTGCCCCAGCGTAGGGTCTGACAATGGGTCCAAGGATTTCATCCCGATACCTAATGGCAGTCATGGTGCCATTGTCTAGCCTGTAGAGGTCTGTGCATCCCTCCATGGATATTCCTCCCCAGACCATCACTGACCCACCACCAAAACAGTCATGCTGAATGATGTTACAGGCAGCATAATACTTTCCACGACTTCTCCAGACACATTTCACATCTGTCACATGTGCTCAGTGTGTACCTTCTCTCATCTGTGAAAAGCACAGGACCCGCTAGAGGATGTCGGGCCCTCAGGCCACCCTCATGAAGTCTGTTTCTGATTGTTTGGTCAGAGACATTCACACCAGTGGACTGCTGGAGTTTATTTTGTAGGGCTCTGGCAGTGCTGATCCTGTTCCTCCTTGCACAAAGGTACAGATACCGGTCCTATGATGGGTTTAGGACCTTCTATGGCCCTGTCCAGCTCTCCTAGACTAACTGCCTGTCTCTTGGAATCTCCTCCATGCTCTTGAGACTGTGTTGGGAGACACAACAAACCTTCTGGCAATGGCACATATTGATGTGCTATCCTGGAGGAGTTGGACTGCCTGTGCAACCTCTGTAGGGTCCAGGTATCGCCTCATGCTACCAGTAGTGACACTGACCCTAGCCAAATGCATAACTAGTGAAAAACAGTCAGAAAAGATGAGTAGGGAAATGCCAGTGGCCTCCACCTGTAAAACCATTCCTGTTTTTGGGGTCATCTCATTTTTGCCCATCTAGTGGACCTGTTGTTAATTTCATTAACACCAAAGCAGCTTAAACTGATTAACAACCCCCTCTGCTACTTAACTGACCCGATCAATGTCCCAGGAGTTTAATTGACTTGATGCTAGTTCCTTTAATTTTTTTGAGCAGTGTATATATAAAATAATATGAAAAATGTCTATAACCAGTGTCCATAATTTAGTGCTGATTCACACATATGCAGTGCGGACTGAAGGTCAGGTTTCACGGCTAATTGATCCAATAGTTTTTCAGCGGTTCATGTCAGTTTTAGATCAGGTTCAGTTCAGGAGTTTATCCTGTTCACAACACCTGAACCAGACCGCACTGCTCAGAAATTGGACAGGACTCAACTGAATCGTCATTGCAAGTGCACTGGACATGTGAACAGGCACCATAGGAAGCAATGTTATTTCACATTGTAACAGCGTATACACAGAGATGGACGCGGTTCAACCATTTTGGCTTCAACCTCCATCTTGGCAAAGGGGTTAACCATCCTGACAAACATATTTCTCCCTCATTCTTCCCCCCCCTCCCTCTATGAGAGGCCCAGTGACATTTGGCCAGTATGTGTGTGAGTTAGGAATTTCACAGGAGGGTCATAGGAGCTATAAAGCCCCCCAAGGGAGCTGGGGCCTAGCTGTCTGAAGAACCTGTAAAATGTAACACCTCGTATAAGATAAGCTTTCCCAGGAGTTGAAAGAGATTACAACCTAATAAACCTAACTCAGCGTATGTGACAGAATCAGATAACCACTTTTCAAAATCCATTTTCCCCTATATCTCAGATTTTAGAATATGAGAGACATATCGTCAGATTGGCCACGAGAAGGCGAACAGTTTGGTAGGTCACTCGCATGGTCTCGAATACATAGGAAAGCAAAAAAAATAGATCTCGTGAACCGTTCAGTGTATAATTTCATAATTCATATCTAATCAATCCCTAGACGTGCCTGCCTAATAATCTACCCGCGGGTGGAATGTCGCTTGTGCATAGGAAAAGTTATGGGCTCTAGTTGAGGTATCCACCCATACCACGCCCTAAATGGGGTATTGGTCTTTGACTTCAGAGACACCCCCTGCTGGGGACTACAAAATAGGCTGTCAGGCCTAAGAGTCTACGTTGAAGATGTCTCCCATCTTAACATCAGTACCACCTGGAGAGACCCGTGCCCTTTCGCTCTGTAACTTGGATCTGCTAACCCAGAACTTTGGCAAGTACCTTAACCCTTTCACCTCTCTCTGATATCTCTTTGCTGTGCTGTTAGTCTCTGTATGTTTATATATATATCTTAGTTACATCTTTTTCTGTAAATATTTTTATTGCACCCATTTGACCTTTTAGTAATAAATCTTTTCTTCTGAAAGTGTTGAACTGTTTCTATAGCTCTGTATTGCAATTTACGAATTCCTGCCTCTAACGAGAACGCTACTGTGCTTGTTTAACTCTCTGCATAATCGGCCTGCGGTGACCGTATTACGCAGACGATTATCTCAACCATTACAGTGTTTTAGCTGATATTGCAGAGTTTCCTCTTTCTCTGTACAAAAAGGAGGTAGTGGCAGTGTGAAGGGTTAATTGCATAATTAACCTGACCCAGTAACAATCACCTCAGGCTGCCGGTACATCGATTGTGGTCCAATTAGCTGGAAAATCATTGTGCAGGGTTCAGCTGGGGGTGGCATTGTTACGCACGTGATATCGTGGTTTTAGATTGGCTAGTCCTTCGGTCACGAGTTTGGTGAGAAAGTCTGGTGTCTGACGCCACGATTCTGACACACATGTCATGAGGATTGGATGCAGTTTAAACCGCATCCAATACGCATATATGTGAACTAGCACTTAAGGTGTATAGCCTTTAAGAAATCAGGAGAGGGATCACCAATATAACATGTAGGGTGGGGCTTTTGGCCTGTGACTTCACGCCTACTGGTGTACAATGGCGCTGTGTTACATGTCTTGTCTCTGAAATGTTTGTGAGTATTTCTTTTAACAAAAAAGTAAAGTTTTAGCAATACTACTCTTTCTATTTTTTCCTTCTTATGATCATTGAAAAAACAGGTTTATGCTATTGGGTCAGTTGTACCATTTTTAATCTGAGAAGCGGAAACTGGTGTTTGGTCTAATGACTGGTGCTGCCCTCTCATTTTTCAAGCGCAGTTGATCTCTATATCATATAGAGATCACTGAAATCTGGTAAGAGGCTTGCACATTGGGTGGTCTGGCACTTTGGAAGCACTGTATGTTGTGTTTGATACATGATTCAAGAGGAAAATTGCCCTTTTTCAATTAAGGTCTCCTGATGTCTTGAAGGGCTATACACCTTAAGTTATGGACACTGGTTGTGGGCCTTTCATCATATTTTTAAATTTATTGTTCACTATTGTTTACTTATCTTTTATTTCTAGGTCACATAATATATTTATGTTGGTTTAGTGTGTACACATATACAAAAGTGTTGGATTACATTTGCTTTTATATTTACTGTGCCATATACATAGGTTTGATATTAATTTTCATTTGGTGCTAAGATTTCCCCCCTTTTGGCTATAATTAATAAATTTACATTTGTCTGCATCTCTGACTAGCATCTAAGGAATAATGTACAATCTCACTCTTTGTGTCACTTTATTGAATAAGTCTAAATGTGTTTTAAAAGTGTCAAGGCTAAATTTCTGGGCAAATTTAACCCCATTTAAATGAAAACCTGTCATGAGGCAAAAATAAGGTCTGCTATTGCTGAACTTGCACTGAAAATGCTACCTGTCTGGCTGTCATACTTAACTTGTAAATTTAGTTCTTCCTGAGTCGCTAGCCCAAAAAAAAAGATCTGGCTTCACTTGTGTCATACTTACTCCAGGTTAGTGACTTGTAAAGTATCAAAGCTAGAGGAAGAGCATGACAGCCAGATAACCAGCATTCTTACCTAATATCAAGTTTCCTTTTGCATTAAACAGAAGCTGAGTATACTGTTTAATTAAACATACAGTATGTAAACTATTTTACCTGACAAAGGATTTGCAGCTATGTTTAGCCAGTCTTCACATGCTACAGCTTGGTCTAGGACCTCAATATCTCTGTAGCATTTAAACAATACAGCCTGTTCCAGAACTCATTGCAAAGGAGATCTATACTAAAAGCATGTTCTGGCACTACTGCTATTGAGGGACTGGTTGGTGAAAGCAGTCTATATGTATATTTATCAGCATAGTAAGTCCATGGTGTCTTAGAATATATTTGCACAATCATCTGTACATGTAGGTGTTATATTTACGCATTCCCTTCTCTGCCAACGCTTCCCTTCTCTGTGAGGAAAGTTTCTGATCTCCATTGAGCCTCTGTACACATATCACTGCTCTACTGAATGACCTCATCCTCTGTCTCTGTCAAACTTATGTGGCTTACAGCCAAAGTTAAAGCTATGAATAATAAGAAAAGAGCTTTTATTAAATTTAAAAATGAAGGAACGCTATCATCATTTAAACATTACAAAAATATAGCAAAATATGTAAAAAGAAAATGAATGACAGATTGCAAGAGAGCAGGAAAAAACCCCCAAAATTCTTCAAATTTATTAATAGTAAAAAGGTCTGGTCCGAGCATGTAGGCCCTTTACAAAATAATCTAGAGTGGGTGACTGGGGACAAAGAGAAAACAAATTTATTAAATACCTTCTTCAGCTGTATGTATACAAAGGAGCATGGGGGAGCTCTTGTCCATAATGGGCATGGTATTGCCCCAGATGATCCACATTGGCTCACAGTTGATATGATCCTAAAATATTTAGACAGAATAAAGGTGAATAAAGCACCTGGAATGGATGGCATACACCCACGGGTCCTTAACCTCCTTGGCGGTATGATTCCTTCTGATTTTTTGTGCTGAAAGCGGTACCATTTTTTCGCATGGAAATAGTTTTTTATTGTAGGCTGTAATTTTTAGGAAAATTTCCCCACAAATCATTATCACTCAATTCTGTAAGTGGTTCTGATTTACTATCGCTGTTCTCTAGCCGGTCTAAAACCGCTTTTGACGTAAAGGGACGCTTTTTGGACGCCATGGACTTTTCTAAGTTTCCAGGCAGAAAGAACAGACAAAATGCAGGCAGGGCACAGGGCAAAGCACTAGGGACAATATGTATGTGAAATGGGATGAAACAGCAATGTTTTACAATTTAAAATTGAAAAAAAAAAAAATGACATTTTTTAAATTTTTTAAATTTCCCGCCGCCGCCGGCGCCCGTACGTCCCGACGTCACGGGGTCCGGAACACAGAAGCCGGATACCGGCATCGGCCGGAGGAGATGGCCGGGGACGCTGCAGGGGACACATCGTGGGAACGAAGGACAAGGTAAGTGCTGCAGGGACCCCCAGAGCAGCGCCGCATGGTAAGCCCGAGTGTAGCTCGGGGTTACCGCTTGCGGTATAGAAATTCTACCCCGAGCTACACTCGGGAAAACCGCCAGGGAGGTTAAAGAATTGAGATCTGTCATTTCAAAGCCATTGTTTCTAATTTTTAGGGACTCTTTTAATGACTGGCATAGTACCACTGGATTGGCATAAGGCCAATATGGTGCCTATATATAAAAAGGGATCAAAATCTTTACCAAGTAATTATAGACCTGTAAGTTTAACTTCTATAGTTGGGAAGATACTGGAGAGTTTAATAAAAGGCCACTTAGATGAGTTCTTGCTGGAAAAAAAATATTTTAAGCAACAGACAGCATGGATTCATGAAAGACAGAAGTTGTAAAAAAAATCTGATTTCTTTTTATGAGGAGCTGAGCAAAACCTGGGACAGAGGGGTAGCTGTGGACGTGGTATACTTGGATTTTGCAAAAGCGTTTGATGCAATTCCCCACACATGGCTAATGTGTAAGGTAAAGTCTACAGGCTTGGAAAAATCTGTATGTAAATGGATAGAAAACTGGCTAAAAGATTGTATTCAGAGAGTAGTGGTTAATGATTCATACTCTGAATGGTCTAGGGTTGTTAGTAGTGTACCCCAAGGTTCAGTGTTGGGACCCTTACTTTTTAATATATTTATAAACGGCATCACCGATAAGGTCTGGAATTAAAAATCCCATTTCAGTCTTTGCAGATGACACCAAGCTGTGCAGTGGAATAATGTCCTTACAAGATGTCTTCAACTTACAAGCCAACCTCAATGCACATTTTACTTGGGCAACTATGTGGCAAATGAGGTTTAATGTTGATAAATGTAAGGTTATGCAGTTGGGGGCTAAGAATATGCATGCGTCATGTATACTAATATACTAGGGGGTTACAACTGGAGGAATCAATAGTGGAGAAGGATCTACGAGTTGTGGTAGATCAGCTCTTTAATTAGGCAAATTAGATGGTTACCTAAGGCTCTTTCGCTCATAGGGGTCTCGCTGCCGCATACTTTGCCTAACGCACTGTTTATCAACCGGGGTTCTGCGATGATCTACCTGTCAGTCACAGGAAGCTGACAGGTAGATAGCATGGACACAGGTGCAGGAAAGAGGCTGGCACACTATTGGCTGCTGCGCTCTGTTCCCCGCCGGCCCCTCCTCTCCTCCTGTCCATCTCGGGTGCTTGTATGTGACATTATTTGGGATGGACAGGATTGAAGGAGGGAAAGAGGGGCCAGCTGGGAATAGCAGTTACTTGAAGACTGTTGAAAACCATCTCTGAAGCTGGGTTGAAGAAGATGGAAGTCGGTACAGTAGTGTGCCCAGCTGCGTCCTCCACACAGTGTGCCCAAATGTCTGTCCCATACAATGGTCTCTGTCCCATGCAATGTGCCCTGTTCCATGTTCCATGTAAAGTGCTCTGTCCCATGTAATGTGCCCTGTCCTATGTAATGTACTCTGTCCCATGTAATGTGTCCAGTCCTGTGTAAAGTGCCCTTTCTTATATACTGTTCCCTCTCCCATGTAAAATGCTCTGCCCCATGTAATGTTCTCTGTCCCATGTAATGTTCCCTGTCCAGTGTAAAGTGGTCCATCCCATGTAAAGTGCCCTGCCCCATGTAATGTGCCCTGTCCCATGTAATGTACCCTATCCCGTGTAATGTGCTCTGTCCCATGTAATTTGCTCTGTCCCATATAATGTGCCCTGTCCCTTGTAATGTGCTCTGTCCCATGTAATGTGCCCTGTCCCATATAATGTGCCCTGCCCCATGTAATGTGCTCTGTTCCATGTAATGTGCTCTGTCCCATATAATGTGCCCTGCCCCATGTAATGTGCTCTGTTCCATGTAATGTGCTCTGTCCCATATAATGTGCCCTGTCCCATATAATGTGCCCTGTCCCATGTAAAGCGCCCTGTCCCATTTAATGTGCTCTTTCCCATGTAGTGTACACTGTCCCATGTAATGTGATCTGTGCCCTGTACCATGTAATGTGCTCTGTTCCCTGTCCCATGTAATGTGCTCTGTTCCCTGTCCCATGTAATGTGTCCTGTCCTATGTAATGTGCTCTGCCCCATGTAAAGTGTCCTGTACCAAGTAATGTGCTCTGGCCCATGTAATGTGTCCTGTCCCATGTAATGTGTCCTGTCCCATTTAATGTGCCCTGTTGCATGTAATGTGCCCTTTCCCAAGTAATGTGCTATGTCCCATGTCATGTGCTCTGTCCCATTCATTGTGCCCTGTGCTCTGTCCCATTTAATGAGCCCTGTGCTTTGTCCCATGTAATGTGCTCCGTCCTATGCTATATGCCCTGCGCTCTGTCCCATGTAATGTGCCCTGTGCTCCATCCCATGTAATGCGCCCTGTCCTATGTAATGTGCCCTGTTCTCCATCCCATGTAATACGCCCTGTCCCATGTAATGCGCCCCGTGCTCCATCCCATGTAATGCGCCCTGTCGCATGTAATGTGCCCTGCTCCCACATATTGTGTTTTGACCTCACGTAATGTGCCCTGCTCTTGTATAATGTGCCCTGCCTCCATGCAATGTGCCCTGTCCCCAGATAATGTTCCCTGCCATAATGTGCCCTGCTTCCATGTAACATGCCCTGTTCCCACTCAATGTTTGCTGTTTTCCCCTCATGTAGTGTGCCCTCCTGAGTCCCTGTACCCTGCCCTGCTGCCCCCCTCACAAGCACACACTGTTTATCCCAAGTTGGACCCAGAACGGAACATCTCTGCAGAAAAAGAAAGTACAAGTTTCACATTAAATATGTACAATTTAATATGCATTATTTTATTTAATGCTATTTCTAAAAAATAATTGGTGTTATGAATGTTTCGTGAACTGTAGATGTGAACATTATTTCAGGGGTCCCCCAAGATCTCAAACTTTTTGCCAGGGGTTCCTCGAAGGTAAAAAGGTTGAGTAACACTGACCAATTTTGAGGAACAGGGGACCTTAACCACTTGCCTACAGGGCACTTATACCCCCTTCCTGCCCTGCCAATTTCTAGCTCTCAGCGCTGTAGCAATTTGAATGACAATTGCGCGGTCATGCAACACTGTACCCATATGAAATTTGTATCATTTTTTTGTGACAGATAGAGCTTTATTTTTGTGGTATTTAATCACCTCTGGGTTTTTTATTTTTTCTTAAACAAACCAAAAACCACTGAAAATTTTGGAAAAAAAAACCCCGTTTTTTCTTAGTTTTTGTTATAAAATTTTGTAAATAAGTGATTTTTCTCCTTCACTGATGTGCGCTAATGAGGCTGTAGTGATGGCCACTGATAAGATGCACTGATGGAGACTGATAGGTGGCACTGATGGGCACTGATGAGGAGGCACTGGTAGGTGGCACTGATGGACATTGACAGGCATCACTGATGGGCACTGAAAGGCAGCACTGATAGGCGGCACTAATAGGCGACACTGACTGGCACTGATATGCGGCACTGACTGGCACTGTTAGGTGGCACTGACTGGCACTGATAGGCGGCACTGACTGGCACTGTTAGGCAGCACTGACTGGCACTGATAGGTGGCACTGATTGGCAGCACTGATTGGCATTGATAGGTGGCACTGACTGGCACTGATGGGTGACACTGAAAGGCAGCTCAGATGGGCACTGATATGTGGCATTGATGTGCACTGGTAGGCACTGACATGTGGCATTGATGTGGCACTGATGGGCACTGGCAGGTGGCACTGTTCAGGACTGACAGCTGGCACTGATGGACACTGACAGGTGGCACTTATGGGGCCACACTCCGTGGAATGCCGAATACCGGCTCTCCTCTCGAGCTATCAGCAGATAACCGGCATTTCCCTGTTTACATGTGATCAGCTGTGATTGGACACAGCTGATCACATGACCGAGCCGGCATCTTCGGCTCTTTCCGTGGATCGGTGATCCGCTGTGTCCGAGGAACACAGCGCACCGCCGATCACCACGCTGCGCACTCCCTGAGCCGCGCATGTGCGGTGAGAATGGAAGTGTCAGGGATCGCGGCGGCAAGTGACTCCGCGCATGCGCGGAGCACCGATCCATCCTATCCGACAGACTCTGAGACCTGTACGGCGGCGGCCGCGCATGCGCACTCGCGGCCGCTCACCCGGCACCAATAGCAGGGCAGGGCGCACTATTTAAACCTGCCTTGCACTAACACCCATTGCCGTATGGTCTCTTCTGTGTTCCTGTGTTCCTGTGATCCTAGATTTGTTGCTGACCCTGCCTGCACCTGACCACCGCTGACTTCTCCTGCTCTGATTCCCTGGCTAGTCTGACTTCTCTTCTGCATACTCCGTACCTGATCTGAACCCCTGTTGCCGACCCCTGCAAGTGACCTGACTATTCTTCCGCCTGCCGCCTTGTACTACGCTGACCCCACTGTTACTGACCCGGCTCGTTGACCACGCTTACTACTCTGCCATCCATCCCACTCGGATCCCGTCTTCCACCTCTTCACATCAGGCTCTCTACCTGCACATACCTCTGGCGGGTCCCGCTGCCACAGACGGGGGTACTCAGGGGTCGCGACCTGGTCCTTGTCTGCTCCAAGCCCATCCCCACCATCAGGGGCTCTGGTGAACAAGCAGACTGCGGCTTAGACTCCGCGCCCTGGGGAATCCTGTCCTGTGGACTGCTAGGGGCCCCGCTAGGTGGTTTATAACAGAACCATACGGCCATGACGGAGCCTGGAAGAGGACCATCCCCACTGGAGGACATATGTCGGCATTTGGCGACACTAACCCAAGCCGTCCAATCGCTGCAGGAGGATTACACACACCTCGATGGCCGGATTCAGACTTTGGCCGCACCTGCGGCTCCATCCCAATGCTCGGGTTCCACCACGGCAGCAGGAGAACCAACAGAACCCCCCAGCAGGGCAGTATTCACGTTGCCTCCACCAGAGCCCCAAGTACCGTTGCCGGAACGCTTCAGCGGGGATCAAACTAAGTTCAGGGCCTTCCGGAACGCCTGCCAGTTGTACTTTAGCCTACAGCCGCGGACATTTTCTTCTGAAACAGTGAAGGTGGGTTTTGTCATCTCCTTACTCCTGGATCAGCCCCAAGGCTGGGCCCACCGGCTGATGGAGACCCACGACCCCCACCTAGGGTCCGTGACCGACTTTTTCAACACGACGGCAGTCCTCTTTGACGATCCGCAGCGGGCAGCATCCACGGAATCGGCCCTGTATTCTCTCCGGCAAGGCCACCGGGCAGCGGAAGAATATGTAGCTGATTTCAGACGCTGGATGGGGGACACCCGGTGGAATGATGCCGCATTACGCCACCAGTTCCGCAGGGGTCTGTCTGAAACACTTAAAGAGGAATTAGCCAGGGTGGACCTGCCTGACTCCCTAGAAGATCTCATCACCCTGGTCATACAGATCGACCACAGACTGCGGGAACGCAGGTTAGAGAGGTCAAGCCCAGAACTAGGACCCCCATGGGCACTAGCCCGCACCCCGGTCCAAACCCTGCCAGAAAGAGATGCGAACTTGGATCCTGGGGGAACACCAATGCCTAGGCAATTCGGACAGGCACGGCCCTCACTATCAGTGGAGGAACGCCAGAGACGACGGGAGAACAACCTCTGTCTATACTGTGGGGGAACTGGTCATGTGGTGCATTCTTGCCCAGCGAAATTGGGTAAGTGCACTTCCATTTTCTCTACCGTTTCCTCTAAACATAGTAATCATGCCAATTATGTAGCCATACTCGTGTCTTTTCTACTCCCAGGGAGAACCGTGTCAGCAACAGCAATTATCGATTCCGGGGCTTGTAGTTGCTTTATTGATCTAGATTTTGCCACCCAACAGAACATTCCTCTCCAGACCAGGGAACACGGGCTTAATATCTTTTTAGCAGATGGGTCACGTATTAAGTCAGGGCTGGTGGACCAGGAGACCCCACTTATCCATACCACAGTGGGTAACCATCACCAGGAGCTCCTTCGTTTGGATGCTATCGCATCCCCTCTGTTTCCAGTTATCCTGGGACTCCCGTGGTTGCAGGCACACAACCCCCAAATTGACTGGAAGACGGGGTCTATCCAGTTTCCGTCATCTTACTGCCAGGAACATTGTCACGCCCCAACCTCTGTGGTTCCCCAGTCACTTTTCTGTATTGACGGGGACACCGAGCTTGTCCAGATCATTCCCCTGGCCTACCACGGCTATTTAGACGTTTTTAGTAAGCGGGGTGCTGACACTCTCCCTCCACATCAGGCCTATGACTGTCCTATCGACCTCCTACCCGGATCCGAGATTCCGTTCGGACGGATTTTCCCCCTATCAGAGCGAGAGTTGGAGGTACTCAAGGAGTACATTGACGAGAACCTTGAGAAGGGGTTTATCCGTCCCTCCACGTCACCAGCCGGGGCGGGAATCTTTTTTGTCGAAAAGAAAGACAAGTCCCTCAGACCCTGTATCGACTACCGTGACTTGAACAGGATTACAGTTAAGAATCGTTACCCCCTCCCTTTGGTCCCGGAACTGTTCCAAAGGTTAAAGACGGCAGCCATATTTACCAAGCTAGACTTGAGGGGCGCATATAACTTGGTGCGCATCAGAGAGGGGGACGAGTGGAAGACAGCATTCTGCACAAGATTCGGGCACTTCGAATATCTTGTCATGCCCTTCGGACTGTGCAATGCCCCAGCCACATTTCAGCATTTCATTAACGACATATTCCGAGATTATCTGGACGTTTTTGTGGTAGTATACCTGGATGACATCTTGATTTTTTCCCCTTCTCTGGAAGACCATAGGGGTCATGTCAGAAAGGTGTTGGAACGTTTACGCCAACATGGGCTGTATGCGAAAGCTGACAAATGCAGCTTTGAGCAGCACAGCATTGCATTTTTGGGGTTGATCATCTCCACCACGGGGGTTGCGATGGATCCCCAGAAGGTCTCGGCAATCTTAGAATGGCCAGTACCCACAGACAAGAAGGGCATACAACGCTTTATAGGATTTGCCAATTTCTACCGGAAATTCATTAAGAACTTTTCAGGCCTAGTGTCTCCCATTACGCAGCTCACCAAACAGGGAACCCGTTTTCGATGGACGCCCGAGGCTCAAGCAGCATTTGAGATGTTGAAGAAACTGTTTACTACTGCCCCTATCCTTAGTCATCCTGACTCCTCCCTGCCGTACATTTTGGAAGTGGACGCTTCGGAGAACGCAGTTGGGGCCATCCTGTCCCAACGGAAAGGAACCAAGGAAATTATGCACCCGGTAGCATTTTTCTCGAGGAAGTTGACGTCTGCAGAGAGAAATTATGATATTGGCGACCAGGAGCTTCTGGCTATCAAGACAGCGCTGGAGGAGTGGAGGTATCTACTGGAAGGGGCCCAACATCCAATCTTGATTTTTACTGACCACAAGAATCTAGAATACCTGAGGACAGCCAAACGTCTGAGACCACGCCAAGCAAGATGGGCACTCCTCTTCGCCAGATTCGCATTCCACATCACGTACTGACCCGGGTCCAAGAATACAAAGCCAGACGCTCTCTCACGTATGTTCGAAGACCCAGGAGAAGTTCCTCGACCAGACACCATCCTGTCCACAGGAAACTTCCTCGCTCTCCAGTCAGAGCTACGCTCCAGGCTTCAATCCGCATCCATAGGAATGCCAAGCCCACCTGGGGTATCTCTACAGATTAAGGAGGGTCTCTGTTGGAAAGAAGGGCGGATCATTGTACCTGAGGAGATCCGAACCTTAGTACTGGGGCACTGCCATGATCATCCTCTAGCAGGTCATTTTGGGAACGCGAAGACTCTAGAGTTACTCCAGCGGACGTTCTGGTGGCCAAACATGGCGAAAGACTGTGAACTTTATGTGAGAATCTGCGCCACGTGTCAGAGAAACACGCCCACCAGAAATAAGGCCTGGGGTCTACTACGACCATTGCCTATACCGGATCGGCCATGGCAGATGATCTCCATGGATTTTATAGTGGAGCTCCCACTATCTCAAGATCATTCAGTGATTTTCGTAATTGTAGATCGGTTATCAAAGATGGCCCATTTCCTGCCGCTAAAAAATACACCCTCAGCTATGGAAACAGCACAGATTTTCGTGAAGGAGGTAGTAAAACTCCATGGTGTGCCAGAAGACATTGTCTCGGATCGAGGGGCCCAATTTACGTCCAAGGTCTGGAAAGCACTATGCGAGGTTCTGGGAATCAAGCTGTCCCTTTCATCGGCCTACCACGCTCAGACGAATGGGCAGACAGAAAGGACAAACCAGACGCTAGAACAGTATTTGTGATGTTACACGTCTTTCCTCCAGGACGACTGGCTGGCACTCTTGCCATTAGCGGAGTTCGCGTATAATAACGCGAAGCACTCTGCTACGGGGCAATCCCCCTTCTTCGCTAATTACGGGTTTCACCCCACATTTTTACCTGACCTAATTCTGGAAAGCCCGGTCCCGGCTACGCAGAACATGCTAGAGTTTTTTTTCCACCAATAACAAGGTGCTTCAAGAAGCCATGTCAAAGGCCCAAGAAGACAGTAAGAGGGCCTTCGACAGGAGAAGAAGAGGTGAATTGAGTTTGCAACCAGGAAACCAGGTTTGGCTAGCTACTACCAATTTGAGGATGTCTTGCCCCTCGAAGAAGTTGGGACCAAAATTTATGGGTCCATTCCGGGTGAAACGGAGGATCAATGAGGTGGCATATGAGCTGGCACTCCGAGGAAACTTCAAGATTCACCCAGTGTTTCATGTGTCGTTACTGAAACCAGCAATGCCAGATCCCTTCCCGGACCGAAGATCCAGGCCTCCTGAGCCTATAACCATTAACGAACAGGAAGAATTCGAGGTTGAGGCAATCATCGATTGCAGGAAAAGAGGCGGTCAGACACAGTTCCTAATCAAGTGGAGGGGCTATGGCCCTGTAGAGAATTCATGGGAACCGGCCCAAAATGTCCATGCCCCTAGACTGGTTCGGGAGTTCTATCGCAACCACCCACGGAGGAGAAGCCGGTTGGGCATCCGGAGGATGCCCATGGGGGGGGGGCAATGTCAGGGATCGCGGCGGCAAGTGACTCCGCGCATGCGCGGAGCACCAATCCATCCTATCTGACAGACTCTGAGACCTGTACGGCGGCGGCCGCGCATGCGCACTCGCGATCGCGGCCGCTCACCCGGCACCAAAAGCAGGGCAGGGCTCACTATTTAAACCTGCCCTGCACTAACACCCATTGCCGTATGGTCTCTTCTGTGTTCCTGTGTTCCTGTGTTCCTGTGATCCTAGATTTGTTGCTGACCCTGCCTGCACCTGACCACCGCTGACTTCTCCTGCTCTGATTCCCTGGCTAGTCTGACTTCTCTTCTGCATACTCCGTACCTGATCTGAACCCCTGTTGCTGACCCCTGCAAGTGACCTGACTATTCTTCCGCCTGCCGCCTTGTACTACGCTGACCCCACTGTTACTGACCCGGCTCGTTGACCACGCTTACTACTCTGCCATCCATCCATCCCGCTCGGATCCCGTCTTCCACCTCTTCACATCAGGCTCTCTACCTGCACATACCTCTGGCGGGTCCCGCTGCCACAGACGGGGGTACTCAGGGGTCACGACCTGGTCCTTGTCTGCTCCAAGCCCATCCCCACCATCAGGGGCTCTGGTGAACAAGCAGACTGGGGCTTAGACTCCGCGCCCTGGGGAATCCTGTCCTGTGGACTGCTAGGGGCCCCGCTAGGTGGTTTATAACAGGAAGGACGTCATAGGACGTCCTATCAGAACGAGAGAACCACCTTGCGCCCATCATTGGACTATATGGCGGGCGGAAAGTGGTTAATGTGGCTGTGCTCAGGCAGCGCTAAGAGCCCTGTTCTCGTGTAACCCTTCTGGAGCTCCACCCGCCAGCCAATGAGGAGTTACGTCACCCCTCCCATCCACATAACAGTATTATTAGTGTTGGGCCTACAAGGAGGGGTGATTCACAGGACAGCTTTTTCAGAGCGGCACATGAGGAGTTAGTGGAGTCACAGCAGTACGACAGTTGGTATCTTATGTCTTGGCCAGCGGTTGATATTGACTGTATTTGCTATGTCAGCTGTGAGATGCTGCAAAACTGTAATTGATTTTTTTCCACTTTCCATCAACCCCACCACCATCCGGCTAAAAAAGAGGGGAGAGTTACGGGTTACAGCACACCTAAATTGTTAGCCCCACTCCTGAACCATCAATGGTTGTCTTACCCATCACCCTTGTAATTTATATTGCTTCAATTATATTTCCCATTATGGGCATGAGTGGGGCCTCATGTCTAAGTTTTGCCTAAGGCCTCACAAAGCCTGGCTAAACTGGATGATGTCCAAATTTCATCCCCTGCCATAGCCAATCTCAAGTCTGTTCTAAGAAAAAGGAGAGCAGAGTGATCAGCCAAGACTCATCTTCCTAAAAACAAAAACTACTACAGAAACAGCAAAAATTGGTAATCAATATTTCCAGCTACTTAGGAAGATTAGAAGAATGGCAAAAATTAAAGGAAATTACATGACCTGTTTAGAAACTATTTCAATCTAAAACTGTTTTTGTTTGTGCCCCTTTTTTAAGAAAAAAATTATTTTGCATAAGTAAAAATGAAAAAGGGTTGTATGGTTCATACAAAGTTCAACAAACAATACTGACCCATACAGTGAAGTATTTCCATACAGTAATACCAGCCAATCATATGTGTTATAAATTGTTTGGACATCCTCAAGGCTCAACAGCTACAGTATATATGTATCTTAAGATATCTGAAAGAAAAACCTGTTATAATAGAGCATGTACATCCAAGGTGAAAATTTGTTATTTTCATAGAAGATATCCCAGCATTAAGAGTGAAAACATGTTTAACATACTTCATATACATATGTTTCACATATAAGGTATTATTCAGTAGGTATCATAGACTGCATTTCCAGACAAGGTGACAAGATTTTTCAAAATTTGTGGGGCGACCTCAGGCCTCCTATGTTAATTTATACATGGAGATCACTTGGTTCATAAATCTAAACCAGTGTCCTAAATTAGGGGGGTTTGGTGATTTCCAGTGAAGTGCTTTGACTTGTTTAGTGCTGAAGAATAACAAACACAAGAGTAGTTTAATGTAGTCTTCCAAGTTGCCCAATAAGCATCTAGAGAGATTACAGGATTCCAAATTGCAGGTGGCAAAGCAGTGGCTGCATTATTAGCCTCAGGGAAGAGTCACAAGTGGGCTTGGGTGAGCTGAAAAGCAAAATAGTAAACCTGCAGATAGTAGTGCTAAACTTCCTTCTGATATCAGCAATTGTAAAGTAAATTTTGCTATCCCTGCTAGTTTACCTCCCCAGTGTAATGTCAGTATTAGGGAGTCAATTTCTTGGAAGCACCACTTAGGGATGTAAACTGGAGAGTTAGTAAAGATATAAAGGAAGTGTGGTAAAAAGATCATTTTAAAAATATTTACTGTGCCCATTATAGTTAAAAATAATTTAGAGCATGTACAGAGGATAAACCTAAAGCGGAGCTCCCCCCAAAATGGGAAGTTCCACTTTAAGCCTTTGTCTTCTTGGACACGTGACAGGTCCCAGAAGACTACAGGACCATTCACAAAGTGCAGTGTTTCTCGCGCATGTGCAGTGAGCACCCGACTGTGAAGCCGCAAGCTGTCACAGCTGGGTGCCCACACTGGAGATGTCAGGGAGAGAAGACGGCTGGTGAAAGCAGCCGTGGTGAGGACACCGCTGGACCGAAGGACAGGTAAGTGGCTGTATTTTAAAAGTCAGCAGCGACAGTTTTTGTAGCTGTTGACTTTTATTTATTATGTTTTCAGCTGGAACTCCGCTTTAAGTCTAAATTATTCTTGATAAAATGTTGGATAGGTTATTGGACAATAATACATGAGCATCTAAAACTACAACAACTTTTCGACAAGAACCTGGGAGAACTACTAGGGATGTGTAGGGAAATTTCCATCTCCTGCCTCTTTTTTTAATCTGCCTATAATTCTTAATGATGTACTTAATATTTCACAGTATAATACTTAACATACATACAGTACATGCCCTCTACAGCACAGGAATAATTGCGGTAGTTTGATAAACATTTTTTGTTACATGTCTTAAGAGTGTCCGTGTGGGTTGTTCAATAGCCCTTCAAGAAAACGAAGGTGTGGTGACAGACTATTAAATCACACAATAAATAGGCCACTGTATCATTAACACAGTTCTTACTTTTAACTGGGCAAGATCCACAAACCTGACATACAAATGATTTTGTGCCAATATTTAGGATGGATATTAAAGACACCATAAATCACTAAACTACTAAAAGATGATACGGTATACAGAAAAATATGGTTGTGGATAATTGATAAATATCTTGTATGTGGGTGCTAAAGCTATATTGTATTCAAGTAGAACACTGCAGAACTTCACATTCCCCTGATGTCTAGGACCCCAAACAGCCATCCTTTCTGACCCTACTATAATCCATAGATAGTAATATTTTATTACAGTTATTTATATATCGCCGTCAATTTACGCAGCGCTTTACTAGATATTACATATGTATTTTGTAAAAAAGCAGTTGATACCCTGCTACAGCATGTGAGGATGCAAGGACTTCAGGAGAATACATGAACAAGGGTAAAGAAGACATTAAAGTATAACTCAAAACAACTGTTTTAATTTCAATTCAAGTGTTGAAGGGTTTTTCTTTTTTGTCCCCAGTAGGGGGTTTTCTCCTGTGGTCACACAGGTAGAAAGAGAATAGGGTCTCTACAAAGAGGACATTAACAGCGTTTGTTTTTCTACATAAAAGTGGAGACCTGTTAGAACCTGAGGTTTTCATTGATATTGGTTCTTGAAGTGGAAAATCCCCATTATTTGTCATCCAAAGAAGACGTGAGAGGAAATATTTTCATCTGGGGCACTGCAATAAAAACCTCACAGAGTTTCTAAGCTAAGCAAACAAATGGAACTTGTTCAAAATAGGCTAAAATAAGCAGTGGGGTTTTCAGAGGGATTGGTATCGGGACCCATTATTTCCATTTTTTTAACTGATTACATGGTGGATGGTATGTAAAGTAATAATTATATTTTTGCTTATTACACACAATGCTTTGAAATTTTAAGACTTAGCAGGAACAAATTGAGAAGCAAACACACCGCCCTGAAGTTATACTGTATTGAAACCAAGAAAAATGATAACTATATAACAAGATGACAAATGAGCACAGTAACCCAGCTACAGACTTGATGGGAAATGTAATATACCAGATAATGAGATAAATATATCTCATACTTAGTAGATGTAAACCAATATGCTAAAATCTCATATAACCCTAATGTGATTTCAAAAGTTATTTTCAAGTTTCTTTTTTAAATCTACAGCTTTTATTAAAATAAAGATTTTTCTTGATTACCCATAAGACAAATTAGCTTTAAGCTGAGTATACGCTGTGAGTTTTTTTCATTCAACCAGCAGGTTGAACAAAAAAACTTCACAGATCTCTGCATCAAAACAATGATGATGTTGATGCAGGGATCTCTCCCGCTGTTCTATTGTACTCTGACAGAATGTGGATACAGGGATGTATGTCTTTAGCTGTTCTATTGTATCCTGACAAGGGGGACTTCTCCCCCATCAGAATACACAGATCAGAGCTGCAGCCATTGCCTACAAGTGCAAATTGAATGCTGGTTTTCCAGCACGGCCATTCAACGAAAGCAGGTTGTTAGACCAGTTTCTGTTGAACAGACAGACAGCAGTACATGTGTACCAAAAGTCTGCAGGTTATTACTGAAATGGCTGATTTTTTCGTACATGTATACTCAGTTTTAGCTTCTGGTGAAGGCAGGATACATACAGTCAGGTCCATAAATATTGGGACATTGACACAATTCTAACATTTTTGGCTCTATACACCACCACAATGGATTTGAAATGAAATGAACAAGATGTGCTTTAACTGCAGACTACCAGCTTTAATTTGAGGGTATTTACATCCAAATCAGGTGAACGGTGTAGGAATTACAACAGTTTGCATATGTGCCTCCCACTTGTTAAGGGACCAAAGAAGAAGAAGAAGAGGATGATGATATTTTATATTTAATAAACATATTTATAAAGGTAATGCACAAGGCCTCTGTTTTGTTTTTCTCCATTCACCCTATAAGGGGGCAGCTTAAAGGTGAGCACCCGGCACACCCACCAATAGGATGTATCCACATCAAGCAGGCAGCTATGTGGACACTTGAACGACTACAGGAAGTAAAGAAAAAAAGGACCATCATTTGACTGTTCCTGCAGGCAAGTAAAATGGGCAATTAGGTGTTTTTTAATCATACTAGCAATTAGAGGGGGGGGGCTTTAACACCTTCCAACCAGCTGAAGTGGGTCTTCTTCTGGAAGGCCGCATACCTGTGTTTGTACTGGGAGCACACTGAACATCGTGCTCATAGCACAGTGACAGGGATCCCACCCATAGCCCCGGGTACCATATTAACGATTGTGAACCAGAAAGTCCAGTTCCCACTCACCTGCTCGCTGTGTCTATCACAGAGATCAATAAAGCCTGCTCCTGTGTATGATTTATCTTGTGAATGGAGAGTAATGCAGGCCATAGACGGGTCGAAAATCGGCCGATTTTTCTTTTAAAAAAACGAAAAATCGGTCGTTCAAGCGGCCGACGTTACCACCAATGGTAAAAAAAATCGGCCGATTTTCATCCCGTCTACAGCCGGCAAAAAGTTTCCCTGCAGAGAGCTCCGCTATTTCTTTGACAGTTCTTTGACAGTTCCTTGACATTTACAGAGGTTGCAACATTGTATCTCCTTCTTCATCATCATCCTCTTCTTCTTCTTCTTCATCATCATCCTCTTCTTCTTCTTCTTCTTCTTTTTCTTCATCATCATCATCATCCTCTTCTTCTTTTTCTTCATCATCATCATCCTCTTCTTCTTGTTCTTCATCATCGTCCTCTTCTTCATCATCATCATCCTCTTCTTCTTCTTCATCATCATCATCCTCTTCTTCTTCCTCTTCTTCTTCTTCTTCTTCTTCATCATCATCATCATCCTCTTCTTCTTCTTCTTCTTCTTCATCATCATCCTCTTCTTCTTCTACTTCTTCTTCCTCTTCTTCATCATCATCCTCTTCTTCTTCTTCTTCTTCTACTTCTTCTTCCTCTTCTTCATCATCATCCTCTTCTTCTTCTTCATCATCATCCTCTTCTTCTTCTTCTTCTTCTTCTTCATCATCATCATCCTCTTCTTCTTCATCATCATCCTCTTCTTCTTCTTCATCATCATCATCATCCTCTTCTTCTACTTCTTCTTCCTCTTTTTCATCATCATCCTCTTCTTCTTCTTCTACTACTTCTTCTTCTTCCTCTTCTTCATCATCATCCTCTTCTTCTTCTTCTTCCTTTTCTTCATCACCATCCTCTTCTTCTTCTTCATCATCATCATCCTCTTCTTCTTCTTCATCATCATCATCATCATCCTCTTCTTCTTCATCATCATCATCCTCTTCTTCTTCATCATCATCATCATCATCCTCTTCTTCTTCATCATCATCATCATCATCCTCTTCTTCTTCTTCATCATCTTCATCCTCTTCTTCTTCCTCTTCTTCTTTTTCTTCTTTTTGTCTTCCTCTTGCAGGTCACTGCTCATGCGCAGATTTTTTTTCCAACTTTACCGATAAAAAAAAACCGGCCAAAATACCGAAAAACGGCCGAACAAATAGCCCATTAACGATCCGAAAATCGGCCGATTTTATTTTCGGCCGAAAAATCGGCCGATTTTCGACCCATCTATGGCCTGCATAAGACACAATGGGGTTGATTTGATAAAACTGGAGAGTGCAAAATCTAGTGCAGATGTGCATAGTAGACAATCAGCTTCTAACTTAACCCCTTCCCACCTACGGGTAAAACAAATGTTAATTCCTAAGCCCAATTTTGCAACTTTGGAATGTGTTAGTAAAACCGTATATATCATCACAACTATTTGTGCATCCTTGTTTTTCTTTAGGACAAATTGGGCTTTTTATTTGGTGATGAATGGTAATGAATATCTCCTGATTTTCTTTTCATATTATCAAAGGAAATTTGTCCCAAAATCTTTTTTTTTTCCTTTATTTACATTTAACTGTATATTTCTTGCTACTACCATAACCTATCACCAAAGAACAACCAAAATAAATTCTCCTTCACCTGATGATCACAGTGTTACCACATATGTGTATGTTAGTTGTTGTTTGTACCCATACTACAGTCCAGAAACAATAGTGAACATTTTGCTTTTTTTTATCCTACCTAACACACACTGACACTAACTGACAATGATACTAATTTAAAAAAAATGTTTGTTTTTAAATCCTGCCCCAAAATATACTGACCCTGACCTTTGATCCTGACCTTGACCTTTGACTCTTACTTGATCCAAACACTAACCCTTGCACTGGCCTAGATCAAACCTTAATCTAGGTATTTTTTCTTTTCTTTTTTTATTATTGATATTATTTTTTTAATTTACACACAGTTATGTTTTTTTTTCTCTCTGCAAAGAGAGAGAGAGAGGGATACAATGTATCTCTCACCTTCATTCAAAGAGAGAGAAAACAAAGGGGCAGGCTTAACAGTGACTGATCACTGTAATAACTAATCAGAGGCTATCACAACGATCAGGTGACCTGGAACTGGGGGTCTCGATCGTAAGTATGGGGCCCAGGTCTCCTGGTAAGACTCCGGTCTCTGTGCTGGGAGGACGGTGAGCGGCGCACTCCCAGCACAAAGACAGATACGCATATATGCGGCCCCACAGAAAAAAGCTCAGTCCGCTGGAGCCTGAAATATGCATATTGTTGGTGGGAGGGGGTTAAGCTCACTCAATTAGGCTTTGACACTAAAAGCTGGAAGCTGATTGGCTTCTATGCAGAGCTGCATCAGATTTTGCACACTCCAATTTTAGAAAATCAGCCCCCATTATATCATTTTCTCCTTGTCAGAGGAGAAAAATGTAAATAAACAAGTGAATGTAAAAAAAGAAAAAAAGAAAAAATAGCTATATGATTGATCTGTCAAGCTTAGTGTTAAGGTCAGTGGCAGGGTCAAAGGTCAGAGTCCAAGTCAAAGGTCAAAGTCAGTATATTTTAGATAGGTTTTTTTAAAAAAAGCTTTGTTCTAACTTAGTATCAGTTAGTGTCAGTGTATTTTATGTAGGATAGAAAAAAGAAAAATGTTTGGACCCTGCTACGGATACAAATAACAATTAACATACACATATGTGGTATCACTGCGATAGTCAGGAATATGAGAGTTTATTTTGGGTAGTTCTTTGGTGATAGGTTATGGTAGTAGTAAGAAAAATACAACTACAGTTAAAAAAATAATATTTTTCTACTATTTTGGGCCACTTTTCCTATGATAAAAAAAAATAGGAGATATCCATACAGATTACCATTTACCACCAAATGAAAGGCCAATTTGTCCTGAAAGAAATAAGGTATAATTCACCTGGATGTTGATGATATGTACGGTTTTACTAACACATGTCAAAACTGCAAAATTGTGTTCAGGTATTAGGATTTGTTTTACCTTCTGTCGTGAAGGGGTTATTGTGCAAAGAAGAAATATTCCATAAAAGAAATATTTCATATACCATTGTAAAACTGTTTCATTGATGGTCACACAACTGCTTCCTTCTTTATCTTTGCAGGGCTAATGTTGGAGAAAATTGCTAGCAGTTATGTCTTGTGCTCATGTAACAAGACTGCAATTCTGAGCCGTACGTCCCACTGATGTAGGTGTCAAGCAGCACAGAGTGGGGGGGGGGGGGGGTGTACAGAGTTTGTAGCAATGACAAGGGTAGTACATGCTGGAGCTGTGTATGTGTTGGTATATCAAGCCATAGTTCTACAGTGCAAGGATGACAAACATCAGATACACTATATTGCCAAAAGTATTGGGACGCCTACCTTTACACGCACATATACTTTAATGGCATCCCAGGCTTAGTCCGTAGGGTTCAATATTGCGTTGGCCCACCCTTTGCAGCTATAACAGCTTCAACTCTTCTGGGAAGGCTGTCCACAAGGTTTAGGAGTGTGTCTATGGGAATGTTTGACCATTGTTCCAGAAACGCATTTGTGCGGTCAGGCACTGATGTCGGACGAGAAGGCCTGGCTTGCTTGCAGTCTCTACTCTAATTCATCCATAAGGTGTTCTATTGGGTTGAGGTCAGGACTCTGTGCAGGCCAGTCAAGTTCCCCCACCCCAAACTCACTCATCCATGTCTTTATGGATCTTGTGCACTGGTGCTCAGTCATGTTCGAATAGGAAGGAGCCATCCCCAAACTCTTCCCACAAAGCTGGGAGCATGAAATTGTCCAAAATGTCTTGGTGGTATGCTGATGTCTTAAGCGTTCCCTTCACTGCAACTAAGGGGCCAAGCCCAACCCCTGAAAAACAACACCACATCATAACCCCCCCCCTCCACCAAACTTTACACTTGGCACAATACAGTCAGGCAAATACCATCCATAGGATTGCCAGATAGAGAAGCATGATTCGTCACTCCAGAGATCAGGTCTCCACTGCTCTAGAGTCCAGTGGCAGCATGCTTTACACCACTGCATCCAACACTTTTCATTGCACTTGGTGATGTAAGGCTTGGATTCAGCTACTCGGCCATGGAAACCCATTCCATGAAGCTCTCTGCACACAGTTGTTGTGCTAATCTGAAGGCCACATGCAGTTTGGAGGTCTTTAGCTAGTGACTCTGCAGGCAGTTGGTGACTTCTGTCATTTTACGTGGCCTACCACTTCGTGGCTGAGTTTCTGTTGTTCCCAGTTGATTCCACTTTGTTATAATATCACTAACAGTTGACCGTGGAATATGTAGTAACAAAGAAATTTCACAGATGGCCTTAATGCACAGGTGGCAACCTATCACGGTACCACGCTTAAATTCACTCTTGAGAGTGACCCATTCTTTCACAAATATTTTTAGAAGCAGTCTGCATGCCTAGGTGCTTGATTTTATACACCTGTGGCCATGGAGGTAATTGGAACACCTGAATCCAATGATTTGGAGGGCTGGCCCAATACTTTTGTAAATATAGTGTACATTAGAGGCAGTTGTGTGAGGGTTGATACCATAAAACTGGAAGGTCAAGTTTTATGAAAAAGCTACATTGGGTATATATACACAGTAAAGCTGTTATATTTTTAACCTACTAGTTTAAAACTGAACATGTAGTAAGAAAGTATGAGGGCTGTCATTACTGACCTCAATGTCTTCAGGACTTTATGAATCACTGATCCAGAACAAGCTTGGGGAGCAGGAGTTCTGTGTTCACTGATTTCTTAAAGTCTGAATGTTTTTTTTCTAGGTCAGTGAATCCAAAAGTACTAAAGCCAGGGAATGCCAGGCAACAAGCATTTTCGGAGAGACAGAAGTAATGACAGCTCCTATATTACTCTCGAATCATGTTTTCTTAACACTTAATGTTATCCCTTTAACACATAAAGCAGAACTAAACTCTCCTATCCTTTATTTGCAAAGGAAGCTGCCATCTTGGGCTCTGTTTGATCTGCAACTAACATAGTGTTGCACATGTGATCAGTTATCATACCAGCCATTTGGTTTGACAATTTGGCTGAGAACACAATAAAATGTGACAGTTGACATTACTGGCATGCCGGGAATGTAAATCTTATTTGAAACCATAAATCGATGGGTTTAGTTCTGCTTTAACCTGAACCTGATGTTTAACACAAACCCTAGCATGTAACTTAATTCTTAAAGCCCCATTAGCTATATACAGGTATATTCCAGGTGCAGCAAAATAAAAGGTTCCTGGAATCTTATCATTTGTTTTGTTTAGAAATCATCAACAGCCTGAGTAAAAGAGCTTGTCACCTGCCAGCACCCTGCTTAGAAGGCCCATGCTATCTGTGTGAAAGCAGTAGTCTTTCTGCAGAGATCTGCCTCTTGCTGAGTTAAAGAAGAACTTCACCCTTATCATCAAAATAAAACAAAGGGACATTAGAAATGTTTAGTAATAGCAGACTACAAACAGCGTTCATCTTGCAGTTGCGGTGTGGCCCCATTGAACTCAATGGGTGAGTATGACAGGTGGTGCTGCCTGTCAAACTCTGCACCCAGAGTTAAAAAATACAGCAAATCAAAGCATCACAGCCATTGCATGCGCACAGCCCTTTTCAGCTGTATTGTTACTATTTAGACGAGAGGACAGGGGGAGGTAAAACCATGGCCCAACAGTCTGTTTTTATTCCCCCCCTGGCAGCCCATCTGAAAGAGCCCTAGGGGGTATATATTTTTACAGAAATGAATATGACATTCACTATTCACTGCAGGTGAATCAATCACTGTCATTTAATAAAAAAAGCCCCAGAAAGATATGCCTGCAGTGAATGTTTCATGAATGCAATATTTAGGCTCCATGCACATTAGTGTTTTGTTTTTTTTAAGCTCAAAAAACTCTGGAAAAACACTGGATAAAAATGCTGAAAATAGCAGTTTTTAGTAGCATTTTAGTAGCGTTTTAGTAGTGTATTAGTAGCATTCAGAAGCGTTTGGGAGTGTTAGCATTTTATTAGGGTTTTTACAGTACCTACAGAGGAAAGAAAGCTAGAAAAAAGCTGTTAGGAGAGTTTTAGTAGTGTTTAGGAGCAGTTAACTTTTTTTTCTGCCAGAAAAAAATGCTCCCAAAAACTCTACATAAACAATTTTTTTTTCTGGTCTTTTTTCTGTTCGACTATTAGGTTAACACATTAGGACCCAGTGCTGGCTACTTCATGGGGCTGATGGGCGCATGCGCTGGAGGGCTGGCACAATTGGTTGTAGACAGTTGAGCCACCTGCAGGTCACATAGCAGTAGCCTTCTCTGGCAAGCTCATCAGGATGCGATCCAGGTGATTCTCCCAATCGGATCTAGTATTAAATATGATAGTGTTTTTATTGATCAGAGCCCTCACCTTACAGACAAGGAGTGTACATGGCTGCTGAACATATGGTTGAGATATAGATATATAGATATATATACATACACACACACGCTATATTACCTGCCTTTACACGCACATGAACTTTAATGGCTTTCCAGTCGTAGTCCATAAGGTTCAATATTGAGTTGGCAGCTATAACAGGTTCAACTCTTCTGTGAATGCTGTACACAAGGTATAGGAGTGTGTCTATGGGAATGTTTGATCATTCTTCCAGAAGCGCATTTGTGAGGTCATGTACAGATGTCGGACGAGAAGGCCTGGCTTGCAGCGTCCGCTCTAATTCATCCCAAAGGTGTTCTATCTGGTTGAGGTCAGGACTCTCTGAAGGCCAGTCAAGTTCCGCCACCCCAAACTCGCTCATCCATGTCTTTATGGACCTTGCTTTGTGCACTGGTGTGCAGTCATGTGGAATAGGAAGGGGCCATCCCCAAAAGTTCCCTCAAAGTTGGGAGCATGAAATTGTCCAAAATGTCTTGGTATGCTGATGCCTTAAGAGTTCCCTTCACTAGAGCTAAGGGGCCAAACCCAACCCCTGAAAGAATAACCCGCACCATAATTCCTCTTCCACCAAACTTTACACTTGGAACAATGCAGTCAGTACTGTTCTCCTGGCAACTGCCAAACCCAGACACGTCCATCAAATTGCCAGACAACAAAGCAAGATTCCTCATTCCAGGGAACATGTTTCTATTGCTCTAGAGTCCAGTGGTGGCATGCTTTACACCACTGCATCCGACGCTTTGCATTGCACTTAGTGATGTAAGGCTTGGAGGCAGCTGCTCGGCCATGGAAACCCATTCCATGAAGCTCTCTGCACACTGTTGTTGTGCTAATCTGAAGGCCACATGAAGTTTGGAGGTCTTTAGCTATTGACTCTGCAGACAGTTGGCGATTTCTGCGCATTGTGTGCTGATCTTGCTCTGTCATTTTTCATAGCCTACCACTTCGTGACTGAGTTGCTGTTGTCCCCTTTGGTATAATACAGTTGACTGTGCAATATTTAGTAGCAAGGAAATTTCACAGATGGACTTATCACACAGGTGGCAGCCTATCACGGTACCATGCTTGAATTCTCTGAGCTCCTGAGAGCGATCCATCCTTTCAAAAATGTTTGTAGAAGCAGTCTGCATGTCTAGGAGCTTGATTGCCATGGAGGTGATTGGAACACCTGAATCCAGTGACTTGGAGGGGTGCCCCAATACTTTTGGCAATATAGTGTGTGTGTGTATATATATATATATATATATATATAATTGTGCTCTTGATTCTAATAAATACTGTGTTTATTTATTTTTTTGATCTGACTGGGAACATCACCTGGATCACATCCCGATCGGCATGTCAACAGAGAAGGTTATTATTATTTATTATTATACAGGATTTATATAGCGCCAACAGTTTGCTCAGCACTTTACAATATAACGGGAGACAATACAGCAACAATACAGTTCAATACAAGAGGGATAGGAGGGCCCTGGGTGACTAGCTGGGGGCTCAGCTGTCTAAGACTAATAGTGCCAGCCTTCCCTCGCATGCACCCATCAGCCCTATAATGTAACTAGCACTGGGTCCTAATAGACTGCCACCACTGCTACCAGACCAGCACTATCAATAGCAAGGGCAGGACAGCAAAAAGAGGCTGGGGACCTTCATGGTAGCAGAATGCCCGGTTGTAAGTGCGATCTTTGCAGCCCTGGTAGTTCTGCCACTGTGATGGACACTTATATGGAGTTTCCTGGTGTGCTGGTGACATATCAGGACATATGAAAGGAGTAAAGAGCCCCGGGACCAGTAGAAAGGACCTCTGGACCAATGGGGGGAGTCAGGGGGCCCTTCAATGTTTCTTGCACCAGGGCCCTGAAGGTTCTAGTTATGCCTCTAGGTGGGGTATCAACCACCGTCAACACATTTTATGTAATGGGTCTCTTCTTCCCTTCTGAATAATATAATTTACCTCCCTCCATGCAATTCTACTACCTGCAGCTCCAACATGTCATTACAGCTCAAGGTCCTACTCCTATATTTAATTACATACAATTGGTTACACAGACCAAAGGCTTTATCTCTAGGTGTTACAAAATGCTACTCCTTCCTTACCTAGAGGGGTATCCACATAAGGCCAAAGATAAATGGAAACAAGGTGTCAGTAACCTTGAGGAAAAGAAATGGAAAAGTGTCGCTACTTCTCATTTCTCTAAATACTATGCAGAGGATCTCAGAGCTTTATATTGTTCTCCATGCCTACTGTACACAACTGAAACTGTACCATATGGGAGTGTTGCAATTCTCCCTATGTGGCAAATGCAGTACAGGACAGGATGACCCCATACATTTACTGTGGTGATGCACTAAACTTCATAAATAATGGATACTATTAATATGGTTTTTAAAACCACCATTCCTATAGACCTCAAATGTTGGATATTGGGCATCCTGGATGCTTATGACGTAACAGAATTTACTAAGGCAGCCGTAAGTAGGCCTTTATTCTAAGCCAGAAGACTCATTCTGCAATACAGGAGGTCAGAAAAACTCCTGACCTCCAGGGAGTGGGATAAGCATATGAGGTCACGCTCTGCCTAGAAAAAACTATAAGTCAATTCACAAAAGGAAATAAATACTTAAATGTATGAGTTAAATAAGTAGTGGTCCAGGCATGTGATATTTAAGGAATGTAAAAATATAATAGCCAATCTCTACCTTTTTAAATCAGTTCCCTCAAAAGTAATGTATAGAAAACTAAATATGGAAAAACACAGAATCATTGAGGTTAATTTACTTAAAGTATAACTAAAGGCAATTCTTTTCTAGTTTTGGAAAGAGTGGAGATAGATTGGACCCCTGTCAGGTTGGTATTGCTGTCTGTGTCCCCTTTAGGGAGAGTCACCCTCTCTATTAGTCCTGTTTACCATTGTCACTGAAAGTGAAAGTAAACAAAAATCCCAAATTTTGGAGTGTCCCCAGATAAGTAATAGAGGTGAAATCTTCCAAAGGGGACACTGCTTCTGATAACCAGGGGGTCCCAAGGTGTTCCTTTAATTTGTAAGGATTTCCTCTCACTTCCTGTTTTGGCTATGGGTTAGGAAGTGAAGGTCAATCTGAAATCAGCATCGCAGTTGGTGGAACACGCTGCTTAGATGTTAAAACAATAGTCAGGGCAACATTGCACCCTTGTCCTGTAGACATGCTCTGCAATGGGACACAAATGGCAAAAAAAAAAACTAACAGGGGTTATAACCCTCCCTTACTCTATCCAAAATTATAAAAAAAGTTGTGCCTATAGTTCTACCTTGAGGCAAGTTGCTCCAGAGCGTAGTAAATGAGGTAAAGCATCAACTTCAAACTTTACAAAGGATACACAATCACATGCAAGGAAAATTTAAAAAATGCTTTTTTGCTTGCATATGTTTGGATGATGGAAGTCAGCAAAGCTTCCCCTCATTTACTAAGCTCTGGAGCAAATGCATTTGCAAAGTGCTCAGTCTATGTGCACTTAGTAAATCCACCCCATTTCATTTAGCAAATCCACTCCATTACATGTAGTAAAATCTATCCATTTTCTCTTGTCATTTTGCCGGATTTTGAGACTTTTGTGCATATACAAGCATACATTTTCACAAATATGTTTAGAGATATCTTTAGCTCAAATATTCACAAGGCAGAATTGGACTAGGAAGAGACAAGCATTCTTACAAAGGTGTGGAACTTGAGCAGGGGCGGACTGACAACTCATGGGGCCCCCGGGCAATAGGGGATAATGGGACCCCTGTGTCCTTGCCCAAACTCAAAAAAGCCTATGAAAAAGGTACCAGGGGCATCTCATGGGGGCCCCCTACTGACCCCGGGCCCTCAGGCATTGCCCGAGTTTCCAAATGGTCAGTCCGTCCCTGAAGTTGAGTTGTTAGGAGAGGGGTGTCATCAATTTGAAGGTTTCACTTTCATTTTCAGTGTCGCTTTACACTGATGCAGTTCTGGATTCGCAGTGAATTCTATGTGTTTCCAGTACTGCATTTGAATCACACTCCATTCATGCAAACCTCTGCGGGTGTCTATGTTAAAGATAACAACACCCCAAAAAAGGTTAGCAGAACTCAGTGTGATTGGGTGAATCGGATTGCATGGGTGTGAACATCCATGCGATCTGATTTTGAGGCGAAATAAAAAGGTGGATGCACCTTTCCTGCAGGTGCGGGGAGATTTGCTGTGCGCTTTGAGCCATACACAATGAAAGGCTCAAATTGCACTACAAATAATCACATATGATTTGAATGGAAATGCAGTGCAAAAGTGTGAACTGACACTACACAAAATAGTACATATTGTAAATCTACAAATTATTTAAAATTATTTGCACATTAAAAAAAAAATTTAAAAGTTTTGAGTGCATAATTATGGTAGGCTTCTGAACAAGTTCTGGTCAACCAATAGCCTTTGGAGGCCCCATACATAGTTCAATAGACTCCACTCACTCACACAAATTAAGGAGTTACATAATAAGACAATTTTTTTTCTGGAAGGACCTAAATTAAAAAAAATCCCAATAAACAGCACCATGGAGACTAAAGAGATATGGGATAACAGTGCCCAGAAAGCATCAAATAAGGTTGGACTTTTAAAAAATATCCAAAACCTTTATGATCTTCTGGAACACCATTTCATTATTAAAATGGAAAGACTATGAACCAACCAAACTCATGGCAGGGCGATAGCTCTGAAGGGTAGCTCTTATGACGCTGAAGAGATCCAGAGCTAGGAGAAAAGGTCCATGGGCCAACCATGACCCAGATTCTCCACAAAGCTAGGATTTGTGCAATAATGATGAGGAAAAACTCACTTGTGGAAAAACATGTCAAATCCTTTTTGAGGTTTGTAAAATAGTACATAGCAGAGATTACAAGACTGTAGAAAGCTGTTCTTGTGTCAAAAGAGATCAAAATCAAAATTTTTGTCCTACCAAAAATCAACATTTCAGGAAGAAAGCATCAATGCTCACCAGTCTGAGTACCCTATTACCATGTTATAGCACGGGGTGATCACATCTTTTTTTTTTTCACATGAAGGCCAGATGGATGAAGCCAAATAAAGGTCAATTCTTAAAAAAAACCTGTTTCAGTCCTTAAACAGCAGCAGATCAGGTCTCTCCTCTGGCAGACAAGGCTGTGTGTTATATTTGAGCTGTAAATCTCAGAAATACATGGCCACAACTACAAATCCTTGGGCAGGTAAACATCTCCCATGTATTTATTTCACCTGTGTCTTTAAAGTATAAGTGAAACCTCAAAAACGATTTCTCCTGCGCTCCGGGACCCAGGCCGGTGGTGAGTAGATGGAAAATACTCCAGAGAGGCAACCACCGGAGTATCCAAAGTCGTGCAGCTCCAAACCAAGGCTGGGGAAGCCTGAACAATCTGTGAAGTGAAACAACAAGAAGCGCACCAACCTTGTACATTACCTCAGTAACCAAAATTTATTTAATGAAGGAATGGTACTCACAAACAGCGGATAAAAACAGGCATGTAAGTCCACCAAGGGACTTCAAACGCAAGAGACCAGCGCAAATCCCATCATGGGTGTAGGTACTCGGTCCATCTGACGCGTTTCGAAGGTCAAGCCGAGCTCTGAGGAAGAAGGCTTGATCTTCGAAACGCATCAGTTGGACTGAGTACCTACACCCATGATGGGATTTGCGCTGGTCTCTTGCGTTTGAAGTCCCTTGGTGGACTTACATGCCTGTTTTTATCCGCTGTTTGTGAGTACCATTCCTTCATTAAATAAATTTTGGTTACTGAGGTAATGCACAAGGTTGGTGCGCTTCTTGTTGTTTCACTTCATAAGTGAAACCTCACCTGGTAAAACAACCCATCCTGTTTAAAATAGAAAAAAACATTGGGCTACATTAACAAAAGCAACTCGCATGCGGTATGTAGGTGTCTGGACACATTTTGCCTAAATATTGTATGCGATCCTGAAACTGTCAATTCATTATACTGTTTTGCAGCATTTACCGCAAAGCGCTCAAAACGTGGGGTAAATACTGCATGAAAAGGTATTAAACTCAGTTCACAGAAGGAAATAAATAATTATATGCATGTGGTAATTAAGTAGTAGTCCAGGCATGCGGTATTTAAGAAATCTAAAAATATAATATGGAAATATAAGGATCATTGGGGTTGATTAACTTAACCACCTGCCAACCGGATACTTATATCCCCTTCATGCCCAGGCCAATTTTCAGCTTTCAGCACTGTCACACTTTGAATGACAATTGCGTGATCATGCAACATTCTAATCATATGACATTTTTATCATTTTTTTCACACACATAGAGCTTTCTTTTGGTGGTATTTAATCACCACTGGGTTTTTTATTTTTTGCACTATAAACAAAAAAATAGCAAAAAATAATAAAAAAAAAGGTTTTTCTTTGTTTCTAATAAAATTTTGCAAACAGGTAATTTTTCTCCTTCACTGACGTGCGTTGATGAGGTTGCACTGATAGGCAGCACTGATGGGCACTGATAGGCAGCACTGATGGGGTGGCACGGATAGGCAGCACTGATGGGCACTGATGGACTGCACTGATGAGGTGGCACTGATGAGGCAACACTGGTGGGCATTCATGAGGAGGCACTAATGATGCTGCACTGATATGCAGCAATGATGGTCACTGATAGGCGGCACTGATAGGCGGCACTGATGGGTGACACTGACGGGTGGCGCTGTCGGCACTGCCTGACAGCCTTGACTGATGGCACTGACTGGCGGCACCACTGGGAACTGATGGGCAGCACTGCTGGGCACTGATAGGTGCAACTGCTGGGCAGCACTGATGGGTGGCACTGTTAGGGGACACTGATGGATGGCACTGCTGGGAGGTACTGCAGGGCACTGATGATCAGGGCACTGATCATCAGTGCCCTGATGATCAGTGCCAATCTGCTCTGTGATAGCTGCCATTTATCGGCAACTGTATTTACTCCGTGATCTGCTGTGTCATTGGACACAGCTGATCACGCGGTAATAGGTCTCTGTGATTGACCATATACCTCATCACATGATTAGATGTGTCCGTAGGACATAGCGATCATGGAGATCGCCAGGTGCGCGCCCCTGGGGGCGCGTGGGAGGTCGTGGGCTGGGAGGACGTCATATGACGCCCTCCCAGAACTTGGTAACCATGCTGTAGCCATCATTCGGCTATAGCATGGTTACCAAGTGGTTAAAAAAACTAAAGGGTTTTTTTTTTTTTGGACAGAGTGGAGTTGGATTAGAACACCTGTCATGTTTTTTGATTGCTGTCTGTGTCTCCAGGAGATTCACCCTCTCTATGTGTCCTGTTTACCATTATCATTGAAAGTGAAATGAAAAGAAAATCCCAAATGTGGAGTTGCCCCCATAAAAATAATAGAGGGGCATCTCCTAATGGGGACACAGATGGCAAAACATAAAAAAAACTGACAGGGGTTATAACCCCCCCCCCTTACTCTATCCAAAATAAAAAAAGTGTTGTCTATAGTTCTATTTTAGGCAAATAGACTGTGCAATTTGCAAGTTGCTGCAGAGCTTAGTACATGAGGCAAAGATTAATTTTACAAAATTACCCTCTATCCAAAATGTACATGCAAGGAAAAAAAATGCATTTTTGCTTGCACATGATTGGATGATGGAAGTAGGCAGAGCTCCCCCTCATTTACTAAGCTCTGGAGCACCTTAATTTGCAAAGTGCTTAGTCTATGTGCCTTTAGTAAATTCACTCCATTACATGTAGTAAAGCATATTTCTTTTCTCCTGTCCTTTTGCCAGATTTTCAGAGAATTGTTTGTGAATATGCAAGCATATACATCATTTGCTTCAAAAAAACCTCCCAATCACTCCAAACATAATACAATGTACATGCATATCACAATGTTCTAATCCCTTGTTAGAACATACGGTATGTCATATGTAGTGGGGATACTTTCCTTTTTCACAATTATTGTAGAGATACAGTATCTTCATGCTGACAAGTTCCCACTGACATCATTGATCTTTTTAGCTATCTATAAGGGAGTGATTCCTCCTACTGACTATCACACTAATGTATCATGAGTTGTAGATATAGTCATTTTTATCAGGGGTTTCTTTAGACTGGAAAACTATTTCAAGGATTCCTCTGTTTTGAAAAGGTTGAGAAAGGCTGCTTGAAAGTGTAACTATAGGCAGCAGGTTTTTTTTTCATTTTGGATAGAGTAATGGAGGATTATAACCCCATCAGTGTTTCTTGAATTTTTTTTTGCCTTCTGTGTCCCCATTGGAAGATGTCTCCTCCCCTACTTTTCTGGGGACAATCCAAAATTTAGAATTTTCTTTCCATTTCATTTCACGCTCAATGACAATAGTAAACAGGACAAATAGAGAGGGTGAGACTCCCTAACTTGGACACAGACAGCAATAAAAAAAACTGACCTAATAGGTGTTGTAATACCTCTCCACCCTATCCAAAACTAAAAAACAAGTTTTTCCTTTAGTTATACTTTAAGTAAATACAAAATGTCTTTCTACATATCAAATATTCACAGAAAATAGTATTAAAAAAAATCACATTACCAACAAAAACTGACAAGGGTTTCAATTCTCCTCGACTGTATCCATTCCACTGGATATCGCATGAGATAAAATACCTCAGGTTTCATGAGATAAATACTGCATATTTCGATGAAATACCGCATGCCTTATTTTAGCAACATCTGTGAATGTTAAAAGACGTTTTGAAAAATGCTATGAGGTATTTTACCACAAACTTTAAGGAGGAAAATACTGGTTTGTGAATGGATCCCACTATAACTACCTCTCTCCCTTTTTATGTAAGTGATCGAATATCCTCTGTTCTCAGCTGCATAAGGAGCTCAGAGAGATAGGGGAGGGGAAACATCAGTAGATTGGTCTTCCCAGTGAATGACTGTGCTGGGGGGCATGTGAGCACAAGTCTAATTATTGGAAGACAGCACGCTGAGTTTTCAGCACAGCTAGGAAACTGACCTTGCTGACCTAATACTGTAAGTTTTTAATAAAAAAGCAGAGGGACTGGTGGGAACACCAGGGATTTCAAACAAAAGAAGCAATACAAAGAGAACAGGATACTTTTTCATACAGGGATACTTTTTCTTACAGCAGACACATATACTGGTACAACAGGCACATATCAGGAATATAAAATGTTGGTTTTACATATTCTTTAATGGAGTTATGAAACACCCAACATAGCAGGGAACCTGCGTGAGGTTTCCCAAGTTTAGGGTTTCACCTTGGGGATGATAAGTGCCTGTTCACACCAAGCAGTTGTGGAAAATCACTCCTGTTACTGTAGTGGGCAATAATACACCAATTGCAGTGTCATTATTATTATTATTATTATACAGTATTTATAAAGCGCCAATAGTTCGCTCAGCGCTGTACATTACAAAGGGGGACAGAACATGTGACAGAACAACGACAATACAATGCAAAACATGAGGGGATCGAGGGCCCTGCTCTTTCGAGCTTACAATCTAGAAGATGTCATTTGTTTTTAATGTCACCCCAATGTACCTTCACAACCCAACTGTGTTGCATGGCACCTCAGTGCACCACAATGCACAATGCATGCATTGTGTTGCACTGAAAAAAATGCAGCAAGACCAATTTTATGTGCATTACAATGTGTTGCTGCATTTTTATTTTGAAAATGTGATGAGCTGTGAACTACTGTAATATCAGTGACTGATTTACTGGTAGAAACATGCTAAAAGCCAGAAAGAAGTGTACATTTTAGACCCAAGTACGGCATCACTTCTGCATAACATATGCAGGAGCATGCTCAGGAACACTCAGCATTGTGAGTGTCATGAATGGGATGTCCTCTTGTAATAAGAGGAGAATCACAAATGGCTGTTCTTTAGGTTAGCCTGGTTACTAGAGGCGGTGCTTCCACTGGCTAGCCCAACGTCATTTTCATTGTTGCTTAATAAATTGGCATTGCTGAACCTAACGTAATAGAAATGTTATACATTTGTACACACTATAAGAACAATAAATTAATACATTACGTTTTACAATTCATAATATTATGTTCCCTGAACATTCTGAAGCGTATTTATGAGCAAATGAAAGGAGTGAATGTGACTTTCACTGAACTATCACTGGTAGAAAATCAATCCTTGTCATTTAAAACATGTACACCTAGAAGAGTCACTTGTAGTGAATATTTGATAAATGATTTACTGCTTTATGAATATGCCGCCTTTACAACAAAAATGGGTCTATTTATCAATGTTTTCACCTATAATTCACATAAGATTCCAACATTTTTCACATAAGATTAGATTGGAAAGATGTGTGAATTTTGAAAGACTCCAAAGTATATGCAACAGTTGTCTTGAAAGTTAATACTGTGACGCCAAAAATATATCTGAATATGAAAGAAACAGAATCAATTACCTTCTGACATACTGCAATTCTATGACATTGACGTATGTTAAAGTGTAAATAAACAGGTATGCTATCTCTTTTAAAGAATTTTGTCATTCAAACCAATACATGATCCATAGTGTGAACAATCCAATTAAATGATAATCATACAATATGAAAAATTACCCAATATACTGTGCAAAGAACAAGTATGTGCAAATTAAGCAATGTAAAAAATAAAGTGCATACAACCTTAATGCAGGCCAGCTGCAAATTATTGTGCAAAATATGCGATGATGAATAGCCCCCACTATACAGTTCAATATATCATATAAATTTGCAAAATATGCAATAACCAATAATCAATATAAATACATGAATCTAAATACATTTCCTACTAAGGCCCCTTTCAAACTAACAGTCCGATTGGGTCTGCCTGTCAGCTTTTCAGGCGGACCAGATTGAACCATCCATAGACCTCTATGGACCGCTGACATCCGCTAGCATCTGATCCGATCCTGTATGCCAAAAACAGATGGATAGGGATCCGTTCCCCATCCGTCTGGTCCATCAGATCACATGGCAGTTGGATGGAAATGGACAGGTGGTCCGTTTCTATCTGACTGCCCCATAGAAGACAGTGGGCATTGTCTGGGTCCGCTCTGCAGCAGCGGAATGAACACCGACCTGTCATCCCCCTACTCAGTGGGGATCAGTGAAGAGACGGATCATCTGATCAGTGGTGTATCTAGGTTTTTTGCTGCCCTAGGCAACACAAAAATCAGCCGCCCCAACCTTCCCCACGGAGAGAGCCTGACACCGACCAACACTCCCCCCCACACTGTGGGGAGAGCATAACACCGACCAACAACCCCCCAAAGGAGAGAGCTTGACACTGACCAACACCCACCCCCCAACCATGGACAGAGCATAACACCAACCAGCAACCCACCCTACCAAAGGAGAAAGCCTGACACCAACCAACAACACCCCCCCCTCCCCGGCCATTACCATCGTCTCCCCCATACACCCACCGCCACTCTTTCCCATCCCTGGCAAGAGAGAGAAAGAAACTCACATACACTCACCTTTACAGCTCCGGACATCCCCGGGAATAAGAGTTGGGCTCTGCATGCACAGTCAAGCAGCCCGCAGGCTCTCTTGGATCCCACCTGGTCCCTATGCGGCATGCGTTCCTTCTTCTGAGGGGTAGTGCTGCCCCCCTGAAAAATGCCACCCTAGACAAATGCCTTGTTTGCTTTGTGGTAAATATGCCCCTGCCACTGATGGGTCCGCCTCGTCAGAAAGGGGTCTAATAGTATACAGTTCATCCAAGTGCTCTCAAGCAGGTGCTCATATGCGTAGCCAGGAGCTAGCTAGTCTGTCCGAGTCATCGTGGGACATTCTTTAACAAAGACTGCCTCGAGTTTGTTTCCCTCTAGTGTTAAGCCTAAGTACTGTGACATTATTTCCTGGAAGCAGAGAGAGAGACCACTACTGAGAACAGGGGATTGTGCGACATGTAGTCCATGGAGCTGGGTTTGGCATGGAGTCAAAAACTACAAGAGAGAAGAATCCTGGGAGAGGAGATAAATAGCCTGGCCAGGGAAGAGTTCTCTCTCTTGGGAACACACCCTTCAGCTGATAGGAGGGTCACGGCCACTCTGGAGAATGCGAGAAGGCTTCGCGGCCCGGACAGTGTGGAGAGTCTTAACCGAGTGAGCCATACACCTCCAGGCAGGACCACCATCACCAACTCCCTGTCAGCCAAGTGACTGTCGAGGGTCACTCTCATCATCATCGTTACAGACCCAGCCGAATCCCAGCATTGCCAGGTGCACGGTCAGACACCATTCACTGGTTACAGATTCTTCAAGAGCCTGTTCTGGGACATCCCACTCCCTTGAGCCTTGGTGTCATCAGGATTGGTGAGCGGGAAGAAGCCCACACTGTGTACATCCTACAAAAGACACTGCATGCAAACACCTTTACCCCATCTCTTTACACAAAACCATCTAACAGGAAACATTTTGCATGTGCTATCCACTAATGCTGGTTGCCATTGCAGTCCCTCTGGACCCTTGTTGAGCTAGCTGAAGATTCCGGACACCTATACCAAGGGGCACTCTTACTCAGAATTTGCTTATTGCATTGTTCCTATATTAAGTTCTTATAAATTGTGCTGTTATTATTTGGGCCCATGGCATCAGGATTTTGAGCAGTTTGACATAGAAATGTCTTTCTCTTCCCTTTTATACCTGGGGTCATAGGTTCTTTCAGGGCCTATTGGTTATCACTGTTTGATTCACTGTGATTTTCTGTACATTGCATATCTGTGTTCTATACTCGTGAGGACTAAATGTTTTATATTGAAAGATATCTGCATTATCATTACTTTCTGTCTGTTGACTTAGGAATCCTTAGTAAATACTCATTTACCTGGTATCTTTGCAATTGTGATATTTATTTTTCTATGTCCGAACCCAGGGCGTCAGAGGTATCGAGAGGCTTGCAAGGTCAGGGCAACAATTCGGGACAGTCATCTTCCAGATGCCCCTGAAGGGGTGGCACTACATGTATAAAAAGTGCTTCAGTGCCTGTGCATGTTTCATCAGAAACTAAAGCCTCTTACCAGACCAAAATGTTCTCAGGTAAAACAGAGATCAGTAGTGCTTTACAATGGCTCAGGATGAAAGAGCCAAAGCTCACACCAACGGACCTTTCCATCCACCAGTGACTCATTAAGCCAGATTCAGCATCTGTGTCCCCTCCACAGGGCTATGCACTCAGGTCTATCCTCCCCTCAACACTCCTCAGCAATGATGAATATTAGATGCAAAGAAAGAGAAGTCTCAAAGTGCAATATGTGTGAACTCAGGTTTTTTTAAGAAGTAATAAAGCTTACAAACATTAGAAGATTCAAGCAATATACTAAAATTGTGGGGCAGCCGCAGGACCCAATGGCACTTCCATACATGATGACATCACTGCCTCAACGCCGCCTGATGTAGTTTCCAATAACAGATGTCCTCTGGGATTGGAAATCTCCAATCCCAGAGGATACCTGTTATGGGGAAACATGTCAGTAGATGTCCAACCCCAGAGGACACCTGTTATAGGGAAACGCGTTGCCTTTGTGTTAAGTTTTATAGTAGCTGTAGAGACTCCCTCAAGCATTAGTCCTCTAAGCTATTCAAGTTTTAAGTCAGAAACTCTTATCAGGTCATACTGTCCAATTGTACACACTGTAATAACAATACATAAAGTTTATAAGAGGCCCCCAGAAATTACTTCCCTGGCTGTGACACTTTTAAAATACTGATGTGAAAATGGACACAAATCAGTAAATTGCAAGTTTTTTCCTGTACATATGCATGCAGTGGTCTCCAAACTGTAGAACAGAGGTGCACAACACATGCCCCCCTTAGCCCGCTGATGTGGTCCTCCACCTCATGCTCTTGGATGATGAGTTGGCAAGCCCAGATTGCGGGTTGCTGACCTGCAATCCCAGATCATCACTGTAATGGAGCCGGTGCTGCAGGAATCAAGCGTCTACAGAGTGAGCAGAGCTTCCTCTCTAGTACAGGCTCCTGTCTCAGGCAAAATGAATTTGGTATCACTCCGCTTGGGAAAGGAACCTAGCAGCAGAAGCTGAACAGTTAGTTTTTTCAATGGGCATATTAATTATGTAATTACCATGGGCATAATAATTATTAAATAATATGGGTATTGGCACTTTAAAAGAAAAGGGTTATTGGGCTGCTTTCACACTGATCTGCAGGTGCAGAGCAGTGCACCTGCCATTTTCTTGAGGGTTAGCTGCACTGAGCCATAGACTTCAATTCTATTCTGCAGGTTTGGTGCGCTTTCCAAAAGTGCGCCACACCTGCAAGATATAATAGAAGTCTACCGTAAAGCACAGATAATGCACAGGAAAGTCGCAGATGTGCTGCTCACACCCACATTGCAGGTAAACAGCAGCGCATCAGTGTGAAATCAGCTTTAGGCCCTGTCACATGATCAGTCCGATCGGGTCTGCCTGTCCATATTTCTATTGGACCAGACCAGACCCTCCATTCATCTCTATGCACCCCAGCTGTAGGAATCATATAGTATATGAACCATAGTTTTCTGATTTCTGAATTATGCAATGTTTTGTACATCAGACAGTTCTGCATGGAAATATGCAGGCAAATAAAAATGAGCAAAGTAGCAATCCTCCTGACTTGATTTCACATATTAAAGTACTAAACAAGAGGTTTCTGAGATAGTGGGATATTAGAGCGACACTCCAAAATTAGTCCTCTGGCTACCACATTTAAATTTGTTATTACCAATTGTCTGGTAGTACTATTTAAGCACATACGCTGTAATGTCTTAACATTAGTTAAGTTTTAGATGTGGAGACGCACCAACAATTATTCATATCTAAACCCAAGAACAAAAATGGAATATGTTTATCAGTCATTAAATGTGGTGGCTGCATTAGATTTCCTTTTTCAGGCTAAGTACATTTTCTGCAGGAAAAGAAGAATACCTGTTAATCCTGCCAGAAGTCTTGTGTGAATGTAACTTCCTGTTCACAGAACTGAATTGATATCAGCCTTTCTAGCAAGTATCTGGGAACTACAAAAACAACAAAATATAATAGAAGAGAGGACAAAGTGTTTGGAGCCCAAATCAGACGTACAGACAAGGGTGACAATGCCTCTCATAACCTCTCTTTTTCTCTTTTAGAGATTGTGTCATTAGGTAGGTAATTTGGAATAGCGGTTAGAACAGAGATGGGCCTGTTGGAACGTTTTCAGGTCAGCCACTTGTCCACTGTCCTTAACCGCTTTCCTGCCGCCCTATAGCAGAAATACTGCTACAGGGCGGCAGGGCTGCGCAAAATCACACACATACACACACACATATATATGTGATTTTGCATTTCCCGGTAGGGGGCGCGCCCTACCCGTGCCACCACTGGCGGCTTCAGCTGTTGATCACCGAGTCCCGTCCGGTGATTCCAGCACCCGGCAATCGCCAAGTATCACTGACGGGAGAGAGTTCAGTATGTAAACAATACAGATCTCTCCCCTGTCAGCTCCAGCACACTGCTGTGCATTGCTCTGCACAGAAGAGGAATACAAAGAAATGTGCTTACACTGTAAAAGACACACAGCACACAGTTAACCCTTTGATCACCCCAGATGTTAACCCCTTCCTGCTCAGTGTCATTAGTACAGTGTCAGTGCTTTTTATTAGCACTGATCACTGTATTAGTGTTACTGGGGATATCAGTGACAGTAAGTCAGTTCCCCCCACCATGTCAGAATGCCCGCCGCAGTCCCGCTATAAGTTGCTGATTGCCGCCATTGCTAGTATTAAAAAAAAAATTCCAGTATATATGCCACCATTTGTAGACATTATAACTTTCATGTAAACCAATTAATTTACACGTATTGGGATTTTTTTTAGCAAAGACGTGTAGAAAACATTTTGGCCTACATTTATGACGAAATTTGTTTTTTTCTTTTATTTTTTTACTGGACATATTTTATAGCAAAAAGTCAAAAATATAGTTTTTTTCTCAAAATTGTATTTTTTTGTTTATAGCTCAAAAAATAAAAAACACACAGGTGATCAAATACCACCAAAAGAAAGCTCTAATTTTGGGAAAAATGGATGTAGATTTCATTTTGGTGCAACGTTGCATGACCACACAATTGTTAGTTAAAGTAACGCAGCGCCATATCACAAAAAATGGTCTGGTCAGGAAGGGGATTAAATCCTCTGGAGGGCAAGTGGTTAATGCAAAACCACAGATAGGGATTGTTGTGTAAACAAACACCTTCTGTGAACCCTTCACAGTTTTTTGAATGGCCAGGGGGAGAGAGAGGTGGGTAAATGACAGTATTACTTCCATCTATGACACCTGCAGCTATCCAGAGAGGGTCAGAATTATGGTGGGAGCTGTACTAATTGGCATCAAGAAAAGTCTAGATTTTAAAGGGCCATGCATGGCATACACCCCATCAGAAATAATGTTTGTTTACACACTGTTTTACAAAAATCCCTGTGTCAGGAGTTCTGCTATAATAAGATCAACTGTTGGAGCATTCCTATGCTACTAAGATACTCCTAAAAATTTGGAGTGAGTAATAGAGTTTGCTGCTGGTTATTACTTTTTATATCCATTCATTACTAATTTTAAGTTACTTTTTTTTTAAACTCAACTGTCTCTACTTAGTCTTTAATGAATTCTTTGTGTCTGATGAAATATTAGTTCCTTTGCCTGAGAGGTTTTTTAATGTAACAGTTCAGCTCTGAATTGTTTTTCATTTTTACTACATGGTGTGTTGTATTAAAGCCTCTCTATGACCGTATGTGTGAAACCAGTGAGATCATGGTACAAGTCCCATAGTTGTTAAGTGTGATATGAATCATACATAATCTGAAGCGTGAAAAAAGGGGCAGCATTCTGAAACCATCAATAGTGATGCCAGAAGTACAACGGTTGTGTACCCTTCTGCATAAGGAATCTATGATTCCTGTTCATTGTTGCTCCTGTTTTTGGTCTGAGTTAAAGGGCATGTTCAGGCACTAGCCAAATTTACCTCTAAACCAGGGGCGGACTGACCACTTGGAAACTCGGGCACTGCCCAAGGGCCCGGCGTCAGTAGGGGGCCCCATGAGATGCCCCTGGTACCTTTTTCATAGGCTTTTTTGAGTTTGGGCAAGGACACAGGGGCCCCATGACCCCTATTGCCCGGGGGCCCCATGAGTTGTCAGTCCGCCCCTGCTCTAAACCTTCAATGCCCCTCAAAAATATGCCCCAGCATTTATTTTACCTTGTTCCTATAGTGTGATACAACTTTTAATACTCCCTGGCATTTGATCAACAGACTTGTAAAATTCTTGCAGGGACAGCTGAATTCCCACCATTGTAGGCATGCTCACAGAAATACATCTCCCAATAGTCCTTTCATGGAAGTAAATAAAATGAGAAACATGCAGATTGCTAAGGAATACAATTTTTTATTAATTAACTATTATTTGTGAAACAAAATATTCTATACCAAAGTGATATTTGTTTTTGTGAACTGAAAATGTTGTTGTGGATATTAATATGGGAAATACCTTATGGCTTTTTGATTTGAGGCTTATATCTCGATTGCACAATGCCAGTTATTTTTTTTTTTGGTTGTTGTCTTAGAACACAGCAAGGCAACACAAATTATGTGCTTGGAAAGGAGCTTTCCTGACATGCTTCTACCCCAATTTTCCTGATTAGAAGCTAATCAAAGTAACAATATTGTACATGTGAAAGATTCAGGGGTTTAAGTTCTAAAGTTAAAATGTGATACTATGAGGGAGAAAAAGAGAGCCTACAGTTAAAATATAACTCACCATCCTACCCTCTCAGGTTTACTTAGAACCTAGAAATGCATTAGGCAGCCAATGACTGATTTTCCTGCTGTAAATAAGGACCTTTCCTACCAGCAATCATGAACAACGCAACGGTGGCCGAACTGTCTGCTGGCTCCGCTGGTTCTCTGAATGAATTTTGTGAGTGTGTGCAGACATGTAGGCATGCATGCTCCAGAAAAAAAATGCTTGCAGTTCTCTTAAAGTGCACCTAGCCCACCCTAAAATATTTCACCATCTATGGTCTTCATATACCTGAAGCCCCTTGGATCTAAGGTCTAAAAAGCACTTGGGGCATCAACAATAGCCCAAGCAGAAATTAAGCCCCACCTCCTCCCAGAAATAAGTCCTGACCCCTGTCTTTTAACTATCAAATGCTAGTTCCTCAGCGGGCAGGGCTTAACAGGAATATAGGGCTTAATAACTTAAAATTTCAGTTGTGACATTTTATACATTGGTCTTGGGCCATTGGTCCAGCTTGAAGCAATGTAACTGTACATATATCATACCTGTGGGATCCCTCTAGAAGTTGGAAATCATTGTAGTATACACCGTTACCACAGTGATCTCCACTAGATCTAGGTCCCATTGCAAGTGGCTGCCGCTGCATTTTGAACACAGGAGGTCGGCCACTCAGCATGGGAAACCTTCAGAGAATGCTTTACATTTTTTGCAGTGAATTCTCATTTTATTCACTCTCTGATTGGACGAGGTGGAAAGGTGGGATAGTACCATACCTGGAATTCTTTTTTAATAGGAAGGATAGAGCTTAATTTGGACTTGAGCAGCAATGAAGTCCCCAAAACAAAAAAGGTCTAGAATCTAAGCCTTTAAAGTGTAACCTAGGTACTTGCTTAATAGCTTCCCGACTGCCCTATAGCAGAAATACAGCTACAGCACGGCACAGGAGTGCAAAATCATGTATATATACGTGATTTTGCATTTCTGGGTAGAGTGCGTGCCCAAACCCTACCCGCGCCGCCAGTCGCAGCCACGGCTGTCATTTACCAGGTCCTGGCCAGTCATTACTTGCCGGTGCCCGGTGATTGCCGAGCATCTCCGATGGGAAGGAGAACTGTTTGTAAGCAAAACAGTTCTCCTCCCTGTCAGCTTGTGCACACTGCTTTGGATGGTTCCATGGTTTTGGAGCCATCCAAAGCAGTGTGCTTACAGTGAAGCACAGGGACACAGCTTATAGTAAAACAGCACACAAAGTTAACCCTTTGATAGCCCCTCATGTTATCCCCTACCTGCCCAGTGCCATTAGTACAGTGTCAGTGCTTTTTTTTTTTAGCACTGATCACTGTATTGGTTTCACTGGGGATATCAGTGACACCAAATCAGTTCCCCACAGTGTCAGAATGCCCGCTGCAGTCCCACTATAAGTCACTGATCACCGCCATTACTAGTAAAAATAAAAATCCCAGTATATGTACCACCATTTGTAATCGCTATAGCTTTCACGTAAACCAATTAATTTACACGTATTGGGATTTTTTTTAGCAAAGACATGTAGCAGAATAAATTTTGGCATAATTCATGGGAAAAAAGGACATAAATTTCATTTGGGGCAGCGTGGCATGACTGCTCAATTGTCAGTTAAATTAACACAAAAAATGGCCTGGTCAGGAAGGGGGGTAAATCCTTTGGAGAGCAAGTGGTTAAAAGGTACCTGCATGTCGACACTGTAAACTTTGACATATATTAGGCCAGCAGGGGCGGACTGACAATTTGGAAACTCAGGCACTGCCCGAGGGCCCGGGGTCAGTAGGGGGCCCCATGAGATGCCCCTGGTACCTTTTTCATAGGCTTTTTTGAGTTTTTGCAAGGACACAGGGGCCCCATGATCCCTTATTGCCCGGGGGCCCCATGAGTTGTCAGTCCGCCCCTGTAGGCCAGATCAGAATTTTTTTAGCATAATAAAAAAAATTTGTATGCTTTGCATAATTACATTCCTAGGCATTTGGCCCTATGAACTCAATTGAAGGGAAGGGTCCGAATTTGATAATTCCACTGATTAGCTAGCTCTTCCTCAAAGTCCATTTTCATGCCACTTCAGTGAAATGATGTAACCAAATTTCAAGACATATGATTATGTGACCAACCACTGTGGCAGCCTAGAACAGCTTTTTCCTCAAACAGGTAAGTGTTATAAATTTGTTTTAATGGATTATTTTGAAGGGCCAGGTGACTAGGATTACCGAGGCTTGCATTTCTTCTCTAGGTTTGCTTTAACTTCCTGCTTAATAATTCCGTATAATAATATTTCCTCTTTTCACTTGTGGCCTCATTTAACCTAAAACTTCTAAAAAAACAAAAGGGCAACACAATAGAGTTTAACACGATTGCCAGTAACATTCTTTATAGTTGCTGGAAATTTTAGATACGTATTTGCATTCGTAATAATTTCACATAAGGTAGCCGTTTAGTATTATAAATCATAGTTCAAAACGATAGCATGGAATACATAAAGATTAGTTATTCTTTTATATCAAAGTACACATATGTTTCTACCACAAACATTAGAATCTAATTTTGAAATATGCACACAACAGGCCTAATATAACAGGAGAATTTAAATCAAAAATATTTTCTTTTGAATTCACTACCACAAACCACTTCTGACTGTATTCTGGTTTAATCTCCATTTCTACAAGAGGAGCCAGCAACACCATGCCAGGCTGTTAACATTACCTTGCCAGACCAAGATGTAGAGTACACGTTTAAACACAGGCACTCTTCCCTCAATCAAGGTAACACAATACTTGTGTTGTATACCAGTCGGTCTACAAATAAATACAAGCATGTATACATGCATAATACACACCCATGCACCAAAAAATGTGAAATAAATTGTACGTTATATGTACGACTTACATGTCAGTTGAAGAAATTTCATATGTCGTTCTCAGAAGGCTTTGGCAGAATCTCAAGATTTATTAACTGTGACAACACTTTAGCATCTTCGTAAAGTGCTTTTTTCCTCAGAACATTTCTTCTTTACAAGTTCTTTGTTTATCTGGAGTAGTGCCATAATTCCAAATAACTATAATTTTTAACTAAGCCATTACACATTATTTTCCTGAAATAAGTTTCTGCGTATGTGTCAGCGAAGACTCTCAGACTGCAAACAGAAAATCCTGAGCTGTGGAAGCCGAAGAAAAAGGAGAGAGAAACGTCTGTTTCCAAAGGAAATGTCTGCAGGGAGGTTCAGTAATGTGCCTGATATAAGATGCCTTTCAGAAAGTTTCAGTGTATGGCAGACAGGCTGCCAGAGTTCCCAGCATGCAACCTGTGCAACATTTGGCTTCAATTAAGGAAAGAAAATTTAGCTCACATCAATAACACTGGCCTCAGTTGGAGATTTTCTTCTCCTCTGGATTCAGTATTGTGTATGTGTATATATGTACAGTTTGTATGTATATATATTAAAAAAAAATATATATATATATATATATACACATGTCTACAATTTAAAATAAAATATATTGTTTATTTTCTTACTAGAAAACAAATGAGCCATTTAATAATATACATGCTCAATCCAAAGTAAAAAAAAATGAATTATTATTGGTGATGTGTGATTATAGCATTCAGACTATTGTGTCCAACTGCAGTGCTTTATGATGCCATTTATTGTATATAGCATGCTACACAAACATACCACGTGTTATGGTGCACTGCATTCTCCAAAAAGTTTTGCATGTTTTTTTTTTCAGGCCACTGTTGTGTTTAGGCAGCCCGTTCATAATAACGCATGCTAATGCATGTTTGTTCACAGTGCATCAGACGGCAAAAGTTTCATTATAGAGTAGGGAAGGGTTAGAACAGCTTTCAGGTTTTATTTGTTGTCAGTGGCTCTACTGGGGAGATTTCCTCTACCTTTAAATCCTAGTGACAGTAGGACAATCCCAAGCACACCTGGACATTGTAACACCTTAGTTACTTCAGAGTCAGGACACCCTTATGTATATACTGCACCCCTTTAATGATACAATTGTTTTAGTAAAAAACACTTCCAATATATGCAGTTAGAGGTAGTATTTGATTAGTTTTATATGAGGTAGTATCAAAAGGTTTCAAGACTAGTTTTGTAACACACCAACAGGGCTGCATGCACATTCATAGGGAGCACTGACCTTCATAAATCAGTGTGCCAAAAGACATCATCCTGTGTTCATCGGGAGCTGTGCAACTGGTGCTATTCTGACCACATGAGTTACCACATCTGCTATTTCATTGTGGACAGTAAGTTAGAACATAGAGCAAATGTTAAATTCTGCATAAAACTGGGCAAATCTACCACAGAGATGTTTGACAATGAGCTGTTCGATGTGTTTTGAGTGGCACGGATGCTTCAAGAGCGGGGGAACATCACTGGAAGATGACAAGAGATCAGGAAGACCTCCAACGAGCTCAACCCCTGAAAATGTCAAAACCTTTTGGCAACTTGTGCATGAAGATCATCGGAGAACAATTCACAATAATGTTGCCATTGTCGGTGTGTCAAACGGAATAGTCCAGGTAATCCTCACGTATGTTTTGAACATGTGCCGTGTTGCTGCCAAGTTCACCCCCAGGCTGCTGAGTCAAGAGCAGAAGGAGTACTGCATCGAAGTCTGCCAATAACTTCGTCAGCATACTGTGGATGACCCATCGTTCATGTCAAGGATCATTACCGGTGACGAAACTTAAATGTACGGGTTTCACGCAGAATTTTACATTTGCTCTTTGTTCTAACATGCTGTCTATGATGAAATAGCAGACGTGGTAACGCACGTGGTCAGAATAGCACCAGTTGCACAGCTCCCGATGTACACAGGACGATGTCTTTTGGTACCCTAACTTTTGAAGATCAGTGCTCCCTATGATCGTGCAGCCTTGTGCTGCCATCTGTTTACTTCCAACTTTCTGTGTAACCAAACAAGTGGAAGGAATGATGGTTTTAAGATATAAAGCCAGACTGAGACATTTACAGTGCATTATCGCACACATGTTGATGTACAGTATGCCACATTGCATTAAAGCAACCTAATAATTTTAATTTAGCCACCAATGCACCACAGTGAACATTTAAACAGACCTGCACCTCTTTTTTGTATCCAGCACACAGCAATACATAACATGAGCTAAAACACAGGTCCATTATGATGCATTGGAGATGGATGTTGGGGTGCTAAAATGAATTACCCCAACAAAAATGTTTGAATTTGGCTTGAAGAGCATTCTGACTCCTATGAACACCACCTGTACCCTATCTAGCAAATGCTTTTCTTGAGTTTAAAGCCAAACTCCAGCTTCAGGGCCCCTAAGTATGTCTCCAACATGATTAAAAAAGTTAAAAATCAGTACACAGCCTCTCCAGCACAGCCCACTGTGTCCTCCTCCACAACCGTGTCATCACCTTACTTACCTAGCTAAATGATGCAAAGGCACTTCCGTCACTTTCTGTATATCCAGATTGTCATTGACAAATCACTTTGGGGCACACCCTGGGCTCATAATGTAATGCTGCATAGGACACACCACAAAGTGTGCTTTGTTCTTTCTAGCTGTAAGGACCATCCGCTGCCAATGCTGGAGAAAAGAAAAAGGAACCCTTGCTGCTGCATGAGTGACTGGAAGATACCTAGATTTCCGTTATATATTCTGCACATTTTGGAAGAGGGGATCCAAGGAAGAGGAGCCCTAATCTAGAGTTGGGTTATAACTTCTTATCTGCATTCCCTATATGGACACTTTTTGGCACAATGCCCTATGGTGAGGATACCTTATAAAATATAAGTTAGTAAAAGGGAAGGGTTAAAGCTCCAACTTTTTCTGTTTGTAACTTGCTGGGGGGATTTCCTGTTAATGCCTGTCTTGGAGACATAACAGAAAGTAGGAGGAAACCTTCCTAAAGTGGGGAGTTCCCATCTTGATCATATGTCACTGAAACATTTTTATCCATTGGAACATTTTTCCCTCACTTTCTGCCTCAGCAACGACGATCATGTAGACAAAAAGAGGGGCAAATCTCCCCAGCAGAGATACAGAGCCCAATGAAAATTTCCCAGAGGCTCTAACTGTTTCTGCACTTACTCTAGAAACAATTGAGTACTGTCCGTGATACTTTTTTTTATTTGCACTAACATACAATTTTGAGGACAAGCTTTCGGGGTATGTCCCCTTCTTCAAAGTCCAAACAGTACTATTACAAATCACATAGTTTAATCAGAATGTTAGAAGGAATTGAGAAGAAAAAATAAATAAATAAGTAAATAAATAAAAAAAAAGGCTACAGATAAGATACATGAAGAGCGAGGGGGGGGGGGGGATACTACACTCACACAGAGGGGGTCAAGCTTCAGCTAATAGATAGTCATAAAGCTGTCGGATAATGGTTGAGGAATCCCATGTCCAAGTTAAGGCCGTTATCTTTTGTGTCAAATAGAATTACACTTACTCTAAAACTGAAAAAGTTTTGCCTGTACATAAACTTAAAAAGCAGTGCTACATTTTATGGTAAATGGCTTAGTCATACATTTATTGTTTTGATAACTGACTCATATGAACATAATTTACTTTAGTCTGAGCAACTAGGCATCTATGTCTAAAGGTCACAAAAAAGTTAAACACAAATGTCCAGGGTTGATCAGAAGATGGAATCACAAGGAAAAGACACGCTTTGTAAATTTTGAGGTTTGGTGCTGCCTCCTCTAACCCTGCTGCAGGTTCTGACCAGTTTTCCTCACTTTGGTAAGATGTATTTCCACTTCCTATCTTGTCACTGGGACAGGATTTGAGGGGAAATCTTCCTATCTGAGACACAGACAGCATTAAAAGTTAAACAGGAATTCAACCTTTCCTCACTCTATGCAAAACAGAAAAGACCTTGAATTAAATTGTACTTTAAAGCGGTAATAAACCACGGCAGTTAAAAAAAATCCCCTGCAAGGCAATGGCATAATGGGCTAGTATATATACATACGCATACTACACATACTATGCATACTAGCACATTATGAACTACTCACCTTAGAACAAAGCCCTCCAGCGATGCGCTGTCACCACTGACAAAGCTTCCATCTTGACCCAGTCTTCCTCTGGGTTCGTGGGTTCCAGCAGCTTGAATGGCTGAGCCACGATGATGTCAATCCCTTATATGCATGCGGGAGCTGTGGCCATGGCACAGCTTTCTGAAGGAACGGCATGGGAATGCTTTCCTTCAGAGAGCATGCATCGGTGATGTCACCGACTGCCAAAAGAGTGAATATCTCCCAAACAGAGCACATTTAGGAGATATTTATTCTATCTACAGGTAAGCCTTATTATATGCTTACCTGTAGGTAAAAATCATCAAATAGACTTTACTACCGCTTTAAGCAATGTTTTGACTAATGAGAGTTTATGCATTTATGGACTTAAAATGCTTTCAGAAATAGGTTAGCTAAGGCAAGGCAGGATATTCATCACATGACTTAATGTGAGATTTCTTTCTCCTAGGGTTTGTTGTCGTTCCGCCATAGCTCAGTGCAGGGGAAACAATTATGCGGGTTCTTTCCAAAGATGCTTTAATTACATACAAGTAGTCAATCACTGGCTTCCAATACATACCAGGTGTAAGTTCCCCACTACAGAGAACATAGTTTCTCTTGCTCTAAAATCTTACTTTGTTGGTGCTATGGGCAAAGTCACTTGTCAGTGGTATAGGTTGCAACCTCTGGACATGGATACTAGTGTAAGTAGGGTCCCAGCCTCATAGCCCCACACCTGCACACCTATATTTCCCGGCCCCTATGACTTCCCTTCACTCCTGACTGGCACCGTAAAACTCTCTACTATGACTAATATCCACAATCCTCTTACCTCACCCCCCAATTGGTGGTAGCCAGGTACCTGAAAGTGTCCCGAAGTGTTTACATTCTTGGAAAACTAGAGATCTGTTCCTTGCAGGCTCTCATTGAGTATACTTTCAGTATACTATGTGATGAACTGTGATAATCACAGTTCCATTCCTTCCATGTTCTGGTTTGCTTTACATTTCTGTGCCTAGTTATATATACTTTTTTTCTGGTCCTGTTTCTCTTATTCCACCTTCCTCCTGTACTGTCCATTGATTTTTTTCCATTGGTTTCGATTAAATCATTTGTGTCCTGTTCTCTGGAACGGTTAATCTACTGTCATGCTCATCTTGTAGTTTTGACTTTTTTTTCTCTTCTGCCATTTACCGTTATCATTCAACTACCCTGTAATTCACTTCCGTTTGATGATAAACATGTTTCAATAGCCGGTTAAACATCAAGTGCCAGCAGGCAGTTGTCTCTCCACTGAAGGTTCCAAAGCTATAAACGCAACAGTATGCTGCTGGCACTTCTCCACAATATAAAGTGTATTATGGGGGTCTGTTGGACATGGAGTGATTACAGCTAGTTTTCTCTCTGGGAGGAATCAGAAAAGAATGCTTGCTAAATGAGTGAGGCAGTATTTTATAAAACAACTGGTGGATGGGTACTAGGAGCTATTTCTTCCCTAGTACCTCCAACACCCATTCAGACTTAGGCTTCCCCCAACTTAGGAATGCTTCTCAATACAGACCTGTAGGTCCCTTTGGAGTGTTGGAGTTCTGACAGTGAGGAGAAGGATGAGGACATTTGGGACGGCTTCAAGGGGGAGTTTTCACTGCTACTCAATTCAATGGGAAAATCTTGTGGGGAGATACAGTATGCTGCCATTCCAAGGGGGAACACAAAGTGCCCCACTCTGAGGATGTGTAGCACAGAAGCCCTTTGCTGAATTTCCTAATAGTGGTTGGATCCACCTCCCTGTTTGCATAGGTCTAACCGCTAATGGGAAAAGGCTGATTGCCTTTCAACCAGGTAGCCTTGCTTTCATGCTTGTTGCTGAAACAGGAAAAACTGCCCTTTATATGTGGCACATCACTGTGCAGGATTGCATTACAGTAGTGTGCTCCAAAGCACTCCATATCTTCCCCCTGTTTGCCATAGCTGCCCTTACATTATTCGAAAATGTAAATCAAAGTGCTACATCACTGCTGAAAGGTCCCGACATTATTCCAATGAAGGTCAAGGAGACAATTCAAATATACCGTATTTTCCGGCGTATAAGGCGACTGGGTGTATAAGACGACCCCCTAATTTTCCAGTTAAAACATAGGTTTTGGGCTATACTCGTCGTATAAGACTACCCCCCTTCTTAGGCAACACCATTTAACCCCTAGCCTACAGGGCATTTATACCCACTCCCCCCAGGCCAATTTTCAGCTTTCAGCGCTGTCACACTTTGAATGACAATTGCGCGGTCATGCAACACTGTACCCATATGAAATAGGTGGCACTGATGAGGAGGCACTGGTAGGTGGCACTGATGGGCATTGACAGGCATCACTGATGGGCACTGAAAGGCAGCATTGATACATGGCACTGATAGGCGGCACTGACTGGCACTAATAGGTGGCACTGATTGGCAGCACTGATAGGTGGCACTGATTGGCATTGATAGGTGGCGCTGACTGGCACTGATGGGTGACACTGAAAGGCAGCTCAGATGGGCACTGATATGTGGCATTGATGTGCACTGGTAGGCACTGATATGTGGCATTGATGTGGCACTGATGGACACTGACAGCTGGCACTGCTGGGGCTACACTGATCATCAGTGCCCTGATGATCAGTGTACATGTCCCCTCCACGGAAAGCCAATTACCGGCTCTCCTCTGCTCTCCTCTGTCAGCGTGACAGCTCGAGAGGAGAGAAATGCCGATAACCAGCATTTCCCTGTTTACATGTGATCAGCTGTGATTGGACACAGCTGATCACATGACCGAGCCGACATCTTCGGCTCTTTCCGTGATCGGTGATCCGCTGTGTCCGAGGGACACAGCGCATCGCCGCGCATGCGCGGAGAATGAAAGGACATCATATGAGCCAATCACGGCAAGTGATGTATTCTATTAATGAATACAGAGCCTGCTCGGATTGGCTGCATCAGAGAGGCGGGCTGATGATGTCACAACTTCAGTCAATCCGAGCAGGCTCTGTATTCATTAATAGAATATATCGCTTGCCGTGACTGGCTCAGCGCGATACACTGTATATAGCTGAAGCTACCGTACAGTATTACCGCACATCCAGTGGTTCTATACCCGGCGTATAAGACGACCTCCAATTGTTGGGGTATGTTTTTAAGTAAAAAAAGTCATCTTATACGCCGGAAGATACGGTACCCCTTCATCAGCACTAGGAAAAACATATCAATACACTATCAGTACAATATATCCTCTTCAGGGTCATAGTTAAAAGCAATTACCCAACAGCCAATAGTATTGGATTTATAATAACCTCATAAGCCAGGTCACAATAAAGAGATAGCAAATATACAAGAACCTCAGACAAATGTGAGAATTTCAGTTAAAACACACCAGTTGGGTTAAAAAATCAGTAATAAGAATGAGTCAGTAATAGGAATGAGTCATTTATTCATTAGACCCTGCTTTCTTATTTTGCCCTATTGTAAGAGGAAGGGGGGCACACAGACATAAATAATACACTGTTCATGTAAGCGCTTTGATGACCAATTATATGGTACAGAGCCACTTGGATCGGCTCTGTACACAGTGTCTGTGTGCAGACACTGTGGGCTTGATTTACTAAAACTGGAGAGTGTAAAATGTGGTGCAGCTCTGCATAGAAACCAATTAGCTTCCAGGCTTTATTGTCAAAGCCTAATTGAACAAGCTGAAGTGTGAAGAAGATTGGCTACCATGCCCTGCTGCACCAGATTTTGCACCATCTAGTTTTAGTAAATCTACCCCTGTGTGGCTGCCATGTTCCCAGACATGAGAGACATTTATAAATGGCACTCCAGAAATAGACATGTATACAATATGAAGCACCCTCCTACCAAGCTAGGGGGAGCTAGACTCCAACTGTTAGGGCTGAGTAGCAGCCTGGGTGTGAGAGCTAGCAGGGGTCAAATTGTGGTCAGAGCTTAGAGACTCTGCAGACTGGTCCTCTGGAATTTCCCCCTGCTCTAGAACTTTGGAGAAAGGTCTAGAAGCAGTGGGCAGATCTGAGGAGTGACTGATCTGTGCTCTTAGAAGGTCTTGGCCAGTCCCCAACAGGAAGCTTGGCAAAGGGCCAAGACATCCTTTAAGTATTTGGTGTTGTGATAGACATTGTTTCTGTATAATTACTGGTATAAGTCCCATTGTAGTTGTCTTGTAGTATCCATTTAGGGATGTAGCAGCAGGAGTCACAATTTCATCACCTCTCAATTATCTTCTTATCTTATCAATTATCTTATCAATTATCTTATTATTAACTTCTACTATAGAAACACATCATACTTCTTTATTTAGTGCCCAGGGGTGCCCCAGGTCTTTCACAATCCTAGCAATGCCCCTGCTCTGACAGTCTGTCTGTAGTCTATTCCTTTAACTGTTTATAATATGTGGGTAGAGATGAGCTGAGTGTTCAGCCTGACTGCTGGACAGCAGCAGTTTTGACCTAAAGTACAGCCCACACATTATAAAAGGTTCCTTTCCAAGCAACACTTTGTCAGTGTGTTTGGAGTTGAATGAGAGTGAGGGGCAGCTGACGTTGATTTTAGGGATAAAGACTTGATTAGTGTTGTGTAGAGTGCTACTACTGCTTTGTGCTTTATACAATAGAACATAGTCCATATACAGTTCTGTATTGCTGCTGTGCATTTGCTACTTATACTTTGTAGTTAGTTGCAGTGTCAGACCCTGGATCACTTTCTGGTGGCACTCTACAAGCCAGCAGATCCCAGTAATCAGTCTCCACCTGATACTAGCTGCTGGGAGGGTATTTAGACCCTCCTCTACTAGCACATCTTGCTTCAGTGTTTTCCTCTGCTAGCCAGATACTGCTTACTGTTTATCCTGACCCTGCTCATGATCTTGCTCTTGCTCTGCATCCTGTACCCTGATGCCTTGTATCGGCTCCCGTTGTTCCTGATCCCAGTCCTGGTCCCTCCCCCCTTCTTCCTTGCATCTCTGGTATTACGCTGCTTATCCATATCCCTCATTTTGCAAATATTGTATATAGTTTAGTTAGTTAGGCTTTCTGTTACTTAGATTGCTAGTTAGGTAGTTTGTTATATTGTTATGGTTCATTTGTATCTTTACATTTGCTGTGTTTTCTGTTTGCTGGTGTTTGGATGTCTTTTGTCTTACTATTAATAAACTTACCTTACTATATATAGTGTGGTCTCAGTTTCCTAAATCCTCATGTACACATGAACTCCCCTAGACATTTAGCTCTCCTGGCAGCGGAAAAACGCTACACACGTCAAAAACCCTTGTAAACGTGGTACTATGTTTAACTGTGTTTACCCACTTTGAGCCACGTTTAGTGCTTGGACATTTAATTATTTGATTGGCCAGAGTATTTAACATTGACATGAATAAATGCCTAAGTGCTAAACGTGGCTATTGTTTAGACACTTTTATACATGTTTTGCATGTTTTGGCCAAAACGATCCTCTCCTGAACGCGATTCTTCTGCATTCAGGAGAGGGAGGTTTAACTGCCCCTAAACTCTGCTGCTCCTGAATTCTGGTAAAAACCTATGTGTACATGGACACATAGGCTTTTATTGAGTTGAGATTAGGAGCTTTGGCAAAAAAACGCAGCAGTGTACATGAGGCCTAAGTGTAGCTAGGCAGATCTGGCCATCCCTGCTGCTGATCTCTGAAATAACACTGAAGCCCACTAACGATCAGATCAGCTGCACTTGGGAACTGGAAAGTATGTGCTGTCCTTTATGTTAAGATTCATCTAGGGGACACTATTTTTCATGTGAAATTGGCTATAGAGGATAAAGAGCCTTGCCAGATTTTGCAGGATATCATTGTGAATGTTTGCTGGAATACATTAAAGCGGAGCTCCACCCAAAAGGGGAAGTTCCACTTTAAAGTCTGGTCCCCCGCTCCCCATTAACCTTCCTGGAGGTATTCCTGAGTGTTGCTCGGGGTAAAGTTTCAGCACCACAAGCGGTAACCCTGAGCTACACTCGGGAATACCTTGCAGCGTTGCTCCAGGATCTCTTCTTCACGTACCTTGTTCTGCGCTCCTGCGATGTCCCTCCTGCAGTGTCCCCGGCAATGTCCTCCAGCCGATGCCAGCATCTGTCTTCTGGGTTCCGTTCCCTGCGATGTCAGGCCTTTTTCAAATGTGAAAAAGTGACATTCACTAAATACACTAAAATCTCATAGTAAAACATTACTGTATCAAAGCATTTCACATACATTTTGTCCCGAGTGCTTTGTCCTGTGCCCTACCTACATTTTTACTGTTCTTTCTGCCTGGAAACTGAGAAATGTCCATGGCGTCCAAAAAGCGTCCCTTTAGGTCAAAAGCGGTTTTAGACCAGCTAGAGAACAGCGATAGTAAATTAGAACTACTTGCAGAATTGAGTGATAATGATTTGTGGGGAAATTCGTCATCAGACACTGAAAACGATTTTGCGACTTTGCTAAGTGATGTGCGAACTTGGCACTATATTTCAAATTTCAGTGTTTTTGATTTGATTATATTATTGAATTAAATGTATTATTATTATATTATTATTTTTTATGATTATTTATTAATCTATAATGTATGATTTCGTGTTTCAAATTTTAACATTCCCGGGATGTTTACTAGACTCTTGTTCAGACAGATTTCAGTGAGTTATTCCTAAAAATTACAGGCCTACAATAAAAAAATACATATTTCCATGTAAAAAAATGTACCACTTTGAGCACAGACATACTGACATAATCAGACTGCTAGGGAGGCTACGGATTGGCACCTTTGGGGAGCGTTTACCCGAAATTGACAGGTACCCGCTCCCACTTCCCTTTGCGATCGCCTAGACCAGGGGTAGGCAACCTGCGGCTCTCCAGCTGTTGCAGGACTACAAGTTCCATCATGCTTCTGCAAGTCATAGCTGTAACTGTCAGTTTTGTAATATTGCAATGTCTCATGGGAAATGTAGTTCCACAACAGCTAGAGAGCCACAGGTTGCCTACCCCTGGCCTAGGCGATCGGAAGCAGACATTATCCTCCCCCCTCCCTCCCTGTAGTCTTGTGGGAGATGTGACAGTTCCCAGAAGACTACGGGGCCATTCAGGAAGCGCAGCGCTACTCGAGCATGCAGTCGAAAGCTGTTACAGCCGGGTGCCCACACTGAAGATTCCGGCGCCTGTAACCCCAGAGGGCTGGTGAAACGGGCTGCAGGAAGGATACTGCGGGATCGTGGGGCAGGTAAATGGCTGTTTTTTTAAAAGTCAGCAGCTACAGTTTTTGTAGCTGCTGACTTTTATTTTTTCACAGTGTGAGTGGAACTCCGCTTTAAGGTAAACATACCTTAGTTGATCAGGGCAGATTTTTTTCATTTGCAGAAATACAGCCTTTGGTTCAGGGTTGTTCTGAAATACCATGATTTAATTCCTTCCTTTAATACGCCTCAGGTCGAGTCTTTGGTATGGTTGCTGTAAGATGACACAGCTTACTTCTTTTGCACCACTCAGCTTTTTCACAAAGACTCCTGTTAGATTGTGTTACTGTCAGACTAACTTTGTTCAGCCTCTGCTCCAAGCTTGCCCCCAGTTTCCATTGATTCATGTAAATTCAAATCTGCCTTTAAACATCAAGAATCTCTTCCTTAACTCCTGTATAGCAGTACACTGCTTTCATTAACTGCACTTCCTCTGCACTTAACCCCTTGAGGGCCCTCTACTGTTCTGTGACCCATGGCAACTTCTCAGACATCTTCCTCTGATTTTGCTACCTTTTACCTCTATTCTCCCCAGTACTGGTTTTACTTTCCCACCAGCAACGCAATCTGGTTAGCACTATGCAACCACTTGCAGGATTCCAACATCTAAATAAAAAAAGAAGCAAAAGTTTTTTCCTACTGATGCAATTCTGCCACTATCCACTGCTGCCAAAACCATTATTCAGCCAGTTCCTTATTCCATGCTGCCTACTGAAGGGGTCCAGTCCACCTCCATGCTGCCTGCTGGGGGGGGTCCAGTCTGCCTCCATGCTGCCTACTGAAGGGGTCCAGTCCACCTCCATGCTGCCTGCTGCGGGGGTCCAGTTCACCTCCATGCTGCCTGCTGAGGGGGTCCAGTCTGCCTCCATGCTGCCTGCTGATGAGGTCCAGTTCACCTCCATGTCTGCTGGTGAGGTTCTGTTCCCTGCCAAGCCTGCCTCTGATTATCCACTGTCTGCTGCCAAGCCTGCTTCTGATGATCTGCTGCCTGCTGCCGAGCTGCCTGTGTTGATTCCCTGGCTGCTACCTAGCTGGCCAGTGCTGATTCCCTGGCCGCTGCCCAGACCAACTGCTCTGATTCCCTGGCCGCTGCCCAGCCAGTCTGTGCTGTTTCCCTGGCTGCTGCCCAGCTGACCTTTGCTGATTCTTTGGCCACTGCCCAGCTGGATTTTGCTAATTCTTTGTCTGCTACCCAGCTGGACTTTAGTACAAAGGTTCAGCTCCTGTCTGCTGACGGGTCTGAAAATTAGAGTGTCCATTGTGTCATGGCTTGCATGGGTTACTTGTTTGGTCTAAGATTCCTATTGTTTCCTGTCCTGAATTCTTTTTACTGCCATTTGCTCCTGTTGTGCTAAAGCCAGGTGATCCTGATATCCACTCTGAATGTGAGAGCTGCACTCACTATTAAAGCCCTAGTAGTAGAGGTCTTCTGGGGAAGCACGGAGTTCCATTTGAACCTTGTCCTGACCCATGCATTATCTCTGCAACCCCAGGTGCATTAGAGGGCACTAAATAAAATAAAATAAAATAGGAAAAGCGCCACACTTTCTTTTTTTTATAATTTAAATATTTATTGGTTTTCAAAATATTAGGAAAATTAAAATCTACAATATAAATTCTTTACATTCTTATAACAACAATATCTAACTTATACATTCATTTGCCATATTTTCCTTATTTCTCCCAACCCCCCCGTTACAAAAATCCGAAGTCACCCCCCTCCCTCCCCTTCCCACCTCACCCTTCGACTACCGCTCTTTGGCAAGAGAAAAAGAGGCTTTAAATCATGTTCCCACCACAGAGGGGCAGGAAAGAGAGAGGCCTTATTCCATCCACTCACCCTTGATCTAAACTCTTCCCATTTTTTCCTTTTCGCATGGTATATCACCAAGCCATCTTCCTGGATATAAAACAGTTTCTCTAATCTTACAATATGGTCCACTCTATCTATCCAGTCTTGTTTTTTTGGAGCTTCTACTTGACGCCAAAACTTTGGGATCAATCCCTTGGCTGCATTTAAACAATACCATACTCCTGATTCTTTATATTTATTTACTGGTATTTCTGTATTATGTAAAAGGCAGGTTCCAGGGTCCAAACTAATATCAATTTCCGTAATCTTTCTAATTTGGTGTACCACTTTTCTCCAAAATACTTGAATCTTTGGACATTCCCACCATATGTGGTAAAACGTGCCTATCTCTCCACACCCCCGCCAACAAAAAGGTGATTTCTCTCCACTCATCTTATGTTCTATACTCGGTGTAATACATCCTCTTGTCAAACATTTAAAATTCATTTCCACCTCTCATGAACTTATATTCTCGTGAACCAATCTAAATATTTTTTTCTGTTTAACCTCATCTATCTCCACACCCAGATCTCTTTCCCATTTTTCTATATACATTCATTTTTTTCCACCTCTATCTAACTCAGTGAGAATTTTATATATTTTTGCTGTACCATGTTTCCCATCACCTCGTGATCCCAACAACTTCTCAAACAAGTTCCAATCTATACTCGCTCTCAAAGGCTTAGGCAATTTCCCCACAAAACATTGTAATTTATAATAGCTCCAACTATCTATCCTAGTGAAAATCTTTCCCTCTTCCTTTTTCAAATCCTTAAGTGTTCTCAATTCTACACCTTTCATTATATCTCTCAACTGAGCTCCCTCGTTCTTGATCCATTTTCCTGAGACCTCCTCCCTACCTGGCGGGAAGAACCCTGAATCTCTCAATGGCATCAGGAGTGAGTTATACTCCCTCTTTAACTGTCTGTGCATTTTATCCCACACTCTTAACACATTTAAAGTATACACACTCGTGTTTTCTTTTAATCCTCTATACTCTGTAGGCACCCACTTAAATTATTACCAATAAGTGAATTTTCTATTGTGACCCAACTTTTCCCTTTTAAATTATATGTCCAGTCAAATATTCTAGTCAAAATAACTGCATTATAATATCTCTTAAAGTCAGGCACTCCCAATCCGCCATTCTCTTTATTTCTAGTTATTACTTCATAAGATACTCTAGGTTTTATATTTCTCCAAATAAATCGTATCATCATCTTTTTCATTATCTTAAAATATACCTCTGGAAGCTTAATAGGGACCATTTGAAATTTATATAGCATTTTGGGAACTACAACCATTTTTATCAAATTTATACGTCCCAACCAGGACCGGTTTCCTCCCCCTAATCTCTTTAATTCCTCTCTAATTTCATTTAACATTACTATATGGTTTGATTTATACAAGTTTTTATAAGCGGAGGTGAGTTTTACTCCTAAATACTTTAATTCTCTCTCTTTCCACACAAAGGGAAATTCCCCTTGTATCCCCCTTTTTCTTTATTTGGAAGGTTTATATTTAATATCTCTGTTTTAGACGGGTTAATTTTTAAGTTTGACATCTCTCCATATTCCTTCAGAACCCTCATTAAATTAGGGAGCGTTATCCTAGGATTTCCTACATAAAACAATAAATCATCTGCAAATGCGGCAACCTGATGCTCTATATTTCCAACCCATATTCTTTTTATGTCTGTGTTTTTCCTTATTGTTGCTAACAGTGATTCCAAGGACAGAACATACAAAAATGGGGACAGTGGGCAGCCCTGTCTTGTTCTATTTGTCATCTCAAATGACTCTGACATTTCCCCATTTACCATAACCACTGTAGAGGGGCTCCTATACAACTTTCCTATCCAAGTTCTCATTCTAGCACCCACTCCTAGGATCTCCAATGTATCCATCATATATCCCCAATTAACTCTATCAAATGCCTTCTCTGCGTCCACTGAAAGAGCCACCACTGGCGTCTTTCCCTTTCTGAATAAGCAACAATGATCTCAACCCATTATCTCTACCCTCTGTCCCTTGGACAAAACCCACCTGATCTTCATGTATTCATTCGGGCATTAAATCTTTCAATCTATTTGCTAAGATCTTTGCATAAATCTTCGTATCTATATTTAATAGTGATATTGGTCTATAGCTTGAACATTGGGTGGGATCTTTTCCTTCCTTGTAAATGAGGACCGCCTGAGCCTGCAGTGATTCTCGTCTCATATCCATCTCAGGACTTCAATTTAGGTATTAACAATTCACTGTATTTTTTATAATAATATCTAACAGTATACCCATCTGGCCCTGGGCTTTTGCCTGTCATAGAATTTTTTAATGCTATCTTTATTTCTTCATAAGTAATTTCAGATTCTAGAGAATTCAAAAGATCTTCATTTAATTTTGGTAATCCTGCGTTTTTTAAATATATTCTTCTTTTTTCTACATTTTCTACACTTTCGCAATATCTCTAGTTGAGTGAACCAGTTCTCCCTTGGGGTTCTTTATTTTCTCTATATAATTCCTATTTTTCTTTTTCCTTACAGCTCTCATCAAAAACTTTCCTGTTCTATTCCCCCATCTATATATTTCACATAACACTTTGTTAAAGACTCTCTTCTTCTCTTCTTCCATCATAATCTCTAATTCTTCTTTCTTTTCCTTTACCTTCTGCATTATCTCTTTCGTTATATTCTTTTTATGCAATTGTTCAACCTCCTCCAGTTCTTTTAGGAGCCTACTGATCTTCTCTCTCCTTTCCCTTTTCTTTCTAGCCCCAATTGCAATAAGGACTCCCCTTAAATATACCTTATGGGCCTCCCACACTGTAGCCTCCGACACCTCTCCCGTTTCATTTTCCTCAAAATATCTCTTAATCTCCTCTCCAATCTTTCGCTCAATATCTGGATCCATTAGGAGAGCCTCATTCAACCGCCACACCGACCCTCCTGGAGGCCTTCTTCCCCATCCTACTTTCATTACAACCGGGGCATGGTCTGAGAGTGACATTACCTCTATTTTCACTCTAACCAAAGACTCTATTAATCGGTGATCTATCAGTATGTAGTCCAGTCTAGAATACATCTCATGGGCCCTTGAGAAGAAGGAATAGTCTCTATCGTTCATGTGCATAATTCTCCAACTGTCCACCAGCTGGTACTCCCTTATCACTTTCCTCAATACTCTTAGGGACTTACTCCCCTCTCTTTGTGTAGATGAAGTAGTGTCCATTTGTGGGTCCATACATAAATTAAAGTCCCCGGCTACTATCAAATACCCCTTTCTAAAATCTATCAATCTTTTTGAAATTCTTTTCAGGAATAACTCCGGCTTCTTTTTAGGGCAATAAATATTAGCAACTGTATATTCAATATCTTGTATTTTACCTCTCAGAAATAAAAACCTCCCCTCTGGGTCTGTCTCTCTTTGTTCCAACTCAAACCTTATATTCTTTGCAAATCCTATAGCTACCCCCTTTGCTCTTTTAACCGGGGAATCTGCATAGTACCATAATGGATAATATCTAGAATTCAACTTTACATTTGACTTCAATTCAGAATGTGTTTCCTGTAGGAAAGCCACTGATGCTGCTCTATGTTGTAGTTCCTTATATAATTTAAATCTTTTTCCTGGACAACACAACCTGTTTACATTATAGGTTATAAATGTTAAATCTTCCATTTCCTTTATATCTTTTCCCTTCTCTCTATTTATCCTCTCTCTTTCTCTCTCCGCCCCTATTACTCTTATCTTCCTCCAAGCTGTCTAACCTAATACCCTCCCTCCATCCCTCCCTCACCCCTCCACCCTCCAGTCTACCCCTCCCCTCCCTCCCTCCCCTCCCATCCTTTAGGCTTACATTTTGCCTATACATCTTTTGAGGGACCAAACCCACCATAGATTACCTCCTTGGGGTTGAACTCATTTTTGAATAACATTTTTTCCATCCAGCGCCCTCAGTTCCCTATCTCCCCCTTCTAGCAAACTGCCACTCCTCTCTCTCTCCACCTCCTAAACCCCCTTTTTCTACCTCCCAGCCAGGGACCTCCACTATTTGTAACTCAAGTCTATCACAGAAGTCTCTTAAGTCCTCAGGAAATCTCAGCTGAGCTGTAACTCCATTCTTCCATACGATTAGGCACTCCGGCATACCCCATCTGTAGTGCACCTTTTGTTTTATCATCTGCTGTAACAGGGGTTTTAGAGATCTTCTCCTCCATAGTGTCTCTGCTGTTAAATCTGCAAAAATCTGTATATTCATTTCTCCATTTTTAATACTTTATCTTCCCTTAGTCTTTCTCCATACTTCTTCTTTATCTGTCCATTTCTGAAATTGGACTATTATATCTCTTGGTTTCTCTTTTCCGCTTCCTTGTTGATTTTTTCCTATCCTGAAAACACCTTCCAGGTTAACCATTTCTGTTTCTGATCTGTCCATTATGGAGTTTAATATTTTACAGATAAGGCCTCGTGTTTCTTCTCCCTTTACCGACTCCGGAACTCCTCTTACCCTAATGTTGTTTCTCCTCTCCCTGTTTTCTTGTACTTCCATTCTGTTAAGCAACTTTTTTTGATCTTTCTTAATATCTATTGTCCTTTTCTCTAGATCAGAAATATATTGGGCAGGACTTTTAACTCTTTCCTCCATCTCCTCCACCCTCAATAGCATCCGGCCCACATCATTTCATATACTCATCATTTCATGCTTTATTGTTTTTTCTAGATTCTTGAACATATCTGCCATCTCTTTCTTGTTTGGAATTTGTAATTCACTTTCAGTGTCTCTCATCTCCAAATTTTCTGTAGCTTGTTGACTGCTAAATTTTTTTCCCAGGGAGAGTCTAGGGCTACCTTCTATACTTATTTCCACAGACACCTTGAGACTTATCTAAAGTCACATCTCCTTGATATGTATATTTTTTTATAGTACCAGTTTGAGACCCCTTTGGCCCACTATTTTTAACATTTTCATTCTTCATCTCTTCTATGCGTTTTGTTTTCTTCAATGGGGGAAACACCAGAATTGATTAAAATATGTGCCAGGGACCTAGATTTATTATTGTTCCCTTCTCCACTTAGTGCACCTTCCAGCCTGCTTTAAATTCCTCCTTTCTCTCAGTCAGACCCCCCAGGGAAACCCCTTTTCACAACTCCTCTTTCTCCCTTTAGACAGCCAAAAACAGTCATTTATGCATCTCAATAGTCAATCCAGGCTGTTCACACTCACCCTCCACAGCTGCAGCACCAGCAGACTCCTCAGTTGTCACAGTCCATAGCTCTCTTCAGGGGGGGGGTTTCCTCTGGGTCTCTTCTCTTTATCACTCCCCTGTGGAAAAGTCACCTCCATTCAGGGGGGGAGGGCATCTTGCTGCACGGTTTCCCCGTGTGAGACTATCATGTACTGGGAGGGGAGCGAACCGGCGTCTTCCTCTCTCCTCTAAACGCCGGCCGGCTTTTCCCCTACCCAGTGCTTCTCTGCGGCTGACACGTGGTCAAGCCGCACCTCCTCGTCTTCTCGGGAACCCTGCCCTCTGCTCTCACTTCCTCGAGCGGGTCTCCAGCCTGTCTCCAACCCAGCCCGACGACGCGGTCCACCTCCTCCTCACCGCGTCCGGAGCACCGTCTCCAGTACGGGACCCACCATACTCCAGTAGGTCTCCCCGGTCTCTGCTCTCCAACAACTGTATCCGAGGCGGTGGGGAAGCACGGAGAGCACCCACACCGTGCTCTCCTACACCGCCATAGTTAGGCTCCTCACCTGTGGTGCCACAGTTTCTATCACTAAAATATATATATATAAATAGCAGCAACTCCCAACCCAAAAAAAATAAAAATTATTTTGGCATAAAGTGAAAAAATGTATACAAAGGAATGCACTAAATAAAATGTCACTATATAATTAAGTGTCCATAATAAATCTGTGCAAGTCCAAACACCATAAAAACTCAAAATTTGTGAACTCATAACACTGTGATTGATCCACCACCAAATGAATTAGATGGACTCACCAGAGCTAAATGCTGATCAGATTATAGACCAGCGCTTTTGCTCTGGGAGCGATGGGTAAACGATATCCAGATTGTAATATATTGCAATATTATAATATATTATAATATTTTGCAGTAATATTCACAAATCCAGGTGATCAGTAGCAATATTCGGCAATGATGAACAACATCTCACTAACAGAAGCAATGCTCTGCTGCCAAAAATCTCAGGATGAATCTCTCCATGTACCACCGTATCTCCATAAATGTATGAGCCACACTCAGGGACAAAGGAAAAGAAATGATGGTGCAGCACCTTTAAAACACATATACATTTATTAAAACATCCAAAGCACTCACAAATAGGGTGTCCAGAAAGACACCAGCTTGATCAGCAATATACAGCACTGAGTAGTGGACAATCCCCGCGCACCGCGGATCACCTCCAACACAGGGAAAAAAACGTCCTGACGTCAACATCAAGTAGGCCACACTCAACGCGTTTCGTCACCACAACGTCATCAAGGGTCGGTACAGATGGAGACGTCATATTACCTCTCTAAATACCGCACGCACTCTGCATAGGGGGGCCTGGGTTGGGTAACCTATGCCATGGATACACCTGCATGGCTTTTAAAATGCAGAGCAGTTTCTAGCAACCCAGATGGGGAAGGTCTAGTCATGATGGGACACCCTGGCATCAGGTTATCTGCATAGACCAAGGACTGCTGTGTTAAGCCTTCAGGTTGCCTGTGGAATCCCGGCATTAGGATATTTTATGTATTAAAGGATTTTAAGCTCCTTATGGTTCTGACCTGCAGGGAACCCAGTCAGCTTTTGGGCCCTGACAGCAGCGTACCCAGTGATTTTTCAGACCCCAGAGGTGGGGCAAGTTGGAGCGTCCAGAGGCCGTTCATAAGGAGGAGGAACAGTCAAGACCTGGATCACCTGCTGGTGGAACTGTGGTTCCCAGAGCGGAGGGTTGTAGTTCCGGTTTCCACCAGCAGGTGTCTCCCAGTAGCCAGCAGATCCCAGTAATCATTCTCCACCTGATTATGGCTGCTTGGAGGGTATTCACTCCCTCCTCTACCATTACTGCTCGCTTCAGTGTTTTACTCTGCTAGTCAGATACTGCTGCTATTTATATTGACCCTACTCCTGATCTTGCTCTTGCCCTGCATCCTGCACCATGTACCCTGCTGCCTTGTATCTGCTCCCCTTATTCCTGATCCCAGTTCTGATTCCCCCACCCTTGCATCTCTGGTATTAGTATGGAAGTGAGTGTGCTGTCTCTTTAAATTATAAAGTTCAGAAATAACAAAAAAATAAATCAATAAATATATGATCGATTCATCAAATAGGTGCAACTCCCAAGCTAAGAAAGTGCTAAGTGCAAACAGTGTACTGTCTCTTTCAATCGCATACAATATTTACCTAATTTATCACCAAAATTCATATGCATTAATGTGCTTAATGTGCCTATATAGTGCAATAAATAATCATGCAAAATAATGTTTAAAGTGCAATGTGCATTTAATGAAAGAAAAAAGAAAAAATAGGATTACGAATAAAAACAAAATTAAAAATAAAAAGGCCAAAGTTCAACTTGTTCAACAAATTCTGTGATGATAAATTCCACCAGGAAAATCTTGTATCCCACCACCTGTAGAGACACTCCTTACTGGAATGATCAGACCTCTAAGTTATAGAAGGTCGATCTAGTATGAAGAGATCCAAAAGGAGCAGCAACAACATGGGGGCAATCTTACATTAAGGATCCACCTTTATTAGCCACTATCTGGTCTGATATAATGGCTCCAGCAACTTTGCAAAAACTCCAGTGAACTATCAACAAAATCACCATGCCAGTATAACTCACAATATTTTCCTGGTGGAATTTATTGCTGAACAAGTTGATGAACTTTGATCTTTTTATTTTCAATTTTATTTTTATTATTCATCCTATTTTTCTTTTGTGTATGTGTGTGTGTATGAATTGCGCATTGCACTTTAAGCATGCGTCATATGAGCACATTAATGTATATGAATTTTGGTGATGAATTAGGCAAATATGCATTTTTGGATTTAAGGCATCATTCACACTGCTTCATGCACACTAGGCATTTCTGAAGCCACTTCTTGGGGCGTCAGGAGTTCTTTTTTTAAATAGAGTAGTGTTCCCCCTACACTTAATATATATATATATATATATATATATATATATATATATATTGCGCATCTATGTAGGTCCTATGAGGATCTATTCATTCATTTGGTTTATATTTATTTATTCATATAAGGCGTTCTTTTTTTACTGTCTCTAAACTCCCCTGCATGTTATCCTATGTGTTCATGCATACATATGCTTTTACAGTCTGTTCACACTATTGCAGGCTGTGCGGCCTGCGTTTGCTCTGGTACAGCAGCTCATTTATTTCAATAGGCTGCTGTGCCTGCATTTTCCACAAAAAAGGTGCATGCATTTTTTTTAAAATGTGGCCTCAGGGAAATTGCATGGTCTTTTGACCATGCAGTTTCCCACAATCGCGCTGTGAGATGAGATGCGTGGGGATGCCATTTAGAATGGCACATGTCTCGTAGGAGCAGCACGATTTGGTTATAGGTTTATGGTTCATTTATTTCTTCACATTTGCTGTGTTTCCTGTTTCCTGGTGTTTCGATGTCTTTTGTTTTTCTACTAATAATCTTACCTATTGTGCATAGTCTGGTCCTAAGTGTAGGCAGATCTGATCATCCCTGTCACCGATCCCTTACATGTAGTTGGTGTGACTAAGGAGAGTGGAGTGTAATCCCATCTGCATTCACTGTGATTTTCTAAGACCCAACAGTCCTTATTAGGGACTTTTTTTGCATTCTTTTATGTTTATTTTCATTGGTCTTTATTAGGGTCTTTTTTATGAGGTCAGCAGCAGCAACAGTGGTGTGAATCTGTTGGTGTGGCCACAACAGCTGTCCTTTGTGTGCAGAGGACCTCAGAGTATTGAGGTGCTGCTTAGTGCATTAAAGCACCACAGTTTAGGGTGCACCCAAACACCACAGTTTACAGTGCATACAAGCACCACTTATCCCCATACATCTCTTCTAAAAGCTGCAAATAAAAGTAGAGGATAAGCCTCATGTAGTCTGCATCAAGTTCAACAGGTGTACAGGGAGAAGTAAAGGTTCTCATGCATCAGTGAGTATTTGTGGGAGCATAGCACAAGGACAAACTCAGAGAAGCTGGGTTTCTTATCTTCATGCCTTATACAGGATACATCCACCTTATTACCACTATTTGAGGAGACAACGTGAACCAATGCATGCATCAGCAGCACTGCACCAGTTGTGTTTCTGCCACATTACATGGTGTCATAGAAAGGGCACTTGAGGGCCTTTCTGGCATCTCAGGACCTGCCACATCAAGACACCATCCCTGTAAGCCTTAAGATGACAGTAATACTTGGCTGGGGAACAAAGTTCAGGAAAATGTCTTCCTTAGTGACCATGAGGACATGGGTTTCTCAACCTCCAGTAATCATGGGCTCCCTTATGCTCCTTACAAGGGGGAAGTCACAGAAGTCATTCTGTCCTTGCATAGAGAACAGGAGATGAAACATCTGTAGGATGCTCTATAGAGGAACCTGTATAACTAATTTTCAGAGGCTGGCAGCATAACATCTCATGGACAGGGTGTATTTGAGCCTCCCAGTGAATGAAGGAATGATGGGGGGGGGGGCTTTCTGAATGATGCCTTTAAAACATTTTTCGGTCCTCAGGGCCCAGGGCTGCCTGCTGTCAGCACCTATCGGCAGTCACATGGTGGCCAATTATCTGGGGGGAAGAATGGATTTAGAGACCCTTCAAACAGATGCTGGCCAGAGCTGCTGGGATGTCCTGAAGCCAGCATGCTCTCTATATATTCATTCAGTGCTATAGGGGCCTTTCTGACAGAATAAAATGCATCTTTCCTCAGACACTGTTGGATGGCTGACCATTCTGAAAAAGAACCAGTCTTGGATCAACAGCAGCTACCAAGCCCCAGCTGCAGATACTGTTAATTACAAATTAAGGGGAGCCTGCTATCTTCCAAATGTTTTTTCTGTATCCCCAGCTTCTCTTTTCACTGCCCCAGGCTACAAAAAGTAATCTCACATGCTGCCACCATTGCCATGTTTGGTTACCTTGAGCACACCCATACATCATTAGCACATCCTTCTACCTGCCACTGTTAACGTATGCTGCCACTTTTGCTGGCCTGCTACTATTGCCATCTAAAAATGGGTCCAAAACTGCTGTTACTTGCACCCCACATTTTTAGCAGGTGTTTCACAGTTTCAAAAGCTTTCAATTTTCTTTACAAATTGTTCATCCTGGGCCCTGAAAATTTTATCTGTGGGGTTACAGTGTCTGGGCATCAACGATAGGGTCTGGAATTAAAAAGACCATTTCAGTCTTTGCAGATGACACCAAGCTGTGCAGTGGAATAACGTCCTTACAGGATATCTCCAACTTACAAGCAGACCTCAATGCACTGTTTAATTGGGCAACTATGTGGCAAATGAGGTTTAATGTTGATAAATGTAAGTTTATGCACTTGGGGGCTAAGAATATGCATGCATCATACATACTATGGGGGGTACAACTGCGTCAATCAATGGTGGAGAAGGATCTGGGAGTTCTGGTAGATCACAAGCTTAATAATGGCATGCAATGCCAAGCTGCAGTTTCTAAATCAAGCAAAAGCCTCTCTTGTATTAAAAGAGGTATAGACTCCAGAGAGAGAGATATCATATTCCCCCTGTACAAATCATTAGTAATACCTCATCTGGAATATGCAGTTCAGTTTTGGGCACCAATTCACAAAATGAACATTGGGAAACTTGAGAAAGTACAGAGAAGGACAACCAACCTGATAAGAGGCATGGAGGAGCTCAGCTACTGTATGTGGAAAGATTAGAGGAACTGAATTTATTCTCTCTTAAGAGGAGATTAAGGGGGATATGATCAACATGTATAAATACATCACTGGTTCATATAGTGAACTCGGTGTAGAGCTATTCACCCTGAGGTCAACACAGAGGACAAGGGGGCACTCTTTACATCTGGAGGAAAAGAAATGTAATCTCCAAACAAGGAAAGGTTTCTTCACAGTGAGAGCTGTGAAAATGTGGAATAGACTCCCTCAAGAGTTGGTTCTGGCCAGCTCAGTGGATTGCTTAAAAAAAGGCCTCGATTGTTTCTTAGATACACAGAACATAACTGGAAACTAACATTTATAAGTAAAATTGATTCAGGGAATATCCGATTGCCTCTCAGGAGATCAGGAAGGATTTTTTTCCCCTACAGGAGCAAATTGGATCATGCTTTACTAGGTATTTTGCCTTCCTCTGGATCAACTGTGTGTATAGGGTTATAACTTGTTTTTTTTGTTTTTTTTTTATGGTTGAATTGGATGAACTTTTGTCTTTTTTTCAGCCAGACTAACTATGTAACTGTCACGTAAAACCCAGTGTTTCTGCAGTTGTTTGGCAATTGCAGATACAGTAAATGTTCGTTAAAACAAGGTACATCTTGCATTCTTCAAGATATTATCTGAGGGGTTACAGTGTTTGGCATCACCAACACCCCGAACCCAATATTATCGCAGCTGTTTGACAGTTGCAGATATGATAAATGCTTGCTAAAGCAATATCCATCCTGTGCTCTGCAGGATTATATTTGTGGGATTACAGTGTTTGGATACGGCCAGCACTCAAAACCCAGTTTTATCATGGTTATGTGACAGTTGCAGATACCATCAATGCTTGTTAAAGCAGGGTCCATTCTGCAGGGCAGCCATCAGAACTTTTGGGGCCCCTTACACAGCTTTAGGCCTGGGCCCCCCCGGGCCTTACCACTAACATTCCCCACGGCCAACCCACTGGCTGTCCCACCAAATGCACCCACTGGCCATCCCACCAAGTCCTTCAGTGCATCCACTGTTAATTTAACACACTTACAACTAAATATATGAAAATGAAAAGTGTATTTCAAGTTATCAGTGCTTGCAACCCCATATATCCAACAAAGAGATGGCCCAATCCAACAAAGAGACATTCCCATATATTCAGCAAAGAGACTGTCTCATATATTCAGCAAAGAGATGGCCCAATCCAGCAAAGAGACATCTCATATATTCAGTAGAGAGGCATCCCAATCCAGCAAAGAGACATCCCCAAATATTCAGCAAAGAGACCGCCTCATATATTCAGCAAAGAGATGGCCCAATCCAGCAAAGAGACATCTCATATATTCAGCAGAGAGGCATCCCAATCCAGCAAAGAGAACAGCCCCATATATTCAACAAAGAGACATTCCAATACAGCAAAGAGACATACCCATAAATACGAAAAGGTACTCCTGCGCTGTTATATGTATACACCTAAGCAGCCAGCACTGAAATGCCAGAACCTGGGCACCAAAAAACAGTCAAGACAAATATACCAGTAGTGCAGTAGTTGTGCTTTGACTACCCATATTGCATGATGGATATCTCCCTTAAGAGATACACGCACTGTAGAGACATACCCATACATTCAGCAAAGAGACACCCAAATCCAGCAAAGAGACAGCACCATATACTCAGCAAAGAGATGGCCCAATCCAGCAAAGAGACAGCCAAATACAGCAAAGAGACATCCTCATATATTCAACAAAGAGACATCCCAATTCAGCAAAGACACCTCTCCATATATTCAGCAAAGAGACTGTCCCATATATTCAGCAAATAAACTGCCCAATCCAGCAAAGAGACATCCCAGTATATTCAGCAAAGAAACATTCCAATCCAGTAAAGAGACAGCCCCATATATTCAGCAAAGAGATGGCCCAATCCAGCAAAGAGTTGGCCCAATCCAGAAAAGAAACGTCCCCATAAATTCAAAGAGACAGCCCAATCTAGCAAAGAGACATCCCCATATACTGTATTCAGTAATGAGACATCTCCATATAGCAAAGAGAGAGCCTAATCCAGCAAAGAGATGGCCCAATCCAGCAAACAGACATCCCCATATAGCAAAGAGACAGTCTAATCCATCAAAGAGACATCCCCATATAGCAATTGGTAAAAAAAGGTGGCACATTCAATAAAGGTCCTTCTAGTGGGCACCTCTACACCTTTCAGATGGAAAAATCCCTCCCTGCACACACAGCCATCCAAGTCAGAGGAATCCCCCAGAAGGAGCCTGGACTTAAATCTGGGGCAACATGAACATGGTTGTCCCAGGTCGCAAATAGACAGAGAGGAGATTGCGATCTATAGCACTTAAAAAGAAAAAAAAAAAAACATCTTTCCCCAGCCAAGCAGATTATTTCTTCACTTTCAGGTGCAGGAGTAGTAATCTCCTGTGCCAGACAAGTACATTACAGTCTTGCCTGCTGGATTGATATAGAAGAGGCCGGGACTGTAATGTACTTGTCTGGCAGAGGAGATTACAACACCTGCACCCGAAAGTGAAGAAATAGTCCGCTTGTCAAAGGAAAGTTATTTTCTTTTTAATTGCTACAGATTGCTGTCTCCTCTCTGCCTCGCCTCTGCCCAAACCCCCCCCCCCCCTTCTTCCTTGCTGGTACAGGAGGACCAGGGAAATAGTAGGAGCACTTTGCCACACGCAGCAGCCTAAGCAGCCTGGGGGGCTGCTGCCATAGTTGGGGCCTAGGAGGCTGGGCCCCTCAGGATGCCCAGGCCCCTTACATGTGTATGGGCTGTCTTTTCCCTGATGGCGGCCCTGCCATTCTGTACTCTACAGGAATGTTGCTGTATGATTACAGGATTACAGTGTTAGAGCACCAAAAACACCCAAACCCAATTTTTTCATGATTGTGTGATGGTAGCACAAAATTAAAATTTTTGACCAGGGTCAATCCTCCCATCTACAAGAATATTTGTTTAGGGTTATGGTGCTTTGGATCTGTTAACCAATTGTTGTCTGGGGCATTTTTTAAATTTTTCCCACACATCTGCATTTTTGCAAGGAAATTACATAGAACTTAAAACATGATATATTTTCTGAAAGCAGAGGCCCTGGAGAGTATAATGCCAACACAATATTTGCTATCAGGAACTGGTTTGCCTGCTGGTGGCACTGTGGTTCTCAGACTTGAAGGATGTAGCTCCAGTGCCCATCAGTGGGTGTCTCCCAGCTTCTAGCAGTGCCTAGCAATTAGTCTTCACCTAATGCTGGCTGTTGGGAGGGTATTTAGTCCCTCCTCTGTTATTCCATTTTGCTTCAGTGCTTTGCCTGCTGGCCATATCCCTGCTTGCTGATCCCTGCCTTCTCCTGTACCTTGTATCCAGAAGCCAGTACCTTGTTACCCCCATCTCTGCTCCCCTTGTTTCCAGTCCCAGTTCTGCTTATACCCTGTTTAGGTCCCCTTCCCTCCATTTGTATATAGTGTGATTGTTAGGCTGTTAGTTTGGTTTTGCTTCACTGTCATGTTTATTTTTCACTTTTGCTTTTTTTATGGTCTGTTGGTGTTGGATTGGTGTTAATTAATATATCTTAATTTCATCATACACAGTCTGATTTAAATTTTCTAAGTGCAGCTACCAATGCCTATTTTTGGTATCCCTTACATTTATGCAGCTGTTTATCAAGAGTAAATATTCAGGAAAAAATAAACAAAGATGAATTTTAGTGCACGGAAAGACAATATAACCTCCAGTTTTTGGTAAAATGTTAAAGATGATATTACGTTGAGTAAATAGGTACAAAAATATCAATAATCCAAATTGTGCCTATTAAATTGCATCAAACTACAATACAGTGATACCTCGGTTCATGAGCTTATATTTGTTCCACGCAAATTTTCCCATAGGGTTCAATGTAAATCAGGTTAATTCATTCTTTCCCCTACAAACGTGGTTGCGAACCAAATTTGATCGCCAACCAAGTCAAATTTTCCCATAAGGTTCAATGTAAATAAGGTCAATCTGTTCTGAACTTTTTTTTGTTATTTTTGAACCACAAAAATATGAAACAAAGTACAGTACAGTACAGTATGAAGAGAGAGAACACTAACCTTGTTTGAGACGACTTCTGGCGTGGAGGACAGGAAGGTGGGTGGGACCACCCTCTACTGGCTTTGACTTGTTGCACTTGCAAGGGATTTTTTTGCAGTAAAAGTTTTTTGACCTCTTTCAGCACTTCCGTCCTCTGCTTGGTTAACATTGTTACTGCTTTTGCCACATCAGCTCCTTTGATGGTAGCTTTCTTCTTCAAAATAGTTGAGATTGTCGACTTTGCCCTCTTGTTCTCTCCATATCAGTCACACGAATACCACGGTCATGCTATTCTACAATTTCCTTCTTCAACTTAATGGTTATTTTCTTCACAACCTTATTCTTACCATTCTTGCTCTGCACTTTTTTTATGACCTTGCTTGCTCTGCACATTCTTATCACCTTAATTACCGCTCTGCACATTCTTTTCACCTTCATTACCACTCTGAACCAGGGGCGGACTGACCATTTGGGAACTCGGGCACTGCCCAAGGGCCCGGGGTCAGTAGGGGGCCCCATGAAATGCCCCTGGTACCTTTTCATAGGCTTTTTTGGGTGTGGTTTGAGTGTGGGCGAGGACACAAGGGCCCCATGATCCCCTGTTGCCCGGGGCCCCATGACTTGTCAGTCCACCCCTGCTCTGCACTTTCTTTTTACCACCATGCTTGCTGTACAAATTCATGTCACCTTCATTACCACTCTGCACTTTCTTTTTACCACCATGCTTGCTGTACAAATTCATGTCACCTTCATTACCACTCTGCACATTCTTTTCACCTTCATTACCACTCTGCACTTTCTTTTTACCACCATGCTTGCTGTACAAATTCATGTCACCTTCATTACCACTCTGCACATTCTTTTCACCTTCATTACCACTCTGCACTTTCTTTTTACCACCATGCTTGCTTTGCACTTTCTTGTCACCTTTGTTACCACTCTGCATTTTCTTTTCAACAACATGCTTGCTCTGCACATTCTTGTCAACTTCATTACCGCAACTCACTTTCTTCTTACCACCATGCTTGCTCTGAATTTTCTTCTGAGCCATACTGGATGTCCGGTACAGTATGTGCTAAGCACAAGAAAAGCTTTGCAGTAAGTGTGCACAGGGATGTACAGTACAGTGCTGTATAGTATGTGCTAAAAAGCACACCAAAAAGCTTCTCAGTACTGTTAAGTGTCTTCACAGTACACTTTCTTTGTCTGCCTGTAACGGTGATCTCGTCTACAGGAAAGCATGACTACGTGTCAGAGCATGGAAGATGGCCACAGCTCATGTTCGTGAACTGAAGCAGAGTTCACAAACCAAAGCAAATTTGTGGGAACTCTTCTGTTCGTGAACCGAGTTGGTCATGAACAGAAGCGTTCGTGACCTGAGGTATCACTGTATTTATAGATTATAATTGTAGAACTAATTTTGACTGATGGCCCTAGGATTATTGCTCTCACTCTGGCTTTTGTGAAGATACCTCACATATGTGGTGTAATGTCTTTTCATATACAATTGCTGGGCTTACCTGCACATTTATATTTGTGTGTATGTGCAGAATCTGCTTTTAATTTTTTTGTTATTATTTTATTTATTTTATTTAATTTTTTTTAATTTTTTTTTACATTTTAATTTTTTTTTTCATTTAAATGTATTGCTATCACAAGGGGGCCAACAAGTCCCCCATGTGATAGCTTTGGACAAGTGACAAGTACTCTTTATGGAGACATCAGGGGTCTATTAGACTCCCAATTTCTCCACAGTCCTCTAATGCAGCTAATCAAGAACAGGGCCACCAGAGAATGACAGATCTGAAACAGGAAGTGATGAGATAATTGTTATTTTTTTGTGGTCTGGGTAAATACTGCATTTACCATTAATTGTTTGATGAACTGCAGTGTATCATCGTTAAAAATGAACAACAAATATGTTTCCTCATACTGCTCCTGAGGTGTGTAATTTGAACTAAACATGAATCCTTAGATAAAAAGCCTGGTCAAATGTGCTTTGAAATACGTGCAGATCATTTTTAATAACATTTTTCTCTGTCCCAAGAAGGAAATATATGTTTTGGATTTTCAGATGGAACGTGCCTACTCTCTCTCTAATCTCTCGAATTGCCTCTGATGAACATTATTTACATTCTGTGGGTAACATTGATATGATTTCTACATTGTGTGTCATGACAATCTGTTAAATTATTGTTAGCTGAACTACATCTTTCTGCATTCTAAATTGCCTTATCTTAAAAGAAATCATTATTTTGCATTGAATGTGTGAAATAGTTATATAGTGTGTGCTAATATTTAATACCTAAAATGTAATATTTATGTAAATATTGAATATTTATATGTATATAAATATTTTATATTTTTATACTATCTCTGCAAATATATAGTCTAATTTGAATATTTAATTCAAATCTTCCTACACTTTCTCTCAGATATAGTGGCCTCTCAAAAAAGACAAATTTTTTTCTTTTTTTTTTTACAGATGCTAAATGACTGCTCAGTCTTTCAGAAATTGTTACCTGTTAAAAAAACTTTCTAGCTGTAGTGCAAACCTGTATACTACAGTATTTTCATTTTCCCAAAAAATACTATATTTTTTTTTAGAGATGGGAAATACCTGTTAAATCTTTTAGGCTCTTTATCTTCCCATAAAGGCTTAATAACTGCATCAAACTGTCACATTTATTTTTCCATATTTGGTCTTTAACCACTTGCTGACCGCAGGTAGCCGAATGACAGCTTCACGGCGGCCGGCCAGTTTTGGGAGGGCATCATATGACGTCCTCCCAGAACGCAACCTGTCACATGCCCCCGGGGACACGTACTCTGCGATTTCCCTGATCGTTGTGTCCTACGGACACAGCTGATCACGTTATGTGGTAAAAGGCCAATCACAGTGGCCTTGTACCACGTGATCAGCCATTTTCAATGACACAGCAGATCACTGGTAAATGCAGTTGCTGGTTATCGGCTGCACTTTCCTCACGCTGTCACAGTGTGAGGAAAGTACTGCCGATAACCGGCAATTGTCAGAGGAATGATCGGCACCGATCATTAGGGCACTGATGGTCAGTGCCCAGCAGTGGCACCCACCAGTGCCGCCCACCTATGCCCAGCAGTGCTACCCACAAGTGCCCATCAGTGCCACCCACCTGTGCCCATCAGTGCCACCCAGCAGTGCCCATCATTGTTGCATATCAGTGCCAGCTCATCAGTGCCGCCTATCATTGCCACCTATCAGTGCAGCCTATCAGTGCCCATCAGTGCTGCCTATCAGTGCCCATCAGTTCCCATCAGTGCTGCCTATCAGAGCAGCCTCATCAATGCACATCAGTGAAGGAGAAAAATTACCTGTTTGCTAAATTTTATAATAAAAACAAAGAAAAACTTTTGTTTTTCAAAATATTTTCTCTTTTTTTGTTTATAGCGCAAAAAATAAAACACCCAGTGGTAAGTACATACCACCAAAAGAAAGCTCTATTTGTGTGAAAATGATAATAAAAATGTAATATGGGTACAGTGTTGCATGGCTGAGCAATTGTCACTCAAAGTGTGACAGCGCTAAAAGCTGAAAATTGGCCTGGGCACAAAGGGGGTATAAGTGTCTGGTAGGCAAGTGGTTAAAAGAAGACAAAAATTTTAGATTTCAAGGTGTAATCTGACTTCTCTCTCTCTTTTTGCAAAAATTGAGGCCTATCCAATAAAGTCTTAAAAGGTCTCCTTCAAAACTGTTCAGTCTTCAAAGTTAAAAAATAGCTCTAAATTTTCCTAACATTTGCGGATGCTAAATGCCCTCTCATAAACTCCCCTCTGGCTGTGCCAGCATTGATCAACTGAATGGCGTTTGACATCACCCCGATCGAGTTTCAAAATCGTCGGCATACCCCGAAGGGGGGTATAAAAGCATGGATTGCCATGTGTGGGAATGTGAATTGACCAATGACATGGTCCTGCTGTCACTAACCTGGTATCGTATGCTATAACTTTGTCCTTCTCTTAAGGATTGGGGAACTTATAGGCTCACAATTGAAATGATCCAAAAATATTTAGACAGAATAAAGGTGAATAAAGCACCTGGACCAGATGGCATACACCCACGGGTCCTTACAGAATTGAGCTTTGTCATTTCAAAGCCATTGTTTCTAATTTTTAGGGACTCTTTAATGACTCGTATATTACCACTGGATTGGCGTAAGGCCACTGTGGTGCCAATATTTAAAAAGGGGTCAAAATCTTTACCAAGTAATTGGTAAAGAGAGCAGGGGCAGACTGACAACTCATGGAGCCCCTGGGCAATAGGGGATCATGGGGCCCCTGTGTCCTTGCCCAAACTCAAAAAAGCCTATGAAAAAGGTACCAGGGGCATTTCATGGGGCCCCCTACTGACCCCGGGCCCTCGGGCAGTGCCCGAGTTTCCAAATGGTCAGTCCGCCCCTGCTGGAGAGTTTAATAAAAGACCACATAGATGAGTTCTTGCTGGAAAAAAATATTTTAAGCAACAGACAGCATGGATTCATGAAAGACAGAAGTTGTCAAACAAATCTGATTTCTTTTTATGAGGAGGTGAGCAAAACCTTGGACAGAGGGGTGGCAGTGGACATGGTATACTTGGATTTTGCAAAAGTGTTTGACACAGTTCCCCACACACGGCTAATGTGTAAGGTATAGTCTACAGGCTTGGAAAAATCTGTATGTAAATGAATAGAAAACTGGCTAAAAGATCGTATTCAGAAAGTAGTGGTTAATGATTCATACTCTGAATGGTCTAGGGTTGTCAGTGGTGTACCCCAAGGTTCAGTGTTGTGACCTTTACTTTTTAATATATTTATAAATGATATAGGGTCTGAGATTAAAAATCCCATTTCAGTCTTTGCAGATGACACCAAACTGTGCAGTGGAATAATGTCCTTACAGGATGTCTTCAATTTACAAGCCGACCTCAATGCACTGTTTAATTGGGCAACTATGTGGCAAATGAGGTTTAATGTTGATAAATGTAAGGTTATGCAGTTGGGGGCTAAGAATATGCATACATCATACATACTAGGGGGGGTACAACTGGGGGAATCAATGGTGGAGAAGAATCTGGGGGTTCTGGTAGATAACAAGCTTGCAATGCCAAGCTGTGGTTTCTAAATCAAGCAAAATCCTCTCTTGTATTAAGAGGTATAGACTCCAGAGAGAGAGATATATTACCCCTGTACAAATCATTAGAAAGACCTCATCTGGAATATGCAGTTCAGTTTTGGGCACCAATTCACAAAATGAACATTGGGGAACTTGAGAAAGTACAGAGAATTGAATTTGAACTGAATTTATTCTCTTTTGAGAAGAGGAGATTAAGTGGGGATATGATCAACATGTATAAATATATCAGTGGTTCATATAGTGAACTCGGTGTAGAGCTATTCACCCTGAGGTCATCACAGAGGACAAGGGGACACGCTTTTCGTCTGGAGGAAAAGAAATTTAATCTCCAAGCAAGGAAAGGTTTCTTCACAGTAAGAGCTGTGAAAATGTGGAGTAGACTCCCTCAAAAGTTGGTTCTGGCCAGCTCAGTGGATTGCTTAAAAAAAGCCAGGATTCTTTCTTAGATACACAGAATATAACTGGATACTAATATTTATAGTTAACGTTGATCCAGGGAATATCCGATTGCCTCTCAGGGGATCAGGAAGGAATGTTTTTTCCCCAGCAGGTGCAAATTGGATCATGCTTTGCTGGGGTTTTTTTTGCCTTCCTCTGGATCAACTGTGGGTATAGGATTATAACTTTTTTTTTTTTCTATGGTTGAACTGGATGGACTTTTGTCTTTTTTCAACCGGACTAACTATGTAACTAAAAAAAATGCGTTATTTACCGAATGCATTAAATATTTATAAACAGAGGGCGCACAGGCCTAGTGCATTACCATAAAAAATGTTTAATAAGAAATAAAATAGGTGTTGTACTCACAAACGAGAATAAAGTCAAGGCACATCATAAAAGAACGGCTGGGTCAACACCGCGCTGAGTAACAGTCCGCAATGGGGAGTGTAGACATCCAATAGGCTGACGCGTTTCGAGGACTTGCCTCTTCCTCAGAGCCACCTGTGGTAGAGGCCTGCACTAGGCCTGTGCGCCCTCTCTTTGTTCTTTCCTCATTCAGCATATTTGGATTCCCCCGGTCCATTTGAGGGCAGCAAGGTGTGCATGTTCCAGGACATTCTTAATGTGGTTGTAGCCTGCATCGAGTCCATCCCCAAGCGCAGGAGCATTTGTGTTTGCTGGTTCATTAAATATTTATGTTTTGCGATATTTAACACTTAAATTTTGTGTTATTTTTGGTGTTGTTTTTTCACAATTTATTTTTGCAGGCTAACACTGCACCAGAAGGCATACAGCAATTATGTGAAACTATGAAAACATTCCAGTGTGCTTTCATTCACAAAATGATCTCCCTCTGACGAAATGTTACAATTTATTTTCATTCCTGAGCTCAGAGGAGAACACGTTTACACTGGTACTGATACACCATTCCATTTCTGGCCAGTGCAGAGTTCCTCTAATTGTTATTTTGCACATTTCTAAAATACCGCCAGCAAACACCAGGTGATAACTAATGAATGTGTGTTTTTTTTAATGAATTGACTTTATTAATTTATCTCATGTTTTTGCAGTATTTATCTCACCATTTTAACAAATGTGTGGCATTCACCTCACATTCAATATTTTACTTTGAGGAATTGACACTTTTATTATCTTGTGCGATCATTTATGCAAATGAGTCTTGTGACCGTGTTATCGCATGCAGTAACCTTTAGTGAACTGACCCCATTGTGAAACTATGAAAACATTCTAGTGTGCTTTCATTCACAAAACAATCTCCCTCTGATGTAATGTTACAATTTATTTTCATTCCTGAGCTCAGAGGAGAACATTATCACATTGACACATTGTATGTTTTTCAATTCCTGGCCAGTGCAGTTATTTTGTACATTTCTAAAATACCACCAGCAAACACCAGGTGATAAATAACAACTGTGTGGTTTTTAGTGAATTGACTTTATTAATTTATCTCATGTTTTTATGTGGAATGTACGTATCTCACTATTATAACTAATGTGCTGTGTTTATCTCACATTCAATATTTTACTTTGATTACTCATAAATTGTGGCCTGTCCACACAGACCTAATAACTGTGCTGCAAAAGTGTATTTTTTTTCAATCTTAGTCTTTACCAGAAGACACACTTTGATGAATTGGCTCTTATTACCTAATGCGATATTTCTGAAAAAAAAATGGGTCCAGTGACCTTCATATCGCATGCAGGAACCTTTAGTGAATTGACCTTTATACTTGTTTTTTTTTTGTATAAATGCTAGTTGCCTGTTCAGTTGCTCATAACTTGTGGTCTGTCCACACAGGCTTGATCACTGAGCTGCAAGCCTGTCTAATTTTTTTCCATCTTAGTCTTTACAAGAAGACACACATTTTAGATTTCGAAGTGCAATCTGATTTCTCTTCCTCCTTCCAAAAATTCTGATAACAGCTTAAATAGTACCTGTTCACTTTTCAGTTCTCAGACTTAGAAATCATCTCTAAATTGTCTAAATGTTCTATTTTTATTACATGTAATCTGCTTAATGTTTCCTGCTGGAATAGTGGAATAGCAAAAAAGCTTCAAGAAGTTGCATCAAATATATACAATTGTTTAGGTCTATGGACTAAGAAAAAAGACATGATTTGTTTTCCCCAGATCTCCCTCTGTAAACCAAATAAGAAGGATGTACCGTCCAGCCAATCAGTTGAATTGTTCAGTCTTGTGGTTCTGAAACACCACACTGTAATGCATATAGTTTAGGAGGATCAAACCAACCTAGCCTCTACGTCTTGCATTGTGTCCTAGTAAAAAAAACAATACATGTCAGCCTGGGTGTTTGTACAATATTTCTGGCTCTTGACCCTGACTTAATAAACTGAATTTTATATCTAAATAAAATATGCCTCATCTTTTCTTCTGACATGGTGGCTAAGTACAAATGCTTGCTTAATCATTTTGCTTCTCACACTTGTTTACACTCTATAGACCAGAGCAATTTTTACATTTCTGCTATGGACTTGTTTGTTCAGCAATAACTTAGTCATTACTTATCACTTGCCCTCTGAAAGGTTTTACCTCTTCATAAGCTGGGCATTTTTTGCTATTCAGCACTGTGCTAATTTAACTGGCAATTGCGTGGTCATGCAACACTGTATGCAAAAGCAATTTATATCTATATTATTATTATTATACAGTATTTATATAGCACCAAAAGGTTTGCTCAGCGCTGTACATTATAGTGGGGGACAGTACATGAGACAATACAGTAACAAAACAATACACAAGGGGTTCGAGGGCCCTGCTCTTTCGAGCTTACAATCTAGAAGGGAGGGGATAGTGGTACAGGAGGAAGTGGCTGTGGGGGATGGAGTGGTAGGAGGAGTGGAGGAGATCGGCTGTTAGGTAAGAGTGGGGTAGGCTTCCCTGAAGAGATGGGTTTTCAGGGTGCACCTAAAGGTGAGGAGGGTAGGTGACAGTCTGATGGATTGGGGTAGTGAGTTCCAGAGGATGGGGGAAGTCCTGGAGAAGTCCTGCAGTCGGCCGTGGGAGGAGGAGACCAGGGAGCTAGAAAGTAGGAGGTCTTGTGAGCTTTCTTTTGGTGGTATTTGATCAGCACTGGGTTTTTCTTTTTTATTATGTAAATGAATAAAAGATCGAAAATTTTGACAAAAAGGATATTTTATACTTTCTGGTATAAAACGTATCTAATAATATTGGTTGGTTAAAAAAAATTCCTATAAGTGTATATTAATTGGTTTGTGTGAAAGTTACAGCATTTACAAACTATGGTATATATACAGTGAAGGAAATAAATATTTGATCCCCTGTTGATTTTGAATGTTTGCCCATTCACAAAGAAATGATCAGTCTAAAAATCGAATGGTAGGTGTATTGTAACACTGAGAGACAGAATAGCAACAAAACATTCAAAAGAAATGCATGTCTAACAAATGATGCACTGATTTGCATGTTCATGAGGGAAATAAGTATTTGATCCCCTTCACAAAACATGACTTAGTACTTGGTGGCAAATCCCTTGTTGGCAGTCACAGAGGTCAGATGTTTCCTGTACTTGGCCACCAGGTTTGCACACATCTCAGGAGGGATTTTGGCCCACTCCTCTTAGCAGATCCTCTCCAAGTCCTTAAGGTTTGGTGGCTGACGTTTGGCAACTCGAACTTTCAGCTCCCTCCACAGATTTTCAATTGGATTAAGGTCTGAAGACTGGCTAGGCCACTCCAGGACCTTAATGTGCTTCTTCTTAAGCCACCCCTTTGTTGCCTTGGCCGTGTGTTTTGGGTCATTTTCATGCTGGAACATCCATCCACGACCCATTTTCAATGCCCTGGCTGAGGGAAGAAGGTTCTCACCCAAGATTTGATGGTACATTGCCCTGTCCATCGTCCCTTTGATGTGGTGCAGTTGTCCTGTCCCCTTAGCAGAAAAACACCCCCAAAGCAGAATGTTTCCACCACCATCTTTGACAGTTGGGATGGTGTTCCTCCTCCAAACATGGCGAGTTGAGTTGATGCCAAAGAGCTCGATTTTGGTCTCATCTGACACAACACTTTCAACCAGTCCTCCCCTGCATCATTCAGATGTTCAGTGGCAAACTTCAGACAGGCCAGGACATGTGCTTTCTTGAGCAGAGGGACATTGCGGGCACTGCAGGATTTCAATCCTTGTTGGCATAGCATGTTACCAATTATTTTCTTGGTGACTGTGGTCCCAACTGCCTGGAGATCATTGACAAGATCCTCATGTGTAGTTCTGGCATGATTCCTCACTGTCCTCATGATTATTGACACTCCACGAGGTGAGATCTTGCATGGTGCACCAGACCTAGAGAGACTGACAGTTGTTTTGTGTTTCTTCCATTTGGGAATGATTGCACCAACTGTTGTCACCTTCTCACCATGCTGCTTAGTGATAGTTTGGTAACCCAGTCCAGCCTAGTGTAGGTCTGCAATCTTGTCCCTGACATCCTTGGACAGCTCTTTGGTCTCTGCCAGGGTGGAGAGTTTGGAATCTGATTGTTTGATTGCTCCTGTGGACAGGTGTCTTTTATACAGGTAATAAAATGAGATTAGCAGCACTCCCTTTAAGAGACTGCCTCTAATCTCAGCTTGTTACCTGTATGAAAGACACCTGTTAGCCAGAAATCCTGCTGAATGATAGGGTATCAAATATTTATTTCCCTCATGAACATGCAAATCAGTGCATAATTTGTTAGACATGAATTTCCTTTGAATTTTTTGTTGCTATTCTGTCTCTCAGTGTTACAATACACCTACCATTTGATTTTAGACTGATCATTTCTTTGTGAGTGGTCAAACATTCAAAATCAGCAGGGGATCAAAAACGTATTTCCTGCACTGTATTTATATATATATATATATATATATATATCACTTACCTTGTTGAGGCCAAGCTGATGGGAGGGCTTCCCCTTACACCTTCTGTCCTGTTTCTCCTGAAGATGGTGACAGGGTATAGCAGGGTACTGAGTGGCATGGGTGCCTGGTCAGAGATCTTGGATGAAAGACACATGCAGTGGGTGCCAAGCAGCGGTCAGACTGGTGGACTGGGAGATGTGGAGACACAGCAGCAGGTGCAGAACAGCAGGCAGCAAGCAGGCTGACAAGCAGGCAGATGCAGGATCTTAGATAGGCAGACAGACAGAACACAAGCCAGGGTCAGCAGCAAGGTATCAGGAACAAGCAAGGTCAAACATACTGGATAGAAACAGGAACAAGCACAAAATTGGGTCACAGGCAACAGAAGCTGACGACCACTCAGCAATCCTATGGTCACAAGTGCAGCTTTAAATAGACAAGTAGGCACCAATTACCCACGCAATCTTACGATAATGCACGCGCAGTGTAAGTTAGGGCACTTTCAGGTCTCTCTCTAGAATTTCTATTGAGTGCATACACATATCCTCCAGCACGACCACACATACGACTTCCATTACAATATATTTGAAAATTGATCAGTTCTGATGTACTGATGGATCTCATTTCTTGAGGCCCTAAAATGCTAGGACGCTACAAATACCCCCAAATTACTCAGGAATCAGGAATACTGACTAGTGACAGTATGTACAAAAATTTTTTAATAATTTTTATTCAATTTTGTAAACATTTTTTTTTTACGTTATCATCAGAGTAGTCATCATAGTGACACTGTACTACTCTGTGTGGCATCAGTGATTTTTGTTTACACTGTTATTGCTTATAACAGTGAAGTTCACTGTTATAAGCAATAGTTTTAGCTGTCATAAATGGGTTAACATTCATGACAGCTTAGTTGTTGATATGCTTTGATTGGCTACAGCTAATCACGTGGAACAGGTAGCCAGGTACCATGTGATAGCTGTGAGCCAATCGTGGAAGCCATTCATGACTGTTTGCTTACATTGTAATCATGTGATCACTATGACCAATCATAGTGATCACATGCTACCCAGTACCTAGTAACTGTAATCCACTGGACACATTGGTCACAGGAGTGGCACGGTGCAGGCTGGATGACATACATGCACATGATCCCGCCTACTTGTGCTGCAAGCTCCCAGCATATGTACCATAGCCGGGGGGAAATATTTATGGTAACAAGGTAATAAATATATTGTTTTTTTTAAGGACAAACAATGATTTCTTTTTTGTCCTGCAACAATTATTTTTTTTCACAATCTGTAGACAAAAATAAAACAAACTTTTTCATTTTGAGCAGTGTTAGCGCAAAAATAAATAGTGTTACTGCACATAAAAAGTGCCCATGTTGTTATGTAATTTGTCCTGTTTAGAATTACAAGTACTTTATGATTCTGGTGCATTGCAAAGTTATTTACAAATTAAATAAAGTGTTTTTTTTTATTTTTTGCTTTTTTTGTTGGGGGATGTATACGTTTATGTTAAATGTGTAAAAAATATTAACAAACAAAACAAAGTAAAAAAAAAAGTTTATATATTAAACTCATAGTTAAAAAATAGAAACATACAATGAAAAAACAAACAAAAAAACAGGAAAATAATAGCTGAAAGGAGTAGGAGAATAAGGAGTTAATTGTGGCTGATCAGCGTAAACTACTGGTTAATAAGTGGTTGAACAGGGGGACATTTTATTAAAAAAAAAGTTTTTTGTTTTTTAACTTGTGAGGTTGCTTTAACTGACATCTTTTGCAGATCTAAGTTCATTCCTCTGATCTGCCATTTCTATGAATGAAACTGAATGGATTTTTAATCAAATACTTTATGTCCTGCTGGCTGAACTCGATATTGATTTAAATTGTTTTATTTCTAATTTTTAAATGTTTTAATCATGTTTGAACCTGAACCTAATCGATCCAACCAAATAATCAAATAACATTCTTTTTGAGTGGTGCAATTGACAATTTTGCCAATTGTCACTTCCACTTCCGTGTTCTGTGTACTGTGGGAGACCACATATAGTAAATGCAGGGTCCTGGGTTAAGTAACACTTTAAGTCACGGGGGAGGAGCCTGAACATGGCGGCTGTGGGGAGCGAGCGGCACTAGCTCCTTGCTAGGTCCCGCTTCCCGACCTACCCAGTGACCCTCACCAGGAGCCGACCCACCGGAGTCTGGAGGGCTGGAGAGCAGATCCCGGAGACCCGGAGATGGGAGCTGGTCTGAGGCTGCAGTGACACGCCGGTTCCCCCGGCGCTACATGAGTGGGAGATCCGAGCGGCTGGGAGGAGAGGTGACGTTGCGGGAGCACGTGACCAGCTGCGGAGGATCTCAGGGGGAAAGAGGAAGCCGGCCGGCTTCCTGATGTGACAGGGAGCTGCCGGCTCACTGCTGCCTATACCCCCTGGCTTGCTGACCGATCCTGGGTCAGGGAGACCCGTGAATACCAGGAGACCCACCCTGCTTCCCTGGGACGAATCCTAAGGAGAAAGGGAAAAAAAAAGAAACAAAGCATCGGAAACCCAGAGGAATCCCGCCCCAGGACTGAGCAGCAGTGAAAGCCCTCCACACAAGCCTGGAGCCACCGTCCTGAGAAGGGAAGGGTGAGTGAGAGCTGCTGGGGGCTTAATGTGTAGTGGACCCCTGAGTGATATAGGAGACCAAGGGGTGAAGGAGGGGAGGGGAGGATTCCCAGGGGTTAGAAGAGAAGAAGAGAAGAGGCCCAGGTGTCCTAGGAGAGTAAAACATATAGGAAAAATAGTAAGCCTGTCTGGTCCATAAATCATAAAGGAGCTGTATAACCCCATCTTGAGAATATAGAAGAAAAAAAAAGATTTACAGAGGATATGAAGAATAAAGGTCCCAAGGGAGCAGGGCTCAAAGGGTCTCAAACAGGAACAATAAAGAAATTTACATCATATGGAAATATTACGCCAAAAAGGGCCCAAGGCGCAAGTGCAAAAGGGGAAATGGACACTAGTTCAGGAAATAGTCCTAGATTATCATTGGGCATGAATAGCAGCTGTAGCCAACAAATAGCGGATGGCTTGGGAAAAAAAGAATCTGACGGTGAACTACAAGTACCAAATAAGAAGGAGATGATAGAAATGTTTCAAAGTTTGGAAAAAACTATAAAACATGAAATTACAGCTATTCGAAATGATTTAGGGCATCTGCTATCAAGAATGGAAGAAACAGAGGAGAAAGTTAAAATCCAGGCCCAAAACATAGATAATCTAAGGAAAAAAATAAACCAATTGGAAAATACCCAGAAAAAATTGATCTATAGGATGGAAGCTCAAGAAAATAAAGAAAGAAGGTATAACCTTAGAGTACGAGGAATCCCAGAGACTGCAAAAGGGGAAACACTATATGAACTAGTTAAAAAAATTCTAAACTCCATAAGAGACAGACCTGAAACAGACGGGATCAAATTAGACGGAGTGTTCAGAATAGGAAAGTTCAAACAGGGTACTGAGAAGGAAAGACCGAGAGACATAATTGTCCAGTTCCAAAAATTTGGGGTCAAAGATGAGATTTGGAAGAAGACCAAGGGAAGATCATTAATTAAGTATGGAGATTTGACTATCCAAATTTATGCAGACTTAACATCAGAGACCCTATGGAGAAGGAGATCCCTGAGACCCCTGTTGGAGCAAATGAGAAAACAGAATGTGCAGTATAGATGGGGTACCTCAGGATCTCTAATTGGCTGGAAAAACGGGGTCACAGCTTATCTGAGATTTCCGGAGGAACTAAGGGATTTTTGTGATAGACTGGACTTGCAAAGAATGGAGATAGCTGGGTGGGAAGAAGAAGAAGAAGAAAAAGGAGATACAGATGATACAAGAAAAGAGGACTGGCAGTGGGTCGGGGGGAGGTGGAGGGGGAGGGAGGCCCCGGGGTTGGGGAGAGAAAGGAGGGAGAATTAAGTATAAAATGTTTTTTGTTTTTTTTTTCTCTTTCTCTCTCTTTTCCTCTCTCACCCCTGGTCTCTCCCCTGTTGATGTTGAGGTCCTCCTGGAAGCTCCGGTTAAGGGGGGGAAGTAAAGATTCTTGCTGAGTCTAGATGATAGAGAGAGGGGATCTGGGGAGGTCGGAGGAGAGGTGAGCCGTACATGGGCGGAGCTTACGCCCTAAGTTTTAAATCAATGGTGGAAATGGATCCACAAATGATTTGTAGGCAGTTTATAAGCCTAAAAATGGGTAGGGGAAAAAGAAGAGAGGTTGAGAGGGGTGGGGGGTGGGGGTGGGAGATGGGGGTTGGGCGGGAGGGAGCGGGGGGAGGGGAGGTTGGGCTAATACTCTGCAAGATAGTAGGGCCTAATAGGAGGAGGCGAATTAGAGGAGGGATAGACAGAATTAAGAAGGATGGAAGAAATACAGTTTATAACATATAATGTGAATGGGTTGAACTGTCCTGGGAAAAGATTTAAGTTGTTTAAAGAGTTACATCATAGGGCAACGTCAGTGGTATTTTTACAGGAAACACATTTTGAGATAGAGTCAAATGTGCAATTAAAATCCAAATATTATCCAACATGGTATTACGCTGACTCTCCAATTAAAAGAGCAAAAGGGGTGGCAATAGGGTTGGCAAAGAATATGAGATTTGAGCTGGAGGATAGAAAGACCGATCCGGAGGGGAGATTCCTGTTCTTGAAAGGTAAACTACAGGGAATCGAGTGTACGTTAGCCAATATATATTGCCCCAACAAGAAGCTGGAGATCTATTTGAAGGGTCTGTTGAAAAAATTTATAGATTTTAAAAAAGGGCGTTTGATAGTAGCAGGAGATTTAAATCTCTGTATGGACCCACAAAAGGATGCAACCTCCCCTGTGCAGAGAGAAGGTGGTAGGTCTCTGAGAGCTTTGAAAAAAGCGATCCACGAGTACCAACTGGTGGACACTTGGAGAATAATGCATATGAAAGACAGAGACTATACCTTCTTCTCTAAAGCACATGAGATATACTCGAGACTGGATTATATTTTAATAGACCATCAACTCATAGAACTGTTGGTTAAAATAGAAATAGAGATGAGTACATTCTCGGATCATGCCCCTGTCATAATGAAAATGGGATGGGGAAGACGGTGGACGGGAGGCCTAGGATGGAGGTTAAATGAGGCCCTTCTCTTGGATGAGGATATAGCTCAGAAGATTGGGGAAGAGATCAAGGTATATTTTAAGGAGAATGAGACAGAGGAAGTATCGACAGCTACAGTATGGGAAAGCCATAAGGTATATATAAGAGGAATCCTGATTGCGATGGGAGCAAGGAAGAAAAGAGAAAGAAGAGAGAGGGTTAGTGGGCTCCTAAAAGAAATCCTGGACTTGGAGCAGATACAAAAGAAGAAAATAATAGGAGAAACAAGACAGAAGTTAATGGTAAAAAAGATGAGCTAGAGAGATTGATGGAAGAGGAGAGGAGAAGAGTATATAATAAAGTATTAAGTGAAAGATATAGATGGGGAGACAGACCAGGAAAATACTTAATGAGAGCTCTGAATAAAAAGAAAAATAGAAATTATATAGAAAAGATACAAAATCCTAAGAGGGAGTTGGTTCACTCAACTAAAGAGATTACTAAAGTGTTCACGGAGTACTATAGAAAGTTGTATAATATTAGTCCCCAAGGCACTCCAAAAGAAAATGGAGAGGACATTAACGAAAAAAGGTTGATATATTTATAAACGCAGGATTACCAAAGTTAAGTGAAGTACAATTGAACTCCTTGGACACGGAAATTTCCCAGGAAGAAATAAAAGCAGCATTAAGAAGTACAGGGGGTGGAAAAAGTCCAGGACCGGATGGGCACACAGTTAAGTACTATAAAAAATATAGTGAAATATTGTTACCTAAGCTGAAGAAGTATATGAACGATCTGGGAGGAAGGATGGAGGGGAGAAGAGAATCTCTTCAGGCCCATGTTGTACTCATTCACAAGGAGGGAAAAGATCCTTCTCAGTGCTCCAGCTATAGACCAATTTCATTATTGAACACCGATACCAAGTTGTACGCAAAGGTTCTAGAAAATAGGCTGAAAGATCTAATGCCTGAATGGATCCATGGAGATCAGGTGGGCTTTGTCCCAGGGAGAGAGGGTAGAGACAACGGGTTGAGAACTCTGATGCTTATTCAGAAAAGTAGAAAAGGGAAAGCCCCGGTGGTGCTATTGTCAATTGATGCCGAAAAGGCGTTTGATAGAGTGGACTGGGGCTTCATGATGGACAACCTAGAAGTGTTGGGGATTGGAGAGAGAATGCGTGAGTGGATAGGTAAATTATATAGGGAGCCCACCGCAATCATCACGGTAAATGGGGAGAGGTCGGAATCCATTGGGATGTCCAATGGAACAAGACAGGGCTGCCCACTGTCCCCCCTGTTGTATGTTTTGTCATTGGAACCCCTGTTGTCAATGATAAGGAATAGTGGAGCGGTAAAGGGAATCCAGATAGAAAATATAGAACACAAAGTAGCGGCCTTTGCGGATGACCTGTTGTTTTATGTAGGCAACCCCCGAATAACATTACCAAATATAATGAAGATCTTGAAGGAATATGGTGAACTATCAAATTTAAAAATTAATCCAACAAAAACAGAGATCCTGAACATCAACATATCAAAGAGTGAAAAGGAAAAGCTACAAAAAGAATTCCCCTTTATATGGAGAGAAAAAGATTTAAAATACCTAGGAATAAAACTTTAGCAGTAATTTTAGCAAGAATTTATGATTGGACATTTAACCATAAGGGGAAAAGTTGGGTAAAAATTGAAAATGAACTGAGTGGGATTAGTTTGAGTAAGATGATATGGGTTCCAGCACATTTTAGAAGAATTAAAGAAAGCACAAGTATTTACACTTTAAATGTTTTAAGGGTGTGGGATAATTTACACAAAAATATGAAATGGGAATTCAACTCTATATTAATGCCTCCTGCAAACACTGAGTATTTCCCCCCAGGAAAGGATGAGATATCAGGGAGATGGTTTAAAAGGGAAGATATCCAACTGAGAGATGTACTGGTAGAGGGGGAATTGAGATCATTTAAAGAATTAAAAGAGAAGAAGGGAGATATTTTTACTAGAATAGATGAGTGGAAATATCACCAATTAAAATGTTTTATTGGAAAGCTACCAAAACCCCTGAGATTAAAAAAGGAGTAGAATATGTTTGAAAGGCTGTTAGAAACACGTAGAGATGAGAAACATGGTATTGCTAAAGTTTATAGAATACTCACAGAATTAGACACAGACACAAAGTTAATTTTTATAACGAAATGGGAAAGAGATATGGAGGTGGTGTTAGACGAGAATCAACAGAAAAAGATATTTAGATTGATACACGTGAATGTTAGTATGAGAGACGTGGAGATTAATTATGTGTTTGACACGATGGCATATTACACCGAGCATTGAGCACAAGATGAGTGGGGAGAATTCAAAAATGTGCTGGAGAGGATGTGGGGAGATGGGCACGGTGTTTCACATATGGTGGCAATGTCCGAAAATTCAGGCTTTCTGGAAGACAATAGTTAAATTGATAGAAATAATAACTGGAAATGACATAGGGTTAGACCCAACGATGTGTCTCCTACATAATGTTGAGATAACAGTAAATAAATATAAAGAATCAGGCGTATGGTACTATTTAAATGCTGCAAAAGGGTTGATACCCAAGTTTTGGCAGAAAACAGAGGTGCCGAAGGAGGAAGACTGGATCAATAGAGTAAATCAGATTAGTAGAATGTAAAAATCTTACTGTATGCTGGAAGATAGGTTGGGAATATACTATACGAGATGGGAAAAATGGGAAAAATCAGGATTAAAAAAGAGAAATATAGAAAACTTTAAACTAGGAAGTTATTTAAAGTTATTGGGCCTCGAGAGATTGGAGAACTTGCAGAGGGGAGGGAGGGGGAAGGGGGGTGGGAATGGGTTGGGAGGGGAGGGAAAGAAAAGAGTTATTAGAAGGGGTAAAGTAGAAATGTAATGATTATTTATATGTATTGTGTCTCTTCTTATGGATTTTTTGTAATAATATGAAAAACTAATAAATATTTAAATTAAAAAAAAAAAAAAGTAACACTTTAAGTATTTGGTGTGTCTACTGGAGAGAATAAACCCAACTAGGATACCACATGCGCAGTTGACCTTCATATACTTTTGGTGAGTGTGGTGTGTACTTGTTTGGGAGGAGAGGAAGAGCACTTATTTCCCATGTGTTTTCTTTGTCTTGAACAGTCTGCACATGGATATTGGGCACAAAGCACTTTATTTTGAACACTGATTATGGACATTTGTTGCACTATAAGGTATGTTTAATAAGTTTTAATCATTTATTTAGCGCCTCACACATAGTTTATGGTGGAATAAGGCAATTTGTTTGTGTCACAAAAAAATTATTTTACAATTTTATGTAGATGATTCAAATTGCTTGTGATTTAAATTTTATTTTATTCATGGTTTCTGTGGGAGTAGGGCACTTGGATATTTTTATTGTAGTATTTATTTATTGATAGGGGGTTGAAAAGTGCGGTCCATATGGTTTGGAATCTATTTCTTTCTGATGTGCTGCTCTTTAAGGGGATTTATCTATTCACAAAATGTTTTTATTTAATTTTATTTGGGTTATAGGCAGTGTGGTCCTATTTATGTTTATTCTTTTTTTTTTTGTCTTATTTGGCCTAACAACTGCCTCAGCTCTGAAATGTAGATTTGTGGTTTGTACACAATGCATTGGGGTTGATTTATTAAAACTGGAGAGTGCAAAATCTGATACGGCTTTGCATGGCAGCCAACCAGCTTCTAACTTCAGCTCATACAGTTAAGCTTTGACAAAAAAAACCCTGGAAGCGGATTGATCTTTATGCACAGCTGCACCAGATTTTGCACTCTCCAGTTTGAGTAAGACTAGGTTCACACCTATGTAGGTTGCGTTTGCGCCGTTTCTGTATTGCGTTTCGCATTGCGTTTTGCAATTGTGTTTTAGATGTGTTTTTGCAGCATTTTTGATGCGTTTTGCTTTTTTGTTTTTCATTTTTTTTCTTGTTGCTAGGCAGATTTAAAACGGATTTTAAAAAAAGCATGAAAAACGTGACAAAAACGCAGCAAAAATGCAATACCTGCTTTCCTGCAGCGTTTCCACTGAAGTCTATAGAACCAAACACAACTTTTTGCGTTCAAAAAGTCCCTGACCCTTTCCAAAAAAATGCACTGGGTGAAAACCCACAGATGTGAACATGTCCCAAAGGAAATCATGTTAAATGGACTGTACTGCGTTTCTGCAAAATTAAAAACACTGCAGAAAACGCTTAGATGTGCACCTAGAGTAAATCATCCCCCATTGTATTGCTGAATAGAAGCTATGTTCTGTCACTTGCTCTTTCTCCTCTTTGGCAATTTATATATCTTCCCAAGATATAAGGTTTTTCAAAAAAGTATATAGCTTGCCATAGTATTTGCTTTATTGCCTCTGCTGCTTCTTCCAATGCTCAATTGTGACTGCAACATAAAAAAAATCAGTTCAGTAAAAACTACTGTCTTGGAAATTCGCTTTACCGAATTTCTCCTTACCGTGAGTACTCGCAGTTGGATGCGCAGAAATCCCCCATAAAGCTGTGCGAATCTCGCTTACCACGACTGCAGCTAAACTACACGATTCCTGCCCATCCAAATGGGTTAGCTCTGTTGAGATGTGGGGAATGGAGCTCCGTTACCCTAGAATGATCACACGACACTCTAAGGCTGCTGTTGGAATTCACATAAGGGCAGTTTTCATTCTCCCCTTTGGTTTTATTACAAATACACACACGCCCCCCCCCCACATGAATAAGGTCAAACCCCTCCCACAGAACAATGCAATGGGGAGTGCCTATACACAGGATGTACATTCCGATTGGAGCATAGCCTTTCCTATTATCTATCACTGGTCCTCCCCCATGAGCCTTCTGAGGTCAGCAGACTTCTTCCCCTTCCCCCCCATGAGCCCTCTGTGGAGAGCATATCTCCTCCCCTTCCCCCCATGAGCCCTCTGTGGAGAGCATATTTCTTGTTCCAGCTCCTAGCAGTATGTTCATTCTCTGTACAAGCATCCCCCGGGCTAAACACCAGTCTGTACCTGGATGGGCCCGATACAATCTTTATTAAAACACATCCATCCAAGATACAGTTCAGATTGGTAATGGATTGTAAGATATGCATAAGCCTACACGCGGAGTTCGTACCGCTTGGCGCCTTGCGTTATGAAGTCCATGTGGTACTATGCTGCTGATATGTGGATACAGGCCCGCGTCTACTGCCGGCGGCATTCGCATCGAATGCCGTGGTGGTATACACGCCGGTCTATAAGCGCAGATCTGCCATCTCATCCATTACCGAGCTGAGTACTGTAATACATACATTGTACATGCGCATGGCCCAATTGCAGCCTTCAGAGCTTTAATTAAGCCACACGAGAGACATATAAATAACACATTTAAAGTTCGACCAACAATACAAAATTTCCATGACATTCCCTCCTGTTTTATCATATTCTCCTCGTGTCCCTTCTTGATCTTCTTCAGCTTGATGGGTGTAGTCTCAAAAGCTCAAAGAGTTCCTGTAGTTGTCCCTGAGAATAAAGCTCCACGGGGTACCTGAAACAACAAGACCCGACGCAGACTCGACGCAAACGGGCTTGATTGAAGCGATGATCCTCAAGAGCGTTGGAACCTTCACTACAGGAAGGCTCTTGCAAAAACCACAAACAGACTTGTGGTATGAATAAGGCTTGTGATCCCACGGTGGTCTGGGGAGATCCAGCAACAGATTCTCAAATTGCCCCTGCAGACGGGGCCACACAAGGCTGGTCTCGACCCAGACAGTTTTCCAAATCGCAGACACAAACCATGATGAGGCTTGAAGCTTGCTTGGAGGTCTTGGAGAATGTGGTCTTCAGGGAGATAAATTAGAGGGAAGCCAGGACGTAATCTGTAGAGAAGGTGGTTGGTTGGTGAGGTCTTCCTCCGATCAGTGGTTGGAGTGGGATCCCAGGAGCGGGCATGGAGATGTGGTCGTCTGCCCGAGCTTGGCTTACACGGTCGATGAGGCAATAGGAACATCTCACCGCGGAATATAAGAGGCAGAGGAAAAAGAGAAGCATCAGGCTATACACTCCCACTTCCTTCAACCAAGATCCAATGGAGAACAGGAAATCTCCTAATCCTCCCAAACCCTTGAACGGATTCCAACCCTCACTAGCTATAGCTCTAGCTTTTCCCTGTAGTTCACTAACTTTGTCCATATGGGCCTGGACCTTGTCATCGGTGTCTTCTATCCAAGTACAACAATCCTCTCTGATGAACTCACAGAACCCCCCTTTGGCGGCTAAAAGGTAATCAAGGGCCATCTTCTCCTGAAGCATTAAAATTCCCATCTGCCGTTGTTCTTGGGCAATTTCTCTGACAGCCTCTACGGTCTCGTTAAACACACTATCCACGATGACAGAAAAATTGTTCAGGCGCTTCATAAGTTCTATTCCCCAACCTGTCCATGAGGGGAACCAAGCCCATGCTTGGTCGCCCTCAGAGAACAGCTCCCTGCGAACTCTCCCTGCCATCCTTACCTTCTTGTGGACCATCAACTCTTCATGATCCATCACTACATAGGATGCTGGGACTAGCTTTATGAGGGCACACGAACCTTTCGCGTTCTGGGGAAATGTTCTATAGGCTGCCGAACCACACAAAAAATAGTATGGACCTGTCAGAGCAGAGCAGGAGGAGTTCCTCGTTCGGCCTCTGGCACTGAGCAACAGTTGCACAGACTGGGGGATTGCTCCCTCAGTCTGCACATCACATCCGTCCTTCCAACAAACGTGGTCTGGTCGGTCAGTGTGGTTACTCAGAAGGGAAGTCTGGTTAGTCAGATTGACAGTGATACCTCCCTCGCAGGTGGTAGTCCCAACAAACTTGTTACCTGTGCCAAAGCTGATGTTAAAGCACACCTGAGGGCTGCCTAGCTGTCCAGTTACCCATAATGGACTGACGAGGGTCCTACAGGAGCTAGAGCTAATATTGGTGATAAAACTGATGTTACCTGCTAAAAATGTGTCATTAAGTTCTACCGACAAATGTCTACGTGGGGGCTGACCAGGGGTCTCTTGCTTTTTCATGCCGACGCGGATGTCATATAGGGCATGAACAGCGGCCATTGCAGACATGTGATGACTGGGTGGGGGCTTAGAGCATACCCAACAGTTGGTTTTGTTGGCGGTTCTGGCTAAACGCAGATGCATTTTAAATAAAAGGTTGGGGTATCTGCCGTCTTTTCCTCCGTTCACACACATGTAAGATATACAAACAAAAAGAAAAAGGAAAATGACACCCCTCATTCTCTGGTGTAGCTGAAAAGCTTCTTGCCGTGGCTTGCGTGCACCCAGTTGTCTTGTCCCTCGAGCTTGAGTGAGGTAGGTGTCGTCAGCTGGACTTGGTATGGTCCGGTGAACCGTGGCTCGAGTCCGGTTCTTTGATGTTTCTTTAGGACGACCCAATCACCTGGCTCAAAAGAAAGAACACCTGTTATTGCATTTGGATCGGGGAGCGATTCGCGAACCCGATGGTGTATCTTTTGCAGCTCCCGTTGCAGAGATTGCACGTAACCTGTAAGCTGTGAATGCAAAGACGACAACTGTTGAGGAAAGTACAACCCTGTTTTGGGAGGTCCCCCAAACAACACCTCGTAGGGTGACAGCCCATGTGGTTGCCGAGGGGCATTCCGGATGGAATAGGGGGCAATGGGGGGACACTCAGGCCAAGGTTTTTGGGTATCGGCCATGATGTTGGAGAGCCTGTTTTTAAGGATTCCGTTAAGACGTTCAACCTTACCGCTACTCTCGGGGTGATATGGGGTGTGTCGCCGCTGACTCCAGTTCCACCAAAGAAATGCAGTCGTGTCCTTTGGAAGAGAGGTTAGTAGTGGACAAAGAAGACATGTTAGCAGAAGAGGTGTTAGTATTGTTAGTCGTGTTGCAAAATTCAGCACTGTCGTTGCTGTCCTCCCCCCCTTCTCATCTTCCGACACAGGAAGAAGAGAAGCTGGGTTAAGAATAGTGCATCGTTTGATAGTGAGGTTAGTAGGGGTTAGGAGGGCTTTCCCCTGAGAGGGATACCTTGCCTTAGATGTCCTGTTTTCGCAAGACCGTTCTTGCTGCACTGGTGTCGGTGAGGCAAGGGAGGGGATATTTTAATTCCTCTAGAAAAAGATGGATCTGGGCCGACACCGATTTGTCAACTTCCTATGAGGATTCATAGGAGTTACTTACCATGGTGGTCACAGGGGCGGAGGACTCATCAGGAATGAACTGCCACCGACCTTTAGGTAATTGGGGACAGCTCCTCCTCATGTGCCCCGTTTGGTGGCACTGGAAGCACCTGGGAGGGGGCCTATCCTTCCTGTGACCCAGATCCCTTGGTTTTTCGTGTGGGGTCTGAGACATAAGAACTTTGGCCTTGTCCTGTTTTCTTCTATCCATTTCCCTCTCTATTGCCGCAAGAGTGGAAAGGATAGCAGGGATAGACATCTCATTATATTCGGGTCGGGCCAGAACCAGCCTTTCCCGAATTTTAGTATCGATGCCTTCCAAAAATTTGGCCCGCAACAGAATGTGCGTCGCAGTCACCTTTACCCCTTCAGTTGGAGCATCAGGTCCAACTTCCAGATCCGCATCCAGTGCCGTCTGCTTGAGACGGCGCCAGAAGCAGGCACTTTCCTCATTAGGACCCTGGGTGAGCTTCATCATGTCCGTAGTAGAGGTAGCACCATACATTTCTGGAAGCTTTGCCTTTAGCTGTGTACAGAACTCTTTGCCCCCTGAAGTCATCTCCTCATGAGTGGTTATAGAGCACCCTGCAATCACTGTACTGGCCACTTCCATGCCCACCTTCGCCCGCAGGATCTGCGCACAATCTGACCCGCTCATACCATAGCTGAACTGGTTTTGTCCAAACATTCGAGCAAATCCTCTCGGATTGACTCGATAGTCCGGGAGCTCAGCCAGAATAGTGCGAATCTCTGCCGGGGTGAAGGGGACATGCCAAACTACCCGGTCCCCTAAAGTCCGCTCCCCCTGTGCATTGGGAGGACCTTCAAATTGCTGCACCCTGACTGGATAGGCCTCGGTCCGGGAAGAGTGCAAGGGCTGGCCCAGTTTCATCGGTGGGCTTAGATTAACCACCTCGCTTACTGCACCTTCAGGTTTGAGGTCCTTCAGATCAGGGTATAGCTGGGGGGCAGGAGTCTGATCAGTGGTTCGTAGCGCTTTGATGCAATCCGCCCTGTTTCTTAACCGGGTGTCTATTCCCCTTGATTCACAGATAGTCTGCAAATCGGTTGTTGAGAAGGCTTCATAGTTGGAAACAGAAGGAGCTGGGGTGAAGCAGGGAGAAGGGAGAGGTAGAGGTAGAGGCTGAGGCATAGAGACAGAAGACATGGAAGGTACGTCAAGAGTGACGTCACTAACAGAAGAGACAGGTGCAGTTATACTTATCTCAGCCACTGGAGGCCAGGTATACATCACCTGGTTCTTCCGGACAGACTCCAGTTTATGTATGCCCTGCTTCCCTAATCAGATTGACCTGTGAAGCCATAGCTGTGCGATCTCTAGTTCTGACGCCTGCATCCGTGGTTCAAATTCAGAGATTAATTTTTCCCACCTCCATGCGTCAAATGTACCTTCCCGGGGAATTTCCCATCTGGTACCCTTCGACCATTTATTCCACCTTTTGAGGGGTTCTGTAGACTTCCCCCCCAAACTCACCTTCATCAGTTGTGCAGCTGTCCTTACCCTGAAGAGGGCTGGTTCCCCCTCTCTCTTCATGGACTGACTACTGCCCATCGTGACTAGTCACTGGTATATATCCCGCGTCCGGGTACCTGTTTACCCCCTGGAGCACTCGGTGGGATCCTACCGAGAGGCCTGATTCCACCACTTTCCGAGCACAGCGTAATTTATGTGATACTTATCGATCACCCGAAGCGCATCAAGTGGCGGTCAGACTGAGAGCACATCTCCCACTCCCACAGCGCAATTTATGTGATCCTGACCACCCGAAGTGTTTGTGGTGACCAGGCTAAGCGTTACACTTCCCTGGACCGCCCACTCGCACAGCGTAATTTATGTGGTTCTCATCACCCACTGTGTTTGGCAGGCCACACCGCACAATGATGAAAGTGGCTTTTCTCTCCCTGCACACAGTAGCTAACACAAGTCAAAACAAAAAGAGGGGTTCTTGGATGTTACTTAGGGGTCACTGGTTGGCCGGAAACCTGCTAACTGACCTTTAGGAAATTTGTGTAAAGAAAAAAAACTTTCCTAATACACACAGAAAAACCCCTTCTCAACCTGAAAAACCGTTAAAAAGGACAAAGTGGATCCTTATGAAAAACACGGGACATTTCGCAGTAAAACAATTACACGGAGGTGAACCGAAAAACTGCACCAAGAATAACCCGTTGCTGACGCGAAAATCAATCCTATCAGCGCCACTAAACGATCTGCGCTACACACGCAATCTTCGCTGCAACCACCTAAAACCGTTTACACAAAAAGTCTGCTGGACGCGAAACACGCAACGCAGCAGCTTTAAAACAAACCCGCTTTACAATAAGGAACTACTTTTAACAAGAAAAACACAAGAAAAACATAATCACTATACAAGAAATCTATGTGCAAAAACCCAGACTTCACCATGCTCACTAAATGTGGAACACGCGAGGGAAAAACTCACTTAACACACTTTAAATTGGCCGGCAATACGCAAATTTAAAGCTAAAAGCAAACAACTTAAACTGTAAAAATTTGGATTAAAAACACAAAATGGGTCAAATGCATATAAGAAACTTCATGCACATTGCATAGAGATTACTGCACATACAAAATGGCCACCAACAGGGAACACATGTGGTAGTCAACAAAATGGCCACCAACAGGGAAAGCACATTGCATAGAGATTACTGCACATGTGGTAGTCAACAAAATGGCCACCAACAGGGAATACATGTGGTAGTCAACAAAATGGCCACCAACAGGGAAAGCACATTGCATAGAGATTACTGCACATGTGTTAATCAACAAAATGGCCACCAACAGGGAAAGCACATTGCAGACTCTAGCCTCATAAATTGCCTCTAACCTCTTACATAAAACAGACTTTTGGACAGAACATACACTGGACAATTACACAGCAATATACAGCACACATACAACACAATTTGGTACGATCACGGAACGGACATAAAACACCAACATATCACACTAACATGCACATGTAACAGAGTAAAGACAAAACACTGCACAGACTACATACACACAAAGATCTTACAACAGTTAACAATTAACCTAAACCTTTCAGCACTGTAATAATTACCTCACGTGGAGGGGGTAGAGCAATCACCACAGTACCTACAACCCACAAATACTTACCTAACACTATGCAACAACTTTTACCCGCTAAAACATATACCCGTTTAATTTTTGGTTGGAAGATTTTTAAACTTGACCAAATCCAGCCACCAAACCCACCCCTCTGCTGCTCTCAGCAGAGAAAAAACCCTCGTCTTTCACCCACAAATCAAGATTTTAGGACAAAGGTCCTTGCTAAGCGGTAATTCTTGTTAGCTAACAGAGAGCGAAATCAGCCACACGAACGCGCAAAAAGCGATCCTCTTAATGGCAGAGAGACCTGAAATGTGCCGGCATACTTTTTGCTAGTTCATGATGGCTCATTCCCCCCTCGTGCACGGTTAGCTATCCCAGAATACGCGTTAGTATCCACCAGGCTCGCCAAACTGTCTTGGAAATTCGCTTTACCGAATTTCTCCTTACCGTGAGTACTCGCAGTTGGATGCGCAGAAATCCCCCATAAAGCTGTGCGAATCTCGCTTACCACGACTGCAGCTAAACTACACGATTCCTGCCCATCCAAATGGGTTAGCTCTGTTGAGATGTGGGGGGTGGAGCTCCGTTACCCTAGAATGATCACACGACACTCTAAGGCTGCTGTTGGAATTCACATAAGGGCAGTTTTCATTCTCCCCTTTGGTTTTATTACAAATACACACACGCCCCCCACATGAATAAGGTCAAACCCCTCCCACAGAACAATGCAATGGGGAGTGCCTATACACAGGATGTACATTCCGATTGGAGCATAGCCTTTCCTATTATCTATCACTGGTCCTCCCCCATGAGCCTTCTGAGGTCAGCAGACTTCCTCCCCTTCCCCCCATGAGCTCTCTGTGGAGAGCATATCTCCTCCCCTTCCCGCCATGAGCCCTCTGTGGAGAGCAAATTTCTTGTTCCAGCTCCTAGCAGTGTGTTCATTCTCTGTACAAGCATCCCCCAGGCTAAACACCAGTCTGTACCTGGATGGGCCCGATACGATCTTTATTAAAACACATCCATCCAAGATACAGTTCAGATTGGTAATGGGTTGTAAGATATGCATAAGCCTACACGTGGAGTTCGTACCGCTTGGCGCCTTGCGTTATGAAGTCCATGTGGTACTATGCTGCTGATATGTGGATACAGGCCCGCGGTCTACTGCCAGCGGCATTCGCATCGAATGCCGTGGTGGTATACACGCAGGTCTATAAGCGCAGATCTGCCATCTCATTCATTACCGAGCTGAGTACTGTAATACATACATTGTACATGCGCATGGCCCAATTGCAGCCTTCAGAGCTTTAATTAAGCCACACGAGAGACATATGAATAACACATTTAAAGTTCGACCAACAATACAAAATTTCCATGACACTACCTACTACTGATTTATTTTGAGGTGGAAAGCAATCATATTGGGTTGCTGTTGCTGCATGTAAGCGAAGCAAGTAAAAGTGATGTAAGTGATTAGATAAAGAATGTATGTGATGCCAAAATATGGTGTTACTGATGCTGTCCCAGAAAGTAATAATGTTCTGTAATTCATGTGCAAATTTAAGACCCCGTTCACACTGGATGCAAATTGGCATGCGATTTACATGCAACATTGCATGCCAAATCGCACCCTATTTTCCACAATTAGATCGGTCATATCAGTGCGGTTCTGACTTGGTCGGAGCCGCACCGATTTCTAAAGTAGTACATGCAGTACTTTTGCTGCGATCTGTATACCGTCAAGTAGACTAAAGACAAAATTCCTACTTACAGAACTCGGCTGAATATTTAGCTCAGTTCAATGCTTGCTCATCAAAAGTACATGAAGCAGCGGACTGTGAAAAAAGGATCTCTGGCTAAGTACTTTAACATTTGTGGGTTGCAGAAACTTGGCGCATCTCAGTGGTGCAGTATTAAAATAGTCCTGTAGGTGTCACTTTTTGACCACACATCACAGTGTTTTTGACTGATGGTGTAGCTGAATTTTCTATTTAAAACCTAATAATATATAACTGGATGAAAATATATACCAAAGACCAAAAAAATCCAGACCATCTGTTTCAGCAATATAACCTAGAGGTTCACCTTTTTTTTCCTCTCTTTTTTTAATACCTTTTTTTGTCATGTAAGCTAAAATGTCAAGAGTGGTTTTACTGACTTGGACATAGCAATTAGCTGACAAACTAAAGCCACTGAGCTCACTCTGACAATATCTTGACTAAATGTAATGCACAGCAAGATCATATAAATATCAGCAGATAAAACATGCACAGATACCACTTGCCCTCCACAGGATTTACCCCCCTTCCTGACAAGGCCATTTTTTGCAATACAGCGCTGCGTTACTGTAACTGACAATTGCGCAGTCATGCAACGCTGCACCCAAATGAAATGTATGTCCTTTTCCCCCAGAAATGAAGCTTTCTTTCAGTGGTTTTTCATTGCCTATTTTTTGCACTATAAACAAAAAAATACCAACAATTTAAAAAAAAAAAAAAACAATATTTTTGACTTTTTGCTATAAAACATGTCCAGTGAAAACATTTTTTTTAAAAAAATTTTCATTATACATTTAGACCAAAACATATTCTTCTACATGTCTTTGCTAAAAAAAAAATCCCAATAAATGTAAATTAATTGATTTATGTGAAAGTTATAGCGTCTACAAATGGCGGTATATATACTAGAATTTTTTGTTTAAAAAATTTTATACAAGTAATGGCAGCGATCAGTGACTTATAGTGGGACTGCGAGACTGCGGTGGGCATTCTGACACTGGGGGGAACTGACTAACTGCCACTGACATCCCCAGTGACACTAATATAGTGATTAGTGCTAAAAGAAAGCACAAAATACTGACACTGCACTAATGACATTGGGCAGGAAGGGGTTAACATCTGGGGTGATCAAAGGGTTAACTGTGTGCTGTCTTGTGCAGCCTTGCCGCCCTGTAGCAGTATTTGTACTATAGGGTGGCAGGGAAGCGGTTAAAAGGTCCAAGAAGTACTATTTACACTGAAGAGAAAAGTGTAAAGAGTTTTTATTTTGCACTCTATATTTGGATTCCTTGTATGATTTTGGAATTTGGGGTGTTTATGGAAATTAAAGGGCAACTCCAATTTTGTAAAAAAAAAAATGATTATAGAATGGAAAACTGCTAAGCCATATTGTAATTTAATGTTATGAAAATTACCTTTCTTTTTCAAATTGCAGCTGCTGTAATTTTCTGTAAAATTTGAAGCAATATGGCCATCTGGAGGTGTTCTGCCTCCAAAAAAATAGATTTCCAGTTTGTGTAGAAAACTCTGCTCTAAGATACAGTTAGATTTGGAATAGAAATGTCATTTTGGTAAAATACGCTGTAAGGGTTAATCACTTCTAAAGGGATGCAAACACTGCAATGTTTCTTATTAGAACACAGAAAGTGCATCAGCTGATTAAAATGAATTAGTTACTCCCATTCAGAATCACTCTGCACAGGACAGTGCCTGACAAAGAGTTATTCCTTCAGAGCAGAAACAGGTATGAATCTGAAACATATCTTTTTTAAAATCCTTGCAATGTACATTATTCACCCAGTCCATCATAGAGTCCATCTTTCTTCCAACGGTTTCTTTTATGGGAAATAGAGGAGAGAGAGGTGTGCCAGACTAAGTGTAGTATAAAACCAACAATTTATTGCACACAATTTTGAGTAACTCACAGGAGGTAAAAAGTTTTCAGGCATCAATGCAAAGGAAGGACGTCCTCCGGGCGTAGTAACAGAGGCAGGATGGAGGAACTGGATGGGTTCTAGGGCCACAGCTACCGTGATGATCAGGTCTCCATCACCGGTCTCATAGGAGAAGCAGGGAGGGCAGGTGGGTATCCAGGGGGCCACGATGCGTATATATATAAAAAAAGGATTGAAATTATATATATATATATAGAGAGAGAACTAGATATAGAAAATATATGGGGAGGAAAAATTATGTATATATACTGTATTATATTAAAATATATATAAACATTTATGTAAATAAATAATTAATTAATAATGAGATATAGAGTATAAGCATATGTGTGTATATATATATACAGTTGTGACCAAAATTATTCAACCCCCAATGCTGTAAAGGGGTTTAGGGACTATAGTGTACATTTGGAATTGTATTCAGAATCAAATCCTACAAGGACGTTGTAACTACCCAAATGCAACTAAAATGACATCAATTGTTTATGTAATACAGTAGTAAATGGTTCTTATGTGGTTTCTTCATTGCCACAATTATTCAACCCCTTAAAGACTACCACTCTGAAGAACAGAGGTTCATACAGGTGCTTTCCATCAGGTATTGAAAACACCTGTGGATGTCACCGAGCAGCAATCAAGCATAATAAGCACCAATTAGGCAGCTTTAAAATGACTGTGATACTCAGCTCCTTCTAGACATTTACTGGTGTGGTTACAAACATGGTGAAGGCAAGAGAATGGTCCAGGAAGACAAGAGAAGAGGTGATTTCTCTTCACAGGAAGGGCAATGGCTATAAGAAGATTGCAAAGATGTTAAACATACCAAGAGACACCTTAGGAAGCATCATTCGCAAATTCAAGGCAAAGGGCACTGTTGAAACGCTACCTGGTCGTGGCAGAAAGAAGATGCTGACTTCGACTGCTGTGCGCTACCTGAAGCGTAGAGTGGAGAGAAGTCCCCGTGTGACTGCTGAGGAACTGAGAAAAGATTTGTCAGATGTGGGTACAGAAGTTTCAGCCCAGACAATAAGACGCACACTGCGTAATGAAGGCCTCCGTGCCAGAACTCCCAGGCGTACCCCCTTGCTGTCTCCAAAGAATAAGAAGAGTCGACTGCAGTATGCCAAAAGCCATGTGGACAAACCACAAAAGTTGTGGGATAGTGTTCTGTGGACTGATGAAACAAAATTAGAACTGTTTGGGCCCATGGATCAACGCTATGTTTGGAGGAGGAAGAACAAGGCCTATGATGAAAAGAACACCTTGCCTACTGTGAAGCATGGTGGAGGGTCAATCATGCTTTGGGGCTGTTTTGCTTCTGCAGGTACAGGGAAGCTTCAGCGTGTGCAAGGTACCATGAATTCTCTTCAGTACCAGGAGATATTGGATGGAAACGTGATGCAGTCCGTCACACACCTGAGGCTTGGGAGACGTTGGACCTTTCAACAGGACAATGATCCCAAGCATACCTCCAAGTCCACTAGAGCATGGTTGCAGAGGAAAGGCTGGAACATTTTGGAGTGGCCATCGCAGTCACCAGACTTAAATCCGATTGAGAACCTCTGGTGGGACTTAAAGAAAGCAGTTGCAGTGCGCAAGCCTAAGAATGTGACTGAACTGGAGGCCTTTGCCCATGAAGAATGGGCGAAGATACCCGTAGATCGCTGCAAGACACTTGTGTCAAGCTATGCTTCACGTTTAAAAGCTGTTATAACTGTAAAAGGATGCTGTACTAAGTACTAAGATTGAATGTCACTTGGGGGTTGAATAAAACTGATAATGCTGTGAGCACAGAAAAGACATTTGTGGTTATTTCATTATAACTGTTATGTTATATTTGTCTGACCTACAAGTGCCTCTTTAATGTAAATGTAAGCAAGATGACTGAATGATCAAAAGCAATGTCAAACTGGCCAAAACACTCAATTTCAGTGGGGGTTGAATAATTTTGGTCACAACTGTATATATATATATATACACAGGTGAAACTCAAAAAATTTGAATATCGTGCAAAAGTTAATTTACTGTATTTCAGTAATGCAACTTAAAAGGTGAAACTAATATATGAGATATATATATAATAGATGGATGAACGAACGCAACCCAATATAAATAATATAAAGATGAATGAAACCAATGGGGAGCAGCTAGCATATAAAGGCAATCCTCAGCACCTCAGTAGCAAATAGTAAAAACAGATATGCAGCGCTAGATATAGATCATGAATGGTGACTGATACAAATGTCAAATAACATAATGATGTCCATAAAGAGATAAGAGTTGGTAATGTGCTTGTTACTCCAAAATTGACAGTTTTGCAACAGTCAGAAGACCAAGTGATGCAAGATAGCACTTGAAGTTCCGTGATGAAAAATTGCTGGCGTGAAGTTGTAGTACAATAATGCACTTACCAGAAGTACATACAATCTGAGCATTGTATGTATATATAATCCGTAATGGCATCCGGGTCTGGTCATCAGTTATGGCAACATCCGGTGCTGTGGCAGACTCTCAGGAATGATGTGATTCACACTTGGGGGTCACCTCAGATTCACCAGCAGGTCCAGCGTCGTCCAGACTCCTGATGATGCTCTTTGGAGTGCTCCACCTTAAAAGGCTCCCAAAGTAACGAGCCAGGGGGCAAAGTAGTACTAATAGTGTAATATTGCTTTATTGAAAGTAAGGGATCCACAATAAACTCTATTGCACTCACATGAATATAAAATGAATGGCCATCAGGCCTTCTCCATAGGCTCATATAGATAGTAGGGCGTCAAATTGAAGGATTCCCCTGACATGTTTCGTGCCTTTGGAAACCAAGGACCCAGAGTATGGAGGAAGAATGGAAGAATGGAGGAAGAATGGAGAGGCACACACTGCAAGATGCTTGAAGTCCAGTGTGAGGTTTCCACAGTCTGTGTTGATTTGGGAAGCCATGTCATCTGCTGGTGTTGGTCCACTGTGCTTCATTAAGTCCAGGGTCAACGCAGCCGTCTACCAGGAGATTTTGGAGCACTTCATGCTTCCTTCCGCAGACGAGCTTTATGGGGATGCTGACTTCATTTTCCAGCAGGACTTGGCACCTGCCCATACTGCCAAAAGCACCAAAACCTGGTTCAATGACCGTGGGATTACTGTGCTTGATTGGCCAACAAACTCGCCTGACCTGAACCCCATAGAGAATCTATGGGGTATTGCCAAGAGAAAGATGAGAGACATGAGACCGAACAATGCAGAAGAGCTGAAGGCCACTATTGAAGCATCCTGCTCTTCCATAACACCTCAGTAATGCCACAGGCTGATAGCTTCCATGCCACACCGCATTGAGGCAGTAATTGCTGCAAAAGGGGTCCAAACCAAGTACTGAGTACATATGCATGCTTATACTTTTCATAGGTCTGATATTGTTCTATGTACAATCCTTGTTTTATTGATGGCATATAATATTCTAATTTTCTGAGATTGTGGATTTGGGGTTTTCATGAGCTGTAAGCCATAATCATCACAATTATGAAAAATCACAGCTTGAACTATCTTGCTTTGCATGTAATGAGTCTATCTCATATATTAGTTTCACCCTTTAAGTTGCATTACTGAAATAAATGAACTTTTGCATGATATTCAAATTTTTCGAGTTTCACCTGTATATAAATATATAGGGAGGGGAGGAATTGGGATTATATATACATATATATATAAAAAAAGAGATTGAGATTTTATATATATATATATATATATATAAAAAGTGAACTAAGTATAGAAAATATATGGGGAGGAAAAATTATGTATATATACTGTATTATATTAAAAATATATATAAACATTTATGTAAATAATTAATTAATTAACAATGAGATATAGAGTATAAGGATGTATACAGTGAGGAACAGAAGTATTTGAACACCCTGCGATTTTGCAAGTTCTCCCACTTAGAAATCATGGAGGGGTCTGACATTCACATTGTAGGTGCATTCCCACTCTGAGAGGCAGAATTTAAAAACAAATTCAGGAAATCCCATTGTATGATTTTTAAAGAATTTATTTGTCTTGCACTGCTGAACATAAGTATTTGAACACCTAAAAAACAGCAAGAATTCTGGCTTTTAAAGACCTGTTACTGCGCCTTTAAAAAGTCCACCTCTACTCCACTCATTCATCTAACTTAGTAGCACCTGTCTGAGCTCTTTAAAGACACCTGTCCACCCCACAGTCAGTCAGACACCAACTACTACCATGGGCAAGACCAAAGAGCTGTCAAAAGACACCTGAGACAAAATTGTGGACCTCCACAAGGCTGGAAAGGGCTACGGGGCAATTACCAAGCAGCTTGGTGAAAATAGAACAACTGTTGGAGCAATTGTTAGAAAATGGAAGAGGCTAAAGACGACTGTCAGTCTCCCTCAGACTGGGGCTCCATGCAAGATCTCACCTCGTGGGGTATCACTGACAATAATAAAGGTGAGGAATCAGCCCAGAACTACAAAGGAGGAGCTGGTCAATGACATGAACAGAGCTGGGACCACAGTTTCAAAGGTCACTGCCGGTAGAACACTACGCCGTCATGGTTTCAAATCATGCATTGCAGGGAAGGTTCCCCTGCTCAAGTTATCACATGTCCAGGCCCGTCTGAAGTTTGCCAATGACCATCTGGATGATCCAGAGGAGGCATGGGAGAAAGTCATGTGGTCAGATGAGACCAAAGTAGAACTTTTTGGTCTAAACTTCACTCGTCGTGTTTGGAGGAAAAAGAAGGATGAGTTGCATCCCAAGAACACCATCCCTACTGTGAAGCATGGGGGTGGTAACATCATCTTTGGGGGTGCTTTTCTGCGAAGGGGACAGGACGACTGCACTGTATGAAGGAGAGGATGAATGGGGCCATTTATTGTGAGATTTTGAGCAACAACCTCCTTTCCTCAGTCAGAGCATTAAAGATAGGTCGTGGCTGGGTCTTCCAACATGACAACGACCTGAAGCACACAGCCAGGATAACCAAGGAGTGGCTCCGTAAGAAGCATATCAAGGTTCTGGAGTGGCCTAGCCAGTCTCCAGACCTAAATCCAATAGAACATCTTTGGAGGGAGCTGAAACTCCGTGTTGCTCAGCGACAGCCCCGAAACCTGACAGATCTAGAGGAGATCTGTGTGGAGGAGTGGGCCAAAATCCCTGTTGCAGTGCAAACCTGGTCAAGAACTACAGGAAACGTCTGACCTCTGTAATTGCAAACAAAGTCTTCTGTACCAAATACTAACACTGATTTTCTCAGGGGTTCAAATACTTCTGTTCAGCAGAGCAAGACAAATACATTCTTTACAAATCATACAATGGGATTTCCTGAATTTTTTTTTTAATTCTGTCTCTCAGAGTGGGAATGCACCTACAATGTGAATTTCAGACTCCTACATGATTTCTAAGTGTTAGAACTTGCAAAATCGCAGGGTGTTCAAATACTTCTGTTCCTCACTGTATATATATATATATATATATATATATATATATATATATATATATACGCACATAAAGAAATACAATTGTAATTGTACATAATAAAAAAATTTTTGAATCATTGAGTGAGTAAAAAACAATAATAATAGTAATAAACGCATGCCCATAATCTGCAACTAGACAAAATTCAACTAGCATATAATGTACATAGGGCACACGTGTGAAAATAATGGACAGGAATAAGTAGAGGTCTCCTAAAATGCAGATAATACATGAATACTGGAAAATATAATAGAAGAATGTTGAAAAATATTGAAAAAAATATATAAACATAAATAGTAAATAGTTACACACATAGGGTCAAAACCGCTAATCAGCGCAAGGTTGTTAGCAGTGTGCACAGACCCCTAATTTAGAAAGCAAAAAAGGGGGGGGCTGGTCTGAAAAAGAACTACTCACCCACTCTGATGTTAGGGTGAATACATACTAAGGAGATCCCAGTCCCACCCCAATGAGTAATGGAGATGAGAGACCAAAAAGGCACCTGGATGGTATGGAGGGGGGGGGGGGGACAACAATCCACATTAGATTTATGAGGAAATGAATACCTAAGATATATCTGAACTAGGCAATATATAACAATCATATAGAGGTAACTGTTGGATGTATCAAAAAAGTAATCTGGGTGTGGTAGTACATAGGTAGTATATAGGTACAATGGTGCACTGCAATAAAAAGATGGCAGGCCATTCTAAGTTATTAGGTTATCTTAACTTAACTCAATGCATGTTCTGACGTAAAATACCATATGCAAGTAATTTTCTCTAACTATTGCTTAGTGTAGCACAATAAGACCAAACATCTTGCCATAATGATATACTGAGATCATGTTCCATGGCAGTCATAGGGAGAAAGGTACAAATTGTACAAAAAAGGTTATCCAGTGATGGAATTTAAAGGATGTGATCAGTTTCTTGCAATTAATATTATCGAGAGATATATTTATTACGAATTAAAAGAGGAATATTCTAATCCAAGGAATTAACCCAGTTGATCTTATGGAAAGAAGCAAGACCTACAAGAGTTAAACAAAGATGAACTCTGTCTTATTACAACTTATTTAACTGTAAAAGTAAGCTAAAGGAAAAGTAAAAGAGGTCTGCATAGTGGTGCTATGCATTTTTTTAAACTAGTTTATCCTTACGAAGTGACTTTAATTAAATAAAAACAAAATATAGTGTATTAACTGAAAGCATCTGAATCATCAAATTGTGAAAGTAAAAGACCCCCTTGAAAAATAGAGTAACTCATATACAATTAACTCATGTATCAACTGCTCCTGTAAAACCAAGGACATAGATATTTTTTTCATGGAGGTTGTTGGGCTTGGACAAAAAGTGGATGTTAGTAAATAAAGGTGATGTTGCTTCACAATGTATTCAGTGAGACCTTTTTCGCAAAGGTCATTCACAAAATGGCACAAAAATGCACAGAATTCTGGTAACTTTCTTCAGCAAGCTGGTCTGCACAGAGGTCTTCTACAACATAAATTCTTTATTTTCTTTACATTTATAGGGGAGTTCCACCCACAATTGGCACCTTTTGGGGGGAAGCAGGTATCTCATTTTGACAGGTACCCGCTCCCACTTCTGGCTGAGTTCACCGCAGCACCCCCTGAAGCCTTCTGGGACACATCCAAGGTCCCAGAGGACTGCAGCCCATTCACAAAGCGCAGAGAGCTTCACACATGCGCAGTAGGAAAACAGCTGTGAAGCTGCAAGGCTTCACTTCCGGTTTCCCTTAGTCAAGATGGCAGCTCCAGCACCTGACAGCCAATTGAAAAATTGGCTCGGGGTGAGGAAACCACTGGATGCATGGACAGGTAAGTGTCCTACTATTAAAAGTCAGCAGCCACAGTATTTGTAGCTGCTGACTTTTATTTTTTTTTGGGAGATGGCAGGGGCCGGAACTCTGCTTTAAAGCATAGCAGTACAAAATTAAAAGTGCTCCAAAATTAACATCTCAAACAACAACGATTCTTTATCAAACCTAGGTTTAAAGAAAACAGCATGTTCCACTTCCCTTTAAAGATTACTGGCAAAAAATTAGAATCTAAAAACAGGAATGCACTATCAGAGCGCATCATTGAGATGGACCTACGGCCTATGGTTTTGGCTATCAGCCTCTCACTAACTGCTGTGCCAGCTGCACTAACATCCGTGTCTCTCTTCAGTGTCCCAAGATGTCTGTCCCTATGCTTCTCTCCCTCCAAGATGCAGCAGTGAGACCCTTATTGTCTAAGATAAGGGTCTATTATTTTGCTTGGCGGAAGCCAAGTGTCATGCATGTAGCGCACCCGTAAGGAGCCGCTAGTGAACTGACCCCAGTTCCCCAGTTAGAGTACACAGAGCCAGACTCACAGCATCTTTTTCACTACTCCACTGACTCAAATGGAATTGGACATCTTGACATATTTCCCTCAACTTCTTCCTGGCACTCTCCAGTGACCTTTTCCAGACCCATACAGCCTCCAGGACTAGACTTTTCCAATAGATCCTCCAGCTAAAGCTTCGCTGGGATCTCAATGTCTTCTAGATGACACCACCAGCAATCCTGCTGCATAAGAAGAGCCCCTGCACATGAGGTCTCTTACAGCAGGCCTGGAGCCAGGAGCTCTTTCTCCTTGCCTAAGGCCTCTATTTATGGATTTTCCAGCCACCTACTGGGCACACCTCCTCAGGAATCGGTTAGACTCCCCATACATTTTTAGGCTGCTCACTCTGTTCTCCCTCCCTCTATAACTCTAGAATCCTCTAGAATACAGGGGGAAGCCGTTAGAGCAGCAGCCTGTGAGACACTGAGCAAGCCTGAACACTCAACTCCTGCTACATTGATTACAGAGGAGCCAATTAAATTTACCTAACAGCCTGCACTAATCTATGGGGGTGCTACATGTACAGTCATTTACTATGATACAAATAGGAAGTTAATCATGTAAGCTATGGGGTCAGAGTTTATGGGTGATTGTGTGCAGGATGGATAAAAGCATAAAGAACTATGTTCACAAATGGACCTAAATTGCAGTCATTTGGGCCTAATATGCATTTTCTATTGAATGATTTAAAAACAAATGTGACAAAATGGGATATGGAAGGACACCTGTTCAACCCAGTGGGCTTTTTCACCTGCAGTTGGCCAGTGAATAGTTGTAAAGAGAACCTTAAAGAAGAAGTATCATCAGAAATGTCCCTGTTAAAATTGCAATTATAGTTAATAATCAGTATCATTGGATATCTAGCCTCTCTCACCACCCACCGCTATCCAACAACGCAGGATAAATAAGAAAGGCTTCTGATGGACAGCACAGAGGAGAGGGGGAGGTGCAGAATCAGAGCACACAGAGCTCTCACAGCCCTCACCTTTTCTGAATGCAGCAGACTGAACATCTGCAGACCTCCTTGCCATGCTTCCTTATGCCTCCTCTGCTCCATGTGTACATATGAAATATCTCTTTCAGCCACCAGCTAGTTAAAAGGAGAATATCTGTGTGGTAGCTGGCAGTCTGTGTTCTGTGAATGACAATGGCTGGGGAGCAGCACAAGCCATTCACAAAAACACAAGCCAACAGCAGCATATGCCCACAGCTACTACATTTGTCCAAGATAGACTAGTGTAGTGTTTTTGTGTGCATTATTGTTGGCTTGTGTTTTAGTGAATGACCAGTGATGCTCCCCAGCTACTGTTCTTTACACAACCCAAGCCATCAGGTACTGCTGCAGTAATCTCCTCTGAATTAGCTGGTGGCTGTAAGAGATTGCAGGCACAGTCTTTTATCTGCTCAAATTGAACAGAGGAAGCACAGAGATTTGTGGCAAGGATGGAGGCAGAATGTTGAGTGGGTGGGGGCTTCAGTCTGTGTGTCCCCCCAGAGGAGCACCCATAATTTGGGCGTCTGACTTAGGTGGAACTACAATCAGCACTGACAGTAATAAAAACTGCATTTTATTTCCAAACCACAGCACCAACTTTAAAGGGGAGAGCTACTTTGCACACTAACTTTAGGTGAGAGTTCTGCTTTAACTGTAATATGTGGGGATAGAAATATGGTCTGCAATTGCTAACTGCTGGTTTCAAGCAGTTGTCTACTCTAGTGAGCTTGCAACATGACAGTTTTTAGTGGCAATCAACTGTCCATGCTGCTCGATTTATGGCTCCTGAAAGCTTTACAGCCATAGCCAGAAATCCTGCTGAAAAAACTGAAAATAAGAATGGAGGTGGAGGAAGCACTCACTCTTCCAGAACTTGAATTTTTATAATTCTGTATTACAGACAATCTGATTAAAAATAAAAATGAATGACTGGAAATATGGAAAAAGTAACTGTCCAAATTTACTCGAGAGGTTAAACCAAAATAAATCCACAAATCTACTGATATGCTTAAAAGAACATATCTACTCTAGCAAGATTTCTTTGAGCTGTTCAATGAGACAGAAAATATTCAACCTATCATAAAAATAACACTAGAGGGCGCAGATTCACTTGTTATAAGTCAAAGAAAAGCCATACAAGCACACAAATACTGTACATAAATGCTTTTAACATATATCTATGAATTTACATAAAGGAAATCGAAACTTAGACCATATAAGGAAACATGGATAAATAAAAAATTCTAATGTATTGCTGAAAAAACATATATAAAAACTTTTATAATACTAACTGTATTAATGTCAACATGTACAAACATATCTGGTTATGAAGAAAAAAATATTAATATAGAAATTAATAATGCCATGGTAGTATGAATCAGAGAATATAGTATAAAAAAATACATCAATTTGATCATGTAATGACAGATGAAGACAGCAGTCATGCTGCTTAATCTTCTAAAGCATTGTAGGGCAACATGAAAACTATAAAGGGCCTCAAGTGTGGCCCCAGACACTTCCAGGGGGCCACACAAGAGCAGCGGATGGAGGTGCATCAAATTGGGCAGCCCATTAAAAAATGAATGGACTGTAAGGCACCTCAACAACCATACATTTTGGTCCTGCTGAATTTTTTGCAGTGTATCTCAATGCACACTAAAGTGGGGGTACAATAACTCCAGAATTAACCCCCGGCATTGGTGTCAGTGAGTGCAATAATAACCCCAAAGATTGGTGTCAGTGGACACAATAATAACCTCATCATTGGTTTCTGTGGGTGCAATAATAACCTTCAACATTGGTGTCATTGAGTGCAATAATAACTCCAACATTGATATCAGTGAGTGCAACAACAACCCCTAACACTGGTGTCAGTGGAGGTAAAAACAACCTCCAACATTGGCGTCATTGAGTGCAACAACAACCCCTAACACTGGTGTCAGTGGAGGTAAAAATAACCCCCAACATTGGCGTCAGTGAGTGCAATAGTAACCCCCCATCATTGGTGTCAGTGAGTGCAATAACAGCCCCCACCATTGGTTATGGTAAGCGCAATAATAACCCCAACATTGATGTCTGTGAGTGCAATAATAACCCTTAATATTTATGTCAGTGGAAGCAATAAAAAGACCCAGCAGTGGTGTCAGTTTATCAGTTGACGCAATAATAACAACTGGGATTGATGTCAGTACTTATTAAGCCCCCCCCACACACATACACATTGGTGGTCACTTGCAGTGAAATTTGATTCACTCTCTTCTCTGCATTGGTGGTCATAGCAATGAAAGTCCCCCCCCCACCCCACTTTGGTGATCAAGGCAGTAAAAGTTAACCCCCATTGGTGAGTAAGGCAATAAAAGTTAACCCCCCATTGGTGATCATGACAGTAAAAGTTAATCCCCCCTCTATCCCCCCACATTGGTGATCTTTTACCTGATCACAAATTCTTGAACCTCTCTCCCCCAGGCCAGGACTTTAGTTGCACTGTGAGATAACTGCATTACAGTACAGTCTTTCTTTCAGTTCGGTGGATGTTGGAATACAGAGAGTGTTCCCAATAGCTCACATGCTGAATAAAGGGAGCCAGCAGGCCGTGTGTTGGGCACCAGGGTTCTAAAGAAACACATGGAGAGATTGTTGAGTTTAGTGTCTGCGAAGGACTTCCCTCATTTAATTACATCACTTCTACCTGAATCTACCCATTTAAAGAGGAATTTACCTAGAAATGCACTACTGTAGTGACATCATTGAGAGTGGCATTTCCGTCACAACCAATGATGTCACTGAGGACGGGGCTACCTTTAGGGCTCAATCACAATAAGTACGCAGTATAATGCACAGCGCAGTTCCAACACAAGACATGGCGAAAAGCCTTGTTCCCTATGAGGGATGTTTACAGAACTGCATTGCAGTGCTCTGAGCTGAAAAAGGTACTTTTTATCAGCACGGGGGTTGAGATGCAAACTATTGTATCACAGTGCTGCTGTGTGAATAGAACTTAATGAAATGTCACATTATTGTTTTTAATTATTGAATTAAATAAATAAATAATACACTTTTCTCCCAGAGAACAGCAGTGACCATGTAATCCACACAGCTTGCTGATATGAACAAGCCTTTACAACAATCAAACTTCAGTGTCCATATCAACCCCTCTTACCCCTTGACATGTCCAGCTAGCATTACAAGTGCTCTTAGCAGACTGTGCCCACTTCAGCTTCTTTTTTTTGCAAGTTTTTACTGGTTTGATTTCACTCCTTTTATTATGTATGTTTAGAGAGTAAATGCAATCCCACTTGTCCCTTGTGTTAATTTGTTTTTAAAGTAGAACTATAGGCAAAACTTTCTTTTTCATTTTGGATAGAGTAAAGGAGGGTTATAACCCCAGTCAGTTTATTTTTTGCCATCTGTGTCCCATTGGGGAGACTGTCCTCTACTCTCCTGATAGAACAGAACCTTGAAAGCAAGCTGCACATGCTCAGTTTGATGTGTATTGCTAGAGAGTTTATTTCTTTTTTCTTGGAAGAGTACATGTGATCAGCACTGGGCCAATCAGCGCTGTCCAGACAGAGGGTCAGGGGTCCTGCAGTCTCATAGGACAGTGAGAGGAGAATGAAAATTCCTACAAGCTTTAACTAGTGCTCTGCTGGACACTGATAGAAGTCACAAGACTGCTTTATACTGTTGATGAGAAAAGTTTGTATTTACTAAAATAATTGCATTTCCCTGTTCGGTGTACTGTGGGAGACCAGATATAATGAATCCTGAGTCCTGAGTTTAGTAACACTTTAAGGTAATTCCTTGGGGACCCCCAGGTTACCAGAACTAGTGTCCCCATTGGTAAATTTCCCCTCCATTACTTTTCTGGGGACAACCCAAAATTAGGCATTTTCTTTTACTTCCACTTTCAATGATAATGCTAAACAGGACAAATAGAAGCAGTGATTCTCCTTAATGGGGGCACAGACAGCAATAAAATCTATTGGTGTTCAGTTATATTTTACGTTTATTCTTCCCTTTTATCCTGTATTCACATATTTATCAACCAAACAAATTAAACATTGTCCTGTTGAGAGCCGCTGCTTTGCTGCTAGACACCAGGTCCCCCATCTTCTTCTCTCCTAGGCCCAGGTGGTCAGCCCCTTCATGACACACATCAGGTCCACCTTCCTCCAGCTACAGTGTATAGAAGCCTCCTAGGATATGTGTAAAAGATGTGATGTCATCCAAATGAAAAGAATGAAACAAATGCATTAATTAATTTTGTCATAACTTTTTTCGGATTTGTTGACACTCGTCACTATGTTCATTCGGAGATTCATATACATCTGAATCTCTTAGAACCAAATTTTCACCCAAAAAACCATTTGTTAAAAAATGAAACGCTCATGTCTAATAGATTTAAATTATCCAGTTCAGCAGGGACTCTAGATCCCTATATATCTCTCACTTATCTATATGTTATACTAACAAAGCTTTTACAAGAGGCATTCCAGTCATTTGGAGAGCACACGAAAAGTGAAGATATATATATATACAGTGAGGAACAGAAGTATTTGAACACCCTGCGATTTTGCAAGTTCTCCCACTTAGAAATCATGGAGGGGTCTGAAATTTACATTGTAGGTGCATTCCCACTCTGAGAGACAGAGTTTAAAAAAGTTTTAAAAAAAATTCAGGAAATCACATTGTATGATTTTTAAAGAATTTATTTGTCTTGCATTGCTGAACATAAGTATTTGAACACCTAAGAAAGATCAAGAATTCTGGCTCTCAAAGACCTGTTACTGTGCCTTTAAAAAGTCCACCTCTACTCCACTCATTAATCTAACTTAGTAGCACCTGTCTGAGCTCTTTAAAGACACCTGCCCACCCCACAGTCAGTCAGACGCCAACTACTACCATGGGCAAGACCAAAGAGCTGTCAAAAGACACCAGAGACAAAATTGTGGACCTCCACAAGGCTGGAAAGGGCTACGGGGCAATTGCCAAGCAGCTTGGTGAAAATAGATCAACCGTTGGAGAAATTGTTAGAAAATGGAAGAGGCTAAAGACGACTGTCAGTCTCCCTCAGACTGGGGCTCCATGCAAGATCTCACCTCGTGTGGTATCACTGATGATAAGAAAGGTGAGGAATCAGCCCAGAACTACAGGGGAGGAGCTGGTCAATGACATGAACAGAGCTGGGACCCCAGTTTTAAAGGTCACTGCCGGTAGAACACTACGCCGTCATGGTTTCAAATCATGCATTGCACGGAAGATTCCCCTGCTCAAGTCATCACATGTCCAGGCCCGTCTGAAGTTTGCCAATGACCATCTGGATGATCCAGAGGAGGCATGGGAGAAAGTCATGTGGTCAGATGAGACCAAAGTAGAACTTTTTGGTCTAAACTTCACTTGTCGTGTTTGGAGGAAAAAGAAGAATGAGTTGTAATCCAAGAACACCATCCCTACTGTGAAGCATGGGGGTGGTAACATCATGCTTTGGGGGTGCTTTTCTGTGAAGGGGACAGGACAACTGCACTGTATTAAGGAGAGGATGAATGGGGCCATTTATTGTGAGATTTTGAGCAACAACCTCCTTCCCTCAGTCAGAGCATTGAAGATGGGTCGTGGCTGGGTCTTCCAACATGACAACGACTCGAAGCACACAGCCAGGATAACCACGGAGTGGCTCCGTAAGAAGCATATCAAGGTTCTGGAGTGGCCTAGCCAGTCTCCAGACCTAAATCCAATAGAACATCTTTGGAGGGAGTTGAAACTCCGTGTTGCTCAGCGACAGCCCCGAAACCTGATAAATCTAGAGGAGATCTGTGTGGAGGAGTGGGCCAAAATCCCTGTTGCAGTGTGTGCAAACCTGGTCAAGAACTACAGGAAACGTTTGACCTCTGTAATTGCAAACAAAGGCTTCTGTACCAAATATTAACACTGATTTTCTCAGGTGTTCAAATACTTATGTCCAGCAGTGCAAATAAATTCTTTAAAAATCATACACTGTGATTTTCCCGAATTTTTGTTTTTAAATTCTGTCTCTCAGAGTGGGAATGCACCTACAATGTGATTTTCAGACCCCTCCATGATTTCTAAGTGGGAGAACTTGCAAAATCGCAGGGTGTTCAAATACTTCTGTTCCTCACTGTATATATATATCTCCAGTATATATACAGCGCTCAGTATAAATTAGTACACCCCAACAGATTTGTCAGAAAACCTTTACTTTCCTTTCAGAATCAACATTTTCTATGGGACACTATACTACAAAATACTCCCACAAATGCGGGCCATTGATTGCACACAAGATTTCTTCATTCGCACAAACAAAAAAGTATTGTTCCTAACAGATTCATTCAAGAACATGTTGCAAAAATGAATACACCCCAATTAAAGTCTTAGGAGCAAAGCTAAATTTTAGACAACAAAATCCTAATTAAGTGCCTCTGCGCCACCCTATAGCAGAAATACTGCTACAGGGTGGCACGGGTGCGCAAAATCACGTATATATACGTAATTTTGCAGTTCCAGGTAGGGGCCGCCATTCATGGCCTCGGCTGTCAATCACCGGGTCCTGGCTGGTGACTCCCCGCCGGCACCCAGCGATCACCGAGTATGTCCGATGGGGGAGAGACATGTGTATAAACAACACAGATCTCTCCCCTGTCAGCTCCTGCACACTGCTTTGTATGGCTCTGCATAAGCAGTGTGCTTACAGTGTAAAGCACACACACAGCACACAGTAAAACAGCACACAGTTAACCCTTTGATCGCCCCACATGTTATCCCCTTCCTGCCCAGTGCCATTAGTACAGTGTCAGTGCTTTTTATTAGCACTAATCACTGTATTGATGTCACTGGGGATGTCAGTGACACCAAATCAGTTCCCCCCCCCAGTGTCAACATGCCCGCCGCAGTCCCACTATAAGTCGCCAATCGCCGCCATTACTACTGTATAAAAAAAAATTCCAGAACATATACCGCTATTTGTAGATGATATAACTTTCAGGTAAACCAATTAATTTACACGTATTGGGATTTTTTTTTTGTTAGCAAAGACATGTAGCTGAATACACTTTGGCCTACATTTATGATGAAATGTGATTTTTAAAAAAAAAATTTCTTGACATATTTAATATCAAAAAATCACAAATATAGTTTTTTTTTTTTCAAAATTGATGGTCTTTTTTTGTTTATAGCGCAAAAAATAAAAAATGCAGAGGCAATCAAATACCACCAAAAGAAAGCTTTATTTGTGGGAGAAAAAAAGGATGTAAATTTCATTTGGGTGCAGCATTGCATAACCATGCAATTGTCAGTTAAAGTAACTCAGCGCCGTATCACAAAAAATTACCTGGTCAGGAAGGGGGGTAAATCCACTGGAGGGCAAGTGGTTAACCAGAATTCATACATATTCATTAAACAGGTGTCCAGAGAAAAATGATTATTACTGACAAAGAAAACCCCTTCCCATTTTATGCTGTCAGCAATGGTACCACATGGAAGAGAAATGTCACAAGGCCTGAGAAAGAAAATAATTCACAAAAAAAGGTGAAGACTACAAGAAGATCGGCAAATCTTTACTTATCAGCCAGAATACTGTATCAAAAGTAATACAAAAATTTAACAAAGATGGAACTGCAACCATCTCACAGAGACGTCCAGGCTGCCCATGGAAGTTAATACCTCGATAGGAGCATCTACTGATGAGAAGGGTTGAAAAAAATCACCATGCAAGTTCACTACATGGAGCTAAAGAAGTAGAAAGTCAAACTGGGGTGATTGTTTCCCATGACACAATATGGCGTACACTGCAGAGGACTGGTATGCATGGTTGTCGTCCACGAAGGAAGGTTGTCATCCTAAAGCCCATGCACAAAAAAAAGCCTTCCTAGAATTTTCCAGGGCCCATGCTGCAAAAGAAGAAGACTACTGGGACTCTGTACTCTGGAGTGATAAGAAAAATGTTTTTGGAACTGAAGGATTCAAAACTGTATGGCATCGCAAAGGTGAGGAGTACAAAGAAAAATGCATGGTACCTACAGTGAAACATTGTTGTGGCAGTGTCCTTTTGTGAGACTGCATGAGTGCTGCTGGTATCGGGGAGCTGCATTTCATTGATGGTATCATGAATTCACAGATGTACTGCTCTAGACCGCGTTCCAAATTATTATGCAAATTCTATTTAAGTGTCACAAAGATGAAATATTTTGTTTTTCAGTTTAACTCATGGATGGCACTGTGTCTCAGGTCTCTTTTGATCACTGAAAACAGTCTCGGACACCTGTGATAATTAGATTGGCAGGTGAGCCTAATTTAACGAAAAACTACTAAAGGATGGTGTTCCCACATTATTAAGCAGAGCGCCATTTTCAAGCAATATGGGGAAGAAAAACGATCTCTCTGCTGCCGAAAAAAGTGAAATAGTTCAATGCCTTGGACGAGGTATGAAAACATTAGATATTTCACGAAACCTTAAGCGTGATCATCGCACTATTAAGAGATTTGTGGCTGATTCAGAGCACAGACGGGTTCGTGCAGATAAAGGCACATTGAGGAAGATTTCTGCCAGATCCATGCATCGGATCAAGAGAGCAGCTGCTAAAATACCATTACATAGCAGCAAACAGATATTTGAAGCTGCCGGTGCCTCTGGAGTCCCATGGACATCAAGGTGTAGCGTCCTCCAGAGTCTTGCAACTGTGCATAAACCTTCTATTTGACCACCACTAACCAATGCTCACAAGCAGAAACGGCTGCATTGGGCATACATGAAGTATGAAGACTACATGAAGACTAATTTTCAAACAGTCCTGTTCACTAATGAGTGTCGTGCAACTCTGGATGGTCCAGATGGATGGAGTAGTGGATGGTTGGTGGACGGCCACCCTGTTCCAACAAGGCTGCGACGTCAGCAAGGCTCCATGTTTTGGGCCGGAATCATGGGAAGAGAGCTGGTCGGCCCCTTTAGGGTCCCGAAGGTGTAAAGATGACCTCTGCAAAGTATGTGGAGTTTATGACTAACTACTTTCTTTCCTGGTACAGAAGGAAGAACTATGCTTTCCGTAATAAAATCATCTTCATGCATGACAATGCACCATCTCATGCTGCAAAGAATACCTCTGCATCAATGGCTGCTATGGGGATAAAAGAAGAGAATGTCATGGTGTGTCCTCCATCCTCCCCTGACCTCAATCCTATTGAGAACCTTTGGAGCATCCTCAAGCAAAAGATCTATGAGGGTGGGAGGCAGTTTACATCCAAACAGCAGCTCTGGGAGGCTATTCTGACCTCTTGCAAACAAATTCAAGCAGAAACTGTCCAAAAACTCACAAGTTCAATGGATGCAAGACTTGTGAAGCTGCTATCAAATAAGGGGTCCTATGTTAAAATGTAACGTGACCTGTTAAAATGTTTAAAAAGTTAAAATGTTAAAAGTTTGATTGAAATAGCTTTTGATTTCAGTAAATATGCTGCGAACACAACAAATGACAATTTTCAGTTCTTTACAACCTATAAAGTGTTTTGAAACTTACTGTGCGTAATAACTTGAAACAGTGCATTGTAAGTGTTTTATGTTTAAAAAAAATACTGTTATCATTAGGAGGTTTGTTCAGTAAAATTTGAATTGTACTCTTAATAGTTGATAACATGAGAATTATGCTGACTGTTATTTACATCAATTATTTGGGTAAATGAGAAAAATATCATTTGCATAATAATTTGGAACAGGGTGTATATTGAAAGAGAAGATGCTGCCATCATTCTGTGCCCTTGGTCTTCATTCACTTTTCCAACATGACAATGATCCAAAACACACATCTAAGGCCACTCTTGCATTCCTGAAGAATAACAGGGTGAAAGTGATTCAGTGGCCAAATATGTCTCCTGAACTGAGCCCAATCGAACACCTATAGGGAATTCTGAAGAGACAAGTTGAGCATCACTCTCCATCCAGGCTCTAAAAGAGGTCATTCTTGAAGAATGGCAAAAGATAGATGTTGCAATATGTCACCAACTTGTTCATTCCATACCTAGAAGACTTGGTGTTGTCCTTACAAATGATGGCACTCATACAAAATACTAGATATAGTTGTTGTGGGGTGTATTCATTTTTGCATCAACTAATTTGTGTAAAGCCAAAGATTCTGTAATCTATTATTATTATTATATTATTAAGCTTACTTGCATGTAGTGAGCTAAAAAAATGTTCTATAAAACTCACTTTTGCTAAAATTTTGAAAATTGTTCCTATGTTCACTGAGATATTGATTAACCTCCCTGGCGGTATGATTATTTCAGATTTTTGGTGCTGAAAGCGGTACCATTATTTTGCATGGAAATATGTAGTTTTTTTATTGTAGGCTGTAATATTTAGGAATAACTCACTGAAATCTGCCCGAACAAGAGTCTATTAAACATCCCGGGTATGATAAAATTTGAAACACAAAATCATAAATTATAATTTAATAAATAATCATAAAAAATAATAATATAATAATAATACATTTAATTCAATAATATAATCAAACCAAAAACACTGAAATTTGAAATATAGCGCCAAGTTCGCACATCACTGAGCAAAGTCGCAAAATTGTTTTCAGTGTCTGATGACGAATTTCTCCACGAATCATTATCACTCAATTCTGCAAGTAGTTCTCATTTACTATCGCTGTTCTCTAGCCGGTCTAAAACCGCGTTTGACCTAAAGGGACGCTTTTTGGACGCCATGGACTTTTCTAAGTTTCCAGGCAGAAAGAACAGTCAAAATGCAGGCAGGGGACAGGACAAAGCACTAGGGACAAAATGTACATGAAATGGTTTGAAACAGCAATGTTTTACTATGTAAAATTCGTTTTGAAAAAAATGACGTTTTAAAAATTTTCAAATTTCCCGCCGCCTCCAGCGGCGCCCGTACGTCCCGACGTCACAGGGACCGGAACACAGAAGCCGGATGCCGGCATCAGCCGGAGGAGATGGCCGGGGACGCTGCAGGGGACACATCGCGGGAGCGAAGGACAAGGTAAGCTCTGCAGGGACTCCCTATGCAGCGCCGGATGGTAAGCCCGAGTGTAGCTCGGGGTTACCACTTTTGGTACAGAAACCTTACCCCGAGCTACACTCGGGAATACCGCCAAGGAGGTTAAAATATTACTTTTCAAAAGAGGTGTACTAATTTATGCTGAGCAACATATATATATATATATATATATATATATACATATATATATATATATATACAGTTGCAATAAAAAGTATGTGAACCCCTTGGGGTTACGTGGAGTTTTGCATGAATTGGGCATAAAATGTGCTCTGAACGTCATCTAAGTCACAACAATAGAAGAACACAGTCTGCTGAACATAATACTACACAAACATTAGATGTTGCCATGGTTTAATTGCACATAACATGTAAACATTCACAGTGCAGGGAGGAAAACGTATGTGAGGCCCTAGCTTAATGACTTCTCCCAGAGCTAATTGGAGCCAGGAGTGAGCCAACCTTGACTCCAATCAGTGTGATGATATTGGATGTGTTGCTGACAGCTGTCCTGCCCTTAAAAAACACACACCTGTTTTGGGTTTACTGGTTTCAAGAAGCACTGTCTGATGTGAACCATGCCTCGCAGAAAAGAGCTTTCAGAAGACCTACAATCAAGAATTGTTGACTTGCATGAAGCTGGAAAGGGTTACAAAAGTATCTCCAAAAGCCTTGTTGTTCATGTGTCCACGGTAAGACAGACTGTCTACAAATGGAGAAAGTTTAGCACTGTTGCTACTCTCCCTAGGTGTGGTCATCCTGTAAAAATGACTGCAAGAGCACAGCGCAGAATGCTGCATGAGGTAAAGAAGAATCCCAGAGTGTCAGCTAAAGACCTACAGAAATCTCCGGCACATGCTAACATTTTTGTTAACACATCTACAATAAGGAAAACATTAAACAAGAATGGAGTACATGGGAAGACACCACGGAGGAAGCCATTGCTGTCCAAAAAGAATATTGCAGCACATTTGAAGTTTGCAAAAGAGCACCTTGATGTTCCACAGCACTACTGGCAAAATATACTATGGACAGATGAAACCAAGATTGAGTTGTTTGGGAAGAACACACAACACTATGTGTGGAGAAAAAAAGGCACAGCACACCGACATCAAAACCTCATCCCCACTGTAAAACATGGCGGAGGGAGCATCATGGTTTGTGGCTGCTTTGCTGCCTCAGGGCCTGGACGGATTGTTGTCATTGATGGGAAAATGAATTCCAGAGTTTATCAAAACATTTTGCAGGAAAACGTACAACCATCTGTCCGCCAACTGAAGCTCCGCAGAGGATGGGTGATGCAACAGGACAATGACCCAAAGCATACAAGTAATTCAACAAAACAATGGCTGCAACAGCACAGAATACGCCTTCTGGAGTGGCCCAGTCAGAGTCCTGACCTCAACCCGATTGAAATGCTGTGGCATGACCTTAAGAGAGCGATTCACACCAGACATCCCAAGAATATTGCTACACTGAAACAGTTTTGTGAAGAGGAGTGGTCCAAAATTACTCCAGATTGTTGTGCAGGTCTGATCTGCAACTACAGGAAACGTTTGGTTGAGGTTATTGCTGCCAAAGGAGGGTCAACCAGTTATTAAGTCCAAAGGTTCACATACTTTTTCCTCCCTGCACTGTGAATGTTTACATGTTATGTGCAATTAAACCATGGCAACATCTAATGTTTGTGTAGTATTATGTTCAGCAGACTGTGTTCTTCTATTGTTGTGACTTAGATGACGTTCAGAGCACATTTTATGCTCAATTCATGCAAAACTCCACATAATCCCAAGGGGTTCACATACTTTTTCTTGCAACTGTATATATGTGCAGTGCTATTATTTTAAAATTATTAATTTTAGGCGAAGTAAGAAAGTCCTTATTACTAAGCATGTATCTTAAGAACTGCAAAACTGCAAACACAAACTATGTAAATAACTATTATACAATTATTTTGTATTATTACATAAAAGGAATTCAATTATATTAGTAATTATGTTAGCAGAATCTTTCAAACCAGCTGGCTGGTAGGCATCTTAAACGCATCCTTTAACTATACTTTGCTCCCTATAAGCCCAAAACAAACAGAATATATTTGTGTTTTGGCCAAAATATGCAAGCTTACCATCCACGCCAAGTAAGTCCTACACTAACCTTTTAAAGAGTACAAAAAATTGCATTTTTGTGGGTTACCTGAGCTTGGTTCTAGGCCACACCCAGGGTAAACCCTTGGTTGCTAACAGTGACATACAAAAAGTACAAAATCAGGGACTTTTGTTGTTAAGCAGATACTTTTTTATTGAATTTTAAAAGTAGTAAACATACAACTAAACAAACAACCAGTTAACACAGCGTTACAACCTCGGTGGGTCAACAAAAATAATGAACAAAATATGGAAAAGGTCTGATATGAATCAGTATTTCAATGGTGTACAATACAGCAGTACAGGAAATATCACAGACACGGTATATAAAAGGCTCATTGACCCAGAGTCATAGTGGAAAGAACAAATACAGTGTAGTCTTGATGCAATCTTGTATACAAACAACAAAAGAATAACTTATATACCTCTTGAGTCACTAGAGCCATATCCATGCCATACAACTTGTCTCCTTCAAGTTATTGACATGGAAAGTCACTATTAAACAGTGATACCACATATAGGATAAACAAAGCACAAGGGGTAAAAAAAAACATGTAGAGCTACTCTCGTAGGAGCCGCTAGAATACTGTCCAGGTTTCCCCACAATCTTCATCCCGCAGCCATTCATACAGGCTCATTCACTCGTTTTCTTCAATGACCAGTATAGGGGTGTTGTTTGTGTTGTTGTTATTTTTGGAGAACTTGGATAGGGATGAGGAAGATAAGTTGGATACTCCAAAAATAGAAACTCTATCCACTTGAAAACTTTAGGCAATCTCTTGGATAAGCTATAACAAAATCCATGCTTGAAGCAAACAGTAGACTTCAGCTTTAGGGCAACAGTAGTAAAAGTAGCAGCAAGGTTGGGCAGCTTTCTTTGTAGCAAGAGTTTAAAGGATCAAAGCTCTTTGGGACATCAGTTGGTATCCCCTTTAAACCAGACCCACAGCTGACTTCCTAGCACCAGAGGGGGTTACATAGCACACAGTCTCTAAGATCCTTTAGGGGTGTCTCACAAGGCCCAACAGCAGATGGCAGCCTTCCTCCATGATACCAAACCAACATCTCTAGTAGAAGTCCCCTCAGTCAGCTTTAGTAGAACCTGGGTCTCAGCATTCAGGCCCTCAGGTTGCTCACCTGAGGCTGCATGGCAGCAGATGCCAGAGAGGACAACATGCCCTTTCCCAGGCTGGAAAAATCCTAGGCAGGAAAGACCCAGAGCCCAGTGTGCTCTCTAAATATTTCTAGTTATCCAACATGCCTCCAGAGTCAGTCTTTTTGGGATAGGCTGGGGATGTATCAATATTCATGCTGCCATCTGCATAGCTCCACACCTATCATGCAGAAACTTCTCAAGCCTTCTAGATGCAGAGAGAGCTATTAGCCTAACAGCAGTAGATCACACTTACCAGAGCTAACTGCCTATAGTGTGATAACTAAATGTACCTACCAAAACAGAACTAAAGCTATCTAACTAAACCTAGCACCTATCTATGAGGGTGGTACATTTAAAAGTAGAGGTGAGAGGGGAGTAGAGAGGAGATGATCAGAATAACACAATAATGCAGGAAGAATAGCAATCAGGGCAAATCTTCCTGTTCATGAGATCAATTCCACACTAATATAGTTATTACTATTTTTTGTACAGTAGTTCTGTGCCTATAGGTGGCTGAGGTAAAGAGGCAGCTGTTCCTAGTATAGCTATTGGCTGTACATGTTTCCCTCATACGTAGAAATACAGTAATCTCAAACAAGTTTATTTTTGGCACACATTAGCACAGGATTATACTTCATGCTAGGAGGACCATTAAAACATCCATCCATTATCCATATGTTCTATGTAAAAGAGATAATTCTAGCACAAGGGTCTTGCTTAAAGAAGAATTCTGGGATAAGCAAAACAAATCACACATTAGTACACACCCCCCACACAAAACATTAAACAGATAATACAATTTTGAAACTCCTTACCATTTAGGAGAACTAAAGTCTAACTGAATTTTCATGACCTCTCTGTAATTTAAAAGATAACAACATCTGCTCTGCCAAGGAGGAGGTGTAACAGCAGGGATTGCATCATATCCTCTACTCTCTATCCTCTCTTTCTGCAGTAAAAGGAAACTGCATTTCCCATCAATCACAGGGAATTGTAGTAAATGTGGGTGGGTACACTAGGCCTGTACATGTATAATGTATCTGAGAGTCCCAGTCTGCCCACCACTGCAAGTGGGGCTGAATTACATCATTGCTTAATGGAGAAAGAACTGCAGAAGGGATGTGCCAAGACCAGTGGCTGAGAGAAAAGGAGGCATAGCAGCCACTGATTTTATAAACAGGAAACCAAAGAGAAGTAATGGCTTGATTTGAAAATGAATAGGCTATTTCAGAGCAACTACTGAGTGAGCCAGAAAATGGATGACATATTCAGTGAAGGTAGGAAATTAGCAAAAAAGACATGTAAAGAGGTTTTTGCCTGAAGTTCTGCTTTAAGGTCTCAAAGGTTGCATGGCTATCGGCGCCAGCGATAGAAATTTGGGGTAATATATAGTTACAGTAGTTAATGGTCAGCAAGTGGGTCAGGGGCCTTTCATTGACAAGAAGACTTCAGCTGAAAATGGCTGTCATATCATATCTATAGTTAGTTATAGTGTGCATAAAAGGTAAAAGAGTAAACGTTAGAGCATCTGATCTATGTGACTATACAAAACCTAATTGTTCGTCAATTCTTTAAAGGCACTATTTTCATACAAATTTCTGCTAGTACTTAAGAAAAACAACAAAATGTGCTGTCACTATTAACCATTTGCCGCCCGGCCAATGGCTGTTTGGCGGCAAAAGTGCTTCTGCATGCCGGGTGCACGCCATTTGGCGTGCTCCCGCACATGCTCAGTTCGCGCAACTGCAGAGCGGCTCAGCAGCGCGATCTGTCACCGGCCGTGTACCTCGGACACGGCCGATGACAGATCCGAGTACCGGCTCCCGTTGCTGGTACCATGTGACCTGCTGTGACCAATCACAGCAGGTCACATGACAGTTGTATACAATGGATGGCTACATTCATTCCATCCATTGTATACTAGTGCCTAGCTGTGAATGGTCACAGCAGGTCACATGCACATGTCATGTGATTAGCTGTGACCAAATCACAGCTAAGCACAAAAAAAAAAAAAAACTGAATGATTCGATTTCATTCTGGTAAATGCTTGCTTATAGCAAAGTAATTCTTTGCTATAAGCAAATTGTGTAAAAAAAAAAAAATTAAAAAAATACTGATCACTTCCCCAAAGTAGTACAATGTTACTATGGTAACATTGTACTACTTTGGTCATAGTAAAATATGAAAAAAAAATCTTAAAAAAAATAAAAAAAAATTAATAAAAAATTAAAAATAATAAAAAAATAAAAAAAAATAAAAAAAAAATGTATATATATATTTTTTTTATACTGTCACCAGTCAGTGTCCCTGTTCACCGCCATACCAGTTATATGATGACGCTGTACTGCACTGGTGACAGTATGTAAAAAAAAAAATTGGTAAATAATTTTTTTAATTTTTTCATTTTCCAAAAAATTATGACAAAAAATACAACTTCAAAAAACTCGCCATTCCTCTTATGAGGTACGTCGGACTGTCTACTCTGCAAAAAGGGGTAATTTGGGATATCTGTACTATTCTGACATTCTTGGACCTCAAGAAATTAGATTGGCTGTCAGTACTTCAGGATTGATCAATATTCAGATCTATACCATAGTTTGTGAACTCTATAACTTTCCTACAAACTAAAAAATACATCCTAATTTGGGTTATTTTCACCAAAGACATGTAGTAGAATACATCTTGGCCTAAATTTATGAAGAACATTTGTTGGAAAAATGCTTTAGATTTCCGGGTGGATGCCATATGGCGTACTCCCGGGCATGTGCAGGCAACTGCAGAGCGGCGCAGCAGCGCAATCTACCACAGGCCGTGTACCTCGGACACGGCCGATGACAGATCTGAGTACCGGCCCCTGTTGCCGGTACCATGTGACCTGCTGTGACCAATCACAGCAGGTCACATGACAGTTGTATACAATGGATGGCTTCATTCATGCCATCCATTGTATACTAGTGTCTAGCTGTGAATGATCACAGCGACCACATGCACATGTCATGTGATTAAAGTAAATGCTTGCTTATAGCAAAGTAATTCTTTGCTATAAGCAAATTGTGTAAAAAAAAAAAAAATACTGATCACTTCCCCAAAGTAGTACAATGTTACTATGGTAACATTGTACTACTTTGGTCATAGTGAGATATGAAAAAAAAATCTTAAAAAAAAGAAAGAATGTAATAAAAAATTAAAAATAATGAAAGAAAAAAAAATATATTTTTTTTTCATACTGTCACCAGTCAGTGTCCCTGATCACTGCCATGCCAGTTATATGATGACGCTGTACTGCACTGGTGACAGTATGTAAAAAGAAAATAGTGAAAATAATTTTTTTTATTTTTTTATTTTCTGAATAATTATGACAAAAAAAATACAAAACAAACTTCAAAAAACTCGCCATGCCTCTTATGAAGTACGTCGGACTGTCTACTTTGCAAAAAGGGGTCATTTGGGGGATATCTGTACTGTTCTGACATTCTTGGACCTCAAGAAATTAGATTGGCCTTCTGTACTTCAGGATTGATCAATATTCAGATCTATACCATAGTTTGTGAACTCTATAACTTTCCTACAAACTAAAAAATACATCCTAATTTGGGTTATTTTCACAAAAGACATGTAGCAGAATACATCTTGGCCTAAATTTATGAAGAACAATTATTTATTTGTAAACTTTTATAACAGAAACAAAGAAAAACGTGTTTTTTTTCAAAATTTTTGGATTTTTTTTGTTAATTTAGCAAAAAATAAAAACCCCAGCGGTGATTAAATACCACCAAAAGAAAGCTCTAGTTGTGTGAAGAAAATGATAAAATTTTTGTTTGGGTACAATGTTGTATGACCGCGCAATTGTCATTCAAAGTGTGAGAGCGCTGAAATGTGAAAACTGGCCTGGGCAGGAAGGTGTAAAATTGCACGGTATTGAAATGGTTAAATACCAAACCATATCCCTCTGTATGTCCCTGTTCTTCAGCCTCAAGCAAACTGATTATTTCTTTAAAGTAAGCTGATCACAACCCTGGACAATTCAAACTGAGCATATGGTTAAAAAATACATAAACCAAGGTTATCATCAGTGAAAGTGGTTCTTTGATGCAGAGCTGGATTGAGACCAAACAAGGCCCTAGGCAAGTTATTAGCTTTGGCCCCGTCTTCTAAGCAACCTTCCATATGGCCAGTCTGTTTGCATATTTCATTAATATAGGAAAATACCAAACAAGTGCTTCCACCTAAGAGAGGTACTGTATTACTGTTTTACTTTCTGATGTATTATAAACATTCTTATTCTTCCTACTTTCATATTCCTTAAGGGCCCATTTAGATATCTTTGCTGCATTGCAATGCGTTGACACATTGGGGTTTATTTACTAAAGCTGGAGAGTGCAAAATAAGGCTCACTTCTGCATAGAAACCAATCAGCTTCCAGGTTGTGTTGCCAAAGCGTAATTGAACACGCTAAGGTTAGAGGTTTCTATGCAGAAGTGAGCCTAATTTTGCACTCTCCAGCTTTAGTAAATAAACCCCATTGTGTTCTGCTCTGCATTGTGGCAGAAAATTCATTTGCCAATGCTCCACAATGTATGCAAATACATGCCACATAAGTGTGAAAGAGACTCTAAAGTGTCATGAAACTCATAACTTTAAATTTCATCTTAATTTTTAACCTTTGGCCACCCACTTTAAGCATGTGTGTCCATGGATGGTTGAGGTTACTGTTCTGGGAGTGCACTCGTTACACACTCCCAGCACAGTGACCGAGATGTCATAGACAGCTCCTGGTCTCTAACAATGATCAGGAGCCACTGTGACAGACTCATGATCATGTGACCACTGGTACAGGCAATCACAGTGGTGTTCCATCATCCCCTGTGTGTAAAAAACACTTGAAATGATTCCAAAGCTGGGCAGGAAGCGGTTAAAAATATTTCTTCTTGGCTATGTGGAATGATGTTTCCTACAAAAAAAAATAATTGTTAATAAATACCTGGCAATCCTGCCAGTTCACCAGAGTTTGTTATTCAGAGTGGCATCTCTACAGTATGTAGGCAAATCCACTGTCTTCTATGTTGCCATTTGGCACATGTTCCAGTTTTCCCCAGGTCGAAGCTTCCTTCCCTCCCAGCTATCCATCCCATGTGACAGTCCTGCACATATTGTGGGGTAGCTGAGGGACAGTAAGAGACCACTTCCTCTTTGCTCACATGTAGGTGTACTGGCAGAATGCATGCAAGTGATGCAGTGCAAAAAAATATGGATTGACTTGATGTACAGGTTACTGGAGCAGTCTACTTAGATCCCACCTTGCTGTCAATCTACCTTTACCTTTCCACCCAAAGCACTCAAATAACTTGAAAGAATATTATGTACTTTTCATACAAGTGGCTAATAAAAGAAAGCCTAGAGCTTGCCCGGGGTTCCTTGACCAATGAGCAGTTTTTGCCTCTCAGATAAGTTCCCACTGACACCATTGATCTTTTTAGTAATCTGTAAGTGGGTAATTCCTTCCAATGACCACAAGTGTAAGGAGCATTCTTACCTCTGACTATCACACTAATGTATCATGAATTGTAGATAAAGTCATTTTAGCAGGGGTTCCCTGAGACCGGAAAGTTATGTCAAGGGTTCCTCTGCATTGAAAAGGTAGAGAAAGGCTGGTCTGGTGCCTTGAGAAAGATGGACTGAGTTTCATCGAAACATTAACAATACAAACAAAGTTATCTTGCTCCTCTGCAAGACGCGTGAGTGCCTCTAAACCAGTTTTGGATTTATACGGGGTGCTGTGGAGTCGTGCTTGAAAAAGCTGTCAGATCTGACCAAACTCCCGCTCTGACAAATATTACAAGAGCAAGCGCTCAGTTGGCGCAGTGCAAAGCAGTGGCAGGGGGAGGCAGCTTTCTGAATCATGAGCTCTCCGCCTCCCCCTACAGAACAGTACCCAGTGGGTGTGGAGGAGAGCAGAGAGGGGGGTGTGGAAGTGAGCATAGAGGGGTTTTGGGGTGTGGAGGTAAGCATAGAGGGGTTAGAGATGTGGAGGTGAGCAGAGGGGGGTGTGGAGGTGAACAGAGAGGGGATTCAGGGTACAGAGGTGAGCAGATAGGGGGAGTTCAGGGTACCAAGGGGAGAAGAGAGGGGGGTTGCAGTACAGAGGCGAGCAGGAGAGTTCTGGGGTGCAGAGATTAGCAGGGGGATTGGGGTCCAAAGGTGGGCAGGGTGGGATTGGGGTACAGAAGTTAGCAGAGAGGGGAACACGCAGTGTGATTTTGCAGCTCATTCATTTGAATGCAATCTGGTGCCTTCAAACACACTGCATTTGCGATCTAAAACAGAGACATCTCATGCAAATTCTGTCCGTCCATTTATTACAGATTTTTCCATTCAACACACACAGATTAGAGTAATATTGAGGAGACATTGGGGCATTTTAACTGCCTCCCGCCCACCATATAGTCCAATGACGGACGCATCATATGATGTCCTCCCATTCTCACTGCGCCGCACCGGGAGTGAGCAGCGTGGCGATCAGCGGTGCGCTGTGTCCCACAGAAAGAGCCGAAGATGTCGGCTCGGTCATGTGATCAGCTGTGTCCAATCACAACTGATCACATGTAAACAGGGAAATGCCGGTTATCGGCATTTCTCTCCTCACGAGCTGCCACCTGTCAGTGTCCATCAGTGCCAGCTCTCAGTGCTCATCCATGCCACCTGCCAATTTTACAGCCTTTATGGGTGTAAAAGCAATCAGTGTAAAAAAAGAAAAAAAAATTCATCACCCCCCACAAGTAGTACAGTGTCACTATGGTGACTGTACTGCTAGGGTGGCAGTATGTAACACCCCCCCCCCCCCCATAAATAATAATATAAAAAAATAAATTAAAAATGTAAAAAACATTTAGAAAAATTATCATTTTTGGTTATAAACTAATGTGGGTTTTTTTTTACTAAAAAGATAGATTAATACATTTTGGCCAAGATTTATGAAGAAAGATTATTTATTTTCAAAACTTTATAAGAAAAACACTTTTTTTCAAAATGTTTGGTCTTTTTCATTTATATAGCAAAAAAATAAAAATCCCAGTGGTGAATAAATAGCACCAAACTAAAGTTTTATCTGTCTCAAAAATATTATAAAAATTTCATATGGGTACAGTGTTGCATGACCGCGCAATTGTCATTCAAAGTGTGCTGGCACTGAAAGCTGAAAATTGGCCTGGACAGGAAGGGGGTGAAAGTGTCCAGAGTTGAAGTGGTTAAGGATTAAAATAGTTCCCAATATAGTGGATCCACCTAGAGAGAGCTCTCTGTTTTCGGACGTAAAAGTTTTTTTCCCGTTTAATGTGTGATTTGAAGAATGGGGGGTGTACGCCTGAATAGGATTAATTCCTTTTTATCAGTAATAATGGGATATAGTTATCAGATCAATTCTCTCATTACTTGCAATACAAAATATGTTGTCTATCTTTTGGAATGTTCTTGTAGGAAACAATATATAGGAAGAACAACAAGATGATTAAGGGACCGGTTGAGGGAACACATTTATAACATCAAAAAAGGATTTAAAGAACATTCCCTTTCAGCAAATTTTTGGGAATGTCATCATAAGAACCCGAGGGATATTAAGTTTATGGGGATAAATAGAATTCATCCACATTGGAGGGGGTGTAACCGAAAAAGGGCAGTGTCAATGCTTGAAACAAAATGGTTATTTGAAATGGGGAGTTTAGCCCCTTGGGGTCTTAATATTGATATTAATTGTTTTATTGATAATATTTAGGAATACATTGAGATGATGTGGTTTTCAGTTGATTTATGTTTACTGAAAATTGAAGTTTTATACATTTTTGTAATTAGTAGCCTGCGGGATCTAAAATAGATATATTATTTCTAATAGATCGTTGTGGATGTTATGCTAAACGATGTTTGACATTTGTTATATTTTTATTATTAGTTGTAGATATACTTATCAGGAGTTATGTTTGGACGAGTCATCATTATGTTTGGCTCATATGGTAACTGTTTTATTGCAAAATGCCTTTTGGTGTTGATATAGTTGTGGCCACAAGAAAATGGTGGTTGTGACTCCAATTGGATTAATGGGTTTGATAGTTATATGCCCTCGACTACAACAAAATGGCGCTGGTGGTTTCTGTTGTCCATCTGGGACAACAACAAAATAGTGCTGGCAATTTCCGTTTTTTTACCCTGCAAGCTATTTAAAGAGGAGTATGACTGACGTCTGCAATAGGCATATCCCCTAAGGACGTGCATGCGCATGAAACACGTTGGGAGGGACCTTACATGCTGACGTCACGCCACCTGTTCCGGTATTCGGAGCAACGGCCGTTTCTGTAAGTCCAGACAGCTTGTTTGATGTATGCACGTAGTTGTTTTAGCTTTGTTTTATTCAGTTTTAAATAAAACATACTACAATACATATCTCTGTCTGGGCTCTGTGGTGTGAGCTCTTTCCATTTAGGACTTTGAAATTGATGACCAGGAATTGAGATGCAGGAATGATCATGGCAGCTATGATATATGCAGTTACTATGTAACCCTCTGGTGAGTGCACACAGGTAGAGGAGTGCACATTGCTGGTGGTGCTGGGAAGAAGAATTTGGCCATCTCTTTCTCTTTGCACTATTGGGAAACTATTAATTATTTGTTATGTACTTTAATGATTTGACTTTTTTGCATTTATTGTATTTATTTAATTATCATTTTTGTGGATTGGTCCATATGATATATTGACTGATATGTGGATTGGCTTGCACACATTATATGCATTTTGTATGTGTTAGTTTAACATTTAGCAGTGCACTAGTCTTTTTGCTTATCGTTTGTGATCTGTGTTTGGGATTCCATTAATAATGCACTGGCATCTACATGCAAATCGCAAGGACAATGCAGTGACCTGCAGCACGCGGAGTGCTCCTTTCCTGTACCGCGTTCTGGTGTGAATTAATCTAGCCCTAAACCATTTGTTTATTAAACCGGCACACTGAACATGCACTGCTTTTGCTAATGCATGGGGATAACATTAGGAATTAACACATTAGGAATTAATTGCACCCTTGTGCATCTGCTAAAGAGCAGTGCATTTGTGTGTGCGTTGGGAATGCACACGATTTTGCGCACATTCCCCAACGTGCAGTAATGTGAACCAACCCTTAACTAGGGTGCCTCGAGAATGAAAATAATTTTTAAGGACGCCCTGACTGGAAAAAGGTTGAGAAACACTAATCTATGGGAATGTTTGAGCATATGAGAATGGTTGAACAGTTTGTACCATTCTCCTGGCAACCGCCAAACCCAGACATGTCCATCAGATTTCCAGACACAGAAGTGTGATTCGTTACTCCAGAGAACACGTCTCTACTGCTCTAGAGTCCAGTGGCGGCATGCTTTACACCACTGCATCCAACACTTTGCATTGCACTTGGTGATGTAAGGCTTGGATTCAGCTGCCCAGCCATGGAAACCCATTCCATGAAGGCCACACCAAGTTTGGAGGTCTTTAGCTATTGACTCTGCAGACAGTTGGAGACATCTGTGCACTGTGCGCTTCAGCATGTGCTGACCCGGCTGTCATTTTACGTGGCCTACCACTTTGTAGCTGGGTTGCTGTTGTTCCCAGTTGCTTCCACTTTGTTATAATACCATTAACAGTTGACTGTGGAATATTTAGTAGCAAGGAAATTTCACAGATGGACTTATTGCACAGGTGGCAACCTATCACGTTACCGCACTTGAATTCAATGAGCTGCTGAGAGTGACCCATCCTTTCACAAATGTTTGTAGACGCAGTCTGCATGCCTAGGTGCTTGATTTTATACACCTGTGGCCATGGATGTGATTGGAACACCTGGATCCAGTGATTTGGAGGGGTGTCCCAATACTTTTGGTGAATATAGTTTATATACTCATATATATAAACACATTTTTTTATCAGTCACTTGACCACCAGAGCGCCAATAGGCTCTCCGTGTAATTGGGCAAAGACCAATCACTGCAGTGGTGTGTGTGGGACGTGAATTGACTACAGAAGAGGTGGACGTTGATTACTTGACTAACCTATAAATGATGAATATGAAAGTAATTTCAGCCATTCAAATGATATGATGTATGGGCCATGACTTGAAGGGTACTAAACACTATATATATATATATATATATATATATATATATATATATATATATATATATTAGAGCAGGGATTTTGTTTCATTGGGAAGCGGGGGAAGGCAGTTCCGGCACCTTTTGCACTAAATGTATGTAATGGCAAGAGCTACTGGGGGGTGCTGGAGAGTCTATTGATGCTGCCTGCCAGGAGATCTATTTTTACGAGTGGGTAAGTTGTTGCTGGGGCGTCTTATGTTGATCGGAGGGATCTACTGTTGAGAGAGCAGTCTATTTTTGCTAGATGCTGGAGGGTCTTTTGATGGTGAATGCTGAAAAAGCTATTGTTGCAGACAGGGGTTTATTGTTGCTGAGGTGGATTTATTGTTACTGGGTGGGGTCTATTGCTGCATTGGGATCTATTGTTTCTGGTGGATCTATTTTTGCTGGGGAGGGGGGATCTGTTGTTGCTGGCTGCAGGGGATCTATTTTACTACTTTTCCTATTATCGTTTACAAATTCCATAAAAATTACTCTCCACCACAAAATACTTGGTTCTGTATTCCCTGAAAGGGGTCATAATGGGAGATGGGTAGAGGATGGAACCAAGGGACAGTGCTTAGATGTGGGTTAGGGTGGAGACTCGAAAGGGGGGAATACCTGCATCTATTCTCTGATAAGAAAAAGCCCTGCATTCAATTATTTGCAAAAGGGTTTAGATTCTGTCAGCTTGTCAATCATGGGCAAAGTGACAAATAGACCTAAAAGCCCACCCCCTGACCCACCTATGAATTTCACCTCTGTTACATGTTATATGTGGTAGATATGGGTATACAGGAGAAATGTCCTCCCAGGATGCCACTGAACGACCAATGAGCTGTAACCTGGGACAGTCCCTTTTAACTCTTTCACTGCCAGACCAGTTTTTCAATTTTTCACATACATATTTACTAGAGATGAGCGAAGTATTCAAAAATTCGATTCGGCTGATTCGGCGAATTCGAGGAATAAATTTGATTCGATACGAATATATTCGCTGCGAATTTAACTTATAAAAAGGGTGTTTCTAGGCTTCAGAGAGCCTTTATATTAGTGCAGAACACTGTACCTTTAATTTAAATGCCCTTGGAGTCTGCTGGGGAAGAGAAATATTACTGTCAGTCAGTATGACATGCAGATGAGTGCCGTCGATCTTAGAATCACCGCACACTTCACTCATTTGGGCAGTCACGGGGCCAAAACCAGAGTGTGGAGCCACAGTGTGGCGGTGGAGGCAGCAGCAATGGGAGGCCATACAGCACCCTATGACAAAATGGAACCCACCAGCAGTGTGAGGAGACCTGAAAGTGGCACATGGCAGAGTGTGGCGATGGAGACAGCAGCAATGGGAGGCCGTACAGGGACCCATGAGACACTCTGGACCTGGCAGCAGCATGAGGAGGCGGTACGGGGGCCCATGGCAGATTACGGGCCTGGCAGCAGCAATGGGAGGCCCGTAATCTGCCAGCACCCTATGACAAAATGGAACACACCAGCAGTGTGTGGAGACCTGAAAGTGGCACATGGCAGAGTGTGGCGATGGAGACAGCAGCAATGGGAGGCCGTACAGGGACCCATGAGACACTCTGGACCTAGCAGCAGCATGAGGAGGCGGTACGGGGGCCCATGGCAGATTACGGGCCTGGCAGCAGCAATGGGAGGCCCGTAATCTGCCAGCACCCTATGACAAAATGGAACCCACCAACAGTGTAAGGAGACCTGAAAGTGGCACATGGCAGAGTCTGGCGATGAAGTCAGCAGCAATGGGAGGCCGTACAGGGACCCATGACACACTCTGGACCTGGCAGCAGCAAGAGGAGGCGGTACAGGGGCCCATGGCAGAGTGGCGAAGCGTAAGCAGCTTAAATTGAAGGCCATACAGAGGCCTATGTTAAAAATAATAACATGTTTGGGGCATGATTCATGGCGGATTTAGTCAGTTGTGTCAGGAACTGGTGGTTTGAAATCCAGACTAATCCACGCCTGATTCATTTTCACAAACGTGAGTCTCTCCACACTTTGGGTGGACAGTCGTGTCCTCCGCGGAGTTACAATACCTCCTGCCGCACTAAACACGCGCTCCGATGCCACGCTACTGGCCAGGCATGACAGCCTTTCAAGGGCAAATTCAGCTAGTTGGGGCCAAAGGTCAAGTTTCGTTGCCCAGTAGTCAAGGGGATTGTCTACCTCGGTTGGCAGGGTGCTGTCCAAGTAGGCCCAAGCCTGTTGTTTGAGGTCCTGCTCCAGGTCCACCTGATGCTGCTGCTGCTGCGGCTGGTTAGTAGTTTCCTCACTGCGCTGGTGAAGAAACCTACTCATCATCGACTGCAGACTGAGGCAGCTGCTGCTGGTGGAGCTGCCACTGCTCCTACCACCCCACCCCTCCCCTGCTGCCATGGCAGCGGAACGCGAGTGCACAGGGCCCACAGTGTCTGAGGATGGACGTTGGCGCAGAAAGGCAGAGACCAACTGACTACATAGGTGGTTTTTATAGTACGTTGTTTTGGCCTCCCTCTCAGCAGGTGTGAAAAAGGCCACCATTTTTGAACGGTAGCGAGGGTCCAACAAGGTGGACAGCCAAAAGTCATCCCTCTGTCTGATGGTTATTATTCGGCTGTCGCTACGCAAGCAACCGAGCATGCTATGGGCCATTTGTGCCAAGGAATGCGAGGGACTCCCTGCCTCCATCTCCACAGCATACTGCCACGGTGCGTCTGGGTCCTCTGTCTCCTCCTCCTCCTCCTCTACCAGATGCTCCTGCTCCTCCACTCCTGTCCGCTGAGTGGAAAAACCACCCATTTCACTCAATAATTCCTGAGCACCAATGTCCTCCTCTACCTCCTCCTCTTCTTCCTGTCCTGCCCCCACAGGGGTCATGTGGCATTGAGATCTGTGCGCCACGTCTACCGCACCCTGACCAGCCATTGTTAACAGCATTTGTTCCAGGACGTGCAACAGAGGAATGACGTCGTTCATCCCATAGTCCTGCCGACTCACGAATAGCGTGGCCTCCTCAAAGGGTCTGAGCAAGCGGCAGGTGTCACGCATGAGCTGCCAATGGCTGACATCTAAGTTACACAGGGGAGTACCTTTATCCGCTTGTAACTTCAGGAAATCGGTGATGGCCTTTCGCTGTTCGTAAAGGCGGTCTAACATATGTAGGGTTGAATTCCACCTTGTTGCAACGTCACAGCATGAGGAGGCGGTACAGGGGCCCATGGCAGATTACGGGCCTGGCAGCAGCAATGGGAGGCCCGTAATCTGCCAGCACCCTATGACAAAATGGAACACACCAGCAGTGTGAGGAGACCTGAAAGTGGCACATGGCAGAGTGTGGCGATGGAGACAGCAGCAATGGGAGGCCGTACAGGGACCCATGACACACTCTGGACCTGGCAGCAGCATGAGGAGGCGGTACGGGGGCCCATGGCAGATTACGGGCCTGGCAGCAGCAATGGGAGGCCCGTAATCTGCCAGCACCCTATGACAAAATGGAACCCACCAGCAGTGTGAGGAGACCTGAAAGTGGCACATGGCAGAGTGTGGCGATGGAGACAGCAGCAATGGGAGGCCGTACAGGGACCCATGAGAGACTCTGGACCTGGAAGCAGCATGAGGAGGCGGTACAGGGGCCCATGGCACATTACGGGCCTGGCAGCAGCAATGGGAGGCCCGTAATCTGCCAGCACCCTATGACAAAATGGAACAAACCAGCAGTGTGAGGAGACCTGAAAGTGGCACATGGCAGAGTGTGGCGATGGAGACAGCAGCAATGGGAGGCCGTACAGGGACCCATGAGAGACTCTGGACCTGGCAGCAGCATGAGGAGGCGGTACAGGGGCCCATGGCACATTACGGGCCTGGCAGCAGCAATGGGAGGCCCGTAATCTGCCAGCACCCTATGACAAAATGGAACACACCAGCAGTGTGAGGAGACCTGAAAGTGGCACATGGCAGAGTGTGGCGATGGAGACAGCAGCAATGGGAGGCCGTACAGGGACCCATGAGAGACTCTGGACCTGGCAGCAGCATGAGGAGGCGGTACGGGGGCCCATGGCAGATTACGGGCCTGGCAGCAGCAATGGGAGGCCCGTAATCTGCCAGCACCCTATGACAAAATGGAACACACCAGCAGTGTGAGGAGACCTGAAAGTGGCACATGGCAGAGTGTGGCGATGGAGACAGCAGCAATGGGAGGCCGTACAGGGACCCATGAGAGACTCTGGACCTGGCAGCAGCATGAGGAGGCGGTACGGGGGCCCATGGCAGATTACGGGCCTGGCAGCAGCAATGGGAGGCCCGTAATCTGCCAGCACCCTATGACAAAATGGAACCCACCAGCAGTGTGAGGAGACTTGAAAGTGGCACATGGCAGAGTTAACATGTTTGGGGCATGATTCATGGCGGATTTAGTCAGTTGTGTCAGGAACTGGTGGTTTGAAATCCAGACTAATCCACGCCTGATTCATTTTCACAAACGTGAGTCTCTCCACACTTTGGGTGGACAGTCGTGTCCTCCGCGGAGTTACAATACCTCCTGCCGCACTAAACACGCGCTCCGATGCCACGCTACTGGCCGGGCATGACAGCCTTTCAAGGGCAAATTCAGCTAGTTGGGGCCAAAGGTCAAGTTTCGTTGCCCAGTAGTCAAGGGGATTGTCTACCTCGGTTGGCAGGGTGCTGTCCAAGTAGGCCCAAGCCTGTTGTTTGAGGTCCTGCTCCAGGTCCACCTGATGCTGCTGCTGCTGCGGCTGGTTAGTAGTTTCCTCACTGCGCTGGTGAAGAAACCTACTCATCATCGACTGCAGACTGAGGCAGCTGCTGCTGGTGGAGCTGCCACTGCTCCTACCACCCCACCCCTCCCCTGCTGCCATGGCAGCGGAACGCGAGTGCACAGGGCCCACAGTGTCTGAGGATGGACGTTGGCGCAGAAAGGCAGAGACCAACTGACTACATAGGTGGTTTTTATAGTACGTTGTTTTGGCCTCCCTCTCAGCAGGTGTGAAAAAGGCCACCATTTTTGAACGGTAGCGAGGGTCCAACAAGGTGGACAGCCAAAAGTCATCCCTCTGTCTGATGGTTATTATTCGGCTGTCGCTACGCAAGCAACCGAGCATGCTATGGGCCATTTGTGCCAAGGAATGCGAGGGACTCCCTGCCTCCATCTCCACAGCATACTGCCACGGTGCGTCTGGGTCCTCTGTCTCCTCCTCCTCTACCAGATGCTCCTGCTCCTCCACTCCTGTCCGCTGAGTGGAAAAACCACCCATTTCACTCAATAATTCCTGAGCACCAATGTCCTCCTCTACCTCCTCCTCTTCTTCCTGTCCTGCCCCCACAGGGGTCATGTGGCATTGAGATCTGTGCGCCACGTCTACCGCACCCTGACCAGCCATTGTTAACAGCATTTGTTCCAGGACGTGCAACAGAGGAATGACGTCGTTCATCCCATAGTCCTGCCGACTCACGAATAGTGTGGCCTCCTCAAAGGGTCTGAGCAAGCGGCAGGTGTCACGCATGAGCTGCCAATGGCTGACATCTAAGTTACACAGGGGAGTACCTTTATCCGCTTGTAACTTCAGGAAATCGGTGATGGCCTTTCGCTGTTCGTAAAGGCGGTCTAACATATGTAGGGTTGAATTCCACCTTGTTGCAACGTCACAGCATGAGGAGGCGGTACAGGGGCCCATGGCAGATTACGGGCCTGGCAGCAGCAATGGGAGGCCCGTAATCTGCCAGCACCCTATGACAAAATGGAACCCACCAGCAGTGTGAGGAGACCTGAAAGTGGCACATGGCAGAGTGTGGCGATGGAGACAGCAGCAATGGGAGGCCGTACAGGGACCCATGAGAGACTCTGGACCTGGCAGCAGCATGAGGAGGCGGTACAGGGGCCCATGGCACATTACGGGCCTGGCAGCAGCAATGGGAGGCCCGTAATCTGCCAGCACCCTATGACAAAATGGAACCCACCAGCAGTGTGAGGAGACCTGAAAGTGGCACATGGCAGAGTGTGGCGATGGAGACAGCAGCAATGGGAGGCCGTACAGGGACCCATGACACACTCTGGACCTGGCAGCAGCATGAGGAGGCGGTACAGGGGCCCATGGCACATTACGGGCCTGGCAGCAGCAATGGGAGGCCCGTAATCTGCCAGCACCCTATGACAAAATGGAACCCACCAGCAGTGTGAGGAGACCTGAAAGTGGCACATGGCAGAGTGTGGCGATGGAGACAGCAGCAATGGGAGGCCGTACAGGGACCCATGAGAGACTCTGGACCTGGCAGCAGCATGAGGAGGCGGTACAGGGGCCCATGGCAGATTACGGGCCTGGCAGCAGCAATGGGAGGCCCGTAATCTGCCAGCACCCTATGACAAAATGGAACACACCAGCAGTGTGAGGAGACCTGAAAGTGGCACATGGCAGAGTGTGGCGATGGAGACAGCAGCAATGGGAGGCCGTACAGGGACCCATGAGAGACTCTGGACCTGGCAGCAGCATTAGGAGGCGGTACGGGGGCCCATGGCAGATTACGGGCCTGGCAGCAGCAATGGGAGGCCCGTAATCTGCCAGCACCCTATGACAAAATGGAACACACCAGCAGTGTGAGGAGACCTGAAAGTGGCACATGGCAGAGTGTGGCGATGGAGACAGCAGCAATGGGAGGCCGTACAGGGACCCATGAGAGACTCTGGACCTGGCAGCAGCATGAGGAGGCGGTACGGGGGCCCATGGCAGATTACGGGCCTGGCAGCAGCAATGGGAGGCCCGTAATCTGCCAGCACCCTATGACAAAATGGAACACACCAGCAATGTGAGGAGACCTGAAAGTGGCACATGGCAGAGTGTGGCGATGGAGACAGCAGCAATGGGAGGCCGTACAGGGACCCATGAGAGACTCTGGACCTGGCAGCAGCAAGAGGAGGCGGTACGGGGGCCCATGGCAGATTACGGGCCTGGCAGCAGCAATGGGAGGCCCGTAATCTGCCAGCACCCTATGACAAAATGGAACCCACCAGCAGTGTGAGGAGACTTGAAAGTGGCACATGGCAGAGTTAACATGTTTGGGGCATGATTCATGGCGGATTTAGTCAGTTGTGTCAGGAACTGGTGGTTTGAAATCCAGACTACTCCACGCTTGATTCATTTTCACAAACGTGAGTCTCTCCACACTTTGGGTGGACAGTCGTGTCCTCCGCGGAGTTACAATACCTCCTGCCGCACTAAACACGCGCTCCGATGCCACGCTACTGGCCAGGCATGACAGACTTTCAAGGGCAAATTCAGCTAGTTGGGGCCAAAGGTCAAGTTTCGTTGCCCAGTAGTCAAGAGGATTGTCTACCTCGGTTGGCAGGGTGCTGTCCAAGTAGGCCCAAGCCTGTTGTTTGAGGTCCTGCTCCAGGTCCACCTGATGCTGCTGCTGCTGCGGCTGGTTAGTAGTTTCCTCACTGCGCTGGTGAAGAAACCTACTCATCATCGACTGCAGACTGAGGCAGCTGCTGCTGGTGGAGCTGCCACTGCTCCTACCACCCCACCCCTCCCCTGCTGCCATGGCAGCGGAACGCGAGTGCACAGGGCCCACAGTGTCTGAGCATGGACGTTGGCGCAGAAAGGCAGAGACCAACTGACTACATAGGTGGTTTTTATAGTACGTTATTTTGGCCTCCCTCTCAGCAGGTGTGAAAAAGGCCACCATTTTTGAACGGTAGCGAGGGTCCAACAAGGTGGACAGCCAAAAGTCATCCCTCTGTCTGATGGTTATTATTCGGCTGTCGCTACGCAAGCAACCGAGCATGCTATGGGCCATTTGTGCCAAGGAATGCGAGGGACTCCCTGCCTCCATCTCCACAGCATACTGCCACGGTGCGTCTGGGTCCTCTGTCTCCTCCTCCTCCTCTACCAGATGCTCCTGCTCCTCCACTCCTGTCCGCTGAGTGGAAAAACCACCCATTTCACTCAATAATTCCTGAGCACCAATGTCCTCCTCTACCTCCTCCTCTTCTTCCTGTCCTGCCCCCACAGGGGTCATGTGGCATTGAGATCTGTGCGCCACGTCTACCGCACCCTGACCAGCCATTGTTAACAGCATTTGTTCCAGGACGTGCAACAGAGGAATGACGTCGTTCATCCCATAGTCCTGCCGACTCACGAATAGCGTGGCCTCCTCAAAGGGTCTGAGCAAGCGGCAGGTGTCACGCATGAGCTGCCAATGGCTGACATCTAAGTTACACAGGGGAGTACCTTTATCCGCTTGTAACTTCAGGAAATCGGTGATGGCCTTTCGCTGTTCGTAAAGGCGGTCTAACATATGTAGGGTTGAATTCCACCTTGTTGCAACGTCACAGCATGAGGAGGCGGTACAGGGGCCCATGGCAGATTACGGGCCTGGCAGCAGCAATGGGAGGCCCGTAATCTGCCAGCACCCTATGACAAAATGGAACACACCAGCAGTGTGAGGAGACCTGAAAGTGGCACATGGCAGAGTGTGGCGATGGAGACAGCAGCAATGGGAGGCCGTACAGGGACCCATGACACACTCTGGACCTGGCAGCAGCATGAGGAGGCGGTACGGGGGCCCATGGCAGATTACGGGCCTGGCAGCAGCAATGGGAGGCCCGTAATCTGCCAGCACCCTATGACAAAATGGAACCCACCAGCAGTGTGAGGAGACCTGAAAGTGGCACATGGCAGAGTGTGGCGATGGAGACAGCAGCAATGGGAGGCCGTACAGGGACCCATGAGAGACTCTGGACCTGGCAGCAGCATGAGGAGGCGGTACAGGGGCCCATGGCAGATTACGGGCCTGGCAGCAGCAATGGGAGGCCCGTAATCTGCCAGCACCCTATGACAAAATGGAACCCACCAGCAGTGTGAGGAGACCTGAAAGTGGCACATGGCAGAGTGTGGCGATGGAGACAGCAGCAATGGGAGGCCGTACAGGGACCCATGAGAGACTCTGGACCTGGCAGCAGCATGAGGAGGCGGTACGGGGGCCCATGGCAGATTACGGGCCTGGCAGCAGCAATGGGAGGCCCGTAATCTGCCAGCACCCTATGACAAAATGGAACACACCAGCAGTGTGAGGAGACCTGAAAGTGGCACATGGCAGAGTGTGGCGATAAAGACAGCAGCAATGGGAGGCCGTACAGGGACCCATGAGAGACTCTGGACCTGGCAGCAGCATGAGGAGGCGGTACAGGGGCCCATGGCACATTACGGGCCTGGCAGCAGCAATGGGAGGCCCGTAATCTGCCAGCACCCTATGACAAAATGGAACACACCAGCAGTGTGAGGAGACCTGAAAGTGGCACATGGCAGAGTGTGGCGATGGAGACGGCAGCAATGGGAGGCCGTACAGGGACCCATGAGAGACTCTGGACCTGGCAGCAGCATGAGGAGGCGGTACGGGGGCCCATGGCAGATTACGGGCCTGGCAGCAGCAATGGGAGGCCCGTAATCTGCCAGCACCCTATGACAAAATGGAACCCACCAGCAGTGTGAGGAGACTTGAAAGTGGCACATGGCAGAGTTAACATGTTTGGGGCATGATTCATGTCGGATTTAGTCAGTTGTGTCAGGAACTGGTGGTTTGAAATCCAGACTAATCCACGCCTGATTCATTTTCACAAACGTGAGTCTCTCCACACTTTGGGTGGACAGTCGTGTCCTCCGCGGAGTTACAATACCTCCTGCCGCACTAAACACGCGCTCCGATGCCACGCTACTGGCCGGGCATGACAGCCTTTCAAGGGCAAATTCAGCTAGTTGGGGCCAAAGGTCAAGTTTCGTTGCCCAGTAGTCAAGGGGATTGTCTACCTCGGTTGGCAGGGTGCTGTCCAAGTAGGCCCGAGCCTGTTGTTTGAGGTCCTGCTCCAGGTCCACCTGATGCTGCTGCTGCTGCGGCTGGTTAGTAGTTTCCTCACTGCGCTGGTGAAGAAAGCTACTCATCATCGACTACAGACTGAGGCAGCCGCTGCTGGTGGAGCTGCCACTGCTCCTACCACCCCACCCCTCCCCTGCTGCCATGGCAGCGGAACGCGAGCGCACAGGGCCCACAGTGTCTGAGGATGGACGTTGGCGCAGAAAGGCAGAGACCAACTGACTACATAGGTGGTTTTTATAGTACGTTATTTTGGCCTCCCTCTCAGCAGGTGTGAAAAAGGCCACCATTTTTGAACGGTAGCGAGGGTCCAACAAGGTGGACAGCCAAAAGTCATCCCTCTGTCTGATGGTTATTATTCGGCTGTTGCTACGCAAGCAACCAAGCATGCTATGGGCCATTTGTGCCAAGGAATGCGAGGGACTCCCTGCCTCCATCTCCACAGCATACTGCCACGGTGCGTCTGGGTCCTCTGTCTCCTCCTCCTCCTCCTCTACCAGATGCTCCTGCTCCTCCACTCCTGTCCGCTGAGTGGAAAAACCACCCATTTCACTCAATAATTCCTGAGCACCAATGTCCTCCTCTACCTCCTCCTCTTCTTCCTGTCCTGTCCCCACAGGGGTCATGTGGCGTTGAGATCTGTGCGCCACGTCTACCGCACCCTGACCAGCCATTGTTAACAGCATTTGTTCCAGGACGTGCAACAGAGGAATGACGTCGTTCATCCCATAGTCCTGCCGACTCACGAATAGCGTGGCCTCCTCAAAGGGCCTGAGCAAGCGGCAGGTGTCACGCATGAGCTGCCAATGGCTGACATCAAAGTTACACAGGGGAGTACCTTTATCCGCTTGTAACATCAGGAAATCGGTGATGGCCTTTCGCTGTTCGTAAAGGCGGTCTAACATGTGTAGGGTTGAATTCCACCTTGTTGCAACGTCGCAGATCAGGCGATGCTGTGGAATTCCGTTCTGCCGCTGCAGCTCAAGGAGGGTGTGCTTTGCGGTGTAGGAATGGCTGAAATGCATGCAAAGTTTACGTGACATTTTAAGGATGTCTTGCAGTGGGATGGTGGATTTTAGGAACCGCTTGACAACCAGATTGAACACGTGAGCCATGCATGGCGCATGGCACAACCTTCCTTGACGCAGAGCAGACACCATGTTCTTTCCGTTGTCGGTCAACATGGTTCCGATTTTCAGTTTGCGCGGAGACAGCCATCTGTCGATTTCTCTGTTCATTACACTCAGAAGTTCCTCCCCGTGTGACTACGTTCGCCAAGGCATACCAGGTGCAGCACAGCGTGACACCGTTGCGCCCTGCACATGTGATATGCCGGTCGGGTAATGGGACTTGGCACGGGGGTGGCGGCTGAGGACACGGCGGAAGAAGAGGTGGTAGAGGCGGACATCTTTGCTGGACCAAGGACGTGCAAACGTGGAGGCAAAAGCGGCGTGACCTGTCCAAGTTGCTGGTGCGGCTGTGCCGGCACCACGTTCACCCAGTGGGCCGTAAATGACATGTACTGCCCCTGACCGTAGTTACAGCTCCACACGTCGGCGCTGCCGTGCACTTTGGCAGAGACCGACATGCTCAAAGACTGGCCCACCATCTCTTCTACATGTGAATGCAGGGCTGGCACTGCCTTTTTGGCGAAGAAATGCCGGCTTGGCACTCTCCACCGCGGCGCGGCACAAGCCATCATTTCTCGGAAAGGTGCTGAGTCCACCACTTGGAAAGGGAGGGACTGCAGCACCAGCAACTTGGACAGGAGGACGTTCAGCTTCTGCACCGTCGGGTGCGTGCTCGCAAACTGTTGTCTCTTGGAAACGGATTCCAAGAAAGACTGCTGACGGAATCCGTGAAGAGGAGTAGCAGGAGAAGGAGCATCTGAACGAGCGGAAGATGCCAACGAGCGACAACTCCCTTCAGCAGAGGTGTTGGAGCCTTGACTGGCTGATAGAGGGCGATTGACGTCGGGTGACGGAGCAAGTAACGGAGCGGGTGATGGAGCGGGGGCTGGGGCAGGCAGAACCGCCGTATCTTTATCACGGTTTTCCCAGGCCACCAAATGGCGACGCTGCATATGCTGACGCAACGCTGTAGTACCAACATGGGCCCCCTGGCCACGCTTGACTTTCTGGCCACATAGTCGACATACGGCTACGTTTACTTCCTCGGGCGGCTTGACAAAAAATTGCCACACCGCCGAGTAGGAAACTTTGCCCCCGCTACTCCTCACTGGCTGACTGCTACTTCCTCCGTGCACACCGGCACCACTACTGGCCGTGGTGGTAGGCTGCAGTGGAGCTGGTGCTGTACTCCGTGGCCGTTTGCCTCCACTGACACTGCTGCGACCCTGCTGCCTCCTGGGCAACCCACCGACTGTTTTGCTCGCTGCCAAGCTGGCACCCTCTTCTCCTGATGATGCGGAAGCAATAGCCTGATGACGACGAGGCTGCCAAGTGCGATCAGCCTCATCATCATCAATTAGGGTCTCCGCCTCACTACTAGCCCCCTCGGCTGCGTGTGGATCAGGAGACAGACCTGTCTCTAGACCGGCTACCGAGCCACTCTCCTCGCCAGTACTTCTTCGCCTGGCTGCTGAAGAGGCGGATGTCTCCCCCCGTTCCTGACCGCCCTCTGTTAGCTCTTCCTCACTGTACAGTGGGGCTGAGCCCACAGCATGCGATACTTCGCTTGGTGAGGGAACACCAAAGGACAGGGGCAGGTAGAGGACACGTGATTTCAGTGGGCTTGCTCCCGGGCCATGCCAACTAACGGTTGTGTCTGACGTACCCACCGACCGTTGGCTGTAGGTGTCAGAGGTGACCTGGGAAGAGGAAGACGACCGAGCCAACCAATCAATGACGGCAGGGTTGTCGGTGGAGACACGACCGCTGGATGACACCGGGAGCACTGGCCTCTGGCTGCGGCTAGTGCTGCCTCGACCCCTTCCTCTGCTGCCACGTCTGCTCGCTCCTAAAACATTGTCTCCTCTGCCACTCCTCTGCGTGTTGTCTGACATACTCTTTAATTCAACGATTCTGTGTCCCTCAGTAACAATACTGTGTCCCTCAGTAACAATTCTGTGTCTGTCCCTGAGTAACAATTCTGTGTCCCTGAGTAACAATTCTATGTCCCTCAGTAACAATTCTGTGTCCCTCAGTAACAATTCTATGTCCCTCAGTAACAATTCTGTGTCTGTCCCTGAGTAACAATTCTGTGTCCCTGAGTAACAATTCTGTGTCCCTCAGTAACAATTCTGTGTCCCTCAGTAACAATTCTGTGTCTGTCCCTGAGTAACAATTCTGTGTCCCTCAGTAACAATTCTGTGTCCCTCAGTAACAATTCTGTGTCCCTGAGTAACAATTCTGTGTCCCTGAGTAACAATTCTGTGTCCCTCAGTAACAATTCTGTGTCCCTGAGTAACAATTCTGTGTCCGTCAGTAACAATTCTGTGTCCCTCAGTAACAATTCTGTGTCCCTCAGTAACAATTCTGTGTCTGTCCCTGAGTAACAATTCTGTGTCCCTGAGTAACAATTCTGTGTCCCTGAGTAACAATTCTGTGTCCCTCAGTAACAATTCTGTGTCCCTGAGTAACAATTCTGCGTCCCTCAGTAACAACTCTGTGTCCCTCAGTAACAATTCTGTGTCTGTCCCTGAGTAACAATTCTGTGTCCCTGAGTAAAAATTCTGTGTCCCTGAGTAACAATTCTGTGTCCCTGAGTAACAATTCTGTGTCCCTCAGTAACAATTCTGTGTCCCTCAGTAACAATTCTGTGTCTGTCCCTGAGTAACAATTCTGCATCCCTGAGTAACAATTCTGTGTCCCTGAGTAACAATTCTGTGTCCCTCAGTAACAAATCTGTGTCCGTCAGTAACAATTCTGTGTCCCTCAGTAACAATTCTGTGTCTGTCCCTGAGTAACAATTCTGTGTCCCTCAGTAACAATTCTGTGTCCCTCAGTAACAATTCTGTGTCTGTCCCTGAGTAACAATTCTGTGTCCCTGAGTAACAATTCTGTGTCCCTCAGTAACAATTCTGTGTCCCTGAGTAACAATTCTGTGTCCCTCAGTAACAATTCTGTGTCTGTCCCTGAGTAACAATTCTGTGTCCCTGAGTAACAATTCTGTGTCCCTCAGTAACAATTCTGTGTCCCTCAGTAACAATTCTGTGTCTGTCCCTGAGTAACAATTCTGTGTCCCTGAGTAACAATTCGGTGTCCCTGAGTAACAATTCTGTGTCCCTCAGTAACAATTCTGTGTCTGTCCCTGAGTAACAATTCTGTGTCCCTGAGTAACAATTCTGTGTCCCTCAGTAACAATTCTGTGTCCCTCAGTAACAATTATGTGTCCCTGAGTAACAATTCTGTGTCCCTCAGTAACAATTCTGTGTCCCTCAGTAACAATTCTGTGTCTGTCCCTGAGTAACAATTCTGTGTCCCTCAGTAACAATTCTGTGTCCCTGAGTAACAATTCTGTGTCTGTCCCTGAGTAACAATTCTGTGTCCCTGAGTAACAATTCTGTGTCCCTGAGTAACAATTCTGTGTCCCTCAGTAACAATTCTGTGTCTGTCCCTGAGTAACAATTCTGTGTCCCTGAGTAACAATTCTGTGTCCCTCAGTAACAATTCTGTGTCCCTCAGTAACAATTCTGTGTCCCTGAGTAACAATTCTGTGTCCCTGAGTAACAATTCTGCGTCCCTCAGTAACAATTCTGTGTCCCTCAGTAACAATTCTGTGTCTGTCCCTGAGTAACAATTCTGTGTCCCTGAGTAAAAATTCTGTGTCCCTGAGTAACAATTCTGTGTCCCTGAGTAACAATTCTGTGTCCCTCAGTAACAATTCTGTGTCCCTCAGTAACAATTCTGTGTCTGTCCCTGAGTAACAATTCTGCATCCCTGAGTAACAATTCTGTGTCCCTGAGTAACAATTCTGTGTCCCTCAGTAACAAATCTGTGTCCCTCAGTAACAATTCTGTGTCCCTCAGTAACATTTCTGTGTCTGTCCCTGAGTAACAATTCTGTGTCCCTCAGTAACAATTCTGTGTCCCTCAGTAACAATTCTGTGTCTGTCCCTGAGTAACAATTCTGTGTCCCTGAGTAACAATTCTGTGTCCCTCAGTAACAATTCTGTGTCCCTGAGTAACAATTCTGTGTCCCTCAGTAACAATTCTGTGTCCCTCAGTAACAATTCTGTGTCCCTCAGTAACAATTCTGTGTCTGTCCCTGAGTAACAATTCTGTGTCCCTCAGTAACAATTCTGTGTCCCTCAGTAACAATTCTGTGTCTGTCCCTGAGTAACAATTCTGTGTCCCTGAGTAACAATTCTGTGTCCCTGAGTAACAATTCTGTGTCCCTCAGTAACAATTCTGTGTCTGTCCCTGAGTAACAATTCTGTGTCCTTGAGTAACAATTCTGTTTCCCTCAGTAACAATTCTGTGTCCCTCAGTAACAATTCTGTGTCCCTGAGTAACAATTCTGTGTCCCTGAGTAACAATTCTGTGTCCCTCAGTAACAATTCTGTGTCCCTGAGTAACAATTCTGTGTCCCTCAGTAACAATTCTGTGTCCCTCAGTAACAATTCTGTGTCTGTCCCTGAGTAACAATTCTGTGTCCCTCAGTAACAATTCTGTGTCCCTCAGTAACAATTCTGTGTCTGTCCCTGAGTAACAATTCTGTGTCCCTGAGTAACAATTCTGTGTCCCTGAGTAACAATTCTGTGTCCCTCAGTAACAATTCTGTGTCCCTCAGTAACAATTCTGTGTCTGTCCCTGAGTAACAATTCTGTGTCCCTCAGTAACAATTCTGTGTCTGTCCCTGAGTAACAATTCTGTGTCCCTGAGTAACAATTCTGTGTCCCTCAGTAACAATTCTGTGTCCCTCAGTAACAATTCTGTGTCCCTCAGTAACAATTCTGTGTCTGTCCCTGAGTAACAATTCTGTGTCTCTCCCTGAGTAACAATTCTGTGTCTGTCCCTGAGTAACAATTCTGTGTCCCTCAGTAACAATTCTGTGTCCCTCAGTAACAAGTCTGTGTCCCTCAGTAACAATTCTGTGTCTGTCCCTGAGTAACAATTCTGTGTCTGTCCCTGAGTAACAATTCTGTGTCTGTCCCTGAGTAACAATTCTGTGTCCCTCAGTAACAATTCTGTGTCCCTCAGTAACAATTCTGTGTCCCTCAGTAACAATTCTGTGTCTGTCCCTGAGTAACAATTCTGTGTCCCTCAGTAACAATTCTGTGTCCCTCAGTAACAATTCTGTGTCCCTCAGTAACAATTCTGTGTCCCTGAGTAACAATTCTGTGTCCCTCAGTAACAATTCTGTGTCCCTCAGTAACAATTCTGTGTCTGTCCCTGAGTAACAATTCTGTGTCCCTCAGTAACAATTCTGTGTCCCTCAGTAACAATTCTGTGTCCCTCAGTAACAATTCTGTGTCTGTCCCTGAGTAACAATTCTGTGTCCCTGAGTAACAATTCTGTGTCCCTGAGTAACAATTCTGTGTCCCTCAGTAACAATTCTGTGTCCCTCAGTAACAATTCTGTGTCTGTCCCTGAGTAACAATTCTGTGTCCCTCAGTAACAATTCTGTGTCTGTCCCTGAGTAACAATTCTGTGTCCCTCAGTAACAATTCTGTGTCCCTCAGTAACAATTCTGTGTCCCTCAGTAACAATTCTGTGTCTGTCCCTGAGTAACAATTCTGTGTCTCTCCCTGAGTAACAATTCTGTGTCTGTCCCTGAGTAACAATTCTGTGTCCCTCAGTAACAATTCTGTGTCCCTCAGTAACAAGTCTGTGTCCCTCAGTAACAATTCTGTGTCTGTCCCTGAGTAACAATTCTGTGTCTGTCCCTGAGTAACAATTCTGTGTCCCTCAGTAACAATTCTGTGTCCCTCAGTAACAATTCTGTGTCCCTCAGTAACAATTCTGTGTCTGTCCCTGAGTAACAATTCTGTGTCCCTCAGTAACAATTCTGTGTCCCTCAGTAACAATTCTGTGTCCCTCAGTAACAATTCTGTGTCCCTCAGTAACAATTCTGTGTCTGTCCCTGAGTAACAATTCTGTGTCTGTCCATGAGTAACAATTCTGTGTCTGTCCCTGAGTAACGGTTCTGTGTCCCTAAGTAACGGTTCTGTGTCCCTAAGTAACGATTGTGTGTCCCTAAGTAACGGTTCTGTGTCCCTAAGTAACGGTTCTGTGTCCCTAAGTAACGATTCTGTGGCCCTAACTCTGTCCCTCAATACAGACAGGTGGTCTGTCTCTCTTGAATGACTGGAGGCTAATGGAGAATTCTAAAATGGCCGCAATTTATAGCTCGACCATTACACAGTGCTGGCTGACTGGCTGCTGATTGGCTAATGCGATCACATGTCATGAATGAATGCATTATGGGTCAGCGCGCCTTGTCTGCGCGCCTTCCCAGAGATCCCCGCTCCGTCGCCGCACATGTCGCCGCCATTTTTGGAAAAATTTCGATTTGCGCATCCGAAGTCTGCTAATTTTCGGATTCGGCGCGAATCGAAATTTTCCTAATATTCGAAACGAATTCCACTTCGCCAAGTTCGATTCGCTCATCTCTAATATTTACGCTATAGGCTTCAAAGTTTACAAAAAAAAGATTGCTCCATGTCGCATGTAACAATGTTTACGCAAATGTTTATAAAAACAATATTTTCATAAAAAATGCACTTCAATTTAAATTTAAGGTGAATCTTTTGCCAGGCTATGTACAGTCATGTATTTACATACAATACACTGGGATTTATAATACGTCCTCAATGATGTAGATGAAGGTACTGTGGAGCAATTCATCCTCAAAGTTCATAACAGAAGCACTAAGGTTTTGTCAGTTTCTCAGCAACTATTAAAGGCTGGAAGGCTCCCAAGTCATTGCTGGTATAGGAGCAGTTTGAGCTAAAGTAAAACAGTTACATATTGGGGTTGATTTACTTAAACTGGAGAGTGCAAAATCTGGTGCAGCTGTTCATGGTAGTCAATCAGCTTTTGACCTCAGCTTGTTCAATTAAGCTTCAACAAAAAGCTTGGAACCTGACTGGTTTCTATGCAGAGCTGCACCAGATTTTGCACTCTCCAGTTTTAGTAAATCATCCCTATTTTATATTTAATAGAAAGCATGCTGGGCTTGTGTGCACTGACCTTTGCCCCCTCTAACAAGAGTGACTTGGAATTTTTAAAACAAATTTTATTACAAGAGAGCAGCTATGGGAACATGTTACATGTTCCAAAGGTGAACTTATCCTTTACCTGTCATGCAGTCCTCCTGGGTTCACAAAAGTGCCCAGTAAGTGCTGGTGCCAGAAAGCAGGTAGAAGTGATAAGGTGTCTTTACAGACCCACAAATCATTTCTGCTAATCATAGGAAAGCCTGCTGGCACATTTTTATGAACAGCTTTTCTATGTTTAGCAAAGTGATGAGGGCACTCTAAAGCAACCCGATTGATTCACTAGGGACTCACCTAGGTTGCCTTAAGGTTTATCCTCCCCTACTATGATGTAATGGGTGGTCTCAATGACTAATAGAGAACTCAGAAGTGGGGAGAAGACAGAACCAAGTCCAACTTTTCTCTGTAATAGCCTTTCAGAAGGTTTCATTCACCTTAACATGGGGTCAGTCAATAGTGAATCAATCTGTGTGCAGGGCCAGTGCTAGACTATTTTGCGCCCAGAGTCCAGCTACTTGCCCCCCCCAAAAAAAAACATTTTCAACAACTTGCCATCCAGAGGCTTTACCCCCCTTCCTGACTAAGCCATTTTTTGCGATACAGCGCTGCGTTACTTTAATTGACAATTGCATGGTCATGCAACATTGCACATAATGTAAATTTATGTCCTTTTTTTTACCCACAAATAGAGCTTTCTTTCTTTGGTAATTGATTGCCTGTGCATTTTTCATTTTTTGCGCTATAAACAAAAAAAGACTGACAATTTTGAAAAAAACAACAACATATTTTTGATTTTTTGCTATTAAACATGTCCAATTAAAAAATTTACAAAATTAAATTTTGTCATAAATTTAGGTCAAAATGCATTCATGTCTTTGCTAAAAAAAAATCCCAATACGTGTAAGTTAATTGGTTTACATGAAATTTACAGCGTCTACAAATTGCGGTATATATACTCGATCAGCGACTTATTGCGGGACTGCGGAAAGCATTCTGATACTGGTGGGGAACTGACTAACTGCCACTGACATCCCCAGTGACACTAAAACAGTGATCAGTGCTAATAAAAAGCACTGGCACTGTACTAATGACACTGGGCAAGAAGGGGTTAACATTTGAGGTGATCAAAGGGTTAACTGTGTGCTGTGTGTGTTTTACTGTGTAGACAAGCTGCTTTGTATTGCTCTGCTGTACAGAGTAATATAAAGCAGCCTGCACGTGCTGACAGGGGAGAGATCTGTATTGTTTAGAATAAGAATCGGTGGCCGGGACCCGGTGATTGACATGCCAAGGAGCAAATAGTGGCGAAGGTATATATACGTGATTTTGCACATCCCTGCCGCCTTGTAGCAGTACTTCTGCTATAGGGCTGTCAGGAAGTGGTTAAAAACAGTAAAAAATAATCAACAAACCATGCAACAGCAAAATTTCTTTTAATTTGCAAAAATAAGTGCCATAAAATGCCACCAGCACCAATATTAAAGACAAAATTTAGTGTCACAAATGGACTGTATCTGTGGCTGGCAGTGGCAGGGTGATAGCTGTAGTGAGTGGATGATGAATTCACACTCTGACAGATCCCAGGCTGGAATTCCTCAGGCCAAGGGGGGAGATAAAATGCTGTGACAGCAATCAGCCCACCCCACACACACACAGAGAACACCTGAACTGAGCGATCGCACACAGTGACAGATCCGACACAACACGAATATTATAAAGATAAGATTGTCTTGTTCCACATTTTTTCTTTCCAAGTTTGGTTTTAATTGTGGATTTGCCTAACTGTTTAATTAGTTGATTACGAATGTTTTGAATCCACCCACGCTTTTTGGGTGGGGATTTTTAAATCTCTGTATTTATATGTCCTGTTTTACGTATGTAACATTATGCTGTGAACAAGACTGTGTGGCGAAACACGCCAACTTGTTTTTATGTCACTCCTGTAAATTCAGTAAAGATCATCACATGGATTGTGGAGTTGCTAGCTCTCTTTATCGGTTTACTTCAATGATACCTACATGGCATTTCTCAGGATGTGTTTCCTGATGCTGACAACTGTGGTTTTTGCCTGCGTAAAGTGCATAGTATGCATTGAAATGGTCACTCCATCAGTAACCCTTGTGACAGGGTGACAATGCAGGAACATAATTTGGAATCAGGGACAGAGCAAGGTCACCCTATAGCAGGATGTATCTAAACAAGAACCACTCTGTAGTCCTACTAATGGTTAGCCGACAGCTAGCCACCAAAACTGACAGAAGCAGCATTGTGTTTCATTCCAAAACCGAATTTTCTTCTGTGAATAGTTCTGTAAAGCTGCAAAACAATTGCATAAACTGAAGTTACAATATGCTTGTACATACAGTGTGTCTATTACAAATGCATACAATGAACACATTTCTTACAAACAGCTACATACAAACCACATTGAATGAAGTGAAATGTGATTTAGCTATGCACAGTGCTCAGCATAAATGAGTACATCCCTTTTAAATATTTTAATCAATATCTGAACGAACACAAGAATAATTTCCCAAATTCTGACAAAGCTGAGTTTTATAGAACATTTGTTTAGCTCATTACATGAAAGTGAGGTTAATAATATAACTTAGATTACAAAATCTTCAGTTTTACTCCAATTAGTTGATGCAAAAATGAATACACCTCACAACAAAAACTACAACATCTAGTATTTTGTATGACCTCCATGATTTGTAAGGACAGCACCAAGTCTTCTAGGCATGGAATGAACAAGTTGGTGACATATTTCAACATCTATCATTTTCAATTCTTCAAGAACTACCTCTTTTAGAGCCTGGATTCTGGATGGAGAGTTATGCTCAGCTTGTCTCTTTAGAATTCCAAATAGGTGTTTGATTGGGTTCAGATCAGAAGACATAATTGGCCACTGAATCACTTTCACCCTGTTCTGCAGAAATACAACAGTGGCCTTAGATGTGTGTTTTGGATCATTGTCATGTTGGAAAAGTGCACAACAACCAAGGGCACGGAGTGATGGTAGCATCTTCTCTTTCAATATAGAGCAGTACATCTGTGAATTAACGATACCATCAATGAAATGCAGCTCCCTGACACCAGCAGCACTCATGCAGCCCCACAGAAGCACAATGTCACCATGTGTCACTGTGGGCACCATACATTTTTCTTTGTACTCCTCACCTTTGCAAGCCATACAGTTTTGAAGCCATCAGTTCCAAAAACATTTATCTTGGTCTCATCACTCCAGAGTACAGAGTCCCAGTAGTCTTCTTCTTTTTCGTCATGGGTCCTGGCAAATTCTAGCTGGGCTTTTTTGTGCATGGGTTTTCGAAGAGGTTTCCTTCGTGAACGACACCCATGCATGCCATTCCTCAGCAGTGTACACTATATTGTGTCATGGGAAACGATCAACCCAGTTTGGCTTTCTATTTCTTTAGCTAACTGCAGTGAACTTGCATGGCGATTTTCTTCAACCCTTCTCTTCAGAAGACGCTCCTGTCAAGGTATTAACTTCTGTGGGCGGCCTGGACGTCTCTGTGAGGTGGTTGCAGTTCTATCTTTGTTAAATTTTTGTATTACTTTTGCTACAGTATTCTGACTGATAAGTAAAACTTTGTTGATCTTCTTGTAGCCTTCACCTTTCTTTTGTAAAGAAATTATTTTCTTTTTCATGCCTTGTGACATTTTCCTTCCATGTGGTGCCATTGCTGACAGCATGAAATGGGAAGGGGTTTTCTTTGTTAAGTAACACTCTTTTATAATCAACTGTCTGCTGGACACCTGTTTAATGAATAATTAGACTCACCTGTAGTTGAATCCTTGTTAGTTAGGATTTTGTTGTCTAAAATTTAGCTTTGCTCCTAAGACTTTCATTGGGGTGTATTCATTTTTGCAACGTGGTCTTGAATAAATTTGTTAGGAAAAATACTTTTTTGTGTGTGCAAATTAACAAATCTTGTGTGCTATCAATGGCCCCCATTTGTGGGAGTATTTTGTAGTATAGTGTCCCATAGAAAATGTAGATTCTGAAAGTAAAGGTTTTCTGACAAATCTGTTGGGGTGTACTCATTTATGCTGAGCACTGTATGTGACTTTAACAAACACAATGGAACAACCACCACATACTGTTTTAATAAAAGATGCACATTTACAAATATTGAAATTACTTCTAAAATTATATTAAGGTTATAGTGATTATAAAGGCATATATATTCACTACTGTGCAAAAGTTTTAGACAGGCGTGGAAAAATTCTGTAAATATATAGAAGGATGCCGGCGGTCTGTCACTGTGCATCCAGTACAGTCCTTGGTTGATTGCTGCTGACAGTGGACCATCCAGAGGCCGAATCTTAAAGGGACCACGTGGTGGATCCCAATTGTAAAATATGAGTGTAATCTGATAAGCTTTTAATCCTTATTATAATAAAGCGGTATTACACTAAAATATATAAAATAAAGTGAGCGCTCATTAAATGAGAGAAAATATCAATGAGTAAATAAGCAGCTAGTGGCACAAGAGGGGATCACAACCTCCTCTGACTGTATAGATAAATAAAGTGCAGCGCTAAAGCATATCAAAAAGTTCATTCTTAAAAATTCGTTGTCAAAAGTTCATGAGATATCTCGATCAATACAATGGTATACACAGCTAGAAGGATCCAGTGGAAATGACAGAAATGCGCACTCACTGACCGCACATAGGAAATGCGCATTTGTGTGTTAAAATCACAGGTGTCGAACTCCCTCAGGACGAGGTGTCATCAGGCGGTGGTCTGCTAGGCTCACAGGACCTCCTTAGGATCAGGATTAAAACGGAAAGGTGAGGGCTCCCTCCTCCAGATGTAGCTGTGTCTGCCAGTCTGATAACCCCTCAATGAGGGGTAAGAAATGGGAAGATGCCCATAGTGTAGTATGTCAAACTTTTATTTTAGTAACAAATTTAACAGGACAGGTCAGTGTTGAAGCTGGCAAAAAGCCAGAAAGTGCAAGGTAAAAGACTCTGATACTGACCTAAAGTAAAATGGCCGCCAGACCTCCTCGTGGTCTGGGCGGCGATGAGGCGTCACAAGCTGTCAGTTCCTCCTGAGGCCTTTCGTGCTAAGGCACATCTTCAGAGGGGAGGCTAGGGTGATCATGCGCTCTCTCTCTTTGTATGTTTTAGGTCCTCTCTCACCTCCCAGTGGAGATAACAGAGAGGTGCAGCACCCCAGGAGAGAAAAAATAAGGATGAGATAATGTACTTGGACATCGAATTTATGACATTCTTTGTCCATTATAATACTATAATAGCCAGCGCACAAGCTAGTTTATTTTTTTTCTTTTGTTTACCTTGCAAAAGGACATAGCCCTGGACCAATACAGGATTAAAATATATATTTAGGAGGGGGGCGAGAACAACTAGTGTAAGATGTTTTACCTTAATGCAGGTATGCAACCACTTTAAAGTTTATATGAGATTTTAGCAAGTGGATGCAAAGTAATTTTGCATTACTTACCTGCTTCAACCAATTCCCATATGTGGGCAGCCCTTGGCACTATCATGTTCAATGCAAGACTTATAATCCTGTATTGTACAGGGTGGGGCAAGCGTGCGACTGTGGGTGGGTGGAAAGAAGGCTGAGGGAAACCTGTTTCACCACTACAGGGAGCCTGTTGAAGCAAGGCTAAAGGTAAGTGGTACAGCCTCTCCTACAACCACCTTCCAGGGGGTGGGGTGGGGGGATCCACAAGGGAATTGTTTTTGCTGTGCACACAGTTGGAGTTTAAAGCATATCTTTGGTCAACATATAAAATCATATTTTAATTCCCGCCGTAGTAGCAATTTTGAAAAACCAGGGAACTCTGGACATGGACTTGAGGAAAACAAGATATTTATTAAAACAGTGCTGAGTGACTCTCAGGGAGCCAGGCTCATCCCTGCAAAGCCGAGTGAGTTGTATCCAGGGGCAGACTGACAGCTCATGGGGCCCCCAGGCAATAGGGGATCATTGGGCCCCAGTATCCTTGCCCACACTCAAAAAAGCCTATAAAAAGGAACCAGGAGCATTTCATGGGGCCCCCTACTGACTCCGGGCCCTTGGGCAGTGGCGGAGTGCCTGAATGGTCAGTCCGCCCCTGGTTGTATCTACTTCTTACAAGCGTATATACCAATGATTACGTCACAATGCATATTTCTCCTTTCACTTTCTATACATTCAAAAGTCTTTCTAAACTGCAGATAAGGGTACTAGCTACAGGCTGGTACACATTACTCACAGGAAATAAGGGAGGGGATAAGTGAGTGGAGAACTTTGCTTTGCAAGCAGATACTATTAAAAATGTTAAAGTGTAAAGGGGAACTCTGCAATATCTGGGTGCTACCACACCACATTGTATTCAAATTATTTCTAGCCTATTGACTGATCTTGAAGTTTGTTAACTTACTTTGTGAAGACCACCAGACATTTACTTCCTTGAGTACTGTGACGTGTATTCACTACGCCCTGTGAGTAGGCACTGCTGTGTCACACATTTCACAGAGCCTGCCTTCTGTACTACAGAGGAGCAAGGAGGAGGGGTTATAGGAGGCGGAGTCAGCACAGGAATCGCTGCTTACAGAAAGCAAGATACCATGGGACATGTGGGGTACATGAGAAACTGAAAGTAAACAGCAGAGGGGAAGTAGCAAAGCATGCAGGGAATCCAGGAGGTTATGGAAAGAGATGGCCAGCAGACAAGCAGAACTCACAGCATGAAAGAAGATTTTTTTTATGTGAGTTTTATTGGATTATCATAAATAACGATTGTTTGTGTTGTTATTACAATGCTGATGTCATAAAATGAAAGTGTATGCTGTGACCCTAGAACTCCTCTTAGTAATTAGTGAACTGCATGGGCTAAGAAGTGCTGTGTCTGCAGTTTGTCATTAAGGGCAGTAATGTTTGTGTTGGCAGGGATGTCCACAGAAGAATTTACTATAAAGGAAAACACACCTGATTTTCAAATGGTTCCTAGCAATCAAAATATTACAGCATAATAAATTGACCTGGGTATCAGTTTCCCGACTGGAAAAGTCGTTAAGTTTTCCAAAAAGTAAGCACATAGGAAGAGCTCCTCCCCGCTACCTCTCCTCCCTTAGCAGTGTAGAGAAGCCTTGTGATATTCTGTCCCAGCTGCTCCAAGCTCCCTGCCTGGAGATCTTATCCTGTGCTCTTCAGCACCTCCATCCCTTTCTTGTGTTGAAACCTGAGAAGTCTCTGCGCCCATCTAAAGAAAGCCTCCCCAGCCTCTCTGTCTGGCTGTGCCTTTCATCTTACCATTTAGAGGGACTGCATACAGACAACTGCACAGGCAGGCAAACTATGCTAAGCATGTTGCAGGCTGAACGCCTTTGAAGAGTCTAAGAAAAAGAGAAAACTTTGCAGGACATCACAATCACTTTTGTGTTATATACCGTATATACTGCAACCTTTCTGTTAGCGTGGTTATGATTTCCCAGGGTCACAATGTGTTAATGTGGAGACGAAGATAAGTGGAACTGGGATGCACACCGTTTGACAGCGCAAATCAAGCACATTTTGGAGACTTGTGAAGGTGTCAGGTCACAGCTGTCTACTGCTGCTCTTATGGATCCAAGCAGGATTTTGGTATTATTTTTCATTCTGTTTTATGGTGGAGTATGTATGGGATCTACTATCCCTGGAGATACCACAGGGATGCCTAATCATCCATTGGTGCAGGAGGTTACAGAATCTAATGTTCGGGAATCAGGAGAGGATACACTGGACGATGAGTCTGAAAACCAGGAGAACATTCTGTCCCAGGTATCATGCACTTCATCTCTTTCTATAATGTCACTGTCCTGCTCTTTTATGAGACCCCAATGTCAATATGTCATTTTTCTTCTAACCTAGCATTCATTACTTGTTGCACTCACCCTGGCATGATACACACATTAAACCTATGCATATCTCAGCAGCTTTCTAGGGAGATTCACCCTCCTGATGGCTATCTGGAGTGAAAATCCAAAAGTTTGAGCTGTCACTGGAACAGTAATAGAGGGGAAATGGGGACACTTATTCCAATGACAACTGTCTAAACCTGGTCATACTCTAAGATTTCTCTCATTCAGACCCACTTATTGAATGAAAAAAGTCAATTGATCATCCAATCCAAGCTGAATAGCATGAATGGAATAACCTCCCCAGCCAGCTGTTGTATTTTATGTATAACTGAATGAAGTAGCACCAAGCAAATGATTCTCAGCCCCCATTTCACACTAATGTAGTGCATGAACTCATTCGCAGTGCCTTTCATTATTAATAGTACCCCAAAGGCGCCAAGCAGGAAGTACAAGAACGTGCAACAAATGCAGAAAAGCACACAGTTACGAAATGTGCAAAGCTTGAAGCTCAAAAAGGTGCATGAGCTTCTTTGCTGTGTATGATGTATTGTGGAACAGCCCATTAAAATGCCCTACATGCTACCCTATGCATGAAGCATAGCAACATGCAAAAACACACATATGTGTAACGTGAATGGGAGCTGGGAGACTAAAAGTATTTATTTGATTTTAAAAGTGACCAAAAAAAAGGCATCCAAGGTGCTTCGAGGACCCAATCAATCCTCCATCAAGGCTTTAGTGCTTAAAACTGTGTCTAGTGGATTCAGAGTAAAGATCCTGGACACATCAACCAAAGTCAGGGCTATATTGCAAATACCTGAATTAATAGCAGAGCATCAAAACTCTTGGGCATCAGGCGGATGGGGGCCATAACAGGCTACCCACAGCTTGTATTTAAACAGGAACTGGTCAAAATGCACATATTTAATGCCAGCTTAGAGCGGAACTTAAGGCAAAAAGTTAAACATTGCAATCAGGCAGCCTTTTTATTGCAGTAGAGAAATGCAATGTATCTTTTGAAATGAACTACATACCTGTCTGTTTGTAATCCCCTCCAGAATGTACACTGAACTGTGCATGCGCAGCTCAGTTTACATTTTGACACATTCCCTGTGTGCCGGAATAAATGCATTCCTGTCCATGCATGGATATGACATAATCCAATGATGGCCAATCAAGACGGAGGAAGACCGAGACGTGGAAGAAGCCAGCACTGGCAGGGGAGTATTTGTGCCTTTAGTACTGCTTTAAGGCTCTATGCACAACTGTAAGCGGCGGCAACACATGGTAAATGGTGTGTTATCGCAATACACAGTAATACAGTAACTATTTCCTGTGTGTTGCAATGACATTTTTTTCCAATGCCACCCTAGAACATTTTTCCACCGTGTGACAACCTATGTGTCATTTACAGAACTGAAATGTGAAGCAACAACATATTAATCTGAGTGCAGGAGCTTTCTTTTTTTTTTGGAGAGATATCCGTGTACTTCCTGTTGTGTCTACAGGACAGGAAGAGAACAAAATTCTTCCCAATGGGACAAAGATGGCAAAAAATGAACACTGACAGGGGTTTTAATCTTTTTCATATTCTAGCCACAAATAAAAAAACAGGTTTGGCTTTAACTGCACCTTATTCCAGAGATGTTGAATTTATATTGCCCAACACCTGGGACATGTAGTTCCGGTTGCCGGGCAGGTAGTTTTTTTTAACCTTTAACTCTGCTGCGGGCAAGCAGCAGGGCTCACCTGTCAGGTGGAGGAATTCAGGCAGCAGTGCTGCCGCCGATTGCTTCCACACAGTGCTAGCCTCTTCCCCCAATCCCCCCCCCCGTGTGAACCTCCCGCCACATGATGTCTCAACGCCATTGGCTAGAGGGGAGGGGGACAGCAGACACGTCTGCTTCCCCCCCCCCCTTCTTGTCCTGACCCGGGAGAGATGTTATGATGATCACTTCCGGGTCCCCATTGACAGATTTGCGGCCATAGAGGCCGGGAAAGAATGTAATGCAGTGCGATGTGCACTGCATTATATTCAGGGAGCACAGGGGTCTTTTAGAACCTGGATGTCTCAATAAAGAGAAACTGTCACCAAAAATAATCACATAGGGGACTTTGTCCCCTTTGTGATGAAAAAAAAAGTTTTTTTCTAATTGTAAAAAACAAAAGTTACACCCAAGCACATAACATCCCCCCACCCCCCAAAAAATTGAGATCCCCACCCTCACATATGGTTGTACAAATGTAAAAGCACACACTGGGGCGCCAACGCATGAAAACGTTAATTGCGATACACATGCAACGCATATCACAACGCACGCCAGAATGAGAGCAATAATTCTAGCATGAGACCTCCTCCATAACACTATACTAATGACCTAGAAGGGGCTTTAAATTTGTCGCCTATAGAAAATATAGGGTACTGAAGTTCGGCACCATTTCACAAGCGCATGCAAATTTTAGGTATAACATGTTGGATATCTATTTACTCAATGCAACCTCATCTTTTATATTTTACAAAAAAATATTGAAATGTATTGCTTTTTTAATATATTGCTTTAACTTACTTGTATTTTCTACTGAGCGTTTGCAGTAATATCATGCAACATAAAAAATTGGAACTACCACTATTTTGTTCTCCAGGGTCTCTGATTTCAGAAATATGAAATGTTTGGGGGTTTTATGTAATCTTCAGGCCTAAAATTATTTTTTAAACGTGCAAAAAATGCAAACGGCTTTGGCAGCGAAAGGGATAAAGGATAAGCCCGACACTCCCCTTCCCTTTGGAGCGCCCAACCATCCCTCAGTGCGAAGCTGGAGACAGGAAGGGAGGGGAGGAGGAGATGAACAGCGCAGTGTTAAAATGATTACGTTTAAGTTGCCATAAAGCCCCTTTTGTTTTTAAAAGCCCCAGACATTCTTAAAATCACCTTGGATTTAAATACGGTTTTGGTTAAATAAACATTTTTTTTATCTGGATGAGTAGATTGTCATGAGGGACAAGTAGATTGGGATACTGATTTAGTCCCTGGACAAGTAATTTTTCAAAAATGTCCACACCCCTGTATTTAATGATTACTTTCTGAGGTAAGAGACAGCTTTCAGTCTTATCATTTTAGGTAGATGCCGCACCTTTCATCATCTTGGATTACAGAAAATCCCCATTCACATAAACCTGTAATGTTTTTCTTAGAAAATAGCATTGTACATAGCAACCAAATTCCATCAATTTTGCAGACAATGTTAGAAAATGTAAAATAGGCCATTATGCGCAAAATCACTCATTTCCCTTTTATTCCTAGTGTATTGGTTTGCATAATGGAAGTGTAAAAGGAGGGTGGAAAGGGACTTGCATACAAAAGAGGGAAAGCTAGGGGGTATGAATTCATTATAACTCTTTTTCATCAGAGTAGGCCATGGCTGTCTATACACATTGGCTGAATTATTTTACTGAGCTTAAATATTAAAGGTATTTGTTTTTCTACTGTGCTGTTAAAAGAAAAAACAACCAGAACTTCTTATGGGAATAAAAAAGTTTATTTTCATGTTGCTGTTTTGCCTTTCTGTGAAAGTCTGTGAGCAATCAGAGGTGGCAGCTCCGAATACAAATAATATTTACAGTATAACAAGGAATGTGGTGCTTGAAAAGCTGACAATTGAAAAATATAACCAATTTACTGTATATAAGAAATATTATGCAATCTGCATACCACTTTGTAATTAAGGTTGTTTTATATACTAAATTCATGCCTCATTGTATGTGTGTGCCTTTGCATTTGTAAAACATAAGGTGATGCCTATTATAACCTCAGAAGAACCCTAAGGCCCCTTGTACATGGGGATGTCTAGCGGCTGTGCGTTTGGGAAGCACAGGTATAGTGACCAGCCCCGCTGCCTGCAGCCTGTCAAATTCTATCCCAGGCTGCGGCTGGACGGAGCTGAATGCTGTACTGAGTGTTAGAAAAATGTTGAGGTGCTAATAGGTAGCCATCATCCCTGTACATGCGAAAGACCAAGAATATCCTCTTATAAATGGAACATTATAGGCTACATAAACAACCAGTATTTATATATAAAATGTATACAAAGTTTTTTATTTGTACAAAAAATTCAAATGAAGGTTAAAAAACATGAACATGCAGGTATTGTGGCTACAGACAATGTACATATATATTACTAATAATGAAGTAAAATAATTCAAATTGCATAGATAGTCCAGAGGTACAGCCTCCAACGCGTTTCGAAGTCTACTTCTTCCTCAGGGGTGCTTTCTATGCATTTAAATTATGCTACAGTTAAAAAAAACATGACATTAATATCACTATGTTATCATAAATATATATATCATATTTGCATCAGAGTCATTACTGACCTTAATGTGCATTATAGAAAGATATAAAGCCGCTGACATAGACAAGATTAAAAATAATGTTGATGTTGACCCGCCAATCTGCAGGGCAAGAGGAGACCAGGGAAGAGGGCCCGAAGGGGTGCCCAAATTTTTGGCTACTGGGGCCACCCTACAGTATCTGGCTAACAAATGTAAATATCAGGGATCCCGGGCTCTCGGCGGTGCGCGCATGTGCAGATTGCTGATCCGTCCGAGCCGGCGAGCACAGAATCCTCGGCGATCGCGGCGGCGGCCATGCATGCGCACTAGCGATCGCGGCCGCACCAATGGGAGAACAGGGCGCTCTATTTAAAACTGCCCTGTGCATCTCCAAGTTGCCGCAAGGTCTTGTTCCTGTTCCTGTAAGTACGTTTCCTTGTTGCCAAACTCTGCCTGTTTTGATTTATGCTGACCCTCTCCTGCTCTGACCCCGGCTCGTTCCTGACCATCCTTCTGCCTGATCCTCGGTACCGCGCTGCCCGCTACCTGCTGAACCTGGCTTGTGACCCCGACCAATTCTCCGTTTGCTCCTCCTGTACCACGCTGCCCGCACGATACCGACCCGGCTAGTCTGACCTCGCTCACTCCTAGCAGTCATCCATCCATCCCGCTCGGATCGGGACCTGTCATCCCCTTCACAGCAGGCTCATCCCGGGCACACACCCTCAGCGGGACCCCTCTACCGCCACCGGGGGTGCCCAGGGGCGCGACCTGGTTCCAGTCTTGCACCAAGTCCATCCCCACCATCAGGGGCTCTGGTGAAAAGGCAGACTGGGACTTAGACTCCGCGTCCTGGGAAACCCCGTGCTGTGGACCACTAGAGATCCCGTTGGGCGGAGCCTGACAGTAAACTATTAATACTTTAAAATTATTACATATAGGTAGTGTATTTCTAGAGAGAGAGAGAAGTTTTCCCACCCCTATCTAGTGCATGTTAGATAAGAAATCTGGATGTATAAAAAGCCAGGTAAATGGGAAGTCTCAAGTTGCAGATTCTATGGGAAAGCTTCTACTGTATAAAGGAAATATGAACATCCATAGAAAGATTGCATGCACTACATGGTGATCATACAAAAAGTAAATGGATAAATCATCCCCAGTTGGGAAGAGTCAGAAGTGCCTGGTTTTGACAGAGATACCATTTGCATCCAGCAAATCGATTACTGCTGCTAGCACCTTTTATATGTGTACACTAGCTAGCCATGGACCAATAAAACCCCCAGGGAGGGCCTGAAGGAACTGGAAAGCCAATCACCCTCCAGCACCAGATTAAGTAGGCTCCTTGACCTGATAGCCATGTGGTATCGGCACTTCGCACAGCACGATGATGTCACGCATCATGCTCTGATGGCCCACTTGCACACATCGGAGCCATGCTGAAGCGCAAAAAAGGAACCAGGAAAATCCTGTTAATTATGAAATGAGTATGCGCTGCAGTTAGGCAGAAAATTCTGCAAACTATAGGTTGAAATACCCACAAGTGTGGCCTGGGGGCGCCAGGTGGGGAAATTAAAGAGAGCTCCCACAATGAATCAAGCCCTGGGGAAAGAAAAGAGACAGCAACGACATTTTACAATAATTAACCAACATAGCATTAAAACAGGGGTACTATATAGCCGAATAAATAGCATAATATGGAAAGTGGGCAAATATGATAGTCTGTTCAATAGAAAAACAGAAAAAAGGGGTAAAATGAAGATGCACGTAATTACTAGATATTTTTATTTCTCTCACGTTCCTGAGACAAAACCTTCCAAAAAAGGTCCGAAAGATACAACTTAATTTAAACCTAGCAGTACATTGACATTTCATCTATGGATCCACCACGACTCACACTGCAGGAGACTTTTATTCCAGCCTCCCCAATGAGGGGGTGGGTGGATTCTGTCCAGTATTAGAAACTGCATTCATGGAAAGATGCCCCCATGTGTATTCTTCATATATTGTCCTAACTGTAATTCTGTATTGCATGTCTTGGTGCTAAGTATATGTCTATATGCCCTTTTCCAAAATGGCATCTTGGTTTTACCAACATAGAAGCTATTGCAATCACAGGTTAAGAGGTATACTATGCCAAGGATTTTACAGCTGCAGTAGTGTCTCGTATATATTTCTCACCATTGGGTAGTCTAATTCATTTTTTTTGGTATTCATATACTTGCAATACTTACACCCAACACTAGTGAATGTACCTGGGTATTTACATGGGTCTTTACGTTGTGTGCCTTTAAATTCACTTTTTATTAGATTATCTCTGATTGATCTTGCGTGTCTATAAGTACAGTAAATGTCAGCTTATCAGAAACTAGGTTTCCCACTTGTGGATCACAGGTTAAAAAGTGCCAGTATTGTCCTGTGATTTTTTTTTAACCTCCATGTGTTGGTTACAATACCTAGTAACAATCCAAACAGGTTTATTCATATTTTGTATATATATTGGCTATATGGGATGGAGTTGATCAGGAACTTTGGATGAAAACTTTTCCTATGTAATATTGCCAGCTGTGGGCTTATGATACAAAGTTCTTGCCAATAGACCATCTTTGTTTTTAAGAATTGATTTGTCTGGGAATGGGAGCGATTCGTGATCATAGGACATACAGTAATATTAATGAGATTGAATTAATTGGTGTTCACCCTGTAATTTATTAAGGGGACCATCCCAAACAGTACTGAGTGTTACTCCCTTTTAGGGCCCTGTGGGTTCAGGGATGAATGCCTGCAACATTTGCAAGAGGCCAAATATATGTTTTTTCTTTTAACTTATACAGAATACTAAAACAGCATTGGCTGCTTGACAGCTGAGCTCCACAAGTCATTTATCTAAATGTGGCCATACTCTGAGCAAATTACAGCCAATTCCTGAGCAACTGGCTGAAATGTTCCCAGCGGATGGTCCTGTCAGCCCCCTCCTGCCTGATATTGTTGGATTGGAAAAATCAGAGGAGTCAGGTCAAAAATTGTTGGCCAAACAGCAGCTGCATATTGTCAGATGGAGCATCGTTTTTTTTTATTAAATACAGTAATCACAGCAGGAGATTCATCCATCCACGCTATATACCAGAGATAGAAGAAATGGTCAGTGTATAGCCAGTTTAAGGAGTCTCTCCAGTCTCTTCCAGGGTACTGCATTGAAACAATCCCATAGATGCCTGCAGTATGTGTTCCAGAACCAGGCATACTTCCATTTGGCTGCACCATGTGGTCTTATGGAGGCTTGGCATATGTAGTACCACTAACATAAGGCTTATGTAACAAGAAGATGTCCAGAGGGAAGTAACATTACCAAGGCCAGGATGACAACATAAAGTGTAGGTAAAGGCAAAACCTGTTTTATTTTTCATTTTTGGGTATTGTTTGGAACAGTTAGACCTCCTGCCAAGATATTCATGATGTCTGTTTGGCCACTAGTTAGATTCACCTCTGCTTTTTTCAGTATTCATGGAGAACAAGAGGTGGGGGGAAAATCTTCTAATAGAGACACATGTTCTGGTGACACCTGTCTAAGATGGGCATTCCCCTTGCTTTTGAGAGATTTCCTCTCCCTTGGTGTTGTGGCTTCAAGAAAGTAAAGAGAAATCTTCACAGCAGCACACAGTCAGCAACCAATAATCTTATAGAGGCTTCATCCCTTTCCTACTTTATCTAAAGCTAAAAAAAGGTCTTGGGTATACATACACCTGAACAATATTCATAAACTCTATAAGTAATCAGAAACAGTGAACCCTTGAAGCTGTGTCCAAAAAAGTAGGTTGTTTGTCAAATTTGCCTGTGTTGTTCCTGCATTTGATTGTTGCCTGTTTACTTTCTTATAATGCTTTGTTCTGTGTTGTATCCCTATGTGGAGGTGGCCATCTTAGTAGAGACAAGGCTTTGCTTTCTCATGTCAAAGCCTGCAGTAAGGAGAACAGTGAGTGGTACAGTAGTTATACCATCAAATCCCATTCCAAATCCTCTGAGAATAGGACTGGCCATGCATTATACAATTTTCATATATAATGTTCCTTTAGATTCACCAAAACCATATAATATGAGGTCAAACACTTTCAATTTATATGAAATCTGACAGGCCCTTGCACTACATAGCTGAAGGTAAATCTGAAGGAATTTGAACAAGAAAATTGTATAATGTATGGACAGCGTAACAGTCAGAGGCAGCATTGTCTTAGATCTCACACTGCCCATATAGAACTGTAGAACCCCCAGATCCCTTGGAGGCAAGGTGTGTCCTCCCAAAGATGGGGAGGGCTGACATTTTATCCAGAGTCCTTGTCTAAAATGGGGAAAAACAGTGGGTTCCAATTGCTTTCTGTCTTTTTAAAGGTTTTATTTCTCATCACACAAGGGGGGGGGGGAAGTTAGGGCCACAGATACCCCAAGTAACAGACTCACTTTGGAAATCCATATACAGTGTAAGAGCTTTTAAACCAACCAGCAACACTGTAGATGTCATCCTGTGTCTTCATCCTCTTTTTCTCCTGCCTCTCATCCTCCCCTTCAGCTAGGCAGGACAGGTTCCACGACAAGCGGTAATAAACCTCCCACTGGTTGGCTAGAGGAAATATAAATATTCATAACTCAGTTTCACTATGGAAACTCATCATGGCTGGATCTAGGTGGGTGCTGGAGTGGGCTGGGCCCACCACAGATTTCACTTGTGCTCCCCAAGGTCGGCCCCCCATGGACATTTGGCCTGGTCTCTGAGCTCCTTCCAACTCTCATCCCCACACTAAAATAAAAGAGTACAGAGTTAAGTGACAGCGGCAGAGAAGAGAGCGGGGAGGAGGTTCTCCTGTCATAAAAGTGTTCCTCCATACAGCAGATGACACAGGATCGCTAGATAGGACTTTACATAGTTTGATTACCTACCCAGTATCCCACATTTCTTGCTGCTGGGAGATGAGCAGCCCCACTGAGACTACCATGAATTACAACCTATTCAGCTGAATATAGTCGCATTGCAACTGCGACCCAAATGTTTAGCTTGTAGTTGCAATGCAGTATTGCCATTTAAAAAAAAACAGACATTCAAGAATGTCCTCCTGAATGCCTTGTCTGCAGCACTCACTGTAAAGTTTGCATTGCGAGATATCCCTTCAATAATTTCTGCCGGACAACAATTCCTCCAGGACTGGAAGTGAGGGAAAATCTCCTTAGTGGGAGTTCTAATCCTTGCCTGTTCTATTTAAAGAAACAAAAACTTTTTGGATGGATATGCACTTTAACGTACGATAACAAGCTTCTTCACAGTTCAAAGGTCCTTATTGGTTCTCAGGGCTTAGGAAATCTGCCTTCAAGTGTTTCCAACTCTATCTACCTGGAGCATAGGGAAAATTCAAGGTAATGTGCATGCATTGCTATCACTGTCATCCAGTTCCTTCTAGGAACAGCACTCATCATCCAGTCAAGGAAACAGATAATAGTAAAAACCTGCTGGATGATCTAATCCTTCTCCACGCCATCCAGAAATAAAATATGATTGTCTGCATTGTTACAGAATTCTTAAAGAATTTTAATAGGCATGTTCTCATGTTCACAATTGCTCAAAAGGAAAATAAATACAGACACTGGCAAACCATTTGTGACAGTAAAATAGGAGATTGAAAAAAAAAGAGATTGAACTGTAGTCTGCCTTGTGTTACTATAATCACAAATACTATTCAGAAATATATATCACATTCTACTGATAATTGTAAAATGTGTCATCAGATAAATGAGCTCTGACATACAGTTTTTATATAGATCAAATAAAATGTATATCTTTTCAGTAGAAAGCACAGAAGTTCCTAAGGTTGATATTTTGCATACATTTTCCAATCAAAATGAGTTATGTCAGCAACATTGTTGTTTATTATGACTGCCAAAACAAAGGTATATAACTGGGAAATATGTAAAAGTTTATCTGAGCAGTAAATCTATGTACTTTGACAAAGTGAGCCCTTCAGAATCTCATTGGGTGTCTTAGAAGACATTTATTATAATATGTCATCCTTTTGGCATGTTTTACACATCCTGCAATGTAAAGAAAATATTCACGTTTTTAAATGCAGGAGATTATTTAATAACGATATGCAAAGTCTAACTCTGGGCAAATCTTTAACCTCCCCACCACGCACACAGTCTACAGCTGATAAGGGATCTAATGCTCATTTTTAATGGCAAGAGATAACACAGAGATGTTTATCTTAAAGCTGGGCATACATGGGTCCATTTTTGATCAGCCAGAGGGATGATCAAAAAAAAATTGAATGGATTCCAACCACACAAACGAGGTGCATAGAGAAATACTCCCCGGTGTGCTGTTGTGTGCTGAGAGCTGGAACTCCAGAATACATTTATCAGCGCTGATTGAAAAAAGCCCGTTCATGAGAAGACGATTATTAGACCGACTTCCCAAAAACAGGAAAGGCCATAGATGAATCAAATTCGTCCCTGCTGAACTGGCCGAATTTCGATCCACCTACAGTATGTCCAGACTAGGCCACAGTCCAGTATTCTCCCTCCCCGTGGTTTCCAGTTGTGGAAGCCAGTCCCTTGAAGTATTTCTGCTTGTTAATTTTCTACCTCTCTTGTCACCTCCCTTCTTGCTGACATCATCACGTACAGTGCAGGACCAGTGACCATCTATTTAGGATGAGATATGGCTAATGGTAGTGCTTAGAGATGTGACATTTTGAAACTTGTTTCCCTTCTTTTTTTTGTAACAAATTGAGATTGAAAAAAAAATTAGTGTGGAGTACAAATTGAAAGTAATTTTGTTACACTGCAAATTGCAGCTTTGCTCTCAGCAGAAATTGCACTGTGGAAATGTTTCCAAACTGTAGATCAGGGTTTTTTTTTTTTACCGTTTTTACCTTTGAGGAACCCCTGGTAAAAAGTCTGAGATCATCGTGAATCCGAAAATAATTTTCGTATGTACAGCTCACGGAACTATAATGTGATCAACTGTAGATATAACAACAATTTTTCTTAGAAAGAGCATTAAACAATATGATAAATACAGTGGGGAAAATAATTATTTGATCCCTTGCAGATTTTGTAAGTTTGCCCACTGAAGGGTCTATCATTTTTATCTTATGGGTATTTTAAATGATAGAGATAGAATATCAACCAAAAATCCATTAAAAAACACATGATAAAATGTTATAAAATGAGTTGCAGTTCAGTGAGTAAAATAAGTATTTGATCCCTAAGCAAAACATGACTTAGTAATTGGTGGAGAAACCCGTGTTGGCAAGTACAGAGGTAAGATGTTTCTTGTAGTTGGTTACCAGGTTTCCACATATCTCAGGAGGGCTTTTGGTCCACTCTTGTTTACAGATATTCTCTAAATCGTTAAGGTTTCTTGGCTGTTGCTTGGCAACTCAAAGTTTCAGCTCTGTCCATACATTTTCTACAGGATTGAGGTCTGGAGACTGGCTAGGCCACTCCATGACCTTAATGTGCTTCCTCTTGAGCTGCTCCTTTGTTGCCTTAGCGGTATGTTGTGGGTCATTGTCATGCTGGAAGACCCATCCACAACCCATCTTCACTGGCTGAGGGAAGGTTCTCATCCAAGATTTTACAATACATGGCTCCGTCCATTGGCCCCCCCAATGCGGCAAAGTCAGCCTGTACCTTTAGCAGAAAAACAGCCCCAACGCATAATGTTTCCATCTCCGTGCTTGACTGTAGAGATGATGTTCTTAGGGTCATAGTCAGCATTTTTCCTCCGCCAAACATGGTTAGTCGAGTTAATGAGTTAAAGAGCTCAATTTTGGTTTCATCTGACCACAGCACTTTCTCCTAATCTGTCTCTGAATCCTCTAGATGTTCATTGGCAAACTTCAGAAGAGCCTGTACATGTGCCTTCTTGAGGAAGGGGACCTTGCGGGCACTGCAAAATTTCAATCCATGGAGGCGTATTGTGTTACCAATGGTTTGTTTGGTGACTGTGGTCCCAACTGCCTTAAGATCATTCACAAGCTCCTCTCATGTAGTTCTGGGCTCAGCCCTAACTTTTCTCATGATCATCCTTACCCCATGAGGTGACATCTTACATGGAAGATGCTCCAGACCTAGGGCGATTGATGGTTATTTTGTGTTTCTTCCATTTGTGAATAATCGCTCCAACAGTTGTTTCCTTCTCACAAAGCTTCTTGCTGATGGTCTTGTCGCACATTCCAGCCTTGTGCAAGTCTACAATCTTGTCCCTGATTTCCTTTGACAGCTCTTCGGTCTTTGCCCATGGTGGTGAGGTTTAAATGGAAGAAAGAGATTCTGTGGACAGGTGTCCTTTCTACACATAATGAGTTGTCGTTTGGAACACCTTCCTAAATTGACAGGACTAATCTGTGTACCACATGAGCACATAGCCAGTCTGTGGGAGACAGAATTATTGTTGGTTGGTAGGGGATCAAATACTTTTTTTACTCACTGAACTGCTATTCAATTTATAACATTTGTATCGTGTTTTTTCTGGATTTTTGGTTGATTTTCGGTCTCTATCATTTGAAATACACCTATGATAACAATTATAGAGCTTTCATTTCTTTGTAAGTGGGCAAACTTTCAAAATCTACAGGGGATCAAATAATTATTTTCCCCACTATATTAAAACTTACCTCCTTAATGTAAAATTCTGGGTCAAACTTGAGATTAGTAGTGTACAGGAGCTCAGCAGGGCAAAGCACAGGGATCCAGGAGGGAACTGTACCGGAAGGCCAGTAGAGAACTGTACAGGGGGGGGTAAGAAGGGAAGAGTACAGGGAGGGGGCAGGAGGGAACAATATAGAAGTATAGGGGTGCCAGAAGAGCACAGCACAGTACAGGGTGGCCAGAAGGGAATACTACATGGGGGCCAGGAAGGAACAGTATAGGGAAGCCAGGAAGGAACAGTATAGGAGGGAACAGTATGGGGTGGGCCAGAAGGCAACAGAATAAGGAGGCCAGGAGGAAACAGTGTAGAGGGCCAGTAGAGCAAAGCACAGTACAGTACAGGGGGGGCAGGAGGAAACAGTACTGAAGGGAACAATACTGGGTTTGTAGTGGTTTTACTCATGCAGAGTAGCACAGGAAAGCTTCTGGATCGTATCTGGCATGCTGATCCCCACCCGCCCTCCTCTTTCATCCCTTGTGAGTGATGTCACACACAGGCACCTGGGACAGACAAGAGGAGAAGGCCAGCTGGGATTGGCAAAGGCCAGTGATGCAAATTGTTTCCCTCTGCAGCTGTGCAGCTTGACTGTGAGCTATATGGAGATGCAATCTACCCCTCTTCTACTTGTGATGGACAAGCAGATCGTGGTGGAACCCCTGGGGACCTCTGGTGGAACCCTGGTTGAGAAACACTGCTCTAGATGTGGGTCTCACCATTTTACTGAGAGCAGGAAAAGAAATAACAATTTAGTGACCAGATTATAGGTAAACATTATGCTGTGATGGTGGAGAACATTAATAGGATGTTTATAAAGATAAACTAATTTGTCAAATTTACCCTCTTACCTGTCAATTAAGGCCTGAGAGGAAGACAGAAACTATCATCTACCGTATCCCAACAGTCACCCATCTGTAGGAGGTACAAGATGGAGCCCAAAAGCAAACTACAATGTCTATCCGAGGCTAAGTGGTTCAGCGTGCTGGAACTGAGAAGCGGGTATCAACAGATTCTGAGGTGTCGTGATAGTCAAGAGAAAGCTGCTCTCATTTATCTGCTGGGGTTCTTCAAGTTTAATCGAATGCCAGAAGGACTTTTGGGGCCTCCGGCAACCTTTCTGTGCTTGATGGTGAAGACGATATGATATTGACGATATGAACCTCATTGATGTGCTCATGCACTTAGACTTTAGAAGAGCATGAGGAATGTTTGGAAAAAGTCTTGAAGCATCTCTATGAAGAAGGTTTGAAACTGTCTCTTGGGAAGTGTCAGTTCTATCAATTGTCGGTCACTTACCTTGGGCATGTTCTCTCCGTTAAGAGAGTGGCCACTGATCCCAAAAAGTTGGAAGCTGTCACCACCTGGCTCAGACTCTGGAATGTGAATGAGCTGAGATAATTTCTGGAATTCTGTGCTTACCAAAGGAGGTTGGTGGAACGGCTTGCAAAGATAGCCCTGACCCCTCCTCAAGCTTCTAAAGGCCAAATAGAATGAGGGAGGGCAAAAGACCTTAGAAAGCGTTTGTCCAACCAAAACTATGAACATCTGAGAGGGAGAATGGTCCGACCAATGTGAATAAGCTTTTCTTCAGTTGAAATAGAGTTTACCCAATGCCCCAATACTAGCCTACACTGACCCATCCCTGCTGAACTGCAGCAGAGAAGGGTTGGAAAGTGTACTGTATCAAAAACAAGATGAACTTCTGAGGCCTGTTGCTTAAGAGAGCTGAAGTTTTACTCCATCTGAAAGAAACTACCCTACAGATTAAAAAAAACTACACTATATTGTCAAAAGTATAGGGACGCCTGCCTTTACACGCACATGAACTTTGATGGCATCCCAGTCTTAGTCCGTAGGGTTCAATATTGAGTTGGCCCACCCTTTGCAGCTATAACAGCTTCAACTCTTCTGGGAAGGCTGTCCACAAGTTTTAGGAGTGTGTCTATGGGAATGTGACCATTCTTCCAGAAACACATTTGTGAGGTCAGGCACTGATATCTGATAAAAAGGCCTGGCTCGCAGTCTCTGCTCTAATTCATCCCAAAGGTGTTCTGTAAGGTTGAGGTCAGGACTCTGAGCAGGCCAGTCAAGTTCCTCCACCCCAAACTCGCTCATCCATGTCTTTATGGATCTTGCTTTATGCACTAATGCGCACTCATGTTGGAACATGAAGGGGCCATCACCAAACTGTTCCCACAAAGTTGGGAGCATGAAATTGTCCAAAATGTCTGGGTAGAGAGGAGAGACAGCAGCGCCACTCTAAGTGTAGACGGTTAAAATCAGGCAGATTTCATGGTAAAATTGCACTCACATAGATAGGTAAGAGGTAGGCATGTCAGGTGATGGAGGTCCAGTGGGAGCATCAAGTCCTTTGGCCACGCTCTGGGTGTTTTCCCCACCGCTCTAGTGGTGGCCAGGGCTCGGGGAGTAGCAGAGGGGTGCAGGGAGGTCCTGGAGCACTGAAGACCCATCACTGGTATGTCTGTGCCCATACCAGTGACCAAAGGACGGAGAGTTCTCAAGCTGTACCGGAACCCAAAGTTGAAGAGACCCATTGTCATGTGTGCCTACAGTAAGGGAGAGTGAGTGAGGAACTGATCATGAGGACTGGGACTTCTGGAACAGCATATGATAATGGACCTGCCACCTGCCGGAAGTGGTGAGTGGAAATACAACACTTAATCTGTTGCTACACACAGGTAATGCAGTACAGACTGCTCTTTACTTAGTAGCCCATCAGCCATCCATTACGCACTCTTAAAGTTACAGCTTCACATGCACCACCTTACAGAAGGGCCCCAACAAAAGCCAGCTAACACTGACAATTAGGTGCCAGTACTCTTTAGCCGCTTCCAGGGAGACTCTTTGTTAGGAGCGCATATGCCCCACCTATTATTGGGGTTGTATGCCTAGTGTGCACATGAGGACCTTCATTTTTGGGGTTAGTTAATCCTTTTACTATTAACTGTGTTTGCACCAGTTAATATTCGGATTTGCATTACCACAGTTCAGTTGTTTTCCATTTTATGTGTCAGGGTTCACATTATCTAGTGCTGCATCTTTAAACCTGTTCTATTGTCTGCTTTTTGATTCATGCACTCTTTAACTACCTTGCCTTAATACACTTGTTCATCTACTATTCAGTTGCTCATGTCCCATTATTTTGTGTGCTATTTTAGAGTGGTAGCCTACTAGTACTTAAGGTACACATGTGTAAGTGGCCTTTAGCATATAACCAGGTGTGTCAGTGGGGACTGGGACAGCATAATGAGTCATTGCAGAACACAGTTACCTCAAGCAGCTCCTGCTGGAGAAAGCGCTACAGACACTATTCATGTTTGTTTTATGTATTAAACTGTATAAACACACTGAAAATTTCCACAATTGGTGTTTTATAGATTTTTCAATATAATTGGTTTGATTTTTGTGGGGGTTTTTTTGTATTTATTTTACTTGAATTAGTTATAATTACAACGCAACAAGCTTTCCATTGTAAGTAAAGCGAATGAAGCTGTACAGAAAAAAAACCTAAACTTTAGCTTGATAATTTTGGACCTCAACAGAGTCCAGCTGGCCATTTTGTTAATCTTTTTTTTTTTGTTGAACAAAAACAAAATGACCAAGTTTCCTCATTCACATATTCGATGTGTATGTGAGAATCACTTTCACTGTGCTATGGTAATCACTGTCACTGTGCTATGGTGTTCTATTAGTGGGGAGCCTTCCCTACCATCAGAATTCACTGATCAGTGTTACTGGCTATAGTCAGTGGCACTGATCATTTGGGAAAAACCAGACAGGCTGGTTGTGCAAGTCTATCGGTAGATCGAATTCTGTACAATCAGCCTGCCCATAAATGGATCGATCCCTTCTGAGCCAGCTCAGTTTCGAACCATGTATGGCAACCGTAAAGCTCAAAGTTCTTTTGAGTTCATTTAGTTCTGCACTCCTGTGACCCAGATTCAGCGGACAGCTGTCTAAAGTCCGCTGTCAGCTGATGTCACAGAACCAGTCCAGGCTCTGCAGGGATCCCGAAAGTGATGTCAGGATTCCCCCAGATGTCTGACTGGCAACTGGCTCAGCCTCTTGGTGCGCCACTGAGAGCCTAAACCATTTACTCCCGTCCTCTCCACAGTCCTTTGCTCCAGTGAGTGCTGGAGGGGCAAAGCACAGAGTGGTGACTGAAAATCACCACTCTGCTCAGAGCGGACCTGAGATCTAAGCAAACTCTTTGATCGCTGAGATCTCAGTGTACAGCTAGTAGAGGACAGTTGCAGCATCAGAATCCCGCACTTCTCTTTTAACTGTTGTCCCCCACTATAATGTACAGCGCTGAGCAAACTTTTTGGCGCTATATAAATACTGTATAATAATAATAATAACTGTTCTGATTAATGATGACTTCCAGCAACTCTTCCACAAACTTACCTTCCATCTGACCTTTCTAAGCTATATATAGAGAGTGGATTTACTAAAGGATTAGATGATGTGTAATTTAAAGCTAATCTGTGTAAATTTTAGGCATCAAATCATCCCAGGTAAATCTTTTTTTCATACTTGCACATAACGGACTACTAAAATTAAACTCAACTTCTCTTGGTTCACCTTTCACTTTTCAAAGAACATTTGTTAATCCAGTAGTAAATCAGCACCATTGGCTTGCATCCTTTTCATTCCATTCCAAAGTGACCAATATACTGTACATAGCTAAGATCTGGTCAGGATGTTCCCTCTTCAGTCTTTGGGTTAAATCAACATACCCTGCAGGAAAGTGTTTATGTTGTGTTTTAGTTAAAGGAGAAGTACAGACAAAGCTCTCATTGACTGTACTTCTGCTATGGATCACAGGAGTGCAGTTCGGTCTACACTCCTGTGACCTGTTTTCAGCTGACAGTGGGCCAAAGTCTGCTGTAGGCTGACGTCGCTCAGCTGGTCCAGGCTAGGGAAAGATCCTGACTTTAAAGTAGGGATCCACCCCAGAGTCTGGAGCAGCACCTTGGCTGCTGAGAGCCTGAGCCAGCCGCTCCCTCCGCCTCCACAACCCAGCGCTCCGGTGAGCGGGGGAGGGGGGGTGCAGAGCAGACAGTGGTGACAAGTAGTCACCTCTCTCTGCTCACAGTGGCGGTGAGAACTCAGCGATCAGCAGTCATGTGAGTTCTCACACTTAGAGCCAGCAAGAGACAGATGCGACATTGGACCGATGCTGCATCCACCTAGGTAAGTATAATTGGGGGGGGGGAGCCCTGCTTCCCTTTTAATAAAGAAGTATGCCTGCATAATAGAATTCACCTTGTTTGCTTGTTTTATGGATAAATAGCCTAGCGATTTGCTCTGCTTTTGACATTTCTTCCTCTTTCTAACTTCATAAAAACATATAATGGTTACCATGACCTATTACTACATATGAGCAGATCTGCAAAACATTATCTTCACAGAATTCATCTGTTCACTATATTCTGTACTGGTCCTATAGAAAGAATTGTTTGCTTTTTATTATTAAATAAGGTCAGTTAATCTAACTTGACAGAATGTTTTTCTCACATAACTTTCTTCTAACACTAATGTTCCATGCACACGGGGAGTTTCATTAATGCTGGTAACGTTAGCTGTGTAAAGTCACGTGAGAAACGTGAGTTTTTCAGCATTTTTGCATTAGTGTTTAGGGGCACATTTTTTTAGCGTTATTTTTACCAAAAATTATTTTTGCTCAAAAAATTTCCAAAAACCACCAGTTTACCGCGATTTACCACATTTTACCACATTTTGCTGCATTTTTCAGCATTAAAGCATTTTTACAGCTAAAAAACTCCTCTAGAAACCCACTAGTCCTGGGTTTTTTTCCAGCCAAAAAACGCCCCTGCCAAAAAACATTGATTACAGTCTACAGGTGAAACTCAAAAAATTAGAATATTGTGCAAAAGTTCATTTATTTCAGTAATGCAACTTAAAAGGTGAAACTAATATATGAGATAGACTCATTACATGCAAAGCAAGATAGTTCAAGCCATGATTTGTCATAATTGTAATGATTATGGCTTACAGCTCATGAAAACCCCAAATCCACAATCTCAGAAAATTAGAATATTGTGAAAAGGTGCAATATTCTCGGCTCTAAGTGTCCCACTCTAATCAGCTAATTAAGCCATAACACCTGCAAAGGGTTCCTGAGCCTTTAAATGGTCTCTCAGTCTGGTTCAGTAGGAATCACAATCATGGGAAAGACTGCTGACCTGACAGTTGTGCAGAAAACCATCATTGACATCCTCCATAAGGAGGGAAAGCCTCAAAAGGTAATTGCAGAAGAAGTTGGATGTTCCCAAAGTGCTGTATCAAAGCACATTATTAGAAATTTATGTGGAAGGGAAAAGTGTGGAAGTAAAAGGTGCAGCAGGGATGACCGCAGCTTGGAGAGGATTGTCAGGAAAAGGCCATTCAAAAGTGTTGGGGACTTTCACAAGGAGTGGACTGAGGCTGGAGTCAGTGCATCAAGAGCCACCACACACAGACGGATCCTGGACATGGCTTCAAATGTCGTATTCCTCTTGTCAAGCCGCTCCTGAACAACAAACAATGTCAGAAGCGTCTTACCTGGGCTAAAGAAAAACAGACCTGGTCTGTTGCTCAGTGGTCCAAAGTCCTCATTTGGAAACCAAGGACCCAGAGTATGGAGGAAGAATGGAGAGGCACACACTGCAAGATGCTTGAAGTCCGGTGTTAAGTTTCCACAGTCTGTGTTGATATGTGGAGCCATGTCATCTGCCGGAGTTGGTCCACTGTGCTTCATTAAGTCCAGGGTCAACACAGCCGTCTACCAGGAGATTTTGGAGCACTTCATGCTTCCGAGCTTTATGGGGATGCTGACTTCATTTTCCAGCAGGACTTGGCACCTGCCCACACTGCCAAAAGCACCAAAACCTGGTTCAATGACCGTGGGATTACTGTGCTTGATTGGCCAGCAAACTCGCCTGACCTGAACCCCATAGAGAATCTATGGGGCATTGCCAAGAGAAAGATGAGAGACATGAGACCGAACAATCCAGAAGAGCTGAAGGCCGATGTTGAAGCATCCTGGTCTTCCATAACACCTCAGCAGTGCCACAGGCTGATAGCTTCCATGCCACACCGCATTGAGGCAGTAATTGCTGCAAAAGGGGCCCAAAGCAAGTACTGAGTACATATGCATGCTTATACTTTTCATAGGTCCAATATTGTTCTATGTACAATCCTTGTTTTATTGATTGCATGTAATATTCTAATTTTCTGAGATTGTGGATTTGGGGTTTTCATGAGCTGTAAGTCATAATCATCACAATTATGACAAATCACGGCTTGAACTATCTTGCTTTGCATGTAATGAGTCTATCTCATATATTAGTTTCACCTTTTAAGTTGCATTACTGAAATAAATGAACTTTTGCACGATATTCTAATTTTTCAAGTTTCACCTGTATATAGGGAGCACTGTGAAGTCAAGGACTTTCTACCCAATCAGTATGGACTAGAGGCATCAGGGACCCTAATGTCTACATAAAGATCAGCTACCTCTGTACTATATCTAAAAGAGGAACTTCACTTTTTTAATTTTAGTCCCTCACCCATCCCCCCCCCCCCCCTTTGCCCTAGGTGTTTTTTTAAATACACAACTAATATTCAAATTTTCTGAGATTGTGGATTTGGGGTTTTCATGAGCTGTAAGCCATAATCATCACAATTATGACAAATCACGGCTTGAACTATCTTGCTTTGCATGTAATGAGTCTATCTCATATATTAGTTTCACCTTTTACGTTGCATTACTGAAATAAATGAACTTTTCAACGATATTCTAATTTTTCGACTTTCACCTGTATGTGTGCATAGGATAACATGCTGGGGTAGTTTGCATGTTCTCCCTTGTGTGGGTTTTCTCCAGTTTCCTCCAACACTCCAAAGACTTGCTGAGGAGCCACTGCTTGATTATCGACCCCTAGAGAAGGATATCTATGGATGGGGAAAGTGGATCAGTGGATATCAGTAGATGCTGAGAGGATTTGAGGGTTTGATCCCACTATACACTTTGACCTTCATGGGTCGAAGCCTGGAGGTGAGAGGCTAATCTAGCCGTGTGTTGGAGTTTCTGCACCTGGAGTCACTTTATGATCACGTGTGCTTGCAATTGCAGTAGTGGTGTCACCCACCTATTGGACATTTGTCTACACATTTTTTATTTTTGTTTGTGTTTTAGTGTGACATTTTTTGCACCATATTTGTATGATTGATCACAGTTTAATTACTACAATCATTTATTGCTTTCCTGTGTTAGAATTTTTCACAAGATTGTTAATACACAGTATTTATACATTATGTTTTTTATGATATTAGTTTTAAAATATATTTTTTTGACCACTATGACCACTTGATTATTATATGTATATTCATCTCACAAGGTGTATTGTATGTGTTATATATACTTAAAAAAAATTTTTGATTAGTATTTTTTAAGTTCTATGAGTAGCGCCACATTTTTTTGATTTTTATTTTTTTAGATCATGGGTATTTGATGTAGTGTTGGCGGCTTCTCTCTTTAGTTGATTGAATACAATTTTTTGGTGTTTAGTAGTGTGGGAGGTTCACACCATCCCTGTTAGTTCATATTATATTTTATATTTTTTGGTTATTCAGTAGCGCAGGAGGTTCACACCATTCATGCTGGGGAGTTTACTGGCTGTAGAAAAAAACATCAAAAGCCAAAACAGCCGCTGTAAAAACGTCCAGTGTGCATGAGGACTTAAGTTGACTGATGTGAATATACAATATATATATATATATGTAAAGCGCTGTGTAAATTGACAGGTCTATACAGGTACCTGAAATAAATAAAAAATAAATAAATAAAGCTGACCATACGCTGCTTGAATTATACATATGCAGTCACTGTCCAGGAATTCAGCAGATGAAATAGCTGTTTTGTGTGGGTGGGGTAATTGATTATTTTTTCTTGTTTAACCAGCAGGGCCGAATGAGAGACATCTAATAATATAAGGCTAGCTTTAGGGCCTGTTTTTTAGACAAATGTACTTTCATTACTTCTGATAGGATAACAGATTTTGCTAGGTTCCTCCATAACGTATGGAATTTCTTCTGCTTGGCTTTTCTTCTCAGGATGTCTTTTGACTTAATAAACTGGTTAAAGTGCCTCTAAAGGAACTTTTTTTTTACATTAAATTAAAAAAGATGTTATACTTACTTGCTCTCTGCAATGGTTTTGCACAGAGTGGCCCCTTACCTTCTCTTCTGAAGTTCCCCACCAGTGCTCTCCGCTACACTTTTTCTGCAGGTGCCCCCACAGCAAGCTGGCTACTGAGGGGGCATCTGCATAGGTGCACTCCCAAGCCAGGCTGTGTGCATCCATATACACACACAAAGCGCAGCTCAGCCATGCCGCTGCTTCCTCCTTACAGGATTTGACTGACAGCAGCAGGAGCCCGTGGCACCCATTGCTTTCAGTATCTTCTGTGAGAAAAAGAAGAGAGTATTGGCTCTGCAAATGGGACAGTGGTGAATTGATGGAGGAGGGGACACAGAAAACTTTAATGCAACATATGCCTCTTCTCATTTCCTTCATTAAGCTCTTTTCTTACTTCATACATGCAAACGTTTTGAACTGGTTGCTTTTACAAACGTATAGTTTTGCTTTCTACAAGGGAAGCAACTTTCCTACATACAATCTACGATACAATATATTTATAAATATTTTCTTTGTCCCACCAGCAAGAACAAAGAAAATATTTTTAGGGTCAACCCCCACCTATATCATCACTGTACATATGACTTACAGCTGAAATCTGGAAAACTAAAAAGTCCTCCTTACAAGGGTTAACTCCTTGTTTAGGTAATTAGCAATAAAGGTCTGCACACCACTGTTATCTACACCTCCATCTCCAAACATTCTAAAAAAAGAGCCAGTAAGCTGTCCTTCAGACTTTAGGGGGGCTGAACTGTGGCCATTAGGAGTAGAAAAGGTCCAAACGTAAGTAGGAAACAACAATGCACCATCTTTTTAGTCAGTGGGATGAATTTTGCCCCATCATTGGTGTCATTGGATCCCATTGTAGGTGTCATTGGGAGAAATTGTACCCTTTCATTGATGTCATTGGAAGGAATCATGCCACATTGTTGATGTCATTGGGAGGCATTGTGCTTCATCATTAATGTCATTGGAAGGAATTGTGCTACATTGTTGATGTCATTGGGAGGCATTGTGCTTCACCATTAATGTCATTGGAAGGAATTGTGCTACATTGTTGATGTCATTGGGAGGAATTGTGCCCCTTCATTGATGTCATTGGAAGGAATTGTGCTACATTGTTGATGCCATTGGGAGGAATTGTGCCCCATCATTGATATCATTGGAAGGAATTGTGCTACATTGTTGATGGCATTGGGAGGAATTGTGCTACATTGTTGATGTCATTGGGAGGAATTGTGCTACAATGTTTATGCCATTGGGAGGAATTGTGCTACTTTGTTGATGTCATTGGAAGGAATTGTGTTACATTGTTGATGCCATTGGAAGGAATTGTGCCCCATCATTTATGTCATTGGAAGGAATTATGCTACATTGTTGATGTCATTGGAAGGAATTGTGCTACAATGTTGAAGCCATTGTGAGGAATTGTGCTACATTGTTGAAGTCATTGGGAGGAATTGTGCCCCATCATTGATGTCATTCGAAGGAATTTTGCTACATCGTTGATGACATTGGAAGTAATTGTGCTACATCGTTGATGGCATTGGAAGTAATTGTGCTACATCGTTGATGGCATTGGAAGTAATTGTGATACATTGTTGATGGCATTGGGAGGAATTGTGCCCCTTCATTGATGTTATTGGAAGGAACTGTGCCCCTTCATTGATGTCATTGGAAGGAATTGTACTACATTGTTGATGTCATTGGGAGGAATTGTGTCCCTTCATTGGTGTCAGTGGTGGCTAATTATGCCCCATTGTTGGCATCAGTGGATGAAATAGTGCCGCAAGGGCCAGATAAAAGCAAGCAAAGGGCCGCATCTGGCCCCCCAGGCCAGATGTTTGGAGACCACTGACTACATCAGTGTTTCTCAACCTTTTTTCAATCATAGCACTGTAAAATATTATGCTCAATCTCAAGACACCCCGTTCTAAAATGTAAAAAGCTTAAAAAATAGTGTAACAATACCCCCAAAGGAGCCACCTGGTGCTTTTGGGTTCTCTGTTCTGCTCCTTGACTCCAAGAGCAACCTCTACCCCGCTACCACAACTGGTTAAATAATAATCACTGCATGCAGGTATAAAGACACAAGTGTAAATACCTTCAACCTGGCTGTCGGTGACTTCCAGAAAATAGACACACACCTACCGTATATACTCGAGTATAAGCCGACCCGAATATAAGCCCAGGTATCTAATTTTACCACAAAAAAACTGGGAAAAACTATTGACTCGAGTATAAGCCGAGGGTGGGAAATGAGGCACCTACTAGTCAATGTAAAAAATAAAGATAGAGACCAATAAAATCACATGAATATTTGTGGGGTGTCAGTGGGGGGAGGAATAGTGCCCCATCGTTGGTGTCAGTGGGGGGAGGAATAGTGCCCCATCGTTGGTGTCAGTGTGGGGAGGAATAGTGCCCCATCGTTGGTGTCAGTGGGGGGAGGAATAGTGCCCCATCGTTGGTGTCAGTGGGGGGAGGAATAGTGCCCCATCGTTGGTGTCAGTGGGGGGAGGAATAGTTCCCCATCGTTGGTGTCAATGGGGGGAGGAATAGTGCCCCATCGTTGGTATTAGTGACACCAATGATTGGGCACTTTTCCTCCCACTGACACCAATGATACTTACCTTGCTGACCCCTGCTCCAGCCTCGGCTCGCTCGCTCACTCCCTCCCTCTCCCATGGTACACACTTACCGGTCAGATGTCTTCCTTCTCCGGCCGCTCTCCTCCTCTTCACTCGCTCGATCTTCGCGGTGCCGCTCGGCTCCTCCTCTCCAAGCTCCACCTCCTCACCGGTGATTGGGCGCCTGTGTGCCTCTCCTGAGCTACAGTTCCGGCGGCCAATCACCGGCGAGGATTGATCCCGGGGGTGTGTCCAGATGACAGGGACGGCATGTCATCCCGCAGACGTTGACTCGAGTATAAGCCGAGGGGGCCGTTTTTCAGCACAAAAAATGTGCTGAAAAACTCGGCTTATACTCGAGTATATACGGTATTTAGTGGTAAATGCACTTACGGTAATCTATTGATAGAGGTTAGAATAAATGGCAGTTTGAACATAAATGAGCACTCAGTGGGAACGTTCAAACATACTCAGCTAGACAGAGTAATAACAATACCAATGTAACTTAGAATCAGGTTCAATACCACTTAGCTGGAAACAATATGTGACTGCAATTTAGCAATAAACTGTGCAAATAAATATTAAAGTATATGTAAACCTTCACCTTGTAAAACAACCCATTCAGTTAAAAATAGAAATGCAAGGCAAAACATTTGTATATAGATATAAAAAAAAAATATAAATAACTTTTACCCTTTTTTATCTTATACCATCTGTTCTCAGCTGCAGAAGGAGCTCAGGGTGGAGAAACAGCAGCACACTGATCTTCCCAGTGAATGGCTGTGTGGGGGGAGAGGCGTGTCAGCACAAGCCTGATAATTGGATTAACTCCCAGTACAGCCAGAAAACTGACCATGCTGCAGTCTCATGCTTAGTGTGGTCAATTTTTAATAGGAAAGCAGAGGGACTGGCAGGAACACCAGGGGTTTCACACAAAGGAAAATTAAATGCAGGATTTCTTTATTCATAGTATGAATAATATTACACTGGATTAGATTGCACTCTAAGGGATTGGCTAGGGTATGATGTAGCAAATCTAAAGAGGTACCTGTTTAACTAAGAAAAGGGGCAAAGACCTTGGATTGCAACCATTAAGGGGCAGTCTTTAGTCCTGACTTTTCAGTATCCTCTGCGCAGATGCATCTTCAGGGGCATCATCATTCTCTTTTTAGTCTTGCCGCCGCTGACAAGGGGAGGGGGGGGTGAGGGGGGGAAACTATCCAGAGCCCGCAGCTTTCATTAATAACCATTCATTGTGTACTATTGTGTTGATCTCTGTGATTGGTCACAGTGATCACATGGTACAGACAGGGCCAATCACAGTGCATCTGTACCATGTGATAGCAGTGGCCAATGACAGCTTGATATTAGCACATACTGGATGAATGGATGCCATTCATAAAAAGGATTGCTTATAATAGTTATTATCCCTGTTATAAGGAGAGCGCATTAAAAAAAATATCCCGATCACCTCCCCAGAGTAGTACAGTGTCACTATGCTAACACTGTACTGTCCTGGTCGCAGTATGTAAAAAAAATCGTAAAAAAAAGAAACAAATGTAATAAAAAAGAAAACAAATGTTTAAAAAAAACCTATTTATTTATTTTTTACATACTGTCACCAGTCAGTGTCCCTGATTACCGCCACACTAGTTATATGATTCTGTACTGCACTGTATGTAAAAAAATTGTGAAAAAAAACACATTTTAGAAAATTTCTTTATTTTACAAAAATTTGTAACATTTGTGCTAAATATTGCAACTTCAAAAAACTTGCAGTGTCTCTCACTAAATACCTTGTACTGTCTGCTTTCCAAATGGGGTCATGGGGGTCAACTGTCCTGGCATTTTCAAGCCTCAAGATGTGAAACAGGCCATCAATACATCAGGACTGATTGATTTTCAAATACTGTATACTGTTTATACTATAGTTGTGGACTCTATAACTTCCCTACAGTCTGAATAATATACATTGAGTTCAGTTGTTTTTACCAAAGAAATGTAGCAGAAAACAGTTTGGTCAAAATTTATGAAGAAAGATTATTTGCAACATTTTTCAACAGAAACAAAGAAAAATGCATTTTTTCCAAAAATGTCAGTCTTTCTTTGTTTATTTAGTAAAAAAAAAAATCCTCAGTGGTGATTAACCACTTGCCTACCGGGCACTTATACCCAATTTTCATCTTTCAGCGGTGTCGCATTTTGAATGATAATTGCGCAGTCATGCAACACTGTACCCATATCACATTTTTATAGTTTGTTTCACACAAATATAGCTTTCTTTTGGTAGTATTTACTTGCCGCTGGGTGTCTTATTTTTTGTACTATAAACAAAAAAAGAGGAAAAAAAAAGTTTTTCTTTGTTCCTATTTCAAAATTTTGCAAACAGGAAATTTTTCTCCTTCACTGATGTGCATTGATGAGACTGCACTGATAGGCAGCACTGATGGGCACTGATAGGCAGCACTGATGGGCACTGATAGGCAGTGCTGATGGGCACTGATAGGCAGCACTGATGAGGTGGCACTGATGGGCGGCACTGACAGGTGGCACTGATGATGTACACTGACTGGCAGCACTGCTGGGCACTGATGGGTGGCACTGCTGGGCGCCACTGATGGATGGCACTGCTGGGCTCCACTGATGGATGACACTGCTGGGCTGCACTGGTGGGCACAGGTGGGTGGCACTGGTGGGCACAGGTGGGTAGCACTGCTGGGGACTTGTGGGCGGCACTGCTGGGCACTTGTAGGAGGAACTGGTGGGTGGCACTGCTGGGCACCAATCATCACGGAACTGATCATCAGTGCCCTGATTATCAGTGCCGATCCCTCCTCTGACAACTTGGTTTTGTGACAACATGAGGAAAGTGCAGCCGATAACCGGCAACTGCATTTTCCGGGAATCGGTGTGTCATTGGTCATGGCTGATCACTTGGTAAAGGGCCGCTGTGATTGGCCTTTTACCATACCACATGATCAGCTGTGTCCGTAGTGTTTAACCACTTGCCGACTTGCGGTCCGCAAGTGGTTAAATACCACCATCACTGTCATTCAGCCTGGGTTCACACTTGTGCGGTGAGGCATACTGCATGTGATTCGCACAGGAACCGCACCGCATTCCTGTGCAAATCAAATGCGATTTCTGTGCAGTGCGATTTGAGCCATATATTTTGTATGGCTCAAATCACACCACATTCGCACTAAAAAGGTGCAGGACACTTTTTGTGGTCCAATCCGATTCTGCACATCGCACTGCGTTTTACAAACTGATTACGGGGTGTTGTTAACTTAAAATACATGCCCGCAATTGTTTCGGGTGAACGGGGTGCGATTATGATGTGGCACAGAAATTTTGCACCGCATCAGTGTGAACCCAGGCTGAAAGTGACAGTGCTGAAAGCTGAAAATTGGGCTGGGCAGGAAGGAGGTGAACATGTCCAGTATTGAGGTGGTTAATACAGCTTTATTGCTAAAGAATGTTTGTTATGTGGGTAAGTAAAACAGTTTTTACATCCTCTAGACTAAACATGCTGTTAACTCTTTCAGTGTGGGGGGCATACCCACTGCAAAGAAAGACTATTCAGTTCTCTGGAGATCAGATTTAAAGATTTCAGTGGTGAACTGCATGTTAAGATTTGTAGTCAAAATGCATCCATATGGCCAGTTGGTATTGACTTAACATTTATTTATTTATTACAGGTACTTGTATAGGGCTGTCAATTTATGCAGTGCTTTGCATATATATTGTACATTCACATTGGTTCCTAACCCTCAAGGGGTATACAATCTAAAGGTCCCTAACTCACATTCCTACATACACATACTAGGGCCAGTTTGGACAGGAACCAATTAACCTACAAGCATTTCTTTGGAGTGTAGGAGGAAACCGGAGTACCCAGAGGAAACCCAGACAGGCACAAGGAGAACATGCAAACTCCAGCCAGGTGATGCCATGGTTGGGAAGTGAGCCGATGACCCTAGTACTGCCAGGCGGAAGTGCTAACCATTTAGCCACTGTACCGCCCCACATCTGCAGTGTTTACACTCCTACAATGCTGCATTTTTTTGTAGATGTGGTTGGTGCATTTACGAATCATGGAACTCAGATTTCCAAATTCAAAAACAGATATTTAAAATGATATTTTCTAAATAATACATTTATATTCAGCAATACCATTTAGATTGCTGTTATGTTTATTTTATGCCTTGGTTTCAGCTTTAAAGAGACACTGTTGCCAGACCTCTCACTTAAACCACAATCCTTCCTTAGTAATACTGTATATACTATAAACTTATTTTGGTTATGTTTTGTTTCTGTTAAAGTCTAAGTTTAGTCAAAATTAAAGAAAAAAAAAAGCTGCACAAGGGACTGTACATACAGTCAATGAAAATTGTCCCTTGTGCTTGTCCCTTGTGTGGACTGAGGTTTTATCTCCCCTGATCTCCCAAACCTCCCACAGCCATAATCTTCCTATGATGAGGGGGGTCAGAGGCACCTGTCAAGAGGCAGTCTGTTTTTTTATCCAGCTGTATTCCATTTATAGAACACTTTTTATTGATAGAAGCTATAGTACTTCTATGAATAGAAAGGGGGACGGAAAGGCCCAACATAACAGGTCCCTTGGCTTTTGTTAACCCCCACAGCACCAGAAGATTATAGGTGTGGGGTGTTAGGGGTTGGTCAGAGGACTTTAAATTTCAACTAAAACCACAGCCAGCAGCCTAAAGGACAAGTCACATTGGCTGTAAGTACTGTCCCTTGTGCTTTTTTTTGGCTAATCTTAGGCTTTAAAGCAGGGGTGTCAAACTGGCAGCACTCCAGCTGTTGCAAAACTACAAATCCCAAAAATCCTCTATCTTTGGGAGTCATGCTTGTAACTGTCAATCTTGCAATGCCTCATGGGACTTGTAGTTTGGCAACAGCTGAAGGGCTGCCAATTTGACACCTGTGCTTTAAAGCCTTTGTTTTGTAGACCTGGGACTGCTGCTGGACACCACCAATTTGGATGTGATTACTCTTCCACACTGGCAACTACATACAAAGTTTTGCAGTGAGGTGAAGGGCTGAGGAGCTGGGTCAGTACAGACAGTAATTAGACACCAACAGAAGAGGAGAGGGCTATAAGGTGCAACAAGGGATCAGGGTTTGCTAGGGGATTGAACCTTCTGAAGTAGTCAGAATTGCACGCAAGTTCAGAGACACATTGCAAAAGAATAAAAAATGGTCATATTCATTTCCACAGTGTATTTTAAATAATTCTAGCTTACTTCCATTTTTTTCTGAATGAAGATTCCCTTTGTGAAGATTCCCCACACATTTACTTCCTTGAATTCTGTGACACATGTTGACTATGCCCTGTGGGTAGGCACTGCTGTGTCACACATTTCACAGAGCCTGCCTTCTGTACTACAGAGGAGCCGGGAGGAGGACTTTCAGGAGGAGGAGTCAGTATGGGAATCACTGCTTGCAGGTACCATGGGAAACAGTATGTAGTCCTCAGAAAGTGAAAGTAACCAGCAGAGGAAAAGCTGAAAAGCATGCAAGGAGTCCAGAAAGTTGATGAAAGAGATGGCAGAACTCACAACATGAAAGTAAACTTTGGATTGGATTGTCATATTAATAAGCCATTGTCTGTATTGCTATGAAATTGCTGGTGTTAGAAAATGAAAGTGGATACTGTGACCCTAGACCTTTTGTAAGCAAAGTAGTTTACATGATTCCTAGAATACGTAAAAGTTTATCCTTTAAAAAAATAAGTATGGGATGACTTTTTTTAACTATGCTTACCTAGGTGGGTGCAGCATCGGTCAGCTGCCGGTTCTAAGGGTGAGAACTCAGCGAACACTTACCACTGATCACCAAGTTCTCACTGCCGCTGTGAACAGAGAGCGGTGGCTGTCAGTCACTGCTGTCTGCTCTGACCCCTCCTTCACCCGCACTAACTGGAGCTCTAGGCTGTGGAGGGGAGGGAGCCGCTGGTTCAGGCTCTCAGCAGATCGCCGAGCCAAGTGCCGTTCCAGACTCTGGGGCGGATCCCGACTTTAAAGTCAGGATCTTTCCCCAGCCTGGATAGAGTGTGTGATGTCAGCCAACTGCGGGCTTCAGCTGAAAATGGGTCGCAGGAGTGCAGAAAAAACTACACTCCAGTGGTCCACAGTACAAAAGAGCTTTGGCTGTACTTCTACTTTCATCTTACAGTCACATTTTTGGAAAAATATAAGGATGGAACCTACAAACATTAAACGGTGGCCTGGTTCCCATGGTCTAGTTGAGATCTCAATGCCAAAATATATCAAACGGTTGGTGCTAAAGTGTGTTGAAGGACTGAGGTACTTCCTGAATTACTGGAAAATCGTCAGCTAGGAGTTCATCAACAAACAGTTATTTCATTCCCAGTCTGCATTCCCTGCATTCCTTTTACTTTTGGTAGATGCTGTGCCAGTTATGAAAAGTAGTAATATCATCACATCAACTGTTCCAGTCATTCTCACATTCTTTCTTTGTCACAATATTAATAACATAGCCATGATCTCATCGGCAATCTTACCCACATAAAGAATAGGACAGGCAAGAAGAAACATGTACAATCCCAGCAATAATGCATGTAAAAATTACTTGATGATTAACCCTTTCTCAAGCCTTTAAAAAGTAGGCATATACTGTATGTACTGCCAAAAGGATGTGGATACCCCTCAGAATTATTAGGTTGGGGTGCTTCCATTGAGGGGTACTGTTACTGCTACAGCATACAAAGACATCTTATACAATTGTTCACATCCAGCCTTGTATGTGGAAGGCCCTTCTCTTTTCCAGCATGGCTGTGCACAAAGATAGGTCCATAAAGACATGGTTTGATGTAGAGGAACTTGAATGGTCTGCACTAGCGCTGCACCAAAATGGAAATTCTGGTGCCGAGACCGAAAATTCAGGATGCACTTGGCCGAAAACTGAAACCGTAATAGGCAGTTTTAAAAAAATAATATATATTTTTTGAAAAAAATACATTTTAATGATTTAAATTAAAAAAAACACACAATACCCACCCCCAATTTTTTTGTAAAATATGAAAGAGGATGTTACAGCGAGTAAATAGATACCCAACATGTCATGCTTTAAAATTGCACACGCTCGTGGAATGATGTCAAACTATGGTACTTAAAAATCTCCATGGGTGATGCTTTAAAAAATTCTACAGGTTAGCAGTGTAAAGTTACAGAGGAGATCTAGTGTGAGAATTATTGCTCTCGCTCTGACATTCGTGGAAATCCCTCTTGTGTGTGGTTTGAACATTGTTTACGTATGTGGGCATGGCCTACATATGTGTACACCACTAGGTGCGAGCACGGGGGGCCAGGGGCACTTTAAACTTTTTGTTTTTATGTAATTTAATTGTTTTGTTTTTTTTACACTGTCCCTTTAAAAAAAATTGTAATCAGTTTTATTCCTATCATAAGGAATGCATGCATCCCTTGTGAAATAAATAATTAGTGACAGGTTCTCTTTATGAAGAGATATGGGGTCAATAAGACCCCACATCTCTCCTACAATGTAAAGCATTAGATTAAAAAAAAGCATTGATCTAGTGCTTTAAAAAAAAAAAAAATGGAAGTGAAATCCCTCAGGTCCTCCAAGGGCATAGAGATGTGTGGAGGCCATCTTTCCTTCACTTATCTCTATGCCCAGTGCAGGGGTCATTCAGTGGTTTCTCAGGTAAGGCTGAGAACTACCAAGCGACGCCTGGTGATGGCAGTGGCAAGGGGTGGGGTTATTTTCAGCACCTGTATTGGTGCTTTTTTCATATCCGCCAACAGCCGATAGGGGTGTTTTCGGCCGAAACGTTTCGGCCACCGAAATTTCAGTGCACCCCTAGTCTGCACAGAGCGCTGACCTCAACCCTACTGAACACCCTTAGGCTGAACTGGAATGTCAATTATGAGCCAGGTATTTTTCATATAACATCAGTTCCTGCTCTCACAAAATCAATGCATCATGATCGAAGACAGATTCTTCAGGAAAGCAATTGGTGACAAAAGTGTGTGTGGGCAAAGGTTGGAGGAAAAGGGATGGTGCAAATATATATATATTTGAAAATAGGATGGCATTGCACAATTTAGAGTTGGGTGAATTGGTGGTAGAATGCCCAAGTAAGCCCCTGAACCTAACCTGGACGGCCGGATCCTGATGTTAGTGGTTTGATCGTTCATTATTTACATATATCAAGCTGCGGCTGATACTTAAAGTATACGCCCAGTCAAAACAACTTATGTTGTTGGAGTGGTTATTTAAGGTTTTGTTTTTGTTAACAGAGAAGTGAATAGTGGATCAGGTATGCTCTTTTGGCTGAATGTGCAGAAAATCCCATTCAGCTGCAAAGAAGCTCCCACTCTATATTAATTTCCATGGTTTTGTTATGGGATGGCCAATACGTGGTGATGGTCAGGTGTCCACAAACTTTTTCAAAAGTACAATTTACATGCCCTGCCCTGTATTTACTATGGAATAACATTGATCTATCTATGGAGATAAAAAAACAAATGTTTTGCTCTTTTTTATGGTTTTTGATATTCGTAAGCCCCCAATTCACAGCATTTTGCAGCTTGAAACTCAAAGCTCCAAAAAGATCAGTGAGCAAATTCCTATGCTTAACCTCCCTGGCGGTATGATTATTTCAGATTTTTGGTGCTGAAAGCGGTACCATTTTTTTGCATGGAAATATGTATTTTTTTAATTGTAGGCCTGTAATTTTTAGGAAAAACTCACTGAAATCTGTACGAACAAGAGTCTAGTAAACATCCCGGGTATGATAAAATTTGAAACACAAAATCATAAATTATAATTTAATAAATAACCATAAAAATAATATAAAAATAATAAAAAATTTAATTCAATAATATAATCAAACCAAAAACACTGAAATTTGAAATATAGCGCCAAGTTCACACATTGCTGAGCTCAGTCGCAAAATCGTTTTCAGTGTCTGATGACGAATTTCTCCACGAATCATTATCACTCAGTTCTGCAAGTGGTTCTGATTTACTATCGCTGTTCTCTAGCTGATCTAAACTGCTTTTGACCTCAAGGGACGCTTTTTGGAAGCCATGGACATTTCTCAGTTTCCAGGCAGAAAGAACAGACAAAATGCAGGCAGGGCGCAGGACAAAGCATTAGGGACAAGATGTATGTGAAATTGGTTGAGACAGCAATGTTTTACTATGTAAAATGTAAAAAAAAAAAAAGACATTTTTTAAAATTTTTAAATTTAAATGTCCCGGCGTCACAGGGACAGGACACAGAAGCCGGATGCCGGCATCGGCCGGAGGAGATGGCCGGGGACGCTGCAGGGGACACATCGCGGGAGCGCAGGGTAAGGTAGATGAAGAACAAATGCCGGAGCAGTGCCGCATGGTATTCCCGAGTGTAGCTCGGGGTTACCGCTCTTGGTACTGAAATGTTACCCCGAGCTACACTCGGGAATACCGCTAAGGAGGTTAAAGGGTAACTCCACTTTTGTGGGACAAAATGGGCGAATAAGCATATACAATTGCAACTCAAGTCATATTGTAACTGAATGTTATTAAAAATTACCTTTCCTTTTTAATCTGCAGCACTGTAGTTGTCTGTAAAATGCAATGCAATATGGCTACGTGGAGGTGTTCTGTACAACAAAAGTGTAGTTACTCTTTAAATTGACCCTGTTTGCATGTGACTGTTTAGACAGCAGTAGCTCAAAGCCTGAAGCTGCAAAAGGTACATGAGTTACTTCTGAAACAGAATGGGGTGCTTTTGGCCGTACTGACTTCCAGAGCATGAGAAAAAATGTGCAAAAACATGAGTTAGATGCGCTTTTTAGGTACTCCCATGATAAACATCTACAGGGCCAAAAACACGCAATCTTCTCCCCGTACAGAACTTTACCCCTAAAAATATAAAAATAAACCCCACAAAGATGCACAAAAACAACCTCACATTTGCCTACATACACTATGCTGAAGTATGAGTGGCTGATAAAAGTAAACCATACCCGTCCATATTCCCATCGCACACCTTCCTGGAACAGGCTCTAGGATACTGGGGGTTGCAGTAACCACCAGCTGGAGACTGGATCTTACATGACACAGTGTAGAAATTAGCCAGCACACCACAGATCTTCAAGTCCAAATGGCTTTACTGAAGTATGCTCACAATCAAGACAGTGCTGCACTCTATTTGTGACGTTATCATACTTCAGTAAAGCCATTTGGACTTGAAGATCCCTGGTTTGTTGGCAAATATCTACACTGTAAAAGCAAGCCATAACGCATGTTAAATAAGCACATAATTAGAATTACGTTTGTAATGTTTATTTTAAATAAATGTTTTATACAACTTTCAATTTGTAACTAATTTTGATCAATTTCCATTAAGAAGATTTGCAGATTCTCCCTCTAGTGGGTATCTTTATATAAAATAAGGAATTCCTGAAAGTTCTTTTATCGGGGATTACAAAACGAACAAAACAGGGGCAAGATTCCAGAACCAGTTATATTCACAAACACAACAACCATATTCAGAAATATTCACACAGGCAGTGACATACGTGCCTTTATATGTTTTTATGGAACATTTTTAAACACATAAATGCATGTGATATAATTCACTCTGTACGTTTACCTTCGTTTAGGTACATTAGGTTTGCTTGCATTTATAGAGAAATCAAAATCTGTGCGCACAGGGAAAGATTAGATACTCTAAAAGTGTCTTAACCATGTAAATGCGTGTAATCGCATGAAAGCACAGGAGGCAGGAGAAGATAAGGTAAGTATAGCGTTTGTACTGTGTATACTGTGCTTCCCAGATCAATTCATACGTGTTAAAAAAAAAAACAAAACACAGGTGGCTTGTATGATTGTAGCCTTATACTGGGCAAATGGTCCACAAACAATGTCCTCATCTTTGTAGATCCCAAACTATCAAATTGGCAATACATGAGTGACCCTGCCAATGCCTCCCAACTCAAAAAACATTGAAAACTGAAGGAGCTAGGTGGAAAAAAATTGGCCAAACAGTGACTGCAGCCAATCAGCTGCAGTTGCTGTTTGGCTATTCTGATGACAGCCACAAGTGACCACTGTCGAAATACATTAGCCAGCAGCTAAAGATTTTTCCATCTACATTGATTAGTGTGGATTTTGTGTATGGCCAGCTTTATAGTCCACATTTTAAAAGCAGCATATCATTTGAAATCTTTTCATCCCTTTGCTCTTAGAACACCTGAACAGAACATTTTGATAATTTGCACTCCCCAAGACCAACTTCAAATCACAGTGTCCTTCTCTGACCTGGTAACCAAAGTTATTATTATAATACAGGATTTATATAGCGGCAACAGTTTGCTCAGCGCTTTACAATATAACGGGAGACAATACAGTTCAATACAAGAGGGATAGGAGGGCCTGATCCTTGGAGCTTACAATCTTAGTTAAGATAATAAAAGATTATTTAGAACAGGTGTTGGCAAGCCGTTGATCGCGATCAACCGATCAAGAGCAGGGAACTGACAGGTGGATCGTGACCACGGCTCTGCCTTCCCCCATCCTCCGCCGCTCTCATGTTCACTGCAGAGCAGAGAGCAGGAGGCAGCATAGTGCTGGATGGAAAGCGCTGGATGGAAAGCAGGATCTGCCTCAGTGATTGGTTGATAAGCTTTCCTAGCAACCAATCACCAGCTTGTTATTATGAAACGTTAACTCTGGCATCCCCAGCTCCCTCCTTCCACCTGACACTTTGCTGTCTCCTGATCTCTGCTCTGCTGTACACACGCTGGCAGTTAGGAAGTGCTACTTAAATACACTACAGTGTTGGGGGGGGGGGTGTTGAGAAATGGACAGAGGACACTGCTTTGGGGGATGGGGAGGCACAAGACACTGCTTTCATGTGGCACAGGACACTTTATGGGGGCAGAGGACGCTGCTATTGGGGGGGGGGTAGAGGACACTGCTATGGGGGCACAGGACACTACAGTGGGAGGGTGATGTGAAGGGAGCAGAGGGCACTGTGTTGGGTACAGGGTACTATTGTGGGTGGGGGCAGAGAACACTACAGTGGGGGGGTGATGTGAAGGGAGCAGAGGGCATTGTGTTGGGTACAGGGCACTATTGTGGGTGGAGGGGGGCACAGGACATTACAGTGGGAGGGTGATGTGAAGGGAGCAGAGGGCACTGTGTTGAATACAGGGCACTATTGTGGGTGGGGGGGGGCAGAGAACACTACAGTGGGGGGGGTGATGTGAAGGGGGGCAGAGGACACTGCTATGCGGAGGCAAAGGACACTACAGTGAGGGAGGGTGATATGAAGGGGACAGAGGAAACTGCATTGGAGGGTACAGGACACTACTACTGTTGGGTGAGGGAGGAAAGGGTCCAAAGGACACTACAATGGGGGGTTGATGTGAAGGTGGGCAGAGGACACTGTGTGGAGTACAGGACACTAATGGGGGGGCAAAGGACACTGCTATAGGGAGCACAGGACACTACAGTGGGGGAGGGGGGTGATGTGAAGGGAGCAGAGGACACTGGGTTGGGGGGAGGGGGGGCAGGAGACATTGCTATGGGGGGAGGGCAGAGGACACTACAGTGGAAGGGTGATGTGAAGGGGGACAGATGACCATACTAAGGGGGGGGGGATGTGAAGGGGGGTACTACTGTGACACAGTATGTGTTCTTCATGACATCTTTTTATTGGCAGCTTGATTTTTTTTTAAAGGCTGGTGCCTAGTTTCCCCTCTTTCTTTCTTTCTTTGATTTCCTTCATGTTGTCCAGGTAGATCTCTGAAAGGTTGCTTACCCCTGATTTAGAACATTGCAACATTTTCAAGAATATCTGCTGGTAGGCCTTCCATCACCTCTACCTAGAACAGTTTCTATAGATGTCAAAAGCCCAAATGTACTGCTGCAATAGGTATACATCTCTGTGTCCTATGGGTATTTCAGTAATAATCACTTAGCTTCTTTGAATAGCCGTTGGATCCACAATTGTTAGAAAGGTGCCAATGTAATTAAAACCAACAAACATTATTCCATCAATTGTTCTTTAGTTTAGAGTAACCATGATAGGACAAACTCAAGATACTCCAGTTGGCCTTTGTGCTGGATTGGGTCCATGATGTCTAAGTAGTTAGAGAAAAAATGCTTCATGCTCTATGTACTGGCCACCAAAATAATGGTGCTGACTGGTACACATTAGTGATGTTGTGGCCATTGGGTGGAAGCACAGACAACCGTGGGGGATGCAGGCATCAGATACATTTGGTAATGTTGAATGCTGAAGATTTTTCAGCTGGTGTAACTCTGCATAGTGAAGATCAGAGACGTGTGGCAGGATTGTTTTTTTTTTTTCATCTTTTTAAACACTAAGTCAATTTAACAACTTTCCCCAGGTGGATGTTATATGATGTCGTGGGAGTAAAGTGGTTGTATCAAGATGATGCCTGCACCTACAGACATCATCCCAGTATCAAAATTTACAGCCAGCAATTCCCTGTGAAGCAGAAGTGATTTGGGTGGCTGAACAGCCATTTGATCACTTCTGTGGGTGGTGGCAAGGGGTCCCTCCTCTGGTGCCACTGCCTTTCCCAGGCTCTCCCATCCAATTAGAGAGCCTTGGACCACACCGACCAGTCGCAATGGCTGCACTACAAAGAGAGAGAGGAACTGACATTCTTCCCTCTCTGTGACTTCATAAACCAGAAGTGACTAGGATTTAATCTGTCTGTAAAGAGGGCTTGTTACAACCCATGCTATCACAAGGAATGTTGTTCATCCCTTGTGATAGCAATAAAAGTGATCAAATACAAACATTAAAGTTACAGTTTTAAAATTTTTTTATATAAAAATGATAGAATTAAAAAAAAAAAATTAAGCTCGCACACAAAGGAGAAAACACACGTTGGTCCCACATGCATATGTAAACGGAATTTGCACCACACGTGAGGTACTGCCTCGAACGTCAAGCGAGAGCAATAATTCTAGCACCAGACCTCCAGTGTAACTCTGACATGTTAGGTATCTATTTACATAATCTTTTATATTTTACAAAAAAATGAGTATTATATAGTGTTTGTGTGACATAAAAATATGAAACACCGACCATTTTATTCTCTAAGGCCCCTTCTTATACAGTATATATCTATCTATATATATATATATATATATATATATATATATATAAAATGTTTGGGGTACTAAGTGGTTTTCTAACAAAAAAAATATGTTTTTTGCATGTAGGCAATGTATGTCAGAGTTGGCCTGATTAATGATAGGGAAAGTAATACTTTTGCTGTATGCAACCCTTTAAGGCTATGTTCACACTAGCTTTGTCAGCAGGCATCAGACAGGCATTTGGGAAGCATTTTTAATGCTTCTCAAACTCCTATGAAAATTCTGCACATGGCAGCACACAGTGCTGTTCACATGGAAGCGTTAGCATCACATTGCATTGCGTCGTGGCAAAACTGACGCCTTGAGTGGAGTCAGGAGGAGTTGAAGCCTCCCATTCATGTCTATGGTGCCACTCCACAAATGCCTGGCAGGCATTTGCGGTGTGGTTGCAAATTGGTTGCGAAGCGGTTGTGGAACGTTAATACCATTTAACATCATTATAGGAGTTTGTGGTGCGGTTTTAATGCTTGGCAAACGCCTATCAACCGCCTCAAAACTGCACATAGGGAATTTTGGGAGCATTTAGGCAGTGCTTGAGGAGCGTTAAAAATGCTTCACAAAAGCCTGTCTAACGCCTGTCAAACACTATAGGGGCGTTTGGCAAGAGTTAGCAATAAAATCAAGGGTGAACGAGCCCTTAAAAACATGCAACCTAATTTTCAATCAATATAAATATATTATCACAAAGCTTTTATAAAAAATAGCGAAGTCACCCCTGCATAAACCCTCTATAATAAAATATTTAAAATCACGGGTTGGGGATAAATACAATTTCTTCATATTAGCAGGGAGATGTAACATTAGCTTATGTCTTTTCACTGCTCTGCACTATGTAAGCTTTTGTTTGTACATTGAACGGATTCCATAAGAAGGCTTTGTGATTTTATATTTGTATTGAATAAAGATTGAGTTACAATTTCAATACTTATGCAGTGTTGTATTGCTGTGGATGAGATTGGTTTGTGGTTCAGATTTGCTTATCCCTGTGGACATGCTCAAAAGTACTGATGTAGGTGAGTATGATATGGGTTTCTGTATATTGTGAAGTGTCAACAATTTATTTATTCAGCCTTGTAAAGTTACTGATAGGTCCATAGGGATATTTAAAAGGGTTTTTGCGATTTGTATTGGAACATGATTATTCTATTTCAACGGAGCATTCTACCTTCAGTTCTGGATCCACAGTATAAGCACAGTGTTGGTTTATGCTAATTTGTTTCTGGACTTGTGGGAGGACATAGTCGCTTTTTCCTGGAATCATGACCTCTTCTTATGCAGCCCACATACAGATGTAGAACAGATATTTTAATGATGGTGTCATTCTTTGGGATGGCCCCAAGACACACTTCTGTATTTTTGTAGCTTAATAAAAACATTGTTTGAAATCAGTTGTCCTTTAATTGATTTCATAGTCCTTACAATTTGTGAAGATTAGACTAGGAACACAGCAGATGCACTACATTTGATAGAAAACCAACTTCAATTCATAGTTTTTTTGACTGGGCAATTACTGCCAATCTCAGGACCACCTTCTAAACAAGACAGGATACAGTTCCAAAGGTGAAGGCCAAACTTCTTTAGGAGAGTAAAACTGGATATAAATAAAACACTACTCAAATATACCTAAGTAATAAGTGTAGAGCTACCCCCCTGAGAGCCGCTGAGTAATGTTCGGGATTCCTGTCTTTCCTGAGCCTGCTTTGGAAGCCCAACCCCTGCTGACACCACCTCAGACCTTTGGCCAGAAAAACCCTCTAGCTGCAACCATAAAATAGACTCACACACAGTTTAAGGTGAACAGATATTTTGGTTATATTGAGGCCAAAATGCAAGCACAGTAAAACAAGAAAGTATATGCATGGAATAACAGCTAATACTCAGATCAATTCTAGATGTCCTGGAATTCAGAATTTAAATGGTAACCCCAACCCTGAGATGTTTCTTCCCAAGTGAGCATTGTTGGTGTCAGTGGCAGGAATAGTGCCCTATTGTTGGTGTCAGGGGCAGGAATTGTGCCTCATTGTTGGTGTCAGTTGCAGGAATTGTGCCTCAAGGTCCGGATAAAGGCAAGCAGAGGGCCACATCTGGCCCAGGGCTACAGTTTGGAGACCACTGATTTAGACAGTAAAAATCAGGGTCATTGTAGCTTAATTGGCCAAATAATGTATTGCCTTTAAAGTGGGGCTACACCCATAACTTTTTAAAATAGTTTTAGATCAGAGACATTTTAGATCTTCTAAAGGCTTTAATTACTGTGTTTATTTTGATCATATTCCTCTCACTTGCAATTTCAGTGGCACCCTGATACTAAATATTTTTCCCTGGAATGCACCAATAGCACCTACCGTATGAGACTCCACATATAGCCTCCAGCAGTGTAACTTGCTCCCTAGTGGATAGGTCAGGTAGCTTTTGAAATTTAGGGCAAACTGGGGGCAAGAAAAGGTGACCTTGCCAAAAACAAGTTTTTGTTTTTCTTTTTTTACTTTGGCTTGATATACCTAAATCAAGATGGTTTTATGCTTTTAGCATTCAATGTGCAATTCATGCAACCATACAGAACTATTGTGAGCTCTGTGATTGGTCACACTGAACACATGGTACAGGGCCAAGCACCGCTGCCTTGTACCATGTGATAGCTGTAGCCAATCACATCTGAACATAGTATTCTCAGTGACTGCAGGAATGCAGCCAAGAACTATCAGAAATGATTGTTTATACAGCCATCATGGCTGTATAAGCAATCATAGTGCATTAAAAAAAAAATCACTTTGCTAGATACCTTGCAGTGTTTGCTATCCAAAATCTATTCTTTTTTTGGGGTGTTTCCACTGCCATGGTGCTCCAAGGCTTCCAACAATGTGATATGTAATCAGGAAATTAGATGTGTAATTTATGCTCCTTCTAAGCCCAAACGGATTTTGGGCCCCTTTATGCAACTAGCCTGTAAATAAGTATCAAACATGTGATATCCCCATACTAAGGAGACATAGCAGAATGTGCTTTGGGGTGTAACTATATGTATGCCTATGCTGTGTGTGTGTGAGAAATAAGCTATTAAACTAACAACTTTGTGAGAAAAAAAATTTAATTTCTTAATTTTCCAAAAAATTACAACTTCAAAAATTCACCTCGACTCTTACTAAATACCTTGAACTGTCTACTTTTCAAAAAGGGGTCATTTGGGGGGTATTTGTACTGTCTTGGCATTTTAGGGCCTCATGAAATAGTCAGTATATCAGGATTGATACATGTACTACATGTAGTTTGTAGACTTTATACCTTTTTGCACCACAGACTATACTGTATATTATACACAGATTTGGGTTATTTATTTTACCAACGAAATGTAACAGGAATACATTTGGTCTAAATGTATGAAGAAAGTTTACTTATTTGCAAAATTTTATAACAAAAACTGAGAAATGTGTGTATTTTTCAAAATGTTCAGAATTATTTCTCTTATATAACAAAAAATAAAAAACCCAGTGGTGATTAAATACCACCAAAAGAAAGCTCTAAGTGTGTTTAAAAAAATAATAAATAATTTCATTTCATTTGGGTACAGTGTTGCATAACTGAGTAATTGTCATTCAGAGTGTGACAGTGCTGCCTGTGTTGTCCTAATCACACTACGTCCTGCTGCCTTATGATGTTCTCTGGCCGCCATATATAAACAGCTGGGGCTCCTGGGTGACATTGTTCACTAAATATCATCTTGACCATATTTGGTCAATTACTTCACCCAGGATCCCTGGCAGATGTTTTTATAATCACATGCTAAACAGGGATCTGTCATTTTGCAGTGGCATTCTTTGTTCAGGTGTCCAAACTTGGCAAATAGTTTAAATTTGTTATCTGAACTGCAAACAAGCAGGGTTTGGGTCAAACTCATGTTCAACCGTACTGGAAACGCATCCTTAGACCTTAGTGTGGACTCTGCTGTAGGGTCATTTTCACTGTTTGCACTTTCTGTTTTTTGCTTATATTCATCTACAAGCATGCCTGTAACATATGTATAGTAAGCTCGTAATCTGTGCAAGCATCAAGTACTATAACAAGTGTCTCATAATTGTCTAGGAGACCACGGATTAGCAGTGCTGCTATATGAAAATCTTATTTTATTCTCCATTGGAACACAGGCATTCCACAAATGTTATGGTACATCTTATATAGTTCTAAATGTGCAGGCCTTTCATTAGTTATATCTAGTGTAGCTTTGTAATTTGGTAAAGATTTACATGCTCATGCACTTTCTGTAGCTCCTCCAAAATGTATTATACAGTTTAACATTTGCATAAATTCATGATATGATCATCATCTATACTTAGGGATATAGTACGTTGAGCTTTTTGATTTTTCTCTGTCCACTCATCTCGGTGGTTTTGGTCTGGGCTATTGTATACACTTCAATGTACCCTCTGTTATTGACAGCATTTTCATTTTTAATTTCTAGGACATGAATTTCTAGCTTATAAGATTAGCAACTAAAAATTTTGATGAAACACTGTTAGAAGCTATCATATTTGCTTTCTGTCCATTTCTTTTTCAGAAACTATTTTGCTGTAACGCTAAGCTGTCTGCAGCAGTATGTAGTACTTTGGGCCCATAACCTGTTGGTAAGCTGCTGCAGATGTGACTCTTACTAGTCAAGATGGTACTGGACACATGGCTTAGCCCTTCTTGTTTTATTGGAAAACAACGGAAACATGGGGATAGAAAATTGCATCATAACCATGTAGTTCCACTAGGAAGAACATTACATTGTATCACATAACACTACCCCCTAGCAGCAATATTGCCAATATCATTTCACAAGAATTACATTACTTTATATGTACTCTCTAGAAAATAAAATGTAAAAAAAATAATACAATGTTACTTTTAAAGCAATTAGTGTTACTGTAGATAAAAAGCACACAACTTTTCCTCTCAGATTGTTTCTTTAAAAAAAAAAAAAAAAAAAGTAATTTTTTTCCCTGCAGTCTCCAGGCTGGTTCAGTAATATTGGGGGTCCTCCGTCTACCTCCTCTGCAGCAGAGGGTGGTCCTTCTTCCTGGGAAGAGGAAGGGTGTGTTATTGGCAGCCTAGGTTCACAGGAAACAGGCTGAATGATACTATTCAGCATTCAACAATTAAATTACCAGTGACACTCACAGAAGAAGGGGACCAAGTTGAAGAATGGAGAGGGTGAGTAGTGCCCTCTCTATGCTCCAGCAGGAAGTAACTTTTAAAATTCTCAAGTACCAATATATGCTTCTTTGGGAAAAAGATGTGAATCTCTCCCTTGAACTAGAAAAATGGCAGGACGCTGCCAATGCTTTATCTAAAATATCTATTAATACTACATTAATAGAATCCCACTACAAAATGCTACTGAGATGGTACCTGATTCCCACAAGGATTGCAAAAATGCATCCCTTGGTTTCACCAGCCTGTTTCTGGCACTGTGGCCAACTGGGTACAATGTATCATATCTGGTGGCAATGTCCTAAAGTATCCAGATTCTGGATCAGAATGTTTAACCTTATTCATTTGGTGACGGAAGTGAATGTACATGTCCCCTGAGCTAGCTTTATTCCAAAACTTACCTCCAGAAGTCCCAAAGAAATCCAGAAAGCTAATCCTATATATGGTCTTAAGAGCTAGGATCACCATCGCGAAGCATTGGAAGCAGCCTGTGATACCACTTGACTAAGTCAAACACAAATTAAATTGGATTATGGTTAATGATAGGCTCACCTGTACCCTCCAAAACAACATCACACAATTTGAAAAGACGTGAGATCCTTGTATTAAATACCAGTTCATAGACTAGCAGCTCCTAAGACGACCCTTCTATACTCCACTATTTTTTTTTTTCTTTTAATTACTCTACACTCATACTTGTTCCCCCTCATTCCTTAATGAGGTTATACTCTCAGGTATTTAGAAGGGGCCTATTAGGCTGTTATGTTTATTGTTTGTGCTTAAGGTGAGTTCTCCTTATGATACAGCACTCCTACTATGCTCACTAGTATGAATGTATTGGCTTGTTTTGCCCTTGAACCTCTCTGTTTTTTACAGTGACAAATATGTTGAATGTCCAGTGCTCTTTGTTTGCACGGTTTTGTCAAATCCACTGGTATATATGTTTTTCACATGTTCTACCTGAGGTTTAATCCATACTATATTCACTGTGAATGATTCATGTATCTCATTCTCTCGCATACCTGAGAGATTTTCCTATCCTTATAATGTTACTTTTGTCTGACAAAATTTAATAAATAAATTATTGCAAGTTAAAATTTTCAGGTAAAACTGAAGTAATGAGTCATTGGTTACACTTTACCAAAGCTCACAAAAGGAGTGCACAGGTTGGTCAGAGATTATTACAAAGTAGACGCATGCTTTTGTATTCTTGCAATAAGCAGTGAACAGTTTCCTATTCTGCTTCCTTGAATGCCATTATTGTCTTTCCATATTCCCATGCTTCCTATTTTTCAGCATTCTATCCACAGCTGCAAAGTCATAGTTTTTACTTGAAACAACTAGTATCTTGAGAAGAAATTGCGCTGCTTTGGGACCCTAGTCAGCTTCATCAAATCATTATATTGTCTTATTTGAATTGGAAAAAATGTGGGTGTTTTCCAAAGTTCCCAAAGGGATGATAAACAAAAGGCATTATCAAACTGCACTCTCCGCAGCTTTATCCATTTAAGTCAGTCTGCTATCATGCTTTTTTCTGTTTCAGAATGTATTCCCCTGTCCTAAGATAAAAAGAATAAAGAGAAAAAAACTACTCCATATACACAGCTGCTGCAAAATATAAGTTGATGCAAAAGAATAACCTCCACCCCCACATTCACCCGGAGATGTAGATTAAACTCCGTGAACATCATTTTACACTTTCCCTGCCTTGGTTGAATACTCCCTTTTCCACTCTCAGTGCCAGACTCTTAACCACTGTACACTCTTTCCATTTTTCATTCTCCCTCAATTTTTTTTTCTCAAGTTCTTTGAATTCTGTCTTTTGTCATTCTGTTTCCTCATAGATCATACAAACTGGTTCTTACTACTTTTAATATAACTGTGTTTCTTGGCTTATCACAGCAAAGCCTGGACATTTATCTTAAACTTGTATCCAAACCCAAGAACACAAATTTACCACTTCACCTCTCACACCTGTTCACCCCCTATGGACCAGATCAATTTTCACATTTCTGCTATGGACCTGTTTATTTGGCAATAATGTTGTCATTACCAATACATATATTGTTTTTTAAGGACAAATAAGGCTTTCTTTTCATGTGATTGCCTTTTAACCACTTGCCCTCCTGAGGATTTACCCTCCTTCATGACCAGGCCATTTTTTGCATTACGGCACTGCGTTATTTTAACTGACAATTGCGGTGTCATGCAACACTGCACCCAAATGAAAATTTATGTCCTTTTTTTCCCATGAATTGAGCTTTCTTTTGTTGGTATCTGATTGCCTGTGTGTTTATGCTAAAAGCAAAAAAAAAAAAAAAAAGACTGACAATTTCGAGAAAAATATTTTGGACTTTTTTCTATAAAACATGTCCAGTAAAAAAATTTATAAAATCAAATTTCATCATAAATTTAGGCCAAAATGTATTCTGCGACATGTCTTTGCTAAAAAAAATCCCAATACTTGTAAATTCATTGGTTTAAATGATGGTATATATACTGGGATTTTTTAATTATGTAATTTTTACTAGTAATGGTGGTAATCAGTGAATTATAGTGGGACTGTGGGACTGGAGCAGGCATTCTGACACTGGAGGGAACTGACTTGCTGTCACTGACATCTCCAGTGACAACAATACAATGATCAGTGCTAATAAAAAGCACTGACACTGTACTAATGACACTGGGCAGGAAGGGGTTAACATGTGGGACGGTCAAAGGGTTAACTGTGTGCCATTTTACACTGTGTCCTGTGTGTGTGCTTCACTGTAAACACACTGCTTTGCATGTGCTTACATCCCAATACGTGTAAATTAATTGGTTTACGTGAAAGTTATTATGTCTACAAATGACGGTATAGATAATGGGATTTTGTTTTCTACTAGTAATGGCCGCGATCAGCGACTTTTAGCAGGACTGCGGCGGACATTCTGACACTGGGGGGGAACTAACTTGGTGTCACTGACATCTCCAGTGACACCAATACAGTGCTCAGTGCTAAAAAAAAAAGCACTGACACTGTACGAATGGCACTGGGAGGAGGGGTTAATCTGAGGGGCGATCAAAGGGTTAACTGTGTGCTCTGTGTTTTTTACTAGGGGGCGAGGGGGTGTTCTTCACTGTAAGGACACTGATCAGGATGGCTGTACGTGATTTTGCGTACAGGTGCCGCCCTGTAGCAGTATATCTGCTATAGGGTGGTCCTTAAGCGGTTAAAACATTTTTTTTTTAAATCTTTAGACAATAAAATGCAACAAAACTAAGCAACCACACTTTCTTTTTTTGAGCAGTGTTAGTTTAAAAATAAATAGTGTTACTACAGATAAGTTGTCCTGTTTAAAATGACACTAAAATTATGATTCTGGAACAAAGCATTTCAACATTATTTACAAATGAAATAAAGTGTTTTTTGTTTTCAAATTTGCCCTTTTTATGAAAATGGGAAATAATTAACAAAATAAGTTTAAATATTAAACGGTCATAAAATAGAAACAAACGAAAAGATGAGCAGGAAAATAATAGTAGAAAAGAGAAGAAGACGAAGGAGTTATTTAGGGCTGATAAGCGAAAACTAAGAGTTAATAAGGGGTTAAACAGAGGAAAATGTTATAATTTAAAAAAAAACAAACACTTTTCTTTACGTCAGGTTGCTTTAACCTACATCATCTGCAGATCTATGTTCATTCCTTTGATTTGCATATGAATGAACAAAGAGATCCAAAAAATACTACTTTTTTGGGCTGCTGACTTCTCCTTGGGTGTATTGTAATGCTAGCATTACAATACTGTAAGCTTGCTAGAAACTAGTATCATTTTGTTAGAATGTTTTTGTTTTTGGAACATTTGTTCAATATTCTAATCATTAGTGGGGTCAAATCAATAATCATATTTGGCGAAAATATGGAAAGGAACAGGATGGAAAGTCTTTCTTGAAGGAATGCACTTCCAACAATGTATGTGGTTTACTTTTACAAATGTAAAAAAGCAAAAGAGATTTTGAACGACTTTAAAGGCCATTCATTAGTTTGCTAATGAGATTTTTTGTGGAACATTCTTAAGAATATCTACCAGAGTATGGCCAGCTTTAGCCTCCTCCCAAATTCCACAGAGCAATGGACATGAAGGGAACCTACTTAATGGATTATCCTGTGACTGGCTTCAAACATACTATTGTATAGATCTAAAACCTAGTGTTCTAATCACAGCAAGGATAGCAAAAGGGGGGAATATCAGGGAGGGTTCGAGCTATCTCAAATTAACCATCAATATACACACCCATATTAGAGCATCATTGAGTAGTGTTGAGAAAGTGGAAAACAAGTAGGAAAGTGGATTTGCTACAAAAAAGGGTTACGTTTCACAAACCCTAAAATAATTGCTTTGTCATGAATATTTAACCTGCCAAATACAGATAACAAATGATATTGAAGTTACATTTGTTGAAGGATTACATGAAAGCATACTTTTATAATAATACCCCATTGTATATCAAGTGATTTGGTAAAGTGTTTGACCCCAGGGCAGGGGTATTGAATTAAAATTCACCAAGGTCCAGTCAGTAAAATTTCCTTCCAGCAGAGGTCTGATCCTTCAGATCCTTCACATCACAGCCCCCCTCTCTTCTTCGGCTAGGTCCACATCTCTGTCTGACTGGGGAACATGTGCAAAATCTCAAGCGTTCCTGACCCACAGAGAAATGTGCTGCACTTTAGCAGATGCTTGGGGGTGACATTTATCCTTAATGGCACCCCCACACATGGGCACCTACAGCACATTTTTGCGCACACCAAACTACATGGTGCACCATGCAGTTTGATGCGCTGCGATTAAAAAAGGTTAGGACTTTATTCCCTGCTTTTCTCATGGTTAGGGCAGCCCATTAAAATGAATGGGCTGCCTTACCTGTGAAATGTGACTGCAAACACACTTGCACAGATCTGACTCAAGCCTCATATCACAATCCTATTCTGACATCAGCATCCTCAGTCCCCCCTTCACATCAAAGTAACTCCCCTTCACATCATATTACTGTCTTCAGTCCCCCTCACATTACTGTCCTCAGTGCCCCCCCTTACATTATTGTCCTAAGCCCCCCATTACTGTCCTGAGCCCCCCTCACATTACTCTCCTCAGCTCCCCCCATTACAGTCCTCAGTGACCCCATTAATGTCATCAGTGACCCCATTAATGTCATCAGCTCCCCATTACTGTACTGAGCCTCCCTCCAATACTGTTCTGAGCCCTCCCATTGCTGTCAGTGACCCCTTCAATTTCCTGAGCCCCCCATCGCTGTCATAAGCCCTGTCATTACTGTCCTGAACCCCCCACATTATTGTACTCATTTTCCCTGATACTTTTGTAAGCCCCCAATTACTGTCCTAAGCCCTGCCATTACTGTCCTGAGCTCCCCTATTACTTTCCTCAGCCCCCCCATTACTATCCTAAGCCCCTCCATTACTATCCTGAACCTCCCCCTATTACTGTTCTGAGCCCCTCCTCAGCCCCTCATTACTGTCTTAAGCCCTGTCATTACTGTCCTGAGACCCTCATTACTGTACTCAGTGACCCTGATACTATCCTAAGCCCCCCAGTAATGTCCTTAGCCCCTCATTACTGTCCTAATCCCTGCCATTACTTTCCTGAGCCCCCATTAGTGCCCTGAGCCCCCCATTACTGTCCCAAGCACCTCATTACTGTCTTGAGCCCCTCAATTACTATCCCAAGCTCCCCCCTTTACTGTCCAGAACCCCTCCCCATTACTGTCTTCAGTCCCCCCATTACTGTCCTGAGCTCCTCCATTACTATTTTCAGTCCCCTACCATTACTGTCCTGAGCTCCCTTCTTAACTGTCCTGCACCCTTGCATTACTGTCCTGAGGCCCCCCATTACTGTCTTCAGGCCCACCCATCACTATCTTGAGCTCCTCCATTATTGTCCTCTGTCCCCCATTTCTGTCTGGAGCCCCCTCCATTAACTGTCCTAAGTCCCTCCATTACTGTCATGAGCCCCCCCATTACTGTCCTCAGCTCCCCCATTACTGTCATACTCTCCCCATTATTGTCCTGAACCCCACTTAACTATCGTGAGCTCCCCCCTTAACTGTCCTAAGCCCCCCATTGCTGTCCTCCATCCCCCATTACTGTCCTGAGTCCCCCCCTTAACTTTCCTGAGCTCCTTACATTACTGTCATTACTGTCCCCCTCATTAATGTCCTCAGGCCCCCTTCACATCACCCCTCTCACCCTTCCCATCCTAGCTTACACAGACAGGGAGAATAACACCACAGCAGGTTTGGCCAGAGGGCGGGAGCTGCAAGGTGGTGATTGGCTGCTAGAACCGCCCTGCATTCTAGCAATCAATCACCTTCTTGTTAACTCGGGGCAGCCCTCCATCCAGAGCTGTCCCACTGTCGGCTCTGTGAGAATGTGAATGACAGTGACGGCAGTGACAGCTCTGGGCATAAGGGTTCTAAATGACGGTACTGCGGTGGACAGGAAAAAAATATTGACTCGGTCTGGACACAGACTGCGGTCCCCCATTTAGTGATGCCTGCCTAGGGAAAAGGAAATTACCCTCCCCAAAGCATTTACCCCCCATCACTCTGAATAGTAGAATCTATTCTAGTGTGATGAAAATAGCATTTTTGGACTCATTAGTGTATCACAAAGATCAATATCTAGCTATGGATGTAAAAGTAACACCTTTACTTATAGAAGCTTAAATTAAGATTGTCACATTTTTCTATCCAGAGTCACTGAATAAGGCAGTTCTTAAATTGTAAATGATGAGGGTGAGTTGTATAGTATCAGAACATGTAAGAAAACCAAATGTTGAAGGGAATGAAAAGTTCCAACGGAGGCGATTAAAACCAAAATTACTGGATGGTACTTTGTTAGGTTTGTTAGACTGGAAAGAAGAACCCATGTTAAAAGTTAAACTTAACCAGGATAAAGGAGACTGGATGTCAGTTGTTATATGATTCAAAGGGGTATTAAACCCACAACCAAAAATCAAATTATTAGGAGTGGTGGCTGTATTAGTTTTCTCTTTTTAGGCTTTCTTCCCTTTGTCTTCAAATGGTGATCCAACTGGTAACACACCTCCTGTATTAGGGTGCTTACAATTTAGATGGCTGAACAACAGAGACACATTTGGACAACAGCATTGTTAATCTTGGGAGAGGGTATGTTAGATGGACTAAAAGATTTAGATTCACTAACAAACTGAAGCCAAGCTCACAATGTACATGCAGTAACAGCAATAGTTATTTTTGGATAAAGGCTTTACATAAATAAATAAAATCTGGTCATGTAAACACCCCTGTCAGTGGTAAATGGTTTGTCTCAATCTCCTAACTGCTACATTTGCAGGACAACTTGTTCTGTTGAAAAATAACATACTTTCTGACTGGATCACCAGGTGAAAATTAAGGAAAGAAAGAGTTTAAATAACACCCAGTCACCACATCTAAGAACTGGTAAACTACAATGCAAAATTGTTTTTCTTTTGGGTTTATTACTGCTTTAACATGTTATCATGACATATTGGGAATAATATTAGAAAACAATGGGAGTTGGTTAATTGATAATTTGAGGTTAAAAATGACATAAAGATGTTTTACAATAAGATAATAGAGCATAGTCCAAAAGATACAGGTACACGCAGACATATCTTAGTAACGTTTATTCCTTCCTAGTAGCCTAGCATAGCTCCCCAGAGCTCCTTCCTCTAACACATTTTGCATGTATAGAGCTAGGACTTTATGACTAGGCTAAGCTAAGTGAAACAGGTTAGAGGAAGGAGCTCTAGAGAGCCATGCTGGACTGTGGAGAGTAAAAATAGTTTACTATGGGATGCTTTAGTGTGTGGTCTCAGTCCTTTGGACTGTGTGCTATGTGAGGTGGTATAAGCAAGCTAAAGGTTGGTCTGCACCTGTGTAGGGAATGTCTGGGGCGCAGGGGAACTAGAACAGACCTGTGGATTTCTGTGGATTACAAATAGAAATGTCTTTACAATTATACGTCCAGGTCAGGGTGCCAATTTTTGTAATGTACAGCATGAGAAGGTGGCCTTCATGGTTGCCATACGAATGTAGACACATACTGTAGGTGCTATATTTTTCTAGTACAGAAATGTCAAACTCAAATGAAACAATGGGCCAAATTGAGAGGAATAGATCTTCAGTGGACCACTTTATGTCTACTGAAGGCCACACCTACTCAAATCCATTAAAAGAAGATAGCACTTTGGCCTATTAACATTATAGCAAGAACATCAACTTACAATATTTTATGCCAGTGAAAGGAATCATAAAACATTCTGTAGGAATTCAGCTGCAAAGCAATGTAGGTAGTGTAATCTGTATCAATTAGAGAAAAAGGATTAGGTTTGGGTTTGACAGTACCATAGGTTCTAGACAAGGGGTATTGAATTAAAATTCAAGGAGGTCCGGTCACTAAACTTTTCTTCTGGCCGAGGTCCGAATAGGGTGTGCCCATCAGTGTGCCCCCTTACATTAGGTGTCGCTATCAGAGTGCAACTTTACATCATGTAATCCCATCACATCAGATGTGCCCATCAGAGTGCTCCTTTACATCAGGTATACCATCACATTGCCACCTTACATCAGGTATTCCCGTCAAAGTGCCCCCTTACACTCAAAGTATACCTTTTTATCATATTCCCCATCAGAGTGCCCCTTTCCATCATATTCCCCATCAGAGTGCCCCTTTCCATCATATTCCCCATCAGAGTGCCCCTTTCCATCATATTCCCCATAAGAGTGCCTCTTTCCATCATATTCCCCATCAGAGTGCCCCTTTCTATTACATGCACCCATCAGAGTGCCCCTTTCAACAGTATGTGCCCATATGTGCCTCCTTAACATAAAATGAGTGCATCAGAGTGCCCCTTAACATTAAACAAGGGGCACTCTGATGGGCACATTTTATGTTAAGGGGTACTCTGATGGATACATTTTATTTTAAGGGGCATTCAATGTGCCCATCAGAGTGCCCCTATAAGACTACACCCTACCTTGAGGGCAGACAGGAGCTGTGCCGGGATCCTTGCTTGTGTACAGGCAGGGAGCGGGAGCCAGAGAGACAGTGAGCTGAAAGGGGCGGGGCACACACATGATGTCATGTTGCCATGACAACCGCCCTGCTCAGCGGCAGATCATTTTGGGCTGGCAGTCCAGGTGGCAGCGTTGCTGGGGCCGTTCCCAGACTATGGTCCACCATTTAGTGACCGCTGTTCTAGACAAATCTTGCAGATTTGAGATTCACAGCACAAGAGAGTTTTTGTGCAGATTTGCTTGGGAGAATAAAGGAATTATTTCCAGGACTTTGAACTATGGCCAGCAGGCTTAGTTGTCCCAGTGAGAGGGCTTTTGGGAGCAGCACAGAGCAGCCATAGAGTCAGTGAATTGGAATTTGTTGTACAGCTGACAAACTGTACTGTAAAAGGAGAGATTAAAGTTGTTTAGAAAATTGCACTTTATTTTGATTGCTAGCTCTTAAGGCAATCAGCCCATTTGTGTCCTTTTTATTGCTCTTATTTTTGTCTTTAACCACTTGACCAGCAGAAGGTTTTACCCCCTTCATTAACAGGCCTTTTTTTCCTATTTAGCAATAAGCTACTTAAACTAGTAATTGCGCGACCATGCAACGTTGTATCCAAATAAAATTTATAAAAAAAATGTTTTCACACAAATAGAGCTTTCTTTTGGTTTTTTTTGGTCACTGCTGGGTTTATTATCTTTTATTATATAAATGAAAAAAGATCAAACATTTTTGAAAACAAAACTATATTTTTACTTTCTGCTATAAAACATATCCAAAAAAAAGTTAAAAATTAAATTTCTTCATAAATTTAGGCCAAAATGTATTCTGTTACATGTCTTTGGTAAAAAAAAAGAAAATCCAAATAAGTGTATATTGATTAGTTTGTGTGAAAGTTATAGTGTCTACAAACTATGGTATATACAGTATACTGGAATTTTTATTTATTTTTTTAATACTAGTAGTGGCGGTGATCAGCAACTTATAGTGGGACTGTGATAGTGCAGTGGGCAATCTGACAATAACTGCTGCTGGCTGGGAGGTACACTGACACTGACATCACCAGTGACACTAATACAGTGATCAGTGATAATACTATACACTGTCACTGTACTAATGACTGGCTGGAAAGGGGTTAACATCTCGGAGTAATCAAGGGGTTAAGTGAGTGCCTAACAAGTGTTAATGTGTGTAATAGGTGCTGCTTTTTAGTAAATATCTGTTTATTCCTTCTCTCTGCTTTGCAGAGAGAACAAACAGGTTCTTCCCTCTGTACAGAGTCCTGTGTGTTTGTCAAAGCAGGGCTCTGGGCTGTGATTGGACACAGCCAATTAGCAGGCCTCAGACATTAAACATTGGTTAAAATCTGTTGATGAAATCTTGCTGTGTCCAATCACAGTGGGAGATAGCTGGGGGAGGGTCCTGCGTGCACTCCCTGAACCCAGAAGACATTGCCAACGTAAAGGTACGTGATTGTACCTGTACAAGCCTTTATACTTTTGGGGTGCTTGTATTAATTACAACTTTGGATGTTAGTTGAGAAATCGTATCCCTGCACAAGAGCCCTATATTGTTTGATTTAGAATGTCTTCTTTGTCACTCAGCTGTCTCTGATCTCTGGATTGAATTAAATGGAGTAAAGCGTGTAATTTTGTGCTTATACAGCAACAATTACTGTTTATTTTTCAGTCAACTGGCTTTAAACAGTGGCACAAATAAACGCCCTAGAGCAGGGGTATTTAATTAAAATTCAAGGAGGTCCAATCACTAAAATTTTCTTCTGGCCGAGGTCCGAATAGGGTGTCCCCATCAGAGTGCAACTTTACATCATGTAATCCCATTACATCAGGTGTGCCCATCAGAGTGCCCCTTTATATCAGGTATCCCCATCACATTGCCACCTTACATCAGGTATTCCCGTCAAAGTGCCCCCTTACACTCAAAGTACCCCTTTCTATCATATTTCCCCATCAGAGTGCCCCTTTACATCATATTCCCCATCAGAGTGCCCCTTTCCACAGTATGTGCCCATTTGTGCCCCCTTAACATAAAATGTGCCCGTCACAGTGCCCCTTAACATAAAATAAGGGGCATGCTGATGGGCACATTTTATGTTAAGGGGCACCCTGATGGGCACATTTTATGTTAAGGGGCACCCTGATGGGCACATTGTATGTTAAGGGGCACCCTGATGGGCACATTTTATGTTAAGGGGCACCCTGATGGGCACATTCTATGTTGTGCCCATCAGAGTGCCCCTTAACATAAAATAAGGGGTATGCTGATGGGCACATTTTACGTTAAAGGGCACTCTGATGGGCACAGGTTATGTTAAGGGGAACTCTGATAGGCACATTTTATGTTGTGCCCATCAGAGTGCCCTTTAATATTCAATGTGCCCATCAGAGTGCCCCTGTAAGTCTACACCCTACCTTGAGGGCAGGCAGAAGCTGTGCCAGGATCCTTGCTGGACACTTGTGTACAGGCAGGGTGCGGGAGCTGGAGAGACAGTGAGCTGAAAGGGGCGGGGCACACACAATGTCATGTTGCCATGACGGTCGCCATGCTCAGTGGTGGATCTGTCATTGTGGGCTGGCGGTCCGGGCTGCAGTCCTGCTGGGGCTGTTCACGGACCGCGGTCCGCCATTTAGTGACCACTGCCCTAGAGGATTTAATAACAAAGTATGGTAAAAATGTGTTTAAAGGAGAAGTATGGCCAAAGCTTTTTTGCTTATACTGTACTTCTCCTATGGATCACAGGAGTGTAGTTCTTTCTACACTCCTGGTACCCATTTTTAGCTGACAACGGGACGTCGCTCAGCCAGTCCAGGCTCTGGAAGGATCCCGACTTTATAGTCTAGATCCACCCAGATGCCTGGACTGAGCCACTGGTAGACTAAGCCAGCTGCTCCCACCCCTCCACAGCCCAGTGCACCTGTGAAACCTGGAGGGGCAGAACAGAGAGCTGAGAGTCACCAGTTCTATGCTCACTGAACTCTGAGAACCGAGCAGTCAGTGGTGTTTGATCGCTCAGTTCTCAGTCTTAGAAACAGCGGTGGACAGATGCAGGATTCGATCGAGGGCAGCATCCACCTAGGGGAGAAGAATTTTTTTTTTTAAACCCATACTTCTGTTTGAAACTAACATAAATGTTTTGTTTGTTTAACCAGTTGCTGGCCACAGATAGCAGAATGACGGCTACACTGCGGCTGGCCAGTTCAGGGAGGGCGTCATATGACGTCCTCCCAGAACGCGCCCTCCTGCATGCCCCCGGGGGTGCGCACCCGGCAATCTCTGTGATTGTTGTGTCCTACGGACACAGCTGATATCGTCATGTGGTAAAAGGCCAATCACAGCGGCCTTTTACCACGTGATCCAATGACACGCTGATCACAGGGAAATGCAATTGCCGGTTCTCGGCTGCACTTTCCTCGCGCTGTCAGATCGTGAGGAAAGTACTGCCGAGAACCAGCAGTTGTTAGAGCAGGGATCAGCAATGATCATCAGGGCACTGATGATCAGTGCCCTGATGATCGGTGCCCAGCAGTGCAACCACCTGTGCCACCCAGCAGTGCCACACACCTGTGCCCAGCAGTGCCACCCACCTGTGCCCACCCACCTGTGCCCACCAGTGCCACCCACCTGTGCCCACCAGTGCCACCCACCTGTGCCCACCCTTAATGTCTAACAGTGCCGCCAGTCAGTGCCCAGCGGTTGTGCCAGTCAGTGTCCAGCAGTGCTGCCAGTCAGTGCCACTATCAGTGTTGTCTATCAGTACCCATCATCAGTGCCGCCTATACGTGCCACCTCATTAGTGCTGCCTATCAGTGCCGCCTATCAGTGCTGCCTCATCAACGCACATCAGTGAAGGAGAAAAATTACCTGTTTGCTAAATTTTAGAATAGAAATAAAAAAACTTTTTTTTTCAAATTTTTTGCACTTTTTTTGTTTATAGCGCAAAAAGTAAAACACCCAGTGACGAGTGAATACCACCAAAAAAAAGCTCTATTTGTGAGAAAAAAATGATAAAAATTTCATATGGGTACAATCTTGCATAACTGCGCAATTGTCAAAGTGCGACAGTTCTGAAAGCTGAAAATTGGCCTGGTAAAGAAGGGGGTAAAGTAGCTTAACCACTTGCCCCAGTAGGCAAGTGGTTAAGCTACTGTAATAATCAAAAAAAGAGAAATACTTGTATGTACCATATACGACTTGGCCTTATTTAGTTCTGAATGCTTCTTAGGTTGGCAGTAGATGGACAAATGTCACAGTGAGTACAGTGAGCATTGGCCTACACTGAGTCGGTCATAAGGGGCAGCCACGATCACGATGCTCTCTCCTACTCAGTCAACAGTTAATAGCAGCAAACATGTGGTGAAGTATCACCAAAATACAACACCTTTACAATAAAAGATGCAAATTATAGTCAACATAAAAGGCCAAGAGTGCACAGTTTATAGGGGTCTACACTTTGAATACTAGACATTATACTTTGCAGCTTTTTTTTGTAATATTAATGAACCTTTCTATATCTTTTCGTGTATTATTTATTATTTCACACTCAACATGAATAAATACATTACTATCCTAATGTTATTGCTTGTTGGTCTTTAGAAAGGTAAAGGAGTTTCCAAAACCATCACCATTTGTATCTACATGTGAAATCTATGAGTGCATTCTTCAGACATTCACAACTCCTGGACTCCTTGCAATGTTTAGGGAAAACTATACAAAGCTCTGTAAAAGTCAAAGCAGAAATGTAAGTGCTTGTGCAACATTTAGTACCCCTAGGCCCCTGGGGAAGGTGAAAGCTGAAACCTCAGTCGGGATCTTATTTATAAGGATAAAAGCTAATATTATATGCTGACTTTTACGCACATCTGGTGAGCTTCCCCAATAAAACAGTGGTGTTTCTTTAGGTATCTGTGCTTCTCTTTTTGTGCGGTTTGTTTTTTTTTCAACCCAGAAACTGAGTGTATAGCTGGAGGTGGAATTGGTGAGAGCAGAATGAGTGTTGGAGATCTGATTGCAATAAAAGAGGCAGAAGATGCTGTTGTCATTTGTTGTGAACTATTAATTCTGACGCTGTAGACTGAATTGCTAAAATCCTATATTTTGGTATTATTATAAAATTATATTTTTGAGGACTGCCCAATAAAAATATAGATAACAACTGATTAATTAATAGGTTTAGATAAATATGGAAGAGAGAGCACGCAAATAAGGGTGAATCCCTTGTGTCGTGCGTCATAGAACCTGCCTGTCTCAGGTCAGATGAACTCCAATACTACATCCACAATATTAGAACAGTCCAAAATGTTGCCACACCACTGATTTTGCTAATTGAACAATGCCTTTTCTTTATTTCTATTTGTTTCCATTACAAGAAATTGTTATCAGGAGCTACAGTTTAAGTCTTCATGCATTTTGTCAGACTCACATGTGGCACATAAGAATAACAGTCTTTAACAAATCCAAACACGTAATTTATCATGCCTCACTGCTGTGCAACTAGTAATAACAGGAACTAAAATTATTATTATACAGGATTTATATAGCTGAAATAAAATAAACCCATGCCAAAGAAAATCAAAACCTCAATAAATAATTGCTGCTGCTCATAGATGAAAACAACATCAATACAATGTAACCAAACCGCAGCACAAAATATATATATATAAATTAAACAATAAAACATGTACAAAAATAAGTAATAAATTAATTATATTAATAAACAAAAGTCCAAAAGTCCCAAATAAGTAGTGAATATTGTACTCCAATCAGAAAGTAGTGCTCACAAAAAAAAAAAAACTGTTCAACGTGCCCACACCATCCGTAACTTCCAATCCTGCCCGCACTCACCAAATGAAATGGACTCTAAGCTGATATGGCTTAAGAGTCAAACAGGCTTAAAGGTCGTGTATAACCTCAACAAATGTATCCCACTCAGGAAATCCTTGCCTGACAATCTCCGAACAATCACCCAGAGATGGAAAAGAGATAACAGAAACACCAATAATGTGATAATGTATAAATCTTTTAATAGTTAAAAAAATTGATGCCCATATTGCAATCACATTTAAAAAAAAAAATTCCAAGCCTTTTTAAACATATAGACTCCTCAGGCAGACAATAGTTCCCTTCAGCATTATTCCATGAAAGCTACTGATTTGGGACTTTTGTTTATTAATATAATTAATGTATTATTTATTTTTGTACATGTTTATTTATTGTTTAATTAATGTATTTTTTTTTTTTTTTTTGCGCTGTAGTTTGGTTACATAGGAGTTATATAGCACCAACAGTTTGCTCACCGCTTTAAAATATAAATGTAATGATCCCAAATTAATTACATAATACATGTCCAAGGAATCTACTGAGTGGTCCCTTTCCTCTCCAACCTAATCTGGCCCTTGGTAACTTCACCTTACTAGCAACTATTATGAACATTTCAGGAGTGATGTCTCAAGATGGGTTCCAGCTACTGTCCTAAATTAGCACCAAACTGCTATATATTACATTATAAGGGAACTGTAGAGGAGCAATTAAAGTTTGATTAATGGGCTAATGTTGTTTCATAAAGGTGTTATCTCTGGATAGTGCCTGAATAAAGATGGTGACTTCCTTTTGAGAGACCAGCAGGGGAAGTAGTGTGATCTCTGTGATAAATACCAGCAAGTGTCACACTTATACACTGTTTAGCATGTATGCATGCACTTAACATGAAAATATATTTGGTCATAGGTCTACTCTAAGGTGCATATAAACCCAAATATAAAATTATAATACATGGCAGACTACCAATCTTTGTATTGACTAGAAACATGCTGTTTAAGGTTTTTCCAATTTATTTTCACCTTGTAGTCCTGCAAATAATACACTCCCTATCCCTGGGTGGCTATACTCACTCCTCCACTTTATATATAGAAGGAGTCATGGTGGCCACCCAAGTTTGAGAGTGTGCAACCAAGAAGCAGGATGGATTTTCATTTTACTATTTTTTTTATTGAACTTCTATTAAAATGATTCATAATTCTGTCAATCATATGAGTGATAACACACAGTAAACCATGCAACATCCATACTGCAGTGCAGTGTGTTGTAGTGCCATTCATTTTGATGCAGCACAGTAGCAGACAATGTATCGCCATTGCTGGGCACCACAATGCATAACTGAGCGTTGTAATACCCTGCGTTGTGGAAAATGGTGCATGTACGTGTATGAAAAAGTATCCTGTTCTCTTTGTATTGCTTCCTTTGTGTGAATTGCCTGGTGTTCCTGCCAGTCCCTCAGTTTTCCTATTAAAAACTGACCACACTAGGCAGGAGAGCACAACATGGGTCAGTTTTCTAGCTGTGCTGGGAGTTAATCCAATGATCAGGCTTGTGCTGACACACCCCTGTACAGCCATTCACTGGGTAGATTATCGTCATGCTGTTTCTCCTCTCCCAGCTTTCTAAGCTCCTTGTACAGCTGAGAACAGAGGGTATGTGATCACTTATAAAAAAAAGGGGAAAAGATATTTATGTTTTTATATTTATACGGTATTTATATTTTTTAATATATGTATACACAAATGTTTTGCCTTTCATTTCTAAACTGAATAGGTTGTTTCATGAGATGAGGGTTTACATATACGGTACTTTAACAAGTGACTTACCTCAAGAGCTTAACTCAAAGTGCTATTATTGTGCTCCAAATCAATCCATATAGTCCAACACAAATCACATGCAAATTATCCCACTCTTCAGTCAAACTTTATTTCAAGTGTATTTTGTGGGGGCAGAGCTATATATATGACATCACATGCACTGACTGGAGCATACAGCCTTCTTGGTAAAGCCAGGATGTACTGTGTTTGTATGAGGAAGATGATTTTAGTGTTTCTACTAAATGTGTGTATACTGTAGTTATTGTTGTTTTATTTAACCACTTTAATACTGGGCATTTTTACCTCCTTTCTGCCCAGGCCAATTTTCAGCTTTCAGTGTCGCCTCGCTGAGTGACAGTTATGCAGTCATGCAACACTGTACCCATGAAAAAACATTTTAGCATTTTTTTCACACAAATAGAGCTTTCTTTTGGTAGTATTTAATCACCACTGAGTTTTTTATTTTTTGCTAAATAAACAGAAAAAACCCAAAACTATTGAATAAAACGTGTTTTTCTTCGTTTATGCTATAAAATTTAGCAAATAAATAACATTTCTTCATAAATTTAGGTCAAAATCTGGGCAAGTGATTAGGGTTTTTTTTTTTTACACATTATGATTGCTAATACTAATGTATGTCATTAATATTTGCAATCATTGTTACTGAGTGAATCTGATTCATTCAGTCTTTTGTTGTGATTGGGCAAAGCTCATCACATGATACAGATGGGCTGTGATTGGCTCTATCTGTACCATGTGACTGCTTTGATCAATCACGGTTAACAACACAATTGTATACAATGGATGGCATGACAGGAAGCCATCCATTGTATACAATTGACATGTGATCTGCTGTGATTGGTCACAGCAGTCACATGACACTGGCAATGGCTGATATGTCCCGTGGACACAGCCGGTGACAGATCGTGCCGCTGCATGGCCCCATGGTCATGTGAGTGGCTCCTTCTGACAGACATCATAAGATGCCCAGTCAGATGGAGAAGTGTCCTGCCTGGCCAGCAATCTGCTATAGGCTGGGCTGGAAGGTGTTAAAGGATACATTCACCTTTACTAATATATTACTTGTTACACCCGTGTTCGTGGTGTAACATGTTACTGATGCAGCAGCCCCTGCACCCCCCCCCGATTCCCCGTTGTGACAGTGGACAGGGGATCTTCCCCCCTCCCCTGCTGTCACATTTTAAAAAAACAAGGCTGTGCAGAGCTCCACCCACATCATTAATTCACAGAGTTGTGAATAGGAGAACTACAACTACTGTCAGCCATTGTGGCTGAAGGCTTGTAGCTCTCAATGATCTACCAGGGCACTGATGAGCACTCTAGGTAGTTCAATGATGCTGCCTGTCATTCAGTAACTGCCTGCTCGCACCAGGTACAGGCAGACAGCTACACTGACAGTCTGCAGGAGCCTCAGATTGCTCAGGGTGCAATGCTTTACAGACTCCTAATATAAAAATAATAAATGCACATTTTTTTTACCTGCAAACAGATGTGCATTTATCATTATTTCACAAAAGTGAACTTATCCTTTAATAGAGCTGTATTACACTATATGACGATCCTTTTGATGTTTGTTCTATGGTAACATAGGCTGTTGGAGGCTGGAAAATATTTGAAGTACCAAAGAAGAAAGTAAAATAGAGGTTATTTTGTGAAGCTGGAATAAACAGAGAAAGTGCCTAGAGACCTTCTTATTAATTTAAGGTCACAAAGATTCGGTGAGTGTGTTTTCACAAGCAGGAGTGTGAAGTGGCACTGTAAAATTCACAAGCACTGGCGGTTTTTTAAATATACAGTAAATATGTGTATGAAGCAAGATACACTTAAAACAAAGTTTGCGCGGAAGAGTAGGATAATTTGCATATGATTTGTGTTGGACTATATGGATTGATTTAGAGTACAGTAATAGCACTTTGAGTTTTGTGAAGCCCTTTATGAGTTCAGTCATGTGTTAATATTTTAGGCACAAAGGAATAAATAATTGGCATGTATTTGAAAGTGGATATTTTGGTAAAGATCAGCATTGCTCATTTTTTATTAGTTTATTTGTGACTATTGTCCATGAGTGATCTACAGGTTTGAGTTCAGCTTCTAAATTTGTAAAGTGATTTGTGACCATACACACAGAGTATTTTCTGTTCCCAATGTTATTATGTGCATTGACATCCTATCAAAATTAATCAGCTGCCCTAATGCAAAACAATAAAAAAAAAGGTGCAATACAATGTGCATTAATGCAGTGCAACACACATCTGAGATGTGAACAGGCTCTCACACTTCATTTAAACAGAAAGAGTGCAGATTAGGTGTGGTCAAGTAGCACCTAGCAGCAAGTTGCAGATGGGGCTGGCAATATATAAAATATTTCATTGGTTTGGGGTCAGGAGATTTGAAAGACTGTTAAGAGGGTTTAATTACACTAGACCAGTGTGTGTCCATCATTATAAAGCTCCTGAAACTGTAATCAATTTCATAAATCAAAAATGATGTGTGATTGAAACATTATAAATATTGAATAGAATCTCTTTTCCAATGATAATCTTGAAGTAGATAGCAAAGTAGTGTGGCACAGGGATATTTAGTGTCTACTTGCTAGACCTGACTTGACAGATATCAACATTGACAATACTTGAAAAAGAAAAAGAAGCTTAACAAACCTGCAGTATAACACAAAAAAATTAAACAACTCAAATGGAGATTACATGAAGATTGCAGATATGTTATGCAGGTTGTGACAACCACATTCAGAAAAGTCAATCTGTAAATATTTTACTTAGCAGATGTGACAGTACAGTGCTGTGCCTGTGTATACCTATTACATGCCAACTATCCTGGATTTGCTGGGACATTCCCTCTGTCTCGCCAATGCTGTATCCCAGGCCATGTCCCGAGATCACAGCATCAGCCTTATTTGAATTACTGTGATTTGGGTGTGCCCACCCAGAAAGTGGAAAGTCAGATTGCAGGATTAGCAGTGTTCTGGGATCTGGGACCATAATGTTGGTAGGTATGATACCTCTTCAGCCTCAGTAGAATGCCAATTTCAACACTATTTGGCAGCATCAAGTGCTGGTCTGCCACCTCGTACATGTTTCTATTGGCCCATCACTATGATTGATGAGTTTGTTGGCCAAAACGCACATGCAAAAGGCAGGCCAGCTCTTACCTCTGGAAAATGTCACTCTAACATCTTACAGTGGCTTGGGAATTGGGGCATCAGGGGAGTTTTATTTTAACTAGCAATGAGATTCTGACTTCAGAAACAGCATCTCAAAACAAACTTTGAACAGAGGAGTATCTGGATAGTCAGGGGTTAAACAGATGACATCTGGGATTTATTGTTGCCACAAGCTAAGTACTGGAATAAACAAGAAAGCTCTATTTCTTAATGCAGAACAGATACCTGAAGACCCTAATGGCAAAACTAGTGTTGACATTTGGACCCATGGAGATGCAAACATTTAAAACAGACTTTGGAGGTGTTACTATAAAGAAAATATTTTTAAAAAGCAGTGTGACTGTTAGGATTTTGTGGTTGCTGCTAGGGATTAGTGCTGCACCCATGACTGTTCATCACACAAGTGATGAGCTGGGGGTGGAGGGATTTGAGAAGCACTACTTCAAGGAAACATCTTGAATATGATAGGCAATTGATGGAATGATCAGACAGAGAGTAACTGCAACTTGCAGTTTTTCTAAACAGGTGAAAAATGAGAATGAATAACCCAAACCATACTCAGAATGGCAAAGAGTGAGCATACACTGTAGAATAATGCAAAACAGAATATGAAAGCTGCACAAACATGGACTCTTCACAGCAATGTCTCTATGGCTCAATTGTAGTAATGTGGTGGAAAAGCATAGATCCTATAGGAACAGTCTAGCTGATATTCACTTAAAAAAAACCCATGAATTATATTGCAGCTTATTAGGTTTTTTTTTCCAAAAAAAGTTTTTATTTTATTTTGAAATAAGAAAGGCATAACAAGTCATATACGGATACGGAACACAGTCCGCGCATAAACATCTGTCTTAATCTCCCGTAGCGCAGACGGGTCATAAGTTGTTTATTTGAAGTATAAATTACCCTGATACAAAAGATCACATTATAGTAAATGAGTGAACTAGACCAATTAAAGCACTGAGTATGATAGGTAGTCTGGAGAATTATAGTGGATGCTGTTCTAATGAGTAGGGATTACTCAAATAATGGGACTATGAAGCGTGGTACAATATATCATTTGAAGTCGTGCAGTTCTTCTGTATCCGTAGCCGGGGAATGTATGGTTCTTATTGTGGAAGACAATCATACCTATATGTGAGAGGACACTCTGTCCCTCATAAAAGATGTAGTTACTTGTAGAAGAGAAAGGTGTGAAGAAAAGTAGGAAGGGAAAAGAAGGGGAGAGAGGGAGAAAAAAAAAAAAAAGGGGGGGGGGGGTGGATCAAATAATAAATATTGGTTGTCAATCCATCGTATCATGGAGCATTATTTATGGTAACTTAGCGTATACCTTTATGTAAGATATAGTCCGGAGCTTATTACGTTTTAGATGTGATGGCTGCATTCATTTTCTTTTTAGGCTTTCTTTCTTTTATTTTCATTTGGTGATCTAGCCAGTAAGTCTGTTGTTTTTCAAGAGAACAAGCTCCACTGCAAATGTATCAGTTAAGAGTGTTGAGACAAATCATTTTCTACTGACAGGGGTGCTTAAAACAATCAGCTTTTATTAATGTGTATACAGCTAAAACCTTTATCCCAACAGGAGAAATAAACGTTTGCTGTAACTGCTTGTGTAACTACAGTGTAAGCTGGAATTTGGCTTCAGTTTGTTAGTGAATCTAAATCTGCTAGTCCATCTAAGACTTCCTCCAGAATAACAATGCTGCTGTCTGCTGTACCCCTGTGCTCCTTCATGCAGAGTGGGAGCACGCTAATACAGGGGGTGTGTTACAGGTAAGAGGACCAGGTGAAAACAGAGGGAAAAATGCCAAAGAAAAGAAAATCGATGCAGCCATCACATCTAATGAAAGGTAATCTGCATTATATTACATTTTTAGTTTTGGGTTTAATACTGCTTTCAGTAAAACAGTTTATATCAAAAACAGGTACAGTATTTCAAGACCACATTGGTTAAGTAATGGGTCAATTTAATTAAATTAAAGTGTTTGTAAACCCACAAAAGTAAAATCAGTCTGTATATGCAGTAAAGTATGCTTGTTATACTCACTGTGGAACCCAAGGGGTAAATCCTCTGCATTGTGTAAAAACACTGACTTCTCTGATACTCACCTTCTTCCAGTGTCCCACTCTTATCTCCTGATAAGACGTATCATGTGGAAACACTCTGCACAGGCTCAGCTTGGTGTGTATTGCTAAAGAGTTTTTTTTTCTTGGAAGAGTGCATGTGATTAGGACAGTCCAGACAGAGGTAAGGGCTTCTGCATCCTCCTAGAGCAAAATTAAAACTTCTCCTACAAGCTTGAACATGTGCTCTGCTGGACACTGATAAAAGTCACAAGACTGCTCTAACTGTTGATGAGAAAAGGTATTTAGCAGTTTATATTTACTAAAATAATTGCACTTCCATGGCCTTTGTACTGTGGGAGACCAGATATAGTGAATGCAAGGTCCTGGGTTTAGTAACACTTTAATTTCTCATGAGCTAAGTCTTTTAGCTGTTGTATCAGGGTTGAATTGAATCTCTCACATGTGCAATTGCCTTGTGGATGGTACAAGGTACTGTGCAACTTCCTAATACCTAGCAAGTGGCACCAATCTTTAAAGAATCCACTATTGGAAACAGGGTCCCTGGTCTAAATATATCCTCCCCAGACAGCCTTAAGGTAGGCAGAAGTGCATCCATGCCCTCTGGACAGCAATCATGGTGGTCTGGTCATGGGTGGGTACTGCCACTGCAAACTTGGTAAAGTGGTCCACTATAGCTAGAACATGGTGGTATTCATCTTCTGACATGTCGAGTGTAGGAAAGTCGATTGTCAGTATGTCTAGTAGGGCAGACATATGCCAAGTTGGAGGTCAACACTGAACAGCCCACATAGCGTTGGCAGATTTGTGCCACCAGCTATAAAACACCCACACACATGGCTTGTCTTTCAAAGCAGATTAATGTTTTGTGGCTATCCCAGTGTCCTGCATTCACGTGAATTCTCTCTGCCACAGAAGGTTCTAGGCCCTTCACAGTACAAACTGCCAGGTCACAGGGAGGTCATTATTCTGCAGTACAGTATACTGTCTCTCAGGACAAGACAGGAACATTCACTTAGCAGTTTCATAGCTTCTGGTATTAGCTTTGATATTTCTCAGAGACTGGGTCACTGCTGTAACCGTGTTGCCTCTATTAGGGGAGCAATTACTGGATCCTCTACCTGTGCCTCTGCTCAGTTATACTCTTCCAGTACATGGATGAAGTTCACTTGAGGTTTATTTAGGTCTTCCTCCAGTCAAGTCAGGGATTTTTTTTCTCTTCAGCTTCTGCGGCCTGATAGGTGGGTACCATGACAGGGTGTCTATACCTTGTTGCTCTTTGCATGGTGATAACGCAAAGAGAATGCAAACTTCACCAGATGCACTGTCCAGTACTGCTTAAGAGTGCTAAACTTGGTTGCTGGAGATGCATTCGTGGATTGTTAACTTTTGACCTAGAACTTGGCTCTTGTCAGGTACTTAGCAAAGCAGTGACTGCCCACACCAGCTTGAAGGAGCTATAGTTTACAGGGTTTCTCTCAGTGGCATGTAGTCTAAAGCGATGACCTTGGCCCTCTGGTAATGACTTTGGTTCATAGCCAGTACAGAAGAGAGAAGTCATCTAAGGGCAGCATGAGAGCCAACTACAGCTGTTGCTTCAAAAAGTTAAATACCTCCTGTTGTTTTGATCCTTATTTCGCTTTCAAGTGGTCCCCTACTCTCCAAACCTTGTAGGAGCTTTTAAATCAGAACAGAGTAAAGGGAATAGTTCTTGATGAAACATGGATAACCAACCCCAGAAAATATCTGACGACGTTGCACACCTCTATTCCTGTGCATGTGTCAGAGCCTGGGATCGAACCTGGGCCTTGCAGTGAGAGGCAATGTTTCTTCTCACTGAGCTACCTGGGATGCTGGACTATACTCTGCCTGATCTATTGGATAATCCTGCCTTGTGCCTTGTTTTCTCTTGAACCCTGAACTCCTTGCTCCTCCCATGAACTTTCTATAAAAGCCATGTCCATGCACTTCCTCCTTGCCAGATTATTGTGCCTTCCAGCCAATATCCCGCTTCTCTGTCCTGTCTGCCGGCTACATCTTTGCTACCGACCTTTGGCTTTGTTACTGATTACGATTTTGCTTCATCCTAATCTACTATAATTTGTGACCGACCCTTGGCTTGTTGACTGACTCCGCTTTTGTCTGATCCCTTAACTGTTTGGTGCGCTATTGGTTTCCAGCTTGTTCATTCCCTGGTGGGGAGATCCTGAGATCTGCGACCTAGTATTAACACGCAGCCAAATCCATCTCCACCATTAGGAGCTCTGGGGAAAACCAGTTAATACTTAGACCCCGTACCTCAGATGAGCCTGCATCATTCCCAGGGTGATCCGCTGGTGTACCTACCCTGCTGGTTTCAGGTAAGCCTTACACTGCTGTAGCAACCAGTCTCTGAACCTGACCCAGACTGCGACAGCATGGTAGCTAATCAGGATCTAGCTTCAGCTTGTTCAATTAGGCTTTGTCAATAAAACCCAAATGCCGATTGGTTTCTATTTAGAGTTGCATCAGATTTTGCACTCTCTAGTTTTAGCAAATAACCTTTTCTAAGTGTATTAGAAAGTTAATCTCACACTTGAATAGATAACACTTCTTGGGTTTGAGCTTCAGCCCATACTGGTAGAGCCTGGCTAACATAGCATATAGGTGTGTAAGATGGTCCTTAAATGTAGCAAAAACACAATTACATTATCTAGATTAGTGTTTCTCAACCAGTGTGCCGTGAAGAGTCCTCAAGGGTGCCACAGCAAAAGCACAAAAAACTGTCCAAGCTGGTACGTTCAGATGCGAGAGCAAACCTGTGTACAGAGAGAGTGAGAAAGCACAGCCTGCATGTTTCACAGTCATAGAGCAACCAATTTAAAAATGCAATATGTGGGAATGTGCAAACAAGCGAGCCCTCAGACTGATGTACCCCTGCATTGTGCACAATTCTAAAGAGTGCCGTGACTGAAAAAAGGTTGAAAAACAGTGATCTAGATAGATCTGGATACTATTCATGTTCCCAAGACAGTGTTCAATCATCCTCTGAAATGTGGCAGGTATTTAGTTCAGCCCACAGGCATCCTTTTGAACAGGCACAACCCCATGGGTGTAATGAAAGCCTTATGGAAAGATCGAATGTGGTGAAAAGTTAGTCTTAGCCAGGCAAAGGATTCCTCAATTTATGGAAAAGGACAGCAATTAGATGCCTGTTGACAACACAAAAGCTGAGGGTGCCATCCTTCTTTTACCAATACAATTGAAACTGCCCATGGGTTGTTACTCTCTTTGATCACCCCTTATTGCATCATTTGTTCTAGCTTCTTCTTGTCTTCTTTGTAGAGGTGAGGCATTATGCTTCAATATCTCCTCCTGAATGGGAGAGTTCTCTCCTGTTTGTAGCTTATGTTCAGTCCTCTTGCTGCAGCCCAGATCATCGTTTCGTCTAAAAGACCTTTGGCTACTTATCCAATAGTTGCCTTACTGCTTTTGACTAGTGTGATATATGTCAATTGCTCTGTGGTTAGTTGTGGGAATGGCAGTATTTGTGCACCTGCTGTAACAGGAAGCTGGTAGAGTGGAAGATCCTTTGGTTTATGGACTGATATGTATCTAGTACCCTACTTTGCTGGACCACTGTGAGGATTCTTGTGACAAACAGAACCATTCCTGAGGGCAATGTAATGTTGGCAAAAAGAGCAAACATTAATGAGGATGGTGAAGCCTTTCAATCCCTGACAAGAGCCAACACTAATAGGGAGAATGACCTCTTGATTAGGTGGTAACACAATCACTATCCCAAAGGGAACTTTGCAATAGCAGTTTTTACTATATTTTTTTCCAGTGCTTCGAGAACACAGTTGCCTGATTTCCTTAGGTGTGCAAGGCACATCTTCAGCATCTCAGCCGTTAGTCCCCAGGTTACATTTATGTCAAGTGTCACCTGCAGCTGACCCCTCGTAGAGGCGTGTAATTACTTTGCTCTTTTGTCTGAGGTTATGCCCCCACAGCTCCACTTCCAGGTAATCCCGTCTATTTCCATAAGGAGCTTATTGGTGACTACCATTGAAATCCATGGCATGTGCAGGCTTATCTTCCATAAAAAAAATGTGGCTGGAACAATGGTTCTGGAAGAGAAAATGACTTGCAGACTAGTATCACTGAGGCACTCAATCTCTTGACCATTAAAGCATCCACAACAGCAGGAAAGTCAACTACCACAACTTAACTTCTTGAACTGCTTGACTCCTGGGAGTGTGGAGTTCTAGTTTAATGGCTTCCTCTGTGCAGTTAGGGCAATATCTGTGACCATGGCCTAACTCTTGACAGACGTAGTATGGAATGGTGACATTGCCTGTTTTTACTGCCTCTGAGTAGTGTTTGCCTTCTCCAAGAGGGGGTGTCCACTCTGTGCCCCTATGAGGAGAATTCCCATCTTTGCTTTAATACAGATACCTCTGTCTGGAGCTGAGACATCCTTTTTGCCAATTTGTAGATGGCCATCTTCCATGGCATCATGTGTTTGGTTGTAGGTGGGTATATAGGTTTTAATGCCTACAGCAGCCATGAGTACATCCAAGCCTTTGTTTGTCTATGCTCCTGATATGCTAGGCGGCTTCTAACAGTTCATGAAAATTCAAATTGTCTTTGCGTCTCTCTTTCTCTTGCAAGGCTGACCTTTGTTGGACAGTAGTCCATCCATACATCGTTCCCTCCGCGTCATCCCAGCTTGGTTGTACTACTTGCATCCTCTTTGCATAACATACAGTATATCTAATGCTACATCTTGCAATTCCAATGCAAACTCTGGAGAGGATTTTCCTTATATTTGCTTTCTGCTGATGAATAGGTTCCTAAAGTCCCCTAATTTTTCTTGGCTGGACACCACTTCTAAGTGCAAAAGTGATAGGTTCTTAAAGGATAAGTTCACCTTTTAACAAAAAATAATAAACGCACATTTTATTGCAGGTACAAAAATGTGCATTTATAATTTTTGTTTGTGTAGCCGCTAAAGCATTGCACCAGCAATCAGCAGATCACTGGTGCTATGCAGGTCTCCCCCTGATCTGTCAGTATATCTGCTTGCTTGTATGTCCCATACAGGCAAGCAGATACTTACTGACAGGAAGGCTATGTGGAGCACCATTGTATTTAATTGCAAACTACAAGCCAACAGCCACAAAGGCTGCTGGGACTTGTAGTTTTCCTATTCACAGAATACTGTGAATGAGTGACACCGGCAGGCGGGCAGAGCCCCGCTCGGTCATGTTTTTTAAAAAATTGTGACAGTTAGCGAGGAGGAGAAGATCCCCCGCTAGCTGTCACAATGGGGATGGGGGGGGGGCCTGGGGGCTGGTCCAATCATAACACGTTACATGTTAAACACCCTGAATATTGGTGTAACATGTATCAAGTTGCAAAAGGTGAGCTTATACTTTAACTGTCTCTGGGAATAAAATGGGTAAACACTCCAAGGCCCTATTGGCCTTTGGCTAATTGGCATTAAAACTTTTTTCTTTTTTAAGAAGAGAGATACATCTCTTGATCCTAGCAATTCCCTCTAAAGATGAGCTCATTTCCATGGCTTTTATTTAAAGAAATACCTAAAAAGGATAGAAAAGTGTTTTTCCCTTTGCTAACAGAATGACTAATGAAAGAGTAAAAAAAACAATGAAAATATAAAAAATGGAAAATCCATCAGGACTATCAAGAGGTACATGAGCTGAGATTTTGTTAAAACACGCCATAGGAGAAAAAAATGGAAACATTCAAAATAAAACCAAGACAATGAGAAATAAATATGCATATTGATATAAAAAGTATTTTTGAATCAGAAGTTCAAATTGCAAGCAAAATCCCACAACTGAAATTTCAGAACAAAGCATCATCATATACATCATACAGCACAGATGAAATATTTGTATTCATCTGATCATTCAGAAATTCATCACAAGGGTATAAGAATGATGTATTAGATGAAGAGTACCTGCTTTATTTTTAGGAACAATACCAAGATGGGATATATAAAAATTCCATCTGGATATGAGGGAATTTAAAGTGGTTCTAAAGTCAAAATAGTTTTATAGCTTAAAGTGGAACTTCACCCTTCCTGGTCTAACAGGAGACACTGAAGTACATGGGAGCCATAGGCTCCTGTTGCTGTAAGTCAAGCTCCTGTGAGGAGGGAACAGGTTTGAAGCATGCTGGCAATGTTTATGTCTATGGACAGCTCAGTGCCTCCATAGCACCCAACTTGCTAAGTGCCCCCTTAGCAAGAAGGAAGAGGGACCACTTTGTGCAATAGTGTTGCACAGGGCAGGTAAGTATAACACCTTTTTTATTTTAGGACAAAAAAGATCTTTAGTATCACTTTAAAGAAATTGTAATATGCATTTAATTTAAATACACTCACCTGCCACTTTATTAAGTACACCTGTTCAATTGCTTGGTAACACAAATTGCTAATCAGCCAATCACATAGCAGCAAGTCAATGCATTTAGGCATCTAGATGTAGTGAAGACGACTTGCTGAAGTTCAAACTGAGCATCAGAATGGGGTAGAAAGGGGATTTAAGTGACTTTGACCATGACATGCTTGTTTGTGCCAGATAGGCTTGTCTGAGTATTTCAAAAACTGCTGATCTACTGGGATTTTCACATACAACCATCTCTAGGGTCTACAGAGAATGGTCCAAAAAAATAGAAAATACCCAGTGAGCGGCAGCTGTGTGGATGAAAATGGCTTGTTGATGTCAGGGGAGAATGATGAGACTGGTTTGAGATGATAGAAAGGCATCAGTAACTCATGTTAATATGGACCAAAATCTCTGAGGAATGTTTCCAACACCTTGTTGAAAAATTCAGACAGTTCTAAAGGCAAAAGGGGTCAAACTTGGTACTAGCAAGGTGTATCTAATTAAGTGGCCGGAAAGTGTATATCTATTCCACAAACTTTTTTTCAGTATTGGATAGAGGGGGAAAGATTAGAACTCTGTCAGGATTTGCTGCTTTCTGGGGTTCCATTGGAAGGATTTTGCTCACTCTAGCTCTTACCAGATAGGAAGTGAGAATAAGTTTGCATGTAAACAAATGATAAAGGCTTACAGAGGTTCTATATTTTCCCTTTTTAACTTTAAAAGAAACATTTTACTACTTTTGTCTGTGTTGCTGTTAGCAGGATTTCCCCTTATTTCTTTTTCTGAGGACTACCTTCTTACAAATAGGAAATGAAGGAATCTTTTCAATGGAGCCCCCTGTAAAAGATGTCTAAGGGTCCTTTCACACGGGCGTTCTGTATCTCTGTTTTTCATCTGTCCGTTTGCGGATGAAAAATGGACCCCCATGTATTTCTGTGGACTTGCGGATGTAAACGGATGAACATCCACACCGGTGCAGCCCGCCCGTCCTACTGGAGCTTTTGATCCACAGCTGTCCTGCCAGAGAAGGAGCCTCCATTAACCATAGAGGACTGCATCCACCTTTAGCAAGCTCTGGAAGACCTGGATACTGGTGAATCCATGCTTCAGAGTCTGCCTGCCCGCAGAGGAAAGGCCTCGGATTCCTGTTCTCATCCCATAGTGACCTTTGACGACATCATAAATAATACACATGCGCATTTTCATGCGCCTTCTGGTGAGCGTGCATTGCTTATTATATCTATATATGCACTTTCACCGAGTCCAAGAAGATGTATGATTAATGAGCACTTCAATCATTTTGTGAACTTTTATCAGCAATTGACATCTGATTACTACTTCATGTTCATTTAACTTTCATTTTGTTATCTTTTTACATCCATTAGTGTCTTCATCCATTAGTGTCTGCCAGGTGCACTGTCAGGCATCCTCACTGGTTACAGATTCTTCAAGAGCCTGTACCGGCACATCCCATTTCCTTGAGCCTAGGTATCATCCTGATTGGTGAGTGGGCAAAAGCCCACACAGTGTACATACTACAAAAGACACTGCATGCAGACACCATTACTCCATCTCTCTACACAAAAGCTTCTAAGAGGAATTACTTTGCATATGCTATCCACTATTGCTAGTTGCCATTGCACAACTATCTCTCTGGGCACTTGTTGAACAAGCTGAAGATTCTGAACACTTACACCACCAGGACGTCTATCCTCTTCTCCCCCCCCATAAAGTGTATTACATCTGTGCGCAATAAGGGGAGATCTTACTCAGAATTTACTTATTGCATTGTTCACATATTGAGTTCCTATAAATTGTGCTGTTATTTTTCTGGGCCCATGACACCAGGATTTAAAGGCAGCAACGCGATACAGAAAGGTCTTTCTCTTCCCTTTTATACCTGGGGTCACAGGCTCTTTCAGGGCCTATTAGTAATCCCTGTTTGTTTCACTGTGATTTCCTTTACATTGCATATATGTGTTCTATATTCACGAAGATTAAACATTTGATATTTAAAGATATCTTCATTAACATTCCTTTCTGTCTGTTGACTTAAGAATCCTTAGTAAATACTCAGTTGCTTTAATACAGTCTGGTGTCTTTGCAATAGTGATCCTTTGCGAACTATGTCTGAATCTAGTCTCGGGAGGCTTGCAAGGTCAGGGCAACCTTTGGAGACTGTCATCCCCAAAATGTGTAGAATAATTTCTAAAGGTGCTATGTGTGTGTTATGGACTTGAACATCAGTATACGCTTTGTGATTGTTAAAGGAGAAGTAGAGCCGAAGCTGTTTTGTTTAAAGTCCGTTGTCGGCTGACGTCACTGACTCAGTCCACACTTTGGACAGATCCTGGCTTTGATGTCGGGATCCAACCAGATGCCTGACTGCATCACTGAGCGCCTGAGCCAGCTACCCCTAGCCCCTCCACAGCCCAGTGCTCCAATGAGCGTTTCAAAGTCTTACCTTCTATTTCATGCTGTACACCTTCTACTTTGGGCTGTGAAAATTTGAAGCAGAAATTTGAAAGACTTTGTCAACGTTTCTCACTATATTAAATAAGACTATAAGAAATAACATCCTACTCTACACATTGCTCCAAGATACAAAGTGATTATAAAAAACATCTGTCTTACACTGTGTTCTTCAAATGTTCACACTGCTATACTAGACTTTATATAGTATTAAAGAAAATAAGTTAAAGTCAACTTAAATTGAACCTGTGCTTTGCCCATGCAGGAAAATGTAAGAGATGCACTTTAAAGTGCATGTTGGGGTACAAAAAAACATGTCATTTTTTATACCTCTGAGAACACTGTTTAATGTACCTGTAAAAAAAAAAGAATAAAACTTAGATTAATGGTATAGAAAAAGACCTGTTGATTTGCCAGTGTGCTCCTAACTTTTTGGGCCTGCATGCATGGCTGCAGAACTCCCCACCGCCCTCCCCACTTTTCTCCATATTGCTAAATGAGCGTACATTGATTTTTTTTTTCCCAGCAAACAACGCCACTGTGTAGCCTCTAAGTTATAATGAACAAAATCAACACACATACATTTAAGGTTTACTTAGTATAATAGAATGGTAGAGTTTACATTTCAACTTTGGAGAGGTTTTTTTTAACATTACTGTAAACAAATAATCAACTATAACTCATATTAACCACTTGAGCCCCAGAGGATTTACCCCCCTTAATGACCAGGCCTTTTTTTGCTGTTTGGCGCTGCACTAATTCAAATGATTATTGCGCGGTCATGCAATGCTGTACCCAAACGAAATTTACGTCCTTTTTTTCACACAAATAAAGCTTTCTCTTGGTGGTATGTTATCACCTGTGCGCTTTTTATTTTTTGCGCTATAAACAAAAAAACCACAAAACTTTTGAAAAAAAACAATATTTTCTACTTTCAGCTATAAAAAATATATCGTCAACTCAAAGTTAGTCATAAATTTAAGCCAAAATCTATTCTGCTACATGTTTTTGGTAAAAAAAATCCCAATAAGTGTATATTGATTGCTTTGTGTGAAAGTTATAGCGTCTACAAACTATGGTATAGATACTGTAATTTATGCCTTTTTTTGCTATACAGCGCTACACTAATTCAAATGATAATTGCGCGGTCATGCAATGCTGTACCCAAACGAAATTTACGTCCTTTTTTGACACAAATAGAGCTTTCTTTTGGTGGTATTTGATCACCTGTGCACTTTTTATTTTTTGCGCTATAAACAAAAAAACCACAAAAATTATGAAAAAAAACAATATTTTCTACTTTCAGCTATAAAAAATATATCGTAAACTCAAAGTTAGTCATAAATTTAAGACAAAATGTATTCTGCTACATGTTTTTGGTAAAAAAAAATACCGTGCATTAGCGGGCAAACTGGCACTATCTAGGAGGGGCGCTAACACTATCAGAAGTCACCAGTGACACTAATACAGTGATCAGTAAAAGTCTGTTCACTGTAATCAATGACACTGGTGACAGGGCAGTGAAGGGGTTAACTGGGGGGGGAGGGGGCGATCAAGGGGTTAAATGGGATTTCAGGTGCACTAGCGAGCAAACTGGCCCTATCTGGGAGGGGCGCTAACACTATCGGAAGTCGCCAGTGACACTGATACAGTGATCAGTAAAAATCTGTTCACTGATCAATGATACTGGTGACAGGGCAGTGAAGGGGTCAACTCGGGGGGGGGGCAATCAAGGGGTTAGACGGGATTATTGGTGCATTAGCGGGCAATCTGGCGCTATCTGGGAGGGGCGCTAACACTATCGGAAGTCGCCAGCGACACTGATACAGTGATCGGTAAAAATTGGTTCACTGATCAGTGACACTGGTGACAGGGCAGTGAAGGGGTTAACTGGGGGGCGATCAAGGGGTTAAACGGGATTACTGGCGTACTGGCGGGCAATCTGGCGCTATCTGGGAGGGGCGCTAACACTATCGGAAGTCGCCAGTGACACTGATACAGTGATCAGTAAAAATCGCTTCACTGATCAGTGACACTGGTGACAGGGCAGTGAAGGGGTTAACTGGGGGGGGAGATTAAGGGGTTAAATGGGATTACTGGTGTACTAGCGGGCAATCTGGCGCTATCTGGGAGGTGCGCTAACACTATCGGAAGTCGCCAGCGACACTGATACAGTGATCAGTAAAAATCGGTTCACTGATCAATGACACTGGTGACAGGGCAGTGAAGGGGTTAACTGGGGGGGGGATTAAGGGGTTAAATGGGATTACTGGTGTACTAGCTGGCAATCTGGCGCTATCTGTGAGGGGCGCTAACACTATCGGAAGTCACCAGCGACACTGAAACAGTGATCAGTAAAAATTGGTTCACTGATCAGTGACACTGGTGACAGGGCAGTGAAGGGGTTAACTGGGGGGGGCGATCAAGGGGTTAAACGGGATTACTGGTGTACTGGCGGGCAAACTGGCGCTATCTGTGAGGGGCGCTAACACTATCGGAAGTCGCCAGCGACACTGAAACAGTGATCAGTAAAAATTGGTTCACTGATAAGTGACACTGGTGACAGGGCAGTGAAGGGGTTAACTGGGGGGGGGAGATTAAGGGGTTAAATGGGATTACTGGTGTACTAGCGGGCAATCTGGCGCTATCTGGGAGGGGCGCTAACACTATCGGAAGTCGCCAGCGACACTGATACAATGATCAGTAAAAATTGGTTCACTGATCAGTGACACTGGTGACAGGGCAGTTAAGGGGTTAACTGGGGGGGGGGGCGATCAAGGGGTTAAACGGAATTACTGGTGTACTGGCGGGCAAACTGGCGCTATCTGGGAGGGGCGCTAACTCTATCGGAAGTCGCCAGCGACACTGATCAGTAAAAATCGCTTCACTGATCAGTGACACTGGTGACAGGGCAGTGAAGGGGTTAACTGGGGGGGGGGGGAGGGGGGCGATCAGGGGGTTAAATGTGTCCTAGTGTGTTCTAACTGTAGTGTAGTGCTTGTGTACTCACTTTTTGGATGTCTTCTTCTCTGTCTGGAACGGAATGTGTCCAGGCAGAGAAGAATGACATCATATCCTGCCCTGTGTAAATATCAACACAGGACAGGATAGGACAGGGACCGATCATGTGATTTCAGCCAGAAATCACTGGCTGAAATCTAATGATCGATCGCGCCCCCTACTCGCGAATGTGTCGGGAGCGCGGAGCACGTTTTAAAACGTGCTTTTGCGCTCCACTGCCGCCCTGCACACGTATATACACAGTGGCAGGGCGGCAAGCGGTTAACAAGCAATTAAATAACATCAGGGTTCACCTGTAACTATGTGCATAACTCATTAGTTAGATTGAGATTATTTTGTTGACAGGCCAGTGAGATAGCAGTGGCCCACCCAGTAGTACCAGAGGGCGAGTCCAAGTCACCTTCTACCCAATGAACAGTAGCAGGATATGACATTTTACTTGAATGCTGAGTATATCATATGTCAGTCTCTTGGGTGGCTAATGTTCTGCTTTATTCTGGAGTACATAGAGTCTTCAGGTGTGAACTCACAAGTTGAATTCGAGCCCCTCACTTCTCACTTGAGACAGGACGCAGTAGCACTTTGGCATTCCCACTGGGGTCACTCCAATGGCCTCAGCTCCAACAGCTCCTTTGTGCCAATGATCAATGCCTTGGCACAAAGTATGGACTCCCTCAGATGTCACATGAGTCAAGCTTTCCGAACCTGTGTCCAGATTATGTGGTCTTCGGGATAAAGCGTCAGCATCTCAGTTCCCTACTCCCACATGATATTTCAAGCTGAATTGAAATCCCAACAAGGTGGCTAGCCAACAATGTCCAGTAGCATCTAGCTTGCCTATTGTCACAATATAAGTTAGTGGATTATTGTCTCTCATGACTTCAAAGGAGGCCTCATATAGATGATCCTGCAATTTGTCGACAACAGCCCACTTCAGGGCCAAGAATTCATGCACCACTCAACTTATGCACCCAGTAGTTTTTTCTCAAATAGAGTAGGACTTCAACTTACGCAAGCAATGGGACGTAACCTCCCATCTTGCTCTTGGTATAGGACACCAACCAACCCATCTTGACTGGCATCCACATGGAGCTCATATGGTTTGGTTGGATCTGCGTAAGCTAGCACTGGAGCTTCTGTAAGGCTTTTCTTGAGGTAATGGGAAGCTCTTTCACATTGGGAAGTCCATCTCCCCTGAATAGATCCTTGCGTCTTTTGAGCTCCTCACCGCACTTGACCCGCCTTGCATTTCTCACCTTCGCCTTTCCCTTCATCATTCTATAGTAAATCATTGAGTGGGTGGGCAATCTTTGCAAAATTCACCACAAATCTTAGATAAAAGGAGAACTCTAGGAAAAATCTCAGTTCAGTGGTCTAGACCACATGGTAACTGCCTCCAACTTCTTAGGATCAGTGGCAATCCCTTCTGAAATGCTATGCCCTAGGTAGGTGACAGACGTTTGATAGAACTGACATTTCTCCAATGACAACTTCAGTTCTTCTTCATGGAGCATTTGAGGAACCTTCTCAAGTCTCACTTTGTGTTCTCTGTGTTAACATTGAATGGGTCACTATGACTTTAACTGAAGTGAATACTTATCTTTTATCTTCATGTGTCTTTCTGTTCAAGTTTAGGATCAAAATTGTACGAAGATTTACAGAATTTTCTACAGAACTTACAAAATTGTATAAGGATTCAGAGAATACGTTTATTACCATCTCACATTTGGATACGTGTCAGGAAAGCGTGTCTCTGAAGCATGTGTCAGTTCCTCAATTATGTTCCTGCTAACCATTATGTACTAAATATAAAACAACTAATACCAGCCATGTGTTTGGAAGATAACAGCTGTATTCCTTTGTTGTTTTTTGTGCAAATGTTTGGCTCATAGATGAAATTTGCCTTACAAAGAAACCTAACATTTCAAAGGCTTATATTTTGGGTTCTTTCATTATTAACTAACATGGGACAGCATTCTGTTGCTAAACTGCAGTCGAGAAGTGACAGAATATGATTGGCTGCTATAATTACAACTGAATGTATGGCATAATTTACATTAGGGTCCATTCACACAAGTTTGGCTGGGATGTGTTGCAGAATACCACTCAAAGGCAAGGACTAGACAAATTAACTAAGTTCACATCAGTTGTGAACTGATGTTTAAATAAAACATGGAACATGTTTTATTTAAATGCAGCGCAACATGTTGCAATACATTATAAACTGTTGCAATGCACTGTGACACCCCAAAATAAAAAAACAATGTTCCCTTTAACCAATTCAATACCGGGCAATTTTATACCTTCCTGCCCAGGCCATTTTTCAGGTTTCAGCTCTCTCACACTTTGAATGACAATTGCGCAGTCATACAACATTGTACCCAAGCTAAAATTTTATCATTTTCTTCACACAACTAGAGCTTTCTTTTGGTGGTATTTAATCACCGCCGGGGTTTTTATTTTTTGCTAAATTAACAAAAAAAGACCACACATTTTGAAGAATAAACATGTTTTTCTTTGTTTCTGTTACAAATAAATAATTGTTCTTCATAAATTTAGGCCAAGATGTATTCTGCTACATGTCTTTGGTGAAAATAACCCAAATTAGGATGTATTTTTTAGTTTGTAGGAAAGTTATAGAGTTCACAAACTATGGTATAGATCTGAAAATTGATCAATCCTGAAGTACTGACGGTCAATCTAATTTCTTGAGGTCCAAGAATGTTAGAACAGTACAGATATCCCCCAAATGACCTCTTTTTGTAAAGTAGACAGTCCGACGTACTTCATAAGAGGAACGGCGAGTTTTTTGAAGTTGTATTTTTTTTGTCATAATTTTTCGGAAAATTAAAAAATTAAAAAAAATATTTTCACTATTTTTTTTTTTTTTTTTTACATACTGTCACCAGTGCAGTACAGCATCATCATATAACTGGTATGGCGGTGATCAGGGACACTGACTGGTGACAGTATGGCAAAAAAAAAAAAAATATATATATATATATATATATATATATATAAAATTATTTTTAATTTTTTTTTTTTAATTTTTATATTTCACTATGACCAAAGTAGTACAATGTTACCATAGTAACATTGTACTACTATGGGGAAGTGATCAGTATTTTTTTTCTTTTTTTTTTTGTTACACAATTTGCAAGCAAGCATTTACCTGAATGACATCGATTCATTCAGGGTTTTTTTTTGTGCTTAGCTGTGATTTGGCCACAGCTAATAACATGACATGTGCATGTGATCGCTGTGACCATTCACAGCTAGACACTAGTATACAATGGATGGCATGAATGAAGCCATCCATTGTATATAACTGTCATGTGACCTGCTGTGATTGGTCACAACAGGTCACATGGTACCGGCAACGGGGGCCGGTACTCAGATCTGTCATTGGCCGTGTCCAAGGTACACAGCCAGTGACAGATTGTGCGGCTCTGCAAGCGCGAAAACTGCGCATTTGCGGGAGGATGCCAAATGGCGTCCACCCCAGAAAGCTAGTGCATTTTTGCTGCCGCCAAACGGCCATTGGCCGGGCGGCAAATGGTTAAATAAGGTACAGCAATTGTAACTGAGAAAAAAATTAACCTGATCACGCCAATATCCAGATACAGTAATTGCTGTTTTTGTAATGTCATCCTGTGTCCCTTTTCCCCAGGTTTAGTATGCATAAGCAGGGCAAATAAAAAAACTGAAAAATTTCCAGCTCTAACTTGCCCGCCAGCCTGCAAACCAAATTTACCTGTCTAGCAGTATGCGTTAAAAACAGGGGTTTAGCTAGCACACATTTGCAAATACATGCGTAAGCTACAGAGCCTTGTCACGGCATCCCAGTATTCTGTATTTCCTAACTGTACAAATTTAAGAGCCCCTACAGTAGAGGCACATGTATTTAATGGATAAACCGAGGGCAGATGGACCTTAAAGGTACAGGGGTGCACTGGATACCCAGCATGTAGCACAATGGCAGCTAAGGTGTCCAGTTCCCCCCCCTTAACCAACAATTCAATAGTACAAAAAACAGTCACTGCCCCAGTCTATAACTGGCCTTCACAGCAAATAGCACATGGACGGGTGACGCATGTTAACCTCCTTGGCGGTATGATTCCTTCCGATTTTTTGTGCTGAAAGCGGTACCATTTTTTCGCATGGAAATAGTTTTTTATTGTAGGCTGTAATTTTTAGGAAAATTTCCCCACAAATCATTATCACTCAATTCTGTAAGTGGTTCTGATTTACTATCGCTGTTCTCTAGCCGGTCTAAAACCGCTTTTGACGTAAAGGGACGCTTTTTGGATGCCATGGACTTTTCTAAGTTTCCAGGCAGAAAGAACAGACAAAATGCAGGCAGGGCACAGGACAAAGCACTAGGGACAATATGTATGTGAAATGGGATGAAACAGCAATGTTTTACTATTTAAAATTGGAAAAAAAAAAAATGACATTTTTTAAATTTTTTAAATCTCCCACCGCCGGCGGCGCCGGTACGTCCCGACGTCACGGGGACCGGAACACAGAAGCCGGATGCCGGCATCGGCCGGAGGAGATGGCCGGGGACGCTGCAGGGGACACATCGTGGGAACGAAGGACAAGGTAAGTGCTGCAGGGACCCCCAGAGCAGCGCCGCATGGTAAGCCCGAGTGTAGCTCGGGGTTACCGCTTGTGGTATAGAAATTTTACCCCGAGCTACACTCGGGAAAACCGCCAGGTAGGTTAAACAACAAAACGGAAAAACAATATTTTTGACTTTTTGCTATTAAACATGTTCAGCAAAAAAATAAAAAAAAACAAATATCATCATAAATTTAGACCAAAATGTATTCTGCTACATCTTTGCTAAAACAAATCCCAATTAGTGTAAATTAATTGGTTTACGTGAAAGTTTTAGCATTTACAAATGGCGGTATAGATACTGGAATTTTTTATTTTTACTAGTAATGGCAGCGATCAGTGACTTATAGCGGGACTGCGGTGGGCATTCTGACACTGGGGGGAACTGACCCCAGTGACACCAATACAGAGATCAGTGCTAAAAAAAAGCACTGACACGGCACTAATGGCACTGGGCAGGAAGAAGTTAACATGAGGGGCAATCAAAGGGTTAACTATGTGCTGGGAGTGTTTTACATATGGGGCCGCGTCAGTGTGCTTCACTGTAAGCACACTGCTTTGGAAGGCTGTGCTGTGCACAGTCATCCAAAGCAGTGTGTCCAAGCTGACAGGGAGGAGAACTGTTAGTAAACAAAACAGTTCTCCTCCCCATTGTAGATCGTCGGAAATCACTGGGCACCAATGAGTATTTACCTGCCGGGACCCGGTGATTGATAGCCGCAACAGTGAATGGCGGCGTGGGTAGGGCGCTCGCGCCCCCTACCCAGAGATGCAAAATCATGTGTATATATACGTGATTTTGTGCACCCGTGCCACCCTGTAGCAGTATTTCTACTATAGAGCGAACAGGAAGCAGTTAACAGGTCATTTACTTGTTCCACACAAGTTACTGTACTTTTAGCCATCTTTCCTAACAGCCAACCAGCCAGCCAGAATGGAAGTGAAGCATTCTGTGCAATGACTAAGATTATTATACTGGAATACTAGGTCAGTGTACACAAAGTACAAATATATTTATTAAAAGATAGAGTTTTCATGGAAGTATCTCCCATTACATTTTCTAGTTTTGCAAGAAACAAAATGTAAAATCTCTGGTAGCTTCTGCATATGAATGATGTCATCAGGATATATTACCTACTTGTACTTCAGCCACAGCTATTAAACTATATATAGATAATGACATGGAATGTTTTTTTTTTTCCTTTTCCTCAATGTTCATTGGTTTCTGGAAGTTTTGTTTCGCTCTCTTGGCTAGAGAGCAATCAGATAATCAAGAGCAGTTGAGCAGAGGAGCCACGTCAGTTATATTTTGCAGCTGTTCTGCGCTAGAAAAAGGCACAACTGTACATATACATTACAGGATATTGGAAACATTCTTGCACTAGCTGATTTTTTTATGTCTATCAGTATTAACGAACTGCATAATAATTGCCTACAGATTCATAATTCCAGAAGTGTGAGATACTATAGATGTAGTAGATTACCATGTTGGCTAATTAGCTAAATAGTTGCATTAAACAGATAAAATGTAAACATGGAACATCTTAATATTTGTGGAAATCAATCAGCTTTTACATATTACTTGTTTGCCAGAAATAATGGGGTAGATTTAGAGAATCTGGTGCAGCTGTGCATGGTAGCCAATCAGCTTCTAACTTGCATAGTTACATAGCTAGTCTGGCTGAAAAAAGACAAAAGTCCATGCAGTTCAACCATTTAAAAAGATTTAATTCTATACCTGCAGTTGATCCAGAGGAAGGCAAAAAAAACTCAGCAAAGAATGATCCAAGTTGCTCCTGCAGGGGAAATAATTTCTTCCTGATGCCTCAAGAGGCAATCTGATATTCCCTGGATCAACTTTACAAATAAATGTTAGTAACCAGTTATAATATGTGCATCTAGGAAAGAATCCAGGCCTTTTTTAAAGCAATCTGCTGAGCTGGCCAGAACCAACTCTTGAGGGAGTCTCTTCCACATTTTCACAGCTCTCACTGTGAAGAAACCTTTCCGTGTTTGGAGATTATTTTTCTTTTCCTCCAGACATAAAGAGTGCCCCCTTGTCCTCTGTGATGACCTCAGGGTGCATAACCCTACACCGAGTTCACTATATGAACCACTGATGTATTTATACATGTTGATCATATCCCCCCTTAATCTTCTCTTCTCGAGTGTATAAATTAAATTCCTTGAATCTTTCCTCATAGCTGAGCTCCTCCATGCCTCTTATCAACTTCAGCTTGTTCAGTTAAGTCGTGGCAAAAAAAAACCTGGAAGCTGGTTGGTTTCTATACAGAGCTGCTCCAGATTTTGCACTCTCCAGTTTTAGTAAATAACCCCCAGCGTTTCACTTAAGTTAATAGCTAATGTGGCCTAAAAACTGTAGAAAGCAAGCAACGTCAGTACCTATTATTGAACACTAACCAAAATCACTAGAAAAGCTTCAAAATTGCTACAGTCCGGCCTCAGTTATAGTTTTCAATCCAAATTGATATTTTATTTTATATCACCAAAATTTAACACATGAAATCATAACTGGAGGTCAAAGGGTGCCAATTCTGGGTGATTCTGGCCATAAAGGGCCAAATATGTCATTTACCACAGGCTAGCATAGGAAACCATTGTCAAACCCTAGCATGGTGATTACATGGTTGGGACTGTTGCTTAATAATGCAGGGGCCCTGGGTTCAACACTTTCTAGGAACACTGTATGCACTGTCAGTATGTTATTCTCTTGTTTGGTCAGGTTTCCTTCGTCTTTTTTTTTTTTTTTTTTCAGTCTGAACACAGAATGAAAATGCAAACAAAAGCATGTTGATACATGTTTCCATGCATTTTGATGTACTTTGCGATGCACTTTACATTGCACATTAAAAACTTGACATAACACTAAATTTATGCACAAACACACACACCATTACTTCCAAAATTCCTGCTAAATTTAGGAAATAAAATTAAGTTGAGTTAATAAATAACAATTATTTGTAGATTTAAAAATATTTTAAATGATTGAAAAATCAAAAACTCAAAACTGTATACAATTAACTTATGCTAAAAACCTTTACCACGTCATCTGTTCAATATTATAATAAAGACACACATTAAGGTAGCTCTGTAAAGATAATATTTCATTTTTAAATGCAAGCAGTGTAAGTATCTGAATTTAAACTGGTATCAGCATTTTGCAGTCTCCTTACAGTAGTGCTGGAGTGTGGCCGAAAGAAGAAGTACATTAAGCCAGTCAGTTAGTCTCCATGCACACTGGGTGTTTTGATAACGCTGGTAACGTTAGCTGTGTAAAGTCATGTTAAAACGTGCGTTTTTCAGCTTTTTTTAGCGTTTTTTCATTAGTGTTTAGCCGCATTTAGCTGTGTTTTTTTAACTTTTATTTACAAAAAATTTTTTTTGGTAAAAAAAGGTCCAAAAATGTCGGTTTGCGGCGTTTTATCATGTTTCGCCACGTTCTTCAGCGTTAGAGCGTTTTTATAGCTAAAAAACTCATCTAGAAACCCACTAGTCCTGGGGTTTTCTTTCCAGCCAAAAAATGTGCCTGCCAAAAAATGTTGATTACAGTCTATGTGTGCATGGACACATAGGATAACATGCTGAGGAATTTACTAGCTTTAGAAAAAAACATCAAAAGCCAAAAACAGCCTTTGTAAAAACGTTCAGTGTGCATGAGAACTTAAAGTGCTGACAAGAAGCATACTGATAAGAAGAGAAAGCAGAGTGACAAAGAGATGTGCCCATCACTGTACTGCTTCTTCTTTCACTGCCCAGTAACAGGCTGGGGCGAGTCCAGAAGTACCTGGCCTCAGAGAAAGAGGGAAAAGTGTTATAGATGCAATTTTTGGAATAATGCTAAATATTTTTGCAAAAGCTGGTTTTGCTATTTCCTTCACTATTTACAGTATTTGTTTTATATTTATGCTGAAGTTCTTCTTTAAAATAAAGCCCCTAAATGCATTGAAGAGTGATTTTTTTTTTTTTTTTTATATGTACTTAGGTATATGTTTTAATTGGTGAAGGTTCCTTTTATAATATTTTCTTAAAATGTAAAATAAATAGTACCGGTTCATACTGGAGAAGGTACCTTGCACATAATTCTTTCCACCAACCTCTTTGTGTTCTTGAGGGTATTTGAGGTGCAGAACAGCCATGTGTATATCAACATCTTGGGCATGATTTACTAAAGGCAACTAGACTGTGCAATTTGCAAAGTGCAGTTGCACTCTGCAAGAGCAGTTGCTCCAGAGCTTAGTAAATGGGTAGAAGCTCTGCTGACTTCCATTATCCAATCGCATGCAAGCAGAAATGCTTTTTTTATTTTCCCTCCACATGATGGGGTGTTTTTTGCAAAGTGAAGCTGTACCTCATTTAGTAATCTCTGGAGCAACTGCACTTGCAGAGTGCTACTGAACTTTGCAAAGTGCAAGGTCTATTTGCCTTTAGTAAATCAAGCCTGTAGTGTTCACAGAGTTGCTTTAGGCTTCTTAGCTTAAACATCACCTTAAGGTGGGTGAGCACAATATGCCCATGGTCTGCCTTCTTGTTTTAGGAATAGTAACCAATATTCTTGGTGCTCCAGGCTAGTATCTTGAGAGGTGTACATTGTTTTAGTTTGATTTAGATAAGAAAAATAATTTAAAAGGTATTAAAAAGGGGGACTGGTGTATCCAAACCTGTAAAACAGATCTACTAACAGAACAGATTTGCATATCTGTAGTTAGCATCTTATACTGGTGATTCACCTATTGATTTTGACGGTCTTGACAGTTTTGAAGTCTCTATTCCTAGTATAGAATTCTCCAGAATAGTTATTGAAGGTAAAGCAATATCTGCTGAAGCAGCCATGGAAATGATTAAAAGAGAAGTAGCAGAGTTTTTTTTTTTTTTTTTTTTTTTTTATTATACTTACCTAGGTGGATGCAGCATCAATTATATGCTGCATCTGTCCCTTGCTGGTTCTAAAGGTGAGAACTGAGTGATCAAACACCACTGATCGCTCAGTTCTCCCCTGAGCAGAGAGACAGGACTGTCAGTCTCCAGTTCTCTGCTCTACCCTACCCCCCCCCCCCCCCCAACGCTCACTGGAGTGCTGGGCTGTGGAGGGGCAGGAGGGGCTGGCTCAGGCTCTCAGCGGATCACTGAGAGGCTGAGTCAGCTGCTGGTTCAGGCTACTGGGTGGATCCCAACCATATGGTGGAGTGACGTCAGCTGACAGCTAACTTTAACCCACTGTTGGCTGAAAACGGGTCATACGAGTGCATAACGAACTGCACTCCTGTAATCCACAGGAGAAGTACAGCCAAATATGCTTTGGCTATATTTCTCCTGTAAACTCATTGGGTGAAATATGCCAGAGCAGTGATCCTGAAGACAGGGCAATGTGCTAAAGCTTGTAAACTGATTAAAGCTTTGCCTGTGAAGACATCATCAATGTGTGGCTTTTCGTTTAGATTATATTGAGCTATGTGTAGATTATACTGAGATATGTGTGAATTATACTGATATATGTATAGATTATACTGAGATATGTGTGAATTATACTGATATATGTATAGATTATACTGAGATATGTGTGAATTATACTGATATATGTATAGATTATACTGAGATATGTGTGAATTATACTGATAAATGTATAGATTATACTGAGCTATGTGTGGATTATACTCAGATATGTGTGAATTATACTGATATATGTATAGATTATACTGAGCTATGTGTGGATTATACTCAGATATGTAATGGACTACAAGCCAGCACCTGGTTCCAACATATGAGAAGAGTGCTAGAAGGCTTGGAATGGCACGTTATTCTATGACTCTACAAGCTATGGAAATGGGTTGTGTTTTGCAGTCCCCTCAGCACATCAGCCATCATTAATCCTTATAGTGCATGACAATTGGGGACACAAATACATGAGGAATAAATACAAATGCATGTGTATCTATCTATCTATCTATCTATCTATCTATCTATCTATCCTCCTTAGCTCTCCTAATTAGAATGTGAGGAAATACAGAAGACAACATGGTGCATTTTTTTCGGAATGAAGTGTGGGATCACTTTTACAACCATCACTGAACATCTGAAAATAGAAAAAACAATTATGATCAAATATTGGACAAAAGTTCTCTCCTAATCTTTTCCTCAACCTCAGTACCAAGCTATTATGAAGACCAGTTTATCCATATGTATCACATCAATAGCATTTTCAAATTCCAAATTTTAGCTTTCTCCTCATAATATGTGTCATGTTAGACATGGACTAGTTTTTTATAAACGCATGTTGATTCCATTATTATTTTGTGCTCTATTATATATTTTATATGCTTTTCTTCAGAATGATTTCAAATAAAATATGCACAACAGAATCCAGGCTTATTCTATATAGTTTACAGGTTCTAGCTTTTTTCCCTTCTTGGAATGACTCCTATGCCAGTCTTGTGGAATTGTTCTGGTTGAAAGTACATCCAAGAGCAATGAGCTCATTTACTGAGCTGAATTATTTTACAACACAGGGATACATGCCATCTAGTACCGGGTACTTTATTTTAATACTGTTCAAGTGTAATTGTACCTCTTTTTGTGTTAGGCTAGTAACCTTTTTGCTAGTGTTGGATACAGTAGAGAAAGGTTAGAACCTCTGTCATGTTTTTAATGTTGTCCTTACTGGGCTGACTCATCATTTCTTTTATGTCCTAGTGATCATCATCTCTAGGATTGAAACTAAGGAAAAAAATCAAAGTTATTTTTGAAGCAGATGTAGAGGACAAATCTTCCAAGTATATTTGTTTTGGTGAGAAATGTCTAAGACGGGATTTCCCTTATTTTGACATTTCCTTTTACTTTCTTATGTGCCTAGAGAACATAAAGTGAAGATAATTCTCCTTAATGGGACAAAGACAAAAACAACCTGGTTACAGGTTAGGCAGGATAGGTAGGGAATATTTTTAACAATAGTTATAGTTATGTTTTTCTTCATGTTTAAGGAAAAATAAGTATAACACACTCTAGCTTAGCTACTTAGGTTTTGTTATTTTATTTTTCTAGGCAGAGGCTGAGTAGCAGCCTGGGATGAGTCAGCCTGTGAGTGAGGCATGACTTCACCTCAGGACAGGCTAGGGAGGTTCTGAAGGTCAGAGCTTATGGAGCCCTCCCACCTCTCCAGAAACCTGAGAGTTTTTTCTGGAGGAGGGGTGGAGGAGGAGAGGAAGCTCTGATCTGCTTACTTGAGGGACCTTGGCCTATCCCCTGGCAGAAGGCTGGGCATGGTGACCAAGGCAACCCTTAAGTATCGTAGAGCCTGGGTAGATCAGGAGAGGACAGTGTGAGTACTCTTACACCCCCTGGGCTGGATAAGGGGAGAGGGCAGTCAGGTGGAGAACCCAATTAGCTTCTCATCCTGGGCTGTTGTGCTAATTTGGTAGTCACTGGGCCCCCTTGCCCAGGGAATACCCTCAGGCAGCTGGGTGAAGAGGAGGCTTCATCTGTGGTCTGAGGAGGTACATCAAAGACTGGAATGCTCTCAGAGGAGAGACTGTTTTGCCCACATCTGTAGACCGTTGCTAAGGAGTTTGTCCTCAAGTTTTCAGTTCCCTTGAGCATCCCATGAACCCCTCAACCCTACCCAAGTTATCAACCCCTTAATAAAAATCACAAAACCAAACTCAAAGACTGTTTACTGACTCTGAATGCAACCTGCGGAAGTAAATGCGCATTGCCTGGTTGTGTAAAGCTGTAGGAGGACCTAAAACTCAGTGACTCCTAAGGGCATAGGGCTACACAACTTTAGGCCTAAGCTTAAGCAAGTATATAAATCCTAAGTCTAACTTTACATCTGTGCAATGTTGTGTACTGCAACCAGGGGCAGACTGACAACTCATGGGGCCCCCGGGCAATAGGGGATCATGGGGCCCCTGTGTCCTTGCCCAAACTCAAAAAAGCCTATGACAAAGTTACCAGGGGCATCTCATGGGGCCCCCTACTGACCCCGCTCCCTCGGGCAGTGCCTGAGTTTCCAAATGGTCAGTCCGCCCCTGGCTGCAACCCATACAAATGAATGGCAATACTATGCAGATACTGTGTGTTACAATACATTTTGGTAACATAGTAAAATGTGGACCTCATGGCATGTTATCACATGTAGACATTACAACATGTTAACACAGTCTACAGATGTAATGCCAGCTTTAGAGTTTATAATGGGCCAAAGCAAAGGTATATGTATTATGTAAATTGCTTTACTTTGGAACAATCAAGGCATGCTTGTGGTGATGCAGTCTTCTACAAATTATTTACTGTACACTCTGTAGGCTGAAAATGAATATATTTGAAAAGTGCATTTTTTTCAGTTTGACAAGATTTCACTTTAAAGCACGTTAATATAAAGTACTGCGTTTACTCCACAGTTGGCTATATTTAAATTGACACCATAATAATAATTTATGGACTCAAGCATGGAAAAGTATTTTACAAATGAGGTGCATTTTTTTATTTTGCAGATTTTTTTTAAATGCTTAGGCTACAAATCCTTATGGGGATTATGAAATAAAAAAAAACATTTTGAATTTTAAATAGCATGTTTTTTTTTAAATAGCTCAGGGAGTCAGGGATAGAAAGGACTGTTTTCTATGTGCCCTGTTCATAGTGTACATACAGTATGTGATGGTATGCAGAAAAACGCAGTTCAACAGACAAGGTGTGAAAAAGCATATAGGCTAATTTGATACATATAGCAGCCTTTGCTGCTATTCTGAAAAATAACCTGTGGTGGATTGCTTTTCAGAGGAGGCAATATGTTGCATCACGAGGAGGCAATATGTTACCATTCATTGTCTGTTTTAATCCTGTAAATACTGCACCTCAAACGCAGGCATTACACACATTTGCAGGTTATTTGCTGTGTGGCTCCATTCACTTATATGGGTCGCAATCAGTGCAGTATATGCCTCCAAATGCATCATTTTTGCCGAGGCAATGAAACAAAGCATTGTGGCAGAGATATGTGTTAAACCCCATCTGACTGCCTTTAGGGGGGCAGTCTTGGGGAGGTAAAAATGCAGCTCAACGGCTTATTTTTTACCATCACCCAAATGCAAGTGTAAAAGAGCTCTTAGTGTTTTACACTTTGAGAAGCACTGAAGAGGCATAGCTTTTAATGCTGATCAACACTGTAATTGCTGCTAATAGCAGCACTGATACACAAACCAAGACCTCATCTGTAAAACTAAAAGCAGGTCCCAGGAGCTAACAGTGATGGATCCCACATCTGCAATTGATATGTGCCACATGCAATGATCTAGCCCCTTAGACAGATAGAGGGCATAATTCAGTAGGTACACTTCATGTCTGCATGAACATCTTATACTTTAAGATCTTTTATTTATAACTCTGGCTTTACAAAGGATTGTGATATGATCCAAAATGTAGTAACAGTGATGCTATGGAAAGCAAAAGCTCTCATTGGAGAAACACAACCACTACATCTGATCATTATATTTTATTCTGTAAATAAAGGTATTTGAATATTTCCAAAGTTGTCAATTGGCTTCTATATTCAATAATTCACTCGCTATACAGTTGTGCTCAAAAGTTTGCATAACCTGGAAGGAATCGTGAATTATGCATCGATATTAAAAATATGACTGATCATGACAAAAAACTTTTATTTGAGGATAGTGATCATATGAAGCCATTTATTATCACAGTTATTTGACTCCTTTTTAAATCATAATGATAACAGAAATCACCCAAATGGCCCTGATCAAAAGTTTCCATACCCTAGAATGCCCTGGTACAGACACGCAAGGTGACACACACGGGTTAAAATGGCAATAAAAGGTTAATTTCCCACATCTGTGGCTTTTTAAATCTCAATTAGTATCTATGTATAAATAGTCAATGAGTTTGTTAGCTCTCACATGGATGCCCTAAGCAGGCTAGATACTGAGCCATGGGGAGCAGAAAAGAACAAAAAAGATCTGTGTAACAAGGTAACGGAACTTTATAAAGATGGAAAAAAAATATAGAAAGATATCCTAAGCCTTGAATATGCCAGTCAGTACTGTTCAGTCCCTTATTAACCACTTGACCTCCAGAGGATTTACCCCCCTTCCTGACTAGGACATTTTTTGTGATACGGCGCTGCAGTACTTTAACTGAAAATTGCGCTGTCATGCAACGCTGTACAACAATGAAATTTATGTAATGTGGTATTTGATTACCTCTGAATTTTTTCTATTTTTTGCGCTATAACCAAAAAAGATCGACAATTTTGAAAAAAAATATTTTGAAAGAAAAAAGTAAAAAATGTTTTGACTTTTTGGTAAATAACATATCCAGTAAAAAAAATAGGCCAAAATGTATTCTGCTACATCTTTGCTAAAAAATCCCAATAAGTGTATATTAATTGGTTTATGTTATAGCATCTACAAATGGCAATATATATACTGGAATTTTTTTTTATACTAGTAATGGCGACAGTCAACGACTTATATTGGGACTGCGGTTGGCATTCTGACACTGGGTGGGAACTCACTAACTGCCACTGACATCCCCACTGACACTAATACAGTGATCAATGCTAATAAAAAGCACTGTACTAATGACGCTGAGCAGGAAGGGGTTAACATTAGGGATGATCAAAGGGTTAACTGTGTGCTGTGTGTGTTTTACATCATGTGCTGTTTTGTGTTTTACTAGGGAGACATGCTGCTTTGTATTTCTTTGCTGTGCAGAGAAATACAAAGCAACATATATTTGCTGACAGGAGAGAGACCTGCGTTGTTTACACACAGGCAGGGGTGGACTGACAACTCATGGGGCCCCTGTGTCCTTGCCCAAACTCAAAAAAGCCTATGAAAAAGGTACCAGGGGCATCTCATGGGGCCCCCTACTGACCCCAGGCCCTTGGGCAGTGCCCGAGTTTCCAAATGGTCAGTCTGCCCCTGCACACAGGTCTCTTCTCTGTCAGCTCTGCCGCCGATTGCCGAGTCCAAGCCGAAAATCGCCAGCTGGGACCCAGTGATTGACATGTTCAGCAGCCAATAGCGACGCAGGTAGGGTGGGCTGTGCCTAGGTATTAACATTTGTTTTACTCTTAGGCCGGAAAGGGTTAAGATGCCATGTGCTGGGTGTTTATAAATGTCCCCCTCTGAGAACTAGCAGCCAACACTTTGCACTGCTGCTGACTCTCATTCCCAGCTGCCACTGACAATGATAATTGGGAACCAATCAGAGTGGTTTCCGGTTACTATGCCAGCTATAGCATAATGGCTGCAGTGGCTGCAGTAATCATTCAAAAAAAAAGTTCAAAAACTTTTTTTAACATTTTTATGTGTTTGTCAGCATATAATAACAAAAAAGGGATTTTAACAGCGTACCAAATACATACAATCTATAATGTTTGAAGAAAGCATTATAAAGCCCATATTTTCCAGAGGTTATTGAGTAAACAAAGACAATTTTAAGAAAAAAATACAACAAATAAAGTGACTCTCACCAAATTAAAACTAAAGTGAGACAAGCACAATACACAGTAAAGTGATCATAACAGTGGAAGCATTTAAAAAAAACATATTATAATTACCTGCTCTCCTCTTCTTGGGTCCCCTGCTGGCATTCCTAGCTCCTCCCCCTGCCGAGTGCCCCTTTAGCAAACTGCTTGCTATGGGGGCATTCGTGCAGGCTCAATCCCAAACCGCAGTATGTACATCTGTTGACGCTCAGCCCCGCTCCCCACTCCATCACTGGATTTGATTGACAGCAGCAGAAGCCAATGGTTCCTGCTGTTCTCAATGAGTCCAGTGAGGAGGGAAAGAGCGAGCAGAACTGCTACTCCCGGGCACAGCTCTAGATCGAGATTGGGCTCAGGTAAGTATATGGGAGGCTGGGGGTTGAGCCGCATTTAAATGGTTTTTAACCTTAATGCAGAAAGCACATTACAGTAAAATATAAAACCTATAGCCTTTAGACCAGGGGTAGGCAACCTTTCAGAGGTGGAGATCTACCTGAACAACATGAAAGAGATTAAAGATCACCGGGGTTCAGCACCATTTAAAAAAAAATAAAGTAATTAGCAAGGCCTAACTAAACAGCAAGGAAAATGTAGAAAAATATAATAAAACAAATGTCACTGTAAAAATACAAACGTAGCCTACCTTAAAAATGGACAGTGTCAGTCAGTAGGGCAGTGGACGGTGTCAGTAGTGCAAAGGTTGCTGTCAGTCAGTAGAGTAGTGGATGGTGTCAGTAGAAGAGTGGATGGCATCAGTCAGCAGGGCAGTGGATGGTGTCAGTAGGGCAGAGGTTGGTGTCAGTCAGTAGAGCAGTGGATGGTGTCAGAGCAGTGGACAGTGTCAGTAGGGCAGAGGTTGGTGTCAGTAGGGCAGTGGATGGTGTCAGTAGAGCAGTGGACAGTGTCAATAGAGCAGAGGTTGGTGTTAGTAGGGCAGTGGACAGTGTCAATAGAGCAGAGGTTGGTGTTAGTAGGGCAGTGAATCGTGTCAGTAGTTTTTATTTTTACATTTTTTTATATTTTTCACAATTTCTTTAGGAGCCCTGTTGAAAGGGGAGCACTTAAGGGAAGGGCCAGGCAGCAGAAAAAAGGAGGAACAAGGACGGGAGGGGCAGCAGGTGGAGGCATTTACTAGAAACGTTCCCCTGGATTTTTCTCCTGCAGCAGCTGTTTGCTAGTGGGAGGGTGAGGAGCAGATGCTAGCTTTCAGGTGCTCTAGGAGGACAATAAAGGGGATTGTCGGAAGGCAGTTATTTTAAAAATCTGAACTCCCAGCAAGTGGCTGGGGATTGGGATTTTTCTGCCCCCCAGCTGCCCTGGTGCCCTAAGGCAGATGCCTAAGCAGCCATATGCTGGGCACCACCATAAGGCTGCTTAGGCAGCTGCGTAAGGGCACCAGGGTAGAGTGGGGGTAAAAAAAATCTCAATCCCCAGCCACTTTCTGGGAGTTCAGATTTTTAAAATACCTGTCCATGGAAGGGGAAGAGGGGGGGAAGAGGACACAGCTGGGGGGGGAGATGATATTGTTATCGGGGAAAGGGGGGGCAGAGGACACTACTGTGGGGGGGGGGGGATGTGAAGGGCAACACATCGCCCCCCCAGTAGTGTCGTCTGCCCTCCATTTCCCGCATAGCAGTGACCTCTGGCCCCCTTCCCCCCAGCAATGTCTTCTGGCCCCCTTTCCCCCTTAGCAGTGACCTCTGCCCCTCCAACAACGTCTCCCCCCCTTTCCCCCAGCCTCATCTGCTGCTGCTGTCATTCTCAGTGCACAGCGGAGAGCAGAGGACAGCATGGCTCAGGATGGAGGGCTGACCTACCAACCAATCACCTGCAGGTTAATATGAAAACTTCATTTGGCCAGCTCCTCCTCCTCTCTCTGTCCTGAGCTGTGCTGTCCTCTGATCTCCGCTGTGCACTGAGAATGACAGCAGAGGAGGCTGGGAGAAAGGGGGAGAGGGCCGTGTTTGCGGTCTACCTGTCACCTGCCCACAGCCAACAGACCGCGATCGACAGGCTGTTGACCCCTGCTTTACAACCACTTACACAGTAATGATACTTAAAGTAAACCTCCCATTCTAACCGCGCATGTACAGCTCCGGGAGTGCGCGCGATTGACAGCGCGCTGTGTCCCTCGGACAAAGCAGATCACCAATCAACGGAAATAGCTGAAAATTTCGGCTCGGTCATGTGATCAGCTGTGTCCAATCACAACTAACTAACTTAGTACCGCCAGAGTGTCCCCTTACATCCACCAGGGTGCTTCCTTGCATTCTCCTCCAGGGTGCCTCCTTACCACCTCCAGAGTGCCCCCTTAGTACTACTGTACTGTACTAAGGAGCCACCCTGGAGGATGCAAGGGGACATCCTGGAGAATGTAAAGGGGCACACTGGAGGTACTAAGAGGGAACTCTGGAGGATGTAAAGGGCACCCTGAAGGATGTAAAGGGGCACTCTGGATATACTAAGGGGCATTGTAGAGGATGTAAAAGGCCACTCTGGAGGTAAGAAAATAAGTACCTCCAGATTAAGACAGTACCTCCAGAATGCCACCTGCAGAGAGCCCTGATGAGCGATGGCTGCTATCGATCTATGCCATGCAGACCAGCCTGTTCCTGTTCTATTTCTGTCTTGCTCGCCCTCTCCCTGCCACAGCATCGACATTTGCCAGGTCCAGCTTGTAGTGTATATTCCTATATTATTTCTACCTGTTGATTACTGCGGCTCCTTGACGGCATCGCTTCCCACAGCAGGTGTCCTCCGTCTCTGCAGTGAAGTGCAGGGAGAAGGGGGAGGAGGAGTCCAGTCTACACATGAAACATCAGCATGAGCGCTGGGCCGGGGTCCTGACACTGCATGCTCCTTCACTTATGTCAACCCAGCAGCCTCTGCCACTATTTTCCTAGCTGGGAATCAGGGTTTCTGCACTGCCAGAGCCGGATCCGCCTCCTGCCGCATGAGCAGTACCAGAAGTTGGGCACTTCTGAGCTGACAGGGTGCTGTCTTGCTCCCCCCCCAGATGGCCAGGGTCTGGTCGCAATTGCAACCTTTGCTACCCTGGTAGTTCTGCCACTGGTCACTGCCCTCCTAGAAACATTGGAAGATAGATTCCTTATGAGTACTGTTGTCTCTTTGAGAAGTAATAAATACCTATAAGTATTACACATTACATGTTAACCACTTTTTACCCCCTTCATGACCAGGCCATTTTTTTTGCTAAAACACAATATGCTACTTTAAATTGCGAGGTCATGCAATGCTGTGTCATTTTTTTTTCACACATATAGAGCTTTCTTTTTGTGGTATTTGATCACTACTGTTTTTTTTAAATATATATTATTTGTAATATAATAATAATAATGTAATACAAAAAAAAATTGTTTTTACTTTCTGCCATAAAATCGAATAAAAAAAAATTTAATTTCTTCATAAATTTTGGCAAAAATGTATTCTGCTACATGTCTTTGATTAAAAAAAAACCCCAATAACTGTATATTGATTGGTTTGCATGTAAGTTATAGCATCTACAAACTATGGTATACTGTATACACTAGATTTTTTTTTTATACTACTGATCAACAACTTATAACAGGATTGCGGGACTGCGGCAGGCATTCTGACACTGGGTAGGAAATGACATCCCCAGTGACACTGATACAGTGATCAGTGCTAATAAAAAGCACTGACATCGTACTAATGACACTAGGCAGGAAGGGGTTAACATCTGGGGCAATCAAAGGGTTAACTGTGTGCTGTGTGTTATACATCTGATGCTGTGTGTGCAGTGGGCAATCTGACACTAACTGACGCTGGGGGAACTGACTGACTGCCACTGACATCACAAGTGACGTTAATACCATTATCAGTGATAATAATATACCCTGTTACTGTACTAATGACACTGGTTGGGAAGGGGTTAACATCTAGGGTGATCAAGGGGTTAAATGTGTGCTTAACAATGTGTAATGTGTACAAAATGTACTGCTTTTACTAAGAGATCTCTTAGAGAAATCATTCCCTCTACAGAGCTCTGTGTTGAATGTCAACACAGAGCTCTGGACTATGATTGTACACATGCGATCAGCAGGTCCTGGTCGTGAATCATTAGCTGGGCCTTGCTGGTAGGCTCCCACTGTGTGTAATCACAGTGGTTGCTGGGGGGGAGGGGCATGCGCATTCCCAAAACCCAGAAGTAGGCAGGTATGTAGCTTTTCTCATGGGCGGGCAGTCATTGATGGTTAAGCATACACTTAATATCATTTGCTAGATTGAGTAGAGTCACTTGTTCCAAAACACACTAGTAGAGGTCTGCTGGTAGCTAACTAAGTTAAGAAAACTGAATTCATCTCGTACTCCACTCTTCTTAGCTTCTTCATAGACCAGCAGATCTTTGCTCCTTTCACTTAATATTTCTTACGGTTAACCTTTTCCAGATCATTTAAATCATACTCTTATGATCATGCATGCATGCGTAATTATGATAATGCAAACAGTAGCAGGATGTGATGTCAGCGCTCCATATGGGAAATTTTCATTCACTTGGAAGAATACCAGATGACATTTCTCTTAACAATTGTACCATATTTCTGGCATAATAAGTGAATGGTACTTTGCATGGGGAAAAATAAAACCTTCTGCACTGGATTCCATGACAGTCCTACTGTAAACTCAGCACGGTTCTGTTCATACAGATATTCCTGTAATTTGCCCTTCATTCTTGTCATCTTTGTACAGCATGGGAGCCAGCATTCCTACAGAAGCCTCAGTAGTTCATCTGAACCACTGGTTTGCAGCAGCTTTACCATGTTACCAAAATGCTGACTTCAGCATCTCTATTTCCCTTTAGCAGACTGGGAATACCCTGTATTTCAGCTCAGTGTGTGGTTAACCAATCCATAAACATTGCCAGATTTTGAGAAGACAATAGAGAGATCCAAGTGTTTTCTAAAAACCATTGAAGCCAATGCTTGTTTCCTAAGTCAGCACACTATCCAAAAATGCTTTACCTCCAAGGAGAAAATGATATGGTGCCTTAATAAAGGAAAACATGTTTGGTTTGGCCTGTAATTTGAAGAGAAATGCTTACTGAAACGTAATGATACTACGCAGAAAGGATTTATAAAACTTCAAACATTGCAATTATTTCTTCAAACATCTCATTTGTGCACAACATAGATCTTTCCATTATATTGTACAGCTTCTTCTCTTCATACACAAGTTACTGTATATGAATCATTTTCAACTCTTGCAGAATATACCAGGTTTTGTTGCCTAACAGTTCTGCCCTGTAACTCTGCATACCTCAAACCTCTATTTAAAGCTGAACTCTGGGCAAGGTAGCCCAAATGAAGAATTGTATAGTACATGGCTTCTGGGAATACTAAACCAGACTTAGGCCTCATTTAGAGGGGCGCAGACACTCATATGCAACTAACAGAAACTCATCAAAAGGATATTGCACCTCATAGGATAATAACTGCAATATTTATTATGGACATAAAAGTACAAAACATATGTTCAGTGCAGACACTCATAGCCAGAGAAAAAGCTTCTTGTTTATGCGACTTCACCTGCCGGGTGCTCCATGCAGGCAGTCCTTATATATCTATTGAGATGCAGTGGCTGCATGAACACAGCTGCTCATCTCAATTCGACAGTTGTGAGGGTGAGTGGGCCCGAGCGCAGACACTCTGCTGTCAGTACTGCTCACCCGCACCCACACGATTGTCAGATTGGGATGAGCTGCTGTGTCCATGCATCACAATAGTTATGAAGGGGCTGCCTGCAAGCGGCATAGTTACATAGTAAGTCTAGCTGAAAAAGACAAAAGTCCATCCAGTTCACCCATTAAAAAAAAACAGTTATAATCCTATACCCACAGTTGATCCAGAGGAAGGCAAAAAAAAAACCCCCAGCAAAGCATGATCCAATTTGCTCCTGCAGGGGAAAAAATTCCTTCCTGATCCCCCAAGAGGCAATCGGATATTCCCTGGATCAACTTTACCTATAAATGTTAGTAACCAGTTATATTCTGTGTATCTAAAAAAGAATCCAGGCCTTTTTTAAAGCAATCCACTGAGCTGGCCAGAACCAACTCTTGAGGGAGTCTATTCCACATTTTCACAGCTCTCACTGTGAAGAAACCTTTCCATGTTTGGAGATTACATTTCTTTTCCTCCAGACGTAAAGAGTGCCCCCTTGTCCTCTGTGATGACTTCAAGGTGAATATATATATATATATATATATATATATATATGTGTGTGATTTTGTGCACCTGTGCCGCTCTGTAGCAGTCTTCTGCTATAGGGCGGTCAGGAAGCGTTTACAGATGCGGTTTGTTTTACAGCGCTGCGTTACTTTAACTGACAATTGCTCGGTCATGCAACACTGCACCAAAATTAAATTTACGTCCTTTTTTTCCCACAAATTGAGCTTTCTTTCGATGGTATTTGATCGCCTGTGCATTTTTAATTTTTTGCGCTATAAAAAAAAAGGCTGACAATTTTGAGAAAAAAAAACAATATTTTGGACTTTTTGCTATAAAACATGTCCAGTAAAAACATTTAAAAATCAAATTTTGTAACAAATTTCAGCCAAAATGTATTCTGCGACATGTCTTTGCTTAAAAAAATCCCAATACGTGTAAATTAATTGGTTTATGTGCAAGTTAGAGCGTCTACAAAAGATACTTTTTTTTTTTTTTTTAATATAATAATAATGACGGCAATCAGCGACTTATGGCGGTGATCAGCGATTTATGACAGTGATCAGCGACTTATGGCGGGACTGCGGGACTGTGGCGAACATTTTGACACTGGGGGGGGAACTAACTTGAGGTCACTGGCATCTCCAGTAACACCAATACAGTGATCAGTGGAAAAAAAACACTGACACTGTACTAATGGCACTGGGGAGGAAGGGGTTAACATTTTTATTCAATCAAAGGGTTAACCTTGTGAGGGGAGTGTTTTACTAGTGGGCGGAGGGGGGTGTACTTCACAGGAACACACTGACCCTGAGAGCTTAACTCCACTCTCAGGATCAGTGTGTTAGGAACTGACAGGGAGCAGAGCTGCAGTGTAAACACTGCAGCCGTGCTCCCTGTCAGTGATTGCCGGTAATCGCCGGGACCCGGGGGGTAATGACCGGCCGAGACCCGATGATTGACAGCCACAGCCACGATCGGTGGCGCGGGTAGGTGCCTGTTTTGCAAAATGACGTTTTAGAACGTGATTTTGCGTAGGGGTGCCGCCCTGTCGCCGTTTTAATACAGTGACTGGTCGGCAAGTGGTTAATCTCCTCTTCTCAAGAGAGAATAAAGTCAGTTCCTCTAATCTTTCCTCATAGCTGAGCTCCTCCATGCCTCTTATCAGTTTGGTTGTCCTTCTCTGTACCTTCTCCAGTTCCCCAATGTTCTTTTTGTGAATTGGTGCCCAAAACTGAACTGCATATTCCAGATGAGGTCTTACTAATGATTTGTAAACATGCTGCATAAACAAGGCGCTCATTGAACAGGCTGCGGGTTTCAGTGCCCATCTAAATGAGACCTTACAGCAGTAACTGGTAGTTTTTTGGAGTGTTAGAATAATCTAGATTTAACCGTAAATATTTCCCCTTTAATTCTTTACACATTTATGCTATCTTTCCAGCATTGTAATTTTGTTGATAAAAAATTGTAGCTACAATAGAGAATGCATGCATTCTTTGATGACAGTTTTCATTTTTTTCACAGCTGCTGGGCGATTATGACAAGGTTAAAGCCATATCAGAAGGAACGAACTGCAAGTGCAAGTGTGTTGTAAAGCCGCTGAACAGAGACTCATGTCAAACATATAAGAAGAGTTCTTCAGAGGCAGAAGATTACTATACTGTGGAGACTATAACTTCTGGACCAGACTGTAAGTGTGCATGTGTAGCACCACCGTCTGCTCTAAACCCTTGTGAGGGAGATTTTCGCCTAAGGAAGTTACAAGAAGCAGAGAAAAATGGTTTCAAGGTAGTTGTTCCATACTAATACATACTTGTGCAGTTGTGCTACTTCTTACTCTTTGAATTACAGTGTCACCATATGGTTTGTATTTTCAGAATTAGAAATTATGTTTCCTGAAATGCACATTTCTACACAAGATCCCTGGGGCCAGTTTACACAATTCTGTAGAACTCTTAGGTAATATTTCAGAGCTTTTAGATATGAAGTCAGAATTTCTGAAAGCTCTGAGATAATCCAAATTCTTAGACAGTCATTAGTATTGGCTATGATTTATCTTGAGAGGCCACTTTTTCACCTAATTGCTATCATACCTTGATGAATTAATCCCAGTATCACAGAATTCAGAGGTAATGGCCCTGATTTACTAAATTAAATTACGAAGAACTAGGGTAAATCACTGTATTTGCATTGTTGGCTTACTTGAGCATGCATGTGTACATGCAGAGTAAGCATGATGCCTGGACACAGACGGTCCGCATCCAGGACTGATCATCCACAGGTAATCGCTGCATGTTCAATTATATGCACACGAGCGCAAATGACTGTAGTCACTGTCAGCCTTTCATTGCATTGAATGGGGCTTCCCACCCGCAGGAAACACTTTTGAGTCTCCCATGGGAAATCATAGTTAGCCCCATATGTAAGGGTGAATAAGTCCCTTAAGTTTCTGGTGCTATAAAAACGTACTTTAGATACCAAGTTTTTATGTTCATGCAAAAATAAAGGCTAGGTATACACGTGGTATGCCTGTCATTCCTGCTTAAAATTATCCTGTTGATGGCCAATAATACATTGTATGCTATGCAGTATCTTATTCTTGTAGTGAAACCTGAGCCTGTGCTTTTGTCCCTATGAATTTGGACCTAGTCTTGCTATTTAACATAGTACTGCTGCTGGCCAATTTGACATTTCTGTATCATCCACAATCTCTCAATTGTTAATAAGAGTTTGATAGAAATTGGCTAGAAGCAGGAGTTTGGCGTCAATGAGAACAAGGACAGCCACATACTACTACTGGCTTATTTCTATCTGCTGGTCAAGGCAGGCTTATTAACCACTTCCCGTACATCCTATAGCAAAAGTACTGCTACAGGGTGGTACGGGTGCGCAAAATCACATATATATATATATATATATATATATACGCGATTTTGCAGTTCCGGGTAGGGGGTGCCACCATTTGCAGCCTCGACTGTCAATCACTGGGTCTAGGCCAGTGATTACTCACCGGCGTCCGGTGATTGCCGAGCATCTCCCACGGGGCAGGGGATAACTGTTTGTAAACAATACAGTTCTCTCCTCTGTCAGCTCGTGTGCACTGCTTTGCATGGCTGTGCACAGCACAGCCATGCAAAGCAGTGTGCTTACAGTGAAGCACACACACACAGGATACAGTGTAAACGGCACACAGTTAACCCTTTGACCGCCCCACATGCTAACCCCTTCCTCCCCAGTGCCATTAATACAGTGTCAGTGATTTTTATTAGCACTGATCACTTTATTGGTGTCACTGGGGATGTCAGTGACAGAAAGTCAGTTCCCACCAGTGTCAGAATGCCCGCTGCAGTCCCGCTATAAGTCACTTATCACCGCCATTACTAAAAAAAAAATTATAAAATTCCAGTATATATACCGTCATTTAAACCAATTAATTTACACGTATTGGGATTTTGTTTAGCAAAGACATGTAGCAGAATACATTTTGGCCTAAATTTATGACAAAATTAGATTTTTTTAATTTTTTTACTGGACATGTTTAATAGCAAAAAGTCAAAAATATTGTTTTTTTCTCCACATTTTCTGTCTTTTTTTTTATAGCGCAAAAAATAAAAACCGCACAGGCGAGCATATACCACCAAAAGAAAGCTCTATTTGTGGGTCAAAAAAAGGATGTAAATTTCAATGTCATTTGCATGACTGCGCAATTGTCAGTTAAAGTAACGCATTGCCGTAACGCAAAAAATGGCCTGGTCAGGAAGGGGCGTAAATCCTCTAGAGGGCAAGTGGTTAAAATGAAAAAAAAAGTTTTTCTACTAAAACTACCAGAAAAAAAACACATTAAACTGAGATGAATCAGAGTGGAGTGCTTCTATTGTATCTTAGCATCCTCATTGTAGAAGAGAAAAAAAATCAATTTCACAACCAAATATGCTCTGACAGTATACACCATCACCATGCTTTGTCCATGAAAATCGTGGTTCCATAATACCACATAAAGCTTTAACTCCATTCCTGTCCAAGCCATTTTTACATTTTTCAGCTTTGTCAAAATCTTAAAAACAATTACTCAGTAAGGCAACACTGTACCAGATAGACAGATAGAGCTTTCTTCTGGTGGTATTTAATCTCCGCTGCATTTTTCATTTTTTTGCTATAAATATGATAAAATACTAAAACTGTTGAAATAAAAACACATTTTTCTTAGTTTCTGTTATAAAATTGTGCAAAGAATACATTTTTTAAATAAAAAAGCTACAATGTTCTGTACAAATTCTATGAAAAAATAATAGAAAATTTGTTTTTTTTTCACAAAAGTTGTCATTTTCACTAGTTTTATCCCGTATACAGCATAGGCATACTTATAATTACACCCCAAAACACATTCTGCTTTGCCTCCTTAGTATGGGGATACCACGTGTGAGACCTTTTCACAGCTTAGATGCACCAGGACAGTGGAAACGCCACAAAATGATCCCATTTTTGGAAAGCAAACACTCCAAGGTATTTTCTAAGGCATAGTGAGTTTTTTGAAATGCAGGAAAGAAAATGAAAATGTATTTTTATTACATAAAGTTGTCAATAATAGGATATTTCTAATATGCATCATAGGCATACTTAGAAATACACCCAAAAACACATTCTGTTACTGCTCCAGAGTTTGGGGATACCACATGTGTGAGATTTTTTTTACAGCCCAGCCCAAAATCCAAGAAGTACCTTTAGGCTTTCTAGGATTCTCATTTCCTGACTACTTATCACACCCATAAAATGACCACGTTTTGGAAAGAAAACACCCAAGGTATTTCTTGAGAGGCATATTGAGTTTTTGAAGACTTCATTTTTTTGCCACAATTTTTTTGGAAAGTGCAAAATATAAATGAAATTAAGTTTTTATTACACAAAGTTGTCAACTGAATAAGATATTTCTAACATACAGCATAGACATACTTAGAAGTACAACCCAAAACACATTCTGCTACTCCTTCTGAATATGGTGATACCACATGCGTGAGACTTTTTCAGTGCCTGGACTGATTATGTACCAGACATTGTATCTTGTGTATCACACAAATCAACCAATTGTATAAAAGGCAATTAACAGTAATGGTCATCTCTATTTGAGTTGGTCAAGGAATATAGCTTAGTGTAGCATCACCTATAGCCGTCTCAATTCCTATAGCCAAACAAGCCTAGCCTACTGCTACTTGGCTTCCCCAGGAATGCCATGTTCACTTGCCAGGAAGTACAGGAGGCTAAAGAAAGGAAGAACAAAAGAGTTCTTTTGGTCACAGGAGTTCAGTTATCCACAGGGGATGGCTAGGACTGGTGTCTTTCAGGAACATAATTAGTCAGACATGCAAATGAGTCAGTTCAGGCACAGGCAGATTCATGGTCAGCACTGGGTAAAGGATTGGTCCAGGCAACAGACAGAAACATGATCGATAAACAGGTAAATCAGGAACACTGATCCTATCTACACTGGTCTGGCGACACTGTGGCTGGTGTGGTGGCGACTGGAGAACTGTGACTGGCTGCACTGTTAGGGCTCATTCATATGGGAGGTTGGAAAGGGAGGGGCATTAAACTTATGGCTGAGCAGTGATTTTACCATCCTTAACCACTGCCTCCTTTAGCTGCGGACGCAGTGGCAGGGGGTATACATCTGCTGTAGCTGCAATGCTTTGCTTCGCAGCTGTGGATAAAATTACTGTATACCTCAAGTATGCCTGCCAATCCTGACCCACTCAAGTGAATGGGGTTGCTTGTGTGGGGTCCACGTTTTAAAGCAGATGAAGAGGAGGCGATACAATGCTTCCTCACTGCCTGTCAAAAGCTGTCCGAAGAGTGATCTGAACAGGGTTGGCTCTTGACAGAGCATTATACATGAGAACAAGTCCTTATGGTGACACAATGACTGCTGTGGTGGTGATCAGGGATACTGTAACTGGTGTAGAGATGATCAGGGACACTGTAACTGGTGTGACGATGATCATGGACACTGGGACTGGTGTGGCAGTGATCAGGGGCATTGGGACTGGTGTGGCAGTGGTCAGAGACACTGTAATTGGTGTAGAGGTGATCAGGGACAATATAAGTGGTGTGGCGGTGATCAGGGACACCACGACTGGTATTGTTATAAAATTTACTAATAGTAATATTTGTATAGATAAACCAATTATTTTCTTGAGTGATTAGTAATACTGCATCAATGATTGTCTGTCTGTACTGCACTAATACCAAGTGTACAAATCACCATGGAATTAACTCAAGAGATTTTCTGTCCCGTAGCTATCAACCATTATAGAAATGTTGGAAGGGGCTTTCTATGGATTTGATCTACTGAAACTGCATAGTGTGACTACAAAAATGATTGGCCGCATTGAGAAACTTGAGGAGGTAAGCTTTCAGATCTGCAATTTCTAAGTCCATGTTTTGCTTTCTAAAGTAAAGAATGAAATATATGTTATGTAACTTGATTTACGTACAATAAATTATATTAGAAAAAAACTCCACTCACCGGCCACTTTTATTAGGTACACCTTGACAGTACCAGGTTGGACCACCTTTTTGCCTTCAGAACTGCCTTAATTCTTTGTGGCATAGATTCAACAAGGTGTTGGAAACATTCTTCAGGGATTTTGGTTCATATTGACATGATAGCATTACACAGTTGCTGCAGATTTGTCGGCTGCACATACATGCGAATCTCTTATTCCACCACATCCCAAAAGTGCTCTTTTGGATTGAGATGTGATGACTATGGAGGCCATTGGAGAACGGTGAACTCATTGTCACATTCAAGAAACCAGTTTGAGATGATTTGAGCTTTGAGACATGGTGAATTATCCTGCTGGAGGTAGCCATCAGAAGATAGGTACATGGTAGTCCTAAAGGGATGGACATGGTCAGCAACAATACTCAGGTGGGCCATGGCCTTTCAACGATGCTCAATTTGTAAGGGCCCAAAATGTACCAGGTAAATATCCCCCACACTATTACACCACCACCAGCCTGAACCATTGATACAAGGCAGGATGGATCCATGCTTTCATGTTGTTTACGCCAAATTCTGACCCTACCATCTGAATGTCACAACTGAAATCGAGACTCATCAGATCAGGCAATGTTTTTTCAATCTTCTATTGTCCAATTTTGGTGAGCCTGTGAGAATTTTAGCCTCCATTTCCTGTAAATAGCTGAAAGGAGTGGCACCCAATGTGGTCTTCTGCTGCTGTAGCCCATCTGCTTCAAGGTTCGACGAGATGTGTGTTCAGAGATGGTATTCTGCATACCTTGGTTGTAACGAGTGGTTATTTGAGTTACTGTTGTTTTTCTATCATCTCGTACCAGTCTGTCCATTCTTATCCGACCTCTGACATCAACAAGGCATTTTCATCCACACAACTGCCATTCACTGGATATTTTCTCTCTTTCAGACCATTTTCTGTAAACTCTAGAGATGGTTGTGCATGAAAATCCCAGTAGATCAGCAGTTTGTGAAATACTCAGACCAGCTCATCTGGCACCAACAACCATGCCACATTCAGAGTCACTTAAATCCCCTTTCTTTCCCATTCTGATGATCAGTTTGAACTTCAGCAATTTGTCTTCACCGCGTCTAGATGCCTAAATGCATTGAGTTGCTGCCATGTGATTGATTCATTATCAATTTGTGTTACCAAGCAATTGAACAGGTGTACCTAATAAAGTGGCTGGTGAGTGTATTTTCTTACATAAGGATGTGAGTGGATTGCACATGTCACACATGGACTAAAAGGATTAGACTTATATGTTGCTATTGTGGAAATTATGGTTTTGGAAAGTGTATTAAATTGCAGTTACATTTTTTAATTAAATTAACAACACATTACATGAAAAACAGCTACCACGTTGTTAGCCTTGGTTCACACTGCCTGGACTTAATATGTGACTTGAGATCTATAAAGTCGCATTGGCAAATCAAAACACAGTCATTTAAATGGGTCCTATTCAATGCAACTCAAGTCGCAGTGACAGAAAAAAGGTTCCTGCACTACTATTCTGCAACTTTGGTGTGACCTGAGTGCCATAGACTACAGTATTAAATCACCAAAGTTGCTAGCAAGTGACAAGGAAGTAGCAAGGAAATTGCAAGCAAGTTGCAAGGAAGTCGCACGACTTTGGGGTTGCAGCAGTGTGACCCAAGTCTTAGGGTTAAGCAACCTGCTTTACACACAGACAAAGAGACGGGCACAGAAAGTAAAAAGTAGTGTAGATTCAGAGAAAGGTACTGATAGACGGGACAATTAAAAGGATATAGACAAGCACAGATGTACAAGGGATCCAGGATCAGGCCAGGAGGTTGCAGGCCACAGAGTTTCTGACTGCATTTATTTTCAGTGAAGTTAAAAGAGAAGTATGGGAAACATTGTTTTCTTTAAATCATAATTACCTAGGTGGATGCAGTATCAGTCCGATGCTGCATCTGTCCCCTGCTGGCTCTAAGGGTGAGAACTCAGTGATCGCATGACTGCTGATCGCTGAGTTCTCACCGCCACTGTAAGCAGAGAGCAGTGACTGTCTGCTCTGCCTCTCATTCTCACTCTAGCACTGGGCTGCGGAGTGGATGGATCCCAGTGGCGCGCTGAGAGGCTGAGCCAGATGCCACTCCAGACTGGGTTGCATCTCGACCATATGGTCGCAATCTTTCCCCAGCCTGGGATGGCTCTGTAACATCAGCCTACACCAGGCTTCAGCCTGCTGTCAGCTGAAAATGGGTTACAGGAGTGCAAAATGAACTGCACTGTTGTGATCCACAGGAGAAGTACAGCCAAAAGAGCTTTGTCTATACTTCTCCTTTAATTTATCATACCGGAGGCTGAAGGACAAGTGCAAATCGTAATCGGTAGTGAAATTTTAAATAATTCTATAAGATACGTTTCCTCCATATGTGGAGAGACAAAGAGGCTGGAATTCTACTTGGCTTACATGATCAACACTGTAGTACAATATTAGTCTTGGCATAACAAACTCTTATTAACTATATTTCTTCAGGTTATTTCTAAAAATATCACAAAAGAGCAAGACAAAATGAAAGACACTAAGGACAAAATTCAGACTGAGGCAAGCAAGAAAAATGAATATAATAATACAAAAACTAGAGATGAAGAGCTTGACAGCATTGGAAAAATTCTTCAAAGAGATGCAGCCGCAGCCTACACTGATACACATGTAAGTCTATACCTTCACATGCGCTTCACCATCTATTGGAACAATCTGCAGATAAGTGTGCAATGCATCAATATGTCTCAGCACTGGCTTTCAGTAGCCCTCCCATCTCCCAAACTTTTTCTATTTAAACACTGTAAAGTAAAATGTGGCAGCTAAACTTTCTTAGTGAATTCTTCATGTTATGTCTAAGGCTAGCCATAGATGAGTCAAATTTTTTTTGTTCGACTTGCAGATTGAACGGAAAAAACTGACCTAATTCCCACTTCTTCATTCTGCTGATTTTCCAACAGGGCAGTTGAACAGAAGTCAAAATGACTTCTCTTCAACCACAGTAGCCATACATGGATCGAAATTTAGCCAGTGCCTGCTGAAATAGCCACATTTCATTCCAACAAAGAAAACTGCCATATAGTGCTGTAAGATGGTCCCCTAGTTTGGAAGGCACTCATCATGCTACTAGGGAAGAGCTGACGGTCACCAAGAGTAAGCCCGTCGCTCATGAGGCTGATGAATTAAAACCCGAGGATGTCCTGCTTTTGCTGGACAGAAAAGGAATATCAATAGCTGTAAAGACATTATCACCGTAAGAATATGGAGCTCATGAACCCAGGAAAATTAGAAATTGTTAAAGATCAAATGGATAAAGCCAACATTGATTTATTAGAAATTAGTGAACTCAAATGGACAGAGACACTTTAAATCAAATGAACATTGGCTTTGCTATTTTGGTCACAAAACTTACAAAAAAAAACGTGTGGCATTCATCCTCAATAATAAGCTTTCAAAGATGGTTCTAAAGTACAATTCTATTAGTGACAGGGTCATGTCAATCCGTCTATAGGAAAGGCCGATCAATGTTACCCTGACAAAAGTATATGCTCCAACAACAGAAGATTCAGAAGTGAAGGATTTAGAGTTGTTTTATGAACAACCTCAAAAGGCAATAGATCTAGTAGAGAATCAAGATCAACTGATTATCATGGGGGACTTCAATGCAAAAGTAGGATATGCATCTGAAGATGCAGTGGTTGGAAAGTACGGCCTTGGAGAAAGAAATTAAGCCAGTAATAACTTTGCACAGTTTTGCAAAACTAATCCACTGTCCGTCATGAACACACATTTTCAGCACCACAAGTGTCAGCTACACACATGGACCTCTGTAAATGGCATGCATTGTAATCAAATTTACTACATCTGCATAGTACAGAGGTAGAAATATGCAGTTTTGACAGCAAGGACTAAACCTGGAGCTGATTGTGGAAGCAACCATGAGCTTTTGATATGCAAGATCAAGGTAAAGCTTTGCAAAAAGAAGATCACCAGAGGACCTCCATGATATGACATTGAAAATATTTCACAAGATTACTGGATTAAACAAAACAACCGATTTTGATACAGGAAATAAAGGGCCCGAGAGAATGACATCAAAACTATACTTAATGAAGCAGCTGAAAATATATTACAGATAAGGAAAAAGCCAAGAAGTCACCTTGAATTTCAGAAGAAGCTAGAAATGTGGCAGAACAAAGAAGGCCATCCAAAAATTCTGGTGATAGAGTGAAAGTATCACAAATGAACCGAACATTTGCATGCCAAGTTCGGAAAGATATAGAATGATATCTCACAGATATTTGTAAGAATATTAAAGCTGAGCACATCAAGGACAACCAGACTAGTTTATCAGGACAATAGGAGATTTTGGCAGAAATTCCAAACTAGATTGGGAATACCTAAATGTAACAGATTGATTCTGAATGATCCAGAGAACATTAAAAGGAGATGGAAAGATTATACCAAATATTTATATAAAAAAAGTACTGTGAGTAATGCTGAACCAGAAATCTTAGAAGTCATAGCAACAATTAATGGTTTATCGAATAATAAGTCACCAGGTATCGATGGTATCCCTGTTGAGTTAATGAGAGGCTCTGAAGGTGCTATCATGGCCCACACTGTGTCAGTGGATTTGGAAGGAAAAAATATGGCCAACCAACAGAAGAAAATCACTGTTCATTTCTATACTGAAGAAAGGCAATAACAAAGATTGTAACAACTACAGAACAATTGCATTCATTTCACGTGCCAGAAAAGTATTGCTGAAAATAATGCAATGTATTATACAGTCATACAGTTGTGTTCAAAATTATAGCAGTATGTTGAAAAAAGTGAATAAAGCTCAAAATCCTTCTAATAGCTTTTATTTCCATACACACAAATGCATTGGGAACACTACACATTCTATTCCAAATCAAAACATGAAGAAAAATATATCAAATTTGTGTTGTTCCTCTAAAAAAATTAAAGAAAAGTGAATATTAGACTGTTCAAAAAATAGCAGTGTTTGTATTCTTCTGTGCAAACTCAAACATTCACTATATAAACTGAAAAATGTTTGAAGATTTTGCTTTCCTTTGAATCACTTAATTAATATTTAGTTGTATAAGCACTGTTTCTGAGAACTGCTGTACATCTGTGTTGCACGGAGTCAACCAACTTCTGGCACCTGTGAACAGGTATTCCAGCCCAGGATGATTGGACTACATTCCACAGTTCTTCTCTAATTCCTGGTTTTGCCTCAGAAACTGCATTTTTGATGTCACCTCACAAGTTTTCTATTGGATTAAGATCCGGGGATTGGGCTGGCCACTCCATAACATCAATCTTGTTGGTCTGGAACCAAGATGTTGCACATTTACTGGTGTGTTTGGGGTCGTTGTCTTGTTGGAACACCCATTTCAAGGGCATTTCCTCTTAAGCATAAGGCAGCATGACCTCTTCAAGTATTCTGATGTATTCAAACTGATCCATGATCCCTGGTATGCGATAAATAGGCCCAACACCGTAGTATGAGAAACATCCCCATATCATGATGCTTGCACAACCATGCTTCCCTGTCTTCACAGTGTACTGTGGCTTGAATTCAGTGTTTGGGGGTCGTCTGACAAACTGTCTCCGGCCACTAGACCCAAAAAGAACAATCTTACTTTCATCAGTCCACAAAATGTTGCGCCATTTCTCTTTAGGCCAGTCAATGTGCTCTTTGGCAAATTGTAACCTCTTCAGCACATGTCTTTTTTTCAACAGTGGGACTTTACGGGGGCTTCTTGCAGATAGCTTGGCTTCACATAGGCGTCTTCTAATTGTAACAGTACTCACAGGTAACTTTAGACCTTCTTTGATCTTCCTGGAGCTGATTGTTGGCTGAGTCCTTGCCATTTTGGCTATTCTTCTATCCATTTGAATGGTAGTTTTTTGCTTTCTTCCACGTCTTTCAGGTTTTGGTTGCTATTTTAAAGCATTTGCAATCATTTTAGCTGAGCAGCCTATCATTTTCTGTACTTCTTTATATGTTTTCCCCTCTCCAATCAACTTTTTAATCAAGGTACGCTGTTCTTCTGAACAGTGTCTGGAATGACCCATTTTCCTCAGAATTTCGGAGAGAAATGCACTGTAACCAGCATGTACAAAATTTGCTGCCTTCCTTCCTTAAATAAGGGCAATAATTGCCACCTGTTTTTCAAAGAATGAATGACCTCACTAATAGAACTCCACACTGCTATTATTTTGAACATGCCCCTTTCAATTAGTGATTCAATTACACAGAATCAGCAGCATGCATGTCATGACTGTTGGGTCTGCTGGATTTCTATTACTCTACTACACCTGCTAGTAAATTATTTGCCACGTAGAAATATAATTTCTACCAAAAACAGTGATTGATCAAGTTAGTGATGTCTGACTGCTATTATTTTGAACACAACTGTACATTGAATGAGAACTACTTGAAGCTCAGGCTGGATTCAGAGAAGGTCAAGGAGCAAGACACATTGTAGCCAATGGTAAATGGATGTTAGAGAAGTCCAAATACTAAAAGACAGCATAATTTTATTTCATTGACTACAGCAAAGCATTTATTGTGTAGATCATGATAAATTGTGGAGGACTCTGTTGAAAAGGGGAATACCTAAACACATAACTCATATGATCAAAAGTCTCTATACAAATCAAGAAGCTGCAGTAAGAAATAAATATGGCAACACTTACTGATATCCAATAACACAAGGCATCAGGCAGGGATGCATCTTGGCACCTTACTTGTTCAAGCTATATGCTGAAGCCATCTTCAGAAATGCAAATTTGGAAGACAAAGTGTCTGTCAATATCAAAGCTAGCAGTTGAAACATAAACACCCTGCTCTTTGCAAGCAACACAAAGCTCATCACCAGCAGCAAAGAAGATATGCTGTATTTACCAAGAATGTCAAAACCGAAAGTAAAAAAGTGGGATTAGAACTGAATATAAACAAGACAAAGATCATGAACACAGAAAATGATAACGATTTTGAGCTTGATGGCGATTGAATATACATTGTAAAGCATTTTAATTTCCTGGGCTCTTTTTCAACAATGAAGCATCTAGTAGTGACTAAATATTCAGCAGAATAGCACTTAGTAGCCACACAATGAAGACTCTTGACAAAGTATACAAAGGTAAGGAAATTATACTCAAAACAAAGATCAGAACCGTCCATGCGCTCATCTTCTTAGTTGTCAGTTATGGCTGTAAAAGCTGGATACAGCAAAAACAGGACAGAAAAAAAGATCGACTCATTTGAGTTTTGATGCTGGAAAAGGATTTTATGTATTCCGTGGACAGTCTATAGAACTAATATTTTAATTTTGAAGAGTTCAAACCGACTATGTCAAATGAGCTTTTCAACTGTCCTATTTTGGTCACCCTGTTAGAAGAGAGAGATCACTGAAGTGGGAAATTCATGTTTGGGTGCAAAGGCACCAGGAGAAGAGGGAAACCAGCTACTAGATGGTTGGACACATTGACTACAGCTGTGGAGATGACATTGGAAGATCTCACCAGACTATCGCAAAACAAACTTGTTTTTAGAACTCTAATTCATCAGGTGGGTAGGAGTGGGACCCGAGTTGATGGAACTTAAAAAAAAAAAAGCTTAAGAGGAAGGGAAGCTTCACAACTGCATGTAGTTTCAAGTTAAACACAAGAATGATTTTGGTAAGGCGAGGATAGCACAGAAAAATAGAGCTACTGGAGTACAGGTTCTTTGTGTGCTGTAAGCACAGTACATTTTAAAGAGGAACTGAACACTGGAAGTGCCCAAATACAAGGCTGGCCAAAGGAAAAGGGATAGTCACCATTATTACCTGGTCTCCCTGTAGGCGATCCTTTGCCAATACTGCCTTACTATGACTTTTTCTGCACTATGTCTCTGTGAGAAGATGGCCATTTTGGTAGCGGCAGGGTTTTGCTTCCTTATGTCAGAACCTCCAGCAAGGAAAACTGTCAACAGTGTGGAAGTAGGAAACTGATGAAATTTAATCAGTGTTTGACCAGCTTTGGAAAATAGTTTGATAAGCACAATATAAAATGAATAGATGTGTACATACCATAAAAAATAACACTGAAATGTTGAGATGTACTTAAGGATCTTACTAATATGCTATCACATTCCTCCTGACCCCTGTAAGCCTTACGTCAACCATAGATGGGTAGAATTTCAGATGAAAATTCTTAGTAAATTAATGTTCTAAGAACATTTGTTTTTTTTCCTAATTATTAGTGGGTCAAATTGGTTTTGTTTTGTTTTTGACCGCAGTGACGAAAATTTGCAGGAGCACTTGAATGTTCTAAGAATGTTCTGAGATTTTTGTACACATTTTTCTAAAGCTTTTCTTAAGTATTTTTGGTTGAAATTCTATCCATCCATGGCCAACATTACAATTGAAACATCTTGCTCTTGATCACTACATGAAAGATGATCATATAATGCAGTACTCTAAAATACTGTATGTCCGTAATTCAGTTCCACACTGCCACATTGCATGTAAAGGGAGTTGATGTAAAAATGTAAAATTATTATACCTTAAGGATAAGAATACCTTGTTAAGTATATATATAGGACTACTATAGCATCAATGGGCCACTATTTCTTTTTATTCTGACCTTCTACATCAACACACATCTGTATCCTAATGAATTAAAAACATTTGTAGATAGCAAAGCTAATTATTGAATTTTTTTTTTGGTTTATTAACTCATGTTTGTTGATGAATGGTGGATGTGAAGGGCAACACAGTGGCTAAATAGTTAGCACTTCTGCCAGGCAGTACTAGGGGCGTGGGTTCAAATCCCAACCATGGCACAACCTGCCAGGAGTTTGCATGTTCTCTCTGTGCCTGCGTGTGTTTCCTCCAGGTATTCTGGTTTCCTCCCACACTCCAAAGAAATGCTGGTAGGTTAATTGGATCCTGTCTAAATTGGCCCTAGTATGTGTGTGAATGTAAGTTAGGGACCTTAGATTGTACTCCCCTTGAGGGTTAGGGACTGATGTAATGTACAATATATATGTAAAGTGCTGCGTAAATTGATGGTGCTATATAAGTACCTGTAATAAATAAATAATAAGGGGAAAGAGGTATCACAAGATGGTTTTGGAGCAGGAACTTCATAAACATTGGATAGTAAATGGAATAGTTATTCTATATAAATGGCCAGAAAAGGAAAATTAATAATTACAGTGTAGATAATCAAACAAAAATAATGATACCTAAACATTTTTAAATGCATCATAATGTTGCAATTCTGCTTGGATTATTTTTATGCTTTAAAAAACTATGTGGAATAACGTATAATGTGGAATAAGTACAATCCTATTAACTTGTATTGCAAGAAATGTTATTAATGGTTAAAACACAAATTATGTTATGCATATATTATGGCTGTACTGTACAGTGTAGAAGGATAAATGTCTACAGATCAGGACTGAGAACAAAAATATGGACTGTGATGGATCATGGAATTCTATGTTTTACTGATATGTAAGGGTTTTAAAAATGAAAGTTCTACATCTGATGGTGTGAGATGTGAGGTTATCAAAGGAAGTACTGCCAGAATGAGGGGGAATATGACTTCATGTTTGATGCTCTGTTTTTCTAAATTTGCCACCAACCAGTCTATAAAATGAAGTAGTATACAAGTTAAAGAGACATTAAGGTGGAGAATATATACAAGTCCAGCAAAAATGTCTACTTTCTAGCATCGGAACCACTAATGATAGGTCCTAACAAACCTTGTCTAAAATGTTAGTGCAGTTAATAGTATATTATAAAGAATACATGTCATTAGGAAGCTTAAAGCTGAAGTTGAATTTTTTTTTTGCTATGCTGCACCAGGCAAATAATTCACTAATGAATTGTGTCCAATGTCTGGCTGGCAGTTGCATAGTGTAGAAATCTTCCCCCCATGGCGGTCGGGTCCTCCCCACATCATTGCTCTTCTGAGGTCAACATCAGCCACTGCAAATGTGAAAGTGTTGTGCTGCTCGCCCATCCTTTCTGGGCTGAAGATCAGTGTTGTACGGAGGACCTTGCAGCAGTCGCGAAAACTGCTTTACACTGTACAACTGCCAGCTGGACATGGTACACACTTCATTACAAGTAAATTATGTCTCTGAGGCTGCATAACAACAACAACAAAATAATTAACTAAACTTCAGCTTTAATCCCTAAGTGTCAGAGTATGTTGGGCTGCCATTTTAATGGGAATTTCAGTTCGGATTATTCTTTGGTACAACTTTGAGATATGTTTAATATACTTTGCTAAACTGAACTGAAAGTCTAATTCTTCAAAGCAATCACAGCCCTAACAAAGGCTTGTGTACATGTTTATTAAGAATGATTAGGTTAGGATGTAGATGACTATTACCTTTGTGTGGCAGTGTTATAAATACTTAATTTGTGTTGTCTATAGGTAGTATCAACTTACTTTGTCATATGGCTTTTCAGCATTAACTGCAAGTAGCGAATATAGGAGTATTATAGTGTTGAACATTAGCAGCTATGTTTATTGCCTGTGTGATATTGTTCTATGCCTCATATCATGATCTAAGAGGTCAGCAGAGATCCCCTGGTGCAGAGAGGGAGCCTGCTCCTAATCTGGAAGCCTCCACAAAACAACCATGTTTATCCTGTACATCAAAGAGACAATCCTAGGGCCCCAGCGCTACTACTCCATTTTCTTCAGATATCATGACTGGAACCCAATTTTAAGACAGAATAGAGGACCTCTAAGACAAATATGGACTACCATTTGAACAGAGAAGTTTTACAACACAACTGTATGGGTCCCACCACCAACCTCAATCCCCCACAACTGAACAGAAACACCAAATCAATCTATTAATCTCTTCATAAATTTACAACAGTAGTCTGAAGGTGAAATCAGACACAGATTTGAAATTCTGATTACAATATTAAATTGAAAAAATGGTCCCTAGAAAACTTTGGGCAGCTATTCCATCTGTTTTCCCACAGGATCAAGATTACACAAAAAAAAATGGTTTCATCTCTGAGAAGAGCAATCAGTCAAGATCATAGATTTAATAAATTGCCATAAAATAAATCTTCTGACAAATTAAATATATACATTTCAAAAGTGAAAGAAGACCTACTCACCTTTACATATTTGCCCACCTAAAAAAACTTTAGATGAGAGAATTTCATGTAAATTATGTAGAATGGAGAAAGAGAACATTATTAAGAATCTCATGAAATTAGAGCATGCTAAAAAAGAATACCCACAAAGAGAATATAAGAGAACCGTTGAAAAGACACAAGCCAAACTTGTTTAGCAATCCAACACCAGTGGTAATAATTCAAATCAGATAAACGCACAATTGGGTCCCTGTTTGTGGAGACCCCATCAATTAATCTATGTATTAACCAACTAACAGAGGACACAGAAATCCGAGACCCCTCATGAGAAATGATAACTTTGGAAACCCCTCAACCAGAATTCAGCATAGTATCGGCTTCACCCACAATCAAGAGGTAATTTCTTCAGCCTTGCTTCATACCCAGAAGATAGAAATAGCCATGGTGCTAACTGCCATCAAGTGGGAGTGTGATAACAAGTGGGTAAAGAATATCTGTGTGAATATCTGCATTGGAGGGCGGGGGAGGCATTGCAAGGCTAATAGACTGCCAATGTCTCCATAAAGACTACCTGTCACCTGCCCATGCTATCACATATGGGGGTTATTAGCCCCCTTGTGATAGCAATAAAGTTAAAAAGAAATAAAAAGTGAAAAAATATATGAAACAAATAAAAATCATTAAAAAAATGTTTTAAAGCACCCTGTCACTCCCATACACACCACATATAAAAAGTGCAGCTTTGGGCAATCATGTGTATGTAAACATCAATTGCACAACACATTCAAGGTATCATCACAAACATCAGAGTAATAGAAATCATTCCAGGGCCATAATTCATGGTTGACTCCATCCTCTAAAGGCTTTTACTTGATACAACCCAGTTTTTATATTATACTAAAAATTGGGTGTATCATTGTGTTTGTTTGCACAAAAATTCATTTTAGTGTATTGTTTCCTGAAACTATGTGTTTGATAAATAACTGCGCAAATATCATGTGACAGGAAACAAAATCATGTGACTGCAAAAAAATTGTCAGAGTAGGAAAGTGGTTAATGAATGTTTTCAAAATTGCATAATTTGACCAAAATGTCCTAGTTATCACAAAAATTTGATGGAAATGAAGATTCCCAAATTCACTCATCCCTCATCTCCATTATGGACTTATAAGCTTTTGAAACATATTTAAAAACTTCTGCCAACATTATGCAGTTTACTCACAGTTGTAAAAACTTTGTCCCACATAGTAGTAGAGAACCATATACTTCAATAATTAGATGGGTTTTTTCTAAGGTAAATAGACTCTGGATATTGAAAGTGGGTCACCCAAAGGCAATCAGAACAAAGATTCTTACAGCAACTAAAAATTGTCTGTAGTGTGACACGATCTTTTGAAAATGGATAGGGCCAGGAAAGTGGAAAAACCTACTATAAGAATAACACTTCTACCCTCCAGAATTACTCCTGACATTGCAAATGGAGTTTCATGAACATTTAAAGAGCATTATACTTATAACAGAAACTCTGCCTGACCTGTCTGATAAGGGAGAATAGTTAAATTTTTCTTTTAAACAACAAATATAAATGGTTACTGCTTATGTTTTAAAATTTGGAGGAAAACAAAGTGCAGTTAATAGTGAAGAAGCCAAGGCAGAAAGAGAATATTACCAAGGTGACAGAAAAAGGGAATGTGTGCAAAAATGGAACATTGCCTGTAAATGAAGCGGAAGTAGACTGGAGGCTAAAGCAGTTGCGTTTGACAAATATTGTTTAGCAGTTGCTTTTTTTATGAGTGGATATTGACCATTTCCCATAAGAGAAGAAGATAAGCCAAAATTCACCGATTTCATTTTTGTGGGTTTATTTTAAGCTTAAGTGCTATTCAACATGACTAATGTTCTGGGCATGTTCAAAGGACTGATGTAGCAATGTTTGGAAAGTCTCATTTTGCAATGCATTTTGGAAAGTCATATTGCAATGCCTAGATTACATTGTTGTTTGTTTTGTAAATGCTTAATTAATATGTATTCAGTCCGGTTGCGTCCAAGCAGCCAAGCATTTAAGTTAATCAAAGACAAAATAAATAGTGAGGCTGTGTACTGTAAAGTTCATGTCCTTTTGTGGTCCTGCACGGCACTAAAAGCCCAACAGCAAAGACTTTCAGAAAATAGATGAAATGTTTATCCTAAAGGGTAGAGGAAGGGACAGAATCTTTTAGGAAGAAGGTTGGAACTGGTGAACAAAGGGGAAGAGCTCAGGAGAAATCTTTGTCTGTTATCTGCACAGATTCTGACCTGGATATGCAGACTACGAGTCTCCTTTTTTAATATATACTGATAGAAGTCTGCAGGAATATTAACCCAAAACAGGGTAATGTGGAAAATGTGATTTCTTTAGCCAGTAGGGGGCTGAGACCTTCTTAGTGAAACTCTACCAACTGTTGTTTGTTTAAGTTGGAACTTCTTGCAGTAGTGCTGCCAATTACAAAGCAATTCATGGAATACTTGGCAGGAAGTAAGGTACAGCTTTGTGCGGACAATAATCCTTTGGCCTTTTAGTGCACAGTTAAATTAGTGGATATGGGTTGCCAGTTTAGCTCAGTTTGATTATACTATTCACTGCAAGCCCAGAAAAAGTATTGCCAATGCCAATGTGCCAATGCACAAAATAATAATAATAATAATAATAATATAACCTCACGGGAAGTGTACAACTGAGCTGTGTGAAGAACCAGAAGAGTTTGTTAGTGACATTGACAAGGTGGTTAAATATTTCAGTGCAGAGCAGCTGGAAACATTGTTGCAGTTATCCTTAGCACTGGGGATGATCGAATTTGCATGGATTTGATTCTCACAGGAAACTGAAAGTTCTGTTTAAACTTGAAAGAAGTTTAGGCAAGCTTGTCCATTATTTGTGTACCTTCACTTTTTTTAACTTTTCTGTGAAAAAAAGTTAAATAATGAGGCTGATGGGGGGTTTTGGCACAAAAACAGGCTAACCACTTGCCCTCCTGAGGATTTACCCCCCCCCCCCCCCTCCTGACCAGGTCATTTTTTCTTTATAGCGCTGTGTTAATTTAACTGACATTTGCACTGTCATGCAACGCTGCACCCAAATGAAATTTATGTCCTTTTTTCCCACAAATTATTTTTTGCGCTATAAAAAGTTTGAGAAAAAAAACAATATTTTTTACTTTTTGCTATTAACCTCCCTAGCAGTCTGATTATATCCATATTTCTGTGCTCAAAGCGGTACATTTTTTTGCATGGAAATATGTATTTTTTTTTATTGTAGGCCTGTAATTTTTAGGAATAACTCACTGAAATCTGTCCGAACAAGATTCTAGTAAACATCCCGGGTAAGATAAAATTTGAAACACAAAATCATAAATTATAATTTAATAAATATTCATAAAAAATAATAATATAATATTAATAAATTTAATTCAATAATATAATCAAACCAAAAACACTGAAATTTGAAATATAGCGCCAAGTTCACACATCACTGAGCAAAGTCGCAAAATCGTTTTTAGTGTCTGATGACGAATTTCCCCACAAATCATTATCACTCAATTCTGCAAGTAGTTCTAATTTACTATCGCTGTTCTCTAGCTGGTCTAAAACCGCTTTTGACCTAAAGGGACGCTTTTTGGATAGACGGTTCTCAGTTTCCAGGCAGAAAGAACGGTAAAAATGTAGGCAGGGCACAGGACAAAGCACTCGGGACAAAATGTATGTGAAATGGTTTGATACAGTAATGTTTTACTATGTGATTTTAGTGAATTTAGTGAATGTCACTTTTTGTCATTTTCAAATTTCCCTCCCTTCCGTCCCCGTACGTCCTGACGTTACAGGGAATGGAACCCAGAAGACAGATGCCGGCATCTGCCGGAGGACATTATAGGGGACACTACAGGAGTAAAAATTCTATATTAAATGGTGCAGCGCTGCTAATATTAAACCAGCATAAAATCCACTCAAAGAATGCATGCAAATGAATAAAATGATCACAACATCATAGGTAAATCAACCCCCTTGGTGACAGCTTAGAATAACAAATATCTACCACTGGTGTCAAAGTGCAAAAAATTACACACACTTAATAAGTGACTAAGGGGTGATGTAACAGTCCACTTTGAGCACACAGGTGAGGAACTCTTCATACACGTGGATGTGTCATACGTGCCAAAAATCCCAAACCAGTCTGAATGCCCCCTCACCTCCTTGCAATGACCTCAAGGGCCAACCAGCGTTCAACAAATAATCAGGCTATCTCCTGCAGATCCCTTCAGTGCGACCGGAATGATAGTAGCTCTGGCCAGACCTCTTCCTGCACTCCACCGCTCTGGCAACACCTCTATCGTCCACTCAGAGACACAAACCAAACAGGCTCCATAGTGCAATATTGTCAGATTTATTGAATAAAAATAAAATACCCACTTACATGTAGGCAGACAACCGCAGACAAATCTCAGCTCTCCTCCTCCTGGCACCGACCAACACCCCCCCCCCCATTTCCCTCCCGCAGAGAGGGAGGCTGACATTGACCAACAGCACCCCTGCCCCCCACCTGGGACAGCCTTCCACTACCCAATTCCCCCTGCGATAGAGGGAAAGATACTCATCTTTACAGCTCCAGACATCCCCAGGAACGAGAGTCAGGCTCTACATACACCATCAAGCATCCCGCAGCCTCTTTTGGATCCCACCTGGTTCCCATGCATGCTTGTCTCTTCTTTGATCCCTTCTTCTGGGGGCAGCTGCTTCCCCCCTGAAAAATGCCACCCTAGGCAAGTGCCTTGTTTGCCCCTTAAAACAAAAGACCATTTTGTTAACCACCTCAATACAGGGCACTTTTACACTGTACCCAAATTAATTTTTTTTCCTTTTTCCACACAAATAGAGCTTTCTTTTTGTGGTATTTAATTAGCTCTGAGTTTTTTATTTTTTGCGCTGTAAATTAAAAAATACCAAAAAATTTAAAAAAAACGAATTTTTCTGTTTCGGTTATACAATTTTGCAAATAAGTAATTTTTCTTCATAAATTTGGGCCAACATGTATACTGCTACATTGCTTTGGTAAAAATAATCACAATTGGTGTGTATTATTTGGTCTGTTTGGAAGTTATAGAGTCTACAAGCTATGTTCATTCATTGAAAATTGAACACACCTGATCAAACCTGATGTACTGATGGCCTATCTCATTTCTTGAGACACTAACAAGCCAGGTCAATACAAATACCCCCCAAATTACCCCTTTTTGGAAAGTAGACATTTCAAGGTATTTAGTAAGATGCATGGTGAGTTTTTTGACCCTGTAATTTTTTCCCACATTTCTTTGGAAAATGAGCGTAAATAAAATGTTTTTTTTTCACACAACTCTTATATTCCCAGGTTATTCCTCTCACACAGCATATGCATACTTGCAGCTCCACCCCAAAACACATTCTGCTGCTCCTCCTGAGTATGAGGATACTACATGTGTAAGACTTTTCCACAGCCTGGCCACATACAGAGGCCCAACATCTCATTTCCTGACTACCTATCACATTTTTGAAGGCCCTGGAGCACCAGGACAATGGAATTACCCACAAATGACCCTATTTTGGAAAGAAAACACCCCAATGTATATTCTACAAGGCATAATGAGTCTTTTGAACATGTCATTTTTTTCCACACGTTTTCAGAAAATGTGGAAAGAAAATGAAAATGTATTTTTTTTACACAAAGTTGTCCATTTCTAATTTCTAATACATAGCATGTACATACCAAACATTACACCCCAAAATACATTCTGCTACTCCTACTGAGTATGGGGAACCACATGTGTAAGACTTTTTCACAGCCTGGCCACACACAGAGGCCCAACATCCAAGTAGGACCTACAGGCATTCTGGAAGCATAAGTTACACATCTCATTTCCTGGCTACCTATCACAATTTTGAAGGTCCTGGAGCACTAGGACAATGGAATTACCCTTGGATGCCTGCCTATCTTCTGGGAGTGCTGCGCTGCTTGTACTCGCCACTGCGCTACTGGTGGATGCCTGATCCTGCTTAGATCTCCTGAACCTCTTTGTTTGGACTCTCTCCTCCTCAGAATCCGTTGCTGATCCACTGATTTAAGTTGGCTCATACTCAGAATCTGAGTCTGACAAAGAGAGTTCCCCGCTACTCTCATCCGTCATACTCAGTATCTGGAAAGCCTCCTCGCTGGTGTATAATTTTTTTTGAAATTTTGATGTTCACTGGTATAGATGTTGATTTGACACTGGTACACTGTGACAGATATTGAGCACTGGTAAACTGTGACAGATGTGGCTTTGGCCCTGGTAGGCCATGACAGATGTTGATCATTAGTACAGAAGTGGACGAGCACTGGTACACGTGACAGATGTGGATCACTGGTACAGATGTGGATGACCACTGGTACACCGTGATGGATGTGGATCACTGATATTGTGTGACAGATGTTGATCACTGGTACTGTAACATATGTGAATCACTGGCACTGTGACAGATGTGGATCACTGGCACTGTGACAGATGTGGATCACTGGCACTGTGACAGCTGTGGATCACTGGCACTGTGACAGATGTGGATCATGGGTACAGTGACAGATGAGGATCACTGGCACGGTGACAGATGTGGATCACTGGCACAGTGACAGATGTGGATCACAGGTACGGTGACAGATGTGGATCATGGGTACTGTGACAGATGTGGATCACTGGCACTATGACATATGTGGATCATGGGTACGGTGACAGATGTGGATCATGGATATGGTGACAGATGTGGATAACTGGCACTGTGACAGATGTGGATCACTGGTACTGTGACAGATGTGGCTCATGGGTACTGTGACTGATGCGGATCACTGGCACTGTGGCAGATGTGGATCACTGGCACTGTAACAGATGTGGATCACGGGTACGGTGACAGATGTGGATCACGGATATGGTGACAGATGTAGATCACTGGCACTGTGACAGATGTAGATCACTGGCACTGTGACAGATGTGGCTCATGGGTACTGTGACTGATGCGGATCACTGGCACTGTGACAGATGTGGATCACAGGTACTGTGACAGATGTGGATCACGGGCACTGTAACAGATGTGGATCACAGATGTGGATCACAGATGTGGATCACGGGTACGGTGACAGATGTGGATCACGGGTATTGTGACAGATGTCGATCACTGGCATGGTGACAGATGTGGATCACTGGCACGGTGACAGATGTGGATCACGGGTACTGTGACAGATGTGGATCACGGGTATGGTGACAGATGTGGATCACGGGCACTGTGACAGATGTAGATCACGGGCACTGTGACAGATGTGGCTCACGGATACAGTGACAGATGTGGATCACTGGCACGGTGACAGATGTGGCTCACGGGTACTGTGGCAGATGTGGATCATTGGCACTCTAACAGATGTGGATCACAGATGTGGATCACAGATAGGGATCACGGATACAGTGACAGATGTGGATCACTGGCACGGGGACAGATGTGGATCACTGTTACTGTGACAGATGTGGCTCATGGGTACTGTGGCAGATGTGGATCACGGGTACGGTGACAGATGTGGATCACGGATATGGTGACAGATGTAGATCACTGGCACTGTGACAGATGTAGATCACTGGCACTGTGACAGATGTGGCTCATGGGTACTGTGACTGATGTGGATCACTGGCACTGTGACAGATGTGGATCACAGGTACTGTGACAGATGTGGATCACTGGCACTGTAACAGATGTGGATCACAGATGTGGATCACAGATGTGGATCACGGGTACGGTGACAGATGTGGATCACGGGTATTGTGACAGATGTGGATCACTGGCATGGTGACAGATGTGGATCACGGGTACGGTGACAGATGTGCATCATGGGTACTGTGACAGATGTGGATGACGGGTATGGTGACAGATGTGGATCACGGGTATGGTGACAGATGTGGATCACGGGCACTGTGACAGATGTGGCTCACGGATACAGTGACAGATGTGGATCACTGGCACGGTGACAGATGTGGCTCACGGGTACTGTGGCAGATGTGGATCATTGGCACTCTAACAGATGTGGATCACAGCTGTGGATCACAGATAGGGATCAGGGATACAGTGACAGATGTGGATCACTGGCACGGTGACAGATGTGGAGCACTGGCACGGTGACAGATGTGGATCACTGGCACAGTGACAGATGTGGATCACAGGTACGGTGACAGATGTGGATCACGGATACTGTGACAGATGTGGATCACAGATGTGGATCATGGGTACTGTGACAGATGTTGATCACTGGCACTGTGACAGATGTGGATCACAGGCACTGTGACAGATGTGGACCACTGGCACTGTGACAGATGTGGATCACAGGTGTGGATCACGGGCACTGTGACAGATGTCGATCACTGGCACTGTGACAGATGTGGAATACAAATGTGGATCACTGGCATTGACAGATGTGCATCACTGGCATGGTGACAGATGTGGATCACGGGTACTGTGACAGATATGGATCGCTGGCACTGTAACAGATGTGGATCACAGGCACTGTAACAGATGTGGATCACTGGTACTGTGACAAATGTGGATCACTGGTACTGTGACAGATGTGGATCACTGGTACTGTGACAGATGTGGATCACTGGTACTGTGATAGATGTGGATAACGGGTACTGTGACAGATGTGGATCCCTGGTACTGTGACAGATGTAGATCACTGGCACTGTGACAGATGTGGATCACAGATATTGATCGCTGGCACTGTAACAGATGTGGATCACGAGTACTGTAACAGATGTGGATCACTGGTACTGTGCCAGATGTGGATCACAGATGTAGATCACTGGCATTGACAGATGTGGATCACTGGCACTGTGATAGATGTGGATCACTGGCACTGTGACAGATGTGGATCACTGGTACTGTGAAGGATGTTGATTACTGGTACTATAAAAGGGTGATGTGTGGGCTATGTGTTTGTGTGTATTCGCTGATCGGCTCTGTTTCACCTCACTCACAGGCTCTGTGCGAGGAGAGGCAGAGCCATTCAACTGAATGGCGACTTTGTTGACATCACATGACAGGTGTGATTGTCATGTGATCAGAAGGGCCAATGAGAGGGCCCTTCTGCCAAGCGTTGTTGCGCTGTGTCCAAGGGACACAGGCACACCGAGAGCACGCAGCTGTGTGGCCACAAGCTCATGCACATGTTCTGAAGGACGTTCCTGAACGTCAGCTCAGAATGACGAAGCTCCCACCTGGCCGTTTATGTGCAGTGGCCTGGTAGGAAGCAGTTAAAGAAAGCCTTGCAGGAAAAAAAAACAACTTTCTGTTGAGAGGATAGCAGCTAAAAGTAAAAAGTGCACTTTGCAAGGGAATTTACCCCAGAGTTTAGTGAATGTGATGTAATTCACTTTGCAAACAATACCCAATTGCGTGCAAGGAAAATCTCTCTTCCAGGAACCTTGTAGAGAAGCATACAATTACCATTACTGGCACTCCCAATTTTCCTCTGATATTATTTTATTGAAGATTGTTCCACACAATGTAACAGCTGACGCATTTCTGCCTATATAGCCTTAGTCATAGCTAATTGAAACACTCTGAAAAATCTACACAAACCAAGGGAGCAATTAAAAAGATTATACTTCACATGTTACAAATTTTAAAACAATGAAGGACATATATATAGCCAGAAAAGACCAAAACGAAAAGAAAGGGAAGAAACAGGTTAAGGAAATATTTAAAATGAATAAACATGACATATTGGGGGAGATTTACTAAAACTTGAGCATTCAGAATCTGGGGCAGCTGTGCATGGTAGCCAATCAGCTTCTAACTTCAGCTTGTTCAGTTAAGCTTTGACAATAAATCCTGAAAGCTTATTGGTTTCCATGCAGAGCTGCACCAGATTTTCCATCCTCCAATTATAGTAAATAACCCCTTATTGCCCAGTTACACCAATGTTAATTCTTTAGAAAAAAAAAAATAATATCTCATCTATGTTTGACAATTCTGTGCAATCTTAGATTGAAGTCTCAAGATTCACTGGGCCTCCAATTTCAGCAATTTTCTATCAATATCTCTACCTTAAGAGGAGAAAAGTAAATTTTCATACCATGAAACAGAAATTAAGTCATGTCCCTTCCATAAACATTATAAAAGTTGTGGGAAATAGTGGAGGGATGGGATGCAAAAACATTCCGACCCCCACAGAAATGTTTCTTAATCCTTTACAAAGGTCTCACTAGTGCCATCACTTGTTTTTTGGCCATATATACTGTATATCCATCATTGTTTTAAACTTTGTATCATGTAAAGTAAAATTGGTCTAATTGCTGCCCTGCCTTGAGAGTATTTCAGCAATGTTACAGAGTGTTACAATTAGCTGTGACATTTGAATACAGTGTGACTGATTTACTAAAGGACTAGACCAGTGGTCTCCAAACTGTGGCCCGGGGCCAGATGCGGCCCTTTACTTGCCTCTATGTGGTCCCTGGGGCACTATTCCTCCAACTGACACCAATGATGGGACATTATTCCTCCCACTGACACAAATGATGGGGCACTATTTCTCCCATTGACACCATTGATGGGGCACTGTTCCTTCCATTGATACCAACCATGATGCACTATTCCTCCTGCTAAAAGCAACAATGGAACACTATTCCTCCTGTTAAAACCAACAATGGGGCATTGTTTACTCCCAATGATGCCAAGACCTTTTCTTATACTCATACTGGCCACAGTCTAGCCCCCCCTAAAGCCTTAAGGACAATCATTTTGGCCCTTTGTTTAAAACATTTGGAGACCATGCTTATTTTGCAAAGTTTTTACTTTGCAAGATAATTTTTATTCAGATTAGTCAACAAGGTGAAGCTGTGCTACCTTCTGCCATCGAATCATGAGCAAGCAAAATACTTTTTTATTTTTACATTTTTCTTGCATGTAATTTAGAATACTTTGCAAAGTGAATTTTCACCACGTTCACAAAGGTTTGCAAAAATTACCTTTCAAAGCAAAAGCAAAGTGAAGTAAAGCAAAGTAAACAGTCACAGTGAGTTAAAAAAACATTCACAAACACCTCTTTTCACATGTTAGCCTTATTGCAGCAGTAACTGTTGGTGTTACCTGGTTGAATGCCAGCTTTTTAACACAGTAAGGAACTCCACCAAGTCATTTTAGGCAGTTAATTGTTCTTTTGTTTAAGAGAGGTGTCCCATATTATTACATTTCTTTAATACTAAAAGCAGCTATTAAAACAGTAATTTAAACTGGTATAAAACCTCTATAAAGTAGTCAATAATACAATATTAGCCTTCCCTCATTATCTTAATACAATAAAACTGTCACAACAAAAATGGGACTGAAAGAATAGAAATGTCCTGCTTTAATGAATATTCTCCCAATTTTTTTCTATGAATGAGTGATACTCCCTGACCAGCAGGTCAAAAGTCATATGAGCTTCGGTCCATTCTTCTTGGTTCTATAAAGAAAAACTGCAACTTTCTTTTTTACTGCTAGAGGATTCTAACACCATGTACCAGGGAAGTGCATGTATCTCCTCTGACAAGTCCCCAGCACACACATTGTTTACGTAGTAGGCCCCATGTCCTGGTGTAGACTTCTGTTATCATTAGTTTCCATGCCCCCACCATATATTGGTCCAGCAGTATCCACAAGACAAAACACATGATCTTACACACTGCTTCATCTATATCTCTTAATTTTTTGGCAACATTTTATATAAAGTATGTAAAGAAACGGGAAATCCCAGAGAAAAGGCTAATAAATTAATATGGGGTTTGGAGAACCTTAGCTATGAAGAAACATCAATTGAACAGATTTATTCACTCTCGAGAAGATGCAATGGGGTTGATTTACTAAAACTGCGGAGTGCAAAATCTGGTGCAGCTGTGCGTGGTAACAAATCAGCTTCTAACTTTAGCTTGTTCAATTAAGCGTTGACAAAAATAAAACTGAAAGCTGAGTGGTTTCTATGCAGAACCTTAAAAGATTTTGCCTTCTCTCTTTAGTTTAAGTAAATCACTTCCAATTATTCCTTTTTCCAAAAACAATCCCTATGTGTTTCTCATCCTTATAAATTCTTCTTTCAGTACAATAAAATATTGTGGTACCTCCAAAAGCTTAAGATTGTGATCATATGCTTTTATTAAGTCATTGATCTGGAAGGATACCCAAATCCCTCCATAACTGGTTCACTCAGTTCCTACCACCCAACTAACCTTCCTAGACTCTATGATGCAATGCATATCTTTAGCACCCAATTGCATAATTTTTTGTTGAACTTCAGGTGCACATTCCTAGTTCTCAATTGTAATGTAAATAATGGTCTAAAGGCATGGGGTATTCTACCTGAGAATGTTAATATCTAGGCTGCAAATGCCATCTGGTTAAATCATTTTTGTGATGTGTCTTCCTCTCTTTAGTAACCCACTATTCATTTTGAATTTTTGCCAACCCATTTTTTTTTTTTTGCAGCTATCCATTTTCATATTAGCACTGTCCCAGTCTCTGGAACCCTTTTGTAGGTGACTCTTCCATATAATCAAAGCACATCTGAATCCAAAACCAAACTTTTTATATAGCGCAGCTTACCAGTCTTTTGATGAGGTGGCTACAGTAGTATTCCTTTTTAAGGCCTTACTCAGGCTTTAATTGCCTCCCACCCGGCCTATAGACAAATGATGGCCAAGTGGGAGTGCTGCTATCCTGGGTGGATATCATATGATATCCTCCTAGGATTGCACCTCACACGCACCCCACGGGACACCAGACACAGTGGATGACAGATCAGTGCACTGGGCTGCTGCCAGTACCATGTGACTGCTGTGACCAATCACAGCAGATGAAATGGCAATTGTACACAAGGAATGGCTTCTATTCATAGTCATTCATTGCGTACTATTGTGTTGATCTCTGTGATTGTCACTGTCACAGTGTCACAGCTAATAACAATAGTACCCACTGGATAAATGGATGTCATTCCTAAAAAATTATTGCTTTACGGTGATTAACACTGTGATAAGCAGTTATAGGGTGTCAAAAGAAAAAATCCTGATCACCTCCCCAGAGTAGTACAGTGTTATTATGATAATACTATATTGCTCTAGTCACAGTATGTAAAAAAAATCATAAAAAAATATAAAGAAGATTGAAAAAAATATCAAAAATGCTCTTTTTTTTTTTTACAGTCACCAGTCAATGTCCCTGATCACCGCTACATCAGTTACATGATGATGTTCTACTGCACTGGTGACAGTAAACGTGAAAAAAACGCATTTGTTTTTAAATTTCTTCATTTTACAAAAAATTTTGACAAAAAGATTACAACTTAAACTTTGCACAACTTTGCCATGCCTCTTAAGAAATACCTTGGACTGTCTTCTTTCCAAAAATGGGTCATTAGGGGGGTATTTGTACTCTCCTGGAATTTTCAGGCCCCAAGAAATGAGACAGGTATATGAGGCAGAAATGAGGCAGTATACATTCTGGCCTAAATTTATGAAGAAAGATTATTTATTTTCCAAATCTTATAACAGAAACGAAGAAAAACATGTTTTTTTTTAAATGTTGGTCTTTTTTCGTTTAGTTAGTAGACAATAAAAAACGCAGTGGTGATTAAATACCACCAAAGATAGCTCGATTTGTGTGAAAAAAAAATTATAAAAATTTAATTTGGGTACAGTGTTGCATGACTGACCAATTGTCATTCAAATTGTGACAGCACTGAAAGCTGAAAATTGGCCTGGGCAGGAAGAGGGCGAAAGTGTCCGGTATTAAAGTGGTTAAATATGTCTTCAACTGTTTATTTATGTTACATAGGAGCTGGTGGGTGGGGGTGATTAGTTACAGAAGGATGATTCAGTTCAGCTCTTAGGATTTCTGACAGGATCAACATTTACTTTGTGTACTTGCTGAAAATGTACTTAGCCTGAAAATGGAAACCTGAGCAGCCACCATATCATAGGCCTGTAATGTACTTCAATAATTAGTATAGCAGAATGTGCACACATGTGTAAATCCACCTATAACACTCTCTTTCACATAATCATTGTACTTTTAGAAGTTCACAGTGTGCAATGAAATCTGACTAAACATTTTCCGTACAGGAAAGGAGCCTGTAGGATGGTGGAAGACTGAAGGTAAGGCTGGAATTCAGCTTTAAGGCTTCATGCACAATGGGCGTTTGCCCAGCTCTTCTAAATCCCTTTTCTCCTGGCTGGAAAAAAGCACCATAAAAAACGTGCCTAAAGCCATGTTTTGCAAACATGTTTGGGCATGTCAATCGCTTGAGCGTTCATTCATTCCATTTGCCAGAATATAAATTTATTCTGGCCATTGAAATCAATTAATACTCAAGTGCCTAGGTGCATTTTGGCACATCAAGCGTTTTTCTGTTCTGTTCTTTTGAACACGCAAGTAATGTTTTTTTTTTATGCCCTGAAATGTCCCTGCCTCTAAAGTCATCTAAATACCTATGTGTGCAAGGACACATAGGCTAAACAGAAAAATAAGCACCAAATGCCTCTAACAGTGGCAACAATCTAATAATTATGTATGCCCAGTTTGCAAGAGACCTAAAGGTATTTCTTTTTTTCTGTAATATCCTGTCTGTCTAAAAATGTCTTTTAAAAATTCCAAAGCACGGAAAAATGGAAGAAAAATCCTAATCACAAATTTTCTGAACACCAGAGGGAACGGGCTCACAGAACATATTCAGTCCTTTTCTTACACCCCAGAATTTGTTTATTCATCTGGTATTTGTTGTTTTATTTATGTATTTGGTTTGGCACGGGAATCCTACTAAGCGCTGATTCACACCCTATTGTCAGCAATGGAACCATTCAAATCAGAGCTGCACCGATTTTGAAAATAGTTCCTGCACTATTTTTGTTGATTTCAGTTGCCATTTACATTGACATCTGTACATGAAGTCAGGCAAGCCGCAAATGAAATCACACCGGGTCTGCAGCTTTGAAATCGTGCTACTTCAAATAGAGTAGCACGATTTCAATGTCACATTTGGTGTGAAACGGGGGTAAGTCTCTTTCATTACTGATGCCACTGACCTTTATTGTTTTCACTTATTTTTGGACATACATACAGATATTGGAGGGAACTTGTAAGTATTTTTATTAATTTCAGTCTTGTGTATTTTAAGAATTGTTGATATATTACAAAATATCTTTTAAAATTGTTGTACTTTTTCTTATTGTACCTCTTACACATGGAAGTAATAAAGTGCCAAGTTTTTTTCTGATCTGAACAAAGGCATTGTGGTCTATGGAATGCTACACACAGCTGTGTATAGATAAGGCTGGTAACCAAAGGTGTCTCTGTTGCTCCTTCATCCAGAGTGGAGGCACTCTAATACAGGAGGTATGTTACTGGTCAGATCACTAGGTGAAAACAGAGGGAAAACACCTAAAAAAGAAAAACAATACAGCCACTACATCTAAGGATGGGTAAGCTGCAATATATAACATTTTTTGGTTTTGGGTTTAACATCGGTTTAAGTGAGCACAGCTTCACCTTATTTACGAAGCTCAGTGTCTCTACTCTTTTAGCAAACCAACCCCAGTGTGTCCTTTTTTTCTTGGTTAATTAAACAGATCTTTGGAAATGCAGAATTTTTAGATATTGTTGATCATGGAGCACTTTGTCTCTCCATTAGTTTGAAATAGTGACCAAAGTTTACAAACAGTTACATGGTTAAATAGTTAGTCTGGTTGAAAAAAGACACATGTCCATTCAGTTCAACCAATAGAAGGGTAGAAAAAAATGTTATACAATTGTATAAATACACAATCCTATACCCACAGTTCCAGATCCAGAGGAAAACAAAAGTAAAAACAATTAAGCATTATCCAATTTGCTCCGACAGGGGAAAAAATTCCTTCCTGATCCACCAGGAGGCAATCAGATATTCCCTGAATCAACTTCACCTATAAATTTTACTATCCAGTTATATTTTGTGCATCTGGGAATGAATCCAGGCCATTTTTACAACAATCTACTGAGCTGACCAGAACCAGTTCTTGAGGGAGTCTATTCTACATTTTCACAGCTCTTACTGTGAAGAAACCTTTCCGTATTTAGAGGTTAAATCTCTTCCTTCAGAGGTAAAGAGTGCCCCCTTGTCCTCTGTGATGACCTAAAAGTAATTAACTCAAACCAAGTTCACTCTATGAACCACTGAGGTATTTATACATGTTGATCACATCCCCCTTAATCTTCTCTTCTCAAGAGAGAATAAATTCAGTTCCTCTAATCTTTCCTCATAGCTGATCTCCTCCATGCCTCGTATCAGTTTGGTTGCCCTTCTCTGTACTTTCTCCAGTTCCCCAATGTTCTTTTTGTGAATTGGTGCCCAAAACTGAACTGCATATTCCAGATGAGGTGTTACTAACGATGTGTACAGGGGAAATATGATGTCATTCTCTCTGGAGTCTATACCTCTCTTAAAGTGATTCTAAACCCACAACAGTAAAATCAGTCTGTATATGCAGTAAAGCATGCTTGTTATACTCACCATGAAACCTAAGGGGCTAATCCTCCCCAATCCATCTTCTGATAGAACAGAGCCTTGAGGGCAAGCTGCACATGCTCAATTTGATATATATTGCTAGAGAGGTTTTTTTTCTTCTGAAAGTGCATGTGATCAGCACAGGGTCAATCAGCACTGTCCAGACAGAGGGTCAGGGGTCCTGCAGCCTCATAGGATAATCAGGGAAGAATGAAAACCCCTCCTACAAGCTTTAACCAGCGCTCTGCTGGACACTGATAGAAGACTGTTCTGCTGATGAGAAGATGTATTTAGCAGTTTATATTTACTAAAATAATTGCATATCCATGTTCTGTGTACTGTGGAAGACCAGATATAGTGAACGCAGGGTCCTGGGTTTAGCAACACTTTAATACAAGAGAGGATTTTGCTCGCTTTGGAAAACCACAGCTTGGCATTGCATGCTATTATGAGGCCTATGATCTACCAGAACCCCCAGATCCTTCTCCACCATTGATTCCCCCAGTTGTACCCCCCCTAGTATGTATGATGCATGCATATGCTTAGTCCCCAAGTGCATAACCTTACATTTATCAACATTAAACCTCATTTGCCACATAGTTGCCCAATTAAACAGTGCATTGAGGTCGGCTTGTAAGTTCAAGACATCCTGTAAGGACATTATTCCACTGCACAGCTCGGTGTCATCTGCAAAGACTGAAATGGGATTTTTAATTCCAGACCTTATATAATTTCTAAATATATTAAAAACTAAGGGTCCCAACACTGAACCTTGGGTTTAGCTTACCTAAACGTTAGTGTACTTGTTGTATTCTTCATTTTGAAGAAATAGCATTGCACAATATTTCAACAAATACACAACTGAATGGAATGTAGAAGAAACATTGTACACCTTAAGATACATAAACAAGTAACTGTACAAAACAATTTGCTAAGTGCTGGTGTAATTAGTACAGCAAATAAGGAATCAGCAGATCCATTTGTCTACATCCCGGAAACATACTATCTCCTCCATAATTTTTCATGTTTATCATTGGAGGGGAAAACACCAATCAACCCCAGAGGGTAATGTTCAATGTAAAAAATGAATAGACAACACGAGGGATTACAAAAAAAATAGGAAGGGGGAAGATGTGGGGAGGGGAAGGAATAAGCAGAGGAAGGAAGAGAGATCAGTAGGCAAGTAAGTAGATTAGTGAGAAAGAGAAAAAGAAAGAGAGAAAGGGGGGGGGGGGTAAGAGAAACAGACATCCACCTATCCTCCTGGCCATTTTTTGCGTTATGGCGCTGAGTTAATTTAACTGAAAATTGCGCAGTCATGCAATACTGCACTCAAATGTAATTTACATCCTTTTTTCCCCTATGAATAGAGCTTTCTTTCTGTGGTATTTGATTGCCTGTGCGCTTTTTATTTTTGCGCTATAATCGAAAAAAGAACGACAATTTTGAGAAAAAAAAGAAAATATTTTTGAGTTTTTGCTATTAAACATGTCCAGTAAAAAGTTTTATAAATCTAATTTTGTCATAAATTTAGGTGAAAATGTATCTTGGTACATGTCTTTGCCAAAAAAAAATCCCAATACGTGTAAATTATTTGGTTTACTTGAAAGCTATAGCGTTTACAAATGGTGGTATATATACTGGGATTTTGTTTTTTTACTAGTAATGGCAGCGATCAGCGACTTATAGAGGGAGTGTGGGACTGTGGCGGGCAATCTGACACTGGGGGGAATTGACTTGCTGTCACTGACATCCCCTGTGACACCAATACAGTGATCAGTGCTAATAAAAAGCACTGACACTGTTCTAATGACACTGGGCAGGAAGGGGTTAACATGTGGGACAATCAAAGGGTTAACTGTGTGCTGTTTTACTGTGTGCTGTGTTAGTGCTTTCAACTGTAAGCACACTGCTTTGCATAGCAGAGCCATACAAAACAGTGTGCTGGAGCAGACAAGGGAGAAAACTGTATTGTTTACATACAGCTCTCTCCCTCTGCCAGTAATGCTCGGCGATCACTGGGTGCCAGCGAGTAATTACCAGCCGTGACCCGGTGATTGACAGCCGAGGCTGTGAATAGCAGCTTGTGCATGCCCCCTACCCGGAAATGTAAAATCATGTATATATACTTGATTTTGCACACCCCTGCCGCCCTGTAGCAGTATATCTGCTATAGGGTGGCAGGAAAGCGGTTAGGCATCATAGTTAAATTTTCCATCTCTTGAATCTCATTGATTCAGGCGAGCCAGTGTGCTTTGTTAGTGGGGGGAGATGACTTTTCCATAATGCTGGGATGCAGGCTTTTGCAGCATTAAGGAGGTATTTCAATAGAGAATTTTTATAGCGTTTATTTGAAAGGGGTGTATTATGTAGTTCTCCACGGGGTTTCCTCCAAGAGACACTCCCATAAGCATCTCTACTGTACTATCTGCTCCCCCATGGTCCAGAAATCTCTCAAGTGGTATTCAGGTGCCTTTCCCAGGGTTGTAAGAATGGAAAAATTGTGTGAATTACTTGTGAGCCACAAACAAATAAAACAATATGCTATATTATTTTTATGGTTCGCTGGCATTAATCACATCCTCATAATTATGTGTAATTAAACCATGTCTAAATAATAAGAAAATGCTGCACCCCCAAAAAATGTGTAATGAATACAAAATATCTCCTACTAAATACAACTTGATTATATATGACTGTGACAGATAAATAAAAAACTAAAATGTGCTAAATAAATTAATTATACTTAAATCCACTGTTCTTGTGGTGCATGAGAAGCTATCAGTGAGGCGTAAAGATAAGAATGTGAGTGCACTGAAGGCTTGCCTATCAGACATGTACATTCGAACGAGGAAGGTTCCCGCAAAGTAGTGAAGTAGTGAATTCGGCAGGTAAAGAGATGCAGGGAGAGAGTGGAGGTTTTAAAGACAGTTTTGATAACCTGGTGTGTTGCTCCAACTAAAGGGTGCTGTCTACTTTTTATGTACTTTTCCATCTTTATAAAGTTCCATTACCTTGTTACGCAGGACTTTGGACAGTTCTTTTCTGATCCCCATGGCTCAGTATCAAGCCTATTCAGTGCTTCCACATAAGAGCTAACAAACTCATTGACTATTTATACACTGACACTAATTGCAATTTAAAAAGCCACAGATGTGGGATATTAACCTCTAATTGGCATTTTAACCCATGTGTCACCTTGTGTGTCTGTACCAAGGCCAAACATTCCAGGGTATGTAAACTTTTGATCATGGCCATTTGGGTGATTTATGTTATTAAGATTTAAAAAGGAGCCAAACAACTATTTGATAATAAATAGCTTCATATGATCATCATCCTTCAATAAAAGAGCATTTCTTGGCATGATCCATCATATTTTCATTATCAATGCCAAAATTTCACAATTTCTGCCAGGGTATGCGAACGTTTGAGCACAACTGTACATGTGATCAGCTGTGATTGGCCACAGCTGATCACATGACAGAGGCGACGTCATTGGCTCTTTACAGTGATAGATGATCCGCTGTGTCCCAGGGACACAGCGCACAACCGATTACCACACGCCACCAAGGGCGCATGTGCAATTAGAGTGGGAGAACATCATATGACATCCTCCCAGAATGAGAGAACCACCACCTGGCTATCGTTACCTTATACGCCTAGCAGGTGGTGGTTAAAAAAATGTCCCCCCAACATAAATGCAGATTTGTAAAAGTATTCTAAGCTATTCTAAAGAAACAGGATTAACAATTGAGAACTGAAACTTGAAGCATATATGTAATTTTTGTAATTATAGTAATGCTTTAAATCAGTATTTTTCATTAAAATGTTAGTTCTGAACTTACCTTTGCTCAAAAGTTAGATAGTTTCTTTAAAAATAGAGATGCCAGTTCCATACATTTGTGGAAGCCACAAACTGCAACTGAGTACCAATACTGGAACAAACATACAAAAATTCTAATAGAAAAACTTTACAGTAAGTTTACCTAGAGGTTACTCCGTACTTCTTTAACCAGCCTAGGATCTTGGGCAAGCCCTTCTTCTATTCCTCGTACCAGGCCACACTAACATTTTGACATCCAAAGCATATTCACTATCCGAAGCAGATTTTGGTGCTTCTATGGGAATGTAAACTAGCAGAACAGCCTCTGCGGTGTCAAGAAGATTTATAATGTAGCTATATTGTAAATACTCTGGCTTAAAGGAATGAGGCATTGTTCACACAGTCTACTGCCCCTTTTTATGTTTAATCTATGTTTATTGAATGTTTTGTACATATACAAATAGAACAGTTTATGACATATCCTTAAAAAAAAATTGTCACGGAGCCTAATCTCTAAGAGGTAACCCACAAGGAAATAAAATATAGAGCAGCTACCAAGCAGGTCCACTATCTATTAGAATGGAGGGTCAATGCTCACCATGTATATATGAGCACAAGAAGTATAGAGAAAGGGGGAGATTAAAGAGAAGGAAAAAAAAGGGGGGGGGAATGGATTAGGTCGCTGCCCCTTTTTAATGGCCCCCCTACACATCTTGCAAGCTTGCATGCTTACGTGTCCCAAAACGTATGGAATATTTGAAATAGCGCAGGCACCTTTTTTGCACATTTCTCATGAATAGGGCAGCCCATTGAAATGAATGGGCTGCCCTAAACACGACAAGCAGGAATGCACGGAAATGCACAAAGAAGTGTGCATGCAAAGTTACTTTTGTTACAAAGTTACTTTTGTTTATTCTTTTACTTTTGTTTTCATTTCTTTGTTTCTAGTTTTTAAAAAATGCACAAAATTTGAAAAAAAGTAATTTCTTTAAATAACTTTAGCGTATAATTTTATTGTCCTTTACTGTATAAACAGGACAGATCATAGAATAAAATATGTACATTTACTCTGACATAACATTAGTTGTTTCAAAACTAACACTGGTCAAACTAAACTTTGTTTTCTTACATACTGTATTTTGTCTGTAGATTACACATAAACATTTTTTTTTGCAAGACAGTATTACAATTATTAGAACTTCCTCTGGGTATTCACATGACACGCACATATGCCACTTGCTAAGTCCTCTGTGATCCAAGTCTGATTTGTTTTATGAAAGTCAGCTTCTCAGTCACTAATCTCACTGGCTGCACTTAAAACCTTTTCTGGCATGACACACGCAGAAGGACAACCAGTGGTACATCCTTGACACCCTGTAGTCAAGGAATATATGTAAGCTGCTTTATTTACAGCCCATGTTTGCTTGACCAGCGCAGGGGCGATCTTACAGTGTAAACTTAAAAATACATAAATAATAGATAAAACTTAAATGAAAAATATAAAAAAGAGAAATCTGTTAATATTTAATAAAAAAAAATAAAAAAATTATGATGGCGGGTGAGAAAATGTATGACTGCCCAGACCATGAAACAGAGGAAGGGGGCTGCTTGGCCATCTGAAATTGAAGCCATTAAAGTGCCAAACTGGCATAAAGGCTCTGGGAATGTGGGAGGTTTGGGGATTTTTTTTATTGTTCTCCAGTAAAAACCTGGTATTGGAAGGTTGTCACTGGAGATGGTGATATAGGTGTTTGCGAGTACTGCTTTAAGTTCAAGGCATCAGTCTGGGGAAAGGTGTGCAGCCGATGTCCCTAGGATTGTATGCTTACCTTTTGCTGCTGTCTGCCCTTCTCCTTTTGTCATTTGAGAAAGACTCACATGAAAAAGCCAATGAGTCACAAAATTCAATTTGGCCCCTCTTCCCAGATGTATTTTTACTCAGTTTCCATTTCATGTGTTTTCTTGACCAGGATGGCCTTACAGGGAATAAAATAAATACCATCATAAAAATAGTACATATGTAAATACATTTTGACAAAAATCAGAAATATGTTATAGTGAGACTAGCCATGTGCAGAACGAAAAAATTGTTTTGTTTTGTTTCGTTATTTAAATAATTTAATTTAGTTAAATTAATTAAATTAGTTTTCAGAATTTGTTTAATTTATTTTAATTCAAATTCGGTTCAAATTTACTTAATTTGGTAGAATGTAATTCAATTTGACCGAATTAAAAAAAATTCAAATCAAATATGAATTCAGTTCAACTGAATTCAGGAAATTCAAATTGAATTCAAATTTATTCTAATCAAAATTCAAATTTTGGAAGATGATTATATTCTGTTTTATTCTATTCTATTTTGTTCTATTGTTTTTTTCTATTCTATTGTTTTCTATTCTCTTCTAATTCAAGTTTATTTTTTTAAAAATTTGAATCTCAGAAGATAGCTATATTCTATTTTATTATATTCTTATCTTTATTCATTTTTATTCTATTCTATTTGAATTGGAATTTAATCTATTTGAAATTCAAATTTCGGAAGATGGTTATATTTTTTATTCTATTTTATTCTATTCTATTGTTTTTTAATACTCTATTATATTACTTTATTTTCTATTCTTTTCGATTCTATTTGCATTGCAGAAGATAGTTATATTCTTTCTATTTTAGTCTATTCTATGCATTTATTTTTTATTCTTTTCTATTCACATTTATTCTGTTAAAATTCTAATTTATTATATTTGAAACTCGAATTTCAGAAGTTGGTTATAATCCTCTGGTTTATTCTATTTTTTTTATATTTTGTTCTATTTTTTTTTATTCTTTTATTTTCTATTCTATTTTTTATATTTTATTCTAATCTACTCTATAATTCAACTTTGTTCTATTTGCAATTTGAATTTCAGGAGGCTGTTATATTCTATTTTATTCAATTCTGTTTTATTGTTGTTCTATTCTGTTCTTCTCTATTATATTCCTTTATTTTCTATTCTATCTTATTCTATTTTATTTTCTATTCTATTCTGTTCTATTTTATTCTATTTTGAAATTCTGCAAAGAGCAGTGAAGGTGGCTATAGCCAGAGAATGATCAGACCAAGCGACCTCAACAAGGGCACCTTTCAAGAAGGGGAGAAGATGTGGTCTATCCTAGAGTAGGTTAGATGAACATTAGAATAGTATGTAAAGTCACATCTGGAGCTATTAAATTCCTGCCAAACATAGATAAGAAAATATGTGATGTCATAACTTCCCAAATGTAGTGCCCGTCCTGGATGGCTGTAGCATACCGGACCCCGGGGGCCTCATCTTATCTAAGACCAAATCAAATACTATATTAGAATCCCCCCCCCCCCCCCAGGACCACAGTCCCCAGAAAATGCAGAGACAGCATCTGGAAGAGACTGGAGAAAGATTATCTGGTGTTAGACGCATAGAAGGTAAGAAAAGCAACCTGCCCCCCCTCTATTTCCGCTGCCAATAACAAATATCTTCTTTTGGAGTCCTTAACAACTTTAAGGGGTGAAAAAGAGAGCTGTTTTGATATACATATGGCAACTCCCTGCTTCTTATCTGTTGCGTTAGCCAAGTAATATTGCTGGTACTGGCCATTTAGAAATGAGGGCTAAAAATGTATTAATGAAATTAGGCTTCTGTAAGAGGACTACATCCTGATGATAACAGTGGAAGGCATTTCTATGCTTTACTGGCAAGTTCAGACCCTGAGTATTATGTGAAAGGACCTTGACCGGTTTAGGTGTGTTATCGGTAGCCATGAGAAAGGTAAAAAGAAAAAAGCTGACTTACCCCAAAAAAGAATGCATATCGTGCAGGCGGTATCCAGGGTATGTAAATTTTGATCAGGGCCCTTTGGGCGATTTCTGTTGTCGTTATAATTTAAAAGGACCCAAACAATGATATGATAATAAATGGCTTCATGTTATTGCTATCCCTAAATATAAGACAGGTTTTTTTTTTGATCAATCATTTTCAATATCAATGCCAAAATGTCATGCTTTCTTCTAGGGTATGCAAACTTTTGAGCACAACTGTAACTTGAGGCATCTAATGATACCACTACTTAAAAATGTGTATGAGTTTAATTGTTCCGATAATTTAGTGATTGTTTGTATTTCCTATGTGCCTTAGGAAAAGTATGAAGAAAGGTTTCTTAGAGATGAACAGGCAAAAGCTGAAGGTCCAAAGCCACATTCTCCTCCACCTCAGCAAGTTCAAAGGTGGCCAATTTCTTCACGACAAATTAAAGTAAGATCAAAACCGATCCTCCATAAACCTGTTGTCCGAGGTGTAACCTTTTACAAGGCCAAAGATACAGAAGATGATAGTGACATGGATGAGTTGCGTAAGTGGAAATTTCTGTTCTGTGCCTGATGCTTACTTCAACGATATATTATTTTTCATTTTGTAATATTTTTCAACTACATATGCCATATGATCATTAGAACATACTGTATAACTAAATTTATTTTTATTAATTAAGGTTCACAAATAAAGTACATACTGTTCTAAAAAGCACAATGCAAGTATGGGTAAACATTATTAGCAGTATTAGGAAAGCTTTGCTGAATGAATAAAAAATATGTGTAAATTACTTTCCTTAAGCAAATCTGTGCTTTGCCCACACAGGACAAACCAGCTTGTTTGCTTTAATGCCCCCCCCCCACCCCAGCAGTGCATACTTTTATTTGCATCCTCAAACACCCTGCTTGGTGGCTGGCAGTGAAGAAAGAAGTTCTACGTTGTTCAGAGTAAGTTTAGTTGGTACTTACACAAGGTGGCGTACTCTAGCCCAATCGCCAAGCGTCTTGGAAGGCCTGGTATTTCTGTGGTCCTGAACATTGTTGACAGAGAATATTTTTCCTTGACATATATGATCAGGGCACCTTATGGTGACTATTACTAGTGTTAACCTAATTTTTGTCACTTTCAATAGTTTTTTTATTAGAAAGATTTTTCTCATAGTTACTGAGAGTTACATATTGCTTACATTCACTGTTAAGTTTACATGTAATAAAAATATTTATAAAGTGCCACATAGGATAGGGAAAGACAATAGAGCATGAGCCAAAATTGGGGACCTCACAAGAGGTAGCGGGAAGGGGAAGGCTCCAGAAGTTCAAATGTGTGTCTCCCACACTAATGTTTATAGAAAAGGATAACTATGCATCAGAAGTGAGGCATGGCCTTATTGGATCTATGGGGACCACATTTTGAAACATTTCTTGTGGATATCCCTGAGTATGCATTTAAGTTTCTCATTGACAAAGAGTTAGTCTAAGCCTTGTTTAACTCCAAAAAGTATACACATATTCTTTTCATGTTTTAGGGGAGAGAGAGAGAGAGAGAGAGAGAGGAGAGAAGAGAGAGAGGAAAGAGAGAGAGAGATTTGAGGCAGAGAATGCAAGCTAGTGGTCTTTAGGAAGAGGTCATTTAAAAACGGTCCAAAAATCTGCCTGACATAGGAAGATTCACAAGATATGAATCACAGCACCATCAGCATTGCAGCCTCCAAAGCATGAATTGTACCAAGCAGGATAGAGGTGTGCCTGTCTGGTTGGTACCATACAACTTAAATACCATAATAATGGGCATGTTGACAGAGCAGGAGAAGACTGTGGAGCAAACTTGTTGCCAGTCCTCTTGTTTTGCTATTTTTAAGGTCAAGGTAATAACAACTTAAATACCATAATAATGGGCATGTTGACAGACCATGAGAAGACTGTGGCCCAAGCTTGTTGCCAGTCCTCTTTAGGTTACTATTTTTAAGGTTGTTCTCCCACTAGGACATTGGTTGTTGGTTTAGTTAAAAGACTCAGCTGTGAGTGTATTATGGTGATCAGTTTGGGAGAGAGGTCTATCATAACACATATAGTCAAAAATCGATAGTTTAGTGGTAGGGTTATTAATGGGGTGAGCCTGTGTTGGATTTTGATATATCATAAATTTTGTGGCTTGAAATTTGTCACTGATTTTGGCCCAACTGTGTATGGAGATCTCATTAATCAGTGAGTATACATATTAGAAATTGTTTGAGCATTTTTGTCAAATGTTTACTTCTAAATATGTATTTTTCTGCTGTGTACAGGCTATCAACATAGGCCACTGTTTTACTCAGGGGTGTATTTACCACAAGACAAACAAGGCATTTGCCTAGGGTGGCATTTTTCAGAGGGGCAGCACCCGCCCCCTGGAAGAAGGGACACTTGTGGCATGGGGACCAGGTGGGATCCAAGAGAGGCTGCGGGCTGCTTGATGGTGTATGCAGAGCCCGACTCTCGTTCCTGAGGATGTCCGGAGCTATGAAGGTGTGTGTCTTTCTCTCTCTCGCCAGGGAGGAGGGGGATGTGTGTTAGTGGAAGACTCTCTCAGGGGGGTTGTTGGTCAATGTCAGGCTCTCTCCGCGGGGGGGAGGGGGGGGGCTCCAATTTTTATGTTGCCTAGGGCAGCACAAAACTTAGATGCAGCACTGGTTTTACTGGCTATCAACCTACAGCTATGCTGTACATTATACAGCCCTGATTATTGCAATTTGTACCGTGTGCTGTACTTTACATGTTTCTGACAAAATATTTAATTTGCTGGTATCTTAGGTTTCCTTAAAAAAGACACCCATTCAGGGCAAAAGGACAAGTATAGAGCAGCATGTGGCCTTTTTCAAAGTGACAGCACTGGAATGTAGCAGTTGATAGGCCTGAGTGCTATCTCATGAAAGAGGAGGGGATCTCTGCATCAACTAGGCCCTGACACTGGGCATTTTGGCACCAGTTGCAAAGGAGGAAAGAGCATTAAGGGAGTATCAGCAGGTCAGAGGGGCCTTTTTCACAGACATGAGCAGTGTCTCTTACTATTTTAATGAAGTTTGATTTCAGAGAAGATTCAAGCAAGATGTTAGCTCTATGTCTGTATTCTGTTAGCAGAAAGGCATATGCTTTTGCAGATTCTAAATTGTGTTTAAAACGTATCCCTTGTCCAGAGGTTTATGTGTGTCTGTTAGAATCTTTTGTGACAAAGTAAACCTGGCATTCTAAAAAGGGAAAAAAGACCCCAGAGGAAAACAGATGTTTAGTCAGACAACTGAATTTCTGTCTTTGAGGGATGTTGTATTTAGCCAGGAAAAGTAAGACACGTCCCTGGTCAGCACTTTGTGGTAGATTTTCCCCTGACTAGGAATCCAGGTGCCAATGGCACCGCTGAAGCTGGAGAGCACTGAGTTTTTGTAAGCTGTTGCCAGTAGCTGTGTTAGCATGGAGTCACTTTGAAGTGGTTTATCAGGAGGCCGAAACTTTTTCATTTGTCTTATGTACCCCTGTGTGGATAGATGCTGTATGAAAGTTTACACTTAGAAACATAAAGGTAGGGAAAAGAAGGTAAAACCCTCTTAAAAGTGATAAAACTGTGAACTTATACAGCTGTTCCCGTGTCCATGTGGAGTTATCTGCAACATGGTGTACCCTTTGGAATTAATCACCCATAGTATTAGCATAAGTATATGTGTTCAATACAGTCATATGAAAAAGTAAGTACACCTCATAAAACATGATGTGTGAATGTGGGAGCGAAACCTGTGACTTATCACCCCATTCACAGATCATGTTACGGGCAGTGTAATCAACAATAGAACATTTCTCAATGGAGGAGAAGGCAGTAGTGGATGTGTTCCCTTCGGATCATCTTTAATGCAACTGAGCCTGGGGACCTGAAACTGTTATCCCCTACAGTGCTGGAAAAGGACAGGGCAGTCCTGCAGTTAAGATTTCTATCAAATCTAGCAGCCTGCCCATTGTGGGACATACTATATTACTGGTAAGTAATTTGCATGTGAACTTTCGTGAGCTGCTATAATCAATATATATCTCCCCTTTAAATGTTTACCAGCTGCTCCTACCAATCCACACTCCCATACAAGTGTTGCAATACAATATTATTGTAAAATGGTGTAGTGCTTATTAAACCATGCTTATAACAATGTATTACTGTATTAATGTATATAAAAAAACTAAACAAAAAAAATTACAATTACAAATCAAAGTCTCTATTCAAAAGTATTAGTTGCGCTTCTTTTCACTCACAAAGTGCTTATAATCTCTCTTCAACACTTGTGCGGTCACCTTCACCAGTTCATCGGGACCGCTGGAAGGTGAGACTGGAAGGCTTTGGAATTGTTGTGCTGTATGACATGCGGTATTGCTTTTATGTTTGTAAGTGTCTTTTTAGCAGTATACCTGCTATTTTAATAAACCAGTGAGCACTATAAGTCCCTTTTTGTCTTATATGTGGCGTGTGAGGGACATTGCTCAGAAATGAGAAACATAGGAGCCATTTCTTGAGGAGGAATCATTTAATGAACACATGTACCCATTTCTTGGCAATGAATACATCATGCTAGTTTTGACTTTATGATATGCAGGGGTCAAAATGTTAAGGTGAGCAGAATCTGAGATCACATGGGAAGAACACGGGTGTTTTGAATCACTGAGAAGAAGGAGTTCTGGCAGTAATTGTGCAGTTTTCTTTGTGGCATTTGGTTCCCACGGGAGATTGGACTCTTTTTAGTTACTGCTGTCTACATAGGAGTGGATGGTTTTCACTATCAGACAATATAATTTATTTTTATTTTATTAAATACTTGGATGTGATAATAATATTTACTTGTGCTTCACTTATAATATTTTAATATTTTCACTATTGGGGGTGTTGTGTATCCACTCTATCAGTGTTAAAACTGCAACGTTATAGTTTACATTAATTTGTGTGGGTAATTTGTGTTTACTGTACAGATTGATTTTATTCACATTAACCTCTTGGACCACTCTTTCAAGATGAAAGTTCTCCCAAAAATTCTAAATTTATTCTACACCCTCCCAATCTTTTGCTATTAAACCCTTCTAAAATCATGTAATGTTTGTTTGGCACACCCATCAGCCTTGAATCCCTAGGCAAACCATATATATACAAAGGTGCAAAGGGGGTTTGGATATCTGAAGTTTGTGGGCACATGGCCATATTACTCTTTTGGAAAAAGGCTCTATCCTCCCGTGGCCAACCATCAAGGAGCAATTTAAGGTACTCTTCATGAACTCTTTCGCTACACCCAAATTAGACATGGGATTGCTTCACTCACATGAAACAAAAATCCCTGTACTTCATTAACCATCTTTGAACACATCTGTTATCAGACCCCCCTGGCCTTCAAACTATTTTCTGTAGTATATTCCCAACTTAATTGCTTATAAACACAAAGTGCTCATCCCTATGTAGCAAAATTGAAGGAGGATTTAAAAGCTCATAAACCCGATAAGGACTGTTAAGACACCACTGACTCTTGCACCATCAACATTACCACTCTTGAAATCGGCCTATACGGTTATGACCAAGTGGTACCTAGTCCCATCCAAGCTGGCCTATATTTTTCCTGGACATGCAGATCTGTGTTTTATGGGATGTCGAACCAATGGTGATGTTCTTTATATATGGTGGACCGGCCCAATGGGTCTGTCCTGACCAGGGTCTTTACACTTCTGCTTACATTATTCAGTGTCCAAATCTCTGAGGACTTCTGGTCTCCTCTCTACATTTCAAACCCCTGAGCCTCACTAAACTCATATTGGCCCAATTCATCCTATTGGCCTCTAAGCTAACTGCCAAAGCATGGAAAAAGCAATTCACTCTCTTTTTCTGAAGTTAAATCTCACATGGTCTGCTTCTTCATCAATGTACAACTAAGTAGCAGCCTTACCACTAATCATGGTAAGTTCCTCAAAATCTGTAACCTATGGCTCACGTATCGTTATCTGAGATTTTCAATGCAGAGGTTAGCTGCCATGTGAGCAGCCTGTGTGACAGTTGAACACTTCTTGCGTTATGCCCTTCCACCTACTTTCTCCTCCCCTTCTACTTTTTCTTTTTTTCTCCTATTTCTCTTTTCAAAATTCCTCTCCAGATTTGCTAATGCTATTGACTCCTTATTTAAACTGTACTGTTGTTATTTTCTCATATCCACGTATACCAATTATACACAAATGATGATACCTTATTATGTATTTTGTCCTCTATTCAACTAATTACCTGTTAATTTTTCAAACGCTCAATTTGTGGACATCTATCCATATATATAGTGTGTTGTTTTTCCTATGATAAAATCAATAAACATATTGAAAAGAAAATTAGTTGGCAGTTGTGCAAAACACTTACAATAAGTAATTTTTACTAATGGCTAATGAGGGCAATACCAACTTTTGAGGCCTACATTTTCCACAGTACATCATTACATATATTGATATTTTTGTTAAATAAATGATTGACAAAGGCAATTTGTTGTGTTGTTATTTAAGTACAGTACTTCACCTTTGTCTGTAAATGCCACTTAGATCAAGATCTAATGTTTGGCTGTTCAAATATGTTGAAAAAAATCAACAATTTGGGGTGTACTTACCTTTTCGCATGACTTTATTTACAGAGATTAGACTTAGATTTAATTTAGCCATGCCTCTTTAAATCATGCCCTGTAAGTTTGTCATAGCTTTTCTCTCTTCAGTATGTTCAAAGGTTCCCCAGATCTTTTACAATCCTAGCAACAGCTGTTATGTATTTTCCCCATGTCATTTTAGGTTCTTAGAGAATCTAATGGAAAAATATGTTTTCAAATCACCAACTTGCTAGTGTTAGAAAGAATTATGGTCTGCTACTGGTGAAGTCACCAAATACAGACTTGCAAGTTATCTTAATATTTGACAAAAATATTATCATGGCTGTCTGATGAATGTGAGATGAACATTGTACTGTGCAGGTTATATATTATCTTAACTCATTTATTTCACATCATCACATTTACTTCTCCACAGTGTGACTGCTTACATGCTGACATCAACAGAAGTGTGAATGCTGTACGAATTATAGCCTGTCCCCACTGAAGTCACATCATACTAGATTGGCAATTAAATCTTCCAAATGAAGACATTGTATATGGATGACTAATTAATTCCGAGCACACTGTGTTCTGTACACTTGATGTAGAGTTCATGTTAATATATTAATATACTTTAATTGGCTTTTCTGCTTTAGTCATCTTTAAATAGAGGTACCTAAATACAAATTTGTCACTAATCATGTATGCAGTAGCCGGAGATGTAGCTCTAGGTAGCATAATTTGCATATCTGTCAAAAACAGTATTTGCTAACAAGTCTATTAGATATTTTAGGTAGATTGTTTTATGCAGCATCTGCATAGCATCTCATGTATGCTATGCAGTGGTGCCCAACTTGCAGCCTGCTGGCCCCCACCTATTGAGCACCAGAGAAGCAGAAGGGTGCAGGGCTCTGAAATGATCTCTGCATCTTAGCACTGAAAGATTCTACTGTGAAGCAGAGTGACCTCCACCCATATAACAAAGAAATCCAAGCCTTGGGGAGAAAGAGAGTGTTGTGGGAGCACGTAATCCGTTAAGTGGTCACCAATGATAGATCATTAAATTTCACTGTCATGGATCACCAATGAGGAGGGGGTTAGAAAACACTGACTACCCCAATGAAGGCAGAGATGTGGAGATATTTAATAGTACTGCCACTAACACAGATGTTTGTATTGCGTCAGCTAACACCAATGTTAATACTGAGGCCACTAACAGGAGTGCTGGGGTTATTCTTGAGGTCTCTGGTACTGTGCAGAGGGTTATTATTGTTGCCACTGACTCTAACGCTGAAGGTTATTATTTCAGCCACTGATACCAGTGCTGAGGGTTACTATTGTAAAATCATTGAATGTATTACACTACAGTGGTTCCAAGCCGACACTGTAAATCCTTGCTGGCTGCTTACAATGTATATCACCAAGGAAAGATAAAACAGAAACAGAGCACATTAAATAGTGCAGGTAAAACCATTATAATAGTGAGAAATAAAACTGCATTTAAGTGACTTGATCAATCCGTAACGCCAAAAGCAGCTCATGCAGAGGAAAACAAAGTGTCACCGACAGATGCAATAGTACTCTCATGTAGAAGCCAGCAGTAGAAGGGACAGCAATCAAAGCTGGAAAAATATGTGGTAGATACTGGAAAAACCATAAGGAGAGATACCGAGGAATCATTCCAAGCTGGAACATGAACAGGGGACATAATCTCTGTGAGAGAGACTGAGGAAATGTTCAAAGCTGGAACATGAACAGGGGTCCAAATCTGTGCGAGAGAGACTGAAGCAACATTCCAAGCTGGAACATGAACAGGGAACCAAATCTATGTGAGAGAGATTGAAGCAACATTACAAGCTGGAACGTGAACAGGGGACCAAATCTGTGTGAGAGAGACTGAAGCAACATTCCAAGCTGGAACATGAACAGGGGTCCAAATCTGTGCGAGAGAGACTGAAGCAACATTCCAAGCTGGAACATGAACAGGGGTCCAAATCTGTGTGAGAGAGACTGAAGCAACGTTTGAAGCTGGAACATGAACAGAGGACCAAACCTGTGTGAGAGAGACTGAAGCAACGTTCCAAGCTGAAACATGAACAGGGGTCCAAATCTGTGTGAGAGAGACTGAACAAACGTTCCAAGCTGGAACATGAACAGAGGACCAAACCTGTGTGAGAGAGACTGAAGCAATGTTCCAAGCTGGAACGTGAACAGGGGACCAAATCAGTGTGAGAGAGACTGAAGCAACGTTCCAAGCTGGAACATGAACAGGGGACCAAATCTGTGTATAGGGTGATGCAGTACCTCCACTAAACTAGCATGTTTTGGGGTCCATGCCCCTTCATCCATTAGTGATTATTGTGACCAATGAAACTAATGTTGTACGATATTATGTCCACCAACACCAGTGCTCTCTGGTACCAATGCTGAGAGCTATTGCAGCCACTGAGACCCATGTGGTGGTTATTATTGCAGCCACTGACCCCAATGCAGGAGATTATTTTTGTGGCCACTGCACCAGAGTGGAGGGTTATTATTGCAGTTTCCAACACCAGTGTTGGTGGTTATTATTGTTGCCATTGATACCAATGTGGGCGGTTATTACTGCAGCCATTGACACTAATGTCAGGGATTTGGTATTATTGCAGTCAAGGACACCAATTCTGGGGGTTATCATTGTGTCACTGACACCAATGCTGAGGGTTATTATTGTGTCCTCTGACACCATTGTTAGGGGATGGATGCTATTACTGCCACTGGCACTAATTATGGGGTTTAGTTTACTCCTGCTTCTTTTTCAGTGTACATTGCAATACACTGCAAAAAATACAGCAGGACAGAAAATTTTGAAAAATGAAGTGCGTTACTGCCCTTTCATCTTGAATGAGCTGCCTGATACAGTGCACCTCAATGCACAAAAATGCTCTGCTACTGTGCGACCTTCTCAAAGTAGCAAGTTGACCTCCACTGATGTATGGGATACTTTTAAGATGATGACACAAAGGTCAATAAATAATAAAATTACTAAAAGTAGGTTACAAAACAAAAGACATTTAGAAAAATTAGATAAATAAATTGCATTAGAAAAAAAATAGTATAAAAATACCTTGCAATCACACTAAGAAAAAATTAGTGTGTTGTAAGTGCGCAGCCCATTTTTAGTAATGATAAAAAGAATTTATACAGTTACCTCGTTGTTCACATTATGAATCACACAGGAACAGAGGGCACATTTCTGTTCAATTCACATGCAATTCAGTGCAGTCCAATTTGAGCCCATTCATGTTAAATAGGCTCAAATCACACTGCATAGCACCAAAAGTAAAGCACTCACTACTTTTGCAAACACACTTCAACCGGTTTGCATGGTACATTTATATCATGCAATCCAGTGCAGACAAAGGCCAGTGCATTTGCAAATTGCATTTGGGGTGTTGTTATCTTAACACTGACACATTCTGCAGATCGCAACTGCAGTGCATTTTGAACATGGTATTATAAACCTAGACTTTATGTTTCAGCCTTAGATTAAGTCAGTTTGATTTCATCTGTGTTATCTATGTTCTACAGCATATCCAAAACACAAAAGAGCCCCACACGGTGAAACATAAAATACGCATCACTTGAAGCATTTAGATTTTTTGTATTTCCCACTCCCACCCGGAAATCAAATTTAATACAGAATGATGACCTCCTTTTAACCACTTCTCGTCCGGCCCATGTATATATAAACGGCCGGACGCAAGCAGTGCAGGAGCTGGTTGCCCACCATTTTGGACTGTGTGCGCTACCTGGGAGCACGCGGCACTGCAATCCGGTGCCCGCTGTGTCCTCCTATTGCTGTACGGGACCTCTGTGTGAGGTCCCGATCATGTGATCACCGATTGGCCAATCAGTGATCACATGAATAGTAGTAAGCAAGATGTCACTTCCTGACATCATTGCTTACTACGTGTGAAATCTGTGAATGATTACAGAGATCACATGGTACAAGGCTATTCACAACAGCCTTGTACCATGTGACAAGCTGTGACCAATCACAGCTCACACAGTATTTCTCAGTGGCTGCAAGAATGCAGTCAGCGAGAAGGAGAAATTATTGCTTTTACAGCCTTTATGGGTGTAAAACCAATCAGTGTAGAAAAAAAAAAAAAACGTCATCACCCCCCACAAGTAGTACAGTGTACTATGGTGACACTGTACTGTTAGGGTGACAGTATGTAAAAAAAAAATAATAATAATATAAAAAAAAATTAAAATGTAAAAGAAATTTTGGGAAAAATTTAAATTTTTGGTTATAAACTAATTTGTTTTTTTTTTTTTTTACTAAAAAGATAACTGAATACATTTTGGGCAAGATTTATGAAGAAAGATTATTTATTTGCAAAATTTTACAAGAAAAACACTTTTTTTCCAAAATGTTTGGACTTTTTAATTCATATAGCAAAAAAAAAAAACCCAGTGGTGAATAAATACCACCAAAATAAAGTTTTATCTGTCTCAAAAAAATGCTAAAAAATTCATATGGGTACAGTGTTGCATGACCACGCAATTGTCATTCAATGCGTGTTAGCACTGAAAGCTGAAAATTGGCCAGGACAGGAATGGGGTGAAAGTGTCCAGACACGAAGTGGTTAAATAATATGTGCTGAATTTGCACTTTAGGTTTTCTCTTAAAGCTTGTTCACACCGCCATGCCTGCATTTAGCTATTGTGCTTAGTTTTTCAAAATGCAGGAAAATGATCTGGGAAGTATAAACCACTTTTTTCTGTGTTTAGATGTTCCTGTTTTAAAACAGGTTTAGCTGTGTTTAGGCATCTCTACACATGTTTAGCCGCTTTTAGAATTTCTAATTGGATCCTGGATGCACAGAATTCAATTTTCTCTAAACGCAGCTAAACTGATGGCACCTAAAGGAAGGTAACTACTCATTGTGAATGGCATCCATGAAATTCATTACATGCATTTATATGCATTTGGAGATATCCTCTAGATCAGGGGTGGGCAAACTTTTTGACTTGAGGGCCGCAATGGGTTCATATATTGGACCCGGGGGCCGGACCAAGAGTAGATGAATGATGTGTATGTGTCAGCCATAGTAAGTATAGTAATATTCCCTCATAGTAAGCATAGTAATTAATCCCCCATATAGTAATTCATCCCCCATAGTAATTCATCCCCCATAGTAATTCATCCCCCATATAGTAATTCATCCCCCATATAGTAATTCATCCCCCATAGTAATTCATCCCCCATAGTAATTCATCCCCCATATAGTAATTCATCCCCCCTATAGTAATTCATCCCCCATATAGTAATTCATCCCCCATAGTAATTCATCCCCCATAGTAATTCATCCCCCATATAGTAATTCACCCCCCATATAGTAATTCATCCCCCATAGTAATTCATCCCCCATATAGTAATTCATCCCCCCTATAGTAATTCATCCCCCATATAGTAATTCATCCCCCATAGTAATTAATCCCCCATATAGTAATTCATCCCCCATAGTAATTCATCCCCCATATAGTAATTAATCCCCCATAGTAATTAATCCCCCATATAGTAATTCATCCCCCATAGTAATTCATCCCCCATAGTAATTCATCCCCCATATAGTAATTCATCCCCCATAGTAATTCACCCCCCATATAGTAATTCATCCCCCATATAGTAATTCATCCCCCATAGTAATTCATCCCCCATAGTAATTCATCCCCCATATAGTAATTAATCCCCCATATAGTAATTCATCCCCCATAGTAATTCATCCCCCATAGTAATTCATCCCCCATATAGTAATTCATCCCCCATATAGTAATTAATCCCCCATATAGTAATTCATCCCCCATAGTAATTCATCCCCCATAGTAATTCATCCCCCATATAGTAATTCATCCCCCATAGTAATTCATCCCCCATATAGTAATTCATCCCCCATATAGTAATTCATCCCTCCTATTAATTCATCCCCCATATTAAGTCCCCAAGTCCCCCCTGTGTCAATTCACTTACCTTTGCTCCGCGCGTTCCTCTCGCCGTGTTCCCGCGCCGTTCCGGTGTAGCATGAAAATCTGTCTCCTATGAGGATGTCCCCCTCGACGTATCTGCGCATGTGCCAGTTTCAGGCATTAGCAGCCGATCGGCGATCTCCGGCACATGCGCAGATACGTCGGGGGGGACAGATCCTCATAGGAGACAGATTTTCATGCTACACCGGTCTTCAGGGCGGACTGTGAGAGGAGCCTAGCTCCCCTCACGTTCTCCGCGGGCCAGATTAAAAGGTCCGCCGGGCCGTATACGGCCCGTGGGCCGTAGTTTGCCCATTGCTGCTCTAGATACATACACAGTAAATGCAGGTTTGACAATGCCAGTGTAAATTAAGCCTTGTATTATATTGTAACTCTGCACCAATGGTAAAAAAGAAAATAAATATCAAACCAATCACTAAATGAATTGTAAGCTGTCTCCCTTTAAGTGTAATAAATGTAGTTACACTCAATACAGTGAAGAAAACCCAAGTAGGGGGCTCTAAACTATATACTGAACTCAATAAGTGCCCATAGTACTATACATATACATGAAATAAATATTAACATGTGTACCAAAACAGATAAATGAAGTGATCTAAAATTCACTATGTCCATAGTCCTTTCTACATACAGTATAGTATATATATCTCCAATGATCTTCTTAAGTTCCACCTCCACCAGATATGAAAAAAATATACAACTAGATTGCACTCAAGTGAATAAATCACTCACCAGACCAAACTGACCTCTTTTATCAAAAAGGAGATCATTATGCACTTGATTGCTTTAAGATGCTCCACAGCTCACACAAGGGTAGAAAATCTGTGTCTTATTGAAGCTTCTCCACTCTAGCATGCACCCAGCTATGAAAATGCCAAACAGCATGTCAACATAACGACGGTAATCTAATCAGGAGCCCGTTGAGTCAAGAAATGTTGCTACTGCTTCCAAGTCAGTGCCAGCTTCTTTGAGGCCCTGTATGATCATATCCCGAAAGACTGTAGGTTCAATTTCTTCTTTTTCATCCCTCTTTGTGGTTTTAAACCTCTGGCCCATTAGCACTGGCTTCTGATGCTTATTCATAAAATTTCAGTGTCTGTCGGGCTGATTCACAAGCCTGCAGCTTGTCCATTAGCACATGTCCATGCCTAGTCAACAGCTTTCTAGACTGACATGTCTGCGTCTGTTGCTGAGTCTTTGGCTCAGTCAAAGAAGATAAAAGAAGTTTTTTGTTTACATTATGAGGCTAGTGCATTACATAGTAACTGGTTTTGGGTCTTATTTATACTGTCTTACAGGTACCTTTAGTTGTGCTTTAAATTATCATGGATTTGTCCTCTTTAAGAACAGATATTTTATTAGATGTGCAAGTTTACCTAGAAAGAAAAAACAGAGGCAGCTGTCAAGAAAATCCTTGATCACTATGTCAGAACTCATTGACAAAGACATGTGATCATGACTCCTTGACCAGGCCCATAGAGGTTAGGGTGACACACACCAGTAGAAGATGGAGGAGAGGCTGGCTGGTGTGTCAGCAATAGACCAATATAGTACTCCCAAATGGAGAGTCATGTAAACTGCATTGACATACATTTACTTTTTTTTTGCAAGTTTTAGTTAGCCACTCCCAACTTATTTTTCTTTCTTTCATAAGTATTTATAGAACAAATAAACAAATGCCCCCATAAACTGGATATGACACCTACATTCCTATCTTACATGTCAACTGTGTGTTTCCAAAGAAAAGGAAATGAGAAATGTTACAAAAATGTCTCTTTTTCGTACATCACAGGACATAGAACATCTTCTTGTGTTTTTAGAAAAGGGTTATGTTGCCACCTACAGGTGACTGGGCACTGGCAAAAAAGGCAGGAAGTCCCCTCCTCTTTTCTAACAGATTCTCAATGGTTCCACACGAGATCAGGAGACTGGTTTAATCTGGATCCATTTCCTTTGGCTAGCATTGCTGATGAAAAGGAAGATTCAATATGGAGACAGCCTGTAATGTTGCCAGTTGGCACTAAACCCTGCATTGTAGCAGCCTATGCAAACATATATTGTGACACTGGTAGAGTGCTGTACAGGTCCAGGGCAATGATTCCCAACCATTTAGGTGAATCCTGCTTTGATGGGTGAAGATTGGATCTACCAGGGGGTCCTGTTGCTGGAATGATGAGTGCCATGCAGTAGCCTTGTTTGTTTCCCTGTTAGGTGCCCCCCCACCACGTGGTACCTATATTAGTCAGCTGGGTGTATGCTGACAGCCGCCGTGTGTTTGGTGCTTAGAATTGAGTATGGTTAAACTTAGACCAATTCAAATTTATTTAATAAAGGTACTGTATTTTCCTTTCTATTTCTTATACTTTTATTTTATGCACTTATCTTCCAGGCTGCCTGAGTTCTACATGACAGTAGCGATGCTAGGTGGCTGTCCACCTTCTCCATTCACTTGTGTTGTCCAAGCCATGCGTGCATACGCAGAGTGCCTGGTGGTGTCACAAGTGAAGTGGGGCCTCCTGGCAGTGGCCATGTTGCCTGTTCTTCATATTCGGTGCTGAGATGTGGCACATCCCTTCAGCGGTAGCGGGAGAAAGGGCAATTGAGGAATGGAGACCACATGCTGTCACATTGCCTGCTTGCAGACCTTTTTCTTCTGGTGGTGGAGTAGCAGCAAGACACTAGAGGTGAGGGGATGCAGGGAAGAAGGGGTTCCAAATGCCTCCGTCAGGTTGGGAGGAACCAGGACATAGCCCACATGTACCATATTCCCTGGGAGTCAATGTGTTACTTGCGATTTTGACTCTCTCCATTTTTCGGGTACTTTGGCTACCTCCGAGGCACCTTCCTTCAGTATCTATGTGACTATGGAGGAATGTTTGTCTGCTTTTGCCTAGGTACATCAGCAGCTTCCAGGATACTTAACATTTGGACTGCCCAGTTCGCAAATGGTTGAATTCTCCTTCCTCTGTCGTGTTATCGGCGGAGGAACAAGTAGAGGAAGAAGTGAAAGCAGATTAACTTTTTAAGAGTTGTGGAAGACTCTGCGCCACAGGAACCTAGGGTCATAATTTATATCAGATTCAAAAAAGCCTTTGTGAGTTTCCTCATGGAACTGGTGCTCACTAAGTTGAAATTACTGCTTCCCAAGTCCTCTTCTCGAACAGTTTCAGGACTTGGATAAGGACAGCTGCCACAAGATCTTACATCTTCCCTGTGCTTCCTCACCTTAAGGATGTTTTGTACACGGACTGCGTTCACCCCGACAAGGTGTTTGTTCCACCAAAGAGATGTGCCCAGAAATACCCCACAGAGGCTCTCAGAAGTGGTGTATGCCTTGGAGGATGAGTTCACTCAGAAGTGGTGTATGCCATCAGTGAATCCGAAGGTACCTTGTCTCAGTAGAATCCTAATGTGTCCAGTGGATGACATTTCGATTTTCCAGGATGCATCTGACAAATGTCTGGTGGCCTTGTTTAAAGCAACTTTTGGCTTGCCCAGCTCTTCAGCCAGCATTTTCAGATATCAGAGTTTGCCAAAGCCTCAAAGTCTGGGATAGATGTCTGTCCAGAGGGGGATCCCTCTAGTGGGGATACTGATTTGGGTGGACACATGGAAGATTTCCTTTGTGTCTGCAGTTGCACAGTTGATGTTTACCCTGCAAGAGGCATGTGGAATGTTTTCCCTTTCATGGGGAATGTTTGTTTGGTAATTACTTGGGTGTTTATATCCAGAAAATATCGGGAGGTAGGAGTCCTCTTTTACTGCTTACAAAAAAGGCCAAGTATCACGTTCCTGGCAGAGATTGAGAAGCTGAGAGAGCTTCTCTTGCATCTCCTGCCCAAAACTCCTGAAGGTGGTAACAGAGAGTGTGACAGCACAGAATGGCATTGGTACTGGAGTTTGCAAACCGATGCATAGACCTGGATGCTGAAGATCACCTGGCACAAACTGGTACAAAAACGACATACTGGATCAGAAGGCAAAGACAGAGTCCAGGGAACAAGCTGAGGTCAGTAACAGCAGGCAAGATACAAGGCAGGAGGCAGTAGCAGAGACTATAAGGTAATCCAGGTCATAAACAGTGAGGCAGAATCAGTTGGTCTAGGTCGGGTGTCGGCAACCCGCGGCTCCGGAGCCGCATGCGGCTCTTTTTCACCTTTCCTGCGGCTCCGGAGCACACTGCCCACCAGGTGACAGGCAATAGGGTCGGCAAGCCGCGGCTCTTTTAATGCAGCTCTTCTATGTGCCGGGCGCCCGCTCCCCTCCCTCCTCCAAACATTGGCTGTCAGGATGTAGGCGGGGCAGCGTGACGAACTCCTCTCCTCTCACAGTCCGCCCTGAAGACCAGAACGGCGCGGGAACACAGCTAGAGGAACGCGCGGAGCAAAGGTAAGTGAATTGACACAGGGGGGATGAATTACTATATGGGGGATGAATTACTATGGGGGATGAATTACTATATGGGGGATGTATTACTATATGGGGGATGAATTACTATATGGGGGATGAATTACTATAGGGGGGATGAAATACTATAGGGGGGATGAAATACTATAGGGGGGATGAATTACTATATGGGGGATGAATTACTATATAGGGGATGAATTACTATGGGGGATGTATTACTATATGGGGGGTGAATTACTATATGGGGGATGAATTACTATATGGGGGATGAATTACTATGGGGGATGAATTAATTACTATATGGGGGATGAATTACTATGGGGGATGAATTACTATATGGGGGATGAATTACTATATGGGGGATGAATTACTATGGGGGATGAATTACTATATGGGGGATGAATTACTATATGGGGGATGAATTACTATATGGGGGATGAATTACTATGGGGGATGAATTACTATAGGGGGGATGAATTACTATAGGGGGGATGAATTACTATATGGGGGATGAATTACTATATGGGGGATGAATTACTATAGGGGGGATGAATTGCTATATGGGGGATGAATTACTATGGGGGGATGAATTACTATAGGGGGGATGAATTACTATGGGGGATGAATTACTATATGGGGGATGTATTTTCAGTTTTAAAAATGTTTCTCTCAAAATAAATTTCAATCGTGGTTTTGGCGAGATTTGGCTCAGTTGAAAAAAAAGGTTGCCCACCACTGACCTAAGGCTATGATTGTGATTATGACGATACACTGTGGCCCTGGTTAACCCTTTGCTTACTGGGCCCTTAAACCCCCTTCATGACCAGAGCGCTTTTCGCAATATATGCAGTGTCGGATTTGTTTTAAATGTTGCAATGGTTTTGCGGCTCCCAGTCTTTTTTTCCCTCTCGGAAACGGGTCCAAGTGGCTCTTTATGTCTTAAAGGTTGCAGACCCCTGGTCTAGGTTAACAAGGACAAGCTGAAGACCAGTCAGCAACTTTCTTCTGCAGTGCTTCAGTTTATATAGGCCACTGGGCACCAAAATCAGTGTCGAACATGCATGCTAATTTTTGCAAGCATGCACACTATTTTTTGTGGACTTGATAATGCACATCTTTCATTACCTTTATGCACAGAGTTGTGGGCAGTGCATTGCACACATGCATATGCCTGCACTGGTTTCCTTTTGCTGCTGAAAATCTGATTTACTTTACAGCAGGAGCATGGTTGAAAAACCTGCCGCTTCTTTCTGCTTCTACTTCCGCAAGACATTCCTTTCACCACTCTAAGGTCTTGGGCTCTAAGCTGAAATCTCAGACCCAGCTCTTTAAGTAGTCCTAGGCTCCCATACCAGCTAATTTAGGTACCAAGCTCTCTTCACAATAAAGGAGTGCCCCCACTTGTTTGGGTGGGGGAACGATTGTAGGCCATGTTGAAGATTGGCAGGGGAAGAGAGCAGACAAGCGGTCTGCAGGATAGTGCCTCATATGGCTATAAGCTGGAATTTCAGAGCTTCCCCCTCCACATTTAATGCTTTCAAATGTTTCTAAATCCACAAAAAAGATTGACTCTTCTGTAAGATCTCTATCATCTTCCTATTTAGGGTGTGTTTGTTCAGGTTCCAGGGGGCAAAGCATTTTGCAGTTTCTATTTCAACCTCTTTAAGGTTCTTTTGAGATCCACACTCTTTACCCCATTGTGAATGTCAAATATCCCAACAGGATTCTTCTTGTGCGGATGTTTTGGATTGAATTGATATGCTCAATGGTGACCTGGGGACTTCCTGGCATCTGTGGATTTTCAGTATGTCTGCTTATGGTTGCTGTGAAGAAAAGTAATTTTCAAATTGTAGCCCTGTCGATCAGCCTGTCCACAGACCCAAGAATGTTTTCCAAGGCCCTGGCTCTGGTTTTAAGCCCTCTACCAACTCAGTTGCAGTTATACGGTACCAGGATGACTTACGATTGAAGGGGCAATCCACTTTTCACTTGGAGCACAATGTGTCTTGCACAGTGCGCATTCTAGAGAAGTTTGGTTGGTTTCTCAATTTCCTGAAACCAATGTTGCTCCAAGCTTAGCAGTTGGAATTCCTAGGCCTGATCCTGGATACTTTGCATGAAGGTCTATGGAAAGAGGGTTGCCTTCTTCAAAGCCGTTCCCTTTGTCCAATTCATTCCAGGCCTCTACAGCAGAATGTTCTGATGGAAATGGACAAAAGGATGTGATTGCTGGACTCTTTGATGTCCTTACACCCCAGTAGGATACAGTCTCTGGATTGGTGGATGTATTGGCAGCTTATGGAGACAGGAAAGGCTTCCCTCTATCTCCTGAATGGTTCTGACAGTGGATACCAGCTCAAAAAGCTAGGGGGTAATTTCTGGACCACCTTTCGGTGCAAGGAACTTGGTTGCCACAGGAGAGGTCTTTTACCATCAACATTTTGGTTCTGTGGTCTTCTTCTCCTGTATTGATTGACATAGCTGAAGGGTCCCCCTGTGAGCATTAAATCAGACAATGCCAATGTCATGGCATACATAACTCATCAAGGAGGTACTAAGAGTTGGATGGCCCAGGAGGACATAGATCTCATCTAGTCCTGGGTGGAGCTTTATGTTCCCACTCTGTCCGCCGTTCATATTCTAGGATTGGAAATTTGGCAGGCAGATTTACTCAACCATCAATAGTTGTCTCTCAGGAAGTGGCCTCTTCACCTGGAAGTGTTCAAGGGGCTCTATCACCAGTGGGGCACTCTGGATATGGATTTTCTGGCTTCCAGATTCATGTGAAACTGGACAAATCTGGTCTGGGAAAAGTTATCCCCGGGTATTTTTGGTGGACGCTCCAACGTTGTGGGACCAATTCTTCCTAATTTTTGCCTTCCCTACATTACAGCTTCTCCCTCGCCTGCTTCACAGAATTCAGATAGAGGCAATCCCTGTGATTCTGGTTGCCCAACTTGGCCCATGAGAATGTGGTGTTCGAACATCATGGACAGTCCTTGAGTTCTTCTGGATCAACACAACCTGCTGGTGCAAGATTCAGTCTTCCATCTTCCTTTGCGGTCATGATTTTAAAGGCCTGGCTATTGAAGCTGGGTTATTAAGAGTCAGGGGAGTCTGTGATTTAGTCATTCCTACTTTTTTGAAGGCTTAGGAAGGTTGCTTCAAGGAAGATTTATCACAGAACTTGGAAATCTTATTTTGCTTGGACTGTGGACTGTATTTTGGCCTTTGGCTCCCACTGCTGTCAATCACAGTCAGTGAGCCAATGAGGAAGGAGTGGGGGGCCGGGCTAAGCTGTGGCTCTATGTGTCTTATAGACACATAGAGTAGGGCTTGGGTGTGAGCACACACCAGTGTCCCCATAGCAACCGGCTTGCTATTGGGGGCATTGGTCAAGGAGGAGGAGCCAGGAGCTCCGGGGGGTTATGAGAAGAGAAGGATGAGGGGTGCTCTGGGCAAAACCATTGCACAGAGCAGGTAATTATGACAAGTTTGGTTTTTAAAACAAAAATGCAAATCTTTAATATCACTTTAAATCCTCTGTCTATTTCATATGTTAACAAGCAGGAAGACTTTGCTTAAAAGCTTTCACTGTTGTTTCTTTCTTTTTTTCTCAAGCTTTTCTTTATTTTACTCTTCCTGCTCAGAGAGCTTCTGTAAAGTGTTTCTTGATATATTGTCAGAAAACTATCAACAAAGCTTTGACACAACTTCAGTTTCTCCAAACGCCTAACAACTATGTTGCTAACCTACAGCTATGAAATAAACTGCTTTTTAATTTGTTAACTCTGAGCTGGTGCCTTTGGACAAACAGAAAGCAAACCAGTTAGCAATCTGATGCCTTATGTCTGTATATGTAAAAGGAAATTGTGGGGCTTATATACCAGTATGAGAATAGTAATGACTCAATTCAAGTGTACCATGTACCTCTATCCAAACCATTTTTTTTTTACATTTTCAGTAGAATAGGAATAAGAATAACCCTTGTCAATTTGTATTGTTGCCTGTATTCCTGCTGTGGCGATTCATCCTCTCTAGTTGTCCTGCTGAAAATTGTCATCAGGACAGAAAGTGAAGGGAAATCCAAAAATGTTATGGTAGTCATCACAACAAGAATACAAGTAGATTGGAAATATTCTGATGATCATAACTTGGTCAGAAGGGATTTCCCTCACTGGAGAGATTTCTTCTCACTTTTGTGTCTCTGTAACAGGAAATACAGAGAAAACTCCCCAATGAGATACAGATAAGAAAACACAATCAAGACAGGGATTTTAATACTTACTTGTTCTATCCAAATAATAAAAAGATTTTGGCTAGAGATACACTTTTGGATTAATACTATCCAGAAACAATTAAACAAAATAATTTAAGAATTAATCACTTAGTCCAGTTGGCTTATACTCACAAGTCATAAAATTGCTAATCTCAATTTTCTACTTATTAGCTGATTGGTGCAAAGCAAATGTTTCACCTGTATTAAAAAAAAGATCAAGGTCTTCACCCAGTAATTACCAACGTATTGAAGAAGAGAAGATATTTAAAGTTAATAAGTGATAGCAAATGGACAAAGCACTGGCTGCGGATAAAAAAAAAAAATTGTTTAAATTATTTACCTTCCAGATATAGGTTTTAGGCTTCAGAATTCAAGTTTTTTTTAACCTGACATCAGATATGATGAGGATTTAATCACTCCACTAAGCTGCACGATTCAGTAACTAACTAGCATTACCAAGTCTCATATAATTTTTAATATTGTATGTGGTCAGATAGCACTTCTGCACTTATCTAGAAGTTTGCAATGTGACTAGATCTGACAGTTCAGGTTAAGACTCATTATAGGTCTCATCATTTCCATATCACTTTGAGTTCAAGCATTTCTATGTCATAAGCCCTGAAGGGGGGGGCATCTCTGCTGAGACACTTTGGCTTCTTCTGATGCTCTTATTCATTAAAACATTTGGATTAGACTTTTTCTGAAGTAGCTCCCATACAATTTAGAGGGGCTTCCATGCTCCACACAGAACCAAATATTTACTTTGATCTATGGTGCTGGTAAAACTACAAATTCCATCTTGCACTGCAAGCTTGAGAGAGGGTACCCTGGTAACTGTAGTTTCACAAAGGCCATAGCAATTAAACAGGCTACATAAATACAAGAAATGTTCTGATTATAGTTGGAATTGTCAGTCAGAGTAGGGGCAAAAAAATGCTGGTTTTCCTATGGCCCCAATTGTCCTTTCTCTCTTTTACATAATTGACATAGGCTCCGTTAATAATTCTCTACAGTACTATGCATGCTCTGAACCTCAAGCTTTCTATTAATGTCTGTTTTAATTGTCTAAATGAGTGAAATTATTCTGTGGGGAGCAACAGAGGTCTCTATTCAAAACAATTATTGCAGTCACCACTCAGCAACACAGAATTTGTTTAGAGTAAGGTCCCTCTAGGGCAGACTTTATAACTTTTGTCATTATTATCCCATACTAGATAACTTGTATTGTTGCTAAATCATATAAGCAGATCATCATGAAAATCTTTGAAAAGACCTTGTTGTAAATTGGTAGTCTATTTGTGCATATTGTTTGTAGCATTTTTGCCTTTAATTTTTGCAGTACTCTGACCGCTCCTCATGACACTTGTATAAACAAAACATGATGGGCAAGGCTTGAGTACTGTGAAATAAGCACCGTGAGAGGAAGACTCTAGAACAGTGGTTCTCAACCTTTCTAATGCCGCGACCCCTTAATACAGTTCCTCATGTTGTCGTGACCCCAACCATAATATTATTTTCGTTGCTACTTCATAACTGTAATTTTGCAGTGGGAGGTGTAGTGCCACGTCATTGGTGTCAGTGGGAGGAATAGCGCCCCATCATTGGTGTCAGTGGGAGGAATAGTGCCCCATCATTGGTGTCAGTGGGAGGAGTAGTGCCCCATCATTGGTGTCAGTGGGGGGAATAGTGTCCCATCATTGGTGTCAGTGGGAGGAATAGTGTCCCATCACTGATGTCAATGGGAGGAATAGTGCCCCTTCATTGGTATCAGTAGTAGGAATAATGCCCCATCATTGGTGTCAGTGGTAGGAATAGTGCCCCATCATTGGTGTCAGTGGGAGGAATAGTGCCCCATCATAGGTGTCAGTGGGAGGAATAGTGCCCCATCATAGGTGTCAGTGGGGGGAATAGTGCCCATCATTGGTGTCAGTGGGAGGAATAGTGCCCCATCATTGGTGTCAGTGGGAGAAATAGTGCCACGTCATTGGTGTCAGTGAGAGGAATAGTGCCCCATCATAGGTGTCAGTGGGGGGAATAGTGCCCCATCATTGGTGTCAGTGGGGGGAATAGTGCCCCATCATAGGTGTAAGTGGGGGGAATAGTGCCCCATCATAGGTGTCAGTGGAAGGAATAGTGCCCCATCATTGGTGTCAGTGGGAGGAATAGTGCCCCATCATTGGTGTCAGTGGGAGGAATAGTGCCCCATCATTGGTGTCAGCGGGAGGAATAGTGCCCCATCATTGGTGTCAGGGGGAGGAATAGTGCCCCATCATTGGTGTCAGTGGGAGGAATAGTGCCCCATCATTGGTGTCAGTGGGAGGAATAGTGCCCCATCATTGGTGTCAGTGGGGGGAATAGTGCCCCATCATTGGTGTCAGTGGGAGGAAAAGTGTCCCATCACTGGTGTCAGTGGGAGGAAAATTGTCCCATCACTGATGTCAGTGGGAGGAAAAGTGTCCCATCACTGATGTCAGTGGGAGGAAAAGTGCCCCAACATTGGTATCAGTGGGAGGAATAGCACCCCCATCACTGGTGTCAGTGGGAGGAATAGCAGCCCCATCGTTGGTATCAGGGGGAGGAATAATGCCCCAATGTTGGTGTCAGTGGGAGGAATAGTGCCCCATCGTTGGTGTCAGTGGGAGGAATAGTGCCCCATCGTTGGTGTCAGTGGGGGAGGAATAGTGCCCCATCGTTGGTGTCAGTGGGGGGAGGAATAGTGCCCCATCGTTGGTGTCAGTGGGGGGAGAAATAGTGTCCCATCATTGGTATCAGTGGGAGGAATAGTGCCCCATCATTGGTGTCAGTGGGAGGAATAGTGCCCCATCGTTGGTGTCAGTGGGGGAGGAATAGTGCCCCATCGTTGGTGTCAGTGGGGGAGGAATAGTGCCCCATCGTTGGTGTCAGTGGGGGGAGGAATAGTGCCCCATCGTTGGTGTCAATGGGGGGAGGAATAGTGCCCCATCGTTGGTGTCAGTGGGGGGAGGAATCGTGCCTCATCGTTGGTGTCAGTGGGGGGAGGAATCGTGCCTCATCGTTGGTGTCAGTGGGAGGAATAGTGCCCCATCGTTGGTGTCAGTGGGGGGAGGAATAGTGCCCCATCGTTGGTGTCAGTGGGAGGAGGAATAGTGCCCCATCGTTGGTGTCAGTGGGGGGAGGAATCGTGCCTCATCGTTGGTGTCAGTGGGGGGAGGAATCGTGCCTCATCGTTGGTGTCAGTGGGAGGAATAGTGCCCCATCGTTGGTGTCAGTGGGGGGAGGAATAGTGCCCCATTGTTGGTGTCAGTGGGGGGAGGAATAGTGCCCCATCGTTGGTGTCAGTGGGGGAGGAATAGTGCCTCATCGTTGGTGTCAGTGGGGGGAGGAATAGTGCCCCATCATTGGTAGTAGTGAATCCAATGATGGGGCACTATTCCTCCCACTGACACCAATGATACTTACCTTGCTGACCCCTGCTCCAGCCTGGGCTCGCTCCCTCCCTCTCCCATGGTACAGACACTTACCTGTCAGATGTCTTCCTTCTCCGGCCGCTCTCCTCCTCTTCACCCGCTCGATCTTCGCGGTGCCGCTCGGCTCCTCCACTCCAAGCTCCACCTCCTCGCCGGTGATTGGCCGCCTGTGTGCCTCTCCTGAGCTACAGTTCCGGCGGCCAATCACCGGCGAGGATCTCGAGGGTGTGTCCAGATGACAGGGACGGCATGTGTTTTCCGATGGTCTTAGGCGACCCCTGGGAAAGTGTCGTTTGACCCCCAGGTTGAGAACCGCTGCTCTAGAACATCAGGAAGTGTACTGGTGTGGTACTAGATTGACGTCTTAGTAATCAGATCCTTAGTGCTGGGCTGAGTACTATTTTTGAGTACTGCTGCATTGTTTTTAATGTGGCCTAAATAAAGAAGTTGTTTTACGATCTGCAATCTTTCTCCCTTTGCACATCTTTGAATGGGGTCTTCTTTTCATTAGTATTATAGAAAGATTGCAGAAATCAAGGGATTCCTGTGCTTTTCAGCAATGTTACCCTGTGCTGTTTGACCATTTTGTAACAAGAGGCCAATCAAATCTGGTGATTAAGTTATACCACTGATGTAAGAGGGTGAAGGCTCATGCACTTTACCTCATTGGAGATTTGCTATGACATTTCTCACCTTGTAGAAGTTGCTTTATAATAACTGCTTGGTTTAATGGACTTATAATTGATTATTATATACAGTTGTAAGATTTTGCACAATTGTTTTTTTCGCTGCATCAATTGTTGGATGGATGATTTTTATATTTATTAATACATTGATTAAATGCACTCTAATTTTTTTGTTATGGTATGAATTTTTAGTGTTTCAAATATTTATTTTTTGTTATATATAACATCAAGTCCTGGTCCTGGTGTAAATCTGCAATAAAATGTAGAAGTTACATAGTTACATAGTTATTCTGGCTGAAAAAAGACAAAAGTCCATCCAGCTCAACCATAGAAAAAAAAAAAGTTATAATCCTATACCTACAGTTGATCCAGAGGAAGGCAAAAAAACCCAGCAAAGCACGATCCAATTTGCACCTGCTGGGAAAAATTTGATTCCTAATCCCCCAAGAAGCAATCGGATATTCCCTGGATCAACTTTACCTATCAATGTTAGTATCCAGTTATATTCTGTCTATATAATAAATAATCCAGGCCTTTTTTGAAGCAATCCACTGAGCTGGCCAGAACCAACTCTTGAGGGAGTCTATTCCACATTTTCACAGCTCTCACTGTGAAGAAACCTTTCCGTGTTTGGAGACTACATTTCTTTTCCTCCAGACATAAAATTGCCCCCTTGTCCTCTGTGAAGACCTCAGGGTGAATAGCTCTACACCGAGTTCACTATATGAACCACTGATGTACAGTTGCAAGAAAAAGTATGTGAACCCCTTGGGATTATGTGGAGTTTTGCATGAATTGGGCATAAAATGTGCTCTGAATGTCATCTAAGTCACAACAATAGAAGAACACAGTCTGCTGAACATAATACTACACAAACATTAGATGTTGCCATGGTTTAATTGCACATAACATGTAAACATTCACAGTGCAGGGAGAAAAAAGTATGTGAACCTTTGGACTTAATAACTGGTTGACGCTCCTTTTGGCACCAATAACCTCAACCAAACGTTTCCTGTAGTTGCAGATCAGACCTGCGTTGTGCAGGAGTAATTTTGGACCACTCCTCTTCACAAAACTGTTTTAGTTTGGTTAGTCTGGTGTGAATTGCTCTCTTAAGGTCATGCCACAGCATTTCAATCGGGTTGAGGTCAGGACTCAGACTGGGCCACTCCAGAAGGCGTATTCTGTGCTGTTGCAGCCATTGTTTTGTTGAATTACTTGTATGCTTTGGGTCATTGTCCTGTTGCATCACCCATCCTCTGCGGAGCTTCAGTTGGCGGACAGATGGTCGTACGTTTTCCTGCAAAATGTCTTGATAAACTCTGGAATTCATTTTCCCATCAATGACAACAATCCGTCCAGGCCCTGAGGCAGCAAAGCAGCCCCAAACCATGATGCTCCCTCCGCCATGTTTTACAGTGGGGATGAGGTTTTGATGTTGCTGTGCTGTGCCTTTTTTTTCTCCACATATAGTGTTGTGTGTTCTTCCCAAACAACTCAATCTTAGTTTCATCTGTCCACATTATATTTTGCCAGTAGTGCTGTGGAACATCCAGGTGCTCTTTTGCAAGCTTCAAACGTGCTGCAATATTCTTTTTGGACATCAATGGCTTCCTCTGTGGTGTCCTCCCATGTACTCCATTCTTGTTTAATGTTTTCCTTATTGTAGATGTGTCAACAAAAATGTTAGCATGTGCCAGAGATTTCTGTAGGTCTTTAGCTGACACTCTGGGATTCTTCATTACTTCATGCAGCATTCTGCGCTGTGCTCTTGCAGTCATTTTTGCAGGATGACCACGCCTAGGGAGAGTAGCAACAGTGCTAAACTTTCTCCATTTGTAGACAGTCTGTCTTACCGTTTACACATGAACATCAAGGCTTTTGGAGATACTTTTGTAACCCTTTCCAGCTTCATGCAAGTCAACAATTCTTGATCGTAGGTCTTCTGAAAGCTCTTTTATGCGAGGCATGGTTCACATCAGACAGTGCTTCTTGAAACCAGTAAACCCAAAACAGGTGTGTGTTTTTTAAGGGCAGGACAGCTGTCAGCAGCACATCCAATATCATCACACTGATTGGAGTCAAGGTTGGCTCACTCCTGGCTCCAGTTAGCTCTGGGAGAAGTCATTAAGCTAGGGCCTCACATACTTTTTCCTCCCTGCACTGTGAATGTTTACATGTTATGTGTAATTAAACCATGGCAACATCTAATGTTTGTGTAGTATTATGTTCAGCAGACTGTGTTCTTCTATTGTTGTGACTTAGATGATGTTCAGAGCACATTTTATGCCCAATTCATGCAAAACTCCACGTAATCCCAAGGGGTTCACATACTTTTTCTTGCAACTGTATTTATACATGTTGCTCATATCCCCCCTTAATCTCCTCTTTTCAAGAGAGAATACATTCAGTTCCTCTAATCTTTCCTCATAGCTGATCTCCTCCATGCCCCTTATCAGTTTGGTTGCCCTTCTCTGTACTTTCTCAAGTTCCCCAATATTCTTTTTGTGAATTGGTGCCCAAAACTGAACTGCATATTCCAGATGAGGTATTACTAATGGTTTGTACAGGGTGTGGGGTTAGCTCAGGTGGGGGATCTCCTTCCCTGGGAAAAAGGTAGACCGCACAGCAGGCTTTCGTCAAAATCTGACTGGTTGTCAGTTTTATTTAAAAGGTTTGCAGAAAATATCAAAATAAACAAAACATCAAAATAAACCCTTGCCATCCAGGCACTAACTAAACAGAAGACTTTCCTCTCTCAGAGGTGAAGGGCTTCTCCCTGTCACCCAAAACAAAACAAAAGCAAACCTTTTCTTGTAGGTATAATACACACACACAGCTCTCTCAGAATACCTCTCTGAGTCCCAGGCCAGGAGCAACTCCTTGCTCCAGCCCTGCCCTTTTTGTATCACCTGTTGGTGGTCATTAGTGGAGTTCAAACTCTGGTTCGGAACCACCTCTGCCAGTGTGGCCCCGAAAACCCGGAGTGGACTCCACCTTACACCTCACAGTATGACCTCATGCGAGGTGACTCATATCTTCCATCCATCACTTTGCCGTTCATACTGTCACAAGGGTTAGAATGATATCTCTCTCTCTGGAGTCTATACCTCTTTTAATACAAGAGAGGATTTTTCTCGCTTTAGAAACTGCAGCTTGGCATTGCATGCCATTATTAAGCTTGTGATCTACCAGAACTCCCAGATCCTTCTCCAACATTGATTCCCCCAGTTGTACTCCCCCTAGTATGTATGATGCATGCATATTCTTAGCCCCCAAGTGCATAACCTTACATTTTTCAACATTAAATCTCATTTGCCAGAAGTGTTGAGAAAAAATGGTTACTCCTACAGTATATAAATTTTCCATTATAACTGATCCTGTTTTCATCTTTCTATCTTTGTCTTTTAATATACTTTATTCACCTAATTGGAAAAAGTTTATTAACGTCTAATAAATAAAAAAAGCCTCTATTGTGCATTAGTTGAAATATATTGATAGAAGATTAGATTAATATTGAGATGAATGTTGATCAGCTGTTGTATGGATCCGACATCTGCAGGTCGTAATTTTTAAGTGCTGTCAATGTTCCTGTTGAGGAGATTCTCTCTTCCTGTGACCATTGTCATCATCAGCTACAACAGTCAAGATTGGATTTCCCTTCACTTCCTGTTGTGGCTCTGAAACAGAGTACAGGGTTTAGGAGTGCATTACACATAGAGTGCAGGGTTCCTGGGTTCAGGAGTGCACTACATACAGTGCAGGGCTCAGAACGTAGCTATGCACAGAGTCCAGGGTTTACAAGTGGGTTACACACAGTTTAAAACCAAAAATTACCTCCCCCCCAAATTTTTCCTAAACCCTTTTCCCAGTACAGAGCCCTACAACCCCCCCCCCTTGCCTAGAGAGTATCAGAGAGTGGGGATGCTGCTGAAAAGCAGTGACAACTTACAGCAGGACAATGGAGAGTGCAGGCTGGGGGCAAAGGCTTCAGGATGAGCTGTTGTTGCAAGAACAGTGTGGCTGTGTAAATCCCCCACCCTATTTTGTCATAAGGACAGACCATGCAACAGGAAGAAGGGTCAGCCACACGCCGGAGGATAGATGAATATAGTGTGTACTTATTGATCCATAGGACACACAAAACATCAGGACATGAATACAGGACTTGTTAACGCATTTCACACGATCTTGTGCTTAATCATAATCAGTTATGATTAAGCACGAGATCGTGTTAATGGACATAGGATAGGCCCCTCCTTTTGGAAAGATAAAAAAAACAACAAAAATATACAAATAAATAAATATCTCAATAATCTCTACCAAACTCTATGAACATCAAGAGTTCCATAAGTTTTCCCATAATGGAGAGGGAAATAGAAACACCTACTCTATAGGGGGATATTTTCTAGTTGATTTCACAGCAGGGATGGTGTCCCATTGAGAAAAAAATATATATATATACCTTGAGGGTCCCACCACTACTAGTATTTTATTACAGCATTGTATGTAACTGTAATAATATTGTGTCTCTATGCATTATGCATACATCATATCTCCTATGTCATCTTGAAGAAGTGTCCTTTGGTTCATGAAAAGCGTTGCAAACTCATCTTCCCGGCCAAGGATTGACTTTTTGAAATAACAGTAAATTTAATTTGTGTTACAGAACTTTTGATGTATATATGTATGTCATAGTAGCAGACAGTGAGGTTTTTGCTGTGTTAGAAATATTTAATTTACAATGTCAAATTAGCTTGTGTTTTATGTTCACACTTTTAATTTGTATTCTTAACCAGATTATGTGATTATAATTATGTTTGGATAAAATGTGCACCTGAAAAGTCACGCTTTTTGTAGGCTTCTGTATAAATCTTTTATAGATAAGTTTGTTGATATACATTGGAGAAGGTCATACTGGGAAGAATATATTTATCTGTACAATTGGTCAATGAGCATGCAATCCTTTCATTGTGGGGAGACTTTACTGCTAGGGGATTTTTTTTTTTTTTTTTGCTGTCTGGAGTTGGGATTTAACTCAATGGTTGCTAAAGTGGAAGAATATTGATGGCCATTGAGATATTTTTATAGTTGCTAATCTTCAAATCTCTGCATTCATTACAATAACAATATTCAAATGAGCAAGCATATAGTAATGTAAAAGTCATACAAAATGTTACAGATAATACAAATTAAAGATGAACTCTGATATTACACTGTACATTCCTTTTAAACTGTGAGAACAGAAAGCGAAACCCATAAACAAACAATATTGGTGGTTTGTGATATTGACAAAGATATTATTTTGCTATAGAGTTTCTAAAGTCAGCATGGTGGCCATGGTAGTCCTGTTGGAGATAAAGTTCTGGGTCACTTTAAAGCTTGCTAGCTACTTAGGGTCAAAGCAAGGACAAGAGTGGCATCATACTGACAGCAACAGAGTAAGCAGATACAGGATTTCCAGCTTGTCCTGTGTGTACTTTATAAATCTTGGAGTCTAAAGATTACTACATTTGTTTTTTTTCCTTTAAAAATTGCCAGGTTCAAAACAAATATATGTATTTATTTGCTGCTCTTGGCATACATATATTGGCCATGCTGTATTTTATTAAAATATGCTTTCCACACCTACTAGGTCACAGTAACAAAAATATTATTTTTGCAGTGTCATTCTCAGTCAGCATAAAGAGCAGTCACATATTCTTATTTTTGTACTGTGTCAAATAAAAGAAGGCTTTGTGTGCATTCCTATTTCTGACAGTCTTACTAAACTAAATTTTTTCTACATAAATTAACTTAACATCTGTAACGTACACTATGTTGCCAAAAGTATTGGGACACCCCCCTAAATCATTGGATTTAGGTGTTCCAATCACTTCCATGGCCACAGGTGCATAAAATCAAGCACCTAGGCATGCAGACTGCTTCTACAAACATTTGTGAAAGAATGGATCACTCTCAGGAGCTCAGTAAATTTAAACGTGGTACTGTGATAGGTTGCCACCTGTGCAATAAGTCCATCTGTAAAATTCCCTTGCTACTAAATATTCCACGGTCAACTGTTAGTGGTATTATAACAAAGTGGAAGCAACTGGGGAAAAACAGCAACTCAGCCACGGAGTAATAGGCCACGTAAAATGGCAGAGCGGAGTCAGCTCATGCTGAAGCGCACAGTGCTCAGAAGTCTTCAAATGTCTGCAGAGTCAGTAGCTAAAGAACTCAAAACTTCATGTGGCCTCCACTGGACTCTAGAGCAGTGGAGACATGTTCTCTGGAGTGACCAATCACGCTTCTCTGGCAATCGTATGGACATGTCTTAGTTTAGCAGTTGGAAGGAGAACAGTACTTGTCTGACTGCATTGTACTAAGTATAAAGTTTGGTGGAGGGGGGATTATGGTGTGGGATTGCTTTTCAGTGGTTTGGCTTTGCCTCTTAGTTCCAGTGAAGGGAAATCTTAAGGCATCAGCACACCAACACATTTTGGACAATTTCATGCTCCCAACTTTGTGGGAACAGTTTGGAGATGGCCCCTTACTCTTCCGACATGGATGGGTAAATTAGGGGTGGAGAAACTTGACTGGCCTGCACAGAGTCCTGACCTCAACCTGATAGAACACCTTTGGGAAGGATTAGAGCCGAGACTGCAAGCCAGGCCTTCTTGTCCGACATCAGTGCCTGACCTCACAAATGCTCTTCTAGAAGAATGGTCAAACATCCCCATAGAAATACTCCTAAACCTTGTTGACAGCCTTCCCAGAAAAGTTGAAGCTGTTATAGCTGCAAAGGGTGGATCAACTCAATACTGAACCCTATGGACTAAGACTGAGATGCCAATAAAGTTCATGTGCATGGAAAGGCAGGTGTGTCAATACTTTTGGCAATATAGTGTAACTGTCCACAGTGCCTTGCTCTCAGGAAAACACATATCTTTTTGCAGTTTCATTCTTTTCAGGGTCACAGTGTCTATCAAATACCTCAATAATGTCTTTCATAGCCCGGTTTTGGTGTAATTGTCTCTGAATCAAGTCTACAAAAATGATCTGCCCTTTTCCCCAATTAAGTAGTAGAACAGCTTCATATGCACCACAGAGCAAACTCTTCTTGCCTATGTCTCGATGTCTGAGACAGATTAGAAAAACTCACATCTAGTCTCCTGGGGGTTTCACTGCACTCTCCATGGCATCTTCATATGCAAAGTGACACTTAAAGTGATATTAAACTCTCAGTTTTATTCAATTTCTGTAGCTGATTTAACCACTTACTGAGTATGCAGCTTCTTTATCTTTTATTCCTTGCCTATGTTTTAGTTTAGGCTGGTGCCATGACCACTTCCCCAGGTTTCCTGTTTCATGGTGGATTGTTTCTCTTGCAGCAATCTGTGGAGCTACCCTTGCATATGCAGGTGCTAGATTTACATTTCCCTACACTGTGTTCATCAATAGAAACACACTCCTCCTCCCTCGTTCAAGCTGACAGACTGACACAAGATCACACTGTCCACTTTTGACCTATTTCTTTGAAAAGCAGAAGGTTTTATTCACAATCTAAGCTATGACGGGTAAGGGCTGCCTTTATCCATTCAACAGTACAGAGTTAAAGATATGTGTAGGGATCTGGAAACCAAGGTCATGGTAGTCTTCCAGGTTTGGCTAAGTGGCATAGATTTGAGAAACAATAAGCATATTTTAGGGAATATATAGAGGGGAAAGGCTTTGGATCTGGGAAAAGAATATCAATGCTGCAAAAAGAGGAAAGAGTAAGGTCCCATACACACTGGGTGTTTAGCCCTGTGCATTGGGCTTTGGTGTTTAACTGCAAGAGGAGGGCACAGGTGAGCTGTCCAGACCAACTGCAGGCAGCCTGTTACACTCTATGAAAGACTGACAGCTGCTGTAGCAGGAAGGGGCACCTAGCAGTACAAACATTTAAGGCAGTATGTGCCCAAGAACGAATGCCCAGATCTCAAAAAGTCAGAATTAAAGGCATTCTTCCCTAGGCACATGGTGCCCTAAATGTAAGTACTGCTAGGTGCACTGTCCAGCCCACCCCAGCTGCAGCAGCTGCCAGCCTCTCACAGAGTCAACAGGCTGCCTTCAGAAGGGCTCGATGGCTCGCCTGTGCCCTCCTCCTGCAGTTAAACAACAGAGTCCCATGCAACAATGTCCAGTTTGCAAAAAGGACATTGGCAGATGAAAGGAAAAGGCAGAGAAAAGAAGTCATAGTGACAAAAGAGGGGGATTGCAGGGTGTGAGTTGGCCCAAATAAAGCTTAACTTCCCACCATAAGTTTAGAATTCCCTACTGTCAAGCCCCTCTCTAGTCATTACCCCCCTCTCCTTTCTACCAGTGAGCTCCCTGGGTACACTCAGGTATTTAGGATCTATCATTTCCCTGCATATTAAAGTGCCATTGTTCATTATTGTTTGCTTTATCTTAAAGTGTCTAATTGCCTGGTATTACCCAGCTAGCCTTGGATGTTATCCCAGGATTTGTCTGACTGACACCTTCAAATACATTATTTGCTTTAATCAACACAGAAATCTGCTATGTTCAACTGCATTGTGTCTGTGGTCCATTGAAAGGGGTATATAACATGTCAGAATCTAGAGTGTCAGAAGGGCTGGGAAGTTCCCAGGGTCTGGGCAGCACAAGAGGATAAGCAATATACAGCGGCCCTTATGTTTGTAGTGCTACATGAGTGCTCTTTTCTATTTATTATTTCTATATAAATTCTCTATTCTATATAGATTATTTCAGTCTCTATGAATTAAAACCAAATGTATAAGAAAGTTACACCTGTAGTGAAATAAATGTAGGTACTTATATAGCACCAATTTATGCAGCACTTTACATGTATTTTGTACATTCACATCAGTCCCTACCCTCAAGCAGCTTACAATATAAAGTGTCTGATATACACATACTAGGGCCAATTTATATAGGAGTCAATTAACCTACCAGCATGTCTTTAGAGTGTGGGAGGAGACCGGAGTACCCATAGGAAGCCCACGCAGGCACAGGGAGACCATGCAAACTCCTGGCAGGTAGTGCCATGGTTGGAACTCAAACTAACGACCCTAGTGCTGCCAGGTGGAAGTGCTGCCACTTAGCCACTGTGCTGCCACTGTCATTTTCACTGTCATATATATATTCCATAGTTTTTAAACTTTTTTTTCAAAAAGAATACATTCTTTTTTAAAAGTTGTGGCTTACTTTGTCCAGTTACAAAGGTTAAGCTACAGTTTCTTGTGACATTGAGCCATGTCCAAAGATCTTTTTTTCTACATAAAATGTTTGTTTTTTCCCAATTAATGGGTCTGTGGGGTCTACAAGGATGAACTGTGTAATGCTCATCTCTGCTTTTGCCACAACCATTCTAGGGTATCCTTTTTATAATTATTGAGCCTATCTGCCCAGTCTCTATGGTTAAATTCCAACTCTATGTTGTGTTGTCACACCCCATCATAAAATATCTACCTTCATGTCAAAAGCTGATCATCAGAGAATGCCTCGTATTCAATTAAAAAAATACACAGATTTTCCTGAATAGTGGCAGTACCAAGTGTGCAACCCCCTGTGGTTTCTAGGCAGAATTGCAGCTACTCGGTACTAGACCTGGAAGAGTGCTGATGTCCATGTGGTAGCGACAACAGTGATTTACAGCTTACACAGTAATTGGTTAGGTGTGAGCTATGCAGACTTACATTGGTCCAAGCTGTGGCTATGCAAAAAAAAAATGTCTAAACTTCAAATATGTATATGTTATATCGCTGCACAGCGATATGCTAATTCCTAAAAGCTCTCTTGGGAGCTTGAAAGCACCAATGAGCCAATGAGTGTCACACCTTTCACACCAACCTTTTTTTAAGCCCAATATGCATGGACCCTTAATTAGAAAAAAGTGCAGTCCCTTAAAACTCTATTTGATCTGATAATAGTGAAATAAATAATTAATAAATCACAGACATAATCAATAATATCAACTAAATGAATAAATACATCAATTAAAAAATACATTCAAACTGAGTCTGCCCTGGGTAAGCCCATGCACATGTGCTTTTGTGTGTTTTGTTAGAAAGTGTTTCATGATTATTTGCACATTTTCCTTTTCTTTAATTGCACAGCCTTTACAGGAGCAACCAAACTCAAGGTGTCATTCCTTTAGTGCAAATTTTACTTTGACTGGATCTTTGCCAGAAGCCAAACTTGCTCTTTTCTTTTTTTTTTTCCATGTTTTAGACATTTACAGGTGAAACTCGAAAAATTAGAATATCGTGCGAAAGTTCATTTATTTCAGTAAACTTAAAAGGTGAAGCTAATATATGAGATAGACTCATTACATGCAAAGCAAGATAATTCAAGCCATGATTTGTCATAATTGTGATGATTTTGGCTTACAGCTCATGAAACCCCAAATCCACAATCTCAGAAAATTAGAATATTACATGCAATCAATAAAACAAGGATTGTACATAGAACAATATCGGACCTCTGAAAAGTATAAGCATGCATATGTACTCAGTACTTGGTTTGGGCCCCTTTTGCAGCAATTACTGCCTCAATGCGGCGTGGCATGGAAGCTGTCAGCCTTTGGCACTGCTGAGGTGTTATGGAAGACCAGGATGCTTCAATAGCGGCCTTCAGCTCTTCTGCATTATTCGGTCTCTCATCTTTCTCTTGGCAATACCCCATAGATTCTCTATGGGGTTCAGGTCAGGCGAGTTTGCTGGCCAATCAAGCACAGTAATCCCACGGTCATTGAACCAGGTTTTGGTACTTTTGGCAGTGTGGGCAGGTGCCAAGTCCTGCTGGAAAATGAAATCAGCATCCCCATAAAGCTCGTCTGTGGAAGGAAGCATGAAGTGCTCCAAAATCTCCTGGTAGACGGCTGCGTTAACCCTGGACTTAATGAAGCACAGTGGACCAACGCCAGCAGATGACAAGGTTCCCCAAATCAACACAGACTGTGGAAACTTCACACTGGACTTCAAGCATCTTGCAGTGTGTGCCTCTCCATTCTTCCTCCATGCTCTAGGTCCTTGGTTTCCAAATGAGATGCAAACATTGCTCTCATCAGAAAAGGGGACTTTGGACCAATGAGCAACAGACCAGGTCTGTTTTTCTTTAGCCCAGGTAAAACGCTTCTGACGTTGTTTGTTGTTCAGGAGTAGCTTGACAAGAGGAATACGACATTTGAAGCCCATGTCCAGGATCCATCTGTGTGTGGTGGCTCTTGATGCACTGACACTAGCTTCAGTCCACTCCTTGTGAAAGTCCCCAACACTTTTCCTGACAATCCTCTCCAGGCTGCAGTCATCCCTGCTGCTTGTGCACCTTTTTCTTCCACACTTTTCCCTTCCAGATAACTTTCTATTAATGTGCTTTGATACAGCACTTTGGGAGCATCCAACTTCTTTTGCAATTACCTTTTGAGGCTTTCCCTCCTTATGGAGGGTGTCAATGATGGTTTTCTGCACAACTGTCAGGTCAGCAGTCTTTCCCATGATTGTGATTCCTACTGAACCAGACTGAGAGACCATTTAAAGGCTCAGGAACCCTTTGCAGGTGTTATGGCTTAATTAGCTGATTAGAGTGGGACACTTTGAGCCGAGGATATTGCGCCTTTTCACAATATTCTAATTTTCTGAGATTGTGGATTTGGGTTTTTCATGAGCTGTAAGCCATAATCATCACAATTATGACAAATCACGGCGTGAACTATCTTGCTTTGCATGTAATGAGTCTCTCATATATTAGTTTCACCTTTTAAGTTGCATTACTGAAATAAATGAACTTTTGCACGATATTCTAATTTTTCGAGTTTCACCTGTGTATTGATAACAATATCAAGGAACTTTTACATTACACATGTTCAATAAAAATCTAAGGATTTAACTAGTAACAACTAAAATAGAAATCTAAAAACTATGGTAATGTAAGGCTATTATGAGTCCTGGGCAGTAGTCAGGCCATGGGCCTGTACTCCGTACATGGGGTGGTTGATTTGCTAAAACCAAATAGGTTGTTTACTTTGCATGGGAATTTTCCCCAGAGCTCAATGAATGTGCTGAAATTTAACTTTAATAATACCGAATAACATTGTATTACTGTTGTATAACTGTATTTTGCTTGTTCTTGATTGGAGGTTAGAAGTCATTTACTAAACTCTGGGATTAAGCACCAATCGTGGGTGCAATGCTTTGCAAGCTCCTGTGGGGAAAAATAATATCCGCACATTTTTTCCTACAAAGGTGTTTGCAGGTGTTTTGTTTTCCCCTAAAGGTGAACTGAGCCCTTTAGGCCCTCTTCACATGGGCAGATCTGCTTGCTCAGCAGGGATCTTTCCACTGATCCCCAGTGAGCAGGTCCGTGTCAGTTTAGCTTGTGCAGAGTGGACAAAGACACAGACCCTTGTTCTCTATGGGGTGGTTGGATGTAACATGGGGTACGGATTCTCCATCTGTCTGTTTTTTTAGCGGATCAGATCATACCACGTGTAAGGACTTGTGACACCACTCCAAGCCAGAGAGCTAAAGAAGAAATCACCCTGCCAACAAGGAAGTGGAAGCAGCATCTATGAGTCACTCCAGACCCTGTGCAAGATGAGAGGATGGATGCCACTCTACCCTGTCCCTGGAGTCCGGTGTGAGTAGAGTGGCCTCTGCCACGATTCTAGACACGTCCGCTGACGCGTTTGGCCACAGCCACTGGGGCTTGATCACAGAGGCATCAGTTCTGTCAATTTACATCTGCCTCCCCATAGAGAACAATGGATAGTCTGATCGGGACTGCCTGAAAAACAGACAGGCGGACCAATTGGCCCACCCATGTGAAAAGGGCCTAAACCAAGACTACACAGGAAAAGCTTGACAACAAAAATGTTAATGTCCTGAAATGGCCAAGACTCTAGATCTCAATCCAATAAAGATTAAATGTGTGGAATTGAAGAAGGCTGTTCACTCACGATCTCCATGCAACCTGAAAGATCTGAAGCTGTTTGCAAAGAGGAATGGGAAAAAATTGCAGTGTCCAGACATGCTACGTTGACAGAGCCCTATCCACACAGATCCAAGGCTGTTATTGCTACCTTGCCTACTGAATACTAACTACTAACTTGTTGTCTAATATTAATGCAGCCAGCTATTCTTTTTTCCCTTTTACATCATTTTCTTTACTTTGACATGAAAAAGAGTTAAGTTCTTTAAGTTGGCGGACACAGTGATGATCTTGAATGTCTGATGATATAGCACTACCTTCAGGAGTAAGACAAAAATAAAAGCTCAACTTGTGGCAGCCCCTGATAGTGGTCAAACCCTCTATCTGTTAGAGACATACCAGTTTGTCATCTAGTGCTCCCTGCTGGGAATCTTAGTTCCCATTCTTTTTGCAGGGAATTCTTATTTTTGATTATTGTCTGAGACTTGTAGATCTGTAATCAACAGCTGAGCTGGGTTAAAAGTTGAATAATCTATGCAAATCCTTACTATATATGGGTTCAGTTGTGATGGCCCTATCATCATTTAGTGTGATCTGTGAGTTACTTAGGGGGATCCACATACGACTGGGTGACTTGTTGCTCTGTCACATTATCTCTTCAGGGAGACAGCAACCCTATTCTAGACCAGAGGTGATCTAGGAGGGTTTCACTGCAGTTATATTTGATTTACAGACAGATGCAAAATTGATTGCTGACCTTGGCTACAGAGGTCATAAGCGTGCATCAGTAATAAAAATCAAAAAATGTGGCGCTACTCATAAAACTTAAAAAATACTAATCAAAAAATGATTTTAAAATATATATAACAAATACAATACACCTCGTGAAATATATATATATATATATATATATATATATATATATATATATATATAATAATCAAGTGGTCATAGTGATCAGAAAATATATATTAAACTAATATCATAAAAAACATAGTGTATAAATACTGTGTAGTAACAATCTTTGTGACAATTTCTAGCACATGAAAACAATAAACAATTATAATAATTAAACTGTGATCAATCATGCAAATAAAGTGCAAAAAATGTCACACTAAAAACACAAACGAAAAATAAAAAATGTGTAGACAAATGTCCAATGGGTGGGTGGCACCACTACTGCAATTGCAAGCACACGTGATCATAAAGTGACTCCAGGTGCAGAAACTCCAACACATGGCTAGATTAGCCTCTCACCTCCAGGCTTCGACCCGTGAAGGTCAAAGCGTATAGTGGGATCAAACCCTCAAATCCTCTCAGCATCTACTGATATCCACTGATCCACTTTTCCCATCCATAGATATCCTTCTCTAGGGGTCGATAATCAAGCAGTGGCTCCTCTTATGGGATATGGGTATGTGCCAAAAAAATAAACACAATCTCCTATAGTGTAGCAAGTAAATTTAATGGAAAACAAACCATAGACATATGGAGACAACTCACATCCGTCCTCAAAGATGACAGCTTTACAACCGTATGCTTTTGGGTGTAATCTGCATGGGTGTACAGGAATCAAAAAAGGTGCACCAAGATGGCCACCACGCCGGAAGTGGGTCACCACGTCAGGCCGACGCGTTGCGTCACAATATCATGTGCCTTCCTCAGGGCTGGCTTTTATTTGTTATATATATTTTTAAATAATTTTTTGATTAGTATTTTTTAAGTTTTATGAGTAGTGCCACATTTTTTGATTTTTATTTCTGTTGATCATGGGTATTTGATGTAGTGTTGGCGGCTTCTCTCTTAAGTTTATTGAATATAATTTTTGGGGGTTTAGTAGTGTGGGAGGTTCACACCATCCCTGTTAGTTTATATTATTTTTTCAGTAGCGCAGGAGGTTCACACCATTCAAGCGTGCATCAGTGCCTTTTCCTACAGCATCACTCTCTGACCTGCCTACTGCCTTGGCTATGGAGATCTCAAAAGTCCTTGCCAGATTATGGTATTCCTGAGGAATCACAGGCAGCTGCCTTAGCTCCAAGGCTTAGAGCAACAATTTCTGCTTTCATGCTTCGGTTTGTACCACCTTAACTAGGAATGGTAGCCTTTAGCTTTTACTAGTACTGCTACCTATCTAGGATCCTTTAGGGCCCTAAGGCACATGTTACTCCAGGGCACCCCTTGTAGAAACTGGGGGACTTCTGTAAACCCTTTAATCCCTTTAAAATGAATATTTTACAGTCTGAAACCCATTGGTGGAGTCTATTATCTGAGCAGGACTGTTCCCAATGTTGATCTGGCAGTGCTGTCCTAATAAAGCACTGCCAAATCCTGTGGAGGATGCACCGGTGCCTTTGTTTCCCATAGACAAACAGTTGGAGATTCTCTCCGAAACCTTGCTCTTGCCTTGCAAGCCCTCCTTCTCAGCCTGCAGTGGCTGTGTTGCTAATTAGTCACACATTAGGGGCATGGACTGGACTCATATGGCTGGATCAAGTCTCTTTCCTATATTTGTGGAGTTCATACTGGCACCCTTGAACCAATGGAAAATGGGTAGTGGATATCTCCCATCTTCTTTGTATATATTCTCTTTCATTGCACATGCAGAGACCTGTTTAGTTAAAGTGTTAGGCCACAGGGCAGGCCTGTGAAAAGTGCTTGTGGTGCATGACCTTTGAGGGACGATGTCTCTTCAGTGCTCAGGGGTCCAGCTCTGGAATTGTGTATATCCTTTGTCCCAATTCTTGGAGGATTCTATCAATAGCTGCTAGGTATCTAGTCTTGGGAGGTGTCCTGGACACCTTGTTGGTGCAGGGGGTTTACAGGAGGAATCCTGTCTCCTAATGGGGATTCTGGAGCTTTGAGAATTTTTGGTAGCCCATACATTGTTTGACCTCCTGGCTGGAGGGTATTCTCATCTGAATTCCTCTGAACTGGTGTATGGCCAGCTTAAAAAAATAGGAACTTTACTGATGCCGTATGACAATACGAATAATGAATAAACCTTTACTGATACCTTGTAAGAATAAAAATAATTAAAGTGGTTCTAAAGTCTCAAGGGTTTTTACCTTCCAGCATTCTAAGCATGCAGGTAAGAACCTTCTGTGTGTAGCAGCTCCCCCCCCCCAACATTTACCTGTGCCCCCTCTTGATCCGGCAATATCCACAGGAGTCTCCATTCTCCGTAGACTCTCACTCCTGATTGGTTCCCTCTGCTGTCAATCACAGCCAGTGGACCAATCAGGAGAGGGAGTGGGTGGGGCAGGGCCATGGCTCTGTGTGTGAATGGACACACAGAGCAGCAGCATGGGAGCGTGCCTGCTCAGATACCCCCATAGCAAGCAGGTTTTGCTATGGGGGTACCGGACAGGAGAGAGGGGCCAGAAGCGCCGGCGGGGGACACGAGAAGAGGAGGATCCGGGCTGCTTTGTGCAAAGATCAAAGTAACCTTTACTAGACACCAAGCAAAACAGCAGGTAAGTATGACATGTTTGTTATTTTAAAAAAAAAAATCGTATGCCAAGTCGCACCCTATTGTACGGTCATATCGGTGTGCTTCTGACTTGGATGCACTACTTTTGTTGCGATTTGCATAGACATCTGTGTCATATGTCTTACAAATCGCAACTGAAATCGGCAGGTCACCCAATTTTGAAATCGTGCAACTTAACTGTAAGTCGCACGATTTCAAAATCAGCTTTGATGTGACCGGGGGCTTAGTATCACTTTAACCTTGTGAGAAGGCATTTGTTTACATAATTGTATAGCTGTTTAAATTTGCACTTAAAAATATGCTGCAGTACATGCCTCTTGCTAAAAAAGTAAAGAATTGTGTTTTTTTTACAGGTTAGTAGAGAATAATGTACAGTATATTGTCTGAGACTTAAATGGTAATCTTACCTTATTATATTTTTTTTAATTTTCAGAGGATGATGTGTTTAGTGGAGACAACACCATAGACATGCTAATTGAAGACCAACTGATAAAACATGAAATTCAGCAGCTCAGCACCACAGAAAGTCCATTTTCAGCTAGTGAGCCATCAACCTCAAATGATCTTAAAACAAGATTGGCAACAGAACAGTATGATGTAACAAGTATAGGAATCACCTCAACGTTATCTTCCTCAAGCAAGAGTTCAGAAACCACTTTCACAACAATGGAGTTAACAGAACAAGCCACAACAGTTCAATACACAACAACCAACCAGGTTAAGGATGACCAAATACCAACAACTATGGGGGCTACAACGACTTCACAGGCTACAGAAAGCACTAACAGTCCAACAATACTCATAAAACCTATCCAGGCATCAACACTTGATATCGGCACAGTGGCACCAGTTAAATCACAACCTGTTTTAACAACATCCAAATCAAAGAAAACTACTATTGCTAAGCAGAACACTGTTGATAACAAAGAAGAGGAAGATGATCTTGTAAAAGTTATTGGTAAGCATAACTCCTTCTGGTATGTATAGTATATGTGTAGTTTTATAAAATCTAGTAGTTTAAATAAAACTTTGCATTGATATTATAAAATGATCACTATGTGATGAGAGAGGATTGAATATTGGACAACATAAATATCAGATGCAGTCAAACAAATGCCCTATTTATATTAGTGTGGTCATGAAATGTCTTCATGTGATATGACACATTAGCCAGAATTTCCTGATTACACTACACGCTTTGATGGCCATCCACTAGTCAAATAATGTATTTGGATATGATGGTTTATATCTTGATTCATCTCATAAAGTCTATCTATAGGTTCCTGTTTTCTTTAACCTGTACAATAAGCATGCGCAGGCAAGGCAACTGCCCTGGTAAATTATTTTAAGAAATTATCTTTTACATTTTCTTAGCCCAGAATGCTGTGTTCAAACCAACTGCAAGTGGACAGATGTGAAGGTGGGGAAGAGTAGGTGGTGTTACACATAATTTATCTGCGTTGTGTAGGTCACTGTTAAAACTACTCTGTTCCAGGAGTACTGCAGGAGTACATGGACTCAGGGTGAGAGGGCTTCCATCCGTGACTTCCATACTAACAACCTCACCCACTTTTAACATTTTAATACTCCATGATAGTCCAAGCTGCTGCAGTGGTAACACGGGGAAACAACATTGCAACAGTTAAATGCTTGTCAGGATCTAAGGAAAAAATAGTCATCCACCGCACAGTTCAGTAAAAGTTAAGGTTCAGTACACAGAGCTCACCAGCCGGGAGTCCAAGACATGCAAGTCCTTTAGACCTCGTTCACACCATTCGTGCAAAAAAAACTGATGGAAGCTGACGCGTAGATTTCACTTGCAGAGATATCAGTTTACATCAGTTTTAATGTGCGCTTGAGTGTTATATATGTTGCAGATTCATGCGCAGAAAAAATCTGCAAGTGATACTAGTATTGTGAAGTGAACAGTCCACATAGAGAACAATTGATTTTGTTGTGCCCTTGCAGAACGCATGCAGAAAAGCTGACCTCTGCACCTTGGTGTGAACAAGCTTTCACTGAAATCCAGGCAAAAACAGCTTTCCCTTCTTTAGATACAACACAAAAAACCTCAGTGTCTCTCTGGACTCACCTATTTATTAGGTAGGACTGTAGGGGAAGTATCTGCCTTGCACAACTCCTCTCCCAACCCTGCCATAGGCTTACTCTCCACATATCACCCCACTGTTCCAGGATATAGATGGACAGCTCAGACAAATCAGCAACAGGAGCATGAATGGCCGTCCACAGGACACAAGAATTGATTCTTCAACTTTGGGTTATATGCCATTAAATTTCCCGTGAGTGTACACTGACAAAATCTTTGCTAGAACCATCCACCCCCTGTGTACACACATAACTCCACCCACTCAATGAGGATCCAGTTTTTTAGTAATGTCCTTAGGGATGAGCTTCTCCTGTTGCAGAAGATTTTTTTTTTTTCACCAGATTTCCCTCCCCTTTTTCTTGGGCTGATACTTTCATTTGACTGCTTATTGCCTTATGGCTCACTAGCATATTCTGGATCGTTTATGCTCTATGAACATCTTGGGAACCATATCCGGACCCCGCAGCAGTTAGGCTGGCCCTCTAATGTTTGCTTTAGGCACTGGATCCTGTATTCAGCACTCAACCTGGTATGTCATGCAATGAGCGTATTAGCCACACTGTGCTTTGCAAGTCCAGGTTCACGGTCCATTAAAAAAGGCAACAAACACTAAATACTCCTTCCTAGGTTTGCCCGTTGTGTCGAGCAAAGCCTAGACCCTGGACAGGACCAATGACGTGGACAACGTAAGACAGCTTTGCCCTGTACCTTTACATACCAGTTTCTGATGCCTGTAATCTACCATTGCTGGTTCCTGTTCCTGGTTCTTGTTGGATCATTTCTTGGATCTGTAGCACATACTAAATTATTTCCTTAAATCCTACAAAGCACACAAGTACTTTTGAAGGTGCAGGCAATGGGATAACCTACACTTTGAGTATTTCATCCTAACTATTATTGTCTCCCTTTATTCAGTCTTAGAGGTAATGTTATTGTAACGTTAATCTGTTTTAATTTGGCTGTCTTTTCTTTCACCTTTAAATGTGCACCTCTGACTGTCATTTTATGCTAACAATTTAAACTGATCATCTGCTGTCTCACCTGTCACAGGACCTTGGTTAGCACCTGGGTTATTGTGATTCCTTCATCCATACCATGAGTACTCTGGCAGGGGAAGATCCTCTTTTAACAATGGTGGATTACAGGCACTTGGGAGCGGGAGCTGAGGAAACTCCAAAATCCTAATAGATGTGCAACTGTCTGGCTAAACAGAATTCTCTGCCACTAGTCTGATCTATTCCAAAGGCCACTTCCGGAAAAGGCAGGTGCTAACAGCTGTACATACTCTTCTGCCTCTCCTCCCCTGACTATTTTCATGTGTTACAATCTGCATGGTACACCTCCAATTGCAAAAAGCTAGGGGAGGTGGGGAGTTGCTGACATTTTAGCGGAGGCTGACGAAGATTTTTCACCGTCGGAATTTCATGAAGTTACTTCTTCAGCTTCTCAACACATGCTGCCTATTGAGGCAGTGTGTGCTAATCTCTGGCTAGACACACCTAGTGCTGAAATTATCTCATATATTCCTATGGGTACAAAAAAAAGGCTATTCCTAGAAAGCATTTCCCAATTCTTGATCAAGCAGATTGACCCTTATACAATGCACAATGTTCCAACTCCAAGAGGTTATCCACTCCTCCGGACATTTTTGATGCCTTGTACCCAATGGAAAAGGAATTTAAAAAGAAATGGATTGTTCCCACTGTGGACTTGACCTTTCTTGCACTAACTGTCTATTGCTTCGATTGAGGGCATTCCCTCCTTTAGGGATCCAGTTGACAATTGTTTGGAGACTCCTTTGAAGTCCCTTTTTGCTCTGGCAGGTTTAGGCCTGTAACTGGCTATTGCCACTTTGTCAGTTGCCTAGACTATGGCAAACTGAACTCAGTAGTAAACTGACTGCTGAAATAGATAATCCTATTCTTGCTGCAAGATTACAACTGTTTACAAGCCTATTATTCTTTATAGACTCCTTGGAGAGTATGAGTCATCAAATCTCCACAATGTCCCTTCTTTTTATCTATATGCACAGATTTGTAAGGCTTAAAGCTTGGTTGACAAACTGGACTCAATAAAGGTGCCTTTTGCTCATGTGTTTGAAAGCAAGCTTCTCTTTGGAAAATGCTTTGAGGAATACATTGAGACAGCTATTTAGGGGAGGGGGTTCCTACCCCACTATCCACAAGGGCACTTCCCTATTAAAAGGGCAATTACAAGGACTTTTCAAAATCCTACACTGGACCCTTGTAAATTTAGGTATGCTCATCATTCACTTAAAACATCTATTCAAATTACTGCAGTAACTAGGCTCTTAAGTGATATCTATATCTACTGCAGCAGCTAGGCTTCTGCCTGGTTTCCCATAAACCTGCTATTTTATCTCTCCTATGAGCAATTTCCTAACTTTAATGGGTTATACCCATCTGTTCACACCTCAAGGTAGCTCTTACATTACTGCAAAATCACCACACTCCGTGGTGCTATATAATTAAACACTTAATCATTCCCTGAATATTCATATCCTAGGGTACCTTGGAGATACTTTTTTTACAAGGCTCCTGAGTCAAATCTTTGAACCATATGCCCAAACCCTGATGCTCACATTTCTCCCTTTAATTGATCTCTCCATCTTTCTCAGGCTCCTCACCTGACCTTGTACTACTTGAAGTATGTGGCCTAATCCTGACATAATTCTTATTCACATTCCTTTAGCACAACATTTTGTGAATCACTGATCCTGTGTTCATGAAAACGCTTTTATTAGAACCCTTCGGTTGCCTCTCCGTTTCAATTCTCTCAGGTTATGGTGGCAAACTCCTTCAGGACAGCTAGTGCCTGGTTTTCTCCACTCTAGGCCATTGGAACTCTAGGTCTGACTATGTGGGGAAGTTAGCTCCACTACCTAGACATCTTTTTTTTTACATTTTTACCTGGTATACATATTTTGCCCTGAGTTTTTGATATTCCCTTTCTGCCCATTTTAGGTTTAAGGATTACCCAGTTTCCTGTTTTACAATCAGAGAAGTCATTCTACTTTTGCCTCCTCAAAGACCTGCACTTTGGTACCATTTGACTCCATTAGCTGGCTTAGTACTGGTAAAGAATGCATTGTCCTTTTCTCAGTACTTTCCTTATGTGTTTGTTTCACCTGGAGATGTTCACCAATTAGGCACATACAAACCTATAGGTTGGGTGCCTTTCTTCTATGGGGGTATTCAGATCACTCCCCCCATATTCTGCAATCTATCAGGTGAAGTAGTTCTCACATAGCTTGATGATAGGGATCCCCATCCTAAAAAAATGTTTCCCGCTACTCATTCTACAACGTTCTGTGTTTGGAATTGCCAAACACCTAGCCCCTGGTACCCTGCAGGTCTTAGTTAAGTCTTGTATATTTTAACATCTTGGCTGTCGCTCTTCTTTGTCGCAACTTTCTGTGCTCCTCTGGGGCATTCCTCAGGTGCTTTTGCCCACCAAGAGCCCCCCTTTTGTTCTCAAAGGTGTTACTCAATTAAAAGGACCTCTGTAAGAACAAATCCTTCTTCTCTCTGTTGTCCTTGGCAGCCATAGTTCTTCCTTCTTGAAGTCTTTCTTGCTTCCATGGGAGTTTTCCTATTGCCCTCTGTGGGATATCATTCTCGTTCCCAATGTCCTGCCTGGAAAGCATGTCAAAAAGTTAAGATCGTCCTAATGTGTGTGGGTCAGGACTGCCATCCATGGCTACCTGCCATATATTCCCTTGCAAACTGACCCCTCTTCGTTTCCAAACAGGGCAGTCCCCTATAGGATTCAATTATCCTCTTCCACTAGGCTGGGTGGTTATGTTTCCTTCCTTTCTAGAGCTTCTGCAGGTTCACACCAGGTGAGGTAGGACTGCGTTAGGTGGCTATTCTAGTGCAGTCCCAAATGCCTTGTCTCCTACCTAGCCAGTTCACTAAACCTGGTGGTGTGCACAGAAAAAAAGTACTGCATGCACTATTTTTTCCCAGAACAGTGAAGTTCAAGTCAATCCACCAAAAGAACTTAATGAAATGACACTGTTTGGCATTTTAATAAATGAATGCAGTGGCAGGTGTGAATGTACACTTAAGCCAGCCATACATAGATCGAATTTTGGCTGGTTCCACAGGGACTCCTGTTTTTGAGAGGGAGAGAGGGTTTCTGTATTCTCTACCTTTTAAATCTGGGGTTGGGGTTTTCTGGGACTCTCTGATCCACTGTCAAAGCCCCTTGTTCCTTCCAGGGTATGATCAGGATAATATGATAGATTTGGTAGGGTTTTTATGGGCTGCTAGACCCTATAGTCTAGACCAGGGCTTAAAATTTCAAGTCCTGAGCTATTAGCCAGGCCTTAAGAGTTACTCGCCACCAACAAACACATGCAAACAGAGACACCTGTACACACACACAGACATGTACATACACACAGAGACACATGTACACACACGCACAGAGACACATGTACACACACATATATACAGACACATATAATTAAGGTAAGTGCAGCGCTAAACATATAAAGATATAAATATATAAAGAGTTCTTCAATAAATCAGTAGTATAAATCATATATGCATGAAAAAAGGTTCTAAAACAATAGAGCTCCGTGTGCCTTCACATGTTTCAGTGCAAAAATCCTTCAGATAGGTGAGAGGCAAGGTAATGGGTAAAGTGTGCACTCAATAGACGCGCAATGGTTATGCGCAGTGTATAGTATAGTGGAGTTCTGCCAATGGGTCCCTCTCAGCATAGGAACGGGATCAACCCAGGATAAGTAGATGTCATCAAGATATATTCAACCGGATGTCCCCTTTAAGGACATGGGTGCAGCCTCTTCAGTGGTACAGTGGTCACCAGGGGGAGCTCTGGGGGATTAGGTGCTTGGTAAAGAGCAAAAAGATGGAAAAGTCCATAGTGTAGTAGACTCATAAATTGTTTCATGAAAGTTAGAAATAAAAGGTATTTCCATACGTGTGGATGTGTATTCATACACCAGAAATCTTGCGATAAACATGAGCAATAAAATGACAACCATCGGGTTGCTATGAGCACTATCCAGCTGGTGTGGTAATAGGAGCCGCCGGACCTCCTTGATCTGGCGGTGTGACGTCAAGGCTCGCAGGCTCCTCTAAAACGCGTTTCGTACGCGTGTACGTCCTCAGTTGGGTTGCCGTGCACCCTGTCATCTGGTGTGATCTATTTATAGCTTTAAAATGGTGCCCGTGTGTTATCGGGCGCCATTTTGCCGGAGATCAGCGCGAACCCAGGTAAGACACAGCAGCCCGCCCCTGTACTAAGTGTCCCTTCCGTGGGAAAGAGGGGGGGGTGGTGTTGCCGCTGGTCTAAAAAGTGCCGTCCTAGGCAAACGCCTTGTTTGCCTTGCGGCAAATATGTCCCTGGGACATACCTTCGCCCCCACCATAATTTCCACTCGCCATTGGCGAGCAGGCGAGTGGAAATTTCAAGGCCTGGTCTAGACATTTTCTCTCAACAGTTGGCACTAAAAAAAGTATCTGATCACCTTTTGTGCAGCATGCAAATGTTCCCTGACTACTGGTATTGTGTCTGCCAATCAGTTATGCATTTATGCAGTGTGTTTCACAATACTTCGATAGGGGGTAGCCTTTGGTTCCCACTTCTCTTTAACCACATCCAACAATCCACAGGCGTGTCTCCCACAAACCAGCTTAAAAGCCAAAAGCCCTGTGAATGCCTATGGTACAACCTTTATAGCAAACAATAAATAAGTCAGTAAAAAAAGACAGTATTGACCATCTTTTTCAACCACTTTCTTGAGCATTCCCTTTAGGGTTTTATTGAATCGTTCCACTAACTCATCAGTCTGCAGAGGATACACAGAAGTCCGCAAGTGCTTAAAGCGGAACTTCACTCTAATAGGGTGGACCATTAAACAGAGTGGCTTGCGCAGTGAGAAGCCAGCTATGAAGCCGCAAGGAATGCTGCAACACACATCACATTGCCCCCTGACATAGCTGACATTCCCACGCTGCATTTTATCTTGTAGGCTAGCATGAACCTAGCGGAATTCAGTGAATATCCATGAGTGATGAGGCTTTGTTTTATATTATGGAATAATGAAGGGTTAGAGTTTCATTGCACATGCATTTATTAATGTATATGGATATCGTTTCAGTTTCTCTATTTGTCCCAAATACTATTGTCACTGGAACAGAAAATGAGGAGAAATCGAAAATTTTGAGTTGTCACCAGAAAAGGAATAGAGGTGAAATCTTCCAATGTGGACCCTAGTGTAGGGAGCAGTCGTCTAAGACTTCATCTTACTATTATGTTTATAGGACAGAAGTGATCAAGAATGTTTCAATGGGAGACAGATGGCAAAACAGAAAAAGACACCTTTTTTTAGCATTCTCTACTCCATCTAACATGCAAAAAAAGTTTTTCCTTTAGGTATAATTTAGGGCCCACGTGTCTGAATGGTTTTCTATGCCTTATTGTTATAATAGCTAATGCGTTTAGCCTGTGTAGGTCACTTTCATGCAATCTCTTATTGTTTAGCCAGCTGTCTATAGCATACCCACATTCCTGTTACATCTGTGACTCCTGTAATACAGTAATGATTTCATTGTTTAAATTTAGTTTAAATGTGTGCTTAGGGATTATTTTTCCTCAAAGTCTTGGTATAATATACAGACACTGAAATCAAAAAGAATTGCAATGATTCTGTTTTAGTGGCAAACCCATTATACAGTAAATATAATCCTGTGTTGAGAAGGCAGGAAGGAAGAATCAAAAACAGCATCATAAAAAGTCGATGTGTACTACAGATGTGAGACCTGCTTCAAAAGCTTTTGTAACTAACTCATATTTTTTGTCCCCTTGGAAAACATTAGGACGATGCAAAGACACTTTATCTACAATTTCTGGGCCTACAACTCAAAACACCTACGGACGTAATGAAGGAGCCTGGATGAAAGATCCTCTAGCGAAAGATGAGAAAATCTATATAACAAACTACTATTATGGAAACACGTTAGTGGAATTTCGGAATCTGGAAAACTTTAAACAAGGTAAAATGGAAACATTTACGCTTGTTCATTTGACAGTTGGGTTTCTTGAAGCTATGCCATGTTACGTCAGGTAATGTTCATATCCTGTTTGTTTGAGAAAAATAAATCCTTTAAAAGTCATCTATATGCATTATAAGGGGTTTAGCAAATCTAATGACAGATTATTGTGTCAATACACTTAAGGTAAATGCTAAAAAGAGATAGTATGCATATTGTAACTATATAATGACTGCCAGTTTAGCTCTAGAAAACTTTGCATTTCCTCACTCCAGATATGTAGCACCCTTGACAAATTCACCTTCCAGCAGAACAACGACCCTAAACATACAGCCAGAGCTACAAATGGAATGGTTTAGATCAAAGCATATTCATGTGTTAGAATGTCCCAGTCAAAGTCCAGACCTAAATCCAATTAAGAATCTGTGGCAAGACTTGAAAATTGCTGTTCACAGACGCTCTCCATCCAATCTGACAGAGCTTGAGCTATATTGCAAAGAAGAATGGGCGCACATTTCACTCTCTAGATGTGAAAAGCTGGTAGAGACATCCCTAAAAAGATTTGCAGCTATAATTGCAGTGAAAGGTGGTTCTACAAAGTAGTGACTCCGGGGGCTGAATACAAATGCATGCCACACTTTTCACATTTATTTGTAAAAAAAAAATTTAAAGCATTTATCATTTTCCTTCCACTTCACAATGCTGTGCCATTTTGTGTTGGTCTATCACATGACATTGCAATAAAGTACATTTACATTTTTGGTTGTAACATGACAAAATGTGGAAAGTTTAAAGGGGTATGAATACTTTTTCAAGGCACTGTACCTACAGACATTTCAATCTATTTTATTGTGAAAAATACTTGATATGCAATCAAATCTTAGAAAAATCAAACCAACAGGGAACAACTTTTATTTAAATTTTATTTACAATATCAGGTTTGATGCACTTAACATTTTGTGCAGATAAAAGGACATGTTTTTAATTTACACATAAGCACTAACCAAAATTCATTGTTGCAATATATTTCTGAATGAAACCTGGAACTGCAATCCAGAATGCCCATTCTGTGTTTTTGTATTTTAGTTATTGTACTCTATACCATACCTGTGTCCTCTAGGGACAACCAGGAACAGTCCAAGCCACTGCCAGAGGGCTTTGTACAGCAAGTCCACAGAATAAAACAAGCAAAGCATCTGCTCTTCCCACCCACTAACTAAACTTATGTCAGCTTACGACTAACAGGCTGCCTCCTAATGGGTTCCCCAAACAGACAGAATATGTACTGTTTTAATGGAATGTGAGCAGTCAGATTTTCACCCAACAGCAGGGAGAGTAAGAGAGAGGAGTCTCCAGCATTGGTCAGCGCAAAAAAGGCCTGTGGACAGCTGAGCCTTATTAACTACTTGCCCTCCAAAGGATTTACCCCCCTTCTAGAGCAGGCCATTTTTTTGTAATACTACACTGCTTAATTTAACTGAAAATTGCGCAGTCATGCAACACTGCACCCAAATTAAATTTTGTCTTTTTTTTCCCACAAATGGAGCTTTCTTTGGGTGGTGTTTGATCGCATCTGAGCACCCCCCCCCCCCTACCTGAAATGCAAAATCACGTATATATGCGTGATTTTGCAGATCCCTGCTGCCCTGTAGTAGTATATCTGCTATAGGGCAGTGGGCAAACGATTAATGAGGTCTAGCTAACAGGTAAGATGTGGATCTAGGGATAGAGGTTTTATCTCACGCAAAATTCTTTGGGCTCCAGGATCCAAATCAGAAGTTAATAAGATCTGAGAAAGCACAAGTTTTTTTTCTCCATAAGAGGTACAGTTATACTGGAGCCCCTTACAATATGTAGATGAGAAACCTAGGTGATACATATTCACCATCCACAGCCCTGCCATCCAGTACCTTACATACCCTCCCCCTTTGCTCAGATCTGTGGGAAGGAGAATGTTTTGGCAACATACAGTGGGCACATGGCAATCCTTCAGCAACCCATTCATGAGTCCCTGACAACATTTTCTGTACATCTTCTGGAATTGCATTTCTTTGTGTTTCAGGTACCCAATAAGGTTTAACTTTACTTTGATGTGATATTTAGTCCGAATGTCATGGGAAATTATTTTTGTTCAGCTAGGATATTCTGAAAATACCTCTCCTTTTTTTCTGCAAGAATTCTCTCAACTCCTGAATCTGATTAGGAGACAGGGACTCTGACACCCTGACCTCTGGTATACCTTTCGCTGGTGACACTGATCACTTTCTGCTGAGAAAGTCTTCCTATCCTTCCAGGGTTTCATTAGGTTAACAGATATTTGGAGGGATTTTCTCTTTCTAGGCTGGTATACTTGGTGGTTGTCACTGATGTCACTGATTTTCAACAGTCTCATAGGGGCCCTACCACATTGGCAGAAATTTGCTCTCTATATTGGGACCAAAAACAAAGTCTCCTGGGTTGAAGGTTATGATTTTAAAAAAGAAGGTATAAACCCTGGCCTGTGCCTTTTGGACTTGCTACTTATGTTTCTGAAATATGGGCATGACTTCTACCATCTTATCCTCTGAGCTATGTATTTGATTACAATTTTGTGAGGTATGGCCTCTTGCTTCCATATATCTCAGACATTAGACATGTACGTTTCGGACAAAGTATATGAATTTCCAAATTACAATAGTAATGAATTTAAATGAATCCAAAAACACAAAACAAAATTTTGGCCAAAATTCGAATTGAATTTGAAAACCATTTTGAAATATAAACATATTGCTGACTATTGCTGATTTCCTTCAAAGTCTATGTGTATTAATTAGTGTTAGAATATAGCAATCTTCTGAAATTGAAATTTCAAAAAGAACAGAATAAAACAGAATAGAAAACAAAATAATAGAATAGAAAATAAAGGAATAGAAAATAAAAGAATAGAAAATAAAAGAATAGAATAGAATAAAAAGCATAGAATAGACTGGAACATAATATAAAAGAATAGAGTAACACAGAACAGAATAAAATAGAATAGAAAAGAATCAAATAAAATAGAATAGAATCAAATACAATAGAAAGAATATAGCCGACTTCCAAAATTTGAAAATAATAGAATAAAACAGAATAGAATAGAATAGAAAAGAGTGAAAGAATAGAATCAAATAGAAAATAAAATAAAATAGGAAATAAAGGAATAGAATATAAAATAATAGAATAACAAAAAATAGAATATCAAATAAAAGAATAACATATAAAACATTAGAATAAAATAGAAAAAAAATAGAACAGAATAAAATATAAAGAATATAGCTGTCTTCTGAAATTCAAATTTTGAAAAGAATAGAATGGAATAAAACAGAATAGAAAAGAATAGAAAATAAAATGATAGACTAAAACAGAATAGAATAAAAAATAAAAGACTAGACTAGAATAGAAATGAATAGAATGGAAAAGAAAATGATAAAACAGAATAAATAAGAATGGAATAGAAACAAATAGAAGAAAATACAAAATAGAAGACAATTGAAAATTGAAATAATAATTTTCTAATAGAATAGAACCAGCTTTTCTTTATAATGAATTTGGATTTATTTGATATTTTCAATCCAAAATCGATTAGAATTTGTTTCAAATACTTCTAATCGATGGGAAAAATTTTAATCTGGTCGAAAACTAATGAAATGAGTCCCCAGGGATGCCTACCATACAGAAGTTCAAATGAAGAAAATTCTATGGACAACTGTGGCACTTCCCTTACTGAAAACATCAAGTATGGCAACAGGAAGACCTTTGGCATGACCTTGGTCCATCAAGGGGAAACACAGGGAACAGCTCCTCTACTATAAAAAGAAGTGACAGACAGAAAGGAAAACTGCCAAAAAAGGACCATGTAACTGAGCCTCCGGGGCATTGAATGGACCAAAAAATTAATTAGACTTATTTACATTTTTTAAATCCAATTCCAAAAATGTCAGCAACAGGTGATTACAAAAATCTTCTTTATTGAATAAAGGAGTAAAAATATTCCATGGCAAACTTACTAACTCGTTTCAGTCTCCAAACAGACCTTATTCATAGCTAGCTATACAAGTCCAATTCCAAACATTTGCCATATAAACTTTTTAATTGGAACTGCAGCTCCTGTTATTTTTCAAAACTATCAGAAAAAAAGATCTTTTCTTTGCAAGATGGCAGCTTGGAGGCCTCTGTACACTGTGATCACATAAGCAGGAAGTGAGATTTTTGAAGGCGTTCAGTGTTCAAATGTATATGGCAAATTTAAATGATTACATCTGCTATGGAGGATGGCTGGAAAGTAACGCTTAGAAGGTTCCTTTGATAAAGTCAGAATCAAATACAGGTGGTTTCTTTAGAATTCAGTTATGGAGGAGAGATTTATATGACGCCCCTGCTTTGTCCACTGATGGTGTGACAAAATACTGCGCATGTTCACCATTCTTTCTAGGGAGGTCAATATTTTCCGGTAAGTGGCTGTGTGTTTGGGTTGGTGAAGGCTTTTCCTCTCCTGTAATATCCCAGGCACATCCTTCTGTAATTCTGAGGGTGGACTTGCTCACATTTATGTCAATTTAATTGCACCTTTTACTCTGTGGATGGGACTATTTTATTTATGTGCAACCAAAGTATTAGATTTCCTATATACAGTTTGTTACAAGGGCATTGCAAACTGTATATAACCCATGTAGTGGCACAATTGATTAGGCCCTTAACCTTGTAAGTACTTTTGTAAGTGAACACCTCAGAGCACTCAACATATTTGCATATTTGGCAGTGACCACAAGGGACCATCACAGAGGTTCTAGAAAAGAGAGTCAACCACGTTTCATTTGAGGAAGGTACAAATTCAGATTGAGTAAGTAGATCAAGTTCCTGGATCTACAGGCAACCATTTGGAGGTATTCACCTATAATATTAGATAAGATAGGACATCGCCGTAACACTTGCCAGAGCCTAGTTAATATCTCTTACTTTACACCATTGTGCACCAAGTTGAGTGATAATTATAATTGGCCCTCTCTAACTGCCCACTTGCATAGTAGAAAGAGATAAATCATCCCTTTAAAGTAGCAGTCTGTCTTTATCAGAGGCATTTCTTTTAGCATCTTTCAAATACCTGTAAGTATAACCTCTTTCTCTGAAGCCTGCATACACCTGATGGCCCTCCTTTTTTGAAATATGATACTTTATTGCAGTTTCTCCTAATATGGAGAAACTGTCTTATAGATATCCCTTAGATAAGTGATTTAGGATGGAGGCTATCTGCCCGTAATACAGTGTTAGCTGTAGTGAGTTTACAGTAAGTACATGTCACCATCTTCCCCTTCTTCTTTGGTGATCCGGAGGTCCCAGAAAGGAACTGTCGTGGAATCAAAACTATATGTGAGTATAATATTCCCATCATTATGATTAGGTTCACTCATATACTCATATAATTCTGATTCCTGGCTCTTCCAGACCACCAAAAACTCATCTATGTAACGAAGATAAATGGTAACCTATTCCTTAAAAGGTGTCTGGCTAAATGTAGGCATGCATAAGAGGGTGCCCATGGGCCACCAATAGATGTACCAGAAATTTGTTGATAATTGATACCATTAAATTGGAAAAAATATTATTCAGTACAAAAAACAAGGAGGTCTAGAATAAACTCATTTTGCTGACTAATGTCTGTGTAAAACTTTTTCAAGAAATACTTTGCAGCTTTCAAACCCCAATGGTGAGGTATTGACATATATAGAGATTCAATGTTGATACCCACTAAAAGTCCTCCTTGACATTGACTCCCCTTAGCTTATTCAGTACATCCTTAGTATCCTTTATATTTGAATAAAGGGAGGGGACCATCGTCTTCAACAATTGGTCTTTATATTGACCTATTGTCTTCAGGGGTCCTCTAACCACAGAAACAATCTGTCTACTTGGTAGGTTAGAGAGATCCTTGTGTAACTTGGGGATGACATACAATACTGGGATATTATATTCAGAGACCTTCATATAATTATCTTCCTTTTACTTAACAAGTCAGCCTCATGGGCTAAGGACAACTTTAACTTAAGCTCTTTAACCATCCTTGGGAAGGGAGTATCCGGAAGCTTCCTATAAACTTCTTTATTGTTCAGTTGTCGTTTCACTTCCCCAACATACTAATTGTCTCCCATTATCACCATATTACCTCCCTTATCACTCTTCTTAATAATGATACCTTTTCCAATTTTTAATTGCCACAGAGCTCTTCTCTCTTCCTTTGTTAAGTTATCCGCATCATTGACTTCCCAACTGATCTCTTTTAAATCTTCACTCATCAGATCAAAAAATGTACTTATCCATTTAGTCTTTTATAAAGGTAGCATCTTTTTGGATTTCATATTAAGATCCATCCACCTAAGTATTAGTGTATCATCATCTAAAGAAGGTTCAGCCTCAGAGAAATCATCACTCATAAGATCCATTAGCTCATCTAATGCTTTTTGATCATCATCAGTGTCATGGAAATTTTTTATTTACAGGTTGAACTTTAAATGTGTCATATATTAGTGTTATTCATATGTCTCTCGTGTGGCTTAATTAAAGCTCTGAAGGCTGCAATTGGGCCATGCGCATGTACAATGTATGTATTACAGTACTCAGCTCGGTAATGAATGAGATGGCAGATCTGCGCTTATAGACCGGCATGTATACCACCACGGCATTCGATGCGAATGCCGCCGGCGGTAGACCGCGGGCCTGTATCCACATATCAGCAGCATAGTACCACATGGACTTCGTACCGCAAGGCGCCAAGCAGTGCGAACTCCGTGTGTAGGCTCATGTATAGCTTACAAGATATTACCAACCTGAAACTGTATCTGGATGGATGTGTTTTAATAAAGATTGTATCGGGCCCATTCAGATACAGACTGGCACTTTTTAATCTAGGGGATGCTTGTACAGAGAATTTACATACCACTAGGAGCTAATAGGATAGGAAGTTTGCTTTTTGAAGGTGCCTGGTTCCTCTTGGTCTCCTGTGTGTTGCTGGCTGGCTTGCTGGATTCATCTTCCTATTGGCTGATGCATATTTCTGGAATCATCGTCCTGCTGTCCTGGGAACATGACATCTAGTGACGAGAGATCAGATGACATCATCCCCTCCAGTGGCTTCCTTTCAGAGTACCAGGAGTAGGTCTTAATTACTCCATGCGCTGAGACATCTGGTTAGTGCAAGCTATTTTCAGCTTTTTCAACACAAGAGTCACGAACTTTTCCTCTGGTTTTTCCAACCCTGGATGCACCACAGAAGTCACGAGTTTAATATGCTTTATATTTTAATGTTTATTTTTATTATGAATTCTTTTATTATGAATTTTACCTAATTCAGATTCATTATATGCGATCAGGTTTCTTTGATATATGAGATCTGATTTATGAGCGCTGCATATTTCTATGACAGGCTCATGTATAGCTTACAAGATATTACCAACCTGAAACTGTATCTGGATGGATGTGTTTTAATAAAGATTGTATCGGGCCCATTCAGATACAGACTGGCACTTTTTAATCTAGGGGATGCTTGTACAGAGAATTTACATACCACTAGGAGCTAATAGGATAGGAAGTTTGCTCTCCTCAGAGAGTTCATGGGGGGGGAGGGGAGGACTGGTGTAAAGGGGGAAGGTTGCTTCCCTCAGAGAGCTCATGGAGGGAGGGGAGGACTGGTGATAGATAAGAGGAAAGGCTACGCTCCAATCGGAATGTACATCCTGTGTATAGGCACTCCCCATGCATTGTTCTGTGGGAGGGGATTGACCTGACTCATGTGGGGGGCGTGTGTGTGTGTGTAATAAAACCGGGGGCTAAGTCTGAAGCCAGCCTCTATGTGAATTCCAACAGCAACCTGAGAGTGTCGTGTGATCATTCCCAGGTAACTGGAGCTGCCTTTCCCCACAATTCTGAGATAGCTAAACCAGTTGGAGGCGCACAAATCGTGGAGCTAAGCTGCAGTCGCGGTAAGCGAGATTCGCACAGCTTTATGGGGGATTGCTGCGCATCCAACTGCGAGTACTCACGGTAATGAGAAATCGGTAAAAGCGAATTTCCAAGACATCAGAGAGGATCCCACCCCATCATTTTCTTGGTATCTTTTGATCATGCAAAAGACGCAATAGCACCTTTCGCAAGAACAGATGAACATCTTTATAAACCGTGAACTCTTCCATTTTATGTTTGGAGAGAAGGAAAGTCCTTTATTCAATAGTTTTAAATGTCTATCTTTTAGCGGAAAAGAAGACAAGTTAACTACTTTATTGTCCTTCTGTAAGGGCAGTAGTTTGGTAATTACACCTTTCTTTTCTGATTCCTGGTCCTGTTTTTTCAATCTAGATTTTCTTTTTCTACATCTTTTTGCTTTGACTTCTTTCCTGTTTTCAAAATACCTACTCTCTCTTGAGGTTCTTCTTGCGAAGAAGGATTGTCCCTGCCCTGGGCTACAAAATTCACCAATCTAGTGGCACCTTCACCATCTGTATCACTAGAGATTGTTTCACCTTTCTGAATGGGAGACAGAACGGAATCATCTCCGTCTGGACCTACTTCTACTTCTCTGAGAGGAGAGATCGAAGATCCCAATCAGCTAAATCAGCTAAATCTCGTTTGAATTTAGTTTGTTTAGTTATTCTAAGATTTTTTTTTTTTGTACCTTATCTATTTCATTTTTAACTATATTGTTCTGTCTTATAATTTCATAATAGTCCTTAAAAGGATCTAAATCCTTTGTACTTTGCTCAATCTCATCCTTGAGGTCACCCAATTGGAGCCTTTCTTCCTCAGCTATCAACTTCATAAGCTCAATGCTGTAAGAAATGCACAGATCCTTCCATTTGGGTATCAATCTATCACTATACAGATGTTCTGCAGGGATCACTCTGTCCCTTAAACCCCTAGGTATTATTTTATGTTCAATGTAGGATTACAAAAAAGAGACATTCCAATTCCAATTTAGATGCCTGATTAGTTATTTTTTATGTATCTTAAATGCCTTTTTATCTCCTCTTCCTTGCTTTCAGGATCTGCGATATCATCCTTCAGTGCTACTTTAATTTCCACATCAACCTCCTCCCCTACTGCAGCTTCTCTACTACAGTATAACCTTAAAGGATGTATTTTTGAGAGGGATTGCTTCTGCATCCCTGTTGGCATAGTCAAAAACTACCAATGTGCTGGTGCCCTGTTGCAGTATTCGAGAATTTCCTGAGCAGATCAATAGCAACCCTGTCAAAAGAAACCTTAGTTACTGGAAAGGGTACTATTAGATCTCAAAAATATTGATGGGTGAAACAGTTTGACACTCAGGGCAAGATTTACAGTACATTTCAGACTGCTGCTCAGTCCAATCTTTTGGTTTTTTTGCATCCCTTTTAAAGCAGTAGCAAACAATTTTTTTCTTTAATGGGCCTCCTGCAGGTTTGTGCCATAATGTGCTGGTATGCACTATTAGCAAATTATGACAGATTTATCTGTCAGCACTCCAGCACTGAACTGTCACCCTTCCTGGAGCTTCCATTTTCACTAGCCCTTCCTTCTGAGTTTGCACTTTCTGGCTGAACAGCTGTGATGACCTCACTCTCATGCATGCGCATGGAAGTCTCTCTCAGGCATGGCACTCTCTGTGCATGTGCCAGTGACAATATTGGCTGGAGCCAATATTATTATAGTAATATCTAGTAAATTACACATTTAGGACTTATTATAAGTTTACCTGTAGATACAAGTTTAAACACATAGTTTACTACCTCATCTAAAAGGGTACCATCAAATATGCCCACTGCTCCTCGTGCAGCATCCCCAGGGACGGTTTCTAGCAGGGCCTGTTTTTGCTGCTTTTGAGACAAGTTCACTTGCTGCTGAGTCTTTAAGGAGGTCTGGTGGGACTTTTACATTTGCTGTGTGTCTAAGTGGTTTGTCTCTGGCTGATTAGCACAGATGTGTCCCAAAGGAATAAAAGCGCACAGATGTGTCCCAAAGGAAATAAGTGAATGGTATATGTCAACTGTGATTGGTGGGGAAAAAACTCACTGCTGCCAAGGTAAAAACACATCGGTTTGTGGGAAGTTTGAACAAGAGCCAGGCGCTGTGTAGTTTTGTGATAAAAGTAATACACCTTATACGGAGGTGTGCCTTTAATAATTCATATGGTAAAAAATAAATAGCCAGCCTGTGGCTTTAAGAAGCCAGGTTCCAAGATGGACGGCCATCCGCTCAGAGGGAAGCAGTGGAGTAGAATACCTGTCAGTGCAGGGACCACGTATACCCGACATCCCAGCGTCCTGGATGACGTCACCATGATGTGGAGAGACGGAGAGGGGGGGAACACTTGCTGGAGCCGCAGCTTTAGAAGGAAGAGGCCAGTTGCCGGGACAACATGTTTCACGCACATGCGCTTTATCAAGTCTCGAGTTCCCCCCCTCCGTCTCTCCACATCGTGGTGACGTCATCCAGGACGCTGGGACGTCGGGCTTCTTAAAGCCACAGGCTGGATATTTATTTTTTACCATATGAATTATTAAAGGCACACCTCCATATAAGGTGTATTACTTTTATCACAAAACTACACAGCGCCTGGCTCCTGTTCATACTTTTCTCTTTAAAGACAGGCTCAACTGATAGTGGTAACCATGCACAAGATAGGGACACCCAGAATCAGCCCATGTAGGCTTGTTCTTCACTTTTATTCAGAACAGCAGAAAACAAGCACAGTTCAATGCAGTAGGGATTATACATGTACAAAATATTTACTCATTCAACAAAAATATTTTTCAAAAAATGTCGCGCTCCTAATTGTTATCAGTTATTACCAATATAGTAATTATACAACTATCAGAATATATAATTCATGAAAAATAAATTTAAATGACAAATCAATAAAATTAAAAAATATTAAAAAATAAAATAAAAACATAAAGTCTCTGATAACAACTTATTAGTGATAGTCCCAAAAAAAAATTGTGATCCAAAAACAATTGAAAGTGAAAAAATAGTATAAAAAAGTCTCTATTGGTATAAAACGTGATAAATCTGAATAAAAAGTGATCAAAAATAAGTGATTGCAATTCCCAGTGACTCCTTATTGTGATTAGGTTATGCGCTCACCTCCTTTTCAGCCTGTTACAGGCTTAATTCACTTTTTGTTCACATATGGAACTTTAAATATTTTGTTGCACCATGTGAAGAGTGGTGGGTATCCCTTAATTGCTTCCCAATTCTTTTATCCTCCTTGCCACTATCCCCACAGGGATCTTTCACTCCTTCTCCTTATCTCCTTCTTTGATGTTCCTCAGTAAGAAAAGAATGCAGACATAGTGCCTTATCTTTTAAAAATCACAATGCTTTATTGAGTGCCCAAATGCACTCACATTAAGTAAGATAAAAAAAACGCTTTGTTTAAAATTAGCTGCAGATAACGGTTTGCGACGCACACATAGTATAATCGCCGTCCATGGGTGTATAGTGACGTCGTAGCCTCTCCCCTACGCGTTACTTCACAGGTCACGCGGCTTCATGCGGGCACGCGGGTTGTGATGCACACATGATATGAGGATGTGTTTCATATCAGCGATCCCTATATAATTACATTAAGTGGCTCACAAGTAATATTTAAATTTTAATTGTTTATTTACTCATTCAAGCCACTAACTAAACTTATAACAGGGTGTCCCCTAACGGGTTTAAAAAAAAAAAGAAAAACAGGCACCATGTGTACCTTTTTAGTGTTCTGTCTGCAGTCAGCCTTTCACCCGGCAGCAGGCTCGCACATCAGAAAGAGAGAGATAGAGGTCTCAGCATCAGCCAGACTAATGAGGGCTGGCTATCAGGAAAGATGTGAACCTATGGATGGAGGATTTATCCCATCCAAAGCTCTACAAAGTTTTTTGGCTCCAGTACCCAGACAAGATCTAAGAATACAAAAAGTTTGTTTTTTGTTAATACCAGACACAAATCCTGGAGCCCCCTTCTATTTGTACTGTATGTGAGAAACCTAGGTGACACATATACACTGTCCACAACGATCCCAGGCAGTGCCTTTCAATATATGTATCATCATGGAGGTACTGTATGTAGCTGAAGGCTGGTTGTCCGGGGCTGTTCAAGCTCCCCCCTGCAGGCACTGGGAGAACTGGAGGAGAGGTGGCTGTGTTGTGGGCTTCGTTCTCCTCAATCCCCCATCAACACAGTGGCTCTGTAACTGAGGGTTGTGAGCAGGGGCGGACTGACAATTCATGGGGACCTCGGGCAATAGGGGATCATGGGGGCCCTGTGTCCTTGCCCAAACTCGAAAAAGCCTATGAGAAAGGTACCAGGGGCATCTCATGGGGCCCCCTACTGACCCTGGGCCTTCGGGCAGTGCCCGAGTTTCCAAATGGTCAGTCCGCCCCTGATTGTGAGTTGTTGATATGTCTGCCTGCTCTCCCCCTTCTTCTTGCTGGAGCTGTGCGGGTTCTGTGTGGCTTTCCCCACTAAACCCCCTCCCTCCTGGCAACAGTGTGTACCAATCAGCAGCAAGGGGGAGAGGACTTGGACTGCTGCAATGCACGCTTGGGATGGCTAAAAAAACTACAAATCCCAAAAAGCTTGGGAGATTTTGTGCCCATGATTGGGATAGGAAAGGAGTTCTGCTCACTTACTCCTGTCTGCCAGGAGCCCGGCTGGAGCAACCTGATCCTGCTATAGGGGGTTGTGAACGTTGGTAGCAGTGTAGCATCAGCTGCATGTGCAATACCCACACCACTGCCACAAGGAGAATGGAGCGTGTATCCTCCGCCTGCTTCCACCACTGTTCGCTAGAGGCTTCAGGAAGGGACTAAGGGGACCCCTTCACCAAGAACACTTACAGCTGTATCCTGGGATTGGTGAGAGGGCTATTGTCCCATTGCTTATACTGCTGACTGAAACAGTGTTACTAAGAGCAAGACACCAACTACATCCTCCCATCTGCTGCATCCACCCTAGACTTCTGCAACACCTCTACTAAACTTATACTGTATCAATACCAACTCTATACTGCAGTTCTACTGAACTGTCACTGTTTACAACCCACACCTGTTCTTTATCTATTCAAGAACTACACTACCTCTACAGCCTACATTAACTGCCTGCAGGTTAGTCAGGACTGTCTTTAAGTGCACCAATGCATTTTAAAGGGCCCCAACATTAGTCGGCAGCAGAAACACATTAAGGACTACTTATGCCTTGCGACATGTCCACATATCCCATTATGCCATTTCTCTCCTATTCCCAATGCCTTCAACTTTGATAGTGCTTACCAGACAATTTTAGACCTAGCATACCTGTCATTAGTGCACTCAGCAGTATATTTCCAGGGGTTTGCAGTTCAAGTCTTTTACTGCTCACTGCTACACCTCTGAAGTGGAGGCAAATGGCTTGCTATGGAGACACAAAGAAGAGGAGGAGCCAGAATGGCTGGCAGGGGGACCAAAGAAGAGGAGGATCGGGACCACTGTGCAATAGTATTGCACAGAGCAGGTGAGTATGAAATGTTTTTATTTAAATTTTTTTTAAAAATCTACCTTTAGTAACACTTTAACTAGTGGCTCCTTTTGGGGTAACGCTACAGAATATAACTCGATACTAACATTTATAGGTAACGTTGATCCAGGGAATATCTAACTGCCTCTCAAGGTATCAGGAAGAATTGTTTTCCCCGCAGGAGCAAATTGGATCATGCTTTGCTGGGTTTTTTCTTTTTTGCCTTCCTCTGAATCAACTGTGTAGGTATAGGATTATAACTTTTTTTTTTTTAATGGTTGAACTGGAGGGACATTTGTCTTTTTTCAGCCAAACTAACTATGTAACTATGTAATACTAGGTGATGTTAGCAGCTAAACATCTGGTGATGCTGTTGTTTTGAAAGAAGCCCTGGAATGTCTCTAAAAATCTTAACTGTAAGGTCCAAATTCCTAGAGTTTATGGGTCTATATATGACATATTTTCACCATAGCAGCCAACGTTCTGGAAATATATAGACCTTTATGTGCTATTATAGTGGCAGGAGCCACATCTACACAGTACGACTAGTAATCATATTACTAGTATTTCCTTTCCTGTGAATGTGCATGGCATTGGGCAGCTGTAATAACACAGCTTTAAACAATACTGTGCTTGCAGGCATTAATGCCAGGAAGTATTTCTAAATGGCTTCCAGCTGCTGTAGTGAAGATTGTATTGTCATGATGAATAGCTAGTTTCAGGTGCAAGCAAACGAGAAAACATTCTGGATAGAAAGCAGATTGAATCTGGAAGGATTATAAGATGGATACCTCATGCTAACATTAACATGAATTCTACACTTACTAGTTTTAGGTAAAGGTCCTCAGACAACTACAGTGGGGATCGAAAGTTTGGGCACCCCAGCTAAAAATTTGTATTAATGTGCATAAAGAAGCCAAGGAAAGATGGAAAAATCTCCAAAAGGCATCAAATTACAGATTAGACATTCTTATAATATGTCAACAAAAGTTAGATTTGATTTCCATCCTTTACACTTTCAAAATAACAGAAAACAAAAAAATGGCATCTGCAAAAGTTTGGGCACCCTGCAGAGTTAATATCTTGTACTGCCCCTTTGGCAAGTATCACAGCTTGTAAACGCTTTTTGTAGCCAGCCAAGAGTCTTTCAATTCTTGTTTGAGGTATCTTTGTCCATTCTTCCTTACAAAAGTCTTCCAGTTCTTTGAGATTTCTGGCCTGTCTGTCACACACTGCTCTTTTAAGGTCTATCCATAGATTTTCAATTATGTTGAGGTCAGGAGATTGTGAAGGCCATGGCAAAACCTTCAGTTTACGCCTCTTGATGTAATCCCCCGTGGATTTTGATGTGTGTTTAGGATCATTATCCATTTGTAGAAGCCATCCTCTCTTTAACTTCAGCTTTTTCACAGATGGCATCAAGTTACCATCCAAAATTTGCTGAAATTTTATTGAATCCATTTTTCCTTCTACTCGTGAGATGTTCCCTGTACCACTGGCTGCAACACAACCCCAAAGCATGATTGATCCAACCCCATGCTTAACAGTTGGACAGAGGTTCTTTTCATTAAATTCTGTGCCCCTTCTTCTCCAAACGTACCTTTGCTCATTCCGGCCAAAAAGTTCAATTTTAACCTCATCGGTCCACAGAACTTGTTTCCAAAATGCATCAGGCTTGTCTATATGTTCATTTGCAGAGTTCAAACGATGATTTTTGTGGTGAGGACGTAGAAGACGTAGTTTTCTTCTGATGACTCTTCCATGAAGACCATATTTGTACAAGTATCTCTTTATAGTGGAATAGTGTACCACAACTCCAGTGTCTGCCAGATCTTTCTGGAGGGATCGTGCAGTCAAACGTGGGTTTTGAATTGTTTTTCTCACAATCCTGCGAGCTGTTCTGTCTGATATTTTTCTTGGTCTTCCAGATCTTGCTTTAACTTCCACTGTTCCTGATGACTGCCATTTCTTAATTACATTCCGAACAGAGGATATTGACATCTGAAAATGCTTTGCTATCTTCTTATAGCCTTCTCCAGCTTTGTGAGCGTCAACTATTTTCAGTTTCAGTTTTCTAGACAACTGCTTAGAAGAACCCATGGTGCTGATTGTTGGGGCAAGGTCAGATGAGTCTGGGCATTTAAAACCTTTGAGATTGACATCCCCTGGTCTTCCCAGACGATGATTGAGAACAATCCATGACACTGACAGGTCTCAGCTTGGCAAAGGGGGCAGTGCATGCTATAAATTCTGCAGGGTGCCCAAACTTTTGCAGGCGCCATTTTTTTGTTTTCTGTTATTTTGAAAGTGTAAATGATGGAAATCAAATCTAACTTTTGTTGACATATTATAAGAATGTCTAATCTGTAATTTGATGCCTTTTGGAGATTTTTCCATCTTTCCTTGGCTTCTTTATGCACATTAATACAAATTTTTAGCTGGGGTGCCCAAACTTTCGATCCCCACTGTATATGGTGTATGTTGTTTGAAGAGGAAGATGTGAAGGCCACTAAATAAGATGTTGTTATATTAGTTAAGGATAGCATGTGTTTTAAAATGGTCTACACTTGAATAATAATGCACATTAAGATATTCTTTAGGAAATGTCTATTCTTACAGTAGCGTTGAGTTTTTTCTTGTTAACTTGGAAGCAGTCTGCAGTTCCCTTTCCACTGAAACCATATCAGTCCCAGCATATTCAAATGATGCTTGTCCAATTATTAATATTATACAGGATTTATATAGCGCCAGCAGTTTATGCAGCGCTTTACAACATATATTTATTAAAGACATGAATGAATGCTGCTCAGTATTTATTTAAGCATATTTTTTATTTTAAATGTATTTCTATTAGAAGTTCATCTTTGGAACATGTTACACCGTTATTAGGGTGCAATATGTGACATGTTCCCATAGCCGCAGTCGCACTCACCCCCCCCCCTCCTCTGACAGATAGATGATCCGGGGAAACTTCTCCATGTACTGTCAGATTTGAAAACAGCGCAGCTGTGTGGGTAGAGACCTGCACTGCCGCGCTGTTTTCACATGTCCTGTAAATGAGTGCCTACAAGTCCCGGCAGCCTTAGCGGCTGTGGGTTTGTAGTTTTCAATTAAATACCACGGTGCTGTGAAAGACCATGTTAGTTTGTTGAATCTTCCTGTTAGTATATCTGCTTGCTCACACATCCTTTACGACAAACAGATATTCTGAGAGGTCTGCAGGAAACCTGCATGGCATCAGCCATCTATTGACACCAGTATGGAGAGTCAAAAGAACTGTACACCTGAGCCTTAACCCTCTACTTCAGCCGACGCCATTTGGAGCATACATGTCACCACGCTGCCTGAACTGGGGAAGATCATAGAGACTCTACAGAAAAACCCACTTCTATCACCAGTCTTAAATACTGGAGACTGAGGTTCTGCTCTGGCAAGACACCCACCCCTCTAGGGTTGATCAGGCCCTCCAGGCCTTAGAAGAGTGGGAAGTAGCAGATGCCGTGAAAACAAAGGGAGTGGTGGAAAGCTTACAGGCTCCTGCCTCCGTCACCGTGCGGAAACTAAAATGAGATAAGCCAGGTTGTACCACCTGTGAGTGTCCTGAGGCCCTACGGGAAGTATTCAGGGGAGTTGAGAACTGTACCAAACTGACATACGTGTTTGAACACGCATATCAGCAAGAAGGAGAGAAGCTCTCTGACCATGCACAAAGGCTGGACAAGATCTTGTATCAATTGGTTTCCAGGGAGGAGTAAAAGCCAGCAAGACCCTCTGGGCCCAAGTACAGAAGGGTGCTCAACTCTTAGACCCAATTGCACAAAAACTTAGGATCAGTTATCCTTACCGCTCAGTAACATACTCAAAACTGCTGGAAACCATAAGAGAAGAAGAGGTTCTAATGGCAGCCAAAAGTCAGGAGGGCAGAAGTTTAGAGTGAAACCAGGCTAAGGACCTCCTCCTATGTCACTCATGTTATCCTGGCCATGAAGGGAGTGCTTGATATGCCGATGAAGGCTCCAATAGACAGAATAGTACAGACTCTGTCTCAGGTAGCCCAAGCCCAAACCATGATCCAACAGTCCTTAGACAGTAGGACAAGTCATGGAGGCCCATGTTGCTATGCAGAAGGCCATGTCAAAAAAGGGACAGACTGTGACAGCAATAGCAGCAGACAGGGGAGAATCTGGGCCTGGGTACACAGGATGGAGAGTGGGGAAAGGGGCTGGAAAATATGTCATTTACTAGCCCCTTTTTTTCTAAATGAACACAGTGAGTGATCAGTACCAATCACTCAGTGTGTTCATTCATAACTGGAATATAGTAAACTGCGTTTACTATGCTTCAGTTTATGAATTAACAGGAGTCTCTGCCTCCTGTTCATTCATCTGCAGTGCAGCTGTGGCTACAGAAAGGAACTGGGAATGTTTTTCCTCTGTCCCTTTCTCTGTTTCAAAAGTGAAACTTCAGGGGTCTGTTTAGACCCCTGATATCTCACCAAAGACACATCCCAACAGTGTTGTGAAAAAAAGTTGTAAAAAAGTATTTTAATTGTAAAAAAAACTGTAAATCAGACAAATATCTAATCAGACAAGAAGCCAAGCCCAATATGTAGCTTAATTTAGCCATGCCCACTGTTTACTGCAGCGCACACCACACATTACAGGTTACCATCTTACTGGTGGGGGCCCCAGTGCATTACTTTGCCCATGGGCCCATGACGCTATTAAGGTACCTCTGTGACTTAATCCTGACCCATGAATTATGTGCATCAATTAATCCTGACCCCTGGCTTCTGAACTCTGTAGATTAATCAATTAACTGCTTTAGCTGTTTACGTGCAGTGGCCAAGTGGGACAAGCGATCTGGGAGGATATGTGCGTATGTCCTCGCACTCCTTGGGGGCAAGCAGCAGTGTGATTCTGTGATGGCTGTGTCTCTCAAACATAGTATATCACAGATTGGGAGATCAGCTCTCTGATTGGCCCTCGTGATCATGAGATGGCTGTGTCCAATCATAGCCATCACACAATGCAAACAGAGACATGTGTCTCTGTATCAGCTCTCCTTCTCCTCACACAGAGAGCATGAGTGAGCATGAGTGAGGAGATTAAGAGCTGAACTGTGCAGCCTGTCAGGGTTATGTGTGTAATGGCTGATTTTACTGTGCAGTTACACACAGATCCCACACAGTGCAGCCATCTGTCTGTGAACCAAGCACCATCTGTCACAGTGTCCAAGTGCACATCTGTGTCAGTGTCCCATCATGATTTGCCACAGTGTACCAGTGTCCGATCAACATCTGTCACAGTGTACCAGTGCACAAAACATCTCTCAAAAACATCTGTCACAGTGTAACAGTGTCCCATTAACATCTATCACAGTGTAACAGTGCACATCAATATCTGCAATAGTGTCCCTTTGCAACATCAACATTTTTTGGTGTACCTAGTGGACCGTGTCAGTATCCCAGTGAACCATCAATATCTGTCCACACTGAATAAGTATTTTTACAACCCATGATCAAATTATTCAAGCACTAAGTGAACCAAGGCTCAGTTCATAAGTCAAAGAAGGAAAAGAAAAGAATTGGGATTTTAACCGTGCTGATACCTTCTCTCAGAACAAAAACAGCCACTCTTTAAAATAGGAAAATCAATGTTTTTGTACAATTGATTTAAATGAATGGGGTAACACATTCCCCTAAAGGTAGTAAAATCAAGACACACTGGAAATAGAACCCCACGAATGTACTTCCCCACTTAAATAGATTTATAATACAGTATGATACTTTACAACAAATCAGACAATATGTCAGTCTATAGGAGGGGGGATGTGCCAAGTCCTGATGCGTTTTGCATTGTAGCTTCTTTAGGGTTTCAGGTGGTGCGGTTGTGAATAACTGCTAAAGACACAAAAATACCATATAATGTAATATGCAGCTTCTATCATTTACAAATGTAACAAACATACATATATAGATAAACTTACAGATTCAAATAGAGGAAACAAAGATTATGTTAATGGACCACTCTCACATATATGTCAGCTGGTGCAAAGGGGCAAAAAAGATGGTATCCCAACAGAGAGGACATCCAGGAACCAGCCCACAGCCCCAGAGGTCACACACAGGGGGAAAAGGGAATAACAGTGCTCCCCAGAGGTTGGAAAGGTCTGTAATTGCCTACAAAGGGAACAGCAAGGCATCATCAAACCTTTACTGGTCAATACATATGTCTCCCATACACCACAGCATAGCAAGTATTGTCATATTGGTGATAGCACCTAAACGGAAAAATATATATATAGGATAGAACCGCCATCAGAAACAATATAATAAAGACTGCATAAGGGCATAGTAAACACACTTGCCCCACTTTTTTCACTGTTAATAATGGGCTCTCACGAGCTCATTGGGGGAAAGTGTGTTTACTATGCCCTTATGCAGTCATTATATTGCTTCTGATGGCAGTTCTATCCTATGGTGGTTTTTTGGTGTCCAATGTATCTATCTCCTCATCCCAGAAATTGACTGTTTATATTATATAGGGTCAATTATACCCCCAGAATTTACATTCATGGGGCAGAATCGATTCACTTTTGCTGTCCAAGATGCTCTGACACTGATGACAGCTCTCTAACACATATGCTGGACTAGTATTTTTGTTGCAGTTTAACAGTATTACCAGACCCTAAGATGGAGATTCTGGGTATTTTTTCTGAGGAATGTATACCATCCATACTTCGGTTAATGTTGACACGTATCTTTTTTCTTGCCCATAAACTTATAGCTCAAAGGTGGTTGTCTTCTTGCCCTCCTATATTTGCACAATGGCAAAAAGCTGTTAATGCTACCTTAGTGAAAGAGAGGTTGATATACCGTGACGTACCAGCACGGGGGATGCCCAAAAATTTTTTAAAAAGTATGGTTTCCTTGGTTATTGTCTACCTTAGTAGATTCTTCCTCTGGTCCCTCTCCATCACTCCCCACTTGTTTTAAAGTCATAGTATAGTCTCAATTTGCATAGCGGTTTGAGATTATTAAAACCGTGGTTTTTATCTGTCTTACTTTTTTCTGGTTTACTCATTGGGGGTTGTATTGTGATATTATTTTGATCTGAAAGATATACTGTCAGGGACAGCTTTTTTTCCTGAAATTATGTGTTTTTAGGGTGTAATGTATTGCATGTACACGTAATTGTTTCCTTATGAGACGTAATAAGTGTGTTGTTGCTACTTTAGGTGTTTTATGTTGATGTAATTTTTGTTGTTATTTATTTATTTGCATTTCTTTTCATTGTTTTGCATGTTGTTAAAACTTTAATAAAAATTACTTGATAAAGAAAAAAAAACAAAAACCAAACCATCTGTTGGTGTCCCTACTGCACAACATCTGTAATAGTGTCCCAGTGCTTATCACAATCTGTTGGTGTCTCAGTTGACCACCAACATCATTTCCCATTACATGTCTCATTGTAACATTACCATTTGTCAGTGGGTCCATAACTCATTCAGAGGAGGAAGGGGTCCCAACAAAGAAATTCAGGTGATCTGAGGAGGAGCAGGCAACCACCAGCAGCGTTGTACATCCTGGTGAAGTGGCAAACACCAGCAATGCAGTACACCCAGATGATTTGCCAGGTGCTAGTAGTGGGGTGTCATGTCCACTACAAAGAATTAGGACCAATATCACAGTATTTTCCTACTCGAGAGGAGTAGCAGGATGTGCTTTAAGGTAATTTGGGTACAGTGTTGCATGACTGAGTAGTTGTCATTCAAAGTGTGAGAGCGCTGACAGCTGAAAACTGGCCTATGCAGAAAGAGGGTGAAAGTGTCCAGTACTGAGATGGTTACATCTGACCCTTGTATTATGTGCTTTGCACTCTCTTGACCCATAGTGGCATAGGCTCAGTTTTAATGCAACCATTCCCTTTTAAGCTTTGCCCACTGTGGCCACACCAGCATTTTGTCGCAGTGCACTACACGTCGCAGATCTTCCCTTATGGCAGTATTTTTCACATTATCAAATGTGGGCATAGTTTTATGGGAGTGGCTACAAATGAGGATGTGGTTTTGTGGGCATGGTCAGTAGGGTGTCCTCATATTTCATTTTTTAAATCTGGTAACCTTACCCAAGCAACAAACTTTTGAGTAGCCCAATTGATACTCATGTTGTGTGCGTGCAACCATAGCTAGCTTGTGATAAAGCCCTTAGTATCACAATAGAGACAGAGACCAAGGTTCCTTCTGCAAAGCTTCTCTTGAGTGGCCTCAATATGCATAGGTTGATCCCATGAAATAGTGGTTGCTGGAGCTTTGGGTAAGGGTGAAAAGAAGGGCATAATAGGAGAAGAGGAAGAATAGTCTAGTCTTTCAGAGCAGTGCTCATGAAAACATTGTTCAGTGCAAATTGCCAGCTGCATGGCTTCTATGGTATGCGGTGGTTTACCTGAGTATCCTTGATAGCTTTAAAGAGCCCCACTTTAAACTGACAACAAAGTGCTGGCTCATTTCCAGAACGATATTGGTCAGCAGGCAGTCTGCCTTGACATAAAGCATTAAGACTTGCTTCTGCCATGCGCACATGGTCAGGGTTATCATAGAGAAGACCTAAAGTATTGAATAACATGTCTACAGAAGCCAGAGCAGGATCAGAGGACAGTAAACTGAAGGCCCAGGACAACAGATCCTTTTTAGAGCAGTGGTCTCCAAACTGCGTCCTGTGGGCCAGATGTGGCCCCTGTCTTGCCTTTATCTGACCCTTGAGGTACTATGCCACCAACTGTCGTCATCAGTGGGGCACTATTCCTACAACTGACACCATCAATGGGACACTATTTCACCAACTGACACCATTGATGGGGCACTATGCCTCCTACTGACACCATCAATGGGGCACTATTCCACCAGCTAACACCATCAATGGGGCACTATTTCACCCATTGATACCATCGGTGGGGCACTATTCCACCAACTGACTCCATCGATGGGGCACTATTCCACCAACTGACACCATCAATGGAGCACTTTTTTACCCATTGTTTAGCTTGAAGAAATACTCAATACATCTACAGATACTGTATGTAACAATATGTTATTCACTCTATGCAAATGCAGAGGTTCAATCACTTAGCACCAACACTATTCTGCTGATCCCCTGTTGATCAGAGCAGAGTGGACAGATGACAGGTCCATGTCTACTCAGTTTATACAGAGCAGACACAGACAGAACCCTCTTCACTCTATGGGTGGCCAGGTGTAAACAGACTCTGCTGCCCATTTACACTTGACAACCCTTTGATACAATCCATCTAGATGGAAAGGGACAGGTCCCCTTCCGTTTCTTTTTAACGGACTGGATTGGAGGTAAGTGGGTCACCCGTCGGTCTATAGGGACACATGGACCATCTGATCAGGTCCGCCTGAAAAACTAACAGGCAGATCAGATTGCCTGTGTGAAAGGGGCATAAATGGTTCGGAGAGTAAAAAGTGTGGCTTTACCTATTCCTAGCAGCCAAAGTGGTGGGGAACAAAGACAGGAAAGACTTTGCTTCTGCAGGGGGGATTAATGTTAACCTGTTGCTTTTCGCATCATGAAAAAACCCAGGTTTACTTTAAAAGGAAACTATAATCAAGGGCAAGGAGGGGATAAGGGTGGACAGGAGTGGCAGCTGCCCTGGGCATGGTGGTTTTATGTGAGGTGGGAGGACACCACATGAAAAGTTCCTACCTACAAGCTGACAGGAGTAGTGATGGCAGCTTCACTACTCCTGTCAGATTAGCTCTAGAGGAGACAAGCCAGATCTGGAGAGGAGGATGAAGTTGAGAGGAGGGACGGTTTGTTCCCTCTCTCCCCTCCAGCATCCCCTTCTGCCACTGCTGCTCTTTTGGATCAGGACTGCTGGATTGCCACTGTGCAGTGTTTGTTTACCCTCTCCCATCTGCAAACACCACACAGTGGTAATCTGACGGCCAGTGGCATCTCTAGTGCGGGGCCCCCAGGTTGAAGTCCTACAGCCCTCTATAGTGTTTGAATTTTTTTTTGGGGGGTGGGAGGAGATTTTTGCTGACACACAATTCTCATACATTTTTTTTTGTGGGGGGGGGGTGTTGGCATCTTCGCCCTGGGCTTTAGATGACATAGTCCAAGCACTGATTGGGGGGAATTCAATACAGACCTAATGGCACTTTTCTTGCTCAAGAACTACCTGCACCTAATTCAGGAAAGCATTTCATCATCAGGAGCACTCCTGATGATGTCACGCTGATGAAACTAGTTGGGCAGAACCTTTTGCATCAGTTCCGGATGCCTACTTGTGGTCCGTGGAATGCAGGAGTGCCCAGGAACCATGAGTATAGCGGTCTTGTAATGTAAGTGCAATTCTGCATAGTTGTGTGAAGTTTTAATAAACGGTAATACACTATTGGAGTTCTGCTTTTTGGTTCTCTTGGATTAAAACTGGTGGAGTGGAGAGTGGAGGGAACATGGGAACCCAAGAGATATACTGAGAGGAGGTGTGGAGGAGCTAAAGAAACGGTGGAAGTTATATCAAGCGCATATGACTTGCCTGTAAAAGGGGAGTCTTGGAGGTTTAGTGAGTGCTGACCAACACAGAGGGAAGCACGAGTGGCACACGGAGGAATTCAGCACCAAATTACTCTAAAGAGCACTTTAAGTGGACTGCACAATAAGAGCACTTTTTTCAAGGAGTCACATACTGGGATTGCATAAACTGTGGACGTCACAAATATTTAAAATTGCATAAATTCTGCACAGGAACACATGTTGTGTTTCAGTGGAGGGAGCTGTTTTATAGTACGTTGTCCACCAAATGCACTATAAGAGTGCTTTTTTCAAGGATTTGCATACTGTTGATGTCACAAACAATTATATAGATTTTTCACAGGAATACATGGTATGTCAGTGGAGGGAGGTGTTCTATAGTTTGTTGCATATCAGTTGTATTAATTTTGAGGCAGATGCACATGTAATGAACATATATCTACGTTTGTAAATGATGCACGTATAATGAAGGGAGGTGTTTTATAGCACGCCATAGCTTTAGCACATCATTTTGCACTTTATTTAAAACTATTGAGTAGTGCCACACTAAAATGTTTGTAGTTCTGGTATCTATATCCATTGGAGGATATAAGAGGAGCAGGAGGCAGCTACACTTCTGTAATCACTGGTCCAAAAGCTTGGATAATATACTAATACTGATGGGGAACTAGTCTCCCAGGTACCCATCAGGCTCTGCCCACCCAGTGACAAGTCAATGCCTGCTTGTTTGATGGAATATTACATATCTAATATTTAGCATTTACCTAACCAAAAAAAAAATATTTTCACAACTGCTTAATTTTTCAGTCCTACCCTATTAAAAAAAAAAGCAAAATGTGCAGAAAAAAATAAATATTGTCTGTCGAAGCACCTCTTTTTCCAAGTTTCTGCTTACTTGCTCATAAAAAGAGAGATTTGTTTGACAACTTCTATATTTTTTTTTGTTATGGTGGTTTGCTGTTTTTATGATATTATTTTTATCTCAAATTCCCCATAACTCATCCCAACTTCCCTATAAAAATGGTAAACTTACAGGTCTGTTTCTGGCTAAAAATAGTGTTCCTTTGCTAAATATCAGAACATGTTTACTTTGTACCACTCTATTGTTACCAAACCAGTCATTAAAGAATGTTTAAAACTTAGAAACAATGTTAAGAGAGAAAGTGAAGTTGGGCCAAAGCTCTGTTGACATTTCACAGACGTACATTGCCTTCCACTTTTGTCAATATTTGAAGCAAAACTTTACAGAAGCTGACCGAGCAGAAAGGTTGAGACAGACAAAGAAAAAAAAAGCCAATGATTTCTTGGAAAGGTCTTCTCATGTATCCTTGCTTTGAAATAGAAAGTGTAATTTAGTCAAATATTTTAATTTGTAGATGTCTCTTCGGATACACTTCGGGGCAATCCTACCAGGATTTAACAAACTCTTTAGTATAAAGCATACACATCTTTGCTCCATGTGGTTTATAGTTTACAAGGCACAGAGTAGTACAGTGTTTTCCAGAACTGTCATCCAGTACTGTTAGTAGTGAATGTTCTCCAGATGTCCAGAGTGTTGGACAGGTGTAAACTGCTAATGGCAAAAAACACATTCATCATTTTCCTTCTGTGAACAGTAAACATTTTTAAAAGAGATATTTTTAAGAACTCCGCTGAGGACTATTTATAGCCGATCAGTCACGTACCTGGTACAGCACCATTCTCTAAATGGTTGTACGGGGATGAAACTGCAGCTGTAGGCATCATCCTGGTACCATTATTTTCAGACGACAGTCAGCTTTCTTGTAATAGCAATCAGAGCAACTAACTAGTCGCTCGATCGCTATTACAGGGGTCTCTCCCCAATCCCGCCACCTTCCGTCGTTTTAACGGGATCTCCCATCCCACCAGGAGTCCTGATTGACCAGCCAGTACTGTTGCCAGCTAGTCATGGAGCCAGACAAAGACGGTATCGGCTTTGTTCAGCTCCATTAAAAGATAAGTTCACTTTTTTGCAGGTAAAAAAAATTTACATTTATTATTCTTTTGTTTTGTGAGCCTGTAAAACTTTGCAGCAACGATCAGGAGATTGCTGGTGCCATGCAGTTAGTTTCATCTGTGTTCTACCCTAAAAATTTGTAGAACATGTAGCATGTTTCCAAAGGTGAACTTATCCTTTAAATAGTAAACCGGAAGCAAAGACCTGACATCACTGCGCCATTTAACAAAAAATAAATGCACTCAATCACACCAAGCTTGGTGTGGTTGAATGCTTTTAAGGGTAGAAGAGGGATTTGGGGTCTTACAGATCCCTCCATAAAGAGTGCCTGTCACAGTCCTATTGCTGTCACAAGGGATGTTTATATTCTTTGTGACAGCAATAAAACTCATCAAATTTTTATTTTTTTTAAAGTGACAGTGTAAAAAAAAAAAAGCCCCAGTGCCCCTATGCTTGCGTGCAAAGGCAAACGCTCCTGTAAGTCCCGCATGCATGCAAACAGCGATTGCCCCACACATTTGCAAATGTCAGATCATGGGTAGTAATTTTAGCATCAGACCTGCTCTGTAAATCTAGAATAGTAACCTGTAAAGGCTTTTAAAGTGTCGACTATGGATAGTAACATTTACTCCGTTTGTCACCATTGCACAGGTGTGCGCAATTTTAAAGCATGACATGTTTGGTATCTTTCTACTTGGCCTAACATCATCTTTTATATTTTACAAAAATATTGCATTGTTTGTTTTTTTTTGCATTAAAGTTCAAAAAAGTGCATTTTTTTTCCAAGTAATTGCACAAAAAATGCTGTGCAAATACTGTGTGAAATTTTAAAAAAACACAATTTAATCTCTAGGACTTCTGCTTTAAAAATATATATGTTTGGGGATTCTAAGCACAAAAAAAAACAATGATTGTTACATGTGAACAAAAAGTACCAGAAAAAGCCTGGTCCTTAATATCTAAACTGGTAACATAAGATAAATTCAGGTAAGCATTTTACAAGGCCATCTTGGTCAAGCCTTGTCCTTTGACTTTTAATATACTTAAAGAATATTTGGAGATTTTTCTTACTCTTAAAGTGACACTACATGATATTCTTATTCTCCAATAATAATTCATAGATATTCACTACTTAATGGTCTTGTAATCTATTTTTTATAACTTAGATTTTTACTGTGTTTTTCTGTTTCCTAACATCCTCTGTGAGTTCCTGAACCTCTCATTTTCCCCTTAACTTCCGTTTGTTTGGAACAAGCAGTGCATGTTTGCTGCAGTCATGTGCACTGCTGTATACACACTACATATCCCATAGTCTATAGTCCCTAGTCAATTTCAGGAGGGTGCAAGTGAGGGTAGCTACATTCCTACATCTAGTGGACCATGGAGAACGAACATAATCACCCTCTAACAAGAATCTAGATCACAGTGGCAAAAATTTTAGAAATTTGAAGATTTTAGAGGAAAGCAACAGATTGTACTTTTTTTTCAGTTAAGAATACATACTTGAATACATTTTTTCATTTTCTAATGTCATTTTAAGCAATCTGTCCTTCATTTTGGTTGTTTATGTACCCAATTTTTGCAGCTCTTGTTGGTTTTTCAACTTCCAAGCAATAAGGGGTCTATTTGAAAGAAATGCTTTGCTAAGGTCTCATCATTCATGCAAACACAATAAATAATATCCCTAATGTTTGTAATGAAAGAGCAGGGCCCTCGATCCCCTCATGTTTTGCATTGTATTGGTGTTGTTCTGTCACGTTCTGTCCCCCTTTGTAATGTACAGCGCTGAGTGAACCATTGGCGCTTTATAAATACTGTATAATAATAATAATAATATGTGTGTAATGTCCATTTTTGTTTTTTGCTTTTTACTGGGCAGATGTAACATTCTGTAACATTCGATCCTAGCAGAATAATACCCATAAGAAAATTTGGTAATTCACCAACAGAGAAAATAGCCTAACACTATAGGATAAGAACATTGAACCAGCAGTGGTAAGATGAGGGAGACCTTTGCATGGTATATGCAGGCTATGGAGATTCCTTTGGGAATGGCCATATAAATGGATGTTCGACCCAGTGAGCCTCCAGCTGTAGTGTGACACAAAATGTTTACGAGTAGTATTACTACCACATATAAAATCTTTTAAGGGATTTTTAGTAATTGGTGCCCTAACTTAACGCGCTTCTCTTTGGGGTTGATTTACTAAAGGCAAATAGTCTGTTCACTTTGCAAGAGAATTTCACTTAGGAATGCAGTGAAAATGCACTTTGCAAAGAAGACCCAATTTCCCACTCCCTGTTATATGAATAAAAGTTAAAAATCAGTGCACTGGACTTTCTTTTCTTTCAGATTGTACTGTCTTGTAGATTGTACTAACTCAATAAATCCTAATCTGAAAAAAAAAAAAAAAGGACCGTTGTGCCGCCAAAACGTACAGGGTTCAAAAGAAATTATAGGCTAAATTCTCTTTAAAAGAATAAAAGCACATGATTTTGCAGAAAAAAAAATGTTCATTTATAATTTTTTTGTCAGGCTCCTGCAGACTCTCAGTACAGCTGTCTGCCCATAGCTCCCATACAGCCCGACAGTTACTGAAGAGCAAGAAGAATCAATGAACTACAGGAGCATTCATCAGTGGGTGTGGGGAGAAGGTACCCTGCCTTCTGTCACAGGAGGGGTGGGGGGGGATCAGGAGGCGTGGGCAGGTGCTCCTTATTAACATGTTACATCCTAAATACAGATGTAACATTAACCACTTGCCCTCCAGGGGATTTACCCCCTTCCTGACCAGGCCATTTTTTGTGATATGGCACTGTGGTACTTTAACTGGCAATTGCGCAGTCATGCAATAATGTACCTAAATGAAGTTCATGTCCTTTTTTTCCCACAAATAAAGCTTTCTTTATGTGGTATTTGACCACCTGTGCGTTTTTAATGTTTTCGCTTTAAATAAAAAAAGGCCGTCAATTTATACTATATTTTTGACTTTTTTCCTATAAAACATCCAGTAAAAAATTGAAAAAATCAAATGTCTTCATAAATTTAGGACAAAATATATTCTTATACTTTTTTTTGCTACAAAAAATACCAATACATGTAAATGAATTTGTCACGAAGTGCCTGCTCCTCTTCTGCCACCCCCCACCCCCCCATGCTTGTGTCTCCCGTGTCCCCTCACCCTCTTCTCATCCTGTCGCAGCCTTTGAAGTTAGGCTGCACAGGATGAGAAGTGGCACCTCTCCCCCCCTGCCTCTTGTCACCTCCTCACATCCTGACGCAGCCTTTGAAGAAAGGCTGCGCAGGATGGGGGGAAAGTGACCCCCGCCGGGGGTTCCGGCGCAGTGCTGCCGCGCATCCCCCGGCGGGTGCAGTGTGGGCATGAGGCTTCCCGCGCTCTGCGCCCGCCGGAGACAAAGGTTGCGCTCCTGAAAGCGCGGCTAGAGTCAGGGGGCGTGCCTCGTTGCCCCGGCAACCCGACGCTGGGCTGGCTGGGGCAACCGGGAAGTGTCCTGCACCAGTTTAAGAAGGCAGGCGCGGGGCCCAGGTGGGTGTTTGCTCATTCCCCGCTCGGAACAGGGTGCTGTGTGGGGTCTGTGCTGAGGTCAGACCCCACAGCCGAGACCCTGCCGAGTCCCTGTGAGCCTGCTGTGTCCCTGGCAAGCTGACCGCCCTGTTGGCCCCTGCTCTGTAGAGAAGCACTGTGTGGGATCTGAGCTGAGGCCAGACCCCACAGCCAGGACCCCCGCTGAGTCCCTGTAGGCCTGCTGGTTGTCCCTGGAAAACTGACTGCTGTGAGGGTCCCTGTCCACTGACCGCTGCTGTCCCTGGAAAGCTGACTGCTGTGAGGGTCCCTGTCCGCTGACCGCTGCTGTCCCTGGAAAGTTGACCGCTGTGAGGGTCCCTGTCCACTGACCGCTGTTGTCCCTGGAAAGCTGACCGCTGTGAGGGTCCCTGTCTGCTGATCACTGCTGTCCCTAGAAAGCTGACTGCTGTGAGGGTCCCTGTCCGCTGACCGCTGCTGTCCCTAGAAAGCTGACCGCTGTGAGGGTCCCTGTCTACTGACTGCTGCCGTCCCTGAAACCATGAGTGTTCCTGCACATTGTCTGCTGGTTGCCCTTGGAAACTACCTGCCATGAGTGCCCGTACAAGCCGCATGCAGCGGAGTGTGGACCTGTCCCTATTGTGCGCCCTATAGCCCTCGCCCGGACTGCCTTAGTGTGTGCCCATATCACCCCTGCCTAGACTGTCCGTGGACTCCCCCCCCACCTTACTTGTCCCTGCCTGGACTGTCCCCCGTGAGCCTGCTGTTGTCCCTAGAGAGCTGTGTGGGGGCTGTGCTGAGGTCAGACCCCACAGCCAAGATCCAGCTGAGTCCCTGTGTGCCTGCTGTTGTCCCTAGAGAGCTGTGTGGGGGTTGTGCTGAGGTCAGACCCCACAGCCAAGATCCCACTGAGTCCCCGTGAGCCTGTTGTTGTCCCTAAAGAGCTGTGTGAGGACTGTGCTGAGGTCAGACCCCACAGCCAAGATCCCACTGAGTCCCCCGTGAGCCTGTTGTTGTTTCTAGAGAGCTGTGTGGGGGCTGTGCTGAGATCAGACCCCACAGCCAAGACCCCGCTGAGTCCCCATGAGCCTGCTGTTGTCCCTAGAGAGCTGTGTGAGGGCTGTGCTGAGGTCAGACCCCACAGTCAAGATCCTGCTGAGTCCCCGTGAGCCTGCTGTTGTACCTAGAGAGCTGTGTGAGGGCTGTGCTCAGGTCAGACCCCACAGCCAAGACCCCGCTGAGTCCCAGTGAGCCTGCTACCGTGAGTGTCCCTAGAAGCCGCCTGATCAGTGCTAATAAAACGGACTGACATTGTACTAATGACACTTGGCAGGAAGGGGTTAAACATCTGGGGCGATCAAAGGGCTAACTGTGTGCTGTTTACATGATGTGCTGTGTGTGTTTTATTAGGGAGACATGCTGCTGTGTATTTCAGAATACACAGCAGCATGTCCTTGCTGGCAAGAGAGAGATCTGTACACACAGGTCTCTCCCCTGTCAGTGCTACACGGCGATTGCCAGGTGCCGTTGGGGAATATCTGTCCGGGATCTGGTGATTGATATCCGTAGCCGCCAATAGTGGTGCGGGTAGGACGGTGTGCGCCCCCTACCCAGAAATGCACATCACGTGTGTATATATATATATATATATATATATATATATATATATATATATACACACATATATACATGATTTTGCGCAGCCCTGCCGCCCTGTTTGTCACTAAAGGTGAACTCCTTTCCTGAAATGCAACCAGGGCCATGCTGAGGCACCTGTCGTAGTTACTATGCTGCAGGGGACAAAGCTAAGGTGGGTGCCTCTCCTTGCTCTGCATCGCCCAGCCACCCCCTGCACTGTGCATGAGTCACAGTGATCGTTCAGTCCTGCAGATTACGACTGTGGCTCTCGCTGTGTAACTAGTGGCTCTCTGCTCTGCTGTCAATGTGACAGCCAGCTACTCCTTGTCAGGAGCTCTGTGTGCTCATAATAAACTGAACTCAGCACCCATGGAGTTTTGATGAATACACAAGGTGAACTACGTTCCCTGTGTGTAATCTCCAGGTTTGAGCTATCATTGTGACAGCTACTTTTCATTATGAATGAAAGTTACTATTTTAGTTTTCATACATGAATTACTGTTATGTACCGGTATATTAAAAAAAATATTTTAAAACAAAATTTTATCCCCTTATTAAACCTTAATTTGTTTGATAAATCCTTTATTCTCTTCTAATTATTTTGCACATTTTTTCCTTATCTGTATGTACTGTATGTATACTTATTAAATCTTCTTTTGTATCACATTTGTAGTAATTTAAAAAAGTGCTTTGTACCAGAAATATGATTCTAGTGCCTTTATAAGGACCCATTGCAGAAACAAATTGTATTTAGTTTTGTAACTCTAAAATTTGTAGTTAAATATTTAATTAACCCTTATTGTTTTTATTAAATCCATAAATACCTTTTCACAGCATTTTTTTAAATACCATTTTAAATTTGTGTTCCTTTTTGTAGTGCCAAAATAACATACTCAAAAGGGGCATGCTTTTTTCACATCGTCTTTGGTGCCAGAGGACCTTGTCCTTGCACTGATCAAAACCATACTCTGCTAAGTCATTCCTGTGCCAATATTTCTTTGTGCTCTGAGGCAGATAGCTTTTTTTAACACAGAAAAGGGAAGTTGGACCTGATTATTGCGGTAATACGAGTCCAAAAACCTGTCAGCCTATTTCTTGGGACCGCCAAGCAGTGCAGCTTTTATCCTTGTAAGAGAGCTCTTAGTTAGGATCAGACACTCCCCTAGACTGTACCTTGTTTTGCAGTACTGCTACAGGGCGGCAGCGGTGTGCAAAATCACGTATATATACGTGATTTTGCATTTCCGGGTAGGAACCCATTTGTGGCTGTGGCTGTCAATCATCGGGTCCAGGCCAGTGATTACTCACCGGTGCCCGGTGATTGCCGAGGATCTCCGACAGGGGGAAGAACTGTTTGTAAACAAAACATTTCTCTCCCCTGTCAGCTCCCGCACACTGCTTTGTATGGCTGTGCACAGCACAGCCATGCAAAGCTGTGTGCTTACAGTGAAGCACACACACAGAGCCCCTAGTAACACAGCACACCGTTAACCCTTTAATCGCCCCACATGTTAACCCCATCCTGCCCAGGGCCATTAGTACACTGTCAGTGCCTTTTATTAGCACTGATCACTGTATTGGTGTGACTGGGGATGTCAGTGACATCAAGTCAGTTCCCACCCAGTGTCAGCCCACCACAGTCCCGCTATAAGTCGCTGATCGCCACCATTACTAGTTAAAAAAAAAGCCCAGTATATATACCGCCATTTGCTAACGCTATAACTTTCACGTAAACCAATTAATTTACACGTATTGGGATTTTTTTTTTTTTAGCAAAGACATGTAGCAGAATACATTTTGGCCTAAATTTATGATGAAGTTTGATTTTTTTTTTTTACATTTTTTACTGGATATGTTTTATAGCAAAAAGTCACAAATATTTTTTCTCAAAAATGTTTTTTTTTTTTTTATAATGCAAAAAATGTAAAACGTACAGGTGATCAAATACCACCAAAAGAAAGCTCAATTCATGGGGAAGAAAGGGGATGTAAATTTCATTTGGGTGCAACATTGCATGACCACGCAATTGTCAGTTAAAGTAACGCAGCGCCATACAAAGCATACACATGTGTGCATACACATGGCCTGGTCAGGAAGGGGGGAAAATCTTTTGGAGGGCAAGTGGTTAATATAGGAAGCTCCTACACAGAGCACATAAGATAGCATGATTCCGTCATTTCCGGGTTCCCGTGAAATCACATCCAGCCCAGCGAAAGTGAGGCTTGGAGCTCACACCGGCCATTTTTAGATTTAACAGGCTATACAAACTGGTGCCGGTCTTTTACATGTGAGTTGATAGTCATTTGTTCTTTTTCCATGGATGCAAAATTTTAATAAATACTACACTCACAATACTGAATTCATTTGATTTATTTGAGCTGAGCGTAGAGGAGAGGAGCATTACCTTCATGGTGAGGAGAGTCTGGTGCATAGAACCCTGTTATTACTGCTACATTTTGGAATCTTGTGAATGTTCCACTGGAGCAACACATAAGATGTGCTGACAACCGGGATGGATATCCCAGGTCGGAGAATCCACTGCTGGTGTTCTATTCCAATATAACAAATGCGCTGCATGACCACCTTAATTGGGGTCAATTACCTTTGATGAGTGTGAAATTTACTTATTTCATCTGCACATGGTGAACCTCTTTGGTTCACAGTAACGTACTTCTATGGGACTGTCACCCCTCACCTCACCCCCACATTCTCCGCCCGCATCACTCCCCTCCTAAACGACATCTCAGATTGGATGTCGCTCCATTTCCTCAAGCTTAACCTCTCCAAAACGGAGCTCCTCATTTTTCCCCCTGCCCACTTACCCCCCCCCCCATCCTATCCATCACTACCAACAACACCACCATCAATCCCTCCCCGCAAGCCAAAGTCTTTGGCATCATTCTGGACTCTAAACTTTCCTTCCAACCTCATGTCAAATCACTTAAAAACACATGCAGGCTCCACCTCCGCAACATCGCCAGGATACGTACCTTCCTTACCCCAGACACCACTAAAGTACTCGTACACTCCCTGATTATCTCACGCCTTGACACCCCACTCCAGACCATCCTGAACTCAGCGGCCAGACTCATTCACCTCACCAACAGCTCCAGCTCTGCCACCGCCCTCTGCCTATCCCTCCACTGGCTCCCGATTGCCTAACGCATCAAATTCAAACTACTAACCGTGACCTACAAAGCCATTCACAACACTGCCCCTAGCTACCTCACCAACCTGATTCCCAAGTACCACCCTACCCGTACCCTTCGCTCCTCACAGGACCTCCTTCTATCTTGCTCTCTGGTCTCCTCCTCCCACGCACGACTGCAAGACTTCTCCAGGTCCTCCCCCATCCTCTGGAACTTACTGCCCCAATCCATCAGACTGTCACCTTCCCTCCTCACCTTCAGGCGCTCCCTGAAAACCCACCTCTATAGGGAAGCCTACCCCTCCCTCACCTAACAGCCGTTCTCCTTCATTCCTCCTACCACTCCATCCCCCACAGCCACTTCCTCCTGTGCTACTACCCCCTCCCTCCTAGATCGTAAGCTCGAAAGAGTAGGGCCCTCTAACCCCTGGTGTACTGTTGTTGTTGCTGTTCTGTTTCTTGTATTGTCCCCCCCTCTATTGTACAGCGCTGAGTAAACCCTTTGGCGCTATATAAACTCGATGTAATAATAATAATAATATACATCATGATTGTTTTATTATCACTTATATAAATGTTGGATGTATGTTGTTGGCTAGATGCAATAGGAACTATATATTATCACATTTGATTTGTTATTGGCATCCATTTTAAGATGTAGAGAAACAGTTTTCTTTTGCATTTTTAATTTTGTTGCACAGTAGGTTTAGCGCCTACCTATTCACGGTTTTTATACATAAGATACTGCACCACAAATTTCAAGTAAGAAAACACACACTTCTTATATTTAGACAACATCTTACTAAATATCTATATAGGAGAATAAGGACCTCCTTCTTCTTGTTGGTGACCCCTCCAGGGATGCATCCTTGAAAAGCGAATAGAATTTTAAGATGCATCTCTACAGGGGTCATCAGCAGGAAGAAGGAGGCCCTGATTCCCCTATATAGATATTTTGTAAGACTTCATTTAGAATACTGTATCTAGTACTGGAGGCCTCACTTACAAAAGGGTAATTGATAGAACAAATCCAGAGATGGGCAACAAAAATAGCGAAAGGTCTGAGGGATAAAACATTTCAAGAGAGACTTCAGGAAGCAAATATGTACAGTCTAGAGGAAAGAAGGGAAAGGGGAGACATGACTAAAACGTTGAAATATATCAAGGGGTGAGCAAGGGCAAAGAGGGTAGTATTTTCAATATGAAACCAAGATTAGGAATACAAGGACATCTCAAACTAACAGGAGGGAAAGTTCAAAAACAATCTTAGAAAGTATTTTATTGAAAGGGTAGTTGATGTTTGGAATAGACTTCCAGCAGAGGTAGTCAGTCAACAGTAAAGTGCAACATTCATGCTTGCATGAGACAAACATAGATCTATACAGTAAGTCTCCTACTTACAAATGAGTTCCATTCCGGGAGCTTGTTCAAAAGTCCAACCTTTATGTAAGTCCAGCAAAGATCAGCGCTTGCAGACAATAGCTACGAGCGCTGATCGATGTGTTTTTGTGGGGGGAATCCCCTTGTCAGAACACAAAGGCACAGTGGGGAGATTGCCGCACCAACATTGCTTGTGTTTTTACGGCAATCTGTTTGCGGTTTTTTTTTTTTGTTCAGCCCCTTGGGTTGTTTCAAAATTCACATTTTTTAAAGTTTGCACGTTGAACGTTTGTATGTATGGGGACTGCTGTACTCAGACAAAAAAGTTAACAAAAAAAAAAAGTAAATACAAAAAAAAGTATTAAAACAAAAAAAAAAAAGAAAACAGGCAGACTCAATGGACCTCTTGGCCTTTTTCTGCTGTCACTTTTCTGTGTTTCTATTTGCTTACTTATTCTACGATTCACCATTAATATAATAACTTTAATCAGGTGTTTTGAAGTAATATGTTGCAGAAAATAGATATTGTTATAACTTTACTATTTTGTGTAATCGCCATTGTGAGTTTTTAAAACTATTTTCAGCCTTTGTTTTGTAAATTTTCACAGGTCGTTGGAGCAACTCCTACAAGCTTCCCTACAGCTGGATTGGCACTGGTCATGTTGTATATAATGGATCTTTCTATTATAACAGGGCTTTTACTCGTAATATCATAAAATATGATCTAAAGCACCGATATGTAGCAGCCTGGGCCATGCTACATGATGTAATTTATGAGGAGGCTACCCCTTGGAGGTGGAGAGGTCACTCTGATATAGATTTTGCTATCGATGAGAATGGATTATGGGTTATCTACCCAGCAATTGATGATGAAGGCTTCCAACAGGAAGTTATTGTTCTCAGCAAGTTAAATTCTGTGGACCTTACTACTCAGAAAGAGACAACGTGGAGGACTGGGCTAAGAAAAGACTTCTATGGCAACTGTTTTGTTATCTGCGGGGTGTTGTATGCAGTGGACAACTACAACAAAAAAACTGCCAATATATCTTATGCCTTTGACACACATACAAACACCCAGATTTCTCCAAGACTGCTCTTTGAAAATGAATATGCTTATACCACACAAATAGATTACAATCCAAAAGATCGGCTGTTATATGCCTGGGATAATGGACATCAAGTCACTTACAATGTGATATTTGCATACTAAAATCACCTTGAAACTTTGCCATTGAAAAAAGGGCATTTCAGAATTTTTGAAATATTAAGTTGGAAGTTTTTTTACCTGGGCATCTGAAGACCAAAAAATGTATTTTTCTATATACCTTATATAATTTAGCAGCCAATTCAATAATAAGCATTTTCATCTGTAAGGTTGATAGAATCAACTCTAATTACTATACAACAAATATAAAAACAATTTTAAAAATCCAATTAATAATCACTATCAGTTAACACAAATATTTTATTTTATGCAACACGTACAAACAATATTGCAATATGGAATATTTCTTTTAATATTATTGTATTTTCACTCACTGTTTTATTATTAATAGATATGCAGTTAATAACTTATATACGGAGGAATTATGGTTTTTCCATTAATATAGGAAAGGTTTCTTTATGGCTATCTTGGTTAAGTTGGAACTCCAAGCAAAATGTTTTTCTAGTATTGCATACAGTGGGGAAGGATTACATCCAGTGTTGAGTTTTATTGCTTTACAGAAACAACAGACAATTTGCATGGGTGTTGTAAATAGCTTATTCGTCCCTCATTTAATACAAAGTATAAAAGAGAAAATTGTCACATCTTTTCACAGGAGTACCTGTCTATGTACCTGTACCACATTCTTTCATGGCACTGGTGCATAGATCATGTCTTAATATGGGATGGTGATCGCCCATTATTGGTATATTTCATAAAAATGTTGAATGTTCAATCTAACAGTTACTATGACGTGTAGCCAGAGTGAGATCTCTTTATTAGATATCTCCATTCTGGTGAACAATGATGACATGCTAACTAGCACTTTATATTTTAAATTCAGCTGGAAAATATGACAATATAATCAAATTAGAAACATCATGAACAAATACTGGCATATGCTGGGAGAACACCCTCAAGTCAATTAATTAAAAAAAAAATTCAAAAATAGTATAAAGGAGGGCTAAAGGATAAAGGAGTTGTTTACTTATTGTATTGTAAATGCAGTGCTACTATGTAGGGAAGACAAAATGAAATCTGTAGCACAGGGTACAACTACGCTACAGAGACTGGTGACTTGAATACTCTCCATAGAGATTCATACAGCCCTGTACCAAAAATGCATAAAAATTCAGGTCAAATTTGTAGTGCTAGATTTGGCTTCCATCTCAGAGCGGGAGACAGATGGTCACCTGTTACAAGTTGAGACAAGATGGATTTATTCACTGTGGGCACTTTTTTGTCCCAAGTTGAATGAAACCATCAGCGTCAAACCATTTCCTTATATGTAAAGAAATTAGTTATGTGTGTTTGCAATAATACTATTAGAGAACTCTACATTATTATGTATTTCAATTGCTGTCAAATTTTATTGCTGTTTCATTTCCCATCTTAACTTTCCTCCCCCATGATCACCATGACAAAATTTGAAGGATAATCTAAAATTTCACAGGAGTAGATGGGGAAATCTCCCAATCAGAACATCTGTTCTGTCAAAGGTGCTATTTACTATAACTTATTGTGTCTTTGGGACAGGAAGCGAGAATCAATATCCCCAATGGGACTTGATAAGCAGTAAAAGCCCCACAGGCTCTCTAAACCTTCCCACGCTATCCAAAACTGGAAAATGTTTGTCTGGAGTTTCACTTTTTGATATGTATTGTTCTACCCCATAGCAAAAACCTAATGTTATTCACAATCACAAAAGGATAAAATAGAAATATTTTGATCTAGGTATTACAGGCAGCTGCATTCATTCACAAAGGAATTGTTTCCCCTTTGAGGCAAATTTGCCATAGTTGTTTGCAGTATTTTGTTTTGCCTTTCTTTCTGGAGCTTTGGAGAGGTTAAAATTGGCTGAATTGATTTAACCATGTAAGTATGTAAGTTATTGGTACTGTTAAGTAATGAGCCATTATTCTTTATTGGGTGTGCAGATCTATGGACTTGAATATCAAAAGCACCAGCTTTACATATCTATCCGTAACTTATCACTCATTTTCTTTTATTATATTGTCATGAACAACACAAATTAGGTAGCAAGAATGTGGTCATTCTATTTTCTTCAAAATTAATTTAACTTAGGGACGACCTGCCTATGGCAAGATTTCAGTTTTATAGATAATTATTATAATAGCGTAATATAACCCTAAAGCAGGATATTGTTTTATGTGGCCCAGTGTACAGCCATATGAAAAGGTGGATTTGAGAACTGATTTGTTCTAGAGCAGTGGAGATGAACTTTCTCAATAAGTCACTGCCCTAGATCTATGTTATGTTGATCATGAGTCAAGAAATAGCATTTGCCATCAGAATTTTCTTTTTTTTTAAGGAAGCATTTCCTGGGAGAAACAGAGAGGCAATTGGGTTGATATACTAAAACTGAACTGTGCAAAATCTGTGGGGGCTCTGCATAGAAACTAATCAGCTTCCAGGTTTTATTGTCAAAGCTTAACTGAGCAAGCTGATGTTAGAAGCTGATTAGCTAGCATGCACAGCTGCACCAGATTTTGCACGCTGCAGCTTTAGTAAATCTACCCCCAGTGTTTGATGCATTTTCTGTAAATGCTAGTTAACAAAAACTCTATTTGCAAAGAGAAAACTCGCTTATCTTAGTGAATGAGATGAAGTTGTGTTGACTTCAATCAACTAATTGCACAGTATTGCACAGGGAATAGAATAATGTTAAGTAGAAATGTCCTGTTCTTTCTTCTGCATCCCCCTTTTTAGGCAAATTCAAAGAAGAAATTAGACATAGGAAGCTATTATGTTTTCTAGATACTAGCTATTACCTGTCCACCCCACAAAACTCTGTTGCCCTCTACCAAAACATTGTTCTTGGAAAACATTGTTCTATGAAAGTGTTTGTTGATTTCCTCAAATTTCAGTTTGTTAGAGAGCTCAGCATCCTTAGGTCCAGAGGCTTCCTCTCAACACCTTCCATGGAGACCACTGGTTGGGAGTCATGGCTCAAAAGGACTGACCAGCAGTCATCAAATTTCAATGGATGGCTCAGTAGAAAAATCTGGTGTCCACTCATGACTGTACATCAAAAGTGTTTCCTTTGACAGTGCTGAGTTCTTCCAAACTACTGTAAGTCCTGCATTTTCCAACCACATTGCCTCTGCTCCTGAATATATGTCTACAGGCATGACGGTTTTATAAAGGTTTTTTATCTAAACTTAAAATTTTCTCTTCCATAGTTCTAGAGTATGTAACACTGGATAAGGTTTCTTTAGAACTATTTACAAACCCATTGCCTTGTGGACAATATATGGTTATGTGGGATTTCTGAATGCTGTTCACTTGGCACAACTCCTTAACCAGTTTTATCTCAAAACAGGTCTCTTGGATAGCCTGGATAGCTGTAGACCTGAAAAAGGCACACAAACACAAGAACATGCATACAGTCTTGATGTTCTGATCATATATGGTGGTCACAAACCATTATTAGTATGGAGCTGTGGTTGTGGTCTGTATGGAACACTACCATACCCCCCCTGTTAATTAGGGGCAGACCAGTGCTAGTTTTGATTTCACTCTGAAATAGAAACTGGCACAGGTGGTGCAAATAGACCTGATACAAGTCTATCAATTTAGCCATTTCCCATATATGTGTATTGAACGGAGTACTTACTAAACTTCATCTAAAGGTCAAACACTGAAGACTATGCTCATGTGTCAGATCATTTTAAAATGGCACCCAGAGGCATGTGCTTGCACCGATATAAACCAAAAGTGCCATAAAGGTTGTAGTTGATCCTTCTTAGGCACTTTAGGTACCTGCTGTCAAGGGTAGACAAATAATGGGCTTCTTTAGGGCTTTCTAATACTCCCCCATCTTGGATAGCTGGTAGGTTTCGCTCATCGTGTTAGCATGAACCCTTTCACTGTCTGTGCTGTTTTTTGCATTTTTTTTGCGCACATTAAAAAATAATTTTAGGCCTGAAGATGACATAATACCCCCAAACATTATATATTTTCTGAAAGCAGACACCTTAAAAAATAAAATAGTGGTAGTTCCAATTATTTATGTCACATGATATTACCGCAAAGGTCTAGGAAACGCTAAATTCAGTAAATAACACACTAAAGTGAATTTTAGGGAAAACAAACACAATAAATTACCCAAATTTTTGGTAAAATATGAAATACGAGGTTGCACCGAGTAAATAGTTACCCAACACGTCAAACCTTAAATTTGTGTGCACCCATGAAATGGCAACAAACTTCAGTACCCTATAGTTTCTATAGGAGATGCATCAAAAGCTCCCTATAGGTCATCAGTTTAGTGATAGGAAGGATGTCTTGTACTCAAATTATCCTCCCACTCTGGTGTGCACAGCGATATGTAACAATTGTAAAGCAATCGACGTTTTCCTGTTCAGGAGCCCCCGCCGTGTGCATTAGGTGCATATGTGTGAATATGTAGGGGTGAGGGGGGTCCTCAAAATGTTTTTTGGGCAGTACGTTATGTGCATGGATGTAACTTTACTTTTTTTTTTCATCACATAGGGGACACCCCTATGTGATAATTTTTAGGTGGCGTTCTCTTTAATGAGACATGCAGGGTCTAAAAGATTCTGCATGTCTCCTCTGGGCTCCACTGGATGTATTGCAATGCAGATCACACTGCAATACATTCTTTCCTGGCTATGCTAACTGGGGAAAGTGACAGTGGTGACCTGGAAGAGACATCATACACGTCACTTTCTGGGTCACAGTAAGAAGGTTAGGACGTGTGTCCACTCTCCTGTCCACCCACCAGCACCCACCATATCGATTGAATGGGCAAGGGAAGCCAGGAATACATGGCAGGAGTGTGCACGCAGGGGGGAAGGGCACGTTACCGGGGGCTGTGGAAGCAATTGGGCGCCAACTGCCTAACCACTTCCACCTGACAAGCAGGAGTCTGCCTATCAGTTTTATACACAAGCCCGATAGCTGCTGCTATGGATTGTGTGTAAACCACCCTAACCCCCCCCCCCCCCCGCCATCAGGTCTGAACGACGAACAGACATGCCAGTGAAAGGGATAATGTTGACACAGAAATGCAATGTCCTATCTTTCATTATGGGGGCCACCGAGCAGTCCTTATTTTCTTCTCATGTTCTAAACTACTGGATTTCAACTATTGTGTTTAATATCTAGAATAGAAGTGGCCCTAAATGTGCTACAGAATAATGACAACCTCTTCCTTTTTTGGGAGTTTGTTGAAATCAGTCATCTTGTTAAAGAAGTATTGACTGTTCTAGCTTATTAGAGAGATATTGGGGGAATGAATTGCACATCTTGAGCTGGGCACAATTTTTACAAAAGAGTTCTGGGTAGGAGCGGCAGGGACTGCTATGCACCTCTGATGTGTGTTGACATGTTAGCACCATCTTGTACAATCCTGTGCATTTGCTATAGAAAGGGAAAGCATCATTTTCTGGTGGGCTCCAAGCTAATGTTAAATGGGGTCCTACAATACTCAAAGTCTCAGAACGCCTTTAATTTGTTAGATCCTCAAGGCATAATATTTGCCACTTCCCTTTCAACTTTTGGAGCACATTTATTTGTGAACACCAACTCTATGTAGGTATGAACAACATAATGCAGTCTTTTACCCCATTTTAACGAATGAAAAGTAGTCCTTAGAGGACACTCTCTTAGCTTACCCTCAAAATCTTTTCAAGTGAGCAATTAAAATAGACTAGGTGAATGCGAAAATGTTAGCCATATCGGAAATCTTTCAGAAATTTAAAAACATTTGTAATTTACTGCAATTTGAAACTGAAAAGACACCTGTTGTGAAACCAGCTTTTTCAAGCAAAGGCATAATGCTGTTGACAGCAGACATTTTTTATGTGCAATATCATTTACTTCACTTTTCGGCGTTATGCACTGTGGGTGAAGGGACAGTAAATTATAATTTTCAAGCTTTAATTTAAGAAATGGATTCAGCCAGCAGCATTGATTGCTGATGATATTATTCCTCAAAGTTAGAAGCAATAAAAGCAGTTGCAATTTATGTGTTGTAAATATTACATTTAAATAGAAGAGATTTTATACTGATAGTTCCTAGCGGTCTACCACATTTTGAACATAAATCCTATTTTACACTTGACCTGGACTATCGAAGACATTTTACAGCTCTTAATTAGAAATGTGCAGATATGCTTATGATGCAGCACTGATAGCCATATGATACATCACTGCTAGCCATATGATACAGCACTGATAGCCATATTATGCATCACTGCTAGCCATATGATACAGCACTGCTAGCCATATGATACAGCACTGCTAGCCATATGATACAGCACTGATATCAATATGATGAATCACTGCTAGCCATATGATGCAGCACTGCTAGCCATATGATGCATCACTGATAGCCATATGATACAGCACTGATAGCCATATGATGCATCACTGATAGCCATATGATGCAGCACTGATAGCCATATGATACAGCACTGATAGCCATACGATACAGCACTGATAGCCATACGATGCATCACTGATAGCCATACGATGCATCACTGCTAGCCATACGATGCATCACTGCTAGCCATATGATACAGCGCTGCTAGCCATATGATACAGCACTGCTAGCCATATGATACAACACTGCTAGCCATATGATACAGCGCTGCTAGCCATATGATACAGCACTGCTGGCCATATGATACATCACTGATATCCATATGATGCATCACTGATAGCCAAATGATACATCACTGATAGCCATATGATACAGCACTGATATCCATATGATGCATCACTGATAGCCAAATGATACATCACTGATAGCCATATGATACAGCACTGATATCCATATGATGCATCACTGATAGCCAAATGATACATCACTGATAGCCATATGATACAGCACTGATAGCCATATGATGCATCACTGATAGCCATATGATACAGCACTGTTAGCCATATGATACAGCACTGATAGCCATAGGATACAGCACTGATGAGGTCACTAGTTTTCTGTTGCTCATAATTGTCCAATTACAGAACATGCTCTCTTGCAAATGTAGCAGTCAGAGGGTTGAGAAAATAATTTACAACTGACAGGAGTGTTTACAATGGTCAGCTTTCATATAGTTATGTAAAGCCTTTATCCCCTGCACCCAAAAAAAGTTGCTGTAACTGTTTAAAAAGTGTGAGCTGGAGTTTGGCTTCCATCTCTATATGCTTTATGTCTAACACTCCCTTCCCCCACATTAACAATGCTGCTGCCCAAAGGTATCTCTGTTGCTCCTTGATTCAGAGTGTAGGTACCCTAATATAGGAGGTTTGTTACTGGCTGGATCACAAGGTGAAAACAAAGAAAAAAAGCCTAAAAAGAAAACTAATGCAGCCACCATATCTTAGGATTGGTAAAGTGAAAAAATATTACAAGTTTGGTTTTGGATTTTTGGAACTGCACTTCATCTGAGCACCACAAACCAGAAATGGTATTTAATTACATTCAAAGCAAACTCACTTATCCATCCATGTCTCCATGCTTTATTTTACTAAAAATCACTTTGAAAAACAACCCCAGGCATTTCTGCCAGTGGCCATCATAAGTAAGGGCACATGACTCATGTAGCATTTACTTCCTGGAATCCATCTGCCCTTGGCTCAGGCATAGGCTGAACTGAGAACCCTCCCCTCATGAAGACTCCTGGGATGTATTACATCATTTGCCTAGGCATGGTGACCAGAAAGTAACTGAGTAAACTAAGAAAAGTTTAACACAAGTAAATCTGATATACTTTCCTATTTACGAATGCTAGCAGCATAAGGATTCAAAATAGTCAATGCTAATTGAGAGAGTGAAGTTCTGATTTAATGTAGACCTGTCATGAAAGAGTTTAGGAGACTGTGACAGCAGAATTTCTGAAAATGCTAGTTCTCTGGCTGCTATGCTGATTCAGTGGCTTCAATGCTCTCTGACCCAGAACAAGTCTGTAGATTAGAAAGGCCAGTGAAGTAAGATCATCATATCTGCATACTTGTTCGAGGCTAATGAATCTAAATATTAAAGGAAGAGGGCAAGCATGAGAGGCAGTTTGCATTAAGTAAAGGTGAGTTCAGAGATGGCAGCCTCCATATTCCTGCCATAAAGTACATTCTTTTCATTATTGTGGTAGTTTTGCAAATGTGAAACAATAGGACCTGTAAAGTTCCAACTAAATTCTATTCCCTTTCAATAAATAATTTTGATATCTCTGTCAAGTCAATATGGGCTAGCTGAGAATTTCTTTGAAGAAAGAGCTAAGTGATTTTTACTTGTTCTTGACCTAAAACAAATGCAGTCAAACCCACTGTGTAGAGTTCTTTTTTAAAAGAAAAAAAAAACATTGTGCAATTATCCATTAATATAACACTTGTCATTGCCAAAAAAGCCTTTCACGGTACTTTTCCTGATATATGCTTCATATGTGTGGTGGTAATAAAACATTCAGAGTAATTAATTAAATGAAAAGATGGTACCCAATCTTTGTACAAAATATATAGAAATGGTAAGTGCACACCCCCCCCCCCCCCCACACACACACACAAAAAGAAAGTGTTTATATTAATCAGCAGGTTGTTGACCAATCTGTTATGTTGCTATAATTGTCTGTGTGATTTAATCTGCTTTAAATAAATAAATGAAATTTTATGGTGACATTGTTTCTTTATTTGTTTTCTGTGCAATCCTTTTTATTGATTTTTTTGAAAGAAAATCAAAATTCAAAGTTACCCATGCAGGGGGGTTGATCAATTACACAGATATTCAACCAAATAATGTGGCATGAAAAACATGGGTCAATCAGTATTAGTTACCTAGAGAGATTAGGTGAAGTGTGGCAGGGGGTGGGGGGGAAGAAATCTCCACAGACTTAGGACCTTCTCAGGTGGTACCCTACAGTCGGCCTAGACTGGCTGGATGCAGAGAAGGTACAGAGTTAATGATTCAATGTTCCCAGATTTTGAGGAATTTAGGATGGGAATCCTTACGATACAGGACATCTTTACATTTATCATTAGGGTGGTCATACAATCTTCCCTAAAAGGAAACTGGTTTCGTCCAGGCTTGTGCAATGGTCCATTTGGCGGAGATGAACAGGTAAGATGCTAATTTTTGTTGGTAAGTGAAAAGGCCCGAAATCAGGCAGTGTAATTGGACCAGTTTGACATCCTTGCGAATCGTCAGATCCAGTAATGTGCATAACAAGCCAAAGAATCCAGGCAGCCGTGGATAGGACCTCCAAATATGCAGAACATACCCTCGCTGGCCACAATTCCTGAAGCATCTACTGCTGTATTAAAAGAACATTTTGCCAGTCTCTTCTCCAATCCTATAAGTCCATCAGGATCATCAAATCTCATTTCCACTATGCCACATAGGAAAGAGGTGCTGAGGACATTCAATTATTTAAAGAAGCATTCAGGACCAAAATGAGACAAGGGTACCCTGGAGAGCTCATTTTATGAAAGGGATGTTGAAGTACAGTGAACAGTCTCTATCTAATGTTTGGTTGTAGCTGTCACAAATATTCTGAAAAGGGTGCCTCATATGTTTCCTTTATCGAAGCCCACGAGGGAATAACCAGCATACTTAACTGAGAGAGGACAAAAAGGCCATAATCCAGGCCAAAATAGCATCTCCAAAGCCCCACCATTTCTGTACGTATTGTAGATAATCCCACAAGATGGAATCAAAAGCTTTTTAGATATCCAGTCCAAGGAGAAAGCCTGGAATTTTCTGGTGGTTCAGAATATGGATTATAGGATAAGTTCACCATTTTGACAAAAATAATAAATGCACATTTGTTTGCAGGTAAAAAAATGTGCAGGTATTATTTTTGTCTACAGAAGCCTGGAAAACATTGCACCAGCGATCAGTAAATCGCGCCATGCAGGTCTCCTGCAGACCTGTCAGAATATCTGCTTGCTGTACAAGATGTATGAGCAACGAGATGTATGAGCAAGCAGAAATTCTGACAGGAAGCTTCAACGAACTACTACGGAGCTACACAGCCACAGCCTCTAAGGCTACCGAAACTTGTAGGCACTTATTCACAGAACTCTGTGAATGAGTGAAGCGGCTGTGTGGGCGGAGCCAGCACGGCCACACTATTTTCAAATCTGACAGATAGTACCGTGAAACTTCTCCCTGTACTATCTGTTAGAGGAAGGGGGCAGCAGACGCGGTTGTGGCTATGGGAACATGTTACATGTGCTACCGTAAAAACGGGTGGGACATGTAACATGTTCCCAAAGGTGAACTTATCCTTTAAGCATATAACTTCTCCGCCCTGTCGTCCTGAAACAAAACCCACCTCTTTATTTGTTTTTAAAATGTGTCCCCTATACACATGGTAGGAACAATCACTTTACAATTACAGCAGTTATCTACAAAAGTAATAAATACATTCAGAGTGCTTACAATACAAAAAGCAAACTGGTCACAAGCAAGATTTTGTAGCTGTTATGATTAGTAAACAGCGCCTAGTAGAGTGGAAATTACACAGGTGTAGCCCTGTTTCTACTTTCATTCATTTTAAAATGTGAGCGTCATTACACTAAGGCTGGGTTCACACCTATGCAGTTTGCGTTTGATCAGTTTCTGCAGTGCATTTTGCGTTTTTGCTGCATTTTTTATTTTTATTTTTTTTACTTGTTGCTAGGCAGATTAAAATGCAAACCGCATAAAAAACGCACTACATGCTTTTCTGCAACATCTCCATTGAAGACTATAGAATCAAAAATACAACGTTTTGCGTTTAAAAAAGTCCCTGACCCTTTCCACAAAACACACCGGGTGAAAACGCGGAGATGTGAAGCTGTCCCATAGGAAATCATGTTAAATGGACTGCTGTGCATTTCTGTAAAACACAGCGGAAAATGCATAGGTGTGAACCAAGACGAAATACTTGTCTGTTGTAAGCCACATACTAGCTCCATAGCAGCCCCATTGCTTGCAGTGATGCTGCATAGATGCTTCACTGTCATAGTATAAAGATGCAACTTGTAAGTCAGACAATGTCAGCCTCTCTTAGAAAGGTATTTATTTTAGTTACACAATTCCCTTTAAAATGCTTGTTGGCTGGCAGTGTTTGAGCTCAAACCTTTCCGAGTTACTGACCACTTGGAACAAATAAACAGCTTTTGCAGTCAGAGGAAATCCACAGCTCTTCATCTGCATACTTGTTCTGGGTTGGTCAAATATTGAAGCCATGGAATCAAAATAATTGCAACTGTTTAAAGTGGATGAAAGGCCTATCTCTAACTATTCTTAAGAATGTTCCCTCCCCCCCTCCTATCCTGCCTTCCCTGTGTAAAAAAGATCTATGTACTTACCTGTTTTTAAATTGCTACGGTCCAGTCAAGTGATCTTGCAGCTCCAGTTCCCTCTTTGTCAGCAGCTGATGCAAGGGAGAGGAGGGAGCGCTGATGACGGCTAGGCCATGGGAGTCTATGTGGGTGACATCATTGCTCTGGGAATTCACAGCCATTGTTGAGTGTTCTTGTACACAGGGGAACCACAGCTGTAGTATCATGTGACTGGACCTGATTAAAAATAGATACATACACAGATCTTTTATTAGACAGGGAAGGCAGAATAGGTGTGTGGGGGGGCATTTTTAAGAATACTTATTAGTGGTGCACCGAAATGAAAATTCTGGACAGAAACTGAAAAGAAAATTCAGGATGCATTTTGCCTAAAACCGAAACCTAAACAGAAATTTTAATTTAAAAAGAAAAAAAAATGTTTATATATAAAATTGTACTATATTCAACTTTTTAATTCATAACGACCTTCTAACCGCCAAAACCAATGGCCACTATACAGTACTGCTACTCCTCAACCTCTCTGCGTCTTTCGACACGGTTGACCACCACTTCCTCCTCAAAAAACTACACTCTCTTGGCTTCAGAGACTCCGCTCTCTTCTGGCTCTCCTCCTATTTATCACAGCGCTCCTTTAGTGTTGCCTATAACACTGCCACCTCCTCTTCACTCCCTCTCTCTGTTGGGGTCCCTCAAGGTTCTGTCCTCAGACCCCTTCTCTTCTCCATCTACACCTCCTCCCTTGGACAATTGATAAATTCCCACGGCTTCAATTACCATCTCTATGCTGAAGACACACAAATCTATCTCTCTACCCCTCACCTCACCCCTTCAGTCTCCACTCGTATCACAAGCCTACTAAGTGACATATCGGATTGGATGTCACTCCACTTCCTCAAACTCAATCTTTCCAAAACTGAGCTCCTAGTATTCCCCCCAGCTTGCCCCCCCCCCCCCCCCCGACTTCTCCATCAAAATCAACAACACTGTCATCAGTCCCACCCCTCAAGCCAGGGTACTTGGAGTCATCCTAGACTCCAATCTGTCCTTCCAGCAACCAAGTCCACTCGCTGACAAACTCATGTAGACTTCACTTCCGCAACATCTCCAAAATACGACTGTTCCTATCCCCAGAAACTACTAAGCAACTCATTCACTCCCTCATTATATCACGCCTCGACTATTGTAACTCCCTTCTCACTGGCCTACCTCATTGCAGGCTATCCTCACTTCAGTCTATCATGAATGCTGCTGCCAGACTTATCCACCTTACTAACCATTCTGTATCTGCCACCCCTCTCTGCCAATCCCTCCACTGGCTTCCAATTGCCCAACGGATAAAATTCAAAACACTAACACTGACGTATAAAGCCGTTCATAACACCAAAGTACATCACCGATCATAGCTCCAAAGTACATCACCGATCTTGTCTCCAAATATCACCCAAACCGTACTCTCCGCTCCTCACAAGACCTCCTACTCTCTAGCTCTCTTGTCTCCTCCTCCCATGCTCATCAGACTATCGCCTACTCTGCTCACTTTTAGGTGATCTCTGAAAACCTATATCTCTTCAGGGAAGCCTACCTCGCCCTCAGCTAATACTGGAATCCTCTACTCTTCCAACCAGTCCATCCCCCACAGTCATTACCATTTGTACCACTATCCCCTCCCTCCTAGATTGTAAGCTCCAAGCAGCAGGGCCCGCGAATCCCTCTTGTATTGAATTGTATTGTGACTGTACTGTCTCCCACCATAATGTAAAGTGCTGAGCAAAACTGTCAGCACTATATAATCCTGTATAATAATAATATCATGAATTTAAATGAATATGAATTTATATTCAGCACCTTTTTGGCCAATATGCTGCTTTCACACTGAGCAGTTTTTGAAGCACTTTTGCATTAAAAAAAAGCGCAAGAAAAGCTCAAGAAAAATGCATCCCTTTAAATTCAATGTTTGTCTTCACACTGGTCAGTTGCACTTCCCTTGCGGTGTTAAAAATCCTGCTTGCTGCATTGTTGGTGCATATTTGGTCAGTTAAAATAAAAACAGACCAAAAACACAGCTCCCAATTGAGGCCTGGTTCACACCAATGTGTTTTTTTAGTGCTTTTTGCAGAAACGCACTACAGTGCATTTAACATGGTCTCTTAAGGGACACATTCACATCTATGCTTTTTTGAGCTGCTGCATTTTTGTAAAGGGTCAGGGACTTTTATAAACAGAAAGCATTGCGTTTTTGGGTCAGTAGACTTCAATGGAGACGCAGCAGAAAATGCATGTAGTGCATTTTTGACACATTCTTCACGCATTGTTTATGCATTTTAAGTTTTTAATCTGCCAACAAGTTGGCCAAAGAAATTTTCAAAACTGCAAAAGCATCTAAAAATGCGTCAAACGCATATGGAAAAATGCACTACAAAAAGCACTGCAAAACAGACAAAATGCAAACTATATTGGTGTGAACATGCATTGAAAATGCAGCAAAATTGCATCAAAAACGCACACGTGTTGCGTTTTATGATGAATTTTTTGAGTCACATGACCTATGAAAAATGCTGCTTTAAATTACACTGATTAAGACAGTTCCATAGAAATACATTAGATGCTACTTCAAGTGCAATTTGTAAAACGCATCTCGCACCTGAAGTCGCACCGGTGTGAACCAAACGATAAAGCATATCCTCTATGACGGTTCGATATGCAGTTAGATGGCAGGTCTCTCACTACACATATACACTATATTGCCAAAAGTATTGGGATGTCTGCCTTTACACGCACATGAACTTTAATGGCATCCCAGTCTTAGTCCGTAGGGTTAAAAATTGAGTTGGCCCACCCTTTGCAGCTATAACAGCTTCAACTCTTCTGGGAAGGCCGTCCACCAGGTTTAGGAGTGTGTCTATGGGAATGTTAGACCATTCTTCCAGAAGCACATTTGTGAGGTCAGGCACTGATATTGGACAAGAAGGCCTGGATCCCAGTCTCTGCTCTATTTCATCCCAAAGGTGTTCTATAGGGTTGAGGTCAGGAGTCTGTGCAGGACAGTCAAGTTCCTCCACCCCAAACTCACTCATCCATTTCTTTATTGACTTTGCTTTGTGCACTGGTGCGTAGTCATGTTGGAACAGGAAGGGGCCATCCCCAAACTGTTCCCACAAAGTTAGGAGCATGAAATGGTCCAAAATGTCTTAGTGTGCTGACGCCTTATGAGTTCCCTTCACTGGAAGTAAGGGGACAAGCCCAACCCCTGAAAAACAACCCCACACCATAATCCCCCGCCACCAAATTTTACACTTGGCACAATGAAGTCAGGCAAGTACCGTTCTCATGGCAACCGCCAAGCTCAGACACATCCATTGGATTGACAGAGAAGCCCGACTCATCAATCCAGAGAATACGTCTCCACTACTCTAGAGTCCAGTGCCGGCGTGCTTTACACCACTGCATCTGATGCTTTGCACTTGGTGATGTAAGGCTTGGATGCAGCTGCTTGGCTATGGAAATCCATTCCATGAAGCTCTCTACGCACTGTTGTGCTAATCTGAAGGCCACACGAAGTTTGGAGGTCTTTAGCTATTGACTCTGCAGACAGTTGGCAACTTCTGTGCACTTCAGCATGTGCTGACCCTGCTCTGTCATTACGTGGCCTACCATTTCGTGGCTGAGTTTCTGTTGTTCCCAGTTGCTTCCACTTTGTTATAATACCACTAACTCTTCCACACTTACACTTGAACGTGGAATATTTAGTAGCAAGGAAATTTCACGACTTATTACGCAAGTGGCAACCTATCATGGTACCAAGCTTTAATTCACTGAGCTCCTGAGAGCGACACATTCTTTCACTAACGTTTGTAGAAGCAGTCTGCATGCCTAGGTGCTTAATTTTATACACTTGTGGCTATGGAGGTGATTGAAACACCTGAATCCAATGATTTGGAGGGGTGTCCAAATACTTTTGGCAATATAGTGCATATGTGCTAGAAAGTCATGTTACTTTCTGGTAGACACAGCGTAGTGAATCTGCCTCCTCAAAAGACATAGGGGTTGATTTACTAAAACCAAATAGGCTATTCAATTTTTAAATTAAAGTGTAGCTAAACCCACAACAGTAAAATCAGTCTGTATATGCAGTAAAGCATGCTCGTTATACTCACTGTGAAACCTAAGGGGTTAATCCTCTGCACTGTGTAAAAAGGCCATTTGATCCTTTCTTCTCTGTTCCTCCCCTTTTTCAAGCGACCACCTCTTATCTCCTGATAAGACATACTTAACCGTAGGCATTTGCACATGCTCAGTTTAGTGTGTATTGAGAGTTTTATTATTTTCTTGGGAGAGTGCATGTGATCAGCACAAGGCCAATCAGCACTGTCCAGACAGAGGTCAGGAGTTTTGCATCCTACTACAGCAGAAAGAAAACTCCTCCTACAAGCTTTAGCTAGTGCTGGGCTGGACACTGATAGAAGCCACAAGACTGCTCTAACTTCTGATGAGAAAAGGTATTTATCAGTATTTATTTAATAAAAAAGTTGCATTTCCATGTTCTGTGTACTGTGGGAGACCAGATATAGTGGATGCAGGGTCCAGGGTTTAGTAACACTTTAAGTAGCTATTTACAGACACAGAGGCAGCTAGGGAGTGAGCATGCACAAGTGCCCCAGAGCAAGCAGTTTGCCCTGGGGGCACTTGGCAAGGTGGAAGGGCCAGAAGGACCCCAGAAGAGGAGGATCAGAGCTGCTCTGTGCAAAACCATTGATCCAGCCAATGTCAGACTACACTTTTTTTTTTACACATTTTTCTAACCCCCGCAGCACTTACTATAAGCTTGAACATATCTTTACCACTCAGTAATACCTCTCTCTCTTTCATAAAAATAAAAGCTTCTCCATAGTTGAATCGCTAGGCAAAGAACCATTGCTGGGCCAAACAAAAATATATTAATGGGCAAATAAACCTGGTACAATGTTAGCAAGAGTGTTAAGAATCCTTCTCAATCTATACGCCCCTATTAAGCTGCAGGACTCTAAAAGGCATGTCAAATGCTCAAGATATTTCAAGAAAATTTTACTAAATTGTATGCTATACCCTCAACCTTTCAGCCCTACACAGCTGATCGGATTCTACAGAATGTTACCCTTCCATAAATCTCAGAGAAGGCTCTGGAAATGCTTAATTCTAGCATTTCAGTTGAGGAGGTGCTATAGTCTATCAAATCCTTGAAATCTGCTAAGACCTTTATTATAAAAACAATGCATCACTTCTTGCCCCATAGCTGATGCAAATATTTAACTCCTTCAAAGATGGTCAGAATCTGCACTCCTCTTCCCACCTAACTCACATTACAGTGGTAATGAAGTCAAACAATTACAGACAAATATCTCTACTCAACAAAGACATCAATATTTGACCAAAATTCCAGCTGAGAGAATGCATTCCTTCCTTGCCGCCCCTGGATCTGCCATGTGCCTTTAGCTCAAAACTCTTTTCATACTATACTGTATAAAATACATTCTATCCTGATGGGGATTTGAAATTCAGTTTGTACAATGGGTCCAAGTGCTTTATGATGGTCCAGCAGTAGAGATTAAATACCTGGGAACTAAATCCTGTTTCTTTCTTATTAAATAATGTACCCTACAAGGTTGCCTCTTTTCCCCCATACTTTTTGCCCTTACTATTAAGCCACTGGTAATCAATATCCAAAATAATCCCAAATAAAATGGGGCAGAACTGGCAGGATTGGAAAATAATCTATTTGCTTGATATCTTTGCTATGATCTTTTGCTTACAATTAGTAAGGCTCACACCTCTATTCATAATCTGCTATGGACCTTGGATGAATTTTCCTCCAACTTGGGTCTTACTGTCAACAAGAGGAAATCCTCAGCTTTAAATACCACCTTACCAAAATCCGCACTGAGCCTTCTTCAAAACAAATTCTCCCATATTTCATCTCCCACGTGCATACGCCACAGTCAGAATAACATCATCATTATATATTATGCTGCACTTAGATGACTACTTGCCCATTTTCTGCTCTTTAAAATCCTTATTGAGGTCTTAAACTTTTATGCTATTTCAGAACACTACCCATAGTTATTCCTTTCTTTACTCTTAGGTCCCTGCATCATAATATTAATACTTTTATCTGGAACTTAAGCAGACCAATAATATCTCAAGAATTCCCTTTATAGGTACAAAAGGGGGGGGGGGTAAGTCTACTTAACATTATGCATTATTATTATACCATCCTGTAGCTCTTTCCTGGCTTATCCCTTTTCTCAGGCTTGGGGATTTAAGCTTATTAATGAATCATCATTTAAAAATAATGGCATTCAGTAAAGTATTCAGAAGGTTTGATGTCCTCTAATATTAAATTTCTGCCTCTTATAACACAACCACTATTTCAGTCAGGTTACTCCAGCCTGAAAACGTTTGCTTGATGGTCTTCAGTGGGTTATCATAAGGTAAATATCATCTTTTGATCTCCTCCTCTATTATCTCTTGGTCTCATATAAACAAACATAATAAACCCCAGCTCACAAAATTATATTGATATTTGCAGATACTACATTGGAACTCACCCCTGATCAGAAATAAAGATCTTTGCCAAAACCACTGACCTGTTCTGAACACATATGCCTGCATAACCTGGAGGGACTTAACTTAATTTCACATTGTACTCATAGTTAAAAAAAGATACTCATAATAGACATGTCTATATGCATAAATCGGAACTATACCTGAAATAAAAAATTAGAGGGAGGCTGGGTACTGATCTGGGGTAATTTACAGAATATTCTCCTAATGTAACCAATACCATGGTAGCATATAATGTAATGATGAGATGGTATACAGTTGTGCTCAAAATTTTGCATACCCTGACAGAAATCATGACATTTTGGGATTGGTAACCGCGACCGCAGCTCCTAGTGCCTCCTCTGCCTCTCTCACAGCAGCACCTCTCCCCCAGAGGGAGAAAACGAGCACCTCATCCCACATTGGACTGAGGAGGACTGCAACAGCATCAACGGCTGGGGTGAGTGACTCCCTGCGGCCCCCCCGATCACCTTCCAGCCCTGTACCACCAGAGTCCCAGGTTTCGGCCTGTTCCTTGGGCCGTGACTCCCTTGCCTCCTCGCCATTGAGCAGCGAGATCGCTGACATTTTTTCCAGCCAGCATAGCGGTCCAGAACCCACAGGTGACAGCCCGGGCCTCCTCGCCAACAATTCCTCCTGACCCACCACTATATTCGGGTGACGCGACGTTGATAGCTTGGTTCGCGGATCTGCTGCAAAGCGAACTGGATAGAGCTACCTCAAAATTGGCGGCTGACCTTAAGCAGGATTTTCAGGCCTTGGGCCACCAGCTGGACAGATCAAGGCTAAAGTTGATGCGACAGCTCATAGTGTCTCCCAAAATTCCAACATGATCACGGACTTGCAAGATCGCCTGGAGGAAGCATACTCTAAAATTGATGATTTGGAGAATCGGGCCAGGCGATTTAATTTTCGCATTCAAGGACTCCCTGAGTCTGTTAAAGAGCTCACTAACTGCGCACACACCCTCATGCGGTCTGCTTTGCCTAACATTGATGACCTTCATCTTGAGATAGATTGTATTCACAGGGCATTGATCCCCCCCAGCAAGGGGTCCTCCTAGTGATATCATAGTCAAGCCTCATTTTTTTCAGGTCAAGGAAGCGGTTATGCAATATGGCAGGGAGAATCCGGACCTGGAGCTTACGGGGCACAAGATACAAATCTTTGCTGATGTCTCTCCGGCTACTATCCAGAAGCGGCGATCCCTCAAGCCACTACTCTCTCACTTACAGTTGTGTCCAAAATTATTCAACCCCCACTGAAATTGAGTGTTTTGGCCAGTTTGACATTGCTTTTGATCATTCAGTCATCTTGCTTACATTTACATTAAAGAGGCACTTGTAGGTCAGACAAATATAACATAACAGTTATAATGAAATAACCACAAATGTCTTTTCTGTGCTCACAGCATTATCAGTTTTATTCAACCCCCAAGTGACATTCAATCTTAGTACTTAGTACAGCATCCTTTTACAGTTATAACAGCTTTTAAACGTGAAGCATAGCTTGACACAAGTGTCTTGCAGCGATCTACGGGTATCTTCGCCCATTCTTCATGGGCAAAGGCCTCCAGTTCAGTCACATTCTTAGGCTTGCGCACTGCAACTGCTTTCTTTAAGTCCCACCAGAGGTTCTCAATCGGATTTAAGTCTGGTGACTGCGATGGCCACTCCAAAATGTTCCAGCCTTTCCTCTGCAACCATGCTCTAGTGGACTTGGAGGTATGCTTGGGATCATTGTCCTGTTGAAAGGTCCAACGTCTCCCAAGCCTCAGGTGTGTGACGGACTGCATCACGTTTCCATCCAATATCTCCTGGTACTGAAGAGAATTCATGGTACCTTGCACACGCTGAAGCTTCCCTGTACCTGCAGAAGCAAAACAGCCCCAAAGCATGATTGACCCTCCACCATGCTTCACAGTAGGCAAGGTGTTCTTTTCATCATAGGCCTTGTTCTTCCTCCTCCAAACATAGCGTTGATCCATGGGCCCAAACAGTTCTAATTTTGTTTCATCAGTCCACAGAACACTATCCCACAACTTTTGTGGTTTGTCCACATGGCTTTTGGCATACTGCAGTCGACTCTTCTTATTCTTTGGAGACAGCAAGGGGGTACGCCTGGGAGTTCTGGCACGGAGGCCTTCATTACGCAGTGTGCGTCTTATTGTCTGGGCTGAAACTTCTGTACCCACATCTGACAAATCTTTTCTCAGTTCCTCAGCAGTCACACGGGGACTTCTCTCCACTCTACGCTTCAGGTAGCGCACAGCAGTCGAAGTCAGCATCTTCTTTCTGCCACGACCAGGTAGCGTTTCAACAGTGCCCTTTGCCTTGAATTTGCGAATGATGCTTCCTAAGGTGTCTCTTGGTATGTTTAACATCTTTGCAATCTTCTTATAGCCATTGCCCTTCCTGTGAAGAGAAATCACCTCTTCTCTTGTCTTCCTGGACCATTCTCTTGCCTTCACCATGTTTGTAACCACACCAGTAAATGTCTAGAAGGAGCTGAGTATCACAGTCATTTTAAAGCTGCCTAATTGGTGCTTATTATGCTTGATTGCTGCTCGGTGACATCCACAGGTGTTTTCAATACCTGATGGAAAGCACCTGTATGAACCTCTGTTCTTCAGAGTGGTAGTCTTTAAGGGGTTGAATAATTGTGGCAATGAAGAAACCACATAAGAACCATTTACTACTGTATTACATAAACAATTGATGTCATTTTAGTTGCATTTGGGTAGTTACAACGTCCTTGTAGGATTTGATTCTGAATACAATTCCAAATGTACACTATAGTCCCTAAACCCCTTTACAGCATTGGGGGTTGAATAATTTTGGACACAACTGTAGTTCAGAAGGCATTAGATATCGTTGGGCCTACCCTTTTCGCCTGCAGTTCACTCTGAATGGAAAATCCTATGGGTTTGCTACGTTCCAGGATGGCGAGGAGTTGCTGCTTCAGCTGGGTATTATCTCTCGCAGTCCGGCATCCCATTGCCCTAAGGGATCGGCTTCTCGACCTCCGCTGCTCCAGCCAAACTCTAAGAAGAAGGGGTCATGGAATCCACCTGGGAAGATCTCTTGAACTCCCGTATCCTTTTGGGGACTTTTCACTGTGATGTTTTGATTGGTGGTGGCCTCTCTGTGGCTCCTGCGAGCATTGGCCGCTGCTGCTCTGCTGGTGTGGGGGGATTGGCGTTGGAGGGATTGGCGGGGGGGGGGGCGGTACCTGGGGATTACTTTACATCTGTTTGCTGAATGCCAGTTCAATTGTTTTGTTTTGTTCTTGTATTTTTCTGCACTAAACTTTCGATTTTTTGCTGATGGGTTTCTGCTACTGTCGGTGCCGGAGAGTGTCTTTGCGCTCTCACTGACTGGAAGACTCTTCCCCGAGATCGCTTCTCTGGGCAGATCCATTCCACTACAGGCCTATTGTTCTGTATTTCCTGGTGCATAGTCTGAACTATTTATATAGTAATGTTTCGTGTACCACGGTTACTTGACATGCGGAATTTTGTGTTCCAAATATCTTATCCTTTCTCTTTCCTTTTTCTCCAATTTTTCCTTCTTTGTCTTTTTTTGTTTTCCTCCGGGGTCAGCTGGCAACATTTAGGGACTCTTAGGAACATTTTCACTCTTCAGGAACATAGGGTCTCCATCCTGCTTAGCTCCTTAATTATTTATGTCTTCCCTACGGTCAACTAGAGGGGGTATTCGTCTAATTTCTCACAATGTTCAGTGGCTTAATTCCCCCTCTAAACGCATACAGGCTTTTAGTTCGTACCACTCTCTTGGAGCAGATATAGCTGCCTTACAGGAGACGCATTTTCCCCCCTCCTTCTCTCCACGCTATATCCATAAAAATTACCCTGTCTGCTTTTTTGCTAATGCTACAGAGAAAAAACGGGAGGTGGCCCGTTGCTTTTCTCGCCGACTGTCCTTTACCGAATCTAAAATTATCCAGGACAGGGAGGGGCGATATCTTCTGGTGAAAGGCCATTTGGGAGGACACCTAATCACTTTTCTAATTTATTATACTCCAAAGACCAATCAGGTGGAATTTTTTCAGTCCCTCCTAAGCACCCTGGTCAGGGAATTTGAGGGTGATGTTATTCTGGCTGGTGACTCCAATCTAGCACTGGACCAGACTCTGGATCGTTCCCAAACCGTCACACTGCAGCCTCCTTCTAGACGGAGACGTAAGTTGGCCCAACTATTATATTGCTATGACTTTATTGATGCATGGAGAGAGGCTAATCCTACTTCTGAGACTACTCCCACTACTCCAGGGCTCATAACAGTTATTCCCGTATTGATCATATATTTCTTCAGACACATTCACTCCCCAGACTTCTTACTGCTAAATTTTTCTCCACGCCTTGGTCTGACCATGACCCAGTTTCTATAACCTTGTCATCCGGGACACCTGGTAGGACGGCTTTTCACTGGTGTCTTAATGACTCTATTTTGGGTAATCCCTCTCATTGTTGGGAAATTTCACATTTCAAGCATTCTTTGACTTCAATAAAGCAGAGGACACGGACCCAGCGATTAATTGGGCAGCTGATAAGGCCTCGGTCAGGGGGTGTATCATTCAACTTTCTTCTCGTCTTAAAAAAGCCCGAAATGACCTACTTACCGTTAAAACTCAGTTATACACTGACCTGGTTGCTCAACATAAGCAAAATCCCAGTCCTGATTTGTTACTTAAACTTGACCAGGCCCGACTGGAACTTAATTTGTGTCTTACTACCATTGCTGACAAACAACTTCGTTGGTCTAATCATAAATTCTATACTTGGAGGGACAGACCTGGCACTTTGTTTAACACGCAAGATGACTCCCAGACATTCCCAGACGGCTTTCCCCAAACTCAGATTGGATAACGGTTCGTTATCCCAGGACCCTAGTAAGATCCTCCACAAATTTCATTCTTTCTACTATAAACTTTATAGCTCGCCCAAAACGGGTTCTTCTTCATCCCTTTTTGGGGTCTGTTTCGCCTCCCCCCCTCCAGGAGACCCATAGGGAGATGATGGAATGGCCTATTTCATGTGACGAAATCAGGAACGTGGTAAAATCTCTTGCCTCTCATAAGGCCCCAGGACCGGATGGTCTTCCCAATAATTATTATAAATCTTTCCCTGATATTTTGATGCCCTATATGGCCTTCTACTTTAACTATTTGCGGGATGGGGGAATGGTACTCCCAGATGAAAATAAAGCATTCATCAGTGTCATCCCCAAGACTCTCAAGGACGCCGCTATGGTTTCCAATTACCGGCCTATTTCCTTAATTAATTGCGATTTAAAGATTCTTACTAAAATACTGGCCCTACGTCTCCATAAATTTTTGGCCCTATATATTCACGATGACCAGTCAGGATTCATAAGCGGTCGACAAACATCGGACCAAATTCGACAGACTACAGCTTTGCTGTCAGCGGTGCAGTCCAATTGGGACGGGTCTTCACAGAGGGAAATTTTACTACTGTCACTGGATATTCAGAAAGCATTCGACAGTCTGTCTTGGGACTGTTTCAGACGTTAGACAAATTCGGGTTTGGCCCTCATTTTACAACGCTGTTACGGGCCCTATATTCTACTCTGTCCGCTCAAGTTTCCATTCGTGGATATAAATCAGCCCCTTTTTCGATAGAACGAGGGACTAGACAGGGATGTCCTCTTTCTCCATTGCTCTTTGCTTTGGCAATGGAACCACTTGTGATTGCTATTCGTGCTGATCCCACTATCTCGGGCGTCTACTGTGGTCAATGGGATCATAAATGCGCCTTATTTGCTGATGATGTTCTCATGTATGTTTCTAATCCTCGAATGTCTCTGCCTGGCTTCTTCCACTTGTTTCATCGGTTTTCTGAGGCCTCTGGTCTTACTCTTAACTCGTCTAAAACGGTTGCCTTGAATATCTCGTTACCCGATTCGGAAGTTCGCTACCTCCGGGAAAATTTTGATTTTCAGTGGGCCCCTGGCTCTCTTCCCTATCTAGGGATTCACCACACGAAATCTATATCGACGTTATACAAGACCAACTATCTAACGCTTTCAAACAACTTAAAAATTACTTACTAGACTGGCAGGATCTCTAACTTTCCTGGTTCGGTAGAATTCATTCTATTAAAATGACCTTTTTACCGAGATTATTGTACTATTTCAGGACTCTGCCAATCATGGTCCCCAAACGGGAACTGTTATTACTACAATCAGCGGTCTCTAGATTTATATGGAGGGGAAAACGCCCTAGGATTAACAAGTCTACCTTATTCTCCCTGAAGAGGCATGGCGGTTTGGGACTCCCTAATCTCCTGGCATATTTTCAGGCGGCCCAAATATCACAGTTATCGTGTACTACGGCCAGGGGATATGTCCCCCAGTGTGTTGGGATTGAGGCTCTTTCGTGCCATCCATACGCTGTGAGTACTCTCATGTGGCTTCCCGGTGGATTGCGTCCTCCTATTTTGTGTCCTATTCTATCCTATTCATTATCGGTGTGGAATAGATGGCGAGCTCGCAAACCTTTCTCCTCTCCACATACCCCATTAGCCCAAGTGTTTGGTAATCCTGAGTTTGCCCCGGGTCTATCTCCATCGGTGTTCCAGTGGTGGATTAATAAGGGTCTGTTACGTATCGGAGACTATTTAGATGGGTTTAGTCCTCGGTCACTTCAACATTTTTTGACGGCATATCAGATGCCTACCGGAGAAATATTTTGTTATCACCAACTTCGCTCTTTTATCATTAGCAAACTTAGATTTCTCAGAGAACCCTGTGTGCTTACTTCCCTTGAGGTCTCCTGTGGAGCAGGTGGGATGATGCGAGGTCGTTTATCCTTTATTTATGCTTCCATTGTTGATCCTCTTGCTAAATTGTCCTACATGACCCAATGGGAGGGGGATTTAAATAGTTCATTAGATTTAGATACATGGTGGAATGCAGCTCATACTTTATCGAAGATCTCGATTAATGCTGATCTTGTTGAATCCATTTATAAAATTCTACTTCGCTGGTATATGGTTCCTACTCGCTTGGCCAAAATGTACCCCTCAGTATCATCTAGCTGTTTTCGACGCTGTGGTCAAGAAGGTACTATGTTCCACGTTTGGTGGAAATGTCCAGTTGTGAGTAGGTTCTGGATCTGCATATTTAATTTTATATATTCAGTAACAGGAGATAATATCCGTAAATCACTGGAAGTGGCCTTGTTTCATATACTTCCCGCTGACGTTCCCAAAAAATCGACTAAACTAATTTTATACCTCTTACTGGCGGCTCGCATTACCATAGCTAGAAGTTGGAAACAATCTGTGATCCTGTTGGACAGGGTGAAACATAAACTTAATTGGATAATGGTAAATGATAAACTTACAAGTATTGTCAATGACGATGTGTCCAGATTTGAGGGGACTTGGGAGCCTTGGATTCGTTACATTTCTGTATCTTGAGAGTCTTACAGCTGACCCCCCTATTTTTTTCCTTTTTCTTAGGAGCTGTTTCCTCCTTTTTTTTCTCTCTTTCTTCTCTCTTTTTCTACTTTATCTGCTGCATTGTTTTTGTTACATTTGGTTTATTCCTACAGTTTAGTCTCTGTTTATTGATTGATGAAACCTGTACATCTTGATGGTAATGGCACTCTCTGTGTGCATCCTTATTGCCATTGTTAGTCAAATTTTTTTGCGTGCCTATCAGTGTTGTGATTCTATATAACGTCCCACCATGTAGGTGGACCTCTTTTTTTGCCATCCTGTTTTCTGCTATTATATGCCTGTTTCTCAATAAAAAATATTGAAATATAAAGGTTAATTTCCCACATCTGTAGCTTTTTAAATTGGGGTCAACAAAGCCTATAGCGAAACGAATACCTTTCCCACTGTCAAGCATAGTGGTGGCTCACTGATGTTTGGGGGGGGGTGAACTCCAAAGGCATGGGAAAAATTGATGGCAAGATTAATGCAGCATGTTACCAGGAAATACTGGCAGACAATTTGCATTCTTCTGAATGTTGTTGAACATGGGACACACTTTCCAGCACAACGATGACCCTAAGCACAAGACAAAGTTGACTCTCCAGTGGCTACAGCAGAAAAAGGTGAAGGTTCTGGAGCGGCCATCACAGTCTCCTGACCTTAATATCATCAAGCCATTCTGGGGAGATCTCAAAACATGCAGTTCATGCAAGACAACCATAAACTTTGTATAACGTGGAGGCGCTGTTTTGGCTACACCCTCTGATGCATCTCATCATGCCCACCAGGGCTTGGTCATAAAATGTATCAGAGGGCGTGCCCAAAATGGTAGCTAAGGCCATACCTCAACACTAGACTCCTGGGGTCGGTTGAGCAGCATCCATCTCTTGACTTGTATTGGCTGACACTGGAAGTGCTCGGACTCCTGCTCCCCTCTTCTCACTTGCTGGTGGAGTGATCCTTTTCCTTCCATCCATAGCTTGGAGTGGCGCCATAAGGTATACTTTTCACTAGGAGTATCCTTGATAGTTTCGAAAGGCTGTTTCTGAAGTGCTAAACCAAATACAAATCCCTCAGAGTCATAGCAGGGCTGTACAGGAGGAAATAGTTGAGAGACTGCCTGTACCAAAATCTTGACCAAAGAATTGGAAGCTACCAGTCTATGGAATAAGAATGCAAGTGCCAAGATTTGCTCCTTAATGGTACTTTAGGCTAAATTCTGATCCAGGCCTAATTGCAGAAAGGTTAGTATTCTTCCCATTAAATATTTTTTTTCGGTGAAATCTTTCCTCACACCAGGTGACGTAAGCCTTCATTATACTATAGTAGATCTTGTGGGAGGTAGACCTCCATGCTTAAGTGTGGGAATTACTGAATCAGGGAGACCTCTGCCTTTGAAGACTGGGGCTTCAACAATTATGCCATTAAAGCGAGATAAAGTAAGAAGAGTAGGGTATCTGGAAGAGCCCATGTTGTGCCCATTCTTGTGGATTCAACCTAACAAGAATGTTGACTGGATAAACTACATCTACTATAACCAGCAAAGGTTTGTAAACTACACCAGAGATGTCCTTAAAGGAGTAGCCAACCAACTGGATGCAACCCCATTGACAGCCTGGCAGAATCGTATTGCTCTCAATATGATGTTAGCAGAGAGAGGACAGCCCCCGATGGTAGCATAATGAAGGCCCTGCAAGGATTGCAGATGCTGTCTAAAGAACTGGTGGAAAATTCTGGAGTGGACAACCCTCTGGCTGGACTTTTTGAGACCTGGTTTGGTAAGTGGGGTGAGCTGGTAAGAAATATGGTGATCTCAATAGTAATGGCTGCTACAGTGTTGACTCTGTGAGGTTGCTGTTGCATTCCCTGTGTCCGAGGACTCCTTCTACGGTTTATTGATACAACCTTGACATGAAATCCTGGAAGCCGAGGTGCTGAAAGAACTGTCATAAATGAGTATAAACAGGGGAAAATGTTAGAAAAATTAGATGCTCAATTATTAATCATTTGCTCAATTTATAATCATTTATGCTTGCTTATAAAGGGTTACTTAAGAAATTGTATTTTTGAAATATATGCAAACTGCAAGTTATTTTCCTGTCTGAAACTGCAAAGTGTGCAAAAACATTTCTTTGTATCAAACTGCAAGGCTGAAAAACATGTCATTGTGTAAAACTGCAAGCTTGCTAAAATACTTCCTTGTATGAAAATGCAAAATCACTTCCTTAGTTTGTAAGACTTAGTTACACCTTCTTCTAGGATTTGACCAAAAAAGGTAAAGCCCAGACTTAAGTCAACCAATCAAATTCAGAAGAGGTGGCTAAGTCAGCATCTTTGATATAAATCAGGAAATAAACAGTCTATAAAAGTCTAGATTATTTGTTGTCAGGTAGACAAGTCAGGATAAATGGAAAAAAGAAAAAGTGAGCGCTATATATCAAAGCAGCTGGGATACCAAAAAAGGTACCGATACAACCTCTCCAAAATTAATAATATAAATAAAGGTGCTGCGCTTATAAATATCATGCAGTAAATGTGAGCATAAAGATTGTTATATGGTGCACAAAAAGTCCATGTGATGGTCAAGATCTGAAATGTGGTAATGAGGATTTCTTCCTAGCCACTTCTAGTGATAAGTATATAAATTGCGCACTCACCAGATGCACAAAGTTATTGCGCATTTGAGAAAACTATGTCTCAGTAGGTCAAACCGGGGCGCCTTAGAGGGGACTTCTCCCAACTGGTATGGATTCCTCCCTGGGTGACTCCTGGATGGTAGCATCTTATCTCTCCTCTGCAAAGAACTCTGCGAATGTTTGGACTCATACAGAGACCAAAAAAGGAGGAGTCCACATAGCGTGATACTGCTTCAAAATGTATTCCAGTCAAAATATAGTAACAGAAAAAACACTGACCATGAACACGCAAGATGGCTGCCGGACCACCACAGGGTCTCAGCAGCGTGACGTCACTTTGTTGTAGCTCCTCACTGACGCGTTTCGTGCCATAAATTGGTATACCAATTTAATTCAATATGTTTCATATTGACTATACGATTTTACTGTAGTTTACATATATTCATATTTGGTGTTCACTGACCATATTTTATTTTGATATATTTTTTATTTTGATATTTTATTTGATAATTCATTACGATTTTAAGGATTACGTTTTATCAACAATTGTACAATGATCACTTTAGCCAATTATTTTATTGTTTTTTTTTACAAATATCTATATGCATTGAATTTTATATTTATATTAACCGCTCATGATAAAAAGCAATATGCAGGGGTTGAATCCTTATATAGACACCATGGATACATATTAATTTGCAAACCAGTGGAATTTTGTTTAAATAACACTAGGTGGCTATCGCTGTAACCTTGGGAAAGTAACGTCTCACATTTCTTTCCCAAAATGGTGATCATTGTCCTTTGTTATAAAACACACCAGAGCAATGGCGCGGTGATGCGCGCGCATCGCCTTGCATGGCGTTTCAGCAAGCTACGACAAAATGGTGCCTGAATATGGCACATGCGCAGTAACATTGTGCAAATGCGGACGTGCGTGCTTCTTGCATGCCTGCAGTCGCTGGGAAAATGGCGGACGCGATCATCCGAGCGCCATTTCTCAATATTTAAAGAACCATCATAGACGTCAGGCGTTGATAGCATACCCCCTATGAGTATGTGCATAGCACGAAACGCGTCAGGGAGGAGCTACAACGCCCTGACGTCACGCTGTTGAGACCCTGTGGTGGTCCGGCAGCCATCTTGCCTATTCATGGTCACTGTTTTTTTCTGTTACTATATTTTGACTGGAATACATTTTGAAGCAGTATCACGCTATGTGGCCTCCTCCTTTTTTGGTCTCTGCATGAGTATGAGTATTTTTTTTTAGTATCCACTGTGTCAGTATATTTTAGGTAGGATAAAAAAAGCAAAATACACACTATTGTTTCTGGGCTGTATTATGGGTACATACAACTAACATACACATATTGTTGGTATCAATGTGATTGGCAGGAGCAGGAGAATTCATTTTTTGTTTTTGTTTGGTGGTAGTGGCAGGAAATATAAAGCTAAATTGCTCAAAGATGCACAAATTAGTTGTGGCGATATGTACGGTTTTACTAACACATGTCAAAGTTGCAAAATTGTGCTTAGGCATTACAATTTAGTTTCCCTTAGGTGAGAAGGGGGTGAAATTGGACAACATGGGGGGGGGGGGGTCAGAGAGTATAACCATAGTTTTAGCCTGTGAAGACCACATCTCTTTTCCAGGCACCTGAGAGGTTTTCTGTTCAGGTGTCCTTAAAAGGCCAACAGACACTATTCCCCCCAGGCACATTTTGGAAAGGAGGGGTGTCCTTTAATGCTGGTCTTAAAACTAGTAAAACACAAAAATCACTGCGCTTAGTTAAAAGTCACTAAGCAGCCAACACTAAAATTTGTGATACCAAATAGCTAAAATATAATAAAAAAGTGAAGCTCCAAAAATATTTAAGTCACATTATATACATTAAGTGTAAAGTGGAGAAATATAAAATATATGTGGTTTATCCATTAACCACTTGCCTACAGGGCACTTATATCCCCTTCCTGCCCAGGCCAGTTTTCAGCTTTCAGTGCTGTCGCATTTTGAATGACAATTGCGCGGTCATGCAACACTGTACCCATATGAAATTTTTATAATTTTTGAGACAGATAGCACTTTCTTTTGATGGTATTTAATTACCTCTGTTTTTTTTTTATTTTTTGCGAAACAAACCAAAAACAACTGAAAATTTTGAAAAAAAAAAAGTTCTTAGTTTTTATTATAAAATTTTGTAAATAAGTGATTTTTCTCCTTCACTGATGTGCGCTAATGAGGCTGTAGTGATGGGCAGGGATAGGCTGCACTGATGGGCACTGATAGGTGGCACTGATGAGGAGGCACTAGTAGGTGGCACTGATGGGCATAGACAGGCATCACTGATGGGCACTGAAAGCCAGCACTCATATATGGCACTGATAGGTGGCACTGACTGGAACTGATAGGTGGCACTGACTGGCACTGTTAGGCGACACTGATAGGCAGCACTGACGGGCACTGATAGGCGGCACTGACTGGCATTGATAGGAAGCACTGAAAGGCAGCTCAGATGGGCACTGATATGTGGCATTGATGCGCACTGGTAGGCACAGATATGTGGCATTGATGAGGCACTGATGGGCACTGGCAGGTGGCATTGATGAGCACTGACAGGTGGCATTGATGGGCACTGACAGGTGGCACTGCTGGGGCTACACTGATAATCAGGGCACACTGATCATCAGTGCCCTGAAGATCAGTGTACATGTCCCCTCTGAGGAATGCCAGTTACTGGCTCTCCTCATGAGCTGTCAGTGTGACAGCTAGTGAGGAGAGAAATGCCGATAACCGGCATTTCCCTATTTACATGCGAGCAGCTGTGATTGGACACAGCTGACCACATGACAGAGCCGACATCTTCAGCTCTTTCCGTTGATCGGTGATCCGCTGTGTCCGAGGGACACAGCGCACCACCAATTGTCCCAGAACGAGAGAACCGCCTTGCGCCCGTCATTACCTTATATGGCGGCGGGAGGCAGTTAAACATATAACTCATGCAAATAATGCGTGCACTATATTGCCAAATGTATTGGGACGCCTGCCTTTACACACACATGAACTTTAATGGCATCCCAGTCTTAGTCCATAGGGTTCAATATTGAGTTGGCACACCCTTTGTAGCTGTAACATCTTCAACTCTTCTGGGAAGGCTGTCCACAAGGTTTAGGAGGGTGTCTATGGGAATGTTTGACCATTCTTCCAGAAGCGCATTTGTGAGGTCAGGCACTGATGTCGGACGAAAAGGCCTGGCCCCCAGTCTCCGCTCTAATTCATCCGAAAGGTATTCTATTGGGTTGAGGTCATGACTTTGTGGAGGCCAGTCAAGTTCCTCCACCCCAAACTCACTCATCCATGTCTTTATGGACCTTGCTTTGTGCACTAGTGCGCAGTCATGTTGGAACAGGAAGGGGCCATCCCCCAACTGTTCCCACAAAGTTTGGAGGGTGAAATTGTCCAAAATGTCTTGTTATGCTGATGTCTTAAGAGTTCCCTTCACTTGAACTAAGGGGCCAAGCCCAACTCCTGAAAAGCAACCCCACACCATAATCCCCCTTCCACCAAACTTTACACATGGCACAAGTACCATTCTCCTGGCAAATGCCAATCCCAGACACATCCTTCAGATTGCCAGACAGAGAAGCGTGATTCGTCACTCCAGAGAACACATCTCCACTGCTCTAGAGTCCAGTAGCGGCATACTTTACACCACTGCATCTGATGCTTTGCATTACACTTGGTGATGCAAGGCTTGGATACAGCCACTTGACCATGGAAATCCATTCCATGAAGTTCTCTACACACTGTTGTGCTAATCTGAAGGCCACACAAAGTTTGGAGGTCTTTAGCTATTGACTCTGCAGACAGTTGGCAACTTCTGTGCACTGTGTGCTTCAGCATGCGCTGACCCCGCTCTGTCATTTTTCATAGCCAATCACTTTGTGGCTGGGTTGCTGTTGTTCCCAGTTGCTTTCACTTTGTTATAATACTACTAACAGTTGACCGTGGAATATGAAGTAGCAAGGAAATTTCACATATGGACTTATTGCACAGGTGGCAACCTATCATGGTACCACACTTGAATTTACTGAGCTCCTGAGAGCAAACTATGCTTTCACAAATAGACAAAATAAAATAGAGTGCAGCGCTAAAAATAGGTACAGAAAATTATCAAAAATCACTAAAATGAAATAAATATGAGTGAGAATAGTTCATAGAGTGACTGTTAATGTAAACAGGAATCCTGTGTTCATCTAGAACTCAGTGCTTGTGCAGTCAGGAATGAGGAGAATGCGCACTCACCGGAACGCATAGTAAATGCGCATTTGTATATAAAAATCTTGATGTCATCAAGGTCATCCAAATATGGACAGGAATGAAGTAATGGATGGGTCTGGATCCTGGGGCATCTGATGTATACTGGGAGGGTGCCAGAGATCCCTTTAAAGGATGGACGGGTCAGCTCACCAGGTGTACAGGGGCTCCCTCTCTGGATACTGGGTATCTGTAAATTAATCCTCCCCAGGGGAGTTAAAGCAGAGAGATCTCCATAGTGTAGTAAGGCTAGTTTATTGAGGGTAAAAACATCCAGACAGTAATAGCAGGTATCCAAGTGAGATAACAATGATCTGTATGTAGCATAGGTTTTATTGGACTAACCGTCCTGGATTAAAGATGGCCACCGGAGCTCCACGTTGCTCCAGCGGCGTGACGTCATGGCGTTATCGGATTTGGAAGTAGCTCTCGCACTATGCTTTCTCATACTCCAGGATCAGCATCCATTCATGCTTGTGTCAGTTCCTACCACTGTCACCATATGTGATAGGGTTCTTAAAAAGGAAGAAAGTTGAGGTAGTAACTTCCATTAAGTTTTTATTTTTCAAAGCAACAAGCAAACCATCATAGATCAATGCATGGCTCCCCTTCAACATCCTGTGAGGAGCGTTTACACAAGCATAAAATATGAACTCTGGAAGCAACACAATATATACAATATGTATACACACATTTTATACAAATTCAAGGACATTATAAATTGTTAACAATAATTTCAGTCTGCCACTGCCTAATTAGCAGACAAAATAGAGATGTGTTTGTGCTAACTCTACAACTCAAAAGTAAAAGACAAATGCCCAGCAGCTACATACTTTGAAAAAAATCACTGATTCCCACAAGTGTTATTTGGTGTGGTTTAGTGAATGCATAATTGTGTTTGGAATTTTCATTGGGTAGAGCCACAATGGATGAAAAATCACTGAAGTTGGAATACAAGAAAGACCGTATTTGATTGAATTTCACATTTAGAGGATACTTGTCATGTTTCAATTTTAACCATGGATGCACCTGTGAACTGTATTTATCATGGTGATGGAGGTTGAGAATTTTTTTTTGGGTAGAACTGGGTAGTTTTGTAATAATTAGTAGACACCCAAGCACAGCTTCACCCCTTCAGTGCTGATATTAGAAATCAAAACTGAATGTTAAGAGCTTAATTGCCTTGCTATGTGAGGAGAAAGATGGACAGAAGGGAGGAATGAAGGAAGTAGTTTTGCTTGCCAGCATAGATAAGGGAATAAAATAGGAAAAACAAAAAAGGAAAGTTTAAACAGCACTGCATAAAAATAAAAACATCCGCAGTGGGACCAGTCCAAGTCATGGACCTTACAGAACTAGGGTCTTCTGTTCAAATTCCAAGCACGAACCTACCTACACTCCAAAGACATGCTGGTAAGTTATTTGGTTCCTGTTTAAATTAGCCCTAATATGTGTATGTACAGTTGTATTCAAAATAATAGCAGTCAGACATCACTAACCTGATCCATCACTGTTTTTGGTAGAAATGATATTTCTACATAGCAAATAATTTACTAGCAGGTGCAGTAGAGTAATAGAAATCCAACAGACCCAACAGTCATTACATGCATGCTGCTGATTCTGTGTAATTGAATCACTCATTGAAAGGGGCATGTTCAAAATAATAGCAGTGTGATGTTCTATTAGTGAGGTCATTCGTTCTTTGAAAAACAGGTGGCAATTATTGTCCTTATTTAACCTCCTTGGGGGTATTCCCGAGTGTAGCTCGGGGTAACATTTCAGTACCAAAAGCGGTAACCCCAAGCTACACTCGGGCTTACCCTGCGGCGCTGCTCCGGCATGTGTTCTTCACTTACCTTACCCTGCGCTCCCACGATGTGTCCCCTGCAGCGTCCCCGGCCATCTCCTCCGGCCAATGCCGGCATCCGGCTTCTGTGTCCTGTCCCTGTGACGTCGGGACGTACGGGCGCCGCCGCCGCCGGCGGCGGGAAATTTAAAAATTTTAAAAAATGTCATTTTTTTTTTTTTTCATTTTACACAGTAAAACATTGCTGTTTCAACCTATTTCACATACATATTGTCCCTAGTGCTTTGTCCTGCGCCCTGCCTGCATTTTGTCTGTTCTTTCTGCCTGGAAACTGAGAAATGTCCATGGCATCCAAAAAGTGTCCCTTTAGGTCAAAAGCGGTTTAGATCAGCTAGAGAACAGCGATAGTAAATCAGAACCACTTACAGAATTGAGTGATAATGATTCGTGGGGGAAATTCGTCATCAGAAACTGAAAACGATTTTGCGACTGAGCTCAGCAATGTGCGAACTTGGCGCTCTATTTCACATTTCAGTGTTTTTGGTTTGATTATATTATTGAATTACATTTTTTATTATTTTTATATTATTTTTATGATTATTTATTAAATTATAATTTATGATTTTGTGTTTCAAATTTTATCATACCCGGGATGTTTACTAGACTCTTGTTCGGACAGATTTCAGTGAGTTTTTCCTAAAAATTACAGCCTACAATAAAAAAAATACATATTTCCATGCAAAACAATGGTACCGCTTTCAGCACCAAAAATCTGAAATAATCATACCGCCAGGGAGGTTAAGGAAGGAAGGCAGCAAATGTTGTACATGCTGGTTACAGTGCATTTCTCTCTGAAATTCTGAGGTAATGGGTCGTTCCAGACATTGTTCAGAAGAACAGCGTACCTTGATTAAAAAGTTGATTGGAGAGGGGAAAACATATAAAGTAGTGCAGAAAATGATAGGCTGCTCTGCTAAAATTATCGCAAATGCTTTAAAATGGCAACCAAAACCTGAAAGACGTGGAAGAAAGCAAAAAACTACCATTCGAATGGATAGAAGAATAGCCAAAATGGCAAGGACTCAGCCAACAATCAGCTCCAGGAAGATCAAAGAAGGTCTAAAGTTACCTGTGAGTACTGTTACAATTAGAAGATGCCTATGTGAAGACAAGCTATCTGCAAGAAGCCCCCGCAAAGTCCCACTGTTGAAAAAAAGACACGTGCTGAGGAGGTTACAATTTGCCAAAGAGCACATTGACTGGCCTAAAGAGAAATGATGCAACGTTTTGTGGACTGATGAAAGTAAGATTGTTCTTTTTGGGTCTAGTGGGCGGAGACAGTTTGTCAGACGACCCCCAAACACTGAATTCAAGCCACAGTACACTGTGAAGACAGTGAAGCATGGTTGTGCAAGCATCATGATATGGGGATGTTTCTCATAATACGGTGTTGGGACTATTTATCGCATAGCAGGGATCATGGATCAGTTTGAATACATCAGAATACTTGAATAGGTCATGCTGCCTTATGCTGAAGAGGAAATGCCCTTGAAATGGGTGTTCCAACAAGACAACGACCCCAAACACACCAGTAAACGTGCAACATCTTGGTTCCAGACCAACAAGATTGACGTTATGGAGTGGCCAGCCCAATCCCTGGATCTTAATCCAATAGAAAACTTTTGGGGTGACATCAAAAATGCAGTTTCTGAGGCAAAACCAAGAAATAGAGAACTGTGGAATGTAGTCCAATCATCCTGGGCTGGAATACCTGTTCACAGGTGCCAGAAGTTGGTTGACTCCATGCAACACAGATGTACAGCAGTTCTCAGAAACAGTGCTTATACAACTAAATATTAATTAAGTGAAAATTGTGATCAATAAATAAATTAAATATATGTGCCACAAATAATAGCGCAACCCTTGAATATATAAATTATATAAATAATATTAATTCATATGAACACCACCACCATAAAGTGCAAAATTAATCAAATAAATCTGTTGAATCCTCATGAAGTCCATTCAAAAAAGTCCATATCATATATGATCCTCAATTATTGAAGTCATGAAGTAAACTTTCACCAGTGTAGTAATCTGTGCTTGAAACACCCCATCAAAATGCACACTCACCAGAACCTGGTGAAAAACCAGTGTATCTATATAGATCCAGCACTCCATCACTGAACTCCAGCTTATGGATATCCAAAATACTCCATATAGTACATGTAGATAAAAAGAACACTCGCCATAGTGCAAATAACGTATTCATTTATTCAAATAACGTAAATAATTATTTGCACTATGGCGAGTGTTCTTTTTATCTGCATGTACTATATGGTGTATTTTGGATATCCATAAGCTGGAGTTCAGTGGTGGAGTGCTGGATCTATATAGATACGCTGGTTTATCACCAGGTTCTGGATGAAGTTCAGTGGTGGAGTGCTGGATCTATACAGATACGCTGGTTTTTCACCAGGTTCTGGTGAGTGTGCATTTTGATGGGTTGTTTTAAGCACTGATTACTACACTGGTGAAAGTTTACTTCATGACTTCATTAATTGAGGATCATATATGATGTGGACTTTTTTGAATGGACTTCATGAGGATTCAACAGATTTGATTAATTTTGCACTTTATGGTGGTGGTGTTCATATGAATTAATATTATTTATATATTCAAGGGTTGCGCTATTATTTGTGGCACATATATTTAATTTATTTATTGATCACAATTTTTGCTATAAGTTACAGTGGTTTTGTAATAGCAGCACCCACTTTAAGATTTTATATGTTACTTCTAAGTACCGTATTTTCCGGCGTATAAGACGACTGGGCGTATAAGACGACCCCCTACTTTTCCTGTTTAAAATGTAGTGTTTGGGCTATACTCGCCGTATAAGACTACCCCTCTTCCAGTGCACACCAGTGGGAAGAATCGTGCCCCATCATTGGTGTCAGTAGGAGGAATAGTGCCCCATCATTGGTGTCAGTGGGAGGAATAGTGCCCCATCATTGGTATTAGTGGAAGGAATAGTGGCCCATCATTGGTATCAGTGGGAGGAATAGTGCCCCATCATTGGTGTCAGTGGGAGGAATAGTGCCCCATCATTGGTGTCAGTGGGAGGAATAGTGCCCCATCATTGGTATCAGTGGCAGGAATAGTGCCCCATCATTAGTATCAGTGGCAGGAATAGTGCCCCATCATTGTTGTCAGTGGGAGGAATAGTGTCCCATCATTGGTATCAGTGGGAGGAATAGTGCCCCATCATTGGTATCAGTGGGAGGAATAGTGTCCCATCATTGGTATCAGTGGGAGGAATAGTGTCCCATCATTGGTATCAGTGGCAGGAATAGTGCCCCATCATTAGTATCATTGGGGGGAATAGCACCCCATCATTGGTGTCAGTGGAATAGTGCCCCATCTTTGGTGTCAGTGGGAGGAATAGTATCCCATCATTGGTGTCAGTGGGGGGGGGGGGGGAATAGTGCCCCATCGTTGGTGTCAGTGGGGGGGGGGAGGAATAGTATCCCATCATTGGTGTCAGTGGGGGTGGAATAGTGCCCCATCATTGGTGTCAGTGGGGGTGGAATAGTGCCCCATCATTGGTGTCAGTGGGGGGTGGAATAGTGCCCCATCATTGGTGTCAGTGGGGGGTGGAATAGTGCCCCATCATTGGTGTCAGTGGGGGGGGAGGAATAGTGCCCAATCGTTGGTGTCAGTGGGGGGGGAGGAATAGTGCCCCATCGTTGGTGTCAGTGGGGGGGAGGAAAAGTGCCCCATCGTTGGTGTCAGTGGGAGGAATAATGCCCCATCATTGGTATCAGTGACACCAACGATGGGGCACTATTCCTCCCACTGACACTTGCTGACCCCTGTTCCAGTACGGTGCTGCTGCAGCCAGCATATGTGGTTGCAGCAGCACCTAAGCACGGCACACTTACCTGCATCTCCACTCGATTTTCGCGGGGCCGCTCAGCTCCGCCTCCTCGCCGGTGATTGGCCGCCTGTGTGCCTTTCCTGAGCTACAGTTCTGGCGGCCAATTACCAGTGAGGAGGCGGAGCCGAGCAGCCGTGCGAACATCCAGTGGACGAACCGAAGGAAGGAGCAGCCGTGCTTCCTGGACCGGATCGTCGTGGGAAAGGAGCCAGGTAAGAGACAGCAGCCCCTGCTCACCCCTGTACTTAGTTTCCCTTCTGTTGGAAGGGGGGGGCGGTGGCGGCACCGCCCCCCTAAAAAGTCAGCATGCCGTTACCGGCGTATAAGACGACTCCCGACTTTTGTGAAGATTTTCAAGGGGTAAAAAGTCGTCTTATACGCCGGAAAATACGGTACATAGGCGCAATGATTTAAATCTGATGGTGTATTCTGGAGGAATCTAAATTAGACACCATTTTGAAGGTTTAATAATAATTTTTTGGATTAATTAATTAAGTGATTCAAAGGAAAGCAAAATCTTCAAACATTTTTCAGTTTATATAGTGAATGTTTGAGTTTGTAAAGAAGAATACAAACTGCTATTTTTTTGAACAGTCTAATATTCACTTTTCTTCAATTTTTTTAGAGGAACAACACAAGTTTGATATATTTTTCTTCATGTTTTGATTTGGAATAGAATGTGTAGTGTTCCCAATGCATTTGTGTGTATGGAAATAAAAGCTATTAGAGGGATTTTGAGCTTTATTCACTTTTTTCAACACACTGCTATTATTTTGAACACAACTGTATGTATGTATGTATGGGACATAGGAATTAAATTGCAAGCTCCATGAGGGTTGGAATGATGTAAATGTACAAGACAGCATATGTATAGCGCTGCATAAATTATTGGCACTGTATAAATACCTGTAATATATCTACATTGGGAATGGACCACTTCTTGATAAAGGTGGGTACTTGGTCAATAAAATATTTGCATGGGGTTGAACGGTTTATCAAGAGTTTTTCAATCCCTGTACAAAACTCTTTCAAGTAAAGAATGGGAAAAGTTTTGATAGCTTTACGGCAGCGGTTCTCAACCGGGGGTCGAACAACCCTTTCACAGGGGTCACCTAAGACCATCGGAAAACACATATTTTTGATGGTCTTAGGAACCGAGACACCGCTCCTCTATCCGTCTCCAGGCGGGTCCGCCCACATTTCCCTGGACTGCGATGTGTGGGCAGGATGACATGTCGACTCTGTCATCTGGCCACACCCCCGGGATCACTCAACAGCTCTGCCTCCTCGCCGGTGATTGGCCGCCGGAACTGTAGCTCAGGAGAGGCACACAGGTGGCCAATCACCGGCGAGGAGGTGGAGCTTGGAGAGGAGGAGCCGAGCGGCAGCGCGAAGATCAAAGAAGATCGAGTGAGGGAGCAGCCGGAGAAGGAAGACAACTGACCGAAAAGTGTCTGTACCATGCAGATGGTGCTGCTGCAGCCAGGTATGCTGGCTGTAGATGGGAGAGGGAGGGAGCAAGGCCAGGCTGGAGCAGGGGTCAGCAAGGTAAGTATCATTGGTGACAGTGGGAGGAATAGTGCCCCATCATTAGTGTCACTATTTTTCCCACTGACACCAATGATGGGGCACTATTTCCCCCCCACTGACACCAACGATGGGGCACTATTTCTTCCTACACTGACACCAACGATGGGGCTCTATTCCTCCCGCCACTGACACAGATGGGGCACTATTCCTCCCGCCACTGACACCAATGATGGGGCACTATTCCTCCCACACTGACACCAATAATGGGGCACTATTCCTCCCACTGATACCAATGATGGGGCACTATTCCTCCCACTGACACAAACAATGTGGCACTATTCCTCCCACTGATACCAATGATGGGACACTATTCCTTCCACTGACATCAGTGATGTGGCACTACTCCTCCCACTGCAAAATTACAGTTATGAAGTGGCAACGAAAATAATTTTATGGTTGGGGGGTCATCACAACATGAGGAATTGTATTAAAGGGTCGCAGCATTAGGAAGGTTGAGAACCACTGCTTTAGAGCCTCTCAGGGAACACAGCCTAGTAACAATACTAGTAAAAGCTACAGGCTACTGTTCTTTGTTTCAGGTGCCATGAGCTGCATCAAAAGAAACGGATATGGTATCTTTAAGCCTAGAAACAACTGCAGCTGCCCTCAGGAACAAAATAATTCAGCACTCTGTGTACCTTTTAAAATGTCCCCTCCACTGCTCCTTTTCATATTACTTTCCTGCGTTCCCAAAATCTCACTTCTTTATCCCTCTGCTCCACCCCAAAACTTGTACATCTCCCCCTCACTGCTACCATCTCCCGACTACTGCTCTCATCACCTCCTGCTGATACTTCACTCTCCTGCTGATCCAAACACCAGGACTGGAAGGCATGTGCACTCGTGTAAATCCCGCTCCCATGTTACTTTCCTCACCCTTCTTCTTCTCCTAACCTCTGGGGATATCTCCCCAAACCCTGGTCCTCCAGTATTTCACCCACACACTAGGCATCCTCCTTCTTCCGGTAGTAACCGCAATCCCCTCAATTTAATATCAGTCCCCAAAAACCACCCTCCCTTTTTCATGTGCACTCTGGAATGCCCGCTCTGTCTGTAATAAGCTCACCTCTGTCCATGACCTTTTTGTCTCCCGCTCCCTTAACCTACTAGCAATTACAGAAACCTGGCTCCAAGCAGCAGATTCTGCTTCCTCCACAGCACTTTCCTATGGAGGCCTCATCTGGACCCACTCACCCAGACCCAGTGGTTGGAAAGGTGGTGGGGTTGGTTTGCTTCTATCCCCACTGAGCACCTTTCAAGTCCTCCCTAACCCTCCCTCTCTATGCTTCTCTTCTTTCGAGACTCACTGCATCCGGCTGTTTTCTCCCATTTCTCTAAGGATTGCAGTGATCTATCGGCCTCCTGGACTGGTGTCCCACTTTCTTGATGATTTCTCCACCTGGCTACCCTACTTTCTCTCCTCTGAACTACCCACTATCATTCTTGGAGATTTTAACATCCCTATCAGTGTCAACAACCCGGCTACATCCCAACTCTTCAACCTAACCTCATCTTTTGCATTAGTACAGTGTATACAGTCCTCCACTTACTCTGATGGGAATACATTAGACCTTGTTTTCTCCCATCTTTGCACTCCCTACAACCTCACAAACACCCCCTTTCCTCTCTCTGAAGACAAGGACACTGTGAAGGCGATGAGATTGTGATCAAACACTTATCCCTCCAAGCGGCAAACAATTAATCACAGAAACCTTTACAACTTGAACCCTGCTCCTTTCCACTCTGCAACTGACCAACTCTATGACATAATATCTCCCCTGTCCTGCCCTGAACTGGCCATTGCTGTCTACAACAGTTCGCTTTCATCCACATTAGACTCGCTTGCTCCTCTAACAACATGAAGCATCAGGCCCCGACCATTGCAACCGTGGCAGACTGATGACACCAGAAATCTTAAACAACATAGTTGTGCGCTGGAGCGATTGTGGCGTAAAACCAAATCCCAGCAAGCATTCACCTGATATAAATCTGCTTTCTTAACATACAATTCCTCCCTTCATGCTGCCAAACAAGCCTGCTTTGTCACTGTTATTAATACCTTATCATCCAATCCTCGTCGTCTCTTCTCTACTTTTAACTCTCTACTTTGTCCACCTCCAGCCAGTACCTCACTCACTGCTCACGAGATTGCAAATCATTTCAAAAACAAGATTGACGCAATTCATAGGGGCATCGCCGCTGCACAGATATCCATCCCACTTAGCATACCTTATACTAAACCTCCCTCGACACTTTCCTCTTTTGACCATGCTACTAAGGTTATCTTGGAAGCCCGTCCCACCACCTGCCCCCTCGATCCTGTCCCCTCACAACTACTACGTTCACCCTCTCCTTCCATCCTATGCTCCCTCACTCACATCTTCAATCTTTCCCTCTCTGACGGTGCCTTCCCCTCCCCTCTAAAGCATGCGCACATCACTCCCATACTTATAAAGCCCTCCCTGGACCCCACCAACCTGAACAACTTAAGACCCATAATGTCATGCACACGGTCAAGACATCCAGTGCCTGAAGCAGTAAAAGAACCCCAAAACATCAGTGAACTTCCACCATGTTTGACTGTATTCTTTGCTTTAGAGGCCTCATTTCTTTTTCTGAAAACAATAGAATGATAGGCTGTACCCAAAAGCTGTAATTTTGTTTTGTCTGTCCACAGCACATTCTCCAAAAAGGATTTTGTCTTCCTCAAGTAAGTTTTGGCAACTCCAGTCTGGTTTTTTTTATGTTTCTGTGTCAGCAGTGGGGTCGTCCTGGGTCTCCTACCATAGCGTCCCTTTTCATTCACATGACAACATAAAGTGTGAGCTAACACAGTTGTACCCTGTCCCTGAAGATCAGCTTGAATTTGTCTGGAAGCTGATCGAGGGTCTTTATCCACCATTCAAACAATCCTTTGCCACAGTCTTTGGTCAGTGCCATGGGCTGTAACCTTCTTGACAATGACCAGGCCATTGTTTGTGTTATGGCGCTGTGTTACTTTAACTGACAATTGCACGGTCATGCAAACCTGCACCCAAATGAAATTTACATCCCCTTTTTCCCATGAATAGATGTTTCTTTCAGTAGTATTTGATCGCTTGTGCGTTTTATATTTCTTGCAAGAAAAAAGAAATAGGCTGACAATTTTGAGAAAATAAACAATATTTTTACATTTTGCTATTAAACATATCCAGTAAAAAAATAAAAATAACAAATATTGTTATAAATTTAGGCCAAAATATATTCTGCTACATGTCTTTGCTTTTTTTACTAGTAATAGCGGCAATCAGCAACTTATAGCGGTACTGTGGCAGGCATTCTGACACTGGGGGGAACTGACTTGGTGTCACGGACATCTCCAGTGACAATACAGTGATCAGTGCTAATAAAAATCACTGACACTGTACTAATGACACTGGGCAGCAAGGGGTTAACTTGTGGGCGATCAAAGGGTTAACTGTGTGCTGTTTTACTACAAGCTATGTGTGTGCTTTCAACTGTAAGCACACTGCTTTGTATGGCTCTGCTATGCAGAGACATACAAAACAGTGTGCAGGAGCTGACAGGGGAGAGAACTGTATTGTTTACATACTGTTCTCTCCCCTGTGGGTAATGCTCGGCGATCTCCGGGTGCCATCATCACCATCTGGGACCTGGTGATTGACAGTATAGCAGATATACTGCTACAGGGCGGCAGGGGTGCGCAAAATCAGGTGTGTATATATACATGATTTTGAATTTCCGGGTAGGGGGCGTGTGCGAGCCTAGTCTGTCAATCACCGGGTCCCGGAGGAAAAGCGGTTAAGATCTCTGGAGATGGACTTGAGGTTGTCCATGCTTTTCCACAATTTTTCTTCTCAAATTCTGAGACAATTCTTTGCTGCTCTTTCTCTTCTCCATGCTTCATGTGGCATACAGAGACACATGACAGAAAGGTTGATTCAATTTATCTGGTTGCCGGTGTGATTTCTATATTGTCAGCACCTGTTAATTGATACAGGTGAATAATTGCAAACTTGGCATGCAATTATTTCTTATAATTTTGAAAAGGTGCCAATAATTTTGTCCAGTCCAGTGCGGGGCCAGTGGGGTTTCGCGTGGAATGCGTCAGTTTGGCTTTTTGTTTCTCCATTTTTATGTGTCATACCAATACAAACAAAAGAAATGAACACGAGAATGCTTAAACATTTGTAATTGCAACAATTTTCTGGGTGAAGTGGTGCATTATCTGACAGAAATGCAAGGGTGCCAATATTTTTAGCCATGAGTGTACCTTTATGCCAATCTTGTGGGAGAAATCAGCTGGCTGCAACAGTTTTGCTTGGCAAGTTGCTATTCTCTCCACAAAACTTTACACAAATGGTTAGGCTTGGTAGTGTACATGTTCATGTGGTAACTGTTATGTAAAACAATCATGTAACATTCAGATATTCTCACCAGTAAGCCTACTGACTAGTAAAGTGATTTAAAAAAAAAAAAAAATAGTGGAAAGAGGAGCAGTCACCAGCACTACAGTGCAAATATACTCTCTTTGTGCAGTCAAATTTGTCAAAATGTACTGAACCCAACATTTCAGGGTCATGCAGGGTCCTTTTCTCAAGACGACATACAGTCAGGTCCATAAATATTGGGACAACGACACAATTCTAACATTTTTGGCTCTATACACCACCACAATGGATTGAAATGAAACGAACAAGATATGCTTTAACTGCAGACTGTCAGCTTTAATTTGAGGGTATTTACATCCAAATCAGGTGTAGGAATTGCAACAGTTTGCATATGTGCCTCCCACTTGTTAAGGGACCAAAAGTAATGTGACAGAATAATAATCATAAATCAAACTTTCACTTTTTAATACTTGGTTGCAAATCCTTTGCAGTCAATTACAGCCTGAAGTCTGGAACGCATAGACATCACCAGTCGCTGGGTTTCATCCCTGGTGATGCTCTGCCAGGCCTCTACTGCAACTGTCCCGCTTGTTCTTGGGGAATTTTCCTTTCAGTTTTGTCTTCAGCAAGTGAAATGCATGCTCAATCGAAGTCAGCTCAGGTGATTGACTTGGCCATTGCATAACATTCCACTTCTTTCCCTTAAAAAACTCTTTGGTTGCTTTTGCAGTATGCTTTGGGTCATTGTCCATCTGCACTGTGAAGCAGCGTCCAATGAGTTCTGAAGCATTTGGCTGAATAGGAGCAGATAATATTGCCTGAAACACTTCAGAATTCATCCTGCTGCTTTTGTCAGCAGTCACATCATCAATAAATACAAGAGAAGCAGTTCCATTGGCAGCCATACATGCCCACGCCATGACACTAACACCACCATGCTTCACTGATGAGGTGGTATGCTTAGGATCATGAGCAGTTCCTTTCCTTCTCCATACTCTTCTCTTCCCATCGCTCTGGTACAAGTTGATCTTGGTCTCATCTGTCCATAGGATGTTGTTCCAGAACTGTGAAGGCTTTTTTTAGATGCCATTTGGCAAACTCTAATCTGGCCTTCCTGTTTTTGAGGCTCACCAATGGTTTACATCTTGTGGTGAACCCTCTGTATTCACCCTCGTGAAGTCTTCTCTTGATTGTTGACTTTGACACATACACCTACCTCCTGGAGAGTGTTCTTGATCTGGCCAACTATTGTGAAGGGTGTTTTCTTCACCAGGGAAAGAATTATTTGGTCATCCACCACAGTTGTTTTCCGTGGTCTTCCGGGTCTTTTGGTATTGCTGAGCTCACCTGTGCGTTCCTTCTTTTTAAGAATGTTCCAAACAGTTGTTTTGGCCACACCTAATGTTTTTGCTATCTCTCTGATGGGTTTTGTTTTTTTTCAGCCTAATGATGGCTTGCTTCACTGATAGTGACAACTCTTTGGATCTCATCTTGAGAGTTGACAGCAACAGATTCCAAATGCAAATAGCACACTTGAAATGAACTCTGGACCTTTTATCTGCTCATTGTAATTGGGATAATGAGGGAATAACACACACCTGGCCATGGAACAGCTGAGAAGCCAATTGTCCCATTACTTTTGGTCCCTTAACAAGTGGGAGGCACATATGCAAACTGTTGTAATTCCTACACCGTTCACCTGATTTGGATGTAAATACCCTCAAATTAAAGCTGACAGTCTGCAGTTAAAGCACATCTTCTTCATTTCATTTCAAATCCATTGTGGTGGTGTATACAGCCACAAATTTTAGAATTGTGTTGATGTCCCAATATTTATGGACCTGACTGTAGCATTGGCACTTTGTCATCTTGGAAGGAAGGGACTCTCTGTGACTTTTCATCACTAAAAGTGAATATTTTTTGCACCGGAATGTGGGTGATGGCTCATCTTTCTACTGTGGTCTGTGTAGTGATATCCGCTTGTGTCACTACACGTGTCCAGCTGTCACCAAGTGTGAACACTGTAAGGAGTGAACGCCGTAACTACACACACACATATATATTTAAACAAAACAAAAAAAGTCACACTAGGTAGAAAAGTTAATTCTTTAAGGAAAAAAAAGGAGGAAAAAACCTTTACCCTAGTTTTGATAATCCATTTCATTTTTATTACTTTAAATTTTCAACTTAAATAAGGCAAACATTACTACCTAAAAATAAAGATATATAACTTGAAAAATACCAGTTTTCCAAAATTGATTTTGTTATCATTGTACATAGCATATACTCTCAGACCATTTACAGAAAAGATATAAGCAAAAAAAAAAAAAAAAAAAAAACTATTCAGAAAATAATTACATATTTAGACATCTTTAAGGCGAATTACACAATTAACATCAATATACAAACAAATTTAAACAGAAAAAAGGGGAACATTTAGGTTTTTCAATTTAAAGCTGTAATAAACCCAAAACTAAAAATGTAATATATTGCAGCATACCAGTCATTAGATGTGATGGCTGCATCAGCTTTCTTTTCTTTGACTTTTCCCTTTCTGTTTTAACCTGGTGATCTGGCCAGAAACACACCTCCTGTATTAATAAGACATAGCTCTGGAGGAATGACCACAGGAGGCAGAATTGTCAGTCTGGGAGGGAGTGTTAAATGTACCAGTATATTTAAATACAATAACAATTTGAAGCCAAACTCCAGGCTCATATTTTTTAATCAGTTTTACATGAATAAAAAGCTGATAGTTTTATTTACCCCTGCCAGTGTTAAATGGTCTGTCTTATCTATGTAAACTGATACATTCTGCCAGAGAGTTTCTGCTACTGAAAATAAACAGACTTACTGGCCAAATCTCCAGGTGAAAATAGAAAAAGGACAGCCTAAAAATGGAAACAAATACAGCCATCAATACTGTAAGTTGCAATATATTAACTGTTTACTTTTGGGATTAATACTGCTTTAACTGAGCTGTCCATGTAATACAGCTATCAATCATAAATTACATTTGCTTCAGTACAGTATTCTCGACAATGTGGGCTAAATCATTACGGCGTTTATTCTGGCCTTTAATTGAGAAAGATGGAAAGTAGAAATACCAGTTTCCAGAGTTCTGTTCTCATAGATTCCTTTAAAGATCATAGCATTCCTATTTCCAGCCAGCAGAGAAAGACAGCGTGGGCAGAAATCCTGGTGCCTTGTGCACACCTGTTAGCATCCTGCATTGCTATGTGCGTGATGACACACGTGTGTCATGATGTCATCACACCATGGATGTGGCGACCATTTTGGCCAGCCCACTTATAAATAGGAGAGTTTGCAAACAATTTACACTATTTCCTCATAATGTGACCTGGAGGACACTTCATAACTTTGGTTGCTCACTTCTATGTACTCTATACTACCCCTGATGAAGCTCTACTTTTGAGTGAACAATATAGGGTTTGGTTTACTTCACTATTTTCATTTGAGCATTGTATAGGGAGCACATGATCACTTATTCCTAATAATCATTTTGGGGAAAAACGTATTGCACTTTTTTGCAAGATATGCTGATCCCAGTAGCCAGTTGGGCATTTTTGGCAGATATGGTGATGTGTGGGTCTTGACCAATAGTAGTGCAAGTTATTGCCACATGGAGGAGTGTACCCGTACTACATATCTATAGTAAGAGAGATTGATGGCTTTGAGTCATACAGTGAGTTTATGTTACAGGAGATAGACTGTATTTGAACATTCATAGACTTCCACTAATCTTTTCAGGACTTGTATGGTATATCAATGGTATTTATTATCCATTTTTTGCTAATAGTTGGTCCAATAGGCTATAGTGGTAGAGGATAGATTGTAGCTGCATATACCTAGTGTCTTCCTCTGAGCCTACAGAATCTACCAATGGTATTTATGATCCATCTTTATATTCTTTGGATGGTGAGAACCTATTAGCAATAGTGTTTATGATTCATCTTTACATCTATATGGATATACTGGCTTTATAGAATAATAGGGATCACGTATGGTGCGATATAGTAGGTGCTTTCCTTTCCCTATGGGTATAGTTGAACAGTTTTGAACGAACTTTTATCAAATTCTTTAATAAAGGTGATTTTTATTAGTGGGCTTTTTGGTGCGTAGGGATATGCACCCTCGTACAGTTTAGATTCTAGGTGGGGAGAAGAAGACTGAGCTCTTCCCACATCCCAAAATTGGGTCTAAACTACTTTACACTACATTGAAGAACGTCAAGAACATAAAACACAATTTATGCAATCCAGATACTTTTAAAAATTGTCTGGCCTTTTCTGCTATGTTTGTTTAAGGGCATTTCTTAACCAGAAAACCTTACACCAGGGATGTAAATTGAAGTTATTAGGTTTTATATATTAAATTACTTTTTTCTCAAAACTAAACTTTGACATAAAAAAAAAAAAATTATAGCAGGAAGGTTTTAGTAAAGACTATTTTTTTTTCATCTGTAAAAGTGTGTCTCTGACCAGTCAGCAATGTTTGGATGTACACCAAGCCTTGCATGCGCATCTTTCTTATATACTTGGTATGTTTTTAATATGGGGATAAAGTAACCTTCATGAGCGCACACACAGGAGTTACATCATCCTGGCCACTAAAGATGGTTGAACACACTGAACACGGAAGACGACCAGGGTGAAGATGTTAGCAACGGCCACAGGGAGATGAGGGAGATTGAAGCCGTTGTATCATTTGAGGGATGCACATTATGGCTCCTGAGCAGCTAACTAGAGTTTAGTTCGGATTTAATGTCAATGTTACTATAGTGGTATTTTAACCCTTTTGCTGCCATTACAACTTTTATGCTTTTATGCACACAGTAAAAATATTATTTTAGGCTGGAAGATTAGTTAATCCCCCAAACATATAATTTCTGTAAGCAGACACCCTGAAAAAAAAAGTGGTAATTCCAAATTTTTATGTTACAAAATAAGTTTAGCAATTGCAAATGCAATATACTACCTATATTTGTAAAATATAAAACATAAGGCCTCACCAAGTAAATAGATACCCAACATGTCAAGCTTAAAAAGACGTGTGCCTGCAAAACGTCAGCCTTCGGTACGTATATTTTTCATTATCGACACAAGCCCTCAAAGGTCATCATTTTTAGTTAACTGTGAATATTGGCCCTTGAATTATTGCTCACACTCTGGCATGTTTGATGATATGCAACGTGTGGCACAAGCAATATTTTCTTATACTGGTGCCTCTAACAGGTGTGTTTACATTTACGTGTGTGTTCGTAGGTGGGGGCAAGGCTGGTTCGATGCCTGTGTGTGGGAGGCAAGGTTCTAAGCACTTACAGTTGTGTTCAAAATAATAGCAGTTCAGTATCACTAACCAGACCAATTACTGTATTTGGTATACATATTTCTAAATGGCAAATCATTTACTAGTAGGTGTAGTAGAGTGATTCTGTGTAATTGAATCATTAATTGAAAGGGGCACATTAAAAATAATAGCAGTGTTTAGTTCAATTAATGAGGTCATTCAGTCTGTGAAAAAACAGGTGTCAAACAGGTGGCCCTTATTTAAGGACAAAGGTTGCAAATGTTGTACATGCTGGATATAGTGCATTTCTTTCTGAAAATATGAGTAAAATGGGTCGTTTCAGACATTGTTTAGAACAGCAGTGTACTTTGCTTAAAAAGTTGATCGGAGATGTGAAAACATATAAAGAAACTAATAGGCTGCTCAGCTAAAATGATCTCAAATGCTTTAAATGGCAACCAAAAGCAGAAAGAAATGGAAGAAAACGGAAGACTACCATTCGAGTGGATCGAAGAATAGCCAAAATGCCAAAGACTCAGCCAATGATCAGCACCAACGTGATCAAAGAAGGTCTAAACTTACCTGTGAGTTCTGTAAGAATTAGAAGATGCCTATGTGAAGCCAAGCTATCGGCAAGAAACCCCACAAAGTCCCATTGCTGAAAAACGTGTCCTGAAGAGGTTACAATTTACCAAAGAACACATTGACTGGCCTTAAGAAAAATAGCACAGCATTTTGTGGACTGATGAAAACAAGATTGTTCTTTTTGGCTCTAGGGGGCCACAGTTAGATGACCCCAAACTTTGAATTCAAGCCACAGTACACGGTGAAGACAGTGAAGCGTGGTGGCACAAGCATCATGATATGGGAATGTTTCTCATACTACGGTGTTGGGCCTATTTATCGCATACCAGGGATCATGGATCAGTTTGAATGCATCAAAATACTTGAAGAGGTCATGTTGCCTTATGCCAAAGAGGAAATGCCCTTGAAATCGCCCCAAACACACCAGTAAGCGAACAGGATCTTGGTTCCAGACCAACAAGATTAACATTATGGAGTGGCCAGCTCAATCCCTGGACTTTAGTTTAATGGAAAACATTCAGTTTAATGGAAAACATGTGGAGTGGCATAAAAAAATACTGTTTCTGAGGTAATAACAAGAAATGCAGAGGAACTGTGGAATGCAGTGCAATCATGCTGGGCTGTAATACCTGTTCACAGGTGCCAGAAGTTGGTTGACTCTATGCAACACAGATGTGAAGTAGTTCTCAGAAACAGTGGTTGTACAACTAAATATTAGTTCAGTGATTCACATGCAAGCTAAATCTTCAAGCATTTTTCAGTTTATACAGTAAATGTTGAGGCTATGTTGTTTTTTAAGTTTGAGGCCCTCCTGTAAGTGCCCTGTAAATGAGGGTCTTTGCCTAAAATGGCCCAGTGTTTTTTGAAGTCTGCGGATTCAAATGTAAAGGAGAAGTCTGCGGATTCAAATGTAAAGGAGAAGTCTGCGGATTCAAATGTAAAAGAGAAGTCTGCAGATTTAGATGTAAAGGGAAAGAGCTATGTGCTGCTAAAGTGTTAGGGTTTGCCTTAAAGAAAATGTGGCAATTCTACCAAAGATGGCAGCCTGCTGCAGGGCCATAACAAAGGACTCCAAGACGGGAGTAAAGGGCCCCAGCATCGGTGGGAAGGACCCGGGACCGGAGGTCAGGGGGCCCTTCATGGGTTTTTGCATCGGGGCCCTGGAGGTTCTAGTTATACTTCTGTGACTACATCAAAGAAGCAATTGGGCTATTATCAGATATTCATACTTATAAAAAAAAACAAAAAAAACTCCCGTGCATTACAAGATGGTATTACTGACAAACATGAAGCCTCATTTTTATCTAAAGAATCTTACCAAACGCCATATTTTTACTATCTACCTAAGATACATAAAAATCAGCATAAGCCTCCCAATAGACCCATTGTAGCAGCCATGGGCAGTATAACCAGTGGTTTTTCACAGTATGTGGATAGCTTTTTACAACTCCTCGCACAAAATCAACACTCGTACATTAGAGGCGGTACACATTTACTGGAACTTCAAACACCTTATTCATGGGAACCCAACTACCATTTTGTTTCCCTGGATGTAAGTTTATTATATACACCCATTCCTCATGAGGTAGGCTTAACAGCTATACAGCATTTTTTTATCTCTAGATTCCACTCTCTATCCCAAACAAGCTACTTTTATAACAGAAGCAATGGTTTTCTGTCTCACACAACTATTTCACCTTTAGTGGTGAATATCACCTACAGATCCTTGGCACTTCCATGGGTGCAAATTGCACACCCTCATATGCCACCTTACTATGATCTTCTGGAAGGATAAACATATTTGGCAGATCAACCGCTTTGTGGCAAATATCATCTATTATGGCCACTACATTGATGACATCCCAATAATTTGGGATGGGACCCCTGCATGTGTCAATGCATTTGTCACATATTGTAATGATAATAATCTAGGCATCTCTTTTACTTCAGTTCAAGATAAAGATTTCCTTGCATTTCTAGATTGAGAAATGTATCACATTCACGCTAGGAACTACAATAAACCTACTGCTGGGAATTCATTCCTATGTTATAATAGTTGCCACCATCCCAGGTGGATCCAAAATATCCCAAAAGGACAGTTCTGTCGTCTCAGACCATGACCATGTAGCACAGAGGCATCACTTTAAACAGATATTTTCAGACAAAGGATACCCAGCTGAACTAGTGGAGGAAGCTTTCTCCACTTACCTACATGGCAAACCACTAAAATCCCATAAAGAAGAAAATGAAACATATGTTAGCTTTATTACCAAGTTTCACCAACAACACTGTAAAATGGAAAAAACAATCAAAAACCACTGAGCCACTTTACTCCAAGACCCTAATTTACTGGACACGGTGCATAAAAAAACCCAAAATTGCTTACAGGAGGGCCCCAAACTTTTAAAACATAATAGCATAGAGTAAATTAAAAAACATTCCTTTGGCCAACAAATTCCATTTGTCTCATACCACTCCAAGGCATGTACCAATCCTGCAAGGCACTTTGCAAAACATGCGTTTTTGTACAACATGGACAAAAACTTCAAAAAGCTTTTCCAATTAAAACTTATACTTTAGACAACTTTCATAACTGTTCTACCAATTAATCTATTGCATAGCTTGGCCTTGTGGTCTATTTTATCCTGTATAGGCTGCACGATTTGACCTTTGTGTACCGGATTTGGTGAACATCACCGCCTCATTGAAAAGGCAAAGAGAAACATAGTATACCCATCAATTTTTCTTATTTCACAATAAATCTACTGATGGCCTACAAGTATGGGTAGTGGAAGCCATTTCCAAAAATCTTCCTTAAGCTGAGCTCTTCCATAAGCTATGTGCTAGGGAAACCAAATGAATTTTTACTTTAGATACTCGTTCTCCTAGTTGACTAAATGAGGAGTTGGATGTTAGTACTATTCTGTAACACTTTCCCTAATAAACTTTTTACCCCTTCATATTACCTTAATGTTTATCACACACACTTATTTACATTTCCTATAGTAACTACCTCATAGAACAAAATAATAATTACTGTTCTAATCTCTTATTTACAATTGGTTACAGGCTTACTTTCAATTCTCTTTGTCATTTAATATTGGGGTGGTCTCATTAATTCAAGTCAATTGTATTTGCTCATAGACAAATAGAGACGCCACAATGTTTCCAAACTTATTTTATTTACAAATTAGTTTGACTAATTTTAAAAGGGAATGTTTTCTACCAGATTTTTGATTTTTATATTTTATACATACCACCACCATTTAGATTTGTTTAATTTATTGATTTGCCTTATTTTAATTGTATATGTAACATAGTACAATTGTTGTAATGATTACACAGTTTTAATATTACATCTTTTATAGTGCCACTCATTCCCCAAAGGCCAGTCTCACCAGGTCCTATTGGGTCCTATAGTCCGTCGATTTGGCCGGATGGCAGATTCCTTTTTATGTGTATATATATTATACATACACAGTATATATATATATACATACATACATACATACATATACACACACACAGTGTATAATATATATATATATATAAATAAGTGTTTCTCATAGACTTGCACTATTGCTTGAGAAGGGAGCTTACATGCCCACTGGCGGCATGGCGCATGTTCCGAAATGCATTGCATTGTGGACTTGCTTATGTCATCGCGCCGACATTGTGCTCCACGGACCCATGGACACACAGATAGTGACCAGCTGGCCTCCATCTTCCTCTGTCTTCTTCTGGCGGTAATAGTGGCCTTGCTCTTGTGTCTCAATAAATCATTTTAATACTGCACATACAGGCGCTTTTCTTCTATTCTGTTTACACTCCAGAGCCCGATACAGCTTTTGAACAAACCTGCCCAAGTGCAATATTTTCATGGACATTTATTGAGGATGAGGATAATTTGATCATTTGCACCTTATACCTCAGTTTACATTATGGCTCAGTACAGCTAACCAACAGGAAAGCCTCAGCTGCACTACGTTGTACCAGTGGATCAGTGTGAATGCAGCGTAATAGTTGTTAACTCTTTTATAGGTGCTAATATGGCCATTGCAAAAGCACAGTGTATGTGTTGTTCGTTGGTATCACTCCACCTGGGACAGGAGCCAGGACTACAGAGGAAGCATCAGCTTATGGAGCTCCTGCTTCGTCCATGGCTGCCTGCTTTCTCCACTGCTGGTTCTGGCTTGATGCACTCTGACGCTCTGGGATAGAGGGTTGGCAAGCCCAGACTGTGATTAATGAGTTGCCAACCCTAGGCACGTGCTTCCCTGGTGGTGTGGCCACATCAGAGGGCTCCGCAGGCCACGGGTTAAGCACTCCTGTTGTAAAGCCTGTATGCATTTTCTACTCTATATTAAAGTCCTACTGTTCTTTAATCACTTGCCATCCAGAAGATTTACCCCCCTTCATGAACCGGCCATTTATTTTGCTATACAGCATTGAGCTACTTTACCTGACAATTGCACGATCATGCAAGTCTATACACAAATTAAATGTATTATTTTTTTTACACAAATAAAGCTGTCTTTTGATGGTATTTGATCACTACTGGGTTTTCTATTTTTGCACTATAAACTTAAAAAAAATAAAAAAATTGAGAAAAAAAAATACTTTTTGCTATAAAACATATCCAATAAAAAAAATCTTCATAAAATTTAAAGCCAAAATGTATTATTCTTCACATCTTTGGTAAAAGAAAAATCCCAATAGGTGTATATTAATTGGTTTGCGTGAAAATTATAGTGTCTACAAATGACTGTATATATACTGAAATTTATTTTTATACTAGCAACGATGGTGATTAATGACTTGTAGAGAGATGGTGATAGTACAGTAGGCAATCTGACACTGGCTGATGCTGACATCACAAGTGAACCTAATACAGTGAACAGTGCTAATAAAATGCACTGTCACTGTACTGATGACACTGGGTAAAAGGGGTTAACATCTGGGGCAAAGGATCAACAGTGTGCCTAATGTGTTATTGTTGTGTACTGTGTGCCATTTTACAAAGGTGTGTGCCATTTTTTTTATTCCCTGCGTTGCAGTGAGACAAAAACTGGCACATCCCTGCTGCCAGGAGAGTGATTGTTTCCATACACATCTCTCCATGAATTATTGGCTGGGACTCAGTAATCAGCATGTAAGGGAGCCAGTGACAGCCCAGGCAGGTGGATGGGCGCATGCACCCACTACCCGGAAGAGCGGAATCACGTGTATATATACACGTGATTCTGTGCAGTCGGCCCACACTGTAGTAGTAGAACTACAGTGTGCAGTTAGCAATTAGTTAAAGAGGAGCACCCGTCATTTTTGTTTATTAACAGAGGATTCACCCCCCTTCCTGACCAGGCAATTTTTGTGATACAGCGCTGCTTTACTTTAACTGACAATTGCGTGGTCATGTAACACTGTACATAAATGGAATTGATGTCCTTTTTTCCCCACAAATAGGAGCTTTCTTTCAGTGGTATTTGATCACCTTTGCGCTTTTATTTTTTGCGCTATAAAACCCCCCCCAAAAAAACAATTTTTAAAAAAAAAATAATTTTTGACTTTTTCCTATAAAACATTCAATAAAAAAAATCCCAAAATGTGTGAATTAATTGGTTGATGTGAAAGTTATAGCATCTACAAATGTCAGGAAATATACTAGTAATGGTGGTAATCAGCGACTTATAGCAGGACTGCCACTGACATTTCCAGTGACACTAATCAGTGCTAAAAAAAAAGCACCGACATTGTACTGACACTAAGCAGGAAGGGGTTAACATCTAAGGCAATCAAAGGGTTAACTGTGTGCTGTGTTTTACTAGGGAGACATGCTGTTTTGTATCTCTCTGCTGTACACACAGGTCTCTCCCCTGATCTTTCCCCGAGGATCGTCGAGTGCCGGCCGGGAAAAGGTGGCCAGGACCCGGTGATTGACATCTCTAGCAACCAATAGTGACACGGGTAGGGCTGCGCGTGCGTGCACCCCCTGCCCGGGAATGCAAATGACGTATATATACACATGATCTTGCTCAGCCCTGCCGCCCTGTAGCAGTACTTTTGCTATAGGGCAAAGGGCAAACAGTTAAAAGTCAGAAACACTCACCTGTAGCAGGATCCAGTGATGTGCTCACCTGTGCCATTACTTCCTTCAGTCTTCTGTCCCCAGCATCTCAACTGTGGGCACACAGCTGTGACAGCTTGCGGGCTTCACAGATGTGCTGCGCATTGTGAATGGTCCCGCAGTCTTCTGGGACCTGTGACTTGGTCCCAGAAACTGTGGGGAGGGAGGGGAACTTCTGCTCCAATTTGCCTAGGTGATCCGAGTAAAAGTGGGAACATGTACCTGTCAAAACCAGGTACCTGCCCCATCCCTAAAAAAAAAAAAGTGCCATGTGGTTTAGAAGAGGATGGGGGGGTCTTTAAAGCGGAACTTCCCCCTTTTGGGTGGAGCTTCGCTATAAAGGGGTTGTGAACCTCAGATATAAAATATGAGCAAATATCTATAGTGTGTACTTGACTCAATTAAGAGCACTAAGTGTCATTTCTGTCTGCTGCTTTATCCTCTGCTATCAAGATTAATCACTTCCGACACCGAGAGAGAGAGAGAGAAGAAAAAAAAAAAAAAGGACACGGGAGGGATCTCCAGGATACAGTCTGTCAATGACAGCCTCAGCTACATTATATTACCAAAATTATTGGGTCACCCCTCCAAATCATTGGATTCAGGTGTTCTAATCACCTCCATTGCCACATCAAGCACCTAGGCATGCAGTTTGGGGTGGGGTGGAGGTGGTATAAATTAGAGAGGAGTCTGCGAGCCAGGCCTTATCATCCAACATTAGTGTCTGACCTCACAAATGCTCTTCTGACACACTCCTAAACCTTGGGGACAGACATCCCAGAAGAGTTGAAGCTGGTATAGCTGCAAAGGATGGGTCAAGTCAATAGTGAGCCCTATGGACTAAGACTGGGATGTCATTATTATTACTACATCGAGTTTATATAGCGCCAAAGGGTTTGCTCAGCGCTGTACAATAGAGGGGTGGGGGGGGGGGACAATACATGAAACAGTACAGCAACAACAAACAGCACACGAGGGGTTAGAGGGACCTACTCTTTCGAGCTTACAATCTAGGAGGGAGGGGGTAGTGGTACAGGAGGCAGTGGCTGTGGGGGATGGAGTGGTAGGAGGAATGAAAGAGGACGGCTGTTAGGTAAGTGTGGGGTAGGCTTCCCTGAAGAGGTGGGTTTTCAGGGAGCGCCTGAAGGTGAGGAGGGAAGGCGACAATCTGATGGATTGGGGTAGTGAGTTCCAGAGGATGGGGGAGGACCTGGAGAAGCTTTGCAGTCGTGCGTGGGAGGAGGAGACTAGGGAGCAAGACAGAAGGAGGTCCTGTGAGGAGCGAAGGGTACGGGTAGGGTGGTACTTGGGAATCAGGTTGGTGAGGTAGTTAGGGGCAGTGTTGTGAATGGCTTTGTAGGTCAGAGTTAGCAGTTTGAATTTGATGCGTTGGGCAACAGAGAGCCAGTGGAGGGATAGGCAGAGGGGGGTGGCAGAGGTGGAGCGGTTGGTGAGGTGGATGAGTCTAGCCGCTGAGTTCAGGATGGTCTGAAGCGGGGAGAGCCTGCGCTGGGGCAGGCCGGTGAGAAGGGAGTTGCAGTAGTCAAGGCGCAAGACAATCAGGGAGTGCACGAGTAGCTTAGTGGTGTCTGGGGTAAGGAAGGAGCGTATCTTGGCGATGTTGCGGAGGTGGAGCCTGCATGTGTTCGTAAGTGATTTGACATGAGGTTGGAAGGAAAAGTTTGAGTCCAAAGTGACGCCAAGGACTTTGGCTTGCTGGGCAGGATTGATGGTGGTGTTGTTGGTAGTGAAGGATAGTATGGGGGGGGGGGGCATGGGCAGGGGGAAAGACGAGGAGCTCGGTTTTAGAGAGGTTAAGCTTGAGGAAATGGAGCGACATCCAGTCTGAGATGTCGTTTAGGAGGTGAGTGATGCGGGCGGAGACTGTGGGGATGAGGTGAGGGGTGGAGAGGTAAATTTGAGTGTCATCAGCGTAGAGGTGATAGTTGAAGCCGTGGAAGTGTATGAGTTTGCCAAGGGAGAAGGTGTAGATGGAGAAGAGAAGGGGTCCGAGGACAGAGCCTTGGGAGACCCCAACAGAGAGGGGGAGGGGAGGTGGCACCGTTGTAGTATACGCTGAAGGAGCGTTGGGATAGATAGGAGGAGAACCAGGAGAGAGTGGTGTCTCTGATGCCAAGGGAGAGAAGTTTCTTAAGGAGGAGGGGTGGTCATCTGTGTCGAAGGCCGCGGAGAGGTCCAGGAGAAGGAGGACAGAGTAGTCGCCTTTGGCTTTGGTGGTTAGTAGGTCGTTAGTGATTTTGAGGAGGGCGGTTTTAGTGGAGTGTTGGGGACGGAAGCCAGACTGTAGTGGGTCAAGGAGGTTGTTGTCAGTTAGGTGGGCGCTCAGGCGATTGTAGACTAAGTGCTCAAGGAGCTTGGAAGTGAGTGGCAGCAGGGAGATGGGTCTGAGGTTGTTTGGGTCTGTGGGGTCCAGAGAGGGCTTTTTGAGTATGGGGTGATGTGCGCATGCTTTAGGGGGGAGGGGAATGCGCCAGTAGAGAGGGAGAGATTGAAGATGTGGGTGAGAGAGTTGATGAGGGAGGAGGGGGGTGACCGGAGGAGATGAGAGGGGATAGGGTCCAGGGGGCACGTAGTGAGGCGGGCTTCTTAGAAGACCCTGGTGACTTCCTCAGTGGTAGCAGGGCTGAAGGAGTACAGTGCTGGGGGGGTTACGGTAAGCGGGGCCTTGGGTGTGGTGGGGAGCAGTGCGGTTGCGAGGTCGGAGGAGGGGAGAGATGAGGGGGTGATGGGGAAGGCTAGGTGGGGAGGTAGATTGCGAGTTGACTATGTCCTTCCGGATTGCGTCAATCTTGTTGTGAAAATGGGTGGCGATCTCGTGGGCGGTGAGTGAGGTACTGAGTGGAGGAGGAGGGGGGGGGGGAGCGAGCAGGGAGTTGAAGGTGGAGAAGAGTCGGCGAGGGCAGGTGGAGAGGGTGTTGATCAGGTTTACGAAGTAGGCCTGCTTGGCGGCATAGAGGGAGGAGGTGTAAGTGAGGAAGGCAGATTTGTAGAGGGAGAACGCACGAGGGGGGAGGGGGGGGGGTGGGGTGTGGTGTGGTGTGGTGTGGTGTGGTGTGTGTGTGTGTGTGTGTAAAGGCAGGCATCCCACTACATTTGGCAATATAATGTATGTTCCTGTATGAAGGGAGGTGTGTCCCTTCCCTCCAATCAGCTCTAAGCTCTAATCACTAAGCTCTGCAGAGTGTATATTCAGATCACCGCCCCTGCTTTCTGGAAGCTCAGAGACGCTGTATAAAATATGGACTTTGAACAGCTGTAGAGAAGAGAAATATACAGATAAACAGGTATGTTTGTAGGATTTGTTTAATCTCTGTGTATCACCTGAAGCCAGTCACTTTACGGGGTATGTGTAAGAGTTTACAACCACTATAATAGAAGTACAGAGTAATGTAAAAGTTTCAAACTGAAAACTGAGTAGAGAGAGATGTTCTTAGTTGGCTCACTCTTCAAACAATGACCAGTGCAAAGCTTAAAAAGTAATCTAAATACCATCTTACCCATATAATCCTTTAAAAACAGCTTACAATTAGATATTTAAAAGCCAAGTTAAACAATTTTCCAATTCTCTCTTCAATTTTCCATACTTGGCCTCAAAATGGCATAAAAAATAAAAAACATGCCACATACATCAGCCTTTATATCAGCTGTAAAAAAAAAAAAAAAAAAACCTTGATACTTTTATTCTCTACCAAAAACTATAGATACACTTTAAATATTGCATATGTACATAGTCTTACTCTTCTAATCAGTCAGTAGGTTAAGATTTAGGAGTTTTTAAACTTGTTTATCATCCTACTGTGAAAAGCTTAACTCTTACAGAGATCTGTATCCTGAAATGACATTCACAAATAACATTTTACAATGCATTTTTCCTTTTGCAGATGCTTAGTCTGATATTTCAGACAGAAAACAGTGCCTCATGGCAAGCAGTCTCTACTGTGCTGTCCCATTAGCTAACCCAGAGAGATCTGAGTATCCTTTGTCATGTATTTAATGTTTATTTGTAAAACAATGTACATATATTTTAAATAGAAATAAACCAATAGTTTAAATGTATAAAACTTAAATAAAAAAGGACTTAAAAATTACCTATAAGCATTATAACTACCCTTTAAACTATATTAACACCTTAATATTTTAGAAATTAAGCACACATTTTTTAGAACACACAACACTCATGATAAACTAGTACTGAATACCTGAATGAACTGTAATACACCTCTATAAAAAAAATACATATAAAACCTGATTAAAGCAGAACTTCAGCCAAAACCTATTTTTTTTTTACTTTTTAATGGAGCTAGGGAGGGTTATTCCCTGTCAGTTTTCTGCCATCTGTGTCCCACTGAGATTTCTTTTCACTTCCTGTTGCATAGCCACAAAAGAGTATGAGAGGAAATCTCTCCAAAAATGAGAAAACTCCCAGCGTATCATCATAACTAGTATCCATGTTCAAAGATTTCCCCTCTAATTTTGTTCTGGTGACAACTTGTGAATTTCTTGCACTTTCACGCTCAGGGATAACAGTCAACAGGACAAATAGGGTGAAACTGGCACACAGACTAATTAAAACCTGACAGTAGTTGTGATTGCTCTCCACTCTATCCAAATTAAAAGAAAAAAATACCTTTAGTTATACTTTAACGAAGCACAGACAATTAACTACTAAACTGAATCTGTATATCCTTGTTTGTTATGATTTTTTTTAAATAGGGATTCAGCTGCAAACAAAATACATTTTTCTTGTTGTAGTGGTTGTTCTGTGTGACCTATTTAAAAGTTTATATTATATTATATTAGAAAAACAGCAAAGCTGGTCAGTGATGAATATATTTCTTATGGAAAACCATCTTACAGAACAAGCTTCCACATTGTAGGCAAAATAATTTACCTTAACCGATTTGGAGCTTAGCTAAATAGTTTTAAAAAAAACTCATTTAAATGTTATAACAAATTATTGCCAACATAGATGAAAATACTGAGTACATGGACTTTTCAGCTACCAAAAAGGAGATTAGCTGATGGTGTTTGTTCTGAGCTTGATGAGGCAGAGCTATAAAATGACTTGGTTTGGTTCTCTCGATGTTCTCGAAGGAATGGAGGAATAGTTGTAGATTTAACATGTAAAATTCTGGTGTCCATTACTTCACAATCGATTTGCATCATCACTTCATATTCTTGACCATTAATCACATTTTCTATAAGAAATAAAGACAAATCAAGTTAAAAGATAACATGCAAATACTAAACTGGTTTAATCATATATACAAAAAAATGATCAGTGCACAGAAGGACACAATCTACAAGTAATCCATAGCATGTAAAGTGCCTTGAAGAAGTATTCATACCCCTTGAAATTTTCCACATTTTGTCATGTTACAACCAAAAACATAAATATATTTTATTGGGATTTTATGTGATAGCTCAACACAAAGTGGCACATAATTGTGAAGTGGAAGGAAAATGATAAATGGTTTTCAACATTTTTACAAAAAATATCTGAAAAGTGTGGCGTGCATTTGTATTCAGCCCTCCTGAGTCAATACTTTGTAGAACCACCTTTCAGTGCAATTACAGCTGCAAGTCTTTGGGTATGTCTCTACCAGCTTTGCACATCTAGAGAGAGTGACATTTTGATTGGATGGAGGGTGTACGTGAACAGCAATTTTCAAGTCTTGTAACAGATTCTCAATGGATTTAGGTCTGGACTTTGACTGGGCCATTCTTATACATGAATATGCTGTGATCTAAACCATTCCATTGTAGCTCTGGCTGTATGTTTAGGGTCGTTGTCCTACTGGAAGGTGAACCTCCACCCCAGTCTCAAGTCTTTTGCAGGCTCTAACATGTTTTCTTCTAAGATTGCCCTGTATTTGGCTCCATCCATCTTCCCATCAACTCCAAAAAGGTTCTAGCGTCTGGAACCTTTGGAAGCCCTGTTTTTTATTTTTCCTTGCTCAGTTTATTTAGTTCAGTCCAGGTCCATGGCACAGATTGTTCAGTCCTCCATGGACTTCAATCATTTTATGCACCTAAACAAGTGGGGACTTTTTTTTGGGGGGGGGGGGGGATCCTGCCATAGTGGTCACAAGGACCACAGTGACTTGTGGGAAATCTACCTAAAAATATAGTAGTCCTCCAATTATTACCTCTTAAATAGGGGGTGCTAGCATTTTACCATCTAGACCTTTGGATAGAGCTGTGAGCTCCGAGCGTGTAGCTTAGTTTCTCTATGGTGTTTTGCCCTCTTCTGATGACATCAAATCAGCTTGCCGAGTGCGTTCCATGCTGGCCCTAAGAGCTTCCAGTTCTGGCTGCAGTGGCTCAAGGCTCCCTCTCCATCCTCAGGAATCACATCACAGGCACAGGAAACGTTTGGACTATGATACAGGCAACACACTTTACTAATGTCTGATGGGCTGTCTCTCTGTCAATATCTTGAGTTTTTAACCAACTTTTATTAAATACTAACTTTCTCCTGCACTTAGAAGGGGCTTTTATCCCCCTTTTTGTAAAATGGTTTAATAAATATGGTAAATACAACATAAGGCAGCGAAAAGCAAAATTATATTTTGAGTAGAACACACTCTCCATAAAAATCGACATCTGCAAAAGTCAGAACAATGCTCTATATAACCAAAGCATTAGATGATCATAAATAAAGCTGCTCATGACATTTGTTTTTACACCTGCAGCTGGAAACAAGTGATGACACAGCACAGAACATATCTCCTATTTTGGTAATGTGCGTTGACAAAACCAGGTACTTAGAAAAGCTTTTCCTAATAAACAAACTCATTAAATCATTTAACCACCTTTATAAAGTAATGATTCTGAACATTGACTGCTGCATTTTGAGAAATAAAAACAAATCTTCGAGTCTATTAAATGAGCATTAGAAGTAAATTACACTACCTTCGCCAAGAACTACAACATGCTGCTAACACAGACCAGTTATGTTAATCAACAACATGTTTTTCATGCCAAATATAGTATTTTTTTTTCCTGCAAGATAGCACTCTTTTAAAAGCAGATTTGAATCAATTAAGTTGCTTCTAATTCTCAGAATTCAATGCCTTGGTTATGCTCTTGTGAAAAAAATCAACATTGCATTCTCCTGATACTGCGTTGTCTCTCTGAAAAAGGGTCAGGTGTACTGTACTTTTTGTGGCTATTAGAAGCACTGGCAGCTCTTTCAAAATGAATGCATGTTATCGTATGTTACTGCACAAATGTGATCCTGGCCAAAAGATCTGTATTGCTTGCATTGTCCTGCTTTTGCCTCATTCATTCAGTGGATCTGTGCTTTCTGAACCTCTCCTGTTGTATTTTAATCATTAGCCCTTCAATCATCTCATCACCAGTTATTAAAGCTGACCAAAATGGCCAAACCCAAACAGAGACAGTTTGGAATAAGGCAAAAGTACATAGAGCTGGAATATTGGTGACTACTCCTTTGCCCGCTGACTACCTTTTTTGGATTTTTTTTTATGGTATAGTTTACAACTGTTAAAAGAGAAATATGCAGTTAAAAACAAAGACTGCTACTATGGAACCAGCACACGGTTATGTTTTGCATACTACACATTATACAGGCAAAATTCCAGTAAGCACCGATGAGATTTAGAGTACTCACCCTAAAAAGGTATGCCAAATGTGCACATACAGTGGGTAAGATAAGTATTGAACACATCACCATTTTTCTCAGTAAATATATTTCTAAAGGTGCTGTTGACATGAAATGTTCTACAAATGTTGGTAACAACCCATGCAATCCATACATACAAAGAAACCAAAACAAATAAGTTCATAAATTAAGTTATGTGTAATAAAATGGAACAACACAGGGAAAAAGTATTGAACACATGAAAAAAAGGGAGGTGCAAAAAGACACGGACAGCCAAGACACCAGATGAAATCTATCAATTAGAAAGCAATCCTGCCCCTTGTCAGTTCATATTAATATCAGCTGGTTCAGTCTCAACTGATGGCCTATAAAAAGGTGTCTCTTTGTATGTATGGATTGCATGGGCTGTTACCCACCTATGGTGAAAATTCCATGTCAATAGCACCTTTAGAAATATATTTACTGAGAAAAATGGTGACGTATTCAATACTTATTTCTGTACATGAACAAGCGGTGAATAATATATTTCAAAAAGAGTCTGGTCTGTGTAGACTAAATTCTTGTCAATTAGGAAGGTTAGCAGGATAGGCAACTAATGTTTCTGAACGAGCAGTCAGCAGTGACCACCTCTTAGTTTCTCATAGGAAAGGTTAGTGCTGGTCACTGAAAACAGGCAGTAGCACTTTTTTTTTTTTTTGTCAGAAGTAAAACACTTCTGTGCAATGAACTATTTCCTAAACATTTCAATTCCCTGTCCATAAAGCTGCCATGCACACATAAGAAAAAAAAATCTATCAAATAAAAAGTATGATTATTACTTATCTGATTTCTAACAATTAATGAAAAACACCAATCTTACATAAACAGTCATTTTTGCTGTACACATTTGGCTGTTAACGGTTGAACACAGCCAAGTTTGCTTCAGGAACTTAGAAGAAAATGGTGTCCAGTTGAATGAAATACAATTCATCTGGGTTAAGAGAATGTGGAAACTGCAGCCAATGCAGCTGTGGGACCCTAAATTACTAATGAAATGCCAAAGGAAACTCTACTTTCAGCCTCCACCCAGTAATGGAATGCACCGATAAACCAACAGTGTGGGATTCAACCAACAGAGGTTTTATTTTAAGGAATTCTAAAAACTCAGAAAATATTAAGGGCTAAAAAGAGAGAACGAATCGTACCTTACCAAAAACAGATTTGTAAAAGGCCACTGTATATTAGCGTGTTTCTTTAAAGAACACAATGAATTAAAAAAATATATATATTTTATCATTAAACTACTTAATTTGAATTGAAGGGGCGAATACCAGAAATATAAAAGACACAATAATATTTAAAGTACTGTGCAAACTAACTAGGCACTCCAAAATGTATGCTTTGAATTGTTACTTTAAAATCTATTGAAACATGAATTCTGAAGACAGAGTTGCAAACTTTACTTTTCAAAATGTAATACAATAAGATATTTGCACATCTTAGATGAAACATAACAAAACGTGCAGAAAAACTGATGTAAATGCTTGTCTCTGAAAGTGAAATTTGCCTGTTTTTTTTTCCATCAGTTTTCATGCATGTGTCAGTGAGTTTTATAAACGTTGCAGATTCCTACACAGACAAAAACTCTGCACGTGATACTAGTGTTGTGGTGTGAACAGGGACATAGAGGACAAATGTGCCCTATGTGCAGAAAAAAAACTCACGTCTCTGTACCATGGTGTAAAAGAGGCCTTAGAAGTAGTAAAGAACACTTTTTAAAGCATGCACTATGTTCTTTTTTTTAAGTGGCTAATTTATTACACAAATTGATTACCAAAAATTTTTTTATAACATACTAAAAAGGCTAGTTTGCAGCATATATGGTAAGTCTTGCAACGTACATCTTTCAACATCCACATGATAGTACCCTTTCTGTGATGCAGAAATTTTATATTTCAGTAGTTCGGCGTAAAGAATAATGGATTGCAGTAAAATAGAGAACAGGAGTAAAAAAAAAATTGTATATGAAATCTAGCAAAAAGAAATACAGAACCCAAAGTATGCAAAATGTGAATGTGACAGAAGAGTGGGTGGGGCAGAACACACGTGGGGAGCAGTAGGACACAAGGCTTTTATTGAGTGGTTTGGAGGGCACACGGTGAGTATGGCAAGGTTCTGGCAAAACAAAAGTTAGGTCCGTACCACAGGGTGGGACACACGACAAGGATCACAGATTTCTGGTAGGCAACAAAGGGGGTTAGTCTGTAGCACTGTCTGGGCCCATAACAGGGAGGCAGACTCTGGCAGGCAATGGGTTAAGTCCGAGTGGCGCACAACTGGGTGGCAGACTGGCAGGCAATGGGTTAAGGGTGAGGGGCACAACAGGGCGGCAGACTGGCAAAGCAATGCGTTAAGTCCAAGTGGCACACAATAGGGAGGCAGAACTCTGGCGGGCAAGGATTAAACGCAGGTTGGATCCTCAACACAGGGGGAGGCACACAGCAGGGAGGCAGAACTCTGGCGGGCAAGGATTAAGCCCAGGTTGGATCCTCAGTGCAAGGGGTTGCACACAGCAGGGAGACAGAGCAGAGAGAGTTAAGTCCTTGGAACAGGGTAGCAATTCAGGAACTCTCCAGCCAGCCAGCAGTGGCCCCAGCAGAGGAAGTCTAGGCAGATAGGCACCAACTCCTCATGGGTCTTCGTAGGGCTGTGTGTCTTGGTCGCACAGGCAATGTAGAACCACAAGTCCCAGCAGTGCACAAAGCAAAGCACAGTTCAATGCATCTCCCAGGGAGGCCTGCAGCCATGAGTTGCTCTGTCCATCCTGACTCAGGCCCTGCCCATTCCCCCCAACCCAGGGACATTATATGGTCTTTCAATTTGAACCAAGCCCCCGGTGCCGACATGTCTGGCTTTTCACAGCCAAAGGACACCATGCTGTCTGTGCTCCCTGCTGAGATCAACCTCATCTCCCACCCCCTGCACAGGGACTCCAAGATGTAACTAAGCAGACAAGCTGACTGTTGGACACACTTGTTGATTTCAACAAACAACACAAAAATAAAATAATATTTCCGCTCTCCATCACAGTGAACGTTACATAAATAATTACTTTCAGGTAAATATTACAAGAATGATTCAAAATATGAAAATAGGTTTGCTTTATGTGCAAGTGTATGTTTTAGGTGATAAGATCGAACTACTGTAGTGAGCTAATGAATAAGATAAAAAGCACTTATTTTGTATTGTACTATTATATGGAATAGAAAATGCTTCACAACCTGTCTGCCGTTGATCAAGTATGCTAGAAAATTATAGTTATGTATGTGTATGGCCGACTAAATGCAGCTCATTCTTGCAACTAATTCAGGCATCTTTTGAAGAGTTAGGTAGTGTACAGCTAAATGTTAAACGTGATAATCTGGACTGGTAAATACGAGAAATGCTCATCACTTCTTGCAGGTTTTTCTTTGGTGAAAAGAAGGCAGTCACCAATTGAAAACAAATACATGTGCTGCAGACATGAACCCCCAACTGCTAGCTGGGAAAATGATGCAGCACTCACTGTAATTTTAATGCAATAGTTAATTATTTGGGAACAAAGAACAGAACAAAAAAAAAAACACAAACAGCAAGTATATTAAATATCATGATTACCTTAGATTTAAAAGGCCCAGCACGTCACATCAAGAATGATCAATGGCTTTGGGTAAGTTGCGGTTACAAAGTAAAGTTAGACATACGGTTTTAAAGGGTTTTTTTTTTTTTTTAAATCACTAGATTATTTCTCTTTTGCTTTTTTTCAGATGGCAGATATGTGCCTTTAACCACCTCCTGCCCGCCATATAGTAATATGACGGACGCAAGGTGGTTCTCTCGTCCTGGGAGGACGTCACCTGACGTCCTCCCATTCTCACCGCGCATGCGCGGTTCCCGGAGCGCGGCGATTGGCGGTGCGCTGTGTCCCTCAGACACAGCGGATCACCGATCCACGAAAAGAGCCGAAGTTGTCGACTCGGTCATGTGATCAGTGTGTCCAATCACAGCTGATCACATGTAAACAGGGAAATGCCGGTTATCGGCATTCCTCAGAGGGGACATGTACACAGATCAGAGCACTGATTATCAGTGTGCCCTGATGATCTGTGTAGCCCCAGCAGCGCCAGCTCTCAGTGCTCATCCGTGCCACCTGCCAGTGCCCATCAGTGCCACATATCAGTGCCCATCAGTGCCACATATCAGTGCCCATCTGAGCTGCCTTTCCGTGCCACCTATCAGTGCTGCCCAGTCAGTGCCACCTATCAGTGCTGCCCAGTCAGTGCCACCTATCAGTGCTGCCCAGTCAGTGCCACCTATCAGTGATGATCTGTGTAGCCCCAGCAGCGCCAGCTCTCAGTGCTCATCCGTGCCACCTGCCAGTGCCCATCAGTGCCACATATCAGTGCCCATCAGTGCCACATATCAGTGCCCATCTGAGCTGCCTTTCCGTGCCACCTATCAGTGCTGCCCAGTCAGTGCCACCTATCAGTGCTGCCCAGTCAGTGCCACCTATCAGTGCCACCTATCAGTGCCACCTATCAGTGCCACCTATCAGTGCCATATATGAGTGCTGCCTTTCAGTGCCCATCAGTGATGCCTGTCAATGCCCACCAGTGCCACCTACCAGTGCCTCCTCATCAGTGCCACCTACCAGTGTCCATCACTGCAGCCTCATTAGTGCACATCAGTGAAGGAGAAAAATCGCTTATTTACAAAATTTTATAACAAAAACTAAGAAAAAAAGTTTTTTTTTTTTCAAAAGTTTGTGGTTTTTGGTTTAAGAAAAAATAAAAACCCAGAGCTGATTAAATACCACCAAAATAAAGCTCTGTCACAAAAAAATTATAAAAATTTCATATGGGTACAGGAAGGGGTATAAGTGCCCTATAGGCTAGTGGTTAAATACAAGCGGATCGCATGAAAACCTTTTCTTTGTATAAGAAAACCATTCATAAAATCTGTGAATTCAATTTAAACCTAATCCAGCTTCATTTACTGTAACTAGTAGGTTATGATATGTCTGATAGGTTACAATATGTCTATATGACCGCAAAGCCTGCCTAAAATACTTCCTGCCCCATCCCCTATATAATTACTAATAGAGATAAATTATATTTTATGCAAACTTTTTCAAGACATTTTGGAAATGAAACATTTATGTTACAGAAGCTCAGAAGGACCAAGTTTTGTCTAAAACAAACAAAAATGATCTTATTGGCTGTAACTGGACGATGGAAAGTATTACACATGACACATTTGCTGGGAATGATAACTGAAACAAAGCTAAAGTCTGCAGCATTTAAAGACACCCTAAATGGACTGATTCCAAGGGTCGATTTCTCAGGACTCGTTTATACAAAAGTGCTGTAATCAGCCCAACAGTAAGAAACCGTCATTCACTTCTCTCCCAGGAGTAATGATGGTAATGACTGCATTTTAGACAGTCTAAAGCTGTAATTCTAGTCTAGCATTCCAGACATCTTTATGTAAAGCTGTAACTGTACTTTTCACACGCTACTCTTTCCATCTGATTTTTCCATTAAAAGTGAAGACAAAACATCAGAAAATCAAGTAAAGGCTGTAAGTATAGAGTGACTACAATAAAGAATGAGCAAATACAAACATTAACAAAAATTAAAAATCTGCATTCAAAAACATCAGATATGTTATCTTCCACAAAAGACAAATACAGGACACTTATCCCCAGGACAAATCTTAGTGAGAAAACCAAGATTTCACAAGCAAAAAAACTAATAGGTGTGTTCTACTAGACAGCAACAGTTCAATATGACTTGAAGAACTGTTTGTATACAAAATACACATATTTCTACATAAGCACAAAAAAAAAAAAAAAAAAAGGTCTGTTCACCCGATACGGATATTTCATTTTTTTGTAGACAATGAACAGTTAAATCACCTGAAAATTTATGTCTCTTAAGGACTCTGTTGGTGAGGTATCTGAGCTTAAGTTTCTGGGTCTGCACATCTGATTTCGCCACTACAAGGGATTCCCACACACTGTGTTTGAGAAGGTGCTGGAATATGCCAGAGTAAGTATACTATGATAATAAAATGTATAATAAGAAGTCATGGTCCATTTAGCTTCAGCTAAAACCAAAATATAACTTTGGGATTACGGACTCTTTATATTACAACCTGCTACATTTGAGCAGCATTTCAATAAGCAAGCTTTCCTTATTCCCTTAAGAAATTTTATTTTTATTTGGAAAAAAGAGCACACATAAAAGATCACTTGCAAGACCTAGATCACTTGCATTAGTGTTCATGAGAGTCCATTGGTGTAATACAGTCCTAGGTGTTACTGATCCTACAGCTCCTCCCACAGATCTGGGGAGATCCAAAGCTGAAGCAGAATATAAAAAGACAAGGGTACAGCGTCACAGATGAAAAAGGTAAGTACATTTATTGAAATAAAAACAATAGAACACATACATTGGAGAAGCCACTTTCCATCATGAATGACATTCACAAAGCAATGATGACATAACAGCCAGTTGGCAGTGCCCAAGGCTCAAGGATGCAGCTACTGGGATCTGGCTAGGTTTGCTAGAGCCGCTGTGACAGCTATCAAGTATAGAGTCTGAGACCACTCTGAGAGCTCATGGAGAAGCGGCAATACCTGAGGTCAAACAACTGGTTTCAAAGTTAGGCTTTTTTTCCAAGCCAACCCACACCTGGTAGTATTAGGGATTTATACAGGCAAGATATACAGTGGGATAGCACAGTCCTGATGCAGGGCTCAGCAAGCACCATAAAAAAATATCTGGAAACAATGGGTTGCATAATAGGGGCTCATGCATACACAACGATGATGTTGGTGTTAGGGGCAGCTGATGGGTTTTTTTTTTTTCTGCCTCAAAACATCCCTTCATGTTGGCTTATATGTCAGTTCACACATAGGCCTTTAGAAGCAGAAAAAAAACCTCCCACTGACAGCTGCATTTTTGCAGAAAAAAAAGCACTTGACATGTGTCAATGCGCATTAACGCTAGGCGCATCAAACGCTTGATTGTTAATTTCAATAATCAGAATTCTGGCCAACGAAATGAATACCCAAGCAACTGACACATCTAAAAGTGTTTACATGCATCAAATGTTTTTTTTCTGCAAAAATGCAGCTGACAAAAGAAATGGCATTTAGGAGAGGTTAGCTAAAGCCATGTGTACATGGGGCCTAAAACTACGGCACAGTAATACTTATAATATTAAAGTGTCATTAAACCCAAATCGATATAAACAGTTATACATGATATATTACTTTGTGTTCATACTCACTTTGCTACTAGAGCATTCATTTTCTGCTAAACACTATTGGGGAGGGGGAGATATAGGATACTGACTGATGGCTTCACCTCCGTTAGTCCCAGCACACACAAAATAGACACAGTATGGAGTGTGACACAGCCAGTGATTTGTAGAACCACCTCCAGATATTGGTTATATATTCCAGATGTGTGAACTATTGGCAGTCAACTCCACCTATGCTATGTTAATGCAAAAAAAAAAAAAAAACATTTGTGAAATATAGTTTTGCAAGAAGCTTGAAAACACTTTGTTACTAGTTATTCATTTTCATTCTCTCCTGGGTTATGTCATGTGACTGGCAAAGCACAAATAAGCATTGTGAAGACACAGATTCATAGTCCAGATGTCTTCTGCTGCTATAGAATATAAATCAGCAGAGTACTAGAAACCCCTTATGTTGTATACGGATGACACTTTTTTGTATATCCCATCGGTTTGTATCCCAATTCATCATGAGTATTAGAATAGCAGTAGCTTTGTTATGCAGCTCATTTCCATATATTTTTTTGCCTTCTTGTGCTGCAGACTACCCTTTGGCTGGGACAACATTGTTGCTCTGTGGATGTAATTTATGATAGAAACTGGCTTCTCAGTGCAAGTGTGCTATTGTTTTATTCCAGTAAATGTACTCACCTTTTTAATCCGTGATCCTGTGCCCTTTTCTTCTATTTTGTTTATTTTTATTTCCATACTATAAAAAAATTATTAGTGACAGGACATTCGTACTGGTTTTTCTAAATCTGTTACTATTGTTAATGTTGTTTGCATACTTATTTGACCTTTTCATGACCAAAGAACATTACAAATATAGAATGCTCTTATCTGGTAGATTGTTTTAATACATTTCCTACTCATTTTTTATTATTAGGTGAAAAATTGATAAAATTGTTACTTGTTTAAAATGTTTATGGATTTGTTTTGCACATTGTTATGCACAGTGAGGACTGCACACAGAAGGTTTATTTACTTATTTCAGGTACTTATATAGCGCTGTCAATTTACACAGCGCTTTACACATATATATATATATATTGAACATTCACATCAGTCCCTAACTCTCAAGGGGTGTACAATCTAAGGTCCCTAACTCACATTCATACATACACATATTAGGGCCAATTTAGACAGGATCCAATTAACCTACCAGCATGTCTTTGGAGTGTGGGAGGAAACCGGAGCACCCGGAGGAAACCCACGCAAGCACAGGGAGAACATGCAAACTCCATGCAGAAGGCGCCATGGTTGGGAATTGAACCCATGACCCATTTACTGCAACGCAGACGTGCTAATCCCTAAGCCACTGTGCCGCCCAAGTAAATCTCATGTTCTCACTGTGATTGGTTGCTGTGCCGATTAGTTCACAATCACTTGTCTGGGACCAGCAGCTGTCAGTGACAAAACTGTGGACATCTAGTTCTGAAATGGAACACACACTGAAATTCCCTCAACACAGGGGACTGGCCCAAGAATTGCTGGGACCATTTACATTTATAAAAAGGTCAGTGTACTTCCAAGTGAATCCTAATATTTATTCTGATATTGCCAAGAATAAACTTGCAGTCCTAAGATTACAATGCTCACCCTACTGTATCAAAACAACAGAAACAGGACTACTGGGAACTCGCCCTTCCTCTTGTCCATAACATAGATGATTGGAGTCCTGTAGTCCTCAGAATATAACAGATTACAGCAAAGCACAGGAGAGTATTGGCTGATAAGATTTATAGCAAGATCAGTAATTTTTTTTTGTAATTTATAAGACAGGTATAATAAACCGCTTTCAATAATATATTTTAAAAATGAAGGAAGCACATAAATTCATTACTAGGGATTACATGCACTTTTGTCAGAGCATATATTACTCCACACACTATGGATCCACTGACATCGATGGACAGGGAGAAACACTGGCAGTTAAGATTATGGATAACAGACACAAACTCACCTACTGTGAAAAATGGTCAGACAATGACAGACCCTGAGGCAGACACAGAGTAACAGATGGAAAACGGCAGAAACAGTCATACACATGCATTGATGGAGAAACTTAAAATCATCCTCTCTAAGCTTAACAAAAAAAAAGAAGAGAGACCCACCTTGGAAAGTAGTTCACATTTACAGGCAAATGCTTTTGACTGGAAAGGGGCAGGGCTTCCCACACAAGTGGACAGGCCTAAATTAACAAGCGTCAGCCTGTATAAACAACATGTTCTGATGCCAGAATATATGGTTTCAATTGATATTGTGTACATGATATGCCACTGGCATTTTAGAGAAGCTGATTATGCCATAAAACAAGATGCAATATAAAACAAGTCTGTACATTTTTAACCGTTGATCCTCAGTTGTACATGAAGGACATTGTTGATATACCCCATCTCAAGATGGGAGAACAAAAAATATTGGCTTTTATATACTGCAGCATACAAAGTTACAGAAATGTGACTGCTACAAAGCAACAGTTCAAATTTATAATTTCCAAGTAATGGGCATGCACATGCGCACCCTACCCGTGCCGCCATTCGGGGCCATCAATCACCGGGTCCCGGCCAGTGATTGCCAGGCATCTCCGACGGGGTGGGGGGGGGGGGGGGAGAACTGTTCGTAAACAAAACAGTTTTCCTCCCTGTCAGCTTGTGCACACTGCTTTGCGTGGCTCAAAGCAGTGTGCTTACAGTGAAACACTAACACACAGCCCCTCGTAAAATAGCGCACAATTAACCCTTTGATCGCCTCACGTGTTAACGCCTTCCTGCCCAGTGTCAGTGCTTTTATTAGCACTGATCACTGTACTGGTGTCACTGGGGATGTCAGTGACACCAAGTCAGTTCCCCCTAGTGTCAGAATGCCCGCCGCAGTCCCGCTATAAGTCGCTGATCGCCGCCATTACTAGAAAAATTAAAAAATCTCAGTATATATATATACCGCCATTTGTAAAACTCTATAACTTTCACGAAACCAATTAATTTACACGTATTGGAATTTTTTTTTTTTTTTTAGCAAAGACATGTAGCAGAATACATTTTGGCCTAAATTTATGACAAAATTTGAGTTTTTACATTTTTTTACTGGACATGTTTAATAGCAAAAATTCAAAAATATTGTTTTTTTTCTCATAATTGTTGGCCTTCTTTTTTATAGCACAAAGAATAAATACTGCACAGGCGATCAAATACCTCTGAAAGAAAGCTCAATTCATTGTAAAAAAAAGGACGTAAATTTCTTTTGGGTGCAGCATTGTATGGCCACGCAATAGTCCGTTAAAGTAACGCAGCGCCGCAGCGCAAAAAATGGCCTGGTCAGGAAGGGAGGAATCCTCTGGAGGGCAAGTGGTTAACCACTTCCAGTCCGGACACTTATACCCCCTTCCTGACCAGGGCAATTTTCAGCGCTATCACACTTTGAATGACAAATGCGCGGTCAAGCAACACTGTACCCATATGAATTTTTTACCATTTTTTTTGAGACAGATAAAACTTTATTTTGGTGGTATTTATTCACTGCTGGGATTTACATTTTTTTTGCTATGTAAATGAAAAGGTCCACAAATTTTGAAAAGTGTTTTTCTTATACAATTTTGCAAATAAATAATATTTAATCATAAATCGTGGCCAAAATGTATTGCGTTATCTTTTTAGTAAAAAAAAAAAAATAAGTCAAATTAGTTTATAACCAAAAATTATAATTTTTAAACATTATTTTTTTACATTTTTATATTATTTATTTTATTTTTTTGACACTGTACTACTTTTGGGGGGTGATGATTTTTTTTTTTACACTGATTGCTTTTACACCCATATAGGATGAAAAAGTAATAATTTCTCTCTGTCTGCATTCTTGCAGCCATTGAGAACTACTGAGTGAGCTGTGATTGGTCACAGCTTGTCACATGGTACAAGGCTGTTGTGAATAGTCTTGTACCATGTGACCTCTGTGATCATTCACAGATTTCACACGTAGTAAGAAATGTCACAAGTGACATCTTGCTTACTACTTTGCATGTGATTACTGATTGGCCAATCAGTGATCACATGATTGGGACCTCGTACAGAGGGGACTCCGGAGGACTCAGCAGGCACCGGATCGCGGGGAGCACGCACAAGCAGGGTGCAGGGAGGCCGTTTATAAACGGCCACCCGACCCTGCAGTGCCACTGTCCAGCCATTTATATACAACGGCCGGTCGTGAAGTGGTTAAAGCACTATGAATACCAATCAAAGCACCTGTCATTAAATAACATGGTTAGCTTACAGTCCTGTTTACATGTTGTGCTTGCGGTGCTTAAAAAAATATACCCATGTTGCTTACTTGCTTCTTCAAAGCATCTCCAAAGAAGGTGAGCAGTGACCGGAGAGAGAGGAGGATCAGAAAACCAGATGATCAGCAGAGCTGGGGTTACTACTGAGTGGTTGATCAAAAGAGCTGGGGATTTGTACTGAGCAGGGATTAGAAAAGCTTGGGGAACTGCTGAGTGGGGCATTAGCAGAGCTGGGGGTACTACAAAGCAGGGAATCTGCTGAAAGAGGGTACCAACAAGCTGGGGATCTGCTGAACATGGGTACTAATGAGCTGAGGATCTGTTGAGTGGGGGTACTAATGAGCCCAGGGTTCTACAGGGCCCGTTTAAAACAAATATCGGAAATAAACACTCTGTCCTTTCCTTATTACTGCTCTCACCAACTTTTGTTAATTCTGAATCCACACACTAATAAAACCTCCAAGACACCGGGGTATGTCCCTTCATTTAAGATCACATTGCCGTATTACCTCCCTCAAGTTTTTGCTATATATATCCCCAAACCCTAGGTCTCCAATATTTAACTGTACCCAAAGCACCCATAACCCTGCAGCCTCTGGCAGCAGACACAATTGAGTTTCCTCTTCCTCTTCTTCCCAAGGCCAGGCTCCCCTTCTCTTGCGACTTTTGGAATGCCTGCTCTGTCTGTAACCAACTCTCCTTTCTCTACGACCTCTCTATCGCAACCTCATTTAATCTACTCGCCATTACTGAAACCTGGCTTCATGAATCCAACACTGTGTCTCCTGCTGCCCTCTCCCATGGTGGCCTTATCTGGACTCCCCCAGATCCAGTTAACGGAATGGAGAGGGAGTGGGTATCCTACCCCCAAACAGCACTTTTTAGGTACTTCACCCAGCTCCCTGTCCCTCTCATTTGAAGCACATTGCATTTGTTTTTTCTCCCCAGTTTCTCTAAGGATATCTGTGAGCTACCGGACCTGGACCAGCCCCCTGGACCAGTAACAGCCTTCTTTGATGACTTCTCTGCTTGGCTACCCAACTTTCTCTCTTCTGAAATCCCCACAATCATTCTTGGAGACTCCAACATTCCTGTTAATACTAACACTCCTGCTACTTCTAAACTTCTCAATCTAACTTCCTCCTTAGAGTGAGTAGAAGCATGTATCCATTGCTTCAGGTCAAACTGCAACATCCTAGGCCTGGTTTTCTCCCACCTACGTACTCCGTGCAACCTCTCAAACAATCCTTTCCCTCTCTTTTATCACTACCTTAGTAGTTTCACTTTCTCCCGCTCTTCCACCTCCTCTCCCGCCAACCGCCTAACAATTACCCCTAGAAACCTTTGCCAATCTCATCCCTGTCCTGCCCCAACCTAGCCACTTCTGCCTGCAACACTTCACTGTCATGCTCCCTAGACACATTTGCCTTACCTACTCCACTTAAGAGTCAGGCCCCAACCTCTACAATCTTGGCAAACAGATGATACCAGAAGTCTGAGAAAATGCAGCAGCACTCTTGAGAGCCTATTTTATCAATCTAACAACTTATTTATCCTGTCCCTGTTAACTCTTCTCAACCTTTAATTCTCTACTTTATCTCCACTACCTCCACCCACTAACTCACTCAATGCCAAGGAGGTTGTCAATCACTTCAAAAATAAGATTCGTGAGATCTCAGCTGTACAGATACCTACCCCACTTAACACTCCATGTTCTCAGGCACAAATCATTACTTCTGTCATTCAACCTCACCACTATAGAGTAGGTCATTAAACTCTTTTTCTAACGTCCACCTAACCACCTGCCCCCTGGACCCGATGCCCTCGCAAATGCTAGTCACCCTCTGGCTCTATGCTGCACTCTCAAACTCATATCTTCAATCTCTCCCAACCCTCTAAATCCTATATAAATCATCCCCATACTTAAAAAGCCCTCACTGGACCCCACCAATCTTGACAATCTACGCCCCATCTCCTTGTTCCCTTTTTTATCCAAACATCTTGAACGTCTAGTCTACAACCGACTGAAGGGGATCAAGAAGATTATTCTCAGTGAGGTGGTTGCTCAGTCTGGATTTCACCTTCAACACTTAACAGAAACTGCTCTTTTAAAACTCACACATGATTTGCTAAAGGTTTAATCCAATGGACGCTATTCTGTAGTCCTATTCCTGGACTTCTCTGCTGCGTTTGACACGGTGGAGCACTCCCTCAAAAAACAAAAGCAAAAAAGCAAAAAAACAAAAAAAAACAAAAAAAAACAAAAAAACACGCCACACCTTTGGTCTTCGTAACGGTACTCTGCTGGTTCTCATCCTGCTTATCCAACTGCACCTTTAACCTTACTTACAATTCTACCTCCTCTTCTTTTCTCTGTCGAGCTCCCCCAAGGTTCTGTTCTTGGAACTCTCCTATTCTCGATCTACACCTCCTTCCTAGGTCAGTTAATAGCCTCCCATGGCTTCAAATACCATCTCTATGCCGACAATCTATTCTCTACCCCTCAGCTCACTGCTTCATTCTCCTCACACATTACTATATTACAAACCGACATATCAGCCTGGATGTCACACCACATTTTCAAACTCAATTTATCCAAAACTGAGCTCATAATATTTCCTCTCCCACGCGTCCTTTCCCCTGACTTCTCTGCCAAGATCAATGGCACAACTATCAACCCGTCCCCACATGCCAGGGTGCACTCTGATTTCTCCTTTCGGATCCACATTCAAAAACTTTCCAAAGCTTGCCACCTCATCCTCTGCAACATCAACAAAATACGCCCCTTCCTAATCAATGACACCATAAAGTTCCTATTCTACGCGCTGGTCATCTCTCCCCTCAGTGGATTACCTTTACATAGGCTATCCCCCGCCCCTTCAGTCCATCATGAATGCTGCTGCTAGACTCATCCACCTTACCAACCGTTCATTGTCTGCCACCCCTCTCTGTCAATGTCTCCATTGATAGCCACTGACCCAAGGAATTAAATTAAAAATACTAACAACTTATAAAGCCTTCCACATCCCTAACCTAGTCTCAAAAATTCCAACCAAATCATTCTACATGTTCCTCCTAAGTCGTCCTGCTCTCTAGTTCACATGTCACCTTCTCCCATGGTCGCCTCCAGGACTTCTCCCAAGCCTCTCCCATCCTCTGGAACCTCCTACCCCAATCTGTCTGGCTACCTTCTACTGTGTCCACTTTTAGGCAACCCCTGAAAACCTCTCTTCAGAGAAGCCTATCCTGCTTCCACCTAACAACTGTACTTTTATTTTCTCCATCAGCTCATCCTGCACAGTTATTACCTTTTGTATCACTTGACCCTCACATTTTAGATTTTTAAGCTCTAATTTGCAGGGCCCTCTGATTCCTCCTGTATTAAATTGTATTGAAACTGTACGATTTGCTCTCAGGTTGTAAACCACTGCACAAGCTGCTAGCGCTATATAAATCCTGTATTATAATAATTTTGCCTGTAATAGATGAAGGGGGCAATGTGCACCCTCCCCACACACACACACACACACACACACAACCGTTGTGTCCACAAAATATGAATCCCAGTACTCAGGGCCTGGTGATCATGTGATAGCTATGAAGTGACATGATCACAATGTCAACAAATCATTATGCATATGATTAATAACAGCTTTGCTTCCTTTACTTGTGAGCTGTGATTTGGCCACAGCTATCACATGGTACCTCGGCCAATCACAGCACACTGTACCATGTGATTAGTTGTAGCCAATTACAGATTACTAGCATGCACAGCTGTCATGAACTTAAGCCATTCATGATAGTTCAAAGCATTGTTGGTGCATCTTCATAGTATCAGCAAAGTATATATAAAAAAAAAAAGAATCCTTGATCAGCCCCCCCCCCCCCCCCGAGTAGTACAATGTTACCATGGTAACACTGAACTACTTTGATTAAAGTATTTAACATTAAAAATAGCAAACCCCCCCCACAAATAATGTACAAAAAAAAAAAAAAAGAGAAATCTAATTACAATATTGCATAAAAATGATTTAAATATTTTTTTCTTTTTTTAAGATCACCACCACACCAGTCATATCGTGATGCCGTACTGTGCCGGTGACAGTATTTAAAAAAAAATAAAAAATTGTGAAAAACGGAAAAAAACAAAAAAACATAAAGGGTATTTAATTTGCATTTTCTAAACAATTGTTACAAAAAAAACAAACAAAGTAAAAAACCACCACAAAACTTGCCATGCCTCTTACTGCATACCTCATAAAAATACAAATAGTGGTCTATTTTACAAAAAGGGGTAATTTGGGGGGTATTTGTACTGTCCTGACATTTTAAGGGCCTCAAGAAATGAGATTGGCCGTCAATATATCAGGATTGATCAATTTTCAAATATATATCCCATAGTTTGTAGATGCTATAAAACTTTCCTACACACTAAATAATATACACTTATTGGAAGTTTTATTTTATCAAAGACCTGTAGCAGAATACATTTCGGCCTAAATTTGATTTTTTTTTTATTCAATGTTTTATCAATTTTTTCCCAAAATATTCAGTCTTATTTCGTTTATATAATAAAAAAAAGTGAAAATCAAATACCACCAAAAGAAAGCTCTGTGTAAAACAAATGATATCAGTTTCATTTGTATACAGCGTTGCATGACCATGCAATTGCCAGTTAAAATAGCACAGTGCCGAATAGCAAAAAATGGCCTAGTCATGAAGGGGGTAAAATCTTCTGGAGCTGAGGTGGTTAAGCTCATATACAGCACACAATAAAAAGGGATGAAATACATTTAAACATTGTGTGCACATGAGCACTGGCCCAAAAAATGCAAATGTGTTAATGTAACACATTTGCACACAGGACATTCACCACACAGAAACAAATGCTCTCTATGTATATGAAAAACATAAGAGACGTAAAAATGCAAAATATATTAGAAATAATTACATTAAAAAAAAAAGAAAAATCATTTTCCCAAACAGAAAAACCATTTAGGATGGGTCGCCCATAATTAGCACAATTATATAGAGTTTTTAATAGCTCAAAACAGATGGAATGTGAAAAACTACACATTATACACACTAGCAATATCATGGTGCTACATGTCTAACTCCTAGTGGCATTTTTGTTTAGTCAGTATTCACACTGAGTGACAACTTTAATAGGTGCACCTACTTACAAAAATAACTAAGCAATGAAGCATGTTACTGAATCAAAGCATGCGTACATCGATCTAGAGGTTTGGTGTTTGTTCAGCATTAAAATGGGGAAGATGAGTGATCTAAGCGACTTTTTGTGGAATGAATGCTGGTGCCAGATGTGGTTGTGGTTTCTGCATCTCAGACACTGCCGACCACCTTGGATTTTAATGGACTATGGGCATGTGCAGTCCACAGAGGATTGTGCAAATAAACAAGCAGTGAGCGTAGGTGTTTGCTAAGAACAATAACAGTACAAGTAAAACTAGACTACTGAAGAATGGCAGAAACATCACCTAGTGTTATTAATCTTCATTTTTGCTGCAAAATACAGATTGCAGAGTCAAAAACTCTCAAATGGTATGAACTGCTTAGGACCAAAGCATGTATGACTAACAAATCTGTAGGAACTGTGCCATACTATTAAGTTATTTTTCTCTCCTGATTCCATTCTTGAAAGAACAAAAGGTTGTTGTACACAGCAAAGGGGCTCCTACAAAGAAATAAATTGGTGTACAGTTGTGTTCAAAATAATAGCAGTCAGACATCACTAACCTGATCAATCACTGTTTTTGGTAGAAATAATATTTCTATATGGCAAATAATTTACTAGCAGGTGTAGTAGAGTAATAGAAATCCAACAGACCCAACAGTCATGACATGCATGCTGCTGATTGAATCACTAATTGAATCACGAATTGAAAGGGGCATGTTTAAAATAATAGCAGCGTGGAGTTCTATTAGTGAGGTCATTCATTCTTTGAAAAACAGGTGGAAATTATTGCCCTTATTTAAGGAAGGAAGGCAGCAAATGTTGTACATGCTGGTTACAGTGCATTTCTCTCTGAAATTCTGAGGAAAATGAGTCGTTCCAGACCTTGTTCAGAAGAACAACATACCTTGATTAAAAAGTTGATTGGAGAGGGGAAAACATATAAAGAAGTGCAGAAAATGATAGGCTGCTCAGCTAAAATGATCGCAAATGCTTTAAAATGGCAACTAAAACCTGAAAGACGTGGAAGAAAGCAAAAAACTACCATTCAAATGGATAGAATAGCCAAAATGGCAAGGACTCAGCCAACAATCAGCTCCAGGAAGATCAAAGAAGGTCTAAAGTTACCTGTGAGTACTGTTACAATTAGAAGACGCCTATGTGAAGCCAAGCTATCTGCAAGAAGCCCCCGCAAAGTCCCACTGTTGAAAAAAAGACATGTGCTGAGGAGGTTACAATTTGCCAAAGAGCACATTGACTGGCCTAAAGAGAAATGGCGCAACATTTTGTGGACTGATGAAAGTAAGATTGTTCTTTTGGGTCTAGTGGCCGGAGACAGTTTGTCAGACGACCCCCAAACACTGAATTCAAGCCACAGTACACTGTGAAGACAGTGAAGCACGGTTGCGCAAGCATCATGATATGGGGATGTTTCTCATACTACGGTGTTGGGCCTATTTATCACATACCAGGGATCATGGATCAGTTTGAATACATCAGAATACTTGAAGAGGTCATGCTGCCTTATGCTGAAGAGGAATTGCCCTTGAAATGGGTGTTCCAACAAGATAACGACCCCAAACACACCAGTAAACGTGCAACATCTTGGTTCCAGACCAACAAGATTGACGTTATGGAGTGGCCAGCCCAATCCCCGGATCTTAATCCAATAGAAAACTTGTGGGGTGACATCAAAAATGCAGTTTCTGAGGCAAAACCAAGAAATAGAGAAGAACTGTGGAATGTAGTCCAATCATCCTGGGCTGGAATACCTGTTCACAGGTGCCAAAAGTTAGTTGACTCCATGCAACACAGATGTACAGCAGTTCTCAGAAACAGTGCTTATACAACTAAATATTAATTAAGTGATTCAAAGAAAAGCAAAATCTTCAAACATTTTTCAGTTTATATAGTGAATGTTTGAGTTTGTAAAGAAGAATACAAACACTGCAATTTTTTTTGAACAGTCTAATATTCACTTTTCTTCAATTTTTTTTAGAGGAACAACACAAATTTGATATATTTTTCTCTTATGTTTTGATTTGCAATAGAATGTGTAGTGTTCCCAATGCATTTGTGTGTATGGAAATAAAAGCTATTAGAAGGATTTTGAGCTTTATTCACTTTTTTCAACACACTGCTATTATTTTGAACACAACTGTATATAAACACTAGGGCCTTGTTTACACAGACTTGCATTTTACTGTACTGGAAGAACATAGGTTGCTGCAAGGAGACATAGAAAAGAACTGTTTTCTATGTGTCCTGTTCACACCACCACGCTGGTGCTATGTGCAGTGTGGCGCATTGCGTTAAAATGCTACCCCACATCCAACTGCTATCTAGATCTTGCAGGCTCCACCTCCGCAACATCTCCAAGATACGCACATTCCTCACCCCAGACACCACCAAACAACTCGTACACTCCCTCATCATCTCACGCCTGGACTATTGCAATTCCCTTCTCACTGGCCTACCCAAACGAAAGCTATCCCCACTCCAGTCGATCCTAAACTCAGCCGCTAGACTCATCCACCTCACCCCTCTGCCAATCCCTTCATTGGCTCCTGATTGCCCAACGCATCAAATTCAAACTGCTAACTCTGACCTACAAAGCCATTCACAATGCCGCCCCGAACTACATAACTGACCTGATACCCAAATACTACTCTACCCGTGCCCTCCGCTCCTCACAGGACCTCCTACTCTCTATCTCCCTGGTCTCCTCCTCCCACGCCCGATTGCAGGACTTCCCTCATCCTCTGGAACTCCCTACCCCAATCCATCAGACTGTCACCTACCCTCCTCACCTTCAGGCGCACCCTGAAAACCCTCCTCTTCAGGGAAGCCTACCCCGACCTCATCTAACACCCGACCTCACCTAACTACTAACCTCCTCCACTCCTCCCACCACTCCATCCCCCACAGCCATCTCCTCCTGTACCACCTTCCCCTCCCTCCTAGATTGTAAGCTCGAAAGAGCAGGGCCCTCAAACCCCTCGTGTAGTGTATTGTTACTGTCTTGTCTCATGTTCTGTCCCCCTTGCTACTGTACAGCGCTGAGCATACCCTTTGGCACCATATAAATACTGTATAATAATAATAATAATAATAAATGTATTTTAATGCGATGCAATGCACAACACAATACAAACCTACTGAAAGAAAAAAAAAAATCATTTTACTTTATTCCTCCTAAAGAAGCCATAGTAAATAAACACGCATACAACGCATGTCAATGCACATAAAAATGCATGCCAATGGAAGGCAACACACATTCTTTAAAATGCATGAAAATGCTTCAAATATGGATAAGTAAACATAACATTTCATATTCCTAATGTGCCTACTGTACCATGTACTTGTATGAAAATGTATTCTGTTCTCATTGTATTGCTTCTTTTGTGTGAAATCCCTGGTGTTCTTGCCTGTCCCTCTGCTCTTCTAATAAAAACTGGCTACACCAAGCAGGAGATCACACCGTGGTCAGTCCTCTAGCTATGCTGGGAACTCAGTCTGTTGTCCACCAATGATCATACTTCTGCCGACATCACCTCTTCCACAGGTTTTCACTGGGAAGATCGGTATTCTGTTGTTTCTCTTCCCCTAGCTCTTATGAGGATGAGAACAGAGGGAATAAGATAATTTATAAAAACTGGGAAAAAAGGTATTTAAAATGTTTTTATATGTATATACAGATGTTTTGCCTTTCCTTTATATTTTAAACTGAATGGGTTGTTTACAAGGTGAGGGTTTCCAATCACTTTAATGCATTTGTATGTGTGAACAGGCTCAAAGATCATTTGTTTTCGAAAGAATGGGGATGTGTTAAAACCGCTCAGTTTTTTTTTTGGCTGCTGTGGAGATTTTGCCTCAGTTCCTGTGCATGAGGAGAGTGGTCATTGGGACAAGCAAGTAAGGCAAGATATCTCTAGTAGGTACACATATAAGACAGGAGAAATCTCAACAGGGATGCAGAGTAAAATAAATACCCGACAGAGGGCCTAACCATTCCTTGCTATAACCAACACAAAAAAGTTGTAAGGGGTACTCCACTTTAAATTCAATGAAGAAACATGGGAACTACAAGGGAGGAGCTGCTCAATGACATGAAGAGAGCTGGGACCACAGTTTCTACGCCGTCATAGTTTCAAATCATGCAAAAGTTCCCCTGCTCAAGTCATCACATGTCCAGGCCCGTCTGAAGTTTGCCAATGACCATCTGGATGATCCAGAGGAGGCATGGGAGAAAGTCATGTGGTCAGTTGAGATCAAAGCAGAACTTTTTGGTCTAAACTTCACTCGTCGTGTTTGGAGGAAAAAGAAGGATGAGTTGCATCCCAAGAACGCCATCCCTACTGTGAAGCATGGGGGTGGTAACATCATGCTTTGGGAGTGCTTTTCTGTGAAGGGGACAAGACGACTGCACTGTATTAAGGAGAGGATGAATGGGGCCATTTATTGTGAGATTTTGCGCAACAACCTCCTTCCCTCAGTCAGAGCATTGAAGATGGGTTATGGCTGGGTCTTCCAACATGACAACGACCCGAAGCACACAGCCAGGATAACCAAGGAGTGGCTCCGTAAGAAGCATATCAAGGTTCTGGAGTGGCCTAGCCAGTCTCCAGACCTAAATCCAATAGAACATCTTTGGAGGGAGCTGAAACTCCGTGTTGCTCAGCGACAGCCCCGAAACCTGACAGATCTAGAGGAGATCTGTGTGAAGGAGTGGGCCAAAATCCCTGTTGCAGTGTGTGCAAACCCGGTCAAGAACTACAGGAAACGTTTGACCTCTGTAATTGCAAACAAAGGCTTCTGTACTAAATATTAACACTGATTTTCTCAGGTGTTCAAATACTTATGTTCAGCAGTGCAAGACAAATAAATTCTTTAAAAATCATACAATGTGATTTCCTGAATTTTTTTTCTAAATTCTGTCTCTCAGAGTGGGAATGCGCCTACAATGTGAATTTCAGACCCCTCCATGATTTCTAAGTGGGATAACTTGCAAAATCGCAGGGTGTTCAAATACTTCTGTTCCTCACTGTATGTAACACATAAAAACACTTACCTGCCACTTCCCTTAATTACTCTAGTTTATATAGAGAAAAGTAAAACCTATAAACTTTTGTATGTGTTGCAAACTTCTACATCAAATAACTATTTTAACCAAAGACAAATTTGGAGCTATATATGAAAGCATTTTAAAACTGACAATACTGTCGCTAAGATTAGACCATGCAATCCCTAACCCTTTTTTAACCCAAACTTAGCATCATTTGACTTCTACTACGCTGGAAAGCAAAGGTAATGGGAAAAGCATTCTGCATATCTTCATGCCAGTCCAGGAGGAAGTGTGGTACTTGTCATCCATCATAGGATGTATATTACAAATCAGGGACACAGACAGTTGGGGCACACCAACCTATACAAGTTCAACCACCTGTATAAGCAAGAAAAAGGGGTCACAGACTACATCAAAATACCAAGGGAACAAACAGACCATAAGTGTTTTTTCAGCCCACGCGCTGAGGCTCTTTAAAAATGCCCAAAACTTGTCAGTAGGGAGAATAGAAACCCCCATTCAGGAGCAAATGGAGAGCTTATCATATGTTTTCGTGTAAGAAGGAGGCCAAGTCACCATATTACACCTTGAGGATAGAACTGACCTGGCAGATGTGCCAATAATACTGACTGGTGTGATGATAAAATACTGCTGTGAAGCTAGAGATCAAAGACACATTCAGCTTGGCATGCATGTTATAAATTTATAGGATTGTTTTTTTCCTAGACTGGCAAGGGTATTATGGACATCAGACAGATGGATGGCTTCTATTTGACAACACATTTGAACTGTCAATATATTTATCATTTTTTGTTTTGCCTTCCAAAACAGAAGTTAAAATAAGGCAGTATCAAGCTCTGTATAAAGAATAAGTTCACCTTTCATAACATATTACACCCATATTCAGGGTGTAACATGTTAAAATGTTACTAAATGAGCAGCCCTGTAATTCAGTAACTGCCTGCTTGTATAAGGTAAGAGCAAACAGCTACACTGACAGTATGCAGGAGCCTTTACAGGGCCCTAATAAAAACAAAAAAATAATAATAATAAATGCACATTTTTTTACCTGCAAAAAAAATACTTTTGTTTTTTTTAAAAGTTGAACTTATCCTATGGCTATAAAAGCAATATCTGTGAAAAAGGCTTCTCTCCACCCTCCACTAGCATACCCGTTTCATCACCCAAGCCAGAAAAATTCCCCAAAAAATCAACTCCCTCAGGAATAAATGAAGTATATCCATCATCTAATGACACTAGCATAAAACTGAGGATAACTGGCAGCGGAAGGGCTTATATGGGAATCCTGAGTTTTTTGTTTGACAGTGTCCAATCACCTTAGCAATAATTAACCCAGTGATTCAAGACTATGCTGTATAGACAGATAAATCGGTTAGTGTATGGCTAGCTTTAGATTGCGGCAAGACTGAAGCTGAAATTTCAGATAACCTCAGAAAACCTGAGAATTTGCAAGAAAGACTTAGAACAATAATGCATACCTGTTTAACCTATGATCAGCAAGTGATACTTTGTAATAACTTTTTTTTGGTAAATACTGCAATATATAGTTTGCAGGTGTTCTTTAGGTTCTGTTTTTGCTGTGCATGTGCATCAGCAAACATATTCATGTAAACTATTAGATGACATGATGTCAGATGTGTGCTGTCGCAGGGCTAGCTGTAACCCAATCTGCGCAACAGCAGAGTTATACCATTTATGGGCCGAACTCCATGTCCAGGAAGAAGAGGCCTAGCACTGAAACACTGGCAAAGATGGCCCTGGAGTTGTGGATTAACAGTTACAAGGAAAAGGTCCATCTTAAGCAGGGCTCCATTACTGTTCACTGAATTTCACTTGTTCTCTAATCTACATAGGCCTGCATTGTTTAGGGGCACACAAAACAGCTCCTTAGAAAACTGAGGAAAAAAAAACAAATCTGTAAGGCTAAGATACATACCATTTACATTCATGGAAGGCAAAATGATGGACATTTTTGGCCTGGTGGTCTTATTTCGGTTGGTGGCTGGCAACAGCAAATGGTCCTGCAAAATATGTTAGATTTAAAAATATTTTTAAAAAATAACAAAAGTTAGGTCATAAAAAATTTAATTATTTTAAAGTCGATCCTAAAGTTTATACTCGTGTCAATACTCACATCAACCTATATAAATTTACTACCAATGTATGTTAAATAATAATATAATTTTGCCTCTAAAAAGAAGTTTTAAAGGTGTCTAGAAATGAAGCAAATAAAAAAAAAAATTACCATAGTATTTTAAAAAAATATGCAGATACACTACTGTAAAAGAGAAGGATTTGCTAATTCACCATTAAAACATAATCTGAACGTGTAGTCTCAGTGTGGTGATAAAATGTCCTTTAGGGTCCCCTAAAACTTCATGCTAAGATATGAAATGAACCAATTAACTATATGTCCAGTTTTTGTATACATTTACCATGCAATGTACTGTTGTAAAGTGCTCAGATACACAAAAGTTCCTAATATTTTTCTGTCTTAAGCATCAAGTTGGGAATAGAAGGGCAGTGCTGATATTCTAACACTGCAAGCTTGCTGTTGGGAACCAGAAAGCAGAGTGATGACTATATTAGAGCACTGCTGCACCTTCACTGTCAAATCAGCACACTGGGGAAGAATGTTGCCATTCACGTATTGCCTAACTGCAGTAGAAAGAAAAAAAAAAAACAACTTGCTAGCCTAGCTGTGCAGTATGCCAGGGGTACCTGGATTTTATGACTGGTTGAATAAAGTTACAAATACTTCGGTAGATAGGCCAATTCAAAAAGACACATTTCCAAGGTATATTTATCATTTTGCTCAGTGGTCACCTTCAAAATGTTTTTATTGTGTGAATAGCTACAGAGTTACATTATATAGCTACAGGGTTCTATTATTTGATATTGTCACCTACACTCAGACATATGAATGTTTTTTTTTCCCATTTTGGATGTACAAGCGTTAGAAGCACCTGTTTAGTTATTGCTGCCCCCTTTTGTGAAATTTACACTCAGTTTCAGTCACACGGAGTCTAGGCTTGTGACATCATCTTGGTTTCTGTATACGAATGAATGGAGCCATAGCAGACCCAAGTAAGCTGTTGGAGATATTGTGGCTGGATCACCACGGGACACATTTGACCTTGCTGTCTTTTCCATCTGTCTGGAGCCCTATCAAAACTGAATTTCCATTGGGGATATTGTGGCTGGATCACAGCAACGTGCAACTGATATCTGTTTATTGATATCTCTCCATCTGGTAAGGAGTAAGTACTGGTATCATTCACTTGGAGAGCATTTATCATTCAGACTGATTCACAGTTTGATACTGGGAAAACACACACACACTTTGCACCTAATTTCATTAATACGTTGTTGCATCTACATTAGTATGAATACAGTGAGAAGTAGGTTTTGAGATCTAGTATTCAGATATTCAATGTTACTGTTGTCACATATCTTTAATTTGTACACTAAGTGCAGAGAATTTGTGTTTTGTTTTGCACAAAATCAGTTTACTGCTGTTTCTCCACCCCTAACAAATATATTAATTTCTGAAGAGGCAATATAGGTATTTTAAAAGGAAACTTATTGTGTTCCCTTTATATCTTCTTGCTCAATCCCCTATAAATAAGTTAAAAAGGTGTATTATCATTTCTTTTTAGGTAAAGGTGAAAGATTGCCAATTGAGATTTCACATTTACATTACCTCCAACTAGACAATATCTAGACACTTTCCTGCTCCTTTGCTTAGTGAGAGAGCCGTCATAGAAACAGAGATGTTGTCACCAGTGACACGGAACAAAAACGAGAAGCGCACAAACCTTGCGCATTACCTCAGTAAACAAAAATTTATTAATAAGAAAGGTACTCACAAACAGCGAATAAAATCAGGCATGTAAGTCCTCACAGGGACTTCAAAGATAAGGAGCCAGCGCGAGTCCCATCGTGGGATTATTATAAATATTATTTATTTCTTATTCTTTCTTTCTTTCTCTTGCATGTTTATCACCATCATTAATATTATTATCATCGTTTTAAATTATATTTATTTATATATATGTGTATCATGATTTATCTGTGTTTTGATGGTTTGACAATTAGATATTACACTTTGTTGACACCTTGGCCCCTCCTCCCAGCCTGTGACTGCCCAACCCAGAGGGGAGGGTCAATATTTCAGTCCTGGGACATAAATGGGAGCGATCACTCTCAGTCCAGTCAGCTCTGATGAAGAAGGTTTGGCCTTCGAAACGCGTCAGCTGAACTGAGTGTCTACCCCCACGATGGGACTCGCGCTGGCTCCTTATCTTTGAAGTCCCTGTGAGGACTTGCATGCCTGATTTTATTCGCTGTTTGTGAGTACCTTTCTTATTAATAAATTTTGGTTTACTGAGGTAATGCGCAAGGTTTGTGCGCTTCTTGTTTTTGTTTCGCTTTGTAGTGTTGGTCGGGCTTCCCCAGCCTTATTTGGAGCTGCACAACCTTTGATGCACTGGTGGTCGCTTTTTTCCAGTTCTGGTTCCATCTATTTGCCACCCGCCTGGATCCTAGAGCGCTGAAGAAATCGTGTTTGGTCTACCAGTGACACGGATGCAAGTGTGACATAGCCACAAGTATAGCCAGCTTGGGTTTGTAAACAAAGACTCACTTCTGACCAATAAGGCTGACCATCATATTACTGGGCCAATACTGAGGGTTAGGACACAGGACGTGCCATCACCAGACTGCTGATCCAATCAACCCAGAACTACCAATACCCTGGCATTCTGGGCACAGAGGGCGCTTAAACTGAAAAGACATCTAATGTTCAAGCACCTGGAGCTTCCCGCCATGTGCTGACAGTGCTGAATACTTTGGGGGAAATTTACTAAAACTGGTGCACACAGAACCTGGAGCAAATGTATATAGTAATCAATCAGCTTCCAGGTTTTATTTTCAAAGCATCCTTGAACAACCTGCAGTTAGAAGCTGATTGGTTACTATGCACAGCTGGACCAGATTCTGTGTGCTCCAGTTTTAGTAAATCTCCCCCAGTATGTCTCTCTTCATTCTTGCTTTCATCTTAGCTTGTAAATTCTACTCCAAAAAGTTAAAAATCAATAAGCAATTATAAATACGTATGGGTAGTATTACACATGGTAATAGGCCAATGATTAGTTACAGCTGGGGGTTTATATCAGAACTTCAAACATCTTTGGAGAAATGGTAATATTTATATGATTTATATTTGCATGTTCTACGGAAACTTACCCTACGGAAAGACACAATATAAAATGTGTCACCCCTCCTGCGGATGGTTTCCAAAAAGTCTTGGTAGCTCCTTGGAGAGGAATAATAAATCTGCAGCTCATTTGAGTTCCTAAAAACAAAAGCAAGAAAAAGGGTAAAAATATTTGCACTGTATACTATTTATATAGTAACTAGATACTATAGTAATATATAACTATTTATATAGTAACACAAAAACACACATTCATCAATGTTTAAAAATAGATCGGCTGACTTTACATGAAATTTCTTTTTTAGAAAATAAATTACTGCACAAACTTAATTGTAATACCAGTGTCTCAGCAACAGTTATTCCACATTTCAACTCCTTATCAGCTTGTGCCAAACTCACATGAATACTAGAAAAGTTTTTATAACCAGAAAATAAAAATAAAAACCACACACCACACTGTCTTTTACTTTTAGAGATTCTGTTAAAATAATAATTATTAATATCCATTTATTATAGTGGGTATACTTGACCTGTCTGGCAAAGCACACTGGGATTACCTATAAAGTTCGACCATGGACAAATTTATGTTTTCTTGCAGACTGCAAAGACCTTACTTATCGGGCTGCAGGGAATATTTCCACTGTAGTAAATTGAGATCACAATGCTCAAGCACCAGTACAGATGGCAGAATATCTAAAGACTACAGCCACAGGGTGTGTGGTACTGGACAAGATGCATAGTGAAAATCCAGGGGACCGCATAGTATTGCACTTAAAGCCTTCAATGTGCTTTTATTTCTGAGATAATCAGAACTGTAAGGTCTGTAAAGGGCTCATTTTCATCTAGAACAGCCAGCCATTCTCAACCAGGGGGTCCTCTAGAGATTGCTAGGGGTTCCTTGAGCAATTTGTACCTCTCAGATTTGTAACCTTTGACACCAATGATCTTAGTTGCTATCTGTAAGAGGACATTCTTGCTGCTAACCACTAATATATGAAGCATTCTTCCCATTGACCACCACACTAATGTACAGTGACTGATCCTATGCATCAATTGTGGGTATAGACTTGGGTATGTGGAGGTTTTCTATTTGTGAATGTTTTGTTTTGCTCTTTTTTTCTTCTCTGGTTGAAAAAAGACACAAGTCCATCTATTTGAACCCACAGACTGACTGTGTTGCTATGTAGGTATAGCAATTATTTTCAGGGGTTTCCAGATTTCCCTGAGACCTGAAAGTTTTTTCAAGGGTCCCTTCATGATACAAAGTTTGAGAAAATCAATTCACATCTAGCAAACATATAAAAATGTCCTGGTTTGAAGTGGTTAAAACAGGCTCCTTGCTGCAGCTGCATCCATGAGCTTGGTATGATTTTTTTTTTTATAGCTGGAGATCAGCTGTAAACTGTGGTAAATGGCCAGGATAGCTAGATACAGAGGAGATCGGGACATCCATTCCCCCATCTCCTCAGGGACTAATGAACCCAGAAGTGACAATGATTTTGTCCCTTTCCGTTTCAGAGTGGTCATCCCCTGGCCAGGGGCGGACTGACCATTTGGGAACTCGGGCACTGCCCGAGGGCCCGGGTTCAGTAGGGGGCCCCATGAGATGCCCCTGGTACCTTTCTTAGACTTTTTTGAGTGTAGTTTGAGTGTGGGCGAGGACACAGGGGCCCCATGGTCCTCTATTGCCTGGGGCCCCATGAGTTGTCAGTCCGCCCCTGCCCCTGGCTGCTACAGCCACCCCAGATGTCTCTATAAAAGAGGACTGGTCACCTGCCCAATGCCATCACAGGGGGCCTGTTAGCCCCTTTGTGATAGGAATAAAAAAAAAAAGAAAAATGTCATCAAAAGTTCACTACTTGAAAAATCGAGAAATGTAAGTGTTTCAGAGAAACAGATTCGTTTAAAAACTGTGATGCCTGTGAAAATGTAGATATTTACAAGTTGTAAGAGATGGCAAGAACATACATTTTACTAACTGCAGGCACATAAATGCATTTCATGCAACTTATACTTGTGTTTTAATTGCCCAGAATTAACTTCTAAAGTCATGCAGACTACAACATCTTACTTTTTTTGATAATGGTTACCTTCGCCATGTATTTCCCAGGACCAGCTTTCTTTTTTTCTTTTTTTTTCTTTAACCAATAGCCTCAGCCTGAGCAATATCTTCTTGTTATGGCACACACACTCGGTGTGTATATTGGTTTTTTATACACACACACTATATTGCCAAAAGTATTGGGACGCCTGCCTTTACACGCACATTAATTTTAATGACATCCCAGTTTTAGTGTGTAGGGTTCAATATTGAGTTGGCCAACCCTTTGCAGCTATAACAGCTTCAACTCTTCTGTGTCTATGGGAATGTTTGGCATTTCTTCCAGAAGCAGATTTGTGAGGTCAGGCACTGATGTCAGATGAGAAGGCCTGGCTCACAGTCTCCACTCCAATTCATCCCAAAGGTGTTCTATCGTGTTGAAGTCAGGACTCTGTGCAGGTCAGTCAAATTCCTCCACCCCAAACTTGCTCATCCATGTCATTATGGACCTTGCTTTGTGCACTGGCACGCAGTCATGTTGGAACAGGAAGGGGCCATCCCCAAACTCTTCCAACAAAGTTGGGAGCATGAAATGGTCCAAAATGTCTTGGTATGCTGACGCCTTAAGAGTTCCCTTCCCTGGAACTAAGGGGCCAAGCTCAACCCCTGAAAAAGAACCCCACATCATAATCCCTCCTCCACCAAACTTTACACTTGGCACAATGCAGTCATGCAAGTACCGTTCTCTTGGTAACCGCCAAACACAGACATGTCCATTGGATTGCCAGACAGAGAAGTGAGATTTGTCACTCCAGAGAACATGTCTCCTCTGCTCTAGAGTCCAGTTGTGGCATGCTTTACACCAGTGCTTCGGACGCCTTGCATTGCACTTGGTGATGTAAGGCTTGGATGCACCTGCTCAGCCATGGAAACTCATTCCATGAGCTTCCTACACACTGTTGTTGTGCTAATCTGAAGGCCACATGAAGTTTGGAGGTCGTTAGCTATTGATTCTGCAGACAAATCAGCGACTTCTGTGCACTCTGCGCTATTTTCGTGGCCGAGTTGCTGTTGTTCCCAGTTGCTTCCACTTTGTTATAATACCACTAACAGTGGACTGTGAAATATTTAGCAGCAAGGAAATTTCACAGATGGACTTATTGCACAGGTGGCAACCTATCACGGTACCACTCTTGAATTCAGTGAGCTCCTGAGAGCGACCCATTCTTTCATAAATGTTTGTAGAAGCAGTCTGCATGCCCAGGTGCTTGATTTTTTACACCTGTGGGCATGGAGGTGACGAACACTTGAATCTAATGGATTTGGAGCGGTGTCCCAATACTTTTTGCAGTACAATATGTGTATATATATATATATATATATACACATATACATACATACACATATACATACATACATACACACACACACACACACACACACAGTATTTATATAAAATCTAAACAGATATCAAATGGTAACACCTATAATAAAAAAAAGTAAAAGTTAGAATCTCATGCAAAAACTTACTTTAAGCTTGTATCTGTGTATTGCATCGTCACAAGTTGCGATGCATCACCTTTGCCATCTTGCTTCTACACAAGATAAAAAAAAAAAAAAAGTTAGTTCTTGAATTCTATTTAAAGCCCAACTCTGGGAAAAGTGTAATCCTCCCCTGCAATGGTTAAATGTTCTTTTAGATCTAAGGGATGGGAAAAGCAGTTTTATATGTGGCAGTGGAAAACTCCTTGACATCCTTACATCCAGTGAAGGGTTATGGGCCCTGCATTGATCTTGATGACATCAGAGGGCATCCACCCTCTGGAGCATAGGAGATGCTATGGGAACTGATCTTGCTTCATGGAGGAGCCAGTGGAAGTGCAGGATCAGGCAAGTAAATGGTTTTTCATGTTCCCTTAGACCTAAAAGATAGTTTAATCCTTGAAGTTTGGGGGCTGCCTCACTGCAAGGGAGGATATTTACTTTTCCTGGAGTTCAGCTTTAAATCAGGAAATACATTAAGCACAAATACATATATGTTATAATACAAAGAGAGTAACTAAAGAAAGAGAAAAAAAAATGCATATGTTGTGATGCAGCTTACAGCTCAATATAATTGACCCCTATAGTTTACCATAATTCTAAGAAAGGCAGATGTCTAAATGCAACAAATGTTTTCAATATCCCAAATACCAATCTCATCCATCTTACATTGATTAAGTCAATTCAACAACTAAATTGTGACTCATCCCACAGGCAATATTGCATTAGTAATTTTTGACTGCACAGAAGCGAATACTGAATATTTAACTGCTTCAGCTCCGCCCTATAGCAGAATTACTCCCTGCGCAAAACCATGCATATATATACGTGATTCGCGCTCCTACCGCCATTGCGGTCTAGGGGTGTCGTGATTCGGTGCCCGACCAATCAATCAGCAGATTCAGGCCAGTGATGTTCGGCCTGGATCTGCTGATTGATCCCTGCCTCATCACAGATCTTCTGATGCAATTTTCTCTCCCTGGGCACATTCCGTTCTAGAGAGAGAAGAAAGCAGATCCACATGAGTCAAAAGCAACACACACACAAAGCACATTTAACCCCGATTGTCCTGCAGGTAACCCCTTCACTGCTCTGTCACCAGTGTCATTAGTACAGTGTACATATTTTTTTTTGTTTTACTGATCACTGTATTAGTGTCACCGACGACTTCAGATAGCATTAGCGTCAGTTAGTATCCCTCACAGATAGCGGCGGATTGCCCGCCAAATTTTTATTATGACAGCAACAGGGTCTTGCTCTCAGATTATACATAAGTGTGTACAGTGCTGTTAGATGAGATTTTTCATCTGCAGTTAAAAAAGAGAACATATGCCCAAGCATGGGGGCCTGGGGTGGCCAGAGGGTGGATGGCCCCTATGCTTCAGCATTTATTTTTTTAAAATTTTTTGGCAGGGAGGTCTTCATCCACATTGACTGATGCGAGTAAAGGAATCTATTAGGTTCTTTTTTTTTTTCCATGGCTTTCTCGGGCAGTCTCATAACATCAGGGGAACCTGAGAATGCAGTCGGTGGTTCTTCCAGCTGACCAAAGAGCTGATTGGAGACCGGAATGGAGCCAATCATCTCTATAGTTTAAGAAATCGGAAGCTACAAGCAGTTCATCACTTCAATTTTGCAGGATATTAACAGCGCCATTTGTAAATTGGGAAAGCATCTGATCACACCGATCTTGGTGAAATCAGATGATGTAAGGGCAGAAGAGATATCTAGAGTCTAATAGACCAGATTTCTCAGAAAATAATACTTGTCAATGCCTATTGCTGTCACAGGGGATATATAAATTCTCTGTGAGAACAATAAAAGTGTTTTTAAAAAAAAAAAAAAAAAATTAAAAGGGACAGTGTAAAAAAAATAAATTAAAAAAAAAAAAATAATAATAAAAAAGTAAGCACCCTCGCCCCCTGCGCGCGCACCTGCATGCGCAAGCGTCGACCCCCTGTCAGTATGTAAACAGTGGCTACACTATGCATGTGAGGTATCATTGCGAACATCAGATTGAGGGCAGTAATTGTAGCACTAGGCGCCCTGTGTAAATCTAAAATGGTAGCCTGTAAAGGCTTTTAAAGAGTCACCTATGGATATTAAAAATGTATGCAGTTTGTCGCCATTGCACAGGGTGCAGATTTAAAGAATGTCATGTTTGGTATCTATTTACTCGACATACCATCATCTTTTATATTTTACCAAACAATTGGCCAATAATGTGTTTTTGTGCATTAAAAGTAAAAAAAGTGAATTTAAAAAAAAAAAAAAAGTGTGTTTGAAAAATCGCTGTGCCAGTACTATGTGACATACAAAATTGCATCACCCACCATTTTATTCACTAGGGTGTCGGTTGTAAAAATATATATGTTTGGGGTTCAAAATAATAAAAATACGGATTTTTACATGTGAACAAAGTGTCAGAAAAGCCTTGGTCTTCAGGTGGTTAGAACAGTGGGTGCTGTGTGGTATAAACTTCTAATGCTGGGCATAAAATAACCCCCCCCCCCCACAAAAAAAAAAAAAAAAAAGACCCCTTTCTTGAAAGTAACCAATCTCCAAACGATTTGCCGGAGGCATGTTGAGTCAATAGAAGAATTTACTTTTTACCACAAGTTTTTGGAAAATTAAGGAAAAAGTTTGTCACTTAAATGATTTATTGCGCATACATGCCATGGATATATGTGGAACTACTCCCAAAAATACATTCTGAGTATGGGGATACCACATGTGAGACTTTGTGGCAGTTTAGCCGTGTACAGGATCCCAAAATCCAATAAGCACCTTCAGGCTTTTAAATGGCTTTATTTCCTCATTACACTTCCTGACTACCTGTCACAGTTTCGGAGGCCTTGAAATGCCAGAATAGTACGAAACCCCCCAAATGACACCTTTTTGGAAAGTAGACACCCCAAGAAACTTGAGAAGTATGGAGAGAATTTTGCAGATCTCGTTTGTTGCACACATTTTTAGAAAATTAAGAAAGAATACAAAAACATTTTCTATTTTCAAAACCTTGTGTGAAAAAAAAAAAAAAAAAAAAAAAAAGGAGATCTGCAAAATACTCATTATGCCTCTTTTTAAATTCCTTGGGGTGTCTACTTTCCAAAAAGTGGTCATTGGGGGGGGGGGGGGTGCTATCCTGGCATTTTAGGTAGTACCTATCACAGAAACTGTGATAGGTAGTCAGGAAGTGAAATGAGGAATTTACGCACCATCAGGCTTTCAAAGGGGTCATTGGATTTCGGGCTCCTGCATGTGGCTAGGCTCCTAAAAAGTCTCACATATGTGGTATCCCCATACTCAGAAGTAGCAGAATATATTTTGGGGTGTAATTCCAAAAAAATAAGCCATGGCTTGTGTGTACAATATACCGTTTAAAAATGACAACTTTATGTAAAAAAAAACAAAACTTTATGTATCTTCAGCAGATAGCTTAGGGTATCTACTTTTCAAAAAAAGGGGTCATTTGGGGGTGTTTGTACTGCCTTGGCATTTTAGTACCTCAAGAAATGTGATAAGCGGTCAGAAAGTAAAAGCTGTATCTATACCATAGTTTGTAAATGCTATAACTTTCACACAAACCAATTAGTCTACACTTATTGGGATTTTTTTGTACCAAAGACATGTAGCAAAATACATTTTAGCCTAAATTTATGGCGAAATTTGAGTTTTAGGATTTTTTTAATAACAGAAAATATTGGGTTTTTTCCAAAATTTTTGGTCTTTTATTTACAGCACAAAAAAATAAAAACCTCAGCGGTGATTAAATACCAAAAAAATAAAGGACATAAATTTAGTTTGAGTACAGCATTGCATGTCCGAGCAATTACTAGATGAAATAGCGCAGCACCGTAATGCAAAAAAAATGGCCTAGTCAGGAAGTGGGGGTAAATTCTCTGGAAGGCAAGTGATTAAAGTGACAATTAACCACTTCAATACAGGACACTTACCCCCTTCCTGCCCAGGCAAATTTTCAGATTTCAGCACTGTCACACAACACTGTGCCGAAATTAAAATTTGTAACTCTTTTGAGACAGGTAGAGCTTTCTTTTGCTGGTATATAAATCACCACTGGGTTTTTTATTTTTTTGCTATATAAAATAAAAAAAAAAAAAATTAATTTTGAAAAAAAAAAAAAAACAAGTTTTTGCAAATTCTTTCTTCATACATTTAGGTCTAAATGTATTCTGCTACATTTCTTTGGTAAAAAAAATAACCAGAATCTGTGTATATTATAGAGTCTCCAATCTATTGTGTGTTTTATATATATATATATATATATATATATATATATAAATCTCATTTCTTGAGGCCCTTAAATGTCAGTGCAAATACCTCCCCCCCCCCTTTTTGGAAAGTAGGCACCCCAAGGTATTTAGTAAGAGGCATGCTGAGTTTTATTTGAAGCTGTAATTTTTTGGATAATGAAAAAAACAAAAAAAGAATATATATATTATTTAAAATTTTGTTTACATTTTTGTACATACTGTGACCAGAGTAGTATAGTGTCAAAACAGTGGTGATCAGAATTATTATTTTTTTTTTTTTTTACATTTTTTTTGCTGTTTATACTTGGATTGCTTATTGATGAGGATGATGACGATTATCACTGCAATAAGCAATCTCTAACACTGTTCAATGGTTTCATTCATGTTTGCATACTACTGCGATGTGCATGAATGGGAGGATGTCATATGATGTCCTCCTGAAATAACAGTGCTCTTGCCCGTATGTTTTTTTTTTTACAATAGGCCACGCGGGAGATTGTTAAACTCAAAGGTTTGACTTCAGAATGTAAATAAAATGGAGAACGTGGACCATGGGAAAAAAAAAAGAAGTTTGTTGCTGGTGGTAAGATGATAGACAGTCGAGTATTCTAAAGCAAAAAAAACAAACAAAAAAAAACACAGCAACTCTAGACAAAGAACAGAGATAAAACAACAGTTGGGGAGAATGCCAGATAGCTTTGAAAAGGGGGGTTACTGAGCCTGGGCAGAGGATGGGTTTTTTTCAAAGGAAAAGCATGGCCAAAACATTATTTGTGCACTCCTGTGACCCAGTCATTTTATAGCGGAATATAATAACTGAATAATGATAATATTTATGAATATTCAAATAATAAAATAAAATAATTGAAATCCTTGTAAGTTCTTTCCATATAACTTTAGGAAGGACACAAACCCAGTATATAGGTCTAATCTATGTATGCACCTATGTGTTCTCCATGCATGTACATGCATCTATATAATCTCTACCTAGGCCCTTTCATTCATCATTGTAGCCAGTTTTGATCTCTGCTGATGTACCCATTTAATGATCAAACATTCTGATCTTGTTGTTAAACAATGCTCACAAGAAATGCCTACGATTCTACTTGCAGGTATTGATAATAAAAATTAGTGTAGGGTAGTGTCTACCCTTGTATCTTCTGACAGCAAACAATTACCCATTTGATCTATTACAGCAGATTTTTCCCTCCCTTTTACTAAATTTTACATCAGCGTGCATTACTTTAACATAAGGTTTGGATCTTGTGAAGCTACAGTTTGCATTTGCCTTTTGAATAGAACTAGCAGAGGGAATTCTATTCCATCAGATCTGAGGTTTTTCCTTTTAATGTGTACATGTAGGTGCAGCTGTTACCAAATTGCTGTCTGTGCATGTACAGTTGTGTTCAAAATAATAGCAGTCAGACATCACTAACCTGATCAATCACTGTTTTTGGTAGAAATGATATTTCTACATGGCAAATAATTTACTAGCAGGTGTAGTAGAGTAATAGAAATCCAACAGACCCAACAGTTATGACATGCATGCTGCTGATTCTGTGTAATTGAATCACTCATTGAAAGGGGCATGTTCAAAATAATAGCAGTGTGGAGTTCTATTAGTGAGGTCATTCATTCTTTGAAAAACAGGTGGCAATTATTGCCCTTATTTAAGGAAGGAAGGAAGGCAGCAAATGTTGTACATGCTGGTTACAGTGCATTTCTCTCTGAAATTCTGAGGAAAATGGGTCGTTCCAGACATTGTTCAGAAGAACAGCGTACCTTGATTAAAAAGTTGATTGGAGAGGGGAAAACATATAAAAAGAAGTGCAGAAAATGATAGGCTGCTCAGCTAAAATGATCACAAATGCTTTAAAATGGCAACCAAAACCTGAAAGACGTGGAAGAAAGCGAAAAACTACCATTCAAATGGATAGAAGAATAGCCAAAATGGCAAGGACTCAGCCAACAATCAGGAAGATCAAAGAAGGTATAAAGTTACCTGTGAGTACTGTTACAATTAGAAGACGCCTATGTGAAGCCAAGCTATCTGCAAGAAGCCCTTAGAAACAGTGCTTATACAACTAAATATTAAGTGATTCAAAGGAAAGGAAAATCTTCAAACATTTTTCAGTTTATATAGTGAATGTTTGAGTTTGTAAAGAAGAATACAAACACTGCTATTTTTTTGAACAGTCTAATATTCACTTTTCTTCAATGTTTTTTAGAGTAACAACACAAATTTTATATATTTTTCTTCATGCTTTGATTTGGAATAGAATGTGTAGTGTTCCCAATGCATTTGTGTGTATGGAAATAAAAGCTATTAGAAGGATTTTGAGCTTTATTCACTTTTTTCAACACACTGCTATTATTTTGAACACAACTGTATATCCACATGTATAAATACTGTATACTTCTAATCATAAAATAGCCCATAACTGACAACACACATCACTCTAAAAAAGCACTTCTATATATTGTCAAAGCTTCTTCTTTGTATGCTGGGGCAATTCCACACACATTAGAAAGTCTTTGTGGCCATAAGCTGAATGCTCCCCTTTCAGTGAAAAAAAAAAAAAAAAAGTACAGCATCTACCATGTGTCAATGCAGTGTTGTAATGTGGTGGAATGAGTGAACAAAAATAAATGCATTTTAG